>NW_026692116.1:1642500-2895000 GCF_021218885.2 Marmota monax
AAGCTGGTGCGACACACGCAGTTTGTTATCATTCAATCTGCTTGAAACCGCAAACTGGTCATTATCCAGCCATTATTTTAGTTGATTTACAATCGCAGTGGATGAAGCAATTGCTGTGGCTTGTTCAATCCCCTGGCGGGAAGATAGGAACCAGCTTGTAATTTGCATTTACACGATCTGACTGAGCAGCTTATTAGATCTGGATATTTATTTTCCACTTAACCGATGTTTGATTACACTTTAATAAAGTACAAGAAAACTGTCTGGCTGCCTGCGTCTGATTGATCCTGCCGGGTGGTTTCTCTGGGATTTTTCGTAATGAAACAAGAGAGACCAGGGATGATGCATCTTAAGAAAGTGACAAAAACAGTTGACTATTACTCAGACCGGCTTTTGAGCCACGCGAGGAGCCGGCGCCGGGAGGCGCGAAGGCAGCCCTAGGCCGAAGCAGCCCAGGGCGGTGCCAGGCTGGCCCTACGCCCCTCGAGTGGGGCCAGCGTTCACCCGCGCACAGGAGCGTCGCCACCCCGGGGAGGGGCCTGGACGCCTTCAGCACTCCTGAGAGGCGGGGAGGGGTACGAAGGGCCTATTCGCCCGGGACCTGCCCTAGGGGCCCGCGAGCCGGCCAGCGGCCTGGGCAAAGGCGAGGAGCAAGGCCCACCCCCCGGTCAGCGAGTGCGGACTCGGGAAGAGGCCTGGCTCTCGCCCCTGGGGGCGTTTCCTCAGAAGTGTCTGGGGAAAGGGGGTCCAAAGGCGAGGCCGCTGGTAGCGGCGGAGATTCCTAGTCCCTTCGCTGGCAGAGCTCTGGAGATTGAGTCGCGCCTGTCCAGCCGCCTGGTCTTCGCCCGACACTCAGGGAACCGAAGAAACCCGAGCGCTTGGGCCCCGCGTCTGCGTCCCCTGGGAGGTTACGTGGGGCGCCAAGGGGGAAAGGCAGGAGGGACGTAGCCCCGACTCCACTCCTTCCCAGGTATCTAACTACGGGGTTAACCCGCGGCGAAGGAAACTTGGGAGTCCGGCCTGCGCTCTCCAGCAGCCTCCAGGGCGCAGAAAGACACTCCCACCACGCCCGAAGTGTGTCTTAGGCCCGACGCCGGGGTCCCCAGGTCGTCTCCGCTCTCCAGGCCAGGCTTGCGGGAAGGCGTAGGGCAAAGGAGTCTCGCTTCCCCGCAGTGAGATCTGTGGTCACTCAGGCTCCCAAGCTCAGCCCCTGGGTCACGTGTCAGGGAGACCGGGGCTGAGTCCAGCTCCACCGACTAGCCTTTTTCGCCCAGCCGCTCCTCACAGAGTCGAAGGCACCTCCACAGGCATCCTGAACTCCCACTGGGGACGGGATCTCCCCCCATCAGATGGCCAACCAGCTCCCGGTGGCCTCTGTGGCTTCCTCAGTGTCTGTGTTGGGGCAGGGGAGGGCAATCAGATGAAGATACCTCGAAGTCTTTGGGCAGAAGCCGAATAAGTGGAAGAGACCGGGATCATTTAATACCAGCTACCCACAACTTGCTTTCCAAAATTACTTCCTCCAAGATTCTCAGGCAATGGGCTGGCAAGGTGATGACTAGAAATCCAAATTTCTCCACCTCACGAACCAGGAGTCCTTTGGCCGCACAGTGAAACTAATTTTGCTTCCTTTCTACTCCCTCTTTCCCCGTAAGGTAAACTCGTTTCTCCAGATCTTATATATTTTTTAACCCAGTTGCTCTGACTTAAAATTGGAACACATCCCTTAGCAGTATTCACAGGGGGTGACTGTAGAAATTCTGGCTGGAAATAATATCCTTTAGACAAGCTATTAACTCTTCAAGTTTTTTTTCCTGCTATTTCCTTCTGCACAAGATGGAAATTCCCAGTAAAAGAGTGGAGTGACCACAACTATTACTGCTATGCTGTTTAGATCCAGTAAGGGCAAAAAAACAACCTTCAACGCCCCCAAAATATCATTTACTGATAACTTCATACACCTTGGCCTTTTAAAGATCCAGATGGCATTTTCTCCATACCTCATACCAAATTATAAATGTTCATTTCACATTAACTATCAATCGAGTTTATTTTCCTTAACCAAAGGAGCTTAAGCTTATTTCAAATACAATTTCTTTCCAATACACCATACTACCTGCTCATCCCTGTCTTGTTAAGGGGCACCTAAAAAACAAATACTACTACATACTTATATATATTATAATCATGAAGCAGTATTGCAAATGAACACTATTAAACTATCTTTTCAAATATCTGAATTAGAGTGTAAGTTGAATATTTTTTAAGACAAGGGGGGTTTTATTTTCAATAAATTGGTAAGAAACTATATTCTTAGATATTTTAATAGTTCATCAGAGATTATGTACATTTTCAGTAAAATAAATATGGACTGAGGTTGTTTGGTAGCAGTGAGACTGTGGAAGGGTAGAGACAGCATTGTCAAAGTGTAGGTAATTTTCACCCTGAACAGTGTGTAGTTTTAAAATTTTTCAATACTTGCCCTATAGATGCCAAGACTTTATCTCTGCAATGGATGTACATGTGTACACAGGGTCTGGTTATGAACCAGCAAAAGACTCTACTGCAAATGACTCCAGTCTAGGTTTGTAGAAATGTGGGTATCCTGAGTCCCCTTTTTGGGTGCCTAAAGTTCTATGGTTTTGAACCTCAGCCAACATGAGGCCAAAAGTAAGCTCCACAGGTAACTTCCACTCTGGAATACACAGCAACAGTTCCTGGCAGAGGTTTATGAGTTAAATAGGACCTCCAGGCATGTACTGTGAAATGGTCCTAACTGCAAAGCAACAGCCTCTTTCTCCTAGGCAAGAGAAGAAGCAAACATCACAGATTTACCTCTTCTACACAAAACTAGTCAAGGAGGTTTTCTTTTTTCATTTTCTGAAAATAACAGAAATTCAATACAAAACAGCATCAAATTTAAATATGTATAAATTAGGAAACTTGATCTTTTTAATTGAATGCAAATCGTGTTTCATACACAATATATGCCAGAATTTTCTTGTCACAAGCAAAAGACCTGCATGCATCACACCACAATGTGGAAACAAGTGTGACTTCCCCTTTAGTCTTAATTGCAATACAAGAGTAAATCAGATATAAGGTCAAACAAAGTATAATTTACTTGTAAATCTACACCTGCCTATGGGCAACCCAGCCTATATGATTATATTTCTAAAATTCAGAGGAAGTTTTAAAAGAAAATGTTTCTACAATGACTAACTCATCTTTTTCTGAGCTATTCCCAAGACTCACTGGGGAAATTAACATGCATTAGGTTTAAAATGTTAATGGGTACTTTTTGCTTGGGACCTGCCTGCAGACCTAATTTCCCACTTTGAAATTAACACCCACACATTCTGCTACACACTCCTGCTACAATGAGAGCAGAAGGCATCTGGAGAGAGGGCAGAATTCTGTGAATACACAGGAGAAGCGCAGATATACAGAAAAGATAGCGATCCCTCACCACCACTATTCCAATGAAAAAAAGACACCAGTAACAATACATAATGGAAAAAAATACAAAAGTACAGTAATTGTAAGTTACTAAGTGGGTCTGTTCTCAATGTTTATAGAGAATTTCCACTCCCATTCTCAATTCCTGATTTGTGGGGAACAGGTCCACAAAGCTCAAACCTATTTTCTGGAGAGCACAGAGACTGGGGCATTGTTGAAATTTTGATGTCCTGGAACTAATGGTTCTTTCTTAGCTCTAGAAACAAAACAGAATTTAATATTCCTATTCAGGCACTCATAGTCTCAAATATCTAGGCCTAAGATCCTGAAGGAAAAGCTTCCAAATCAGCAAAATTGAAAAGGGCTGCATCTGAAGAAAGTGCTTCTGGCACCCTTTGGAGTCTGTGTGTGAACTTGTGGGAAGGGGAGGGGGTCAGAGCCTAGGATTGCATAGGACTGTGACCAGGACAGGTAGGATTCTACTATTAAAATCATTTCCTGGGGGTTCTCTGACAGGTCCAAAAGCTCCTTTTGCTAGGTTTTGGAACTTAATGTAAAGCTGGGACCTCTGCGGTGTCTCTGAAGTCTCCTTTTCTGTGGGTGAAGAAAATCACCAGCAGAAGTAGCCAACCTTTATTCTCCAGTACTGAACAGCCTCTCTCTCACTGAAAAGACCTAAAGAGAAATTTAGCATGATGACATTTCCTTGCCTTTGAACACACCACCCACCAACTTACCCAGGGTGCTATAGTGGGAGCAACCAAGGACCCAGTAACATACATATGGGAAAGCAATAGAACAAACAAGTCTTATTCCAGCCCTCCTTCACTTCCCTGCTTCTCTCCCTCCCCCAACTCTGACTATAAGCCACCAGGGTCTCTTAGAAGACTCCAAGTTTCTGCTCTTAAATGGCTCTTTTTCCAAGGAGGAACAAGGTCTGCTTCCTGATGTGGGGCCTCAGATGTTCTGTTATTGCAACTTAATTTTGTCACTGCTTCTTTTCAAAGATTATTTGGAATGAATTGTTTCTTTTGTTTAGTATCCAACAAACGACCTCTGCTAATCTTATATTTTATCTCCCTAACATATGGAAAAGCTATTTATTCTAGCCAATCACAATAAAGTAAAGAAAACCCCATTTTATGGAAAGGTATATATCACTAGTCTGTTGATCATTAAAGATATGATTACCAGTGAAAACCCTCTGAAGGTGGCACATTTATGCTTCCAGGAACAGATGGGGACACGCATTTTCCTTGCAAATACTTTTGAAATTGCTCTACTGGTAGCAGTATAAAAATGATATACAGATGCCAGGGCCGGCATGGCCAGGATGAGTGCGCCAGATTTACACAGTAAAGCCTTCACACTCGGGCTGTCAGTTTTGATTGATCTCTACTATACCTCAGGAACTTGTTGACTAGGTAAGGAAACAGTGCAAATAATTCACTGCAGCAAGTCAGATAATTCACACAACCAATCGGTCTGCTTCACTTTCTGGTTGTGACATACGAGCCTTTCCTACAAAGATGCATCATTTTCCAGCTTGAGCAATATTCAATGTCAGGGAAGAAAAGGTATTATTAAAGCCACACAATAGGAGTCTGGCTATTGCAAGATGAGAAGTTGTTTTGGTAATGGGGGCCAGATCCTGCTCTACTCTAAGTCCTACCAGAGCATTCAGGCTCAATTGTCATTATCATATTGATTAAAAAAAAAAAGTTCATCATAGTGCAATTTTAGGTTTAACGCCAACGGATCGGGAAAGAGCAAAGAATTATCCCACAAAAGCACAACATTCTTACCACAGGGACGTTTCCCTGTTCCAGTTCATTGATGGAGTTGATTAAGTTTAAATGAAGCAGACACTGGATAAAAGTAAGGGTATTGACCACTGGGCACTGCGATCCTTGCTTGAAAGGACCTGATACATGCAGAAAAGCAAGATTTGCTAAATGCTCTAATCTTCAATCAAATCTTACATCAATACAGACAAAGTTTGGTAATGAGAGATTCAATGAAGCATGCGGGAGAAAGAATTAATCCTCTTGGTCTAAACTGGCTTCAACTTTGAAGCTTGCTCCGAAGGAAAGACAGTTATCTAAATGCTAAATAAGAAACTTATTGTACTTTTCATGGCATGCTAATCTTTTGTCTATTTCATCTCTATTATGTGTATGCTCATAGATTGCAGTTGTCATGGTGATTATATTTAGCCACGCTTGGGGATGGTGGTGAGAAGCCAGGCACTGAGGTAGAAAGACCCCCACGCAATCCACAGTGCACACACACACACACACACAATGGGAGGGGGAAGGAGACAATTACCAGACCCCACCCAGCCTCTTCCCACCAGGACTAAGGAGGCTTGGGCCTTCTGTCACCAGAATGGTGAGGTGCTCTCAGCATGTGGAACAGCATTTGGTATGGTGGTGGGGAGGGTGCCATTTCCTATCTCAAACCCATTTCCTCATATACATTGCAAGTTTTTAGTTTAGAGACTCCTTCTCCCTTTATAGTTTCCCGCTGTGCTGCAGCCATTGGAAGGAGAGGGCTGAAGGAAAGAAAGGAAACCAAGAGAAGCAAGGGCTCCAACACTAGCAGACTGGTCCTACATGGCTGTGCCTCTGGCTGGGAAGTCATCTGATCCTGACTGCTAGAAGGGTTTGAATACCAGAGAAGCAGCCCACGCAGCTCTGGTAGAGGTGGAAACTATAGGGTCACCAGAGGCCTTAGTGACCAAAGGTGACCCTGGGCCCTTTATGTGTTTTACAAAAGTTGCCAAATTAAGACAGGATTATAACTGCTCAAGTCCTTGTCAAGGCTGAAAGGTTAGGAGCCTCAAATATGCCCCGGCAGTGTTGATGAAAAGCTTAAAAAGTAATAAAAGGGAGAAAAGACTGGGGAAAGTAACATGTATAACTCTTATTAAAGAGAAGAGCCACAGAGAGGTTGTGAACTTGAATCACTGTTTGAACTTTAATTTGTTCATTAACAGGATTTGCCCCTCACTGCGAATGTTATTACTTCCCTTTGCCGCTCAGCAACAACTCTGGGCATAATGAAAGAGTCTGGCAAAAAGTTAAATGCCTGGTAATTAATTCATTTAATTGAAAAGAGGGGGAAGAGAGAAACAGAGGTCCCATTGCAGAGCAGAAGGCAGAGGTTAGAAGAGGGGGCAAGGCTGAAATCTGCATGTAGGCCCTTTCCAAGGTCAGCCACCCATGGAATAGAGAAGGCTGGTCTCTGATGAGGTCCCTCCAGCAAAATGAATACCAGCAGCACTCTGAAGACCCTCTTTTCAATGCTACCTGCTCCTGGTCCAAATCCCCTGCCAGATTTCAGCCAGGGCCTACTTTGATCTGTTATGGTGGTACAGATGGGAGAAATAAAAAAACCACATATATATTGTTATATAAACTACACATGTACATATATGTTCATAAAATCTTTCATTAAAAAGTGTGGACTCTTACTTTCTTCCCTCCCTTCCCTTAGGTTGGGCCTCTTTGGCCATCATCTGCTTCCAGGCTAGAGTGAAAAGGATAGTGACAGGAACAGGATATAATCTGCATGTTTGCATCTTAATCAGCCTTATAGCATTATGCTTTTTTTCCTCCCTACCCCAGCAGATAAATTAAATAAACCCAGGAGATGAGAAATGAAATATACTCATTGCCCATGGGCAATGCCTTGCCTCTAATTTAGGGCCTATCCTTCTCTTGTCACTTATCTATATCCTATGTTTGTCAACCACTGCATACAATCCCCTTTTGTGTGCATCCTCATTACAAGCAATGGACTATTCAGGTACCTCAAAACCATGTTGCTCCTGCAGCTAAATGAGAGAAAACAAAGTTGAGCAAATCAGTAATAGGTCAGGTTATTCTTGACTATTTAATATGTTTAAGGCCAACCACAGGATTTCCTACTGTTTTTAAAACTGGTGTCCATATAATCAGTGTGATTTTCTTTCTTTTTTTCCCCTGCCCACTAACTGGGGATTGAACCCAGGACTCTCTATCACTGAGATACACACACAGCCTTTTTTGAGACAGGGTTTCACTAAGTTGCCCAGGCTGTCAACAGGCTTACAGTCATATACTGGCTTAGTGTTATTTTCTTTAGGAATACAATTATTTACCATGTACTCTCCCATTACAAAATAACTAAGCACAGAAAGAAAAAAAAAGAGGTGGCAGGAGAATTTGAAACCATACAAATGTATTCCCTAGAATCCAAAACTATTTCCTAGGTTTATGTTTTTAATTAAATCACTTCTTATCCCCAGAGAGAGGACAGAATCTTAACATCCAAATTACACTATCACCAAATAAATAAAGTCATCAAATTGTCTGGCTGGGTCCTCTCCATTTATCCCAGTGCCTCTTGTTATGACAATCCTAACTGAATTCTATATAGCTATGAAGGATCTGTGGTTGTGTATCCTAGAAAACTGGGGGTATCAAAAGAAGAGAAGAAAACCTCCTGGATCTGAATTAGCAACAGAAAGAGGCTTTTTAAAGAGGCTATTTTATAAGACTAAAGTAAGTTACAGGGCTTATTTAGCATCAAAACTACCTCTCACCTTTTATGAAAGTCTCTGGATACTGAGTGAGCTCAATTTTCTAAAGTTGTAGATCCATCCTAGTTTTCAACTGACACTAAATATTACGAGTCTATAAACAAAACAAAAATGTTCTCCCTCACTCCACACTGTGGAGCCCTAAGCTGTAAAGCAGTTTAGGAGATGAGGTCTGGTAACCTTGAAACTATCCTAATCTAGACCCTGATCACCTTACACATGCTCGAGTGAGTTTCTTCCTTCCTCCAAGACAGCCTTCAGAGAGCCTAGAGATTTACTATCCTAAATTCCCACTTTACTGAAAGTCTTGATAAGTTTTGATTGCCTAAAACAGCCCCAGGTCTTTGAATTGGCCTCAAGCCTCCTCCCTATCATCGTATGGGCACTAATTGCCCTTCCTGGTTTGTTTTGCACCTTTTGCCTATATAAGGCAATACAGTTCTTTAGACAGACAGCTCTCTCATTGTTTCCTGAAAACATCATTTGAATTATCTATTATATTGAAAGTGTCAAAGCATCATATTAAATATTACCAACATTCTGTTATTCAATATATTCTATTTAATGTGATGGATACAGTTTATCAATTTTAAACTGTAGAAACTGAAGATAAAGTTAAGACACTTGTCCAACCAAGATCTCACAGCAGAGCTAGGATTATCAGTCTAGTTCAAAGGCTGGTATACTTCCTATTCTGCCACACTTCTACCCCTGCTGTGCTGTGTTCTGATCACTCCTCCCTCTTGCCATCTAGGCTGTCTTCTCATATCTGAATCCTGCCTCACCTGCAATTTCAGAAATTCCCACTTCTGCCTTGAAACCTTTAGCCATGACCCTAGCTCTTGGCTGACTGATGAACTCTTCATTATTTGCAGCTCTTACTTGGTACTACCATTTTCTACCCTATATTGTCAGTTTTGTTTTTATTTGATCCATTCCAGTGTAAGTTCCTTGAAGATGAGAATTTGACATATATTTCTCCTCATTCTCCAAAACCTAATAATATAGGTCCATTTATTATGCACTCACTTCACGTACAATAACCCTTACAAGTCGATACTGTTATTATTACCATTTTGCAGACAAAGAAACTGAGACTTCAAAATAATAAGAAATTGTTCCAAGTCACTCAGCTAGTAAGTAGCAGATTTGATAGTCAAACACATACTATCTGAATCCAATACCCCTCTTCCTTAGTCACTACATTGTATTGGTTCAAATACATCATACTTCACACAATGTGAATTAGTGAAATGTTACTATGTAGAGGACACTTAAACAAACCTCCAAAAAACATCCCTGTAATCATGATCTTGGAGAAGGGGAAATATTTTTACTCTTTACTATTTTATTCTTCAGTAAGTTAGATCCTGAAACTCAACAGAAGGGTGAGTATACATCCAACTAGAACATTCTACTTCCCCACCTTTCTAGGAACCATGCCCCTATGTTGGTGGAAGCCAAAGATCCTGGAGGCAAATTGCCCTTCCCCCTACATCCTTGTTATCTTCTAAATACACTGAGGAAAGTAGGAGAAAATGAAAAACACAAACTAACTTTTTAAAAATTGCTTCTAAGGGATGGGAGTCTTATCTCTTCACCATAAATGGCCTGCTACTATGGGAAGAATAATGACTATTTAAAAAATTTCATAGCTGACCAATTAAGCCAATATGTACAACTCAAGTCAGCTTCTTGTTATCCTCTAAATCATGAACATGGTAATGAGGTTTAATGCAACTGCTTAGAAGAAACTTTGATGGTATAAGAATCAAGGTCTAAAAGCCTGGCAGTTCTCTTCACAAGCAGATTGTTCCTTTAGTGCCAATGCTGCAGAACTGAGCTTGATAGTATTAAGGAAGCTATCAGGTTTCTTTACATGCAACAGGTCTTAGGAAGTATCAAAAAGAAAATTCTTGACATAGTAACTGAGTACTTCTTATTAATCCATGCTAAAACTAGTCTATTTTCCTACGTCCTCAAGTGTGTTTCCATCTTTATTTATATTTTGGTTTAACTATTTGGACATTTCAACCTTACCTTAACCTACAAAACCTATGCAGCAGTTCACAAAACCCTCCAAATGCACAAAACTTAATAAATCAAGTTCTTCCATTTATTTCATCTCAGATGAAGCTTAAACCAACCTGGAAAAGTAGACTCACTGACTATTACTATGAGGAAAACTAAAATGTCCTCAAGTAACACAACTTGTACATGGTAAACCTACTCCCCACTCCTGGTCCAGGACTCTATAACCTGATACTTTGCAATATTAGGGAAATTGCCCACTTATTCCATGGCCTGAAGCTACATGGGAATTTTGAAAATCTAAACCTGGGAATGTCTCTATCTGAAAGAAACTGGCTTCAAGCTATACCTAACCAGACTTCTGTTTTAACTACCTGAACCAAATTAAGAGCTCACTTGGCCTCACTCCTAAAGCTGCAAACACTACATAAAACTTTTAATATTTAAACTCCAATTCAAAAAATATTTGGGTTACTCTTAGATTGACAGAAGACGGACAGTCATCATGGCTACGCTATCTCAAAAGAAGGCTAAAATCACTGCCCACTGTTTTTCTATAACTGTCATTATTTATGGAGGATTTGCTGGGTAACTGATCTTCCCCTGTACTCGTAACAGAAGCTGTTTTGTCTACCTAATGGTCAAACAATGCAAGGTCTGTCCATAGGAAAAAAAAAATCTAGAATTGAATCTACCTTGTTAATGACCATTTAGTTAGGTGTACCTCCTGGTGTCCATGGCCCAGCAGGTCTACTTGCCCCAATTTCTGGGCAATATCTAAACTCACCAATGCAAATAGGACTAAAAGCTCCAGACTTTGTAAGTGGCTGAAATAAGGGCATTCTTTTTGTCTCAACTCAAACTTGGCTAATCTCCATATCCAATCTAACTGGTGCAAAAGAAGGGAACTTACTTGTTGCTCTGGGACTGTTGCCCTATTTCTTTGTTTGCTGGCTGACCTTCCCTATGTAAGAGCTTGAGCATTTGCAGCATTTGGTTTAAGCAGGAAAGCTCTTTCATCTTTTTCCACTGGCCTTGATCTCCCTTGATCATTATGGTCTAGATTCCTGCTAATCACTAATGATCTCATGGCCTTCTATATAATACTAAAAGCATTAGACCTGAACTCTTAGAAAAGTCCTACTCAGCTAATTATACTCTTTCTGCTTTCCTTGGTTCTCTTTACAGTCTCAGTTGGAGTTGAAATTGCATTATTTCCTCAAGTTTTAAATTGTTCTCTGATTTGGAAAACAACTATAAATCATTCCCTCAAATGAATTTAATTATAGTTCAAAAACTCCATGATTTACCTTCTTGACTCTTTTCCTTTTGGTCTTTCTACCCCTTCTCCCATATTCTGGTCTTGAAAATCATAGTAAGTTTGTTTAGGAACTGGAGATTGAGCTCAGGGGCATTTTGCCACTGAGGTACATATATGCCCAGCCCTTTTTAAAATTTCTTGCTAAAATTTCTTAGGTCGTCACTTAGTTGCCCATGCTGGCCTCAAACTCATGATCTTCCTGCCTCAGCCTCCTGAGTCACTGGAATTACAGGCATGCACTACTACTTCAAACAAGAGTTTAAATTCACTAGATTAGGAGTTTCATTATTTTGTATTTTGTACAGGAGGTAGCATACTATTAACTTACAACAGTGCATAATAATTCTACCACATATGTACTCTGGAATATACATTCATAATCAACAAATAATTACAAATGCTTTAGCTCACAGATTAGACCTCACTTGTAGTCTAAGGATAGCTGAGTTTTTTGTAATGGTGGAATGCCTCGCTTATTGGACAGAATACAAATTAAGTTTGATTCTTAGCTGGGTATGATTCTTTCATATTTCAAGGAATATAGAGCACCAATTCTGTGGAACTATATAGGGCAACCCAATTTTACCCATGATATGGGTGAATTTCATATTTTAGGACTTAAAAGCTTTTTTAAGTCATACCGGAATTGTGAATTCTCATAAAATTCAGGATCAATCAAACAAATTGTTGAAAATATAACCTTTTGAAGTGATATGTCTCTATATAGCATGCCAATGCACTATATACGTACATGACAGTTAAAATAGGAATTCATTGACAAATAGAATTTTGAGTTCCAAATCAGCATTTTTTGTTAAAGCTCTCCCTTGACAGATACTCTTATTCCAATGGTGCCGCCATAGTTCAAACTATGTTAATACAATGACTTTAGAACTAGTTTAAAATCCACTCAAGAAATTCAACTAATTGTCGGGGCTGGGGAGGTGGCTCAAGCTCGCCTGGCATGAGTGCGGCCTGGGTTCGATCCTCAGCACTACATACAAACAAAGATGTTGTGTCCACCGAAAACTAAAAAATAAATATTAAAAATTCTCTCTCTCTCTCTCTCTTAAAAAAAAAAAAATTCAACTAATTGTCTTTCAGCTTGTTTTGACCTCAAATTATATTGGCCTGACTTCTTCAGGGCCTCAAGGTCTCTAAGTAAAGCTATCTCCAAGTGTTTCTTTTTTTTTAAACAAGATGTGTTGTGGGTGCTGAAAACAATGCCCAATGAGAAGCTCTGAAAGAGGTTTGAATGATAAAAGCACTTTCCAAAAAGTGACAGTCTTTTTTAAAAAATATTTTTTAAAAATATTGTTTAGTTGTCAATGGATCTTTATTTTATTTATTTATATGTGGTGCTGAGAATCAAACCCAGTGGCTCACATATGCTAGGCAAGCACTCTACCACTGAGCCACAACCCCAGGCCCCCAAAGTGACAGCCTTTTAAGATGACTAATTCTGGATGAAGACATACTAAATTGTGTTTGGAAGAACTGCTATAGTTGTTAAAACACAGATATTATAATCACATTCTGGTTATATAGTTTCAGTCCTACAGCACAAAATTACTGTTAGTGATAAAAGTATTTCCAACATCATGGCTTATGTTATTACTCAGAAAATTTTATAGTGATTAGATGTATCTTGCAGATTTCATACAAAACATTTTGATTTTCAAGGATCTAAGCATTCTTCTGAACAATCTCAAGCATTACCCAAGAAAAATTATAACCACGAATAATTAGGATAAATATATTGGGAATGTTTTCCTATTTTTATTAACCCAATGACTTTATTTATTTATTTATTTTTAGTTGTTGATGGGGCCTTTATTTATTTAATAATATGTGGTGCTGAAAATCAAACCCTGTGTCTCACACATGCTAGGCAAGTGCTCTACCATTGAGCTACAACCCCAGCCGTTAACCCAATGACTTTTAACCATGTATATGCAAGACTATGTGGGATGTGTTCTGCTTGCTTGACTTAATTGTAAGTAACTCTTATTTCAGTTTGTGGTTAAAAAAAAATAAACTTTTTTTTAAACCTAATTTTCATTAAAAATATGGTGCTTTCACTCACATAAAACCAGCTAGTCCAGCATATCACATAAGAAGCAAGACCTTTTAAGAAAAATTTTGCTTTCCAAAATAACTGGAAGAATATCATAAACCTTTTTAATCATGTAAGTTCTTTAAAAATTTGTTTTAAAAGTTTTAAGGACAAAAAAAAAATCATGGCACTGTGAATAAGATATAAGCTAAAGAAAACTTTCTGGTTCCTAGTTTATTTTACTCCCTTGACTTACTATTGAAGGAATTAATACAATTTTCCATCTGTACAAACAAAAGGACACAGTTTTTAACTCTTCCTAATAATATTGTTTCTTGTAGCTAGGGAAATTACACTTTAGTTACATTTTTGCAATTATTTATTAAATGCCTGTAGAGATCACATTCAGTGGAAAAGTAGAATGACGTTTGTATAACAAATAGTGAGTAAATACTGAATGGATAGATGGAGAAAAAGAAATACATATCTTAGGCCAATAAATAAATAAATATATGTATGTATATATTTATATATATATATATATATATATATATATATATATCATAAAACTAATTCCCACAGTTTAGCCTCCCATGGGATTTGGCCCATGTAAATACAGTTTCTGGCTTTTATATAATATTGAGTGTTCAACATTTACTTAGACTTGGATTTGACTTTTCTAGTTATCCCAGTTTTTAAAAAATTTTTATCTCATAAATGAAGTTCTCCCACTGACTCACTATGGACTTTTTAGGAGGTCAGTTAACATCTCTGTTTCTCAGTTTATACCCTAGAATAGGAATAAGAGAAAACCCTCCTCCTTCCTATGGGGACTTTTGTGAGTACATTGATAAATACCTACAAAATGATAAATGCTACTATCTCATTCAGCATTTTGAAAGATGTCAACTAAACACAAAATATTTTTAGTGTGTGAATTAAAATGCCTCTTACTGATGGCCTCAGATGTTTTCTCGTAAGATACTGTGTCAAGAACTGGTTTATATATTATCCGTCCTTCCAGCACGCACTGACATCACACTTCATAATAGCTTGGTATGATGATTGCTGTCAAAATCGCCTGCATGGAAACATCCCTGCCCTAGATTGACATAACGTATTAGCGTGACAGAAGACTAAAAAACTAAGGACATCATGCAAAGGCTGGCTTGGAGCACAGGGGATGGAAGGACATGCTACCAGTGAGCTGAAAGGCCTCAATTCTTCTAGTGTTTTAATTGCGAAAGGAATGAAGACTGCCAGGGGCTCTCGTGGGTGGGGTTGGGGGCTGACAGACTAGCCAAGGCCGGCGACAGGAGTTAGAATTGTTCTAACTAAAAAATATTGATTTTTTTTCCCCCGAATTCTAATCCCATGCAGGGACAGGCCTTTGGGTCTCTCTTTTCCATGACCACCACAAAATGGCACACACTGTTTCTGGGAACTGAAATCGAGGCGAGAGGTCGAAGGGCGCGACCGTCCCTGGGTGGGCTGGGGTCAGGACCGGACACTTTGGCTGGGTCTTGGCGAAGCGCTCCGGGCTCTAGGGCCGACGCTCTCGCCGAGCTTCACAGCGCGTAGCACGCTGCCTCCGCCCCGCGGGCTGACCTGCCCGGTCAGACCCTCCACGCCCTTTCCCGAGGTTCGCGGAGGCCTCTGCTTCCTCCGAGGCTGCTTTGCTCCACAGGCCGCCTGTGCGGCGCGAGAACCTGAGTTACTCCAGCCATAGACAGTGCCCCCAGGAGCCGCGACCCCTCGGTGCCTCGCTAGCCCCAGAGCCGGAGCGCGTAGGAACACGCGTCCGCCCCGCGGGGAAGCCCGGCCGAGAAGCCTCGAGGTGAGATCCCGCGCACGCGAGCACCCGCCCCCCCGCCCCAGCGGGGCCCTCTGCCCGAGGGAGACTCTCACCTCAGAAAAACGGGCGCTGCTGCCTGCAGGGGCAGGACAGCGGGTGGGAAATGCCCGCGCCGGCCCGGCCGCACGGGAACCTCGCTGCGAAGGGTGCTCGGGCTCGCGCCAGGGAGCAGTGCCCCAGCCCCCCGCGCCCGCGCCGCCCTGGTGCCGCCTCCTCGGAAGGGAGGCCTCTACCGTCCAGCCGCGGACCTGCAGCCGCCTTGCGGGCGCTCCCGCCTCCGGCCCCACCCCCAGTCCCGCCCACTGGCCTCCTTTCCCTTTCCCCCTCCCTCCCCTCCTTTCAGCCCGCGGGGCTCAGTCGTCCCTCTCCGGGAGACGAACGCGAAGCGACGTGGAAACCCTTCCACCAAAATGAGCTGTGATATCCTTTTGATGGCTATAATTTATTCCAAATCGTCTCTGGACTGAAACGATCAATTAGCAGCCTGAAACGCACTGTGAAGTAAATTGTCACACTATTACAGGATGGTTATCATATATTTATAAGGTGTGTTTTCTGCAATCAGAACCAACAAGGTGTTGAGCAATCAGTCATAAACGCACTTCTTCAAAAAAGAGAGGGAGAGAAGCTTCAGTATTGTGTGGCAGGGAAAATCCTCCATGACAGTTATCCCTCCACCCAATGATGTTTCATCTTGGCAACTGGGAAGTGCAGTGAGGCTGGGCGCCAGGTGGATCTGAACAGACTCTCTTCGCCACGCGTGATTCCGCAAGCAGAGTCCCAGAGAACTACAGGCAGCTGAACAGCCCCTAGAAGAGAGGTTTCTTTATGGTGTAAATACAGATCAAGCATAAGGGTCTGTCTTCCTTCCCATTCTCAAGAATAATATCTTACTCTGCTTCTAAACTTCTAACAGAATATATGCATTCTACACTTAATTTTAAGCCTCTTTTCTTCTTCTTCGGGTTCTCTGTCTACTATTTAGTGATGATGTACTGCTATTGAGATTATGTCAGGCTCATATAAAGTTTACACATGGAGAGATAGTTGTATTTGTTCTCAACTGTAATCTCCAACAGAAATCTTCTCTCATTCATAAGTGAGATAACTTCACAAAGTTCTAAGGAAATCATAAAAAAATGCTGATTCTGTCCAGTAGGTTGTCTTGACTAGATCAAACCATGGAGACATTGTTAATTTCCTTATAGTCATGCTCAGTGGTCAGAAAAATATGTCCAGAACTTCTGAGTTTTCCCTAACAATCTTTCAGCAGATAGTCATTTGTAAACCACCTATGAATAATTTTAGAAGGGTTCTAGTTTGTATCCAGTTAATATTCATTTTGCCTGGAAAATCTATCTCTGGAGCCCAGCCTACAGATTATCAATTGTGAGAAAAATTTAGTAGCTACAAGTATGCTCTTTGATAATAACATGACATTTGTGCAGAGTGAGCCACAAAGTGTAAGATGCAGAATTTATACCACATTCTTCTAAAGTTAACTGGCCCTATAGCTTCTGCATGTCAGGCTTGTCTGCAATGCCAACCCTTGAAAAACCAGGAGAAAAGGAAATTTGGTTTGATGTTTGGTTTGCAGGGGCAGCTGTTGTCATTGGACTGCCCCCACACAAAAGGGGTACCATGTTCCTCTCTCAGAATGAAATTTCAAGACTGGCTAGCAAAGGGCTAGACCCAGCACTTTCATGTTATACCTTTCATTGTTATTAATTTAATTTATATTTAATTAATAGCTAATGTTGAACACTTACTCCATGCCAGACACTGAACTTTAAATTATATGCATTATTTTATTTAATCTTATCAACAATCTTAGTGGGGAAGTTTCTTTATTTTTCCAGGGAGAAAAGTGAGACTTGAAGAGATTAGGTAATTTTTCCAAGATCACACATCTAGTAACTGATGACCTCAAATCCAGGTCAATCTGCAATGCACATACTTTTCATCCCAATAATAAAATATCTCAAAAACTTAAGATTCTGATTTGATCTTTTCCATAAAAAAGATTTTAATGAAGAACAGCTATTTTCAAGAGAAAGCCACAATGGATACTTATTAAAACCCTTACCTTACATTTCTATTCTCTTCTACCCTTCCTATATCCTGTGATTTCTTTTTCAGTATTTTATCTGAAAACCTGCCATCTAGCTAAAGAGACTTGTCTAAGGTCAGCAAGGGGTGGCAGGAGGAGGGGAGAGGGTAGATATAGAAAAAGCAGAGCACCCTGGGGAGGAGCCTTAAGTGGGAGCCCAAGTCCACCAGAGCTCTTGTCCCAGACCCCCAAGCTCTGGGAAGGAAATGTTGCTTCCTAATGGACTTTAAATTACCAACATCGCTAAACTCTCCCTTAATAGACTTGTAAAGATCTGCTTGCTACCTTTTTCCCCCTTCATGTAGAATTTGTAATCAAGAGCCCAATTTTGTCATTTGGAAATACTAATTATCTAATCATGGCATGCTGCATAACGTACTTGTCTGCCCAATTAGCTAGGACAATTATTAAAATTCAGAGGCCTAATTATGTCTCAATTTAATGCTGGCAAACTTGCATACAGAGCAGTAATTAAAATCCTCTCTTTCCCTCTGCCTTTAGGGCAGGGGATGATTAGGCCCTGTCAGGGGGTGTACTGAACCAAACCAGTGAAGCGTATTGTGCAACATGACCCTGCATTGTTAAGTGTGTCAACATATTAACCTGAATTCCCTTCAGCCCCCACATAATCACATTTGGTGGAGGAATAAAGGAGCTAAAACATGAAGCATTTTATTAAAAAAACATAAATTCTTTTTAATTAATGCTATGAGAGTTCTGATGAATTCCATGCTTCCAAGTGCTGGAAGACATAAGACTGGTTCATTTAATTATTAGTAAATTTGCTCCTGTTAAAACTAGGGGTTTTTTTAACTCATTTAAAGAAAATGATTTTTTGGTAGTATATATATTTTTGAAAAACTAGTTAGTTGGCTTCCAGTAATACAGTTGATTACCAGCTTTGATGATGGAACACAAGTGAAATGTTGACTTCCAAATGATTCAAACCCAAGACTGGAGGCATTGTGAGTGGGAGAAGGCTATAATTTAATACTTGAAAGATATTAATAAAAGTGGAACATTAAAAATCATAATATTGAAACAGATTCAAATTATTTATCTTTTGAGCTCCTAAGTTTGATGTCTGAAATCAAATCAACATGAGACCCGAGCACTGTGCAAATTCACCATGCTCTTGAAGCCCCTCAGCATGCAGGAACCCAGCTAGTATGTGTCCTCTCTGTTAACATCTGAACCCTCTTCTTTGTGAATTATGGAGAGCCACAAAACCCACTGAAACTTCTGAGCTGTCCTCTAAATTCTGGTTTTCACTCTTGGTGGTCTTTAGAGATCATTCCTATATTCAGTCCAGGACTAAAAATGAATTACTCTGCAGCAGGACTTCTTTTAGTTGCTTCCAAACTTCTTCCTACATGGATAGCTTCCAGTGAGTAAACACACACACACACACACACACACACAGTCCCTCACTTGCATAGAGTTCACTCTCAACTGATCTCATTTTGAATCTCATGACAACCTTCTCACAGCAGGTATTTTATTATGTGGGTCTGATAAGATACTTGTCTGAGCTCACCACTCTATTCCCCACTTTTTAATTATGGGAAGGACAAGACTAAACCTCAGTTCCTTTTGCCATCTTCTATATTCAGACAGAGGGCTGTGAATGAGACATCTAAATTTAAATATTTAATTTAAATATTTAAATATCTTACATTGAGATCAAAGTATAGATAATGTTATATTATAAATGAGGCAGTAAGAGTACAGCCTATGTACCAAAACTAAATAACCGTCTGTCCTCAGTTAATACTTATTTTCAACAAGTTTAGTGGTATTTGTTTAGATTTAATAACTTTGGCCCATTTTCTTTCTTTCGGTTTTTATATTCTGTAAATACGTATAGTTTCATCTGGATGGGTGATAGTAGCCCTCGTCCCTCCTAATCCTGCTCTGGGTACACTGTGGTCTATTTAGGGAAATTCTGGCTTGTATATTCCTTCTAACAAAGGCAGTGACTACAGAAGGTCTCTACTAAAGATGGTTAGCTACCGCCAGGACAGGCCCTTAGGCACTGGTGCTATAAAACCAGAGGGTGGTAGCTCCGCCCCCAGACCTCCTAGGGATGTGCCCTGTGTCTTGAAAATGGCCTTGCTCTGAGTCTCTTTGGATGGCAGACTGAAGTGCAAATCTGTGTTCTGACTTGTTCCCGTGGCTGTCAGCATGTTTTCCTCTTGTCAGCAGCAATTGACTGGTCAGGCTCACCCCTGTACAGCAATTGTAACAGCTCATTGACAGACTAGTGACCCAGCTGGACCTGATAATGGAAAACTATTGATTTTTGTGGGCTCCACGAATCTGAAATGAACGACCAATGTAATGTCATCAATTGTCTCAGACTCTGATAACCCAGGAGGAAAAAGTTTCAGGGATTACTTGTATTTCCTGACAATTGTATTTCAAAATCTCATTGAGTTTATGTAAAAAGAAACCCATTTCTTAGGTGGTTTCCTTAGATGACCCACATTAGTCCATCAGAGCTCTAAACCTACAGCTTGTATGTTTAAAAAAAAAAAAAAAAGTGAGAGTTAACATTATCAATTAGCCAAACTGAGACTTGATATGTCATTTAAGAAAGATACTTGCAGACAGGCACTTTGGGGAAAAAAAATGTTTATAACATTTCTTATTTGTGTTTTGTGAGGCAGTGGCAAGCACTCTACCATGGAGCTATACTCTGAGCTCCTCTGATTTGTTATAAAACAATTTCACAGAAAAAAAAAGTTGGGAGAAAATCAAAATATATTGGCTCTCGAGTCCTCTCGAGTCCTTACATGAAGTTATGATAGAGCTATGAAGCAGCTTCTGCATGCCTCTGTTAATTTGTTGTAGTAGAAAGAAAAACTTAAAAATAATGTAGAGGTGCCTTAGATGTGCATGGGAAAATCACTATAGAGTTTTGGTTTTTAAATACTTTCTTCCTTATTTGATCAGTCCAAAACCCTCAAACATTGCTCAGAGTATTTTTCAAAACTGAGCTATTTCTTCTTGAACCAAGTTAGTGATGAGGTAGAGCAAAATTTTCCCAGTAGATAAGTGCAGAAAACTCTGCACTCTAAATTGAGTTCTGATGAATAGAATGCCAGTTAATGACCTCTGCCAAAGGAAACTTCCTTTAAAAAAAAAAAAAAAAGGAGGGAAAGGTATTGATCTTGCTGCCAACCCAATGCATTTAGTTCACAATCCACTTGTAGTGAGAATATAATCATCTTATGGTCCTCATCAAATTCAAACATTCTAAGAACATAGCTGTGAGGGGCTATACAAATCAGAGAGCACTGAAATAACAGGGGTGCTTCCCTATCCACTTGCTCAGAGAAGTCTAGAGAGAGATGTCTCAGTGAGGAGCCAGAAAGGACAGATCCCAGAGGTGATGATACCATGTGTGGCTGGACTCTTATTCACAAGATGCAGCAATCTTCACACTCTCTTGTAATGGTCCCTTTATGGACTGTGATTAGCTTCACCCCTTACAACACTACACCTGTTTTTCTAGCACTATCAAAATCAACCTTGCTAACTGTTTGGCTGCCTATTAGTAAAGACACATAAGGTTGAGACCTGCAAGAAATTAAGCTAGACCTAAAAAAAAAAAAAAAACCTGGCATTTCTACTTTAATAAATACAAAATATATGGTACAGAGAATGCAAGAGTTGATTCTGTGATATGGCATCAAAAGGTCAAAAGTCAGGGGCCAGGTCTTACCGATTTGGGGGTTCTTCAGGGTGGCTTCCAGGAGGTCTTGTATGTCACAAACATATTAGGTAGTCAGTCATTGAATGAAGAAGTAAAAAAGCTATTTTAAAGTATAGAAAGATGAAGATAAATATTTTCTAATTTATAATAGATGTGTGAGCAAGAAATTGAAATCAGTGGTTTCCATGTAACTATGTGCAGGCTCTTGCCAGTCCATGAAGAAGCTTCAAATGTTGGTGGTAAGTACGTATGCAAGTTAATAGGGTGGTTTTTCTTTTCTTTCTTTTTTCTTTTTTGCAGTGCTGGGTTTGAATGCAGAGCCTCGGCAAGTGTTCTACCACTGAGCAATATCCCCACCCCAATGTAATTTTATAAAGCAAAATACAATCTCTGAAAAAGTCCAAGTGTGTCCTTTATGTCCTTTTGAGGCATTAAATACCTTAATGTGTAATACTGATAATATAAATGACAGGTGCTTTAAATTAATACCTTTGCTTGGTTAGGCAAGATAAAAAGTGGGCAAAATCATACATTGGTCCCAATATCTTAAAAAGCAATTTTAAGATACTGTAAAAGCCAAAAGAATGAGGGAAGAACTAAGGCACTAATCTAAATACCTATTTTTGGACCTGCTTAAAATTAGATACATTACAGCCATATGACTGTCAACAAATGAAAACATGTATTGGGCATCATAACACTGGACTGAAATAGCTAGTCTTGTGGAGCTTCTCTTAGGTTTTTCTCTTCTGTTCTATCTTTCAAATGAAACTTTAAACCCAAATCTGTGATTTGACTGAAATGCTAACAGATGTGATCTTAGTCACCAGACTTTTAACTTCAAGATAAACTTTTCTGATGACATGATGTTTACCTTCTGTCCTACATATTGTCAGGTCTATGGCCAGCAGTGTTCCATTGTAATGATGCCATTTAGAAGGTTTAAAAAAAAATTTTTTTGTTGTTTCTTTGGATTTTAATTTGGTTTGTAAGTTAAAACTTAAATTCAGGGTTTTGCTGTCTGCTGTAACTTGTATTACAGATTTAAAATGTATTAAATATAATCGCTTCAATGATTGATCCTAAAATCATTTGTTTTGTTCTGATTTGTTTTTGAGTGGTGAGGATTCAGTTTCTGGATCCATCTTCTTGTTATTTCTTTCACAATGCTGTAGGCTGCAAGTAAAAGAGGACTGTTCTGTGATAGTTCACAAAACAAAAAGTCAGAAGGGTGGGTTGATTTAGGATCTCAGCAGCAGCATCCAGGACCCAGCCTTTTTCCATATTTCTCACTGGCCCTCTTGGCATGTTTGCTTATCCTCTTCTGATGGACGTAGTTCCAGGTATTAAATGCAGATAATTGAGCAAGTATTGAGCAGCAGAGAAAGGGGACATTTATCTGTTGTGTTCCTTTTTAAGACTTAAGGAACACTTTTCCAGAAGTCCTCCTTCTGTCTCTACCTTAAGCTTTATCCAGAGTTTTATCAAAAGCCAGTTTCTAAACTGGTTGCTGGCAAGATGAATAGTTTAATCATGATTGGGTTATTAAGCTAATCTATATCCCATCCTCTGAGAATAGAGAAGAGCATACCATGGCTAAAAATAAATTACCTGGAAAAAAATTAAGTTTTAACAAGGAAGAAAAAGGAATACATCAACTCAGAATAACAATTTTTATGATACCTGCTCTTAGAAGCCAGTCACCATGTAAAAAATTCAGATACACCATGGACAGCACACAGATGACAAAGCCTGACCTAGCCACATGGAGAGACACTGAGGTACTAGTCAAATGCAGGAGACTTTATTGGACCTTCCAGCTCAGTTCAAGAAGGATAATTTCATGAATAACCCAAGACCAAGGACTAGAACTGCTCAACTGTGCCCTGCCCAAATTTGTGACCCAAAGAATTTAAAAGTGGTCATTGTTTTAATCCTCTAAGATTTGGGGTAGTATATTACATAGCAGTAGTCAACCAAAACATCCCACAACATGATGTCTAGAACAGATATATTGTTTAATATAAAGGCACTAATAGTTAAAATTTTGGTGGGGAAATTATATACTATACAAACAGTAAACATGAAAACTGGAACTATTATATTAATAAATTAAAATAAACTCAGACAAAAATAAACTTTAGGGCAAGCACTCTAATCAGATTAATATTCATAATAATAAAAGGGTCAATTAATCAGAAAGATCTTATAACTGTATGTATCTAAATCAGAGTTTCAAAATATATTATGCAATAACTGCTAGAAGAGAGAAATAGAATATTCAGAATTTTAACTAGAGATTTAATGACCCCCCAACAACTAGACTCCACCCCAGTCATAAAAAATATAGACAGGATAAACAGTACAATCAACCACCTTGATGTAATTGATATTTACATAACACTACACTCAACAGTACTCTACACATTAATTTCAAGGTCATGTAAAATGTTCACCAAGATAGACCATAGGCTAGGTCACAAAATATGTCTCAATAAATTTGAATAGACTGAAATCATACAGAGTGAGCTTTCTGACAACAAAAGAATGAAATGAGAAATTATTAACAATAAGATATCCCAAAAAAGCCTAAATATTTGGAAATTAAGTAATATACAGTTGGCTCACCATATTGGAGTTTCCACATCTTGGATTTAATCAACTAGGGTTCAAAACTAGGAGAAAAATTGCATCTGTATAAAACAACACAGGCATTTTTTCTTCCCATTGTTCCCCCAAACTATACAGTATAACAATCATTTACATAACATTTACATTGTATTAGGCATCATAAGTAATTAGAAATGATTTAAACTATACAGAAGGATGTATGTATATTATATGCAAATAGTGTGCCATATTATATCAGGGACTTGAGAATCTGCAGATTTGAGTATCCACAGGGGTTCCCTGTAGTCAAGGGATGACTGTACTTCTGTTAACTATGGATAAAAGAAAAAAATCACAAGAAAAAATTTTAAAATATTTTTAATCAAGTGATAATGTTACAAAAAGTTCTAAAATCAATTAAGTTTTTACTTTAATAATCTGGGGAAAGATGACTGAATTAAATCTAGAATAAGTAGTTTTATTTAGGAAATAATGAAGAAAACAACACAAAAGCACAAGTCAATAACATAGACAAATAAAACTGAATAGAGAAAATTACCAAAGCCAAATTTGGTTCTTTGAAAAGATTAATAAAATTATTTAACCTCTAGCTAAACTGATCAATAAAAAAGGGAAAAAATGAATTAAAAATATAAGGCAGGATGACAGGATGTCACCAATATCCAACAACCATCAAAAGGATAGATAATAAGGAAATATATAGGCAAACTTTAAGGATTTATATTTGACAACATGGATGAGGCAGACACACTTCTTTAAAATACAAAACTTATCAAATCTGACATGTAATGGAATAGAAAATTTAAATAGCTCTATATCTGTCCAAGAAGATGAATTTGTTATTAAGACAATAAAAACAACAATAAAACTCCAGGCCTACTTTGTGTCACTGGTGAATTCCATCAAACCTTAAGAATACTGTAATGATATGAAACTTGAGAGAGAGAGAGAGAGAGGGAGAGAAAGAGAAATCATTTCCAAACTCTTCTAGAATAAGAAACAAGAATAACTCTGATACTAAAACCATAAAGATATTAGAAAGAAAGAAAATTTCAAGATGGTGGATCAGAGGTACCCAGCCTGCACTTGTCAGCCTCTCTACAAGACAGAATCAAAACAACTGGAGAGCAGCTACTCTTTGAGGTGAGTGACTATGGGAAAATGCTGACTCTAGACAGTAGGAAACAGAGAGGGTGAGACACAGCACCACAGCACTCATCATGTGGCTGCTCACCAGAGGGTAGGGGTAGTGGAGAAAGAGGGAGAGACCCAATAAGCACAACTAGCACAGAAATTGGCACCTTGAAGGGCTGTCTGAATACAGTTGACCCGGGTTCTGCATGGCCAATTATGCTAGAAAAGTTCTCTGTACTACCTAAAGTATATTTACAATATGGTAGTGGAGAGTCATCTTGAGAAGATCTTTCCAAGCTTGCTGCTTTGGAAGTCAAAGGCCCCTTCATTTTCCTGTCCCTAAAGGCCAGCAGCAAACATTACTACACTTTCTCAGCAGGCATCTACCTTGAGATCCAGTTTGGCTCTGAGGGAGTGCCATTGAAAGAAATCTACTGAAAACTCTATGTGATGGGACAATGGAAGGGATCAGAACTCACTTGGCTTATAGGACAGACAGTTGGACAGCTCTAGGAAGTCAACTGCAGGAGTTCCAGGGACTAAGCAGCCATGAAGTATTTCAAGTGACAGCTAAGTCTGAGAACATCAGAGTTCTGGGAGGAGGATCATGGGGGGCCCAACACTGCTCCCCATTCTATCAGTGCAGATAGTTGTGACCCCATGACCTCTCTCTGCCCTCTGAATGTCTTCACAAAGGATGCTGGAGACCCAGACATTCTTCAGCATCCTATGTCAGCCCCACCTTAGGAGTGCACACAGCAAATATCTCTTGAGTAAGTTACTGCCAGGGGAAATTTGCATTCTGCACTAGCTTGTTTTGGTAATCAGGGCGGAGCAGAGGTATTCCATATGGCTCTAGTCACCAACCACTCCTGCTAGTAGCCCGGTGAGCATCACAAAAGAATAAAGGGGCAAATAACCTTCTGTCTTGCTTTCTCCAAGGTGTTCAGTACCTAAGAAGACAGAAATAAACTCTCATACACACAGATTCCAGTTATTTACTTTTGCCTGCATAATCACCCATTACAGAGGAGATGATACTTTTTATTTTTTACTAAAATTATTTGTGTAATTGCTGTATTATTTATATTGTATGTATGTCTGTATTTATACACACATAATATACACACATAATATATATGTGTAAAACCAAATATAAAATAAATTATATAAGAAAAATATACCTTTTCTTATTATTTTTTTCCTTATTTTTATTATCTTCTTTTTTAAAATTGTAATTTGTTATATATAACAAAAAGGATGCATTACAATTTGTATCACACATATACAGCACAATTTTTCATATCTCTGGTTGTACACAAAGTAGAGTCACATCCTCCGTGTCTTCATACATGTACTTAGGGTAATGATGACCATCACATTCCACCATCTTTCCTACCACTATGCCCCCTTTCTTCCCCTCCCTCCCCTTTTTCCCTTTTGCCCTATCTGGAGTTAATTTAATCCTCCCATCCCACCACCCCACAGCATATTATGGACCAGAATCCTTAAATCAGAGAAATCATTCAGTATTTGCTTTTTGGGGATTGGCTAATTTCACTTAGCATTATATTCCCCAGCTCCATCCATTTACCTGCAAATGCCATGATTCTACTCTCTTTTAATGCTGAATAATATTCCGTTGTGTATATATGGCACATTTTCTTTATCTATTCATCTACTGAAGGGCATATAGGTTGGTTCCACAGTTTAGCTATTGTGAATTGTGCTGCTATAAACATTAGTGTGGCCGTGTCCCTGTAGTATGCTGTTTTTAAGTTGTTTGGGCATAGACCGAGGAGTGGGATAGCTGGGTCAAATGGTGGTTCCATTCCCAGTTTTCCAAGGATTCTCCATACTGCTTTCCATATTGGCTGGCTGCATCAATTTGCAGTCTCACCAGCAATGTATGAGTGTGCCTTTTCCCCCGCATTCTCACCAATACTTATTGTTGTTTGTATTCTTTTTTTTAAAAAAAAAATGTTGTTTCTTTTTTAGATGTTGATGATCTTTTATTTTGTTCATTTATTTATATGCATTGCTGGGATATATGCATTGCTGGGAATCGAACCCAGTGCCTCACACATGCTAGGCAAGTGCTCTACCACTGACCCACAACCTCTGCCCTGTTGTTTATATTCTTAATAGCTGCCATTCTGACTGGAGTGAGATGAAATCTCACTTAGTTTTGATTTGCATGTCTCTAATCGCTAGAGATGTTGAACATTTTTTCATGTATTTGTTGATTGACTGTATATCTTCTTCTGAGAAGTATCTGTTCAGTTCCTTGGCCCATTTATTGATTGGGTTATTTATGGGGTTTTTGTGTTTAACTTTTTGAATTCTTTATATACCCTAGAGATTAGCGCTCTATCTGACGTGCATGTGGTAAGAATTTGTTCCCAATTAGTAAGCTCTCTATTCACCTCACTGATTGTTTCTTTTGCTGAGAAGCAGCTTTTTAGTTCGAATCCATCCCATTTATTGATTCTTGATATTAATTATTGTGCTATAGGATTCTTATTAAGGAAGTTGGGGCCTAATCAGACATGATGGAAATTTGAACCTACTTTTTCTTCTAATAGATGCCATGTCTCTGGTTTAATTCCTAGGTCCTTCATCCACTTTGAGTTGAGTTTTGTGCATGGTGAGAGATAGGGGTTTAATTTCATTTTGTTGCATATGGATTTCCAATTTTCCCAGCATAATTTGTTGCAGAGGCTATCTTTTCTCCAATGTACATTTTTAGTGCCTTTGTTAAATATAACTGTAATTATATGGGCCAGTCTCTGTGTCCTCTATTCTGTACCATTGGAGTCTATTTTGGTGCCAATACCATGCTATTTTTGTTAGTATTGCTCTGTAGTATAGTTTAAAGTCTGGTATAGTGATGCCACCTACTTCACTCTTCTTGCTAAGGATTGCTTTAGTTATTCTGAGTCTCTTATCTTTCCAGATGAATTTCATGACTGCTTTTTCTATTTCTATGAGGAATATTATTGGGATTTTGATTGAAATTGCATTAAATCTGTATAGTTCTTTTGGTAGCATGGTCATTTTGACAATATTAATTCTCCCTATCCAAGAACAAGGTAGATCTTTCCATCTTCAAAGGTCTTCTTTAATTTCTTTCTTTAGTGTTCTGTAGTTTTCATTGTAATAGTCTTTCACTTCTTTTGTTAAGTTGATTCCCAAGTATTTTTTTATGTTATTGTAAATGTCATTTCCCTTTCAGAGGATTTGTCACTGATATACAAAAATTCCTTTGATTTATGGGTGTTGATTCTTTATTATCTTCTTTAAAAAAAAAAAAACTTTTCTGTCACTTTCTACCTTTTTTCCTGCTTTCCTTGTTTTCTCTTTTGGGATTTTCTAACTTTGGTTATTCTTCCTTCTTTTATCTGTTTTTCTTTCCTTTCTCTTAATCTATTTTATTTTTATCATTTTCTTAACTTCATTTTATTTTATACTATTTTTACACCTGCGATTTCTGCTGTTGCTGATGTGATTATTATAGCTTTCACTTGGGTTTTATTTTATTTCTGCATTTGGTCTGCTTTTACTTACTATTGTCACTATTGTTCATTTTCCCCTTTCTTTGTGGTGCCAAGAAGCAAGAGTTGACACATCCAGAACATTGCATTTATGCAAATAAAAAAAACTCAGTTGAAAGTTTTATCAATACCCTAGATCAAGTGGATGAAAGAATACCAGATTTGAATACAAGGTTAATGAATTAACACATTTGATAGTAGAAAAGGAAAAATATTTAAAAATTATGGCTGGTGGTATGGCTCAGTGGTAGAGCATTTTTATAGTATGCACAAGGCCCTAGATTCAATCCCCAGCACCACAAAAAAATAAAAAGAAGAAGGAGAGGAGACAATAAAGAATGAATAAAACATACAAAATCTATAGGACATTATCAAAAGACCAAACTTAACTATAATCAGAATAAACAAGGGTGAAGTGCTACAGGCTGAAGGCATAGAAAACCTCTGCTGTGAAATGATAGCAGAAAATTTCCCAAATATTGGGAAATCAAGGTAGAGGAGGCACTTCAAACCCCAAATAGATATGACCAGAAAAGAATCTCTGCTTGACATATTATAGTTAAACTGATAAAAGTATAAAGAAAACAAAGAATATTAAAAGCTGCAAGAGAGAAGCACCAGATCACATATAAAGGCAAATCCATCAGATTTCTCAATAGAAACTCCAAAGACCAGATTGGCATGGAATGATGTACTTTAAATACTGAAAGAAAATAACTGCCAACCTAGATTACTACATCCAGCAAAGTTATCCTTCAGAATCAAATAAAAAATAAAGACCTTCCAAGATAAGCATAAACTAAAGGAATTGCTGACTACTAAACAAGCATTACAGAAGATATTAAAAGGAATTCTTCATTTAGAAGGGGAAGCAAGATAAGCACAATCATGAAAGCATGTGATGAAAGAATAAATCTCACTAGAAGAGTAGATAAGCAAATGAGAATTAGGAAAGAACCAAACTAATTCACATATTAATTCAGTGAACCATCAAACTTCTAAGATGGATATGGGAGAAAGAAATGATCATAGATTATTTAAAACAACCAGAAAAAAAAACAACAAAGTGACAAAAATGAGTACATACCTTTTAATAATAACCCTGAATGTAAATGATCTAAATTTTCCAAATACAAGGTACAAAGTGGCTGAGTGAATTAAAAGGCGCAACAGTATGCTGCCTGCAAGAAACCTATTCCCTGGTCAACATTACACAAACTGAAAATTAAAGGAAGGAAAATGATATTCAAAAGCAAGCAGAAGTACCCATACTCATATCTGATAAAAGAAACTTTAAGCCAAAATCAGTCAGAAGAGATAAAAGATTTTTAATAAAGGAACACTCTATCCAGAAGATATAATGATTGATATGCACCAAATGTTAGAAGACCCAATTTTATAAAAACAAACACTACTAGACATAGAGGGAGAGATAGATGCCAACACAATAATAGTGAGTGCCTTCAACACCCCACTGTCACCAACAGATAGATCACCTAGACAAAAAAAAAAAAAAAATCAGTGAAGAAAAAACAGATTAAATTACACTAAAGATCAATGGACTTAACAGAATCTACAGAATATTCCATCCAACAGCTGCATCAACTTATGGAACTTCTTCAAAAATAAATCATATTTAGGTCATAAATAAAGTCTTAGTAAATACAAAAAAATAACTTTTTATAATTTATCAGGTCATAATGGGGTGAAACTAGAAGTCAAAATACACTACAGAGCTAGAGTTATAAAACAGCATGGCAATGGCCTAAAAGTAGACATGTAGACCAGAGGAACAGAAGCGAGCACCAGAAATAAAACCAGGCATTTACAGCCATATGATACTTGACAAAGATGCCAAAAGTATACATTGGAGAAAAGACAAACTCCTCCATATATGGTGTTAGGAAAACTGGATGACCACATGAGATGATTGAAACTAGATCTCTATCTCTCACACTGTAAAAGAAAATGAACTCAAAATGGATCAAAGATCTTGGTGTAAGAATTGAATCTTTGAAACTATTAGAGGGAACATAGGGAAAATATTTCAAGATAATGATACAGATTTCCTGAATAGTTCTCCAATAGCTCAGGAAATAAAAGCAAGAAATAAAAAATTAACATAAAATTAAAAAGTTTCAAAACAAGCAACACAGTGAAGAGACAGCCTACAGAAGGTCTTTCCTAGCTGTTCATCTAACATAGGATTAATATCCAGAATACATATAGAACTAAAAAAATGTAATAACAAAAGAACAAATAATATAACCAGTGAATGGGCAAATGACCTGAACATATACTTTTCAAAAGAAGAAGTACAGCTGAGTATGGTGGTGCATGCCTGTAACCCCAGCTACTTGAAAAGCTGAGGCAGATGATTACAAATTCAAGGCCAGCCTTAGTGAGACTGTCTTAAAAAATAAAAGGGATGGAAATATAACTCAGTGATAAAGCATCTCTAGTCCCAAAACTGAAGAAAGAAAAGTAATAGCCAATACATATATGAAAAAATACTCAACATCTCTAGCCATCAGGAAAATGACAATCAAAAACTACATTAAGGGGCTTGGATTATGGTTCAGTGGTAGAGTGCTTGCCTTACGTGTGTGAGGCACTGGGTTCAATCCTCAGTACCATATAAAAATAAATAAAAAATATAAAGGTATTGTGTCCAAATTACAACTAAAAATATTTGAAAAAAAACAAACTACATTAAGATTCTGTCTCACTCCAGTCAGAATGTCCATTATTTAACAACAGTAACAAATGCTGGCAAGGATGTGGAAAAAAGGAACTCTTGAACAATGTTTGTGAGAATGTAAATTAGTTCAGCCAATATGGACACCACCATGGAGGTTTCTTTTTTATTTATTTATTTTCCCACAACAGGTAAGCATTTATTGAAAACTTATGCATCTCTAAAGGTAGCTGGTAGCTTTGAGAGTCCCAGTATAGTTGATCAGGCAGGCCTGGCTTCAGCCAAAGGTTTAGTATATCTTGGATTCATAGGACACAAGTTCTTCTGGGATCAGCAGGGTTCCAAGGACACTCTGTCTTCATGGCAATACAAAGTTGCAAGGAAAATGAGTGGGTCTGGGCTCTAGACTGTCACACCTTTTCTTCTGCCCACATTCCAGGGGAAAAAGTCAGTTACTTGACTCAACCCAACTTCTAACTGCTCTGCATTCTGATAGCACATGTAAGTTGCTTTACTTGATATCAACATGACTCTCTCAGGGATTATTTTGAGCAGAGTTACAATTGAGAATTATTATTTCACATGGCGGTTCTCTTCAGACTTAACAAAACTATAGTGAGTTAATTAATTGTTTCTGGAGGTTCTTAAAAACTAAGAATCAATCAACCATAACATTCAGCTAGACCATTTCTGGGTATATACCTGAATGAAGGAAGTTGGCAAAAAAAAAAAAAAAGGTAAATGATTACCCATGTTTATTGCAACACTATTCATAACAGCCAAGATGTGAAATCAACTAAGGTACTCATCAACAGATGACCAAATGAAGAAAATATGGTATATATATATACAATAGAGTGTCCCCAGCCCCTGCTTTCAATTATTTTGCATATATACCTCCCAAAAGTAATTGTTGGATCACACAGTAATTATATTTTGACTTTCTGAATGGTTGCCATATTATTTTTCATAGCAATACACCCTCTTACATTACCAAAAATATGCAAGGGGTTGAATTTCTTCAAATTCTCAACAACTTATTTTTTTCTTTGTTGTTTGTTTCTTTCTGCTAGTAGCCATATTAAGCAGTGGGAGGTGGTATCTTATTGTGATTTTAATTTGCATTTCTCTAATGATTAGGGACATGAAGCATCTTTTCATGTGTTTATTGACCATTTAGTGCCTTTTTTGAGAAATGTCTATTCAAGTCCTTTAACTATTTTTAATCAGCTTGTTTGCTTTTTGTATATCTTTTGATGATTCCAGTTTAAATGTATATATGTTAACAATACACAAGTAAATGTATGGATTCTTCCAGATTATAAAAGTTTAAACAATAAAAGTGTATATAGGTAAAAAAAAAAAAAAAGCAAGCATCACTTTCTTGCCCTCTGAATCCAGCATGTCTATCTCCTCTCCCTTGTTGTTCTATATATTTGGTTACATACATGATTGTTGGTTGTTCAAATCCCAACTTTGCTAATTACTAGCCATGAAGTCCCATGTACTTTCTTAACCTCTCCTGATGAGTACCTACTAATTTAGTTGGAAGAATAGTTATAGTACTGTTACATTTTGGACCTGAAATGGTCCCCAAAGGCTCATTTGGTGAAGGCATGGACCCAATACAACAATGTTCAGAGTTGGAGCTTTTGAAAGGAGACTGGGTCATGAGGGATCTAATCTCATCAATGGATTAACTATTGATGGAATCTAAGATGAATGGACTTTTGGAACATAACTGGAACTGTAGGAGGTAGAGCCTAGTTGAAGGGAGTGGGGTCCTTGGTGGAATGCCCTTGGGGACTATATCTTGTCCCTGGCCTTTCTCTGCTTCTTGGCCACCATTAAGTAAGCAGCTCTGTTCTGCCATGTGCTCCCAGCCTTGAAGCTCTTCGTCACCACAATCCCCTATCAGTGGGGCCAAGATACCAAGGACTTAGACCTCAGAAACTATGAGCCAAAATAAACCTTTTCCCATTTAAGATGATTTTCCGAAGTATTTTGTTACAGAGATGGAAAAATGACTAATACAGAAAATTGGCACCAAGAAGTGGGGTCACTGATGTGACTATACTTGACAATGTGGCTCAGACTCTTTGGAACTAGTTTGGGGGAAGAGTTTGGAAAGGTTAGAAGTGCAAGCTAGAGAAGCTTTAGAATGTCATAAGTAGAGCTTAATGGCAATTCTGATGTGAACTAAGACCAGAATGCGAATAGAAACATGGACAATAAAGGTTGTGCTCATGAAGATTCAGATAGGAATAAGGACTGTTGGGAATTGGAGTAGAGACCATTCATGTTACATTCTGACAAAGAACTTGTCTCATTTTGTCCGTGCCTTGAGCCTTTGTGTGAAACTGGATTCAAAGGTGTCAACTAATCTAAAAAGTGAAAATTTCAAGGCAGCACAGCATTTAGGCTGTGGCATGAGTATTGCTGGCAGCTTTCAGTCAGATTTACTGTGAGAATTTGGAGCAAAAAGCAAAATGCAAAGTTTGGAAAACGTAAGGTTTGGCCAGAAAAGTAGTACATTTAAAGGAGATTTGCTGAAGAGATTAGTGCCACTAAAAAGAAGTCAAGTTACTTTGTACTGGGGACGATAGGAAAGATGCCTCGAGGGCATCTCAGTAATTCACCAGATGCCACCCTTCATAGGCTCAAGGGTGTGAAACTATAAACTCACTTGAAAGATTTTGCTTTGAGAAAAGAGTTTCTGGATACCCTGCTCCCATAGGGCTGCCTAGGAAGTCATTTTCCCAGGACTCCTTCCACTATGTTCAGCTTATCCAGGCACTTAGAGTTCCACTGAAGCCATGGTCCAAGGGGCTCAGCTACTGTAGTTACTGGTAGTGAACTTTAGCGTCATTACATGGTGCTAGTTTTGTAGTAATGAAGAATGCAAAAGTTACAGGACCATGCAGGCTTCCACCATGATTTCAGTCTGGGAGCCCAGGCATTTGCAGGGTTGGTATCCCTGTGGGAAATCCCTGAGAAGTGATATACGAAGTTGTGAGAATGAAGTCAAAGTTGCAATGGAAACTCAAGAAGTTAGAGACACCAGGAATGTGGAACATCTACTGAGGAAAGCCACAGGCAATGAGCAGACTCACCTCAAGAGAGTGGCCAAGTTGGCCTGCAGCCAGAAAGGCTATAGGTATAAGGCTGCCCAAATCTTTTGGGGCCCAGATCCTAACACCAAGTGCCTTAGATGGTAGATGTGGAGCTACAGGATTTAAAGTTTGCCCTGCTAGGTTTCCATCTTGCTTTGGTCTAATACTTTCTTGGTATTTTCTGAGTCCTCCCTTTTGAAATGGTAGTGTTTAGCTTGTGTCACTTTAGGTTAAACATATGTGACACGTTTTTTTTATTGTTTATAGGAGCTCACAGCTAGGAGTTGCCTTGGGTCTCAGAGGAGACTTTGGTGGAATTTATAGGAGGTGAGGGCCTCGTTGGAGGAGGTAAGTCACTGGGGGCATACCCTGACAAGTATATCTTGTCCCCAGGTCCTTCCTCTCTCTCTGTTTCTTGACTGCCAAAGGGTGAGCAGCCTTCTCTGCCTCACTTCCCACAACTATGATATTCTTGTCTCAGGCCTAAAGCAATGGATCCCACTGACTATGCACTGAAACCTCGAAACTATGAACCAAAATAAACCTTTCCTTTGTAAGTGCTTTTCTCAGGTATTTCATCACATTGATAGAAATCTGATTAACACAAGTACAGACCTCAGTGAGATATGATATTAAATGAGTAGAGTTTAGCATAGTGCCAGATACATTATATACTCTATAAGTTTTGTCTCTTATGACCAGTTTGGTGTGTCCCTTCTCAGAGCATTCCTATGATTTTTCCTATATGCACATACAACCAGAAATAGATCACTGGGAAGGATTTTCCCTATATTTGAGAACTGCTTTGCAGTCCTTCTGTGCTCATTACATGCTGCCTATCCCCAACTTACATGCCACCAGGTTCTCACAGGTTGGGTTCACAAGTTGATTCAAACCAACCTCTCCTGCAGCTCTCAGGAGGAGTTATACCAGAGCTGGACCAACTTCTTCACATTATAAGCCTGGGTTATAGTCTTGGTTTTGCCACTGTTACTTGAGGCCATACCAACGTAGCTCAAATACAATGAAATCCTCATTCCAATTCGCAAAGACTTGAGAGTAATGTGCATCCTTATAGAAAGCTTTGTTGAGATAGTAATGAAGGTCAATCATACCTTACAACACCAAAGAAAACTCCCTAAAACTTCTGTCTAGTCAGAGAGCCATACTTCTTGGCAAACTCAGACATCCTTTCCTCCTCTCCCCTCAGATTCTCCAAGCTCTGAGTTATGACTCTCTCCTCACTGTGCTGTCTCCAGGGACTGTCTGGGGACCCTGAGGGTGTTTTTCCCAAGGTTTATTAGTCCCTTTCAGTTTCTCACCTCCAGGCAAAACAGTGATAAGGCCCAGTAGCAACAAAGAAAGAGGAAATGGCAAGAAAACAAAACACTTTGAATTTGATAGGTGTTTTTGATTCTTGACACCTACATAACCCCAATCAAGTCAATTTTCTCCCTCACCAACACTCTTTGCCCTCCCCCTTTCCTGACTCTTCTATATCTTATCTTCTCCCCTTCTCAACTCACTGTCCTTTGAGAGCCCTACCACCTCTATTTCAATACAGGCAAAGCATCCCTGATCTAAAAATTCAAAATGTTCTATACTCCAAAACTTTTTGAGCACAAACATGCTGCTGCAAGTGGAAAATTCCACCCCTGATCTCATATGATTGGTCATAGTTAGAACATAGTCACACTAAAAATATTGTATAAAATTACCTTCAGGCCAGGCATAGTGGCATAGCCTGCCTATAATCCCACTACTTGGGAAGCTAAAGCAGGAGAATCACAAGTTCAAGGCCAGCCTCAGCAACTGGGCAAGACCCTGCTTCAAAATAAAAGGGTTTGGATCAGTGGTAGAGTACTCCTGGGTTCAATCCTCAGCACCAAAAAAAAAAAAAAAAAGACTTTATTTATAGGTAGGAACCCAAGCCTTTGTTAGTATGATGTAATACATTGATTTTTCATAATTTTAATCAACTTTCTATTCTTGGGATAAATTCCATTTGATCATGGTGTGCAACTCCCCTTATATGCTGTTCTATTTGTCTTGCAATTATTTTGTTGAGGATTTTACAGTTATATACACAGTAGACTGGTCTATAATTTCCTTTTCTTGTGATGTCTTTGTCTGGCCTTGTTCCCTCCAATTTTTTTAGAGGGTTTGAGGATTAGAGTCAATGATTCTTTAAATGTTTGGAAAAATTCACCAGTGAAGCCAGCTGAGCCTGAATTTTATTAGAAGTTTTTAGTTACTATGTGTCAACCTAAGTAGTAAATGGGATCAAACTCTCCAAAGATAAGTACTTTATTCAGGAATGAACATGCAACAATGTAATAGGAATGTGCATGCCATAGTAAATTGTGCGTATTTAGGGATGCAAAGGGAGAGAAGGGTTTTTAAAGGTAAAATGAGGAACGTTACATAAGTTGTTCTGAAACAATTATCCATGGTTCCAAGGATCAATAGCTAGGGTGGCATGAGTCCAAGGTTGAACATGCAGTTGCTGGTCAATGTCCTTTTGGAAGTAATTTTTGTGTGTAAGGTTGTTGTGGTCTTTGTACAAGGTTGTGGTTCTGACAATCTCTTGTGATATCAAATACATGTGCATGAAATCCCTTCCTTAATGACCGCCTGGCTTTATTTTTTAACTAGAGTTTGACATAAGGGACTCCATTTTAATTCTGACAATTTTCACCCTAACTCAATCTTGTTACAGGTCTATTCATGTTTTCTATTTCTTCCTAAATTGGTTTTGATAGTTTGTTTCTAGGAAGTTATCCAATTCATCTCGTTAACTGGTTTATTGGCCATTGTATTCCATTATTTTTATTTTTGTGAATTCAGTAGTAATGTTCCCTCTCTCATTTATGATTTTAGTAATTTAAGTGTTCTCTTTTATTTTTCTAGTGGTTTTTCAATTTATTGATTTTTTTAAAAAAAGAACTTTTAAACATATTTCCTTTGAACCATTTATAATTGTATTGATTTTCACATATTGGTGAATTTCCCAATTTTTCTTCTTTCACTGATTTCTAATTTTATTCCTGTGTTGTTGGAGAACATTCTTCATTATGATTTATATTTAAATTTGTTGAGGCTTGTTTTATGGCCTAACAGTCTATCCTGGAGAATGTTTCAGGTGTACTTGAGAAGAAGGTGTACTCTACTACTATAGAGTACTGTACAGTGGAGTGTTCTATAGGTGTCTGTTAGATCTACCTGGCTTGGAATGTTGTTCAACTCTTTTGTTTCCTTGATAATCTTCTGTCTAGTTGTTCTATTCATTATTGAAAGTTTCTAATTTTTTCAAATTGTTTGTCCCTTCAATTCTGTCATTTTGGGCTTTATGTATTTTGGGATTCTGTTGCATATAGTTATATGTTATATGTGTTTATAGTTATTAATTAATATGGTTTGACCTTATATCCTGTCTCTAGTAACAATTTTTGCCTTAAAGTTCATTGTACCTGATATTAGTATGTGCACTCTAGATTACCATCTGTACAGAATATTTTCCCCATCTTTTACTATTTGTGTATTTGATTAGAAACTGAATTTTCTGTAGGCAGTATATATTTCATATTTTGTTTATCTAAGAATGTCTTAATTTCTCCTCCTCCTCTTCCTCCCTCTTCTTATTTTTGTACTGGGGTTTAAACCCAGGGGAATTCTACTAGTAAGCTACATCCCCAGCTGTTTTTATTTTTCATTTTGAGACAGGGTCTTGCCAAGTTTCCCTGGTTGACTTCAAACTTGGCATCTTCTAACCTCAATCATCTGAGTAGCTGGGACCACAGATGTGTTCCATGGTGCCTAGCTCTCCATTTTTTATGAAGTTTTGGCATATATACAATTCTTAAATTTTTCTTTAAGTACTTTGAATATGTTATCTCACTGCCCCTGGCCTTTGTGATTCCTGGGGAGAAATTAGATGTTAATTTTATTCAGAATCACTTGTATGAAATGAGTCACTTTTTATCCTGTTGCTTTTAAGATTTTTCTCTTTGCTTTGGCTTTTGACACTTTGATTATGAAATGTTTAGTTGTAGATCTCTTTGGGTTTATCCTGTTTAGAGCTTGGTGAATTTTTGAATGTTTAGATGAAATATTTTATAAATTTTAGGAAGTTATTTAGTGTTAATTCTTTGATATTGTTTGTCCCCCTTTTCTTTCCTCTCTTTCCTGAGCTCCCATTATGCTTATCATGGTATGCTTAATGGTGCCCATGTGTCTCTGAGGCTGTTTATTTCTCTTCATTTTTTTTTTTCCTTTCTCTGCTTGGATAACCTCAATATTGAGGTTGATCTATTCTTTCTGATTCTTCTGCTAAATCTAATCTATTGTTGAGCCTTTCTGTGAATTTTTCATTTCAATGATTGCAGTTTTTACCTCTAGGATTTCTTTTTATTTACTTTTAATTTCTTTCTCTTTATTGACAGTCTTTATTTCTAAGGCATCATTCTCATACTTTTTTTAGTTCTTTGAGGGCATGTGTTCCTCTGAACATATTCAAACTAGTTGATTTGAAAATTTTGTCTAGAAAGTTCAACATCTATGCTTCTGGACATTTTCTATTGAGTATTTTTCCTCAGCACAAGTTATCCTCTCTTGTTCTTTTGCATGCCTAATTTTTTGTTGAAAACCAAACAATTTGAATAATGTGATGTGACAAGTCAGGGAATTGACTTTCTCTATTTTTCCTTTGAGTTTGTTGTTATTGATCATGGCTGTGATACTCATTTATTTAGTGACTTTTCTGAACTAATCCCATGAAATTGTATTCTCAATTATGTGAGATCACTGTGATCTTTTTTGTTAGTTTTGTGATCAGCTGATAACCGCATTGAGATTTCCTTAAATTCATGGAATCAAATGAATTTGTATTGGGGTATACCTTTAGCACTCAGTCAGGTAATTCACAATTTTGCGTCTGCCATTGTGCAGACTCTCAAGGTTAGCCAAAGATGATAACTTTGGGCCTTTTTGAGTATTTCTTGAGCATGAACAGAGCACTGTGGCCTTTTAGAATGCAAGAAATATGTCAAAACTTTCCAAAGCCTTTAAGGACACAACATTCTCCAGCTTTTTCTCCCAAGCTTTTTCACTAGTATGTTTGCCACAACTGTTATTTATCATCCCTGGCAGCAGTAACTGAAACATTGGCTTATAAATGTTTCAGAAAAAAAAAAAAGTTTCACATGTATAGCAGCTTTAGCATGGAATGAGTTCTGAGTCAAGTTAATAAAGAGAAGCCTGTCTATCTAATCTTTCAGAAAATTACCATACAGATCAAATAATGACAATTCTTTGTGAATGAAGCCCAATCCTTTCTCTTATGATGTGGGCAATTAACTTCAAGGCTACTGCTGAGCAGTAGGGATGAAACCAGGGTACATTAAAATGCTACCAAACTCTGTTACTATCAAGAATCAGCTGGGGTTTTGTTTTGTTGTTTTTGAATAAGCAGGTTGCTGCAAGCCTTTGACTTATCTGTAGAGTTCTGAAAAAGTTGGTTAAGATAATTTACATTGCTCTTATGGAGGAGTGGAATTTCAGAGTTTATTACCATTTTCACGAACATTATTCCTTCTTCACTTTCAATGAACAGATGCAGCAGAGGTATTGTTGAGGTCAGAAAAGATGAGGCAATTTCTACCTTACTCTCTTTTGAGATACTTATCCTTTGAACAAGTGATAAATGCTTTATATGGAGAGGCTATGTGATAATACTTAGCCAACAGCCTAAGGTCCAAGTTTTCAGTCAGTATAAAGTACCATGAAATGAGTCAATGAATCTTCACTGGATTCTAGTCCCTTGCCATTGAGCAACTCTGAGTGGAGCAGGGACGAGTATCACCAAACTGTAATTTGAGTAGGACTCAATATATATTTTGTGGGCTGGGGATGTGGCTCAAGTGGTAGCACGCCGCCTGGCATGTGTGTGGCCCGGGTTCGATCCTCAGCACCACATACAAAGATGTTGTGTCCACCAAAAACTAAAAAATAAACACTAAAATTCTCTCTCTTTAAAAAAAAAAAAAAAAAAAAATATATATATATATATATATATATATATATATATTTTGCATGTGGTAGTCCTACTCAAATTACAGTTTCATGGTTAAAATCAATGTTATTGTTTAAAATCATTAAGTGTTGGAAGTTTTCTCTCCCCTTATGGCAATAATAGTTAATTGGAATTGAGTCAGGTACCCAAGAGAAGTGTGCTGCTGTGACTACAAACCTATAGTACAGGTAGTGGCTTTGGTGAAAAATGAAAAGACCTCAAGGAGAGTGTTAACCAAAGAAAAAAATGTTCTCAAAGATGCTCTTAAAGGAAACCTGTTCACCCTAAACAAGGCTGTTGGGGAGAGATTAAAGGAAAATAAAATGTAATTGAAAACTGGAGAGAAGGCTCTGTTATGTAGTGGTGAAAGATTAGCTTCACTGTTGCTTTCTGTAACATGAAAACAAGAAAATTTACATAATTAACTGAATGTTCTAGCTAAGATTTCCAAAGTGTTCAAGTCATTGCTTGGGTCTTTCATTTGTTTATAGTAAATGCACAAGGAAAGGAACATGCTAAAGAATGACTATTAAATAAAATTAAAAATAACAAGGGACTGCTGGTTTGGAAAATAAAATTATTTCTCATTTCTAGCTTTTACAGATGGTAAATTGTCACTGTGATCAAAAAATCTGACAAGAAAAATTTAGGGGAGGAAAAGTTTATTTTGGCTCATGGTTTCAGAGGTTCATTCCGTGGTTGGTCAACTCCTTAGCTCTGGGCCCAAGATGAGGCAGAACATCATGGTAGACGTGTGTGTGTCAGAGGAAAGCAACTCAGGAAATAACACCCATGAAGCAGATATAGCTCCATTCACCAAAGACAAAATATAAACACCAAAGGCACACACTAGTGATCTACTTCCTCCAGCTGCATCCTACCTACCTATAGTTACTAACCAGTTAATTCATATCAGTGAATTAGGGTTACTCCTCTCATAATCTATTATAATTTTGCCTCTGAAAAATTCTTGCATTGACTCACAAGTGTTGGGGGACACCCAAAATTAAGAAATGACTTCAGAACAGAGTTCAAGTCTAGGATGATTTCAGGAAAACATGGTATAAAAAATGCAGCCTAACATATGACTGTAAAATTTTTGAGAAGACTTCAGAAAGAATTAAGATGGTGCCTCAAATAGAAAATATTTTTTTTGTAAAGACTTTAAGTGTATACTGTAAAGATTCTCTTCATTAAAGAATAAGACTTCTAAGGATCTATGGTTTTTGTTCCACAACAGCCTTAAAGGAAAGCAAGGTTAGGTAACAGGGTATCTTGATAAGATTTGTGAATGCTGCTTTTGGCTAATGGATTGAATGACAGTAAGAGTCACAGGAAACCCAAAAGGCTTTTAAGAAAATTGTATCTGTAGAAACATGGCCAGCTTGAACTGATACAAAGAAATTACAAAAAGAAATGAATTTTTTGTATTCCTGAACTACTAAAGGCAGAAGGCAGACTAAGAAATCTTATTCAGCCTCACTGTTCATTTATATGCAAGGAAGGATGACTTTCAAATTGAAGAAAATACAGCAAAGCCCAGAGGGAAGAGCAAGATTTGTAGAGAATTATTCCCAGGCATAGGATAAACTCTAATCCAGGAACTGGTAACATGTGCTATGCTGGATTTCCTAACACCCATGCAGCAATAATTTCTAAATGCCTCCTGTTTCCCCACCCTTTTTGAATTGGAGTTCTACAGCAGTTCTCTTGTTCCACCACTGTATATAGTGGGAAGGGAAGATCCTTTGTTAGTTCATTCACAGGTCTTCAGATTAAGAAGTCCTATACTCGAAAGGCTGTAACAAGGGAACCACAAACAGCCTTATCTGACTCTGAATATAATTTAGGTGATAAAATCTTGACATTGAGCCTGATCCCAATGCTGTAACACATGAGAGTCTTTGAGGAGAACTGAGGAAGGACAAATATATTTTGCATGTGGTAGGAATGTAAATAATTTGACAGATTGTGGTTGCTTTAAACATGTTTCTCCCCACTCCTTGAATATGGGTCAGTCTTAGTAACTCACTTCTAGTGAAGAAAGTAAAACAGAATGTTGATGCATGACTTCAACTTCTGAGGCAAGGTGAAGAAAAGGCGATAGTTTCTACCTGGCTCTATCTCTTGGAATGCTTGCTCTTGGAATCTAGCCATGATGAGAGAAATCCTAGGTAATATGCAAAGGCCATATGCAGGTGTTCAAATATTCCAGCTGTCATCCCAGGTGAAAACTAAGATCAACTTCCAAACATGCACAAATAAGCCTTCAGACAATTCCAGTCTTAGCACCCAAGTGGTCTCAGTACCAAATGGAGTGGGGGTGAGCTGTTTCTGCTAAGGTTATCCAAGTTTGTAGATGTGTGAGTAAAAAAAAAATGTCATCATTGCTTTTAAGTCACTACATTTTGGGCTACTTTGTCATAGAACAATGGACAACTGTAACAAGATGGTGATTTTAATTTGTATTTCCCTGGTAACTAATATTGAGTATCTTCTTGAGTATGCCAATTGGTCATTTATATATCTTCTTTTGTGAAGTATCTGTTGAAATTTTTGCTCACTTCTTAATTTATATTGTAATTAGTTGTAAGAATTCTTTATTATTCTGGATTCAAGTCTCTTTCTAATCCCTCACCCCACCCAGTACTGGGGATTGAACCCAGGGCATGCTGAGCTACACCCCCAGATCAGTTCAAGTCCTTTGAAAGAATATATGTATTGTGAATATCTCAAAGTCTATAGTTTGACACGCATTTTGTTAATGTTGACTTTAGAAGGGCTGAAGTTTTTCTTTTGTTTTTGTTTTTGGTACTAGAAATTAAACCCAGGGGTGCTTTACCACTGGACTACATCCTCAGCCCTTTGTATTTTTTCCTTTGAGACAGGGTCTCCCTAAGTTGCTTAGGGCCTCACTAATTGGCTGAACTGACCTTGAATTTATGATAGTCCTCCCTGAGCCTCCCAAGTTGCTGGGATTACAGGCATGTGCCCAGCTAGAAGGGCAGAAGTTTTAACAATTTATAAAGTAAAATTTAACTTTTTTTGTAGTATCTGCAATGTTCTATGAATATTCTATATATTATCTTTACTCTTAGCAGCAACTTTCTAAAGGAGAGGTCATCATTGTCATTTCACAGATGATGAAACTGAATTTGAGTTAAGAGGCAACACAATAAGGGCCAGTACTAGGTGTCAAACCCGGTATGTATGATGCCCAAGCACAGATCTATTCCTTTAGCCATGCAATACACTTCAGCCAAACCTGTATTGCTGTGACCAAAATACCTGATGAGAACAACTTAGGGGGCAGTCTTTTCAAATTATTAGTCCATCAATGGATTAACCCACCAATTAGGTCACAGTTTTCATAATCTAACCATTTCACTTCTGAACATTTCTGCATTGTCTTACACATACACATGAGTTTTTCAGGGACTTCATATTCAAAGCATAACAACCTATGTTTAAAACGTGCCTCTGTGGCTTACTAATTATGACCTTGGAGAAGTTACTAAACCTCAAGGATCTGGCTTCAGTTTCCTGATCTTGTAAGATCAGGAAAATGACATATATGTCATAAAAGTGCTGGAAGGATGGCTGTGCATGAGAAAACATTGTAAACTGTCAATTGCCTTATATTTACTTCATCAAAACTATGCTAAGGAATTGGCTTTTCTCCATAATACTTTCTCATAATTTTGAGAAAAATTGGATAATTTGTCTCTTTACCCCATAAAAGTGCAATAAAGATGATATTTTGCCTCCCTCTCTATACTGAATCTTCTTTTTGACTATTATTTTTTGAATGTGTACTAGGACCAAACCTAGGGTTTCACACATGCCAAACATAGGCTATACCATTGCGCTATATCCCCAGCCCCTATATTTAAATTTAGTACACAAAGAAAATGGTGTATTTTTATTCAACATTCTTTTTAAACACCAAGCCTGCTTTCCCTCTGTTTACAACCAAAAACTTATTACTTTTTGAAATTTTGTTTTTAGATACACATGACAATAAGGTATTGTCATACTATACACACATGGGTGCAACCCTTTACAATTTTGATCCCATTCTTACAGTTAAACATGATGTGGAGTCATGTATTCATATATGAGCATAGGAAAGTTAAGTCTGATTCTTTCTACTGTCTTTTGACCTTTTCAAATGTTAGCATACACAGAAACCTGGTCTCAAATGGCCCACAAACCATGAAAGAGCACTGGTAGGAGTAATATGCTAACATCCTGCTCAGAGTTATGTTGAGCAGTGGGGCAGGGTAAGGCTGGCACAGCCAGACCCAACAATACTCACTTGTTCATAGACACCTGTTGACCCCTTGGCTGTTGGGTGGTGGTGGTCTATGGATGCCATAATACGTTAAGGTAATATTGTGAGACTCCACAGCTGACAATATTCTGCACCATCACTGCAGAAAGACTGACCAATACTCATCTGCATAGGACCTTTCTTGATCTTTTCAATGGTTAACTTTCTCCAGTTTTTTTTTTTTTTTTGGTGTGTGTGTGTGTGTGTGTATGCAGTGTATTAAAGATAGAACCCAGGCTCTCACATATGCTAGGCAAGTGGTCTACCACTGACTTACACCCCCAGCCATTTTTGAGACAGGGTCTCACTAAGTTGCTGAGGTTGGCCTCAAACTTGCCATTCTCCTGCCCTAACCTCCTAAACAGCTGGGATTACAGTGGTGTGCCTGCTTAATTAAGCCAGAACACCTGCTTAATTCTTAAAAATGGCCTAAATTTCCTTTAGGTTAATATAAAATGCTGGCTTAACTTGTTTTTCTTCTCAAACTTTTTTTTTTTCTCAAATCATCGCTGGACATATAGAAAGTAGTTTGGATTAAAAATATGTAAATATTTGGGTTGAATACATTGGTTTTTAAAAAACAATTTAGTTTGGATTTTGTTTTTCTACTATTCTACTACTAGCAAACCAATGAATAACTTGTGTTTTTCTTATAAATTTATTTCATTTACAATAGTTTCTAGTTTTATTAAATTGAACCATATTCCATGATGACAGCAATTTCATATGGTTCTAATTACATTGTGAAGCAGCACTGCTCTCTCTAAACAGGTGTAGTGGAAAAACCCAATTTACTTTTGCATTTCTACTTACCTTCTGATGCTTTTCCCCTGGTCCTCTCCAACTTAGTAGTGTTTATTTTTTACTATGATTTCCCTGCTCCTTTCCCTACTTCACCCCCATTCTAGCTTGATTATTTCAATCTCTCCTGGAAGGTTTCAATACCTTGGAGTTGGGTAGTTACAAAAATGTCATTAGGTCACAGCTCTACCATATCTACCACTGATCACTGACCTAAGAAAGTATCCTTTGTAAATGGACAGATGACAAACTAGCATCCTCCTTCCAGAGAAGGTAATGCTTTCAATCTGTACATGGTGCCATCTGGTGGTCCTAAACACAAACCTCTTACTCTGGCTTCCATTTATAAAACCTGAGTTTGAGAACAGAATAATGGTTCCAGATTTGGCTCTACCAGTGTTTGCAAATCACATATCAGCACCTCCATACCCTGGAAGTGGTCCAGGCCTGATCATGCATTCCAGAATTGGGGGGGGGGGGACTGCCTTGGAAAACCTCTAATGAGGGAATGCCTTTATGTGTGTGTGGTGTGAACCAATTCCTTGATAGAGCTACTTACTGCCCAACAGGGAACAGGCCTCAGAGGAGCTTCCAAGTTGTCAGTATATCCCTTGCTACCAACGAGAGCCATTACTCTAATCTGCATCAAATCTGAAGTTTGTTGGTAGTATATAATTTCAATTAGGAGGATCCATCAGCAGCCTACATTACTCAATAAATGATTCTCTCAGTTGTGAAGCTTACAACTCTGGAACTCAAAAAGTACATTCACTGTTTTCTGTTGTGCATTGGGGTAACTAAGATCTACAGAAGACCTCGTTGAGAGGCTTTCCATCTTTCATGACTCATAATTTTATAACTATTTTTTTTAAAAAAAGAGAATAAAATATACGTTAAGGCAAATAATCAGAACGCCCTCTGTATTTCATCATTTCTTCCTCGGGCACCGGCACCTGCACACCTCAGCATGTTGACTTAGATATTCTTTCTTCTTCTTCCTGTCTTCTATGTTGTTATCCATCTTGCCAGTGATTCATGTTGACCAGTCAGAACCAGCTAAATAATCTTACTCATTATCCATCAGCAATACAGAAAGTTAACTCACAGGAATTGATAATGGTTGAGTCACATGGTCATTAATTGTGTTAGGGGAAAAAAATCAGAAATAAAATCCAGAAGAAATAAATCAAGCTGGGTGTGGTTATGCACACGAGTAATCCTAGTTACTCTGGAGGTTGAGGCAGGAAGACCTCAAGTTCAAGGCTGGCCTGGGCAACTAGTGAGACCCTTCCTTAAAAAATAAAAAGGGTTAGTTAGAGATATAGCTCATAGGTAAAGCCTGCTTAGACTCAATTGCCTATACCAAAAAAGCCTAAATCAAACAAAAACAAATATGCGACATAAACATAAAATTAATAAAACCCACCAACTTAGAGATATGTTCATCAACTGTGATTGAGCAGATTACTTACATTAAATAACTAAAAAAAGAACAAGCAACCAACCAGACAAATAAACCTAACAAATTTTATTAGGACCATGGTGACTTTTATTTGGGTATAAATTCTCTGTCAGTTGTAAAATGAAAGAATTTCATGTAGTCTAAATGGGTTTCTAACCCCTACTCAGCTTAATACTAACAGATTAGTCTTAATTCATCTTGACAGACTCCCCTATGCCTCAAACAGAAAGCACTTTTTATTACCTCATTAATACAAATTAAACACTGCTGCAAAGTCTGAGGCTTGGCAATGAGATTGTTATGTTATTCTGCATTGTGTAGTAGGAAGAACATGTATATTTGGGAGTCCAATGACAATTCAAATTCCAGTATGACTTGACATTAGGTAAGTAAATTTTAGCTCTTATGAGGCTCTTTCTTGATCTATGACATCTCAGGATTGTTGTGAAGATCAGTGAGCAAAACATGGCAATGTAAGTGTTGTTATGCACATTATTAGTAACTTAATGATTGGAATGACTGTTCTAAGAATCCACTGTTCAGGGGAAGTTTTTGCACTTGCCAAATGGTTTTAGATTTTAAATATGGAAAGCAGGAATTCATAGAAAATGTGAAAGCAACTGGAAATTTTAATTCTTAAGACTTGATTTATAGGTAGGAACCCAAGCCATTTGGGCATTCTGGTATTGGGGAAGTTAATGTCATTTTGTTTCTTGAGTTTTTTTTCTCATGGACAATGTGAGATAACACATTTCCTGGGGTCACAAAGATACTGTATAGGTCTAAGGATGAAGATAGGAGGTGGGTTATAAACTAATATGCTAAAGCAATATATTGTTTTTAAAAATAAGCAAATAATATTCCAGAACTATTAATATTCTCTAGTAAGACTTTTATCCAATGGTAGTTGCTATTTCTCAGTATATTGAGTCTTAAAACACCAAAATATTAAAATCCACACTAAAGCATGCTCTCAAGCTTTTTTCTTTTTAAGACAGAGGTCTCACTATGTTGCTAAGGCTGATCTCAAACTCATGGGGTCAAGTGATTCTCCCACCTCAGGCCTGCTGAATAGTCTGTGCTTATTGCTCCTAAGAATCTGTTCTATTGACTGGTAAAATTAAATGATTTCACTTTCCATGACTGGAACATATAAGGGCTTGGGTGATATTATGACAAGGAGCAATATGGAATAATCCTCTGCTAAATAATGAAGTCAATTGAGTTTAAAAAAGCATAGCTGTCATATGGGTGTGGTCAAGTGCCTATTACCCCAGTGATTCTGGAGGGAGAGGCAGGAGGTTCTTAAGTTTGAGATCAGCCTGGGCAACTTGGAAACAACCTGTCTCAAGATTAAAAAAAAAAAAAAATAGAGCTGGGGATATAGACAAGTGGTAAAGCACTCGTGGGTTCAGTCCCCAGTACCACAATAAATAAATAGCAAGAATAGCTCTCAGAAGAATCACGTTTATTTTGCTTTCTAAAATTTTTATTTTATTTTTGGTACAGGGAAATGACCCCTGGGTGCTTAACCATTCATTCACATCCCTAGTTTTTTTTTTTTTTTTTTTAATCTTTGAGACAGGGCCTTTCTAAGTTGCTTAGGCTGGCTTTGAACTTTTGATCCCCTTGCCTCTGCCTCCTGAGCAGTTGGCATTAGTTTGTTTTGCTTTTAGAGTTTGTCACAAAGTTAGAGAAGTTCTACTTGATAATGAAAATGGTGGCTGTTACTGAATGACAGGCAGTTAGCGATGCTTTTCAACTTTGCTGCTCTATGCACATCTCTCATAGGACTACTGGTGTACTGGAGCAACAAGAGGTGACTATACATGTTTTCCCAACTCTGCCTTCAGTGATATCATTTTGGTAGTTTGCAGTCAGCCACAGAGGAAATATTTTTATTACTGAATTTGGCAAATGCCACAGCTCAGTAAGCCCTCTTAACAGGAAAAATCAGATGTTAATATACTAGCTCACTTCTACACAGGACTAAAATTCTTAAACGTTATTCTTACTGACGTTGAATAAGTGATTCTTAAAAAATTCTCATCATTCCTGGATCGATATCAGCAGAAATAGTTCAGTTTTAGTCAGGCATGATAGTTTCAAGATTCTAGTTTCCCAGGATCCCAGCCTTCACTGAAATGTACTTGCATTGGTCTAATGCCTAAAGTTCTGAGTTGCTCAAGAGCTTGAATCTTCTAAAGCGTATTGTATGAAACATATATATACACACACATGTATATATGCAGCTGACAAAAAATATTCTTGATGCCAGATTTTTGTTTTAAGATTCTCCTGGTGTCTGTTTCAGAAAAGTATATAGCTGTACAACTAAAACTAAAAATGAAGACTCCCTTACTATTCAAAAGCAATTTTTTGATAATTTAATGTTAAATTCAGTCATTTTGTTGATATATACATGTCTCCACTTATTTTTATGGCCAGGTATTTTTGTGCTTCAGTCTTGTTAGTATCCAGATTTGACACTTTTAAATTCTTGTGTAATCATCACATCTCTTCCTATAGGGCTACCGATGTCAGAGATAAGACAATAACTGTTTTGAGGGATAGTAATGAGTTTTTAAAAGATTTTCACAGAATAAAATTCACTCAGTAACCCACTTAATAATATTCTTCATTGTCAAAATACCTCATATTCATACTTATGTCCATTTCTTGTTTGGAACTCAGGGGAGATATAGAACAGATAGTCACCATCTTTCCACCTAATGGACCTTCCTATTTTTATTTGGGTGGGATTTACATTTAAGACAGGAGTGTGGGGTCCAGTATTAAACTTGCAGAGGTTTTATTCTTTAAAAAGAGATTTTTTTTTCTTTAAAAATATTATTACACAATCTATTTTTTCTTTTTGCCCCCTCCCTGCCAAGGATCAAACCTATGGCTTCACAAATGCTAGGCAAGTGCTCTACCACAGAGCACATCCCTATACCTTGCCCTTTTAATTTTGATAGAATCTCACATGGAGTTGCACAGCCTGGCCTCCAACTTGCCATCCTTTATCTCAGCCCTCCTGAGTAGTTGAAATTAAGGTGTATGTTACTATGCATGGCTCTATTGCTCTTTTAAAATAAGAGCATAAGTTTATGAATTTTTCTCCCCTTGGCCAATTTCAGTGGTTTTCCAGGTTAAGAAGTCCAAGTGACATTTGAAAACATTAGCATTATGATGCCCTTTTGTAATCTTCAATCACCTTATCACCTTTCATTATCATTTGGCTTCACAATAATTTGGGTCAATTCTTAAAACAATATGAAAGACCTATTGTCGATGCCTGTAGCCCTGAAGAAGTCCAGCATAAGCAGGATGTCCCCAGAATTTTATACCATTTCTTACCTTATTTTTCACATGCTTCGTTTCCATTTTGGTTTCTAATGATGTTTACATGAAGTAAATTGGCATTAAAATATATTAATACTTCTTGCTTTAAAACTTTTTGCTTCTAATTACAACTATTTTCCTTTCTCTTTGCGTCTGTTGTGTCTAAAGAATCTTGCTTATATTTCCATTTCTATCTTATTCCATTAAAGGGTCATAGTTTCATACAATCTTGTTAAAAAAATGGTTAAATTTTTTTTTCTGAATTTTCACAGAATGCTCCTTCTTTAGCATCTATTAGAAAGATCACCACATACCATCAGAGAGCTTATTAGGATTAACTAGGGATCTGTATATTTGAGGTGCTTTGTAAGATATAGTATATATATGTCTGTTCTCCCAATAGCCAATGAAATATTTAGCAGTCTGAGGGATGACAAAGAAGTCTTAAAGGAAGAACACTTTCTATTTAGGCAAATCATATTGTTGCTCCTGAAATGTGAAATACTTCCACAATAACACTGAATACAGGAAGCTCAGTAGATTCAAACTCTGTGACTGGAGAAACTAGACGTGACTGCCTTATTGAAAATTACCTCAATTCACAGTTTGAGGTATTAAACTAAGTCAAAACTTTACAGAAATTTCTCAAAAGTAGTGCTCTTTTCCCAGGAAACTGTGACAGAGAACAGAAAAATTTTTGGAGTTTTATGATCAAATTCCTGTTTGGAAGGTCAGTTCACTTGGTCTGATAAAGTGGTTTAGTTTTACTAATGTTTTATTACTTCTGTGGATTTTTAAAGTATATCTAATTGCTTCTCAATTTAAATGGAAATTCAGTTTTTTGAAAACGTGGCTTTGATATAGGAAATAAGATCAGTGAATGTTTATAGGTCTATCGAGAAAACAGTTTTTAGAATAATTTCCACAACAAAGTTTACAGAATATAAAATTAGGGTGAAATTCAGTCTTTGTTATGAGAAGATGACACGCTCATGTTTAAGCAAATTTGGTGTATCCCACTGGGTTATGTGTCATTCAGTGAGATGTGCTCAGAGTCACGGGCCAGATGGTAAATGCAGAAGTCTTTTGCTAGAATACATCTCTATAGAGGAGGACTTCACGTTGGACTTGGTGACCAGGCTGACACTGAATGCAACTCAGTCACGGTATTTAAATCACATTAAGACTCTCTTTTATTTATGGCTTTACTTGTGATTTTGTCTGGCTTTAGTCTAATTGCTAGCCTCCCTCCATGTGGTGATAAGATGTGCTATCAGCTCTTCTTTTTATCTTTGCCAAAATGAATTCTGCATCCCTTTCAGAGGCAGTTTCCAAAAAATTCACTGCTATATAAATCAATTATAATTAAGCATAAGCTTAATTAAAAGGATACCTTACTTTTTATATGCTATATTTGATATTCTTGATAATGTTCAGACAAATTTTATTAGTGTTGGTGTGGGTGGCTTTTTGTTCTAATGACATAATTTTAGAGGTGGAAGTAGTCTAATCCCTGGGGTTAGGACAACTAAAATCAATATGAATTCAGGGTTTTGTGTGGCTAAAAACTGGGAACAACACAGGACTAAAAACCAAGTTATGATACCTGGGTATTTGTTAGCTTTTTATTGTCGTGACCAAAATACTTGACAAGAACAACTTTGAGAAGTCATATTTTGAGCTTATGGTTTCAGATGTCTCAGTCCATACTCAGGCAACTCCATTGTTCTGGGTCCAAGGTAAGGCAGAACGCAGAATGTCATGGCAGAAGGGCATGGAAGAGAAGAGTTTTGTAAATGCATGGCAGCAGGAGCAGAGAGAGATCAAGGGACAAAATATAAACCCCAAAGGCACACCCTCAATTAACTATTTGCTCCAGTCACACCCTCTACCCACTTACAGTTACCACCAGTAGAGTAGCCCTTTCAAATTAATAATCCATCAAATGGACTAAATGACTGATTGACAACTCTCATAATCTAATCACTTCACCTTTGAACATTCCTGCATTGTTTCACACATGAGCTTTCAGGGAACACCTCAGATCCAATGACTAATCTCTGGCTTTCTTCAAATAATAACCATGAACTTCAAGTTTGCCTTCAACCTCTCTCCTCTTCTTCGTCTTCCTTTTGTTGTTACCACCATCACGATATTACCATCATCAAGCGACAACAGTGGGAATTTTTTTTTTTTATTTACTTGACAAAAGAAAGACAAATTGTGGTTCTATCATAGAAATGAAATGTTTCTGATAGGGTTTTAATACCGGAGAAAGTAGCTGTGTGAAAACCTGTGAAAATGGCAAATACAGGTAGTCTCAATACAGAAACCTTCTTCCTGCATCAATTTTTTGACAAATGCTTTATGGAACACTTAACTTTTCCTCAGCTGTAGACCAAGGTCTTTTTTTTTCTTTTTTCCCTACCTGGGCTCTTCAAGCATAACCCCTGGGTGGAGTATGCAATTGCGCTGAAGAAGTTTCCTTCCCAATATCCCATAGTGCTAACATTTTCTCAATACCTACTCTTAGAAATTGGATTCTCTTCAACTTACCTAGCTTAACCAAACTTTCATCATGTTCTCTACAGCTCCTACTCAATATAACTCCTCTCGTAATATCTTAATTGATTGATTTGTATTTTATTCTGGCCTAAATCTGAAGGACCAATTACAAGGATTAATATTTACATTTAACATGCATAAAAAAGTCCACTGAATCTATCCCAGTAAGATAAATAATTATAATCTTGGTCTTCATAATCCTTCATGATATTCTTTCTTTATGCTAGAAGTAATATTAGGCTGAAGTCCTAGGACAGATTTGTGTTAAGAGAGCAACTCACTTCAGAGTGTATGAGAGAATCTACATCAAGCCAAATCTCTACCAAGTTACATATTCTTTAGAACATTTATCTCTTTTATGAATACAAGTTAAAGAATAAAGAAAAAGAAGTATCAAAAAAAATTAGTCAATTCTTCAAAGTAAAAAGTTCTATAGGGACATATTAGGGTTTAAAGAAAACTCCAATTAAAAGTTTTTAAAAATTATCATTAGGTTTAAAAAAAAAAATCCCTTTAAAACAAAGTGCAAGGTCCCTTAGGTTTTTGTTTTGTTTGTTTGTTTGTTTTTTAAGTCTATTATCTATTGCTACCATTGATTCCAAAGTAGTAACTGCAAACTGCTTAGACAGGGCAATTCAGATGAAAAATCTTGCTGACTACCAATCTGATTCAGCTCACGGATTCTTTTTTCCTGGATTACACATCAGTGAAGAGTATTCTCCATAACAACTTCCCTGGAACTGCACTCTAGTTCCTGTTTGGCCTCTACGCAGTAGGGACAGGAGGGAGAGTATGCTTCCATCAAGGTAGACTCAGCTTTGGATATTTTAACAATGTTCTTACATGAGAGGAAATGCTAAGGTCAAAGAAAGAAAGAAAGAGCACTCAGCCTAGAAATAATCATTTTTAAATTTTTGGTAACATGGAAAATTCCACCTTACAACAGACGAAACCTATTAGGGCTAATTCTTGTGAGGAATAGGGCTGGGGTATGGTACACTCACTCTTGGAAACTGGAGTGTGGCAAGTGCTCAATAACTACTATTATTATAAATGTTAGGTATTAGGGGTAGGGGAAAATTGGGATCAAGTACTTAAATGTATACAGAGGGTAATGTATTTAGGGGGGTAATGAAAACATTTTGGAACTAAGTAGAGGTGGATGTTGTACAACATTATGAATGTACTAAATGCCACCAAGTTGTTTACATTAAAATGGTTAATTTTTTGTTAGATCAGTGTCATTTACAAAAATGTTCCATGGAAAAAGAGACTGATTCAGCTTGGAATTCAACAATTGCATATGGATTTTTCTTTGAGGCAATTACTACACTTCAGTTTTCAGCAAAAAGGCTTTATGCACCCTTCACATAGACTATTAACTAGTGAATAATCAATACTTGATAAAACTTTTAAAATAATATGGAAGTAAAATTTCAGGTGACTCAAAAAAGGGGAGGGATGAGGGAAGATAGTGAATGGGAGGGAAGAAGAGCATACTAAGGTTCTTGTGTTATAGGGAAAAGATAGAGATACTGATTGAGATAGATGCTAATTAAAAAATAAATTAATATTTGTTAAAAAATTAAAGAGTGAAGAAATTATGGGAGCAGAGGTGATTCCAACAGAAGTCCTTTCTCTTCCATCTGAACACTAAACTTGTAGCTTCACCTAAGCCAAATGGCTGAGGGGAAACACAGACAACTGGTATAAATCTAAATGAGGATTAGGGCTCTGTTGGGGTCCTTCCTGTAAGAAAGAAAAGGGAATGATATGTGCCACAGCTCGGCTGGCTGGGCAAAATAAGCGGAGGGGCGGGAGTTTTCTTCTCCATGTGTTGAAAATTAGGGTTAAGAATCAGAGGTGACAGATCCTAGGAAAAACTTGACAATCAGGGATATGTGGGCTCCAGAGAGAAAGTCAATTCTGGCCTCCATGTTAAGTGTATTTTATCTTTATAAAGCCCAAGAAGGAACTGAACTTGAAATCAAGAGATTATAGAGTGCTTAGGGAAATCAGGGAGACCAGGGAACAGAGACTCCCTTCAGTGCCCTAACAGGGACTGCCACTTTATACTTTTCATTCTTAGAGGATTACTCAGATGCAGAATATTCCAACAAACAGACTAGAACCCACTGAGCTTTAAAGAAAAATAACCTATGTAAGGTGGCCCAGATCCAGAGAGGAAAATAAGAATAATCCGAATTTGTCCTCAATAAAACAGAAATGCTACAACAGATAAAAAAAGAAAAATAAATAAGACCATTTAAAAAGCTTCAAGTAACACACACACACCAAAAAAAAAAAAAAAAAACTTCTAAAGGATTAGTAATAGTAGTTTTGAAATACAATTTTAAAACAAGGATGGTCACTGTAAGTACAAGATATATCTCAAAGTACAAAACAAACATAACATAAATGGAAATCAGGAGGAAAAAGATTTGAAGAATACATCAAAGAAATGCAGATAATGGGAGTTCTGGAAGGAGGAAAAGGAACAACTGGAAAAATTAAAGTATTAGCTAGGTAATAGCAAATTTTACCTGAGTTAGATTTTTTTTTTTTAACCGGATTTGCTCATTAAGTTCCAGGGTAGAATGATTGAAGACAGACAGACAGACAGACAGACAGACACACACACGGTATCCTGAACTCTAAGAATAAACCGAAAATCTTTTATCAAATTACTTATAAGGGAAAAAGTCAGACTAGCAATCAAATGGCCAGACTAGGCACTCTGAGAGAAAAGAACTGCCTTGATAGGATCTTTTACCCATTCACTTTATTATTCACCTTTCTGGGAAAAAAGGAAAACAACAAATTAGAAAAGACAGCTCCACATAGAATAAAAGAGAAAACATTAGTAAGCCATGTAAAACAAAATTTAAATGGAGGATACATTTGTCAAGATTATGAAAATGGATTCAAAACTTTTGGAACAGAAGAAAAGGATAGTAATATCATCCTAAAAATCTGTGAGAATACTGAAGATGTATCTTAAAGGACAAAGGATTTGCTCTGCCAGTTATCAGAACACAGTATAAAACAAATCCCTGTAATGAAATACAGTATTCATTTAGAAAAAGAAAGAACAGTGAACAGAAAAGAAATTCCACATGCAGATCCCATACATGAGAATTTGGTATGTGACAAACACTGTTTAATAAATGATGTTGTTAAAATTGATTATATATTTTCATGGAAGGGAGAAATGGACTCCTGTTCTATACTGTAAGCCAAAACTTTCAAATGGATTAAAGACTTAATTTTTAAAATGACCCCAAAAAATCTAAAAAAGCACTTGTATTATCTAAGGAAGGAGATACTTCTCTATGCCCCATATGATCCTATTCAAATATATATATAAAAAATTCACAAATAAAACTCCATCAACCAATAAAAATATGGGAAAAGAACAGAAATGGTAAGCACAATACATAGAAAACAAAATAAATACACACGAATAAAATTCTTAGTTGAATAAATAGAAGCAAATCTAGTTTATAGTATTAAGCAACCCTTCATGACTTGCAAAACTTCTTTTCTACTTTATTTTTCACTTTCTTGCCACTTTACTTTTAGTTATTTTCAATTCAATAATTTAATGATGAAACATAAGTATCATCTATACACTCAGGAGCAATAGAGGTATTACAGTTATCACCTTGATAAAATATAAATAAGAAAAAAAACAGGAATAAATATTATAAAGCAAGACATACATGTCAAAATTTTCAGATGACTGGCTCCCTGAAAATTTCATGAAATAAGTGAAAAAATATTATCGAAAGAGAACTTACTAAGGCAAAAAGACTATAAATAAGGCTGACACAATAGAACCAACAGTTTTCCTTTCCATTACCACTACTGCATTAGAAAAAATTCATTCATAATGGCAACAAAACTAAAACACAAATTCTAAGAGCAATCTGAGGTTCTCTATAAAGAAAACTAAGATTTTCCTGTAGCATATACAAAATAAATAAAAAACCATGTTTCTAAAAGGAAAGACCTACATTTTCCCATTTTTCACAAATTTTAATAATATTGCCAAGGAATTGGGTGAGCTTAAAAACACATAAGGAAGAGAAAAAATGCAAAAGAATAGCCAAAATGTATTTTTTAAGAAAAATAGGGGAAAAGATGGATTTTTGTACCCTCACATAAGTTTGTTTTAAAGTAGCTCATTCACTTTATATGTCACTGGATATATCTATTATTATCAAGACTCTTCTAGGAAAACAGAAGTGAATAAAACATATAGAAACCCATTCTCAAGAGAATCTGTGCACACATTTCTTAAAATTCTCGATTAATAATATTATTTCATATAAACACAAAAAGTTAACAACATAATGAAAAATTGAGTCAAAAACCTAAAAGAAAAGAAATCCAGTGAAGGCCATCCTAGTAGTGCAACCTTTTATTTTGCCCTGTGGGCAAGTCCTATGTGAAAGAAATAGCTGTGAAATCAGATTGCATTTTGATGGCAAAAGGTAAACTAGATATAAACCAGCCTTTCCCAGATCTAGCTCTTGCTAACTTTAGATCATCTGATTAGGCCAGTAAACTCAAAACTTAAACTTGGATTAAGGTATTCTAAAACTAATAGCCAAAGTTTTCAAATATAATGTTCAGCATACAAACATCGGGGCAAAAAGAAACATGACACCATGAACAAGATGAAAAAGCATCAAAAGAACCAGATCTATAATATTTTTAAATTCCAGAATTATTAGATGTGAAATACTAGAAACAATAAAAAAGTATATCTGAAAAAGTACTAAATGAAATTCTAGACCTGACACTAGTGGCTGAGAAAATTAAAGTGGAAGGTAAATCAAAAAAGACTAGAATATAGCATTAAGAGTAAAAGAGAAAACAGAGAAGGTAAATAAATAAAAATCTAGTGAAGGCAGTGAGAAGAATTTAAAATTGGAGTACCAAAAGAACGAGAGAAACGAGGCAGAAAAATTATAGAGATATTGACTTTCTTCCAGAATCCAAAAGAGACTCCAAACTTGACAATAAAAATCCCTACACATAGATAGAAGTATTATAGTAAAAATTTCAGAAAATTAGATAAAAAAGAAAATCAGCCAGGAAATTTAGACAATGGACATTATCGACAACTAAAGCAGAAACAAAGCAGAAAATGGTGGAATAAAAGCTTCAACATGTGGGGAGAAAATAAATCCAAATCTAGAATTCCACACTCATAAAATATTATTCAAGAATTAAGTGAATAAAGGCCTCCTCAGCAAACAAAAGCCAAGAACATTTGCCACAAAAGACCTAAGAAACTTAAAAGGATAGAATTGATTACATTAAAATTAAGGATTATTCATCAAAAGTAACCATAAAACAAATGCAAAATAAAACAACAAAGTAGAAGATAACTGCAACACATACAATTTAAGGATTAGTGGAATTCCTACAGTTAATATGAACAAAGACAGATATCCCAAAAGAAAAAAGAAAAAAAAAAGGGGGGGACAATTTGTGAAGGCATTTCTCAAAGAGGAAATCCAAGTAGGCAATAAACATAAGAAAAGACAAAACCTAGGGAAATGTAAATTAAATTCACAATGAAATGCCACTTACACCAACTAGCAAAAATTTTTAAATTAGACCATATTATTAGTGAGGATCTGGAAGAACAAGTACTCTTATGCACTCCTGTGGAAATATAAACATGTGTCATCTTTTGAGTTTTGTTTTCTCTTTGAAGCATATACTCTATGACCAAAAATCCCCATTCCTTGGCATAGAGCCTAGAGAAAACTGCAATGGCGTTTATCAGCAGAAATGTAAGAATATTTAGAGCTCCATAGCATTTAATGCCATAACTGAAAACCTAAATATGTATCAATAATGAAAATGGATAATTAAATGGTCACACTATAATGCAGTAACATACAATAATGAAAATACACTATAGCTAATAGAACAACAGAAAGGACAACACTAAGCAAAAACTCCAAGACACAAAAGAAAACATGATTCCATTTCTATAAAATACACCAAGTAAAAATAAAGTACATGTATTCATAAGAAGTCAAACTCTTAAAAAAAAAAAGAGTATATAAATGATTATTTTCAAAGTCAGAATTGGGCTAGAGATATAGTTCAGCATTCATAAAAACCTGGATTTGACCCTCAGCACTGCCACACAAACACACAAAAAAGAAAGGGTGAGATGAAGAGCTTAGTTGGGGGTGCTGGCAATGTTTTATATCTTGTCCTTGTAAATAAAGTACTTTTTAATACAGTACTTTAATGTACTTCATCTTTCAGTAAAACAAATTTAGCAAGAGGCAATCTGTACATACCTAAAAATTATTTGACCTATTAGATTAACAGTTCAGCCTTCTAAATTTAGTAACTGCATAATCAACTTTGAGTTGTGATTTTAAACTAGACATCTTACTAAATTATATGAAATATTAAAGTATTCAAGAATATTCAAGTTTCTCCATATTTTGCAGGTTTAATTTTTTATATTTGAATAATTTATGCACCATTTTTTTAAAATTTTTTGATTTTGGGGATGGACTGGGAATGGAACCCAGGGTCTCATGCACTCTATCACCCAAGCACTCTACTACTGAGCAGCATTCCTGGCCACTTTAAATAAGAGAACTGAGGTTATTGAAATAGGAACTAAATGTGAAATAATAAATGTAGTTTAAAATATTTGTAAAATGTTATAAATGAAAGTAAACATTGTCTAAAAGTTCCTTAATTAAAGTATTTGCTGAAATTGCCTAAATTCACCAGTAGAAAAATCTGAATCCAAATATCTTTACTATAAAAAAATGCTCTTTGTTTAACTTACAATTGTTTTTATTGTAAAAAAATTTTTTAAAATAAATTTTATTTTAAAATTTTTATTTGGACACAATAACTTTATTTTATTTGTTTATTTTTATGTGGTGCTGAGGATTGAACCTAGCACCTTGCATATGTTGGGTGAGCGCTCTACAGAGCCACACCACAACCCCAGCTCCCCAATTGTTTTTAATTTAAATTCTTCTTAGATGTGGTATTGGACACTGAACACTGAGCTATAGCTTCCTAAGCAGCTGGGATTACAGGCATACACAACAACACCTCACCTGAATTATTATTCTTTTTTTTTAGAGAGAGAGAATTTTTTAATATTTATTTTTTAGTTTTCGACAGACACAACATCTTTGTATGTGGTGCTGAGGATCGAACCCGGGCCGCACGCATGCCAGGCGAGCGCGCTACCGCTTGAGCCACATCCCCAGCCCCTGAATTATTATTCTATTTTCATGATTGATTTCTTTTTATATTTAGAAGTAGAAATAATTATTTAAAATATTGTTCAATATACAAGAAATTTAACGTAGGTTTAATTATGAAACTTGTGGTCTAATTCTTCTACTTGTATCCATATCTTTTTTTAAAAATATTTATTTTTTTAGTTGTATATGGATACAATATCTTTATTTTATTTTATGTGGTGCTGAGGATCGAACCCAGGGCCTCACGCATACGAGGCGAGTGCTTTACCGCTGAGCCACAACCCCAGCCCCATATATCTTGATAATTACCTCGATAAGACAAAAATCACAAAACTTTTAAGAATAAGAGCTAAAAGGGGTTCTAGAAATTGCTAATTTTCCCATTAGAAATCCTATGTTTTGTTTTCACTTCCAAATTTTATTTGCCTGTAGTAAATCTTACAATTAAATATATATATATACACACACACACACACACACACACACACATATATATATATATATAGAGAGAGTGTGTGTGTGTGTGTGTGTGTGTGTGTGTGCCTGTCAGGTGCTATGGCCCATGCCTGTGGTCCCAACTACTGGGGAAGGCTGAAGCAGTAGGATTATGAATTTAAAGCTAATCTGGGCAACTCTGCAAGACTACCCTATCTTAAAAAAAAAAAAAATTGTATGTACGTAGGCTGGGGTTGTAGCTTAGTGGCAGAGCACTTGCCTCAGCACCACATAAAAATATTGTGTCCATCTACAACTAAAAACATATTTTTAAAAAGTGCATGTATGTATATGTGTGTGGATACATATACAGATATGTCTATACAGGTATACATACATATATGTATACACACATATTTTTTAATATGGAGAAAGAAATAACCATGAAAGAATTTTGCACAATAAGAGATAACCGATACACCAAGACTTTGTATATTTTTAGTCAAAAGTAAAGAATCTATCAGGCCTTTTGAAAAACTGAAAACAACTTGCAAGTACTTTTCCCTTATCTAGGGACCCTAGAGATCAGGAGACCCTTGGTGGGACAATCCAGCCAACCAACCCAATGTTCTAAGTTCACCTATAACATGTTCCTAGTTTAAAAGGTTTAATTTATCATGAAAGGGAGAAAATTATCTTCCTCATATGTTAATCTATGCAATGTTTCTAACAAAACTGTATTCTGTGAACAAAGTAACCCAATACACATAAATAATTTAAATCAGGTAAACACAACCTCAAGTGGACTATTTTCACCAATAAGAAATTAAATAAGAAATGCTTCACATTATAGACATTATAATTTTCTTTAAGTCTTTTTTTATTTAGAGATTTTTCTGGTAAGGAGATATACCATAGGAAAGCAATTTCACTGGCAGTGAGGTATGTATACACTCTACCAAAATGCTCCTTATTTTAACTGTTTTTAACTTTATTTACACATAAAGAAAAGTATCAATGCATATCCTTGGTTCAACTATAATATTAGCCAAACTACATGAAATTAAATGAAATGGTGCCTGCATACAAAAACTGTTATTTGTAAAGGAATCTAATTTCAAATTAAAAGAACTAACTTGTTTTTGGAAATAGTTGAAAAGAATAATCACAATTTATCATGACCAAGACACCTGCACCATATTTTCCATTCCTCACAGCACATTTATTTCAGTAATTCCGTTATGTCGGTTCTTAGCATGAGCATAGTGTTACACAATTTTCATACATATAATCACATCCAAAACAAGTTCTAAAATTTAAATTGTAAACATTCTCATCATATGTAGAAATATTTTAATTGGTGTATTAAGTTTTGCTAACTGATCAAATTTGGAAGATAATATAAATGAGAAAGCCTATTCTAAATTGTGTAGTGAGCATCGTTTATTACATTTCTACAATGTTGAATAAAGTAAGAGGCAAACCTGTCCTGTAAGCATGTCAAATTTTAGGTAAAACACTAAAAAGAAACAAATCTGTTAACAAAAGGATGTCTTGCAATAAAGAACATTAGATTTTTAAAATCTATTATGATACAAAAATGTAAAGGGTAAATAGCATCTTTGTTGACAAAGTAGGAGGTAGCATGGATGCACCACTTTATTGTCTGAGAAATGCAACTGGAGTAAAGAATATTTCCTTACCACAAATAATTTCCAGGACTATGTACATATTTCTTTTAGAAATACTTGTTTAAACAAATCTCCCTCCACTTTTTAGTATAAAAAAAACCGTTCCATGTGATTTTAAAAAAACACTTACACATCTAGATAGAATAGTACTCTGCCCTATTTGAGTGAACAGTCTCAAACTATGAAGTACATGATATTTAATGCCCTAAGTTGAGTAAATTTAGTTAGCAAGTTCCTGGTATTATACAAAACACTAAATACATACAAACAAAATATAATATCTTATATTTCTATGCAAGTCTTGTGGGGAATAAACAGAGCCTTGATTCTGGTAACACTGCAGAAAACATAATTTTCCAATAAGTCTGTCTATATGTATCCATGTGCAACATTTATAAATGGCTGCTTACATGTAAGGTCTTTTATTGAGTGAACATAGTTAACCAACAAAACTTAGTAAATCTTAAAAACACATCTTCCACTCTATATAAAATATATAGACTACTTACTGTTTTTAAGTGTTCAATTTGCTCTGATGTCACTGTAAATTCACTTTCCCCATTTTCCTGCTTTAGTATTTATAAACGGATAATTTATTGTGGCTTACAAAAAAAAAAAAGAATTTAAAATTTACATCCAATTCAAATTTGCTATTTAAAAGGTTTCCTGGTTCTATGAAGCTGCTTCTGCCATTAGTAAAGAAAATGAAGTTTCTGTAATGGAAGCAGGCTTTTTAAGTAGTGACGTGACTTCCACCATGCCAGCTCCAGTCCGTGGAAGATTAGCGTTTACAATGTGTCGTTGTAAGTGCTTAATCCAGTCTTCTTGAACAGACAATGGTCCTCGAAAGACTAGGCCACAAAACCTATAGAAGTTGATAAAAGTTCTCTTAACCAATTCCTTTTATTTAAAGTCAACTTACATAAAATCCATAAAATATTTAAGGAACAAACCTTACTATATACTACATATAGCACCCTGACAGTATCTAAATGAAGTTGAGATGATTTAATGATACTGAAACTCCTAATTCCTATGTTTATTAAGAGTTATAATAAGTTAAAAAACCTACAAATCTTAAGTAATTTACAACAATTATCACTCCAAAATGTGCCATTCTCTGAAGACCCATACTCAATTCAGAATTCTTTCTTATGTGAGTATATGAAAGGAGGTATTGTATGAGGGGAAAGTAAAATGTGTTCCTAATAATCAGGAACTTATGACAGTAAAAACTGAAACTGAACCAAACTAAACAAACCAAATTTAAAAACCACAACAATTAAAAAGTCACTTTTACAAATCACAGTATAATGGAGGCTCTTGGCTAAGGTATAAAATGATTTAGAAGTTCACTTATAACTTGATTGTTGAATGTACCTTAACACCAATTAAAAATCCCAAATAAAACAGCTGAAGAAACAGAGTAGAGATGGCAATATAAGTAGATACCTGCATCGGAGAATGTAAACCTCGTCAGCACCATGAGGTAACGTTAACATTTTCTTTTTGCTTCCAGATCTTGACCTTGATTTCTTTTGTTTACAATCTAAGGCTAAAAAAGGGAAGAGAAAGACTTAAATTCCTTATTTATTATGAAATATACATACATATTTTTAGAGACGTCAGACCACCAAAATCAAGTTAGAAAAAGTTTGTATTTATTTTCCGAGGCATGCACTAACTTGTAGCTGAATCTCTAACAGCAGTAATGCTATCTACATATATTTGTCTTGTATTCCTTTTTTCAAATAATACTTTACCATTCCAAATTAGAACTGATAAAATATAAGTAAATAACTGGAAACTACAAAGTTGGTCAATAATTACCATAAAATTCTCGTGATCAAATGTAATCATAACATCTGGTTAAATTTTTCTTAACTCCAGGAAAATTTTAATGTTTTATATAAGATCATTAAATGGTTTGCATTTGATTACAATCTACTCCATTTAAGTAGGTCTCACATGCTGTAAAAAACTGAGCAAGGGAACATAAATAATGTAATAAAAGTCAATTTTCATGGCAATTCAAAGGCAAAAAAAAGCTCAACTTTCATTTTTAAATTCAATCTGTAGTAAGTGTAAAATCATGCAAACATGTAAGTTTTATTTTACTAGAAAATAAATATAAATCTGTATTACATAAATTTACAACTGAATGCAATGTTTGATGTTAACTATTCTTTACATTTTTTCCACTTTATACTTTCTTCAATATTTTATTTTAAAAATGTGATTAAAAAGGGAAAAAAGGATTTTATAATTAGACCAAAATTTTAGTGCTAAGTGTTCTTGAAATCTTTCCATTACTTGACTTTTCCTGTTATTTATTCAAAACATTTTGGCTTAATAAAGAAAAAAGGTATTTTTATAAGCTGAAATAGGACATAACATTTTATAAGTCTTTGAATTCAGCTACACCATTTCTTTGGACAAAGGGATGATAGTAATCCAGGGTGCTGCTGTCAATTAGCAGGAAGAGAAGGTAAAGAGTTTATCTCTAGGAATCCAAGGGGGAGGGATACAAATGTAACACAAGAGTCACTCAAAATGGCTTTTCTTCTTATTCTGCCACCTGAAATCCCCTGAAAAAATTCCAAGTAAGAGAGAACAGGAACTGGCTATTCAATGATTCTGTGAAATGAGTTTTTCAAAGTCCGGATTCCAAAAGAACAGATGCTACTAACACAAAACCAGTAAACATAGTTCCTTATAATAATCAAGTGGCAATGCCAACAGAAATGCCACAGAAAATTAAAAACCATATAAGAAGCCTAAATTTCATTCAGGCCGCTGGTTTCGGCATCCTGTCACCTGCCTGTTTAAAAGTAAAATCTAAGACACACAGTCTTTTTCTGTTTCATTCTTATAACAAGAGTCTATAAGTAATAAGAACGACTGGAAGTAAAGTTTTAAAGAATGGCTAATTCAAAGGTAAACCACCAAAATCTGGAACAGAAAAATCTTCTAAGGTTTTCATTCGTTATTTCAGTCAAGAGCTTGGCACATAACAGGAACTCTACAAATAAGTCTAGAATAGAAATAAAGCTAAACTCAGTAATTAAACCAACATTTAGACAGCCCCTGAATGGAAATCTGTTCTAGCCCTATGTAATACAGGTAACATTCCTAAGCAATACCTTGGCATCTTTTCTTTAAATATCACACATTCTTAGATATAGATCACTGGCCAGCCAAGCTTATGTGTAGAAACTAGGTTCTTTACAACTAACATGAAGAGTACAGTACCACATATTTTGTTAACAGCAGCTGCTTCTTCCTGATTGTTGTGGTGAGCAATTTGAATTTAAGTGAATTTTAAATGATTCATACACAGGAAATGAGAGTTCAGGGAACTCAAAAGGTAAGATAGTAGATGTTAGCTACTCTTTCCACTTGTAATGTAAACTATACACAACCCCTGCCTCTGTTATGCGGAACAGAGTAAGCATTTCATTTATCATGAGACTACTGGCAGAATATCACTTTGATGAACTTGCTGGTTGTCAAAATGCCACACTCTATTCAAACTTTCTGAAAAATGCAAAGAAATTACTCCAGGATGCAAACAGAATACATTATAACAATACTTAAAAACTATATTCACAGAATATTAATGTGAGGGGCATAAAACAAATTGAGAGAGGGTAAGAAAGTATGCTAAAGAATGGTTTATGAATTACAAAACATGTAATAACTTACTTTTAGATACTGTGATACTTTAAACATGGAACATGCTTTACCAGGATGATGAAATAGCTTACACTTTTTCTTTAACAGAGAAAAAATGGTATTTTCTGACTTTTGATGCTATATGTATGTTTAGGCAGTTTGATAAATGATCAGATATAAATTTTAAATGTGAATATCATGGCTTTTGTAGTAATTAAAATTTGAAGGTATTATGACTTTGGAAAGTAAGACAACTCCACCAGCACGAGACTGATAATTTCTGGTAGCTAGGGCTCCAAGTAAGTTAGAGAACCTCATACATTAAAAATTCTTTTGAGGGCTGGGGTTGTGGGTCAGTTGCAGACTGCTTGCCTAGCACGTGTGAGGCACTAGGTTTGATTCTCAGCACTGCATATAAATAAATGAATAAAATAAAGGTTCATCAACACCTAAAAAATATTTTTAAAAATTCTTTGAAATATATCTGTAAGATTAAGGTATTAAAAACTTGAGACCTCTGATAATTAAACCCAAATGCCTCAGTGTCTTAATATCTTCATTATTACTTAAAAACTTCTTAGCCCTTGAAATTTTTTTAAGTTGGTAAAACATTACATTTAATAGGTAAGGATTTTTTTTTTTCCCTAATACCAACCCTATTCCTGTAAAACACTGAGTATCTGACATATATACAAAGGGGACATTTATATGGTATCTTCTAAATAAAATATGATTTACAGAAAAAGCTTCCCTATCTGAAAAAGGTGACATGCAAACATGCCTATTATCCAAATGTTGTCATTTAACAGATTTTATTGCATCTAGAGGTAAAAACAGTTTTATTCTGCACTGTATCAGGTTTCATTACATTAAATATAGAATGCATTCAACTTTAGTACAACACATTTGATTTTGACATAATAAAGCTCATCAATACTTGTGATCAACAGCCAAAGGTATAACAAAGTTGTTATATATGAGTATCTGCCAAATAGATAACTCTGTTACACTAAGACTTTCTTTGTTGTAGGTTTTTATTTGCACTTATTAGCGTTAAAGAAGAAAAAACTCCCACACACCTTTTCAATTTCCAATTTATATCTGTATTTGCACATGCAAAATTATCAGATTAGTTATAGAAAAGAATTCTTAAGTTCTCTTCTCTGTGAGTAAAACTGCTTCTTTAGAAAGGAACAAATCCAGTCACTCATACCTTTCTGAGGTGGGCAACTTCAGCCAGAGGACTGTCAACAATCTTTGAAATTATCTGATTTTATGAAAGATCTAAACTGGTACTGGGAATAGTTACTTGTGGGAAGAATGAATTGAGTGTAAGGCCATATACAAACAGTTTTACAATATACCTTTTAGTAAAATAGCTGTTTTGAAATATGAAAGTGAAATACAACAGAGAATGCATCCTCAAAAAGAAAGCCATATTGCTATGCTATGAAACGGGAACAAAATGTCCAAAACACTAAACTAGATCAGTGAAAAGCATACAAAGAGATAATATGACACAAACAAATTCAAGCCTGTTTTCTGAACAACTGTTTAGTTTTGTACATAAAAGAAAAAGAAGTTACTTTTTTGCTCTAACACTGTTACATAAAATCTTATGCCCTTTTCCACCTTTCTGTTCATTATATACAATAACTGCTTCTGCTTCAATGAATTTCATTATCTTTTTTCTTCGCTGCAGAAATTACTTCAGAGAATAATAATTCATAAAAATACCTGAAGCTTCTGTGATACAGAAGCATACCACAAAATTAAATTAACATTTACCACCAAAATATTTGTATTTGCAATTATCCTCCCCCCTACCCAATCATTTAAAAGTCCTTTCATCTGTTTCTTCCCTGATTGTTGGCATTCCAGATATCTTAGTCCATTACCTGCTGCTTTATCAGAATATCACAGACTGGATAAATCAGAAACAATGTATAAATAAATATATTTGGCTCACAGTTCTGGAGGCAGGGAAGTCCAAGAACATAGCACCACCAACTATGAAGGCCTTCCTACTGAGTCACACAACATGGTAGAAGGGAGTGAGCACACTCAAAACAGGAAATTGGGCAAATTCATCCTTTTATCAGGAATCCACTCCTGTGATAAATATCCAACTCCCACAATTATTATATTAATTAATTCATAAGGGTGGAGCCCTAATGGCCTGTTCACCTCTTAAAGGCCCTACACCTCTCAATACTAATGCAATGGCAACAAAATTTCAATATTAGTTTTGGAGGGGACATTCAATCCATGGCATTCTGTACTATACCCCCTAAAAACTCACATACAAAATACATCCATGCTATTCCAAAAGTCTTCAAAAGTTTCAGTGTCAACTCAAGAGTTCAAAGTCCAGAGTCTCCTCTAAATCAGGCATGGCGAGACTCAAGGCATGATTCATTCTGAGGCAAATTTCTTCCAGTAGTAAGCCTGTGAAGTCAAAACGAATTATCTACTTCCAAAATACAATATGATAGGCATTCTCATTCCAAAAGGGAGAAATAGGCAAGAAGGGGTATTAGACCCAATATTAAACCTCAAAGCTTCATATTAACTTTTCTCCATGTGCTACTTCCTAGACATACTAGAAGGTTTGGACATCTTGAAAAGTGCCAACTCTCACAGCTCTACTGTGGCCTAGTGTGGACTTTCTGTAGCAGTTCAGCCCCTAATCTCTCTGCATGGGCACCCAGGTAGTCCATAGCATTCTTTGAAATCTAGGTGGGAGTACCATGCCCCCACAGCTCTTGCATGCTCCATGCACTGGCAAACTTAACACCACATGGACAAAGCCAAGGCTTATCACTTTTATCTGAGGCCACTTGAATCAACACTGCCCCACATAAGAAGGCAGGGAGCAGTGGGACTTAATCCTATTGTCTTGATGAACAGCACAAGGCTTCCTTTTATCTAAGATAATCTTTTTAACACCATTAGTATTGTCTCTTCAACATATTTTACATGATCATGCTGAGAATTTTTCAGTCTTTCCATTCTGCTGCTGCTGCTGCTTCTTTTTTTTTTTTTTAACTTTCTTGGAGTTGTTGATGGACCTTTATTATTTATTTATTTATATGTGATACTAAAAATCTAAACCAGTGCCTTATACAAGCCAGGCAAGCACTCTACTACTAATCTAAAATCCCAGCTCCTTCTGCACCTCTTTTAATTCCACCTTTCAGTTTCTCTTGTAACTCACAGCAGTTAAAAGTAGTCACAAAGAAGGCCGAATGATATGCGATTGAGAAATTTTCTCTACCAGATATCCTAGTTCATTACTCTAAAGTTCTGTATTCTACAAAGTTCTAGGACATACAGACAATTCTATCAAGTTCTTCACAACTGTATAACAAGAGTGACTTGTACCTCAGTATCCAATATTTTTTTCCTCATTTCTGTTTGAAACCTCATCAGAATAGCCTTTATTATACACATTCCTACCAATATTCTGGGTCACAAACACTAAAAAAAAAAACTTAAAATTCAGACTTTCCCTATACTCTCTTCTAAACCCTCACCAGAATCACCCTTAATGCTCCATTCACAGCAATATGAGCCTTTAGCAGCTTGTTCTCTGAATTCTTTCAGCATCCACTCATTACCCAGTTCCAAAGCTGTTTTCACATTTTCAGGTTATATTGGTTATAGCAACAATTCTACATCTCACACACACACACACACACACACACACACACACATGGTAAATTACAAACAGAAGTTCCTTTGGCTCAGAATTCTGGAGGGTGGGAAGTCCAAGAGCATGGGCACCAATACTTGGGGAGGCCATTTGTGCTGGGTCATAACATGGCAGAAGAACAAACAAATACATGGAGACAATGAAAGCTGGGCAAAACCATCCTTTTTATCAGGAACCCACTTCTTTTAATAACAAACCCACACTCTTTCATAATAAAAGCCATGCATGAGAGTGGAGCCCCAAAGACCTAATCACCTCTTAAAACTGTTACCATGATTATTAATTAGATTTCAGCCTGAGTTTTACAGGGCACTTTTAAAACATAGCACTGGTGTAGAGTAAAACTTAACATAATGGGTAGGTTATATATATCCCCAACAAGAGGAATGTTACTAGAGGGATTTCCCCCTCCCCCCCTATTAAGTTAGCTTGTACAAGTTGGGCAAGGAATGGCAGGTATAAGTTCATTCAGGGCGATAGTAGGTATAAAAATAACATGAACAGGCAAACCACCATTCTACCACCATTAAAGAGCTAGTGATGAAGGTGGTAGTAGCAGTGGTGAGGTGGGAAGAGGAAGCACATGTCTCAAAGGGTGCAGTGTAAGACAGATAAATAAAATTGATTCACTTTGCTGTTACTAATCCTTCAAGGTTCATAAGTTCCAATCATATAAAAAACTCTTGGCTAATAGCATTTTCTTTTCTTCAGCCTCAATTAAAACAATCAGGGTTTTTTCGTTTTGTTATTTAAAAAAAAAAGTGTTAGCTTGTATAAAATAGGGATGAGAGAAAAGGGGAAGTCATTTGTTGAAGAGTCAATTTTTTTCTAAACTTACATATTTTTATCTGTGCAAAGTATCCACAAGACTAGTTTCATGAATTTGAGGCCTATGATGCTCTGCTACTGCAGTTTCGGAATTCTTAATAATTTTAAACAAAGGGCATTACACTTTCATTTTCCACTGGATCCTGCAAATTTTGTAGTTAGTCCTGGGTCCTAAGTAGCTAATACTCTAAAGAGAAAAGATACACGCAGTTCCAACTTTTAATTAAACTCTTGGCCATTAAAAAAAAAAAGTGTCGCTATTAAAGAAAAACTGTTAAATCCCCACTCCCTATAGCACATTAAAACTTGAAAGGACTCCCCTACTCCTACCACAACACAAATTCTTTGCTCACAGCTATACCAACATAATCAAGCCAATCATTATTCCCAAGATATCAGTTTAAGTTAAGGAAAGAAATGTTCCTCTCAGGAATTAAAGCATAAAGATATATAATTAGTAATCTCATAAGTATTTAACTGCACCATCATTTTCTGCATTAGTCAGCTTTTTGTCACTATGACCAAAATTCCTGAGAACAACTACTTAATAGGAGGACAGATTTATTTTGGCTTCTGATTTCTAGAGATTTCAGTTCCTAGTTGGCCAGCTCCATTGCTCTGATGAGGTGGAACATCATGGTGAAAGAGCATGGCAGAAGGTGGCTGTTCAGCTAACAGCAGGAGAGAGGCAGAGTGAGAGACAGTAGGCACACAAGGAAGGGGCCAAGGACAAGATATCATCCCCAAGGGCACAATCCCAGTGACACCCAGTCAAATTATTAATCCATCAAATGAGTTTATAGTCCAATATAATGACTTCTCAAAAGCCTCAATCCTAGACATAACCGCATCAGGAACTCTTCAACACAAGAGTTTTTGGTGGGCATTCCAGATTCAAACCATAATATTTTCCCTTGATGTTTTCAATCTAAACTTTTTTTCCCCCAGCAGCAGAGTTTCCTTTCCCAGTGACTAAAAATGAGTAATTTACTCAGAATCACAAAACAATAGGTGGCAAAGTTAACTACAGCCTAAAATGTTTTAACATTTCATCTGGAAAAGAATGATACGCAAACCATCTAGAAAGCAAGTTTCCTTTGCTTTAAGGAGTAGGTTTGTGGCTATTAGTCCAGAAGAAGGAGATAATTGAGTTTTTCCTAGAAAAAAGGAGGTTATACTAAGGGTAGCAACAGCCTTATAAACTTGATTCAGAGAAAGTGTTCAAGTAATGGAGGTTCCCTTTTATTTAAACTTGAGTCTGTATAAAAGAAAAAAAAACTTTTTAAATCCTCTGCTATTTCAAAGTAGAAAGGATAATCTGTAATATAATATTTTAAGTAAGTATTCTCAACATGTAAAGGGGAAAGCTAGACATAAATATGATTTATAAATAGAGAAATTAAAAGGAGACTAGTTTTACCAGTTAGCCCAAAAAAAAAAAAAAAAAAAAAAAAAAAAAAAGCTAATACTATAGTACATAATAATACAATATGGTTTACTGGTCAGCTATTTGCTATACAGAATAGCTTCTCTGTGGTAACCATAAGAAAAAAAAAACACTTAAAATTTTCTTTTCAAGATAAGTTGGATTTGCATGCTTTTTAATTAACCAATGTGTAAAGGTATTATGAATATTAGTCATTTTTCTTAGAATAAGACACATCTAAAATCAGAACAAACATTAAAGTAAACATTATGAATCTGCACTGAGTCAATTTTGTTTAGAATTACCTCATTATTATCATATGTCTTGCCCTCTAAAGTCTCAGCATTTGTGAAACATCACTTCAGATGTGGTAGAAGTAGTAAAATAATTATTATGTAAGAAAACTACCTTATCTTACAATTTATAAAAATTTATCTTTCATATAATTATACTCAACTTAAACTGGATAAAGGACGAACAAAAAAATAAAAATTTAATTCTTAAGTTCCATATACTTTTCCAGGCCTATCACTCCCCAAGTCAGTCTCTTTCCCATGCCTATCCACCCTAAATTTCTGGGAAATATATAAATCTACCATGTGCACTGTTAACTAGCCCACCAATAAAAGATTAAGACAGATATTTTGAGAAATTTGTAAGGAGAGAACTTTCTAGCACTATTAATTGATCAGATAATGAAGACCACATAGGCCTAAAGCCCCTGAGAATGATGAGACCGCCATAAATTATGCTGAGATCACCAGACTGATCTATATCATCCCCACATACTTTACCATACCCATCCCTCATTGAGTTTCCTTTAAAAGAAGAGTGGGAACCCCCAAAACACATCTCTCACTCGAGATGAACTTCAATCTCCCTTGAATGAGTATTCCTTGCTGTTCTAAATAAATAAATCTCTTTGCCTCCACTGACATGTGCTGAAATTCTTTTCCATCATGTATGTCAAAGATCCCACTTGTCCTGAGTCAAGTTCCTCCCTTCCTCTGGGAGCTCCCAAGGACCCACTTCTGGAAATCTTTCTTCTCTCATGACACAATAACCAATCTCCAACAAAGCACCCTCTTGGCCTAATCTCCAAAAGAGAAAGTCAGTGTATAATTATATAACATTCATAAATTCAATTAAAGCAAATTATTTAACATTTAGCTCTGTCCAATAACATGTTATGTTACTGTAAGGTCTAATTACATCTTAACCCAGATTATAAAGAGCATTCAAGGTATTAATATCAGACTAGAAATCACAGCATAATACAACAAAAGAGATACAACATTTTTAAGACATATTTTAAAATCCCAATCATTAAAGGCAACACCCCCCAAAATTAGTAACAAAGACAATAAGAATGCTAGGGAACAAGGTAAGACTTATGGAAAAACAAGATGCTTATTAAAAAAAAAAAAGAGGGGTGGCCAAATAGCACTAAATTTTCTAACCAATGATCAGCGAAAATAGACATCATGAAATCTACGGGTTTTATGTGGCAATGTTATAAAACTCTCTTATGTAGTCAGCTTTTTTACCATTATTAACCAAAAGACTTGACAAGAATAATATAGAGAACAAAAAGTTTATTTGGGCTATGATTTTAGAGGTCTCAGTCCACAGATGGCCAATTCCATTTCTCTGGGCTTAAGATGAGGCAGAATATAAAGGAAGAAGGGCATGAAAGAGGAAAGCAACTTAGGGACAGTACCAGGAAGCAGAGACAACAAGCTGAGCTCTCAATCACCAGGGGCAAAATATAATACTCCAAAGGATATCTTCCACCAAGTAACCCACCTCCTCCAGCTACAACTTACCTGCCTACAAATGCCACCCAATTAATTCATTCAAGTGAATTAATGTACTACTAATTCAGTTATGGCTCTCAAAACCCAGTAATTTTACCTTAAGCTTTTGGGGCACACATCATATCTAAACTATAACACCTGTATTTTTAAAACAAACCTATTGATACAATAAAGTATGGCTATTTGCTTTATTACAGTGGACAGCTGGGTGATGTATTACTAGATAACAAGAGAAGTAAATGAAGCCTATCCTCCTACTTGACAGCAAGTGTATTAGTATAACCACTCTCCCTGGAATAAGATAAAAACCTTTTTCTCATATATTTTTTTTTTTTTACCTCTAACTATCTGCCAAGTTCTGCTTACTTTACTTCTATAACATCAGTGTACATCTATATCCCTTTACATTTCTATTGCTATTGCCCTGGTATAGGACTCTTAAAATGACTGCATCTACAATTTCTCCTCTTCCCAACCAACTTTATAAAGCAGTCTCAAAAGCATTATACCAATTCTTTTTAGAAAGTTCAACAGTGCCTCACTGCAAAACTAATTTCAATGTTAGACCAGCACTCTATGTCATCTACCTGACTTACTTCACCAATTCAACTCAATTCCCTGATCTACTTATTAGTATTTTTTAAATAAACTTTCCACCTTGCCCCATGTTGCTCCTCTTTCACATGTTCCTTTCCTACCCCTGGCCCTAATTTCCATTTCTATCAGCTATCTTTCAGGATCCATTCTAATGCTACATGCAGGGCTGTGGTATACTATGTATTTAGCCTGCACAAGTCCCTGGGTTCAATTTTCCCTTCCCTCCCTCCCTCCCTCTCCCCCCACAACACACACACACACACACACACACACACAACAACAACAACAAAAACCCAAGTGTTCAACAACAATAAAAACTCCAGTGTTTCTTAAAAGCCTTGCTTGTCATAATATGGCTCCAAGTACCTTTTGTTTCCTCAACTTCCAGTCTGTTTCACAAAACTTTCTAATAGCACTTATCAATTAGTCTTGGGTGTCTATGTGCGTGCATATGCACATGCTTCTTCTAAACTGGGAGATCTATTTTTTCTCTGTGTACTTAGCACAATGCAGAAACTTCAGTATGAGCTGAAAAAAAATTGTTCTTAAGTAGTGAATAATCAGCCAATTTCCTTTTAGTATAGTGGGCAAATAGCCTAATTCTTGCTGGCATAATAAAACAATTACTTACCCAGGCTATTCAAAATATATACATGATGAAATTATATTCAGTTCACTGCTTCTCAAAGCAAAAGTAAGAACATTTCAGAAAGACTATCATCAAAATGGTTAGGAAAACTCAAGGTTAATCCTTAAAGGGTTAGTCTTAGTTACTTAGAAAGTTTACTCAATATGAACAATTCAATACCTTGAATATATGCTATATTGCTGTGCAGATAAGTACATAAAGATATATACTCTTAATTCAGAAGAGCATCTTTCACTGTCTCATGGATAGGTTTCTAAAATACAAGTTTGAGTAGACCATTTAGTTTTAAAAATCCTTCAATGACTTCCTAAATTCTTTAGGAAGCATTCAAAGCACTAATTGCACTTTTCTGACACCATCATGTTTCCAAATACCTATATGAGAATCTCCTGGCACTTCTTGATCTCCAAATTTCTTCTTCTTTTGGGAGCATATACTAATTTTATCGTATTTTTGTAACTTACAAAATATTTTTCAAAATATTATATAATCAAAGAAAAGTAGATATTCAAAAGATTTTTGTGGAGGTAGAAAGATAGTCCATTACTGAGAGTTTTGTCTAATCATGACAAAATACCCATGTTGGCCTGGCATCCAAAACTAAGATTAAACTAATTAAACTAATTAATGTTGACTATATTAAAATGAAATAGCATTTTTGTGAAACCTATATTTAAAAAAAAATTTATTGGCACATTATAATTATACAAAATAGAGGAATTGTGACATATTCATACATGCACATAACACAATCTGATCAATTTCATTTTTCCTTCCCTTTGATCCTCTTCCTTTCCTCTACTGGTCTCACTTGTTTTCATGAGATCACCCCCCCAACACACACACACACACACACACACACACACACACACACACACACACTTTCCCTATTTTTCTCTCTAGCTTCCTACACATGAGAGAAAAAATGTACAGCACTTGACCTCCTGAGTCTGGCTTATTTTATTTAACATGATCATCTCCAGTCCAATCCATTTTCCTGCAACTGCCCCATGGTTGAATAAAATATATATATCACATTTTCTTCAACCATTCATCTGTTGATGGATATCTAAGTTGGTTCCATAACTTGGCTACTGTGAACTATGCTGCTGTAAACATAGATAAGCATATATCAGTATGCAGAGTTTTCTTCTTTTTGGCAAAATACCGAGGGGTGATATGCAAAGCTGTTGATTCCCAAATTTTATCCCTTTGTGCTCATGCTGCTTTGCTCTCTGCTTGGAACATTCTACTTCACCCCCCACCCCCCCCCACCTTTCACAAAACTCTTTTCATTCTTCCAGTCTGGGAGTCTGGCTGAATATTATAGAATATTATAGAACTTACTCTAATGGTATAGGTCATGATTATGTTTATGCAGCTGGAATACTGGGTTTTTATAGTTGCAGAGACAATCACAGTCCTGGTACCAGAACCCAAACTTTTGTTGAATGAATGTAAATGATCTGTTAGTCTTTCTTGTCTCTCCTTTAAAAAACAATGACAAGAAACATGCCAGTATGAACTGTTTTTATGTACTATTTTTCTCTTATTTTGAGGCTCTATTTGATAACAACAAACTGTAAAAGCAGCAAGAAAAAAAGGAATCCTACTTAATTGCTAGTCCCTTTAGAATGAGGCCTGGACAAAAATAACCCTGAACTCCTTCCAACTCCACTCGCAGGCAATATACCATTTAATTGTACACTATCTTGCACAGTTCTCATATTATCATAGTTCTATATGTGTTGCCAATAATACATTCCTAAATTCTCTGAGGGCATAGACATATTTTTCACAATCCCCCACAAAGCCCAATATAGGGAAATTATCAAGGTATCTGCTTTAAATAGAAGATGGTTTCATCCTTTAGAGTTTAATCTTAATAAGACCAAATTTTCTACTTATACTCTTTTGGGCTAAATGAATCACTATAAAAGCTTGCGATTTCTTGAACATGCCATAATATAATAATATAACAAAGATACTTCACAGATGCTGTGAAAGGACAAATAATTTAATGCACACCAGGAAGCTTTCACAATGCTATTTTTTTTCTTTCTATAACAGCAGAAAGTGCTCCCATAGCACTTTCCACAACACAGGAATGACTTTTCTAGTGGCTTACAAACCCACTCAGCACCTGGCACTATGTTATATATTCATTAGCACTTGTTGTAAGTCTCTATGGCCAATTATATCATCAAAGGTGAAAATGGGCAAAAGAACCTATTTAGTAACATGTAATCTATAAAAACATAAAATAAAAGTGGATTATATATATAAAAAAAAACTTTACAAAAAAAAAAGAAGGTAGAGATATTCATAGTGACACTGAGTGGCTCTAATACTAATTTTTAAAACTTTTTTTCATGTTAGAAAAGTGGGTTTATTTGTTTGCTTTTTGGTGGCACTGAGGATTGATCCCAGGGGTACTTTGCAACTAAGCTACATTCCCAGTCTTTTTTATTTGTTAAATTTTGAAACAGGGTTTTGCTAAATTGCTGGGAATGACCTCAAACTTCAGAACCTCCTGCCTCAGCCTTCCCAGTCACTGGGGATTACAGGTGTGTGCCATCATGCTTGGGGAAAAGTCATTTCTTTAACTATGATGGCTTAGTTACTTGTTGTTGTAGATGAGAAAAATTGTGCTTTACTTCTAAAATGTCACAAAAAAAGTGTTCTGAAGATCATGAAATATAGTCCTTCACAAATATATTTTTGGTTTGTATAAAGATATTTTCCTTGCTTTTTTAAAAATAAGTAATTAAAATGTTCTGATTTATTTTAAATCTCAGAGGTCAGCATTTGATTTTAAGAATATGTGAGCTATAGATGAGAAGAATAAAATGAAAAAGGTAATTCACCTGCTGCCATAGAAGTGATGTTAAAATTTCTAATATACTACTATTGTTGGTTCTAGTCAGTTCCAGTTCCAAAGACAGACACTTGGAGCAGGATTTTCCATCTGAGTTAGTGACAGTGGATAGCAACAATTTATTGGGTCATGACTACCACTAATTTTTAATAAAAGAAAATATTAGTGTAACACAATTCAAGTGAGTGAATGAATAAACATGGATTATGTGTATATAAATGTGAGTTTATATGATATAGAGATTAAAAAAATAGCCCTAATAAAAATGCCGAAGAACACTTTTCTTATTCTTCCTTCTTTTCGAGAGATAACCGAATGCTATGTTAACAGTGAGCAGCATTATGCAAACATCCATGCACTGTGCAGATATATTTTGTTTCACAACATTGTACTCTGATTTACTTCCCTTTACTTATCTGTTGAAATTCATTCTTACTTTGATCTCAGATTTGTTTGTTTCCAACTGCAGGTTAGATTGGTAGAATAAACTTTACCTTAAATAATTTTAACTGTGCTGGCAATTTTAATATCCAAGGTTAGCATAAAATAGATTAGATTATTATCTGATAATAAATAAATTAAATTAGATTATTATCTAATCCAAGACACTTATCAGAGTGAAAAAGGAACTGTTACTTAGCTAGGACAAGGTCAAACCAGTATGTATAATTTATTAATAACTCAATACTGTTCTTAGCCAAGCATGGTGGTGCACAACTATAATCCCAGCAACGTGGAAGGCTTAGACAGGAGGATCTGAGTTCAAGGCCAACCTCCGGAACTTAGCAAGACCCTATTTTAAAATAAAAAATAAAAAAGCTGGGATGTGCTTCAGTGGTAAAGCACTACTTGGTTCCATCCTCAGAAAACAAATAAATATTATTAAGCACAAAAGCAAACAGTGAAAATAAAAGTTCAAAAGTACTTAATATGAACTCTATCATGTTTTCATAAGACTCTAAACAGAAAAAATTTATATGAATATGCAAAATATTAGTCTAAAAACAGACTAAAAACTCAAAAAAAGACTACCAATAGTATAATATATATTAACTGGAATTAATTCTTGAAAAAGTAAAATCCACCTTGAATTTATAATATGATATAAAGTAAACCCTTTGATACTAGTGTCTTTAGACAAAGATCCATTAAAAAATTAAAACAGGGCTGGGGATATAATTCAGTGGGAGAATGCTTGCCTAGCATATGCAAAGCCCTGAGAGTTCAACCCTCAGCACCCACCCCCCACAAAAATACAGCCTCATAAATTATCTATAACTAAAAATCCAGAAAACCTGTTAAGCAATTTATGGAAACTCTTAATAAAAATAATCTGGATCAGTTCTGGGGCAAAATCATAATCTATAACATTTATTTATTTTTCGACAATTTAACCCTAGTATTTTCAATTCCAAAGCTTTCCTACTTTTTTCATCAGTTCCTTTTATTAACATTAGGGAGGGTGCATTTTAATTTATACTTGTGACAACAGAATTAGCTTTGATGTTAAGCAGTTTTTATATCTTAATTATTTTCTAATATGACGACTCCCTGGTCTCCTATTTCCCAGTTCTGTGTCCTTTCTACTTCATTTTTATTTTAAATTTTCTGCCACAGGAATGATCCATACATGACAACCTTTAGATTATATGAAAAGCCTATATATAAAAAAATTTTATATATATAAATAAGCGTGTGTTACTGGGATAGAACCCTTTGTTTTCATAAAAAGGACTGAGAACTGTCATATTAGAATAATCTGATATCAGTAAAAGGGTATTTTGGGGAAGCAAAGGGGTATCCTTTTCAGTCTATTCAAGGATATTTGGAGAAGTACAATTAGAAGGAACAGAAGGGATAATATTCCTCAAGAGGCTACCAGTCCCCACAGAAGTGGACAAGAACTGGTGGCTTCTCAAGTGATCAAACAGATGTTTAGCAAAGAGTTCCTTAAGGATGGACCATACAACTAAAGATCCATGTAGATAAAGGCTGCTTGAACTCACATATTAGACATTGTTTTGGAGGTTTTATTCCTATTTTTCCATTGTTTCAATTGTGTGATGTAAGGTTTAATAAGAATGAATTGGTATTTTATTCATCAAAATAGCATCTATACATATAGATATTTATTCATCAAATAGCATCTATACATATCTATGAAAAACTGATGGTTGATACTCATATGAATTAATGAATTCTTTATAATAACCCAGTGGCACCCTCTAGGAAAACAGGTTAGTATCAATGCTTTATACCAGTCATAATGTGGGAAAGAGAATAAATATATGGAGTTTATAAATAAAATTCTCCATTTAGGAAACAAACATTAATAAGTTGAATAAAAACTTCCTAGTTGGCATGAATAAGCATCATAGACAACTATGTAGCTCTACTGGTCAAGAAGATTTAAAATATCAGAACAAAATGTTTCAGAATTTCTAAGGAAAGGAAACATAAATTTTTGTTTCTTAGAAGTATTAGTTGTAGAAAATACCACCCTAAACTTTATTCAGGTTTTCATTTCCCTTCTTTCTGCGTAAGACCACCAAACAACACTTTATCTTCTAATACTTAGTACATTTGGAGTACTATTTAATTAATGATATTTTAAAATTAATATGTAATTTTTTTCTTAATGGCCTAGTCTGTACTCCCATTCATTAGATATTACTTTTCTCCCTGATAATTTTTTTAAATATAAGGTAATGTCATTATCAGTTATTTATAAACAACTAACTAGTCCTATGTTTTGAAAGATTTTCAGATGAGGTAAAAGCACTTTTTTCCAATTTCAAAAATCTGTCTGAATAGTCAAGACTGATACATCCTCACATGCCCTTCAAAGTCTAAATTAGGTCTAACCATGTTGGGGGTCTGTATTTTCTAATTAGACTCAGTCTTCACCAGAATGCTCTCCACCTTAAACCCAACCTCATTTTAGAATTTTCAATTGTTTCATTCTAAAATTAGAAATTCAAGAAAAAGATCACCTATATATGACAGAGAATAATCACTAATAACAAAGATCTAAAGGAAGACAATCTTGATTTGTATTTCAATTTTGCTACTCATTAACTATATAACTTCAAATTGTTGAAGTTTTCCAAATCCCAATTTCCTGTAAAATGAAATTATAATACCTACAATCCATCTGGTTGCTTACTAAATGTCATGCATACAAACATCAGAGAACAGTACCTGACATACAGCAAATATTCAATAAAGATTGGTGGCTATGATAACATTAGGGATTATTTCCCATTTCTATCTTCTCTTATTTTCATTGCCCTCTACATTTAATGTGTGCAATCAACTGTCAAGTCTGATGAAGGTGGGGATATATAAAATTTATAACCCCACAATAGGAGCATGAATTCAATAAAATAAAACTCACAATTCCCCTCCTTTTAATATAAATGATAGTTATTCTTGTCATTTGTGTATCAAATCAAGGAATAAAGCAAAGAAGCAGAAGAAAAAGATGCCAATATGAATACAAGAGTTTCTCTGGCAGCAAGAACATATTAGAATGTTAAGTCATAGGACACGAGGAAGAACTAAAAGGTTAGGAAAACTACAGCTAGAAAAAGCAGAAGATTGTGATAAAAAACAGCAAGAGACATAAGACTAGAAATAGAATTTTAGGCCAAAAAGATGGGGGGGTTATATTTTAAGATGTGAAAGAAAATTGGAATTTGCTGACACACAGTAGCCTGAAAGACTATATAAATGAAAGAGCAAAGCATTTTATAGGGTGTAAGAAGCATATTACATATGAGTAAGCTAACAAAATTTTCACAAACATGAAGTATGAAGAGGTTATCTGCAAGGCTGGGCTAGCCAACCAAAAATAACACAGAAATGTGCATTTTATATTACTTATGTGTATGTCTATATTTACTAATCCTAAATATTATTTAGGAGCATTAAAAGTAAAATCTATTCAGTTCTCACACTGGGCAAAGATTGCCCCTTCAAAAATCTATCTGTAGACTAATAAAAACTCATTAGTTTCTAATCAATTCTACATATTTGAAATTCCATTGTAATTTCCTTTTCTTTATAATTCCTTTTCTAATAAAGCATTTCTCCAAGACAAACCTGTGTGTGTATGTGTGTATTTTTCTTACCAAAGAGAGGTGTTTTAATAGAATCTATTAATAAAAATAAATTTAAAAAATCAAAAATAGTATAATTTAAAAATCAATAGAATTAATGTAGACTCAAAAGTTTCACACCTCTAATCGGTTACTTTTTTCCACAAATCAAGTCAATATGATCCAAATGAAAAAGAATGACTTGCTTAAAATTATATCTAAGTTTACAAGTTGCTGAAATTTATGTGTATCAGATTCAATTATTGCTTACCAAAGAAAGCTATAAATATCGCCTGAATTAGCACCAGTCTGGTGAGGGGGGAAAAAAAGTGTATTTGTATCAAACAGACTTGCTGTGATATCTGTTCAAACATACCTGTACCAGTCAAAAGTCCAGCACTCTTCTTTCGTGCATAAGCGCGTAAGTGGTTGGACAGGCTAACAGCACTTGTAAACGTCGTATTGCAATGCACACATGTTCTAAGCTTCACAGGCATACCTATCATTCAAAAGAAAACTATAATCCAGTTCTCACTTCAAAAAGTGAAATTTTCTTAGCTTAAAAGTGTGTAGAAAAGTACCACAATAAAGATGGTTTTAAAAACGTTCATGAATTAGCTTAAACGTGAAATAAAAAGGGGGAATTAAGTTAACTATTAGTAGTTTGTAGTTAGTATTTAGAGCCAAACCATGCTCTTTGGAAAGGTGAAAGAGGAGTGACTTGAACCTCTTAGCTCTTCTGAATTTAACACCTATTATTACTTTCTTGCAGATTTCTGTGTTACGCAGATCATTTCCTAAACCTACTAAAGTACAATTCTGTGATTTGAACAGCACAGTTCTGTTGAGAAGTTTCAAAGCTTACAACATTACCAATAGAAAGAATTAAAAAGTCTAGTTGACAAAGTGGTAATTAAAGTGTTTTACCCACAAAACCGTAAAAGGCTCCATACTAAATTAGGCTTTCTGATGAAGGCTGGGAGAAAAGGTGGTAAAACACACCACTGAACAGCTGTTAGACACAACATTTTATTCAGGGCATTTTATGTTCATTACTTTGAATGCGCAATCAATAATGAAAGTTAATGAATTGAAGTTTTTTACTACAATCTTTGTGCTAAATAAATGATCAACAAGCTAACATCTTACTCATCACAGGAAAGAAACATGTTGAAACAATACATTCAGAACTTCTCAAACAACCCTCACTCCCCCAACATGTTTCAATTGTTTCTTCTACCTTACATAGCCACAAGTGTGCTTTACTTCTATGAAGCATATTATTCCCTGCATTTTATTCTCCTAAAAAACAGAAAGCTACTGACTTTGAAAGACTATCTTTGTATGAAAGAAAGAGCCCTATTTGCCACAAGTCCATACCAGAGAAATCACTTTTCAAACCACTTAAAATACAAGTAATCTTTCCTTAAATCAAAACTGCATTACAAATATTTGAGCTATCACAATGTCAGTGGAAAGTAAACAAAGCAACAGTATATAATTACCTCAGACACACTCTACCTGGGCCTCAAATCAAAAGACCTATCTATATAAACCTTCAACACTCATAACCTCCAAAGGAAACCTTTATAAATAGACTTAAAATTCTTCTAGTCTAAACATACACATCAGACCCTGCAACACCAAATGAAGTTTGGCTACTTTATCTGCCACATTATTTGCTGATACACACAAAATATTCCTTGAAAAGGGAAAAACTGTTTAGTGCACAAGCACTAAGCTAAATCATCTGTCTGTTCCCTTAAAAAACTACTGTAAAATCTAGAAGCCCAGCAAACATGTTTTATACTCACAATAGTTCTCCAAAACCAAACTATCCCACAATACAATGAAGAATTGGAGAGGGAGAGAGCGCTTCTTTAGGTTAATCACAACATACCACAGACACCAATCCATTTAGTTTATAGAGACCATTTTGTTTTGTTTTTACCTGAGCAGAGGGAAAACCAATAGCTAAATCTTGAAAACACATCACTTTTAAACACAGGCAAAAATATGACAAAAGTTTGCCTTTTTAGTAATACTATGCTTTTGAACAACATGAAATTTCCATCCATAACCATCCTTCATCCATAACAATTTTAGTTTTACAGATCAGCTTTTTTCTGGGGGGGGGGTGGTTTTCTTTTGCATTTGTTCTCACCTTACATTCAGACCAAGAAATGAGGCACAGACTCAGTGCTGATGAGCATCAATTGATGAGTTACACAGAAATGACAGTAGAATAATCAATCTGCTCTGCAAAAAAAGCAGCTTAAATAAGAAGATTCTGAGAAAGTATTTTCCACAAATATTCCATTAAAGAAAGCACAACTGAACTGTGTTAAAATTAAAAAGATACTCATGAATTTCCTCTTACCTGAGTGCATAGTCAAGTCCATTTTTTGTGGTTGATACATCAATGGACTGTCTTCATTTAATGGAAGAACACATTTCTGAACAAATCTCTTTCTTGCTGTCTGACTATGGACCTTTTGAGGAGAAATAGCAGAATTTCTTTCTTCTCCCATCCTTTTATTTTTGAGAAGTTCTATCAGTGTAAGAGACTGATTCTTTTTTCCACTGGGCAGTTCAGGTTTTGTTTCATCATATTCATTTAAGAAATTCAGCCCTTCTTCCTCAGATGCCGACACTGACAGTGCTTCAGTCTTTAGGCCATTACGGTACGCTTCAAGAGGTATAACATTTTGAGATAGAAAGTCATCACCTGATGCAAGTTTTTGAGCTACAAATGGTCTGGGAATAATACGACGACTGTTCAATGCCTTTAGGATTTTTTCATATTTTTCTTCATTTTGCATCATTTCATTCAGAACACAGATTGGAGATTTATGAGCATCCCATTTGGTCTTTCCAAGCCTTTTCAGGTGGCCTCTAACATGATTTGATAATCCAATTTTAGTATCAAACCAACCACCACAAAGCTGACAAGTGTGTTCAGAAGTGGTTTCAGATTTCTCTATAGCTAAAAAAAATTTTTAAGAGTAATATCAGAATTTTTTTTTAAATGGACCACTCTAAGGTGATTTACCTCTGAAATATAAAATTGTAATTATAATAAAGACCAAATCCAGAAAAAAAATTCAAATCCTCTGAATTTGAATACAGATACATTAGCCCAAATTAACCACATGAAAACTTACCTTTTCTAACTCGCTTAACAGGTGTCCCTGTGCCAGTTCTTTTGAAATGTTGCATTTTGTCACTTGTGGCTATTTGTTCTGGTGATACTACATGACGGGCTTCATAGCTTAATCCTGCTCTGTGAAGATGTCCCCGGACATGATTTGACAACCCAACACCTGTTTCAAATGTTGCTGGGCAATAAGGACACGATTTCTTTTCAAGAGACAAATCAGTCCAATGAAAAACAGAACTATGCTTTGACAATGAAGTTTCTGCATTTTCTAATTGCTGAGGATCATGTATCTCATGTAAAAAGTTGTTAGTTCCAGCATCTTCATAATATTCAAAATAAAAGCCATCATTTTGATCATAACTAAGAGTAGGATTTTCTCCAGGTTCCTGACCTTCCACCTTGCTTTTAAATAGAGGGAATAAGTTTACATGTTCTTGATTAAGATCATTATAGGTTTCATCTTCTATGGCCTGTGTAGTGTAGTCGCCTAGCTCAACATTATCCCAGGAACTATCATCTTCTGTTTCATAACTATCTTTCTTTTCAGCAGAATTAAGTTTTTGCAAAACAACAACAGTCATTTTATGTAAGAAATCAGGATAGCTATCCAAGTCTTCTCCTTCAACAGAACCTTCCTTCTTAGATTCCTTAACTACTCGTTTTACAGCTACACGCCTGTGGTCTTTGAAGCTTTCCGGCCTTTTGTTGTCTGGGTTATGAGGATCTGAAATAAAACTATTGTGAGAATTACTTGATGATGAATACAGATGTAAAGAATTTAGTGAACTAACTTCTTTTTTGAAATGGAGAGGATATGATTCACCTGATTTTTTGATCATCCTGTAGTTTTCATATTTGTGTCTATGTAAATAGTTGCTATTTGCCTTGGCATTAGATTTTTCTTTAGTTGCTTGATGAAGATACTTAGGTTTTTGGTCAATGCTGCTTTTAATTGTTCCAGTCTTGTGAGGAGGGTTGTTTTGACTGCACATGTTTACACCTGATTGGGCAATGCTTTTCCGAGCTTTCTGTATTCTATGTGGCCGCTTATGGAATTTTGAAAAATTACTTGATTGTGAACTTGATCCAAATGTTCGTTTTACGTCTTGTTTTAAAGCAGAGTTCTTTGGAAATGTGGTTGACTGTTGTTTAATTAATGGTTTAGTGCTACTGATATCTATGGGTTCTTCAAGAATGTCATTTTTTCTTTTATCAAGTCCAAGAGGACTACCAAATGAATCAACAGATGATGAGGAATGCAAGTATTCCATGTGCTTTTTTAAAATACTTCTAGCTGAAGTGGTAAAAGGACACATCTTACATATGTATGTAGATGATTTTTTGGATGATCCTGTAACAGAGTCTTTCATAAAAGTCTTTTTTTGTGTTTTCCTCTGAGCTACGTCAGAATTCACTATTGGGCATTTTACTACTGCTCCATGGGCAATGCCTCTGTGACATTCCAATTCATTTTCTGTTACTGCCATGAAGTTACACTCTTCACAGCAATAGTACCTTTTATCTTTTTCGTGGGTTTTAGCATGCTGCACGAATGTTTTAGGGCAATTGGTACCAAACACACACTGAGGACATTGTAATCGTGCACTTCTTCCTTCATCCTGAAGTTCTTTCAATTCACGAATTTCTTCCATCAACTTTTGTCTTCTTTCTTGGTGAATAATCATGTGTTTTAGAAGTGAATTGCGATCTCGAAATGTCCGTCCACATTCTCGACAAGCATATGGCCTTGGGACATTAAGATGGCGAAAGTGACTATTCCCATCTAAATGATACATCATATGCCTGTGGAGGTGCTTTTTCTCCCTAAAATTCACATTGCACTTTGTACAAGGGTAGAATGATGGCTCTTCAGTACTAAAAGTAGCAGGTGACTCAGAATCACTCTCTTCACATTTCTTTTTTAAGGTATTTGAAATAAAAGTGCTAGTATGAACAGGTGAACTGTCTTCTCCACATTTATCTGGGTTATAAATTAGATGTTGAAAAGCATCTACAGATTCCAAATCTTCATCAGTTGATTCAGGCTTCACTTTTGATAATGTGTATTTCTGTGAGTCTATTGCTTGTACCTCTTCATTCTGTTCCAGAAAGTCAACTTCTAGCATTTTTGATTTACTGGGTACACAATTGGAATCACTAAAGCAATCTTCTGTATAACGAGTTATTTTGCTTACATCCATTTTTCGCTTTCTCTTTTTTTCTAGACCTACTTTAGAGTGAACTGGCGCTTTATCCACTGTTTCTTCATTAGTCATAAGAAACTGAATAAACTCTTTTTGGGGATCCCAGTTTGCATCATTTTCTGACCTATACTCATCTGTACCTGAGGAAATTCCTGTTAATGTATTAACACAATCATCTTTTACCAATATATCTTCACTATTCTCGCCCACCTCTACTTGATTTATTAAAGTGCTATCTGACTTTATACTACTCCCTACTGAATTTTGAATGTCACAACCAACTGAAGCAGAGGTAGGTAGTTTTTTAATGGAATGGGTTGGATTCTTAGTATGTGCTACATCTGATAACAAAAATAGAACTTGATGTTGACTCGCTTTTTGTGGTGTAGACAGCTGAAGATCAGCTGTTACCTTCAAAGTTGAACAAGATTCTGTTGTTGGCTGATCCACAGGCTGTCCAGTGGTTAATGAAACACTGCCTTTATTCATACTGGAAGTCTTAGTTAAGGAGGAGTGTGAAACTGGTCCATTAACAGTAGCTCCTTTAGGTAAGGTAAAGTTTTCACTAGAAACAGCAGGAGCACCAGCATGTATGAATAGAGTAGACTGGCCTCCACTTAAGGCTTTTTCAGATTTGTCCTTTGACAGTTCTTCAGGCAGAGTCAATGTATTATTTTTCTGAAATGCTGTTTGACAATCTTTTGGTTTATGAACTCCACTCTCTTTCTCTGAGATAAAATTGTTGTCATCTTGGAGTTCTTCTTTAGCACCAGTAATATCGGTGTTTATCTTCAAATCATCCATATTGTTGGCAAGCCCATTTAACACATTTAGTCTAGAAAATGGAAAACAAAAATTTAGATTTGCATGAAAAAAAAGTACTATTAGAATGTATGGAGAGTTGAAAGTATACATTTATTTTCTATTCTTTATACTGATATCCTAATATTTCTATTCTTTTTTATACTGACATCCTAATAAGAATGTAGCAACATTTCAAATAATTGAAACATTTTAAATGTATTTCAAAGTTCAATACTGTTGTTTGTGCTAGGCAGTAATTCAATGCTGCATACAGAATGTCTAGGGAAATGCAACATACCCTCACACAACATAAATGAATATACTACAGAATGAAAACAAAACCTCAAACACATATTGCTAATGAGAACAAAATTACGTAAGTAGATTAGGAACAAGCATTCTATACTACAAAATAGTCTAATTGTCAAATACTGCAGATAAGTTTTGTAACTTAAAAGCTCATTCCTGGAGAAAGGTAACAAAACACTACTCACTAAAGATCTAAATCTGAATGAACATATTTACTATCAACATCAATGACTCATGAATAAAACAGTAATTTTTATTTTTAAAATATTTAAGAATGCTTTGTTCTTAAGATGTTTAATGTTCTAAAATTCTACTAACTGTAAAAATGCTCTATTCAAAGGGTTTCATTCATTCCTTATTCAGTTTATCCTTAATTCTAAATTAGTAAGTTAAAATTAATGAAGTGATTACATTAAAATTTCATGCCTGAGCTCCCAAATTCTTAAAAGCAGTTATCCCATTTATGATTTGATGGTTTAATGCAGTGGCCTAAAATGCTTGATAATGAAACATCGTAAGCATATATTTTTAGGTTATTTTATATAAAATGCAGATAAAATTTTTCAAACCATTTTTGATCACGTGGTAATCATTTTAAGATAGCAGGATATTTTTTTTTTTAAATAGGAGACTAATGAATGTTTGGGAGACATTCATACCATGGCTGAATTTACTGTCCTATTATGAAGAGTTCCCTGACACTTTGTTTTTATCCTGCTCCTAGAAATAGCCACATTATACTGGAATAGCTGTCTTCTTGAAAGAATAGAAGCTCTTTGAGACTAACAACCTTGTCATCATCATTTTTCTCAAACCAGCGTGCTGTACATGGCATAGGTGCTTGGGCCATAGTTGTTGAATGAATAAAGATGGTTGTAAAATCAAAGTAAAAGTTTTTAAAGTATAAAACTAGTTTTGTTTCTACAGAATTTGGATACTTCATTCTAGTAAGACAAGCTGCATTATGGTTCTGATTGCTTCATTAAGCAACTGTAGCAAAGCCCCCCAATAATCTTTTCTGTACCACTTAAAAGAACTCGATACCTGGCAACCAAAGGTGTTTAACTAAAGTACTGGCATAAGCATCATACATAGTAAGTGTGATTTATTTACTGAGCACTTACTATGTGTTAGGTACTGCTCTAATATTAGAAATACAGTAGTTAATTAAAAGTAGTAATTTACTACTTTAATCAACTATTTTTATATAAACTACTTTTAATAATACTACTTTAAGAGAGCAGTACTTCATAATCCAATATTTTAAAATGAAGACATTCTAAATAAATTTCAATATTTCTACTATCCTTTATGGTACAAATTTCATGCTTTGTAACATATTAAATCTGATTCAATAATAAAAGGTTTCTAATAACATTTTCCATATTTCATAACGCAGAACAAGCACTCATAACTATGATCTTATTCTTTCCACAAAATGTTTAATGCAATAAATATTACAACAATTACAATGTCTTTTTTTTTGCCATTATGCATAGCAACAATCATTATTCCACACCTCTTAGGTTTTAAAATTCTGCTTTTAAGATTGGTAAACTTTCACAGTAATAAAAATAGACTTCCAGTAAGATCATATTCAATGATATCACCCCAAAATGGTGCTAATGCAGCACCCAGCAGGAGACTCTACATCACAAACACAGAAGTTAAAAATGGGCAGCACATAAACATGTGTTAGAACTAGTGTGCAAATGTCAATGAAAAGAAAAGCAAGCTTTGATGCTACACTATTACCCATTCTTGATATTTCTCATTACATAAGCTAGAAAAAGGAAAATGCCTCCATAGTAACAATCTCAAAAATCTAAAATTAATGACAGTTTTTAAAAAACTAGTCTTAAATTTCTGTTCCTCTTTATTATAATCACAGAGGTAGACAAATATATGCTCAGTCAGTTTGAAAGCCTATATTACCTTTTCTCAACAGGAAGCAACGTTGCTAACGAAGTGGTAAATTCAGTGTTAATGAGTGGCTTCACTGTTACCACCTCAGAGGTAAAACCTTCCATGTTCTATGTTCTACCCATCTGTTCTGGTGTTAGAGGTTCAGAGATGGAACAGACGCTTCCCATTTAAAGCAACTTCATTGGTACCCCCTGAACAGCAGGGTGACAAACTATGAGAATATCATGTCGGCTTGGAGACTGCAACCTCATTACCAGAATAAGGGCTTTACAAGAGCTTTTCATAAGTTCACATTCTAAAGACATCAAAATGTTCTGCTCAAAACCACAGGAAAAAAATGTGAACAATATATAACTTTGTTTACAAAACAACTAACAAAAAAAGTAAATTACACATTGTTAAAATATATAAAACTAGGCCTTTACATCGACATAAAGAAATATGGCATAGTTGCCCACAAATTAATAATTACTTCTACTAAAAGTAGTTAGACCTTTTTAGGTAAGTGACAATGCAGCACATTAATACCAACAATGTATTGCATCTGGTAGAAAATATGCTTTAAGAAAATGACTTGGTATTAGGAACAATTAAAAATTTCCTAGTTTAATTTTCAGAATATATTCTAACTATAAAATGTTACAAATGTACTTGTTCTTAATAATAGTATCAGATATTACATTGAGATACAATGAAAAATAATAGATCATTAAACTCTGCACTGAATAATCTAGAAGCTTGACATTTACCTCCCTACTCACAGAGAATTATATAGCATACAGGTAAGAAAGCATTTGACCTACAAATTAGTTTTATATTGTCTCAACCCATTTTTCAGTTTATATAGTCAAATATACATAACAGAGTAATCAATAACAGTTTGTTATACAACAAAGTTGGGAGATGTTTTAAGATAGTTATTTTTCATTAAGTTTTAAAAAAGGGAAGCTAATAATTAAAAATAATCTGTTTTATTGCTTAGACCCCCCCTAAATTCCAATTCAACACATTCAATTTGCTGTATCACTTAGGATCTTTTAAAATAATGTTTAGATACCATTACTAAATCCTTCCTCTTATACTCAAATAATTATAAAATTTTTGTTTTACTTGAATTTAAAAATGTTCTTTTAAAAATTCACATTTTTAAACAGCCAGAAATGGGAATTTAAAATCTACATAAAACATATTTTCAGTATCCAGAAAATCATAATGAGTTCTACAGCTATAACTGCCTCTAGTTATACACTGTGAGCATTTAAAAAAAAAAAAGTACAAAGGTCAGATCTGTCTTAAAGATGACAGATCATCACTTATATGCCTCAAGCTAGACTTATTGTCTCAGAAATCTCAAACATCAGTATTTTTGCAAACTATCAGCACTTGCTATAACACCATCACTACACTACATCTTGAGGTTACTACAGAAGAAATGAGGTGATAATTGCATATTAACATAATTATTCTGTAATCCCTCTGAGCAAGCTTCCTAGGTCACTCAGTAATTCAGATTAGATACAACCTTCCTGTCATCAAATCTATGCTGTCCACTTCTGTTCATGAATAATTCTTTTTTTATAGAAAATTAGCTTAATTTCATTCTTTTATGTACATTATTAATTGTATTTGTTGCAAGCAGGTTAACATTTTGTGAGTACTTATTACATAATGCCAACCTTTGTCATAGAGTATAATTTCGCATAAAATTCAGTGCAATCTGCCCTCATTCTACTTCAGTTCACTAATAACGATATTACATAACTGCAAGTAAATTATAATGCTGCCCACTAGCTGAGTTATAGTTAGGATCTGTCAGGTTTTCACAAATGCTATATTCATTTAAATTATCCTTAAGAACACATGACAACTCCAGTTAGTAATATAAGATTGGGTCAAAAAAAGAACTTCATAACTGTCATTGTAATTGCAAACCAATATTAAGTAATTACATTTAAATTACTTTGGTAGTTAAGCCTAAATATACTATTAACACAATGTACAAAAACGCACAGCTAAATCTCACTGAAAAGAGAAGACAGTATACTATATAATCATATCACATATAGGCAGTATCCTATTCTGCATGTCACACTGAAATAAAAACACACAGAACATTTATAAGGGTATATCCAGGACGAAGCTGATTCCGAAAACCCTATCATATAATAAAATGAAGAGACAAATGAGTATGCTGACTCTAACAATTAGCCCATATAATCAAACAATCTTCAAATGTCTGAATGTCTGTCCTATAGAAAGCAAGTCATAAAGATATGATTTTCATCTCAAGTCCAAGAAAAACTAGAAACGGGAACCCCTCACCACTGCAAAGGGCTGCCTAACACAATAGTGAATCAGAATGGTTCAGCAGGTAAACTGTCAATAACACTGTAGAGTGGACTATGAGGTTGGAGATTAGTAAAATGATTTCTAAGGTGCCTATTTATTTATTTAGTGGTGCTGGGGATTGAACCCAGGGCCTTGCACATGAAAGAAAAGCACTCTACCCTTTTAATATATATCAAAGATTTCTAGCATTTAATCATTGCTTGAAATAATGACTCAAGAACTGGAGTGAGAATTAAACCACAGGACCATAAACAAATTAAATTCACAATAACCTGAAATAATCCTTTAAAGTTAATTTTTAATCTATTGATTTTTTGGGGGGAGGGGGGTACTGGAGATTGAAACCAAGGTGCTTTACCATTGAGCTACATCTGTAATGAATACCTAACCTTTCATCTGTATTACATAAGCTTAAACTCTACCACAGAAATTCATTTATATATATATATATATATATATATATATATATATATATTCAGATAGGAAAGTGAAATTCTCTTTGAAAACTAGAAAAGACAGAAGTTTTTCCTTCCACAAAATAATATTTTTATTAAATGTGAATGCTTATTAAGATTATCATTTATTCAACTTACCTTTTTAGTTTTCTGAAATCAGTCTTAAAAATCCAATCAGCTTTTAAGAAAAATAGACCAAGGTAGTCCCTACTCTACAACTATCATAATTTAGAATAGTAGAAATTCAAACACAAAAAATTTACTTTCTCTCAAGAATATTAATATGCTTCTCTCTCATAGAGAGAGAAAAAGAAAATATTGTATTTTTGTGATGGTAAATCACCAACTGGCTATTACTACTCTTTTGACTTACATTAGAGCTGCTAACAAGTTTTTACTTACTGCATGCTCAGTTCTTGAGTTTCAGTTATAAGATGTAGAAGAGACATTTGTTGTAAACTTCAGTAATTACAGAAACTCGCTAAAATCTTATAGAAAACTGTGTAGTATTTAGCAAACACATATTCTTATTAATCAAATGTATAGTTCTATTCAAATGATGACAATTTAAAAGAATTTCCTTCAGGTCTACCCACATGAAGGAAGAATAAAAGCAAGGTGAAGAATGGGAATTTTCAATCACAAGAGATTTAGCAAGTGCATGATTTCCAACTTATCCAATCTCTGAAACCAAAATATGATTAATATGACATCATTATTTTATAAAGGATGAATAAATCATACACATAACTGATGTTTCAGGGAATTTTTTAAATTATTGTTAATATTAATATCAGTAGGTACTGCTGTTTTTTTGTTTTCCTTTTTTCAACTGTACTGCTACCTAACTGGGGAAGCCTACAGAGGTCACACATGTACAGAAAACTGCCATCAAAGGGTAGACAGGAAGAGGAATAGAAACCGGAATAAATCTGACTTAACTTTCCTATGTACATATTTGAATACACCTCAGTGAATCTTCACATCATGTACAACCACAAGACTAGGATCCTGTTAGAATCTGTAAACAAGTCAAAATAACACCTGGCATTTTGCCAGGGGAATGTTAGAGTTCCTAAACAAGTCTGGATGGTGCCTGGCAAAATGCCAGAGGGAGTGGTTTGAGAAGTAACAAAAGCGAGCCATTAAGTGTGGAGATTCCTGATTGGTTGACAGATGTATCCAGTTTATGCTAATTAGATAAGCGGTGTGGAATGTATAAATACTGCTCCAGTCCTGCAATAAACGGCTTCCACTCCTGCTGTATCAATCTACATAAGTTGTTCCTCACCACCACCCCCCCCCCCCCCCCCCCCCCCCCCCCGTTATTTTGCCCAGCCAGCCGGCTGCGGCAGGATCCTAATTAGAATAAGATGTACTCCATATTTGTATAGATGTGTCAAAATATACTCCACTGTCATGTATGACTAAAAAGAACAACAACAAAAACCAACACATTATGCCACCAGTAATACAGATTATATACTCTATTCAAAAGTAGAAGGCCCTATAAAATACCATGGCCAAAAAATGTCTCACGGAAGAGAAAGGACTTTAGCTAAATTTTATAGTGCAGTGTCAAGAAAACCACTCCTTTGGAGACTGGAGGCAACCAGGACTGAGTTTGAAAAAATGCCTCTGCAATATCTACCTTAGAGCAGAGTTACTCTAACTTCAGTCACTTCATCAGTAAAAGAGGGATGAAACCTCTTACAAAATTTTGAGAATTAAATAAGACAATACACATAAAACATAGCACTGGGTCTGGCACTTACTAATTACTCATTAAGTACTAATTCCCTATGACACACCTACCATTAACATGTTTCATTTATAAAACAATGACAATGATTTGTGTACTAGTCATTGCAGAGGCTAAGACCTAGAGATAGAGCTCCCTAGAAATATGCTGGATGACTAGGTAAAGATCATTCCTAGAAGAGAATTTATTCTGGGAGAAGCTACGTGGATCTTAACTACTTCCAGGGTATAATAAACAGGATAAATAGAAGCTAAAGAGACATAGGATCAGAGCAATAACTCTTATGGAATAGAGCAGGGTTTCAGTGAAATAATAGTTAGTAAGCTATAAGGGGACCTTTGTACTCAAAGGAAAATAACATGAATTAGCCACTTAAGATTTAAAATTTTTATTCCCTAGAGTCCATCAAGAATATGAATTTCAACTTCCCTTTGTGATTAAATTGTAAGAAAATGACTTATCTATTGATGAACACTGAGGCTGGTTCCATAGTTTGACTACTGTGAATTGTGCTGCTATAAACATGGGTATGCATGTGTCACTGTAGTATGATGGATGACTTTAATTCTTTAGGATAAATACTGAGGAGTTGTATAACTGGGTCATATGGTAATTTCACTGTACTAATTTACAATCCTATAAACAGTTTTCCCCCAAATCCTCTCCAGCATTCATTATTGTTTGTATTCTTGATGACTGCCATTCTAACCCAAATGAGATGAAATCTTAGTGAAGTTTTGATTTGTATTTCGCTAAATGCTAAGGATGTTGAACCTTTTAAAATATATTTGCTGGCTATTTGTATTTCTTCTTTTGAAAAAAAAAAAGAAAGAAAGAAAGAAAATGAAAGCAGATGGACTGTAAGAGAAAGATATACCATGTCAGATAAAGCCACAATCTAGTACAGATAAAATCAAGGATTCCTGGAAAGAACAGAGATGTCAATCTAAAATAAAACCAACCCCCCCCACACACCCAAAAAAGAAGGAAAACTAAAAGCAGGTTTTATACAAAAGGATATGAATCAAAACAGCATTAGATTTTTCATCATGAAGACTATAAAGTCAAAAAATTAATAACTTCAAAGTTTGGATTAATTATTATTTTGATTTTTGAATAATATATGGAAACCAATAATATTCAAGAGTGAGAGCATACAAAAACTTCTACCATCTCAAAAATTTTTCAAAAAGGTTGAGAAGGATCTGAAAAATGGTTAAGTTAGTACACTAAGAGTGCTTTTATTAATTTTCAACAATGAGGTTATACTTTTGTCAATTCCTAACAGCAACTGAAATACAAAAATTTAAATGTGTAAAAAAAGTAAGATTAATTAATCACTAGAAGAACTTTAGAAGTACATGCATTTAATAGCCTCAGATATAAATTGGTGGGTTTCTTTATTAATTAATTTTTTGGCACTGGGCATTGAACCAGGTGAACTTCAATGAGTTACATCCCCAGACTTTTTTAGTTTTTATTTTGAGACAGGGTACTCACTAAGTTTCTGAGAATCTGCCTAAATTGCTGAAGCTTAGCCTTGAATTTGTAATCTTGCCTCAGCCTCCCAAATTGCTGGGATTGCAAGTATGTGCCACCCTGATGGCTGGTGTATTTTAAATAAAGAAATAATCTGCTTTTGAGAAGAGGCTAACAAGTACCTTAAAATGAAAATTTACTAACAACAATAATAACAACAACGAAGGAAGAAGAGCAGAGTGGATGTAGCTGAAATGAACTGAAACATTCTTTCAGAACAACTTTTTTAAACAGAAAAAGGTTAAACAGTAAGCAAAAATGTAAGAGACACAGAGAATAGATCCACAAATTACATGGAGTATGAGAATTACTGAAGCCGAAGTATGGAGAAGACACAATAGAAAAAAAAGTGTAAGAGCTCAAGAAACATAGAAATCTCCATATTAGGAGATCTAGGGAAATTTCAGAACTATAAAAATGAAAGGAAAAATTCTATACATTTTGGGAAAACAAACTCAAACCACCTACAAAGGAATAAGAATACAAATTCATCTTGAAATTTTTGAAGGAAAAAACTTTTTTTTTAAATGTTGCCTGAAAAATTTATAAAAGTAGAATATATTTTTTGTCATCTCCATATTCTCCAGACTATCTTCCACCTCAGTTACCAATGTTAATAGTCTGGCAAATCTTCTACTCTTTCTCATTCAAACATGTAAACATATGTATTTGTGTTTATCTTTAGAGAAATGAAACTATACTATACACATGCTACAATAAATATCCTTATATAGATAGCCTTATAGTGTATTTTAGTTTAAAATATGCTTTGAAATCATTTTTCCAGTTTTGTAGCAACTTGCATGTCTACCTCTAATGTATAAAAGTGCATGTTCTTCACATTCTTATCAATACAATGATGAAATACTCTCCAACCCAGAGCTCTATAACAATCCAAGCTAGCATTTGAGCTTAACAACAAAGTAGACATTTTTAGACAAGCAAGATTCCAAAGGTTTACCATGACAAGAGTTGCTTCTGGATATTCAAGTACAGAGAGAAATGAATACTCAAAAAAGAAAGACGGGGAAATCAGAAAACACTAATGAACAACTAAATCTAATAACTGTTGCTAAATATTTAAAAATGATTCATTCAGAAAGAGAATAATACAGGACTTAAAAATCTAGAAACTGAGATATCAAAAGATTTCAACATTGGAAGTTAGACTAATTCATACTGATTTTTAAAAAAATCTTTATACATGTTAAAATGTTAAGGGCAATCAACAAAAATAATGAAATAAGACATATAATTTCAAATCTACAGAAAAAAATGGAAGAAAATTTGATGTATCCAATAAAAACAGCAAAGGAACATAAAAAGTAATAAAAATAAAAAGTAGCAAAGGAACACAGCAAAAAGAAAAAGAAAATCAAGAGGACAAAAAGAAGTTCAAACATATCAGCATTCACCAGAGATGTGAAAAGTTCATATATTAAGCAAAAGGCATTCAGATTTGTTTTGAAGTCTGTTCTATGTTGTTTATAAGTTTCAACAACAGATGATTAAATAAGATCATGGAAAGATTAGCTAGGCAAAGGTTAATACAAAGAAAGATGTCTCTAGTCACAAAAATCAAATAGAAGTTAAGGCGAAACAACAGTAACCCTGCTAGAGATGAATATTATATATCAGTAGAAGTATATAATCCACCATGAAAATAAAATATTCATGAACCTCTCTGCATTAAACAAAATGGCTACAAAATATATAAATAAATATAAATATATAAGTCAAAATTTCTACAAGGAGACACTGATAAATCAAGAGCCACAGAGGCTTTAAGCACTATTCCCAAAGGTTAACAAATCAGACTTATTTAAAAAGTCAGAATGAAGATGATTTTGATAACATAATGAAATTTACTGAATACAGTGGTCTTCAAACTGGGGTTTGTATATTCTTCTAAGTACTGAAATATTTCCCAAATAGTTGGCAGATATGAATGATAATTAGAGTTCCTCAACTTCTTTATGTACTCTTTATCCTAAAATCCATCTGTATGTTTCGATTGTAATAAGTTACTCTAGTTCTCCTTATGCACCTCCCCTTTAAAGACCATCCTTCTTGCTTTACCAAAGTTTCAGAAACACAAAGTTATAAGTTTTTTCACCAACATTAGTTGTTCAGGCCAATAATGTTAGAACAATCTTCATTATTCTCCTTTCCTCATAATTCATAGTCAAACCATACTGTCATCTTCAAAATATATCCAGAATTTAATCATTTCTCACCACTGCTACAACCTACTATTACCTCTCCCCTGTATCATTTGAACAGCTTCCTAATCTCAATTTAATACACCTTGTCCTGTTTATCCTATTCTCAACAGAGCAAGCCAAGTGATCCTCTTAAATCTTAGATCATATTCCTCAAAACCCTGTGACAGCTCCCTGTTTTCCTCACAAGAGAACCAAACACTTAAAATAGCTTATCAAACTGTACAAAAATACTTCCTATAACTTTCTGACCACATTTTTTTCTCTTTCAAGCTCACTCACTGTATTCTAACCACAATGGCTTTTATTAGTATTCCTTGCTTTCTTCCACCCAGATCTCTCATTGCAGACTCTCTCATCTCATATCATCTTTGCTGAATGATATTTTGCATGATGCCTACCTGAATCATTCTATTTCAAGTTACACCCCAAACTTCCTTACCTTCTTTATCCTTTTGGCATTCTCAAATCCTCTTAACCTAGGTTATCCCTTTTTCCCTAACACTTAATACCTTCTAACATACTGAGTAATATGTAATATGCTGTCTGTGCATCCTTCCTCTAGAACTAGAATTTCAAAGATCTATCTTGTTAAGTGAATATCTCAAAGGTTAAGAAGCACACCACTTAGAATCTTTCTGCAATTTTTAGTGTGTAAAAACCTTTGGGGAACCAAATATAAAGGAGGTTTGAGAACACAGTTCATTATGTAGAATATTATAAAACAAAGGAAACATGAAAATTTGAAGCTACTTAGTCTTAGTTCATTGAAAAACTACTCCAGGCAAGATTCCAGTGCATGTTTGCTGGGAGCCATTAGCCAAGTAGGTATGACAATTTCCTTGCCAGCGTACCCAATGTTGCTTAGTGGAAGGACTCGTGGAAATAGGACATTTTGCAGTGACATTGGCATGTAGGTGACCTTGCTCAAGGACCAAGGCGGATCCGAGTTTAGGGCGTTCCCGGTTTAGGACTATCCGGGTTTAGGGTGGTTCCAGGTTTAAGATTATTCCTGCTGGGAATAGGGCGTATCCTGCTGCCTGAGTTCCCCTTGAGTTCTCACGTGATTCAGACAGTATTTTTTGGGAGACAGAAGCCCAGTGGGGGTGGGTTTGGGCAGAGAACGTGGATTTCCCCAGAATGTGATTGTAGAAGGCTGGTGTGAGTTCGGGAATAAAGAGTTGCTGTTTGAATCTACATGCTGTGTGGTGGCTCGTGATTTTGTGCCCAGCCAGACTGCGGAACATGTTTATCTGTCTCTGCTACTCTAAACCTTCATTTCTCTTTCTCACCCATCTCGCTCCACATATCAGACTTAGAATTATCATTCAGAAATGAGAAGGTCACCAAGCTTCATTTTACCTTCCCCACAATTGAGACTTAGTAGGATGACAAATACTGAGAAGGCAAACAAAAACCTAATATACCAAAACATGTGCTACAGCAAAAGCAGTGTGTAAAGGAAAAACTATAGCTATAAAACCTGAATTTTTAAAAAGAACATCACAAATCAACAACATTACACCTTATGAAATTCACAGCAAATAATCATTACATAAGGTGCTAAAAATATTTAGTAAAACAAAAAATAACCCAATTTTAAAATGAAGACATTTCTCCAAGATATACAAATGGTCAACAGATTATGAAAAAAAATGCTTACCACCACATCAGGGAAATGCAAATCAAAACCATAATGAAGTATCATCTCATTCCAGTAAGAATAACATTATCAAAAAGGCAAAAGATAACAAGTATTAGCAAGGATGTGAAGAAAAAGAAAACCCTTCCACACTGCTGATGGGAATGCAAATTAGTATAGTCATTATGGAAATCAGTATGGAGGATCTTCAAAAACTCAAAAACAAAAGGAGGCACAAGTTCAAGCCTGTAGCACCTGCTCAAAAAGCTGAGGAATTTAGCTTGAGCCCAGGAGTTTGAGGCCAGCATGCACAACATAGCAAGACCTTCTCTCAAAACAAAGACACACCTGGCATGCATACCTGTAATCCCAGCAGCTCAGGAGGCTGAGACTGAGGATTGGAAGTTCAAAGCCAGATTCAGCAACAGCAAGGTGGCTAAGCAAATCAGTGAGACCCTGTCTCCAAACAAAATACAAAATAGAACTGGGGATGTGACTCACTGCTTACTTAAGTGCCCCTACATTCAATCTCCAGTACCCAAAAATTAAACAAAGACCAATCAACCAGCGAGAACTACCATATGATCCAGCAATCTCACTACTGTATATGTAACCAAAGGAAATGAAATCAGTATATGGAAGATACATTGCATTACTATGTGTAGCACTTCATAATCCTGAAGAAATAGAAACAGTGTCCACCAACTGATGAATTGATTAAAAATAGACATATACACACAATGAAATACCATTGAGCCATGAAGAGAATGAAATCCTGTCATTTGTGATAACATCAGTAGAACTGGAAACAATTAAGCTAAATTAGCCAGGCACAGAATAAACAAGTACCTCAAGAGATTTCACTCATATGGAATATAGAAGTTATCACACTGAAGTTGAGCAGAATAGTGATTACCAGAAGATATAGTTAATAGTAAGAGTAAGGTGATTACAGATCATGATAATGTGCTATCGATTTTAAAAGCTGGGTTATGGTTTAGATGTAAGGTATTCCCCCAAAAGCTTCTGCTAATGAGTCTGAGGTAAAATGATTGAATTGTGAGAGCTGTAATCTAACCAGTCCATCCTAGTTTGAATAGATTGACTGGGTGGTACACATAGGTAGTGGGGCATGGCTGGAGGTGGGTCAATGGATTGTGCCCTGGAAGGGTGCATTTTCTGTGTAGGCCCTTCCCCTCACTTCTTCTCTGCTTCCTGTTCAACATGAGGTGAGCAGTTTACCTCTTGGGGGCCCTTCCACCATGATATACCACCTGACTTTGGGCCCAGAGCAATGGAGTGGCCATCTATGGACTGAAACTGTGAGCCCCAAATAAACTTTTCCTCATCTAAGTTGTTCTTGTTAGGCTTTTGGTCATAGAGACACAAAGCTAGAAGAAAGGATTCCAAATGTTTTCACCATAAAGAAATGACACGTTTGAGTAGATGTGTTTAATCCAACTTAAACATTACATAATTTGTTTCAACAGTTTTAAAATAAATTTTAAAAATACAATCAATGAAATAAAAAGTGGGTTCCTTGAAAAGATAAACAGAGAAATTGACTGAGACTGTAAATCACAAATCAGAAAGCAAAAATGGAAGCATTGCTATAGACTTCAAAGAAATTAAAGATTATAAGAGAATACTATGGGGCTGGGGATGTGGCTCAAGCGGTAGCGCGCTCGCCTGGCAGTCGTGCGGCCCGGGTTCGATCCTCAGCACCACATACAAAGATGTTGTGTCTGCCAAAAACTAAAAAATAAATAAAAAATTTTAAAAAAGAGAGAGAATACTATGAACTGAACATCAACAAGTTAGATAATATGGGAAAATTCCTAAAAACACACAAACTACCAGAGTAGCTCAAAACGAAAAAGGAACTCTAAACAGACCTCCAACAAATAAAGAGATTGAATTAATAATCAAATATCTTGCTCAAAGGAAAGTCCAAGACCAGATGATTTCACTGGTGAATTTTAAGTTTCACCATACATTCTATGAAACTAGCATTACACAACTACAAAAGCCAAACAAAGAACCTGGAAGAAAATTACACACCAGTATATTTCATGAATATTGACACAAAAATCCTTAACAAAACACTAGCAAACTAAAGCCAAAAGTACTTTAAAAAGTAAGTATATCGAGGGCTGAGGATATAGCTCAGTTGGTAGAGTGCTTTCCTTATATGCACAAGGCCCTGGGTGCGATCCCCAGCACTTTTAAAAAAAAAAAAAAAAAAAAAACATGAAGCCCTTGGTTCTAATCCAGTACCCCCCCACAAAAGAAAAAAAAATTTTTTAAAAAAGTAAGTATATCACAACTAAGAGTAGATCAACCTAAGAAGCAATCAGTGCAATAAATCACATTAATAAAATAAAGGAAAAAAAACATAATCATCTCAAAAGATGCGGAAAAAGAATTTTCATAAAATTTATCACTGTTTCATGAAAAAAACCACTTAGCAAACTAGCAACAGAAGCACAGCTGTCAACGTCACAAAGGACATCTATGAAAAATACACAGCAAACATCATACTCAGTGTGCAAAGACAGAGCTTCCTCCCCAAGTCATTAAGAGAAGGATCAGTAACAAGACAAGGCAAATCAATCTCACCACTGCTATTCAACATTGTTCTGAAATCTTAATGAGAGGAATTATGCAAGAGAAATAAGAGACATCCAAATTGGAAAGAAAGAAGAAAAACTGTCTTTACTTGCCAATGACATATAAATATATAAGGAAAATCCTAAGTATGTACACACACAAAAAAATTACTAGAGTTAATAAACAAAATCAGCAAACTTACAGCTAATAGATCAACATAAAAATTCAGCTGTAGTTCTATATGCTAGCAATGAATATCTGAAAAGAAAATTCCACTTATGACAGCATCCATAAATAATCAAAAGAATAAATGCATCCAAAGTGGTAAAAGACATGTACATTAAAAACTATAAAACACTGCTGAAAGGAATTAAATGAGATGGACGTGGTGATACACACCTGTAATTCCAGCAGCTCATGAGGCTGAGGCAGGAGGATTGTGAGTTCAAAGCCAGACCCAGCAATTTAGTGAGGTATTCAGCAACTCAGCAAGACCCTGTCACTAAATAAAATATATATTAAAAAAGGACTGGAATGTGGTTCAGTGATTAAGTACCCCTGGATTCAATCACCATTACCAGAAAGAAAAGAAAAGACAGACGAAGGAAGGAAGAAAGACGAAGGAAGGAAGGAAGGAAGGAAGGAAGGAAGGAAGGAAGGAAGGAAGGAAGGAAGGCGGAGGAAGGGAGGGAGGGAGGAAGGAAGGGAGGGAGGAAGGAAGGGAGGGAGGGAGGGAGGGAGGGAGGAAGGAAGGAAGGAAGGAAGGAAGGAAGGAAGGAAGGAAGGAAAAGATATTCTTTTGTTCATTGTTTTAGTCAGCTTTGTGTCACTATGACCAAAAGACCTGACAAGAACAATTCAGAAGAGGAAGTTTATTATGACTCATGGTTTCAGAGATTCATTCAAGGGTTGGCAGACTCCATAACTGTGGGCCTGATATATGGCCCACAAAAGGGCATTAGGGCATTAGGGTATAGCAGATGAAAGCAATTCGGGACATGGCAATCAAGAAACAGAGAGAGAAAACTCCAAAGGCATACCACCAGTGACCTACTTCCTCCAGCAACACCCTACCTGCCTACATTTACCACCCAGTTAATCCACAAGAGGATTAACCCACTGAATGAATTGCAGCTCTTATAATCCAGTCATTTCACCTCTGAACATTCCTTCATTGTCTCCCACATGAGGTTCTGGGGGACACCTGGTATCTAAAACATAACATTCATGGATTAGATTCCCTAGTGGAATTCTTTTTGGGGGGGGGCAGGGAGTGGGGGTACCAAGGATGGAACTTGGGTACTCAATCACCAAACCACACCCCCAGCGCTAATTTTTGTATTTTATTTAGAGACAGGGTCTCACTGGTCTCACTGAGTTGCTTAGTGCTTCGCTTTTGCTGAAGGTGGTTTTAAAGTCCTGCCTCAGGCTCCCTAACTGCTGGGATTACAGGCCTGCCCCACGACACCCAGCTCTCTAGTGGAATTGTAAAGGCCTTTATGCAGAAATGAAAAAGCTGATACTCAATTTATATATAAAACTACAAGGGGCTCTGTATTATAAAAATAACACCTAAAAATAGAAACAAATTAGGAAAGCTGGGTGCAGTAGCGCATGCCTATAATCCCAGTCACTCCAGGAGGCTGAGGTAGGAGGATGAGGTTCAAAAGCCAACCTCAGCAAAAGCGAGGCGCTAAGCAACTCAGTTAAGACCCTGTCTCTAAATAAAATACAAAATAGGGCTGGGGATGTGGCTCAGTGGTTGATTGGCCCTGAGTTCAATCCCCAGTACCAAAAAAAAAAAAACTTAGGTGAAATGATTTTCGACAAAGGCACCAAGACCTGTCAGTGGGGAAAGAAGTCTTTTGAATAAATAGTGCTGGGACAACTGAATAGCCATACAAAGGGGATCTTCAAATATCCAAACTATTTTCAAAATAATATCAACACCTTATCTGCCCTTTTCATTCTCATTTTATCACAAATATGAAATTAAATTTTCCAGTGGCTATATCTCAACAGATTAAAACAGAAGTTGATGAGATCTAGATATCTTGACTACTTTTTAAAGTATTTTTTAGACATTGGTGGACCTTTATTTATTCATTTATTTACATGTAGTGCTGAGAATTGAACCCAGTGCCTCACACAGGCTAGACAAGTGCTCTACCACTGAGCCACAACTCCAGCCCCTCTTGAATATTTTTAACAGGAAGATTCCTTTTTAAATGCAAAACAATGCTCCTCTTCTCACTAAATTTTATTTTACAAAGAGTATTTTTCACAAAATTGTGTTACTCGTTGTTTTAGTCAGTTTTTCTCCTGCGACTAAAAGGACCCAACCCAAACAACTGTAGGGAGGAAAAGTTGAGGGCTCACAGTTTCAGAGGTCTCAATCCACAGGCTCTATTCCTCAGCAGCTCCAGGAGAGGCTAAACATCATAGCAGAATAGTGTGGCAGAGGGAAACAGCTCACTTGATGATCCAGAAGCAGAGAGACTCCTCTCACGAGATACAAAATATATATCCCCATAGCCATGCCCCCAATTAACCACTTCCTACAGCCACACCAGACCTACCTCCAGTTACAGTGAATTAATTCCCATCAGGAATTAATTCACTGTAATTCCAGCAGCTCCAGAGGCCGAGGCAGAAAGATTGTGAGTTCAAAGCCAGCCACAGCAAAAGTGAGGCGCTAAGCAACTCAGTGAAATCCTTTCTCTAAATAAAATACAAAATAGGGTTGGGGATGTGGCTCAGAGGTTGAGAGTCCCCGAGTTCAATCCCCAGTACATTCCCCCCCCCAATAAAAACTAAACATTTATAGAAATGCAAGTAGCCAAAATGAATAAAGGGGGAGGACTTGCCTTCTTGGATATAAAGACTTATAATGCCAGAAGAATTAAAATATTGTGGTATTAATGCAAGAATAGATAAAGTAGACCAACTGGGGAGGGGGGAGCAGAGTCTGGAAACAAGATCCATATGTGTATAAGATTGCTTAAGACAAAGGTGATGCTATACAGTAATAAGGAGACAATCTTTATAATAATGGTATATAAATATATATTTCTCAGGAAAAATAAAAAGGCTTCTAGGATAACATTTCTCTACTTTAACATTAGTGACACTGGCTATATAACTATTTTATGCACTATAGGATGCTTTGCATTCTGTACATTACAGGATATTTAGCACCATCCTAGCCTAATTCACTAGATTTCAGAACTACATTCATTCAGTTATGAAATGTTTCCCAACACTGTCAAATGTCCCAATCAGGGAATGGGAGATATGGAATGAGAGATGGAGGAATTGCCTGTAGTTGAGAAACACTGTTCTTAAAAAAAAAATTTTTTTTTAAACTTGAGAGTACTTTTACGTCACTGGAGCAGGGTAAAAACTTCTTAAACAGGACATAAGATGCACTGACTATTAACAATGATAAACCGGGCTACATGAAAATCAGACGTTCCTTTCAATAAAACATTTAAGAGTGATTATCAGCCAAAGTGGATTTTTCTAACAAATACAACTAACAAAGAACTTACATTTAGAACACATTAAAGCTCCTAAAAACAAAAAGGATGACAAACCCAATGGGAAAAAAGAGAAAACTCAATTTTAAAAAATTAGTGGAGTCAAGAGATTATCTAAAAAGAAAATACATTTATTAAAAAGTGCTCAATTTCATTTAAAATCAGGAAAACCCATTCTCCAGAAAGGCGAAGATATAGGATAACAGAAACTGCCTATACAACCACTTTGAAAATAATTGTTGTTACCTTTGAACATACATATACCAGTAATCCAGATTCTACTCTTGGTAAATAACCAATATAAATGTTTCAAATGACGTTGCGTTAGCTTTCCAAAACTGTGACAAATACCTAAGAAAAACAACTGAGAGGAAGAAAGATACTTTAGCTTCTGGTTTTGGGGGTTTCAGTGCATGGTCACTTGGCCCTGTCATTTTGAAGCTTTGTTGAGGCATAGACATCATGGCAAGGAGTGGGTAATAGAATAGAACTGCTCATTCAATAGTGGCCTGGAGGCAAAGAGAAAGACAGGCTGGGGACAAGATATAGTTAACCCCAAGGATTTACTTTCTCCAACTAGGCCCCACCTTTTAAAGTTTCCACCATTTTGTAACAGTGTCATCAAATTATGACTAGATTGATCCACTGATGAGGTTAAAGCCCTGATGGTCCAATCATTTCCCAAAAGCCCCACTGAGGCTTGAACATTTGCTGCACTGAGGACCAAGCCTTCAACACATAAGCCTTTGGGGGGACATTCCAGATCCAAACTGTTAATATGCATCAAAATACACGTCGAAGAATGTTCATGACAGACAAAATAATACCACTGTAAAATAGACTTTTATATAAATAAAGTTCAAAAAAGTTATATTCTTTGAAGTCAGGCTAGTGGCAACTCTGGGAAAGTGCAATGGAATAGTGATTGGGAAAAGAAACAGGGATTCTCTCTTGCTAGCAGCATTCTTATCTATGGTGGTCATGGAGTGTTTACTTTTTGGTGATTCACTGAGCTATATATTTACACTTTGAACACTTTCCTATGTGCTATATTTCAATTTCTAAAATTACACGAAGCACTATATTTTGTATGTTATAAATGCAACCTAGAATGTTTTCTATCTATATTACACAAACTTTATTATGGTATTTTCATCAATTGTTTGAAAGTAAAAATCATGTCTGAAAATACAATAAAATTTTCACTTCTTACACTTCAAGATCCTTTGTCTAATTAAATAAAAGGAATAAAATATCTTAAAGAACTTCTTGAGTTTTTAATATGCTACAGGAAGGCATAATTAAATAAATTTAAATTGTTTTCCTAATGATTTATTTATCTTAATCACCTGAAAAAATTCAGTTTCTTAACTCGAAAATAAAATACACATGACTTAGAAAATGCTAATTGATACTAAACAAAAGTTGATGATGTTTGTTTCTAATATTAAAAATATTTTTCTCAAACTTAGACTAAGACGAGGATTAAGACACTGAACTAAAGGAGGTTTCTATCAAAAATTTATAAACTTCCCTACCCAACAATCTAAGGTCTGGATTACATTTTTATATTCCATGACATTTTAATAAACCCTATTCCATAATACCAATAATTATTTTGTTTACAAAACAAGAATCAAACACTTAAAATACCAAGTTGTTCATAACAAACAGATCCCCTCTGAATTTAATCATTTATGTTTAACAGCAAACAGTTAACAGAAGACAATCTAATTCGTTTTTAAGCCATGTAGTGCCACCAAGTGGTGGCAAATTCTTTTTCTAAAATACCACTTATAAGTAACAGAAAAAGTTATACTGGAATATTATATTGAAATGAGAAAAATCAATCTTATAATCTTGGTAAAAGTTTAGAAACAACCTTAGAGGTCTTTTTTGTTTGTTTTGGAAAATGTGTTATCTTGTTATAATTTAAAAGTTAAAATTTTCTTGGAGGGCAAAGAATTATGAATATAATGCTGCAGCATTGACTTTCTCTTCCTTGTTACTTTTTAAATCCACATTTTCCTAAAAAACATGCACTACTTTAGAAATTTATGAAGCACACACACAGTAAAAGATCTAAAAGGTTCCTAATAATGTTACCTTTGTTAAGTACAAGGAAAGTGAAGAGAGAGGGAGTAGAAAAAAAAAAAAAAAAGACAAAACCTATGCTCTTTAGTCAATACCTATATTAGACTTCTAGGACTATAGTAACCAAATACTGCACACTGGATGGCCAAAACAACAGAAATTACTGTCTCACAAATCTGGATGCTAGAAATCCAAGATGAAGGTGTCAGTAAGGGTAAGGGTTGGTTCCTTCTGAGGTTTGTCAAAGAAGGATCTCTTCCAGGTCTCTCCTTGGCTTGTAAAAGGACCATCTATTTCCTGTGTCTCTTCAATTCTTCCTTTTGTAAGTATCTTGGTGTTCGAATTTCCCCACTTTATAAAAATACTATGGGAGGAAACAGAGGAGGGAAAGCAGAAGTAATGGGGACTTAAATGGAGCAAATTTTGTTACACACATTTATGAATGTCAAAATGAACCAACCCCACTATTAACTATAATGTTTTTATTTGTATAAAAATATTTTTAAAAAGAATACCACTCAAAACTGGATTAGGACCTCACTTGACCTTGATTTACTTTTGTAAAGACCTTATCTCCAAATAAGGTTATGCTCTGAGGAGCAGGGACCTGAACTTTTAACATAGAAATTTGAGGAGGGGAGGTACACGTCAACCCAGAACACTACATTCTGAAATTTGGGGAAAAGAGTACATTTTTTTTTAACTTAAAAAAGAAGACAAAAAGATCCTTAGTTTAAATCACATAATATTTTTTTTAAAATTTTTTTAGTTGTAATGGACCTTTATTTATTTATATGTTGTGCTGAGAATCAAACCCAGTGCCTCACACATGCTAGGCAAGCGCTCTACCACTGAGATACAACCCCAGCCCCACAGAATATTGTTTTAATTTCATTAAGTACTACCAGCAAAAGAAATGACAAATTTATTTAAAAACTATTAAATATATCAAATTAATAAGTGTCATATAGTTCATGTTTAATCCAATTATAATGTACTTAGTCCTAGACTTCATCTCCTACTACTCTCCTCTTTCTCACCATACTCACATGAGCCTCCTCCTTGCTATTCCTTGACCATGCCCCAGGTACTTTGCTCTAAATGAAGTTCCACCTTCAAATATATGCATGAATCAGTTACTCCACACTCAGGTCTAATTATCTCCTTCACAGTTCTTCCTAGAGCATTCTAAAGAAAATAGTACACTTAGTAACTTTGTATTCTCCTCTCTGATTATATTTTTCTTCATAGTATACAAAAAATACATGTGTTCTTAATACCTGACACACTAAACAGTTATTTGATTGTTTCTTTTTAAAAAATATTTTTTTAGTTGTATATTAACACAATACCTTTATTTTATTTATTTATTTTAATGTGGTGCTGAGGATCGAACCCAATGCCTCATACTTTAGAGGCAAGGGCTCTGCCACTGAGCCATAATCCAAGCCCTTGGTTGTTTCTTTCTCCCCCACGACAAAGTAAGCTTCTAGAGGGCGGAGACATGGTTTTTTTCACTCATAGGCCCCTGGCATCTAAATAGTATCTACTGTGTTGAACACAATTAATAGCTAATTTTTTGTACATTGTAATAGCAGAAAGAATCTTTAAAAGCATCTCAGATTTCTAAATGGAATTGACTGGTCCCTTGCTAATCATTCTCATACCTCAGAGATGAACTACACAAGTTCATTACTCCTCTGTAAAAAAAGTTTCCTCTCTCAGAACACAGTTCCAAATCTAAAACCAGCTGAAACAGCTGTTCTGGGCCCTGCCTATCTGTCCACTTTGATCTCACACTTCCCTTCCACCAGTCCTTAGTTATCCAATTCACTGGTCTTCTCTCAAATTCTCCAACACATGACCTCTGTATAGGCAGTTTATTTGATGTGGAATCCTCTGTTCTCTTCTCTTTAGCCTTGTATCACACAAATCCATTAACCTTAACTCATAATCTCTCTTTAGATCAGTGCTCAAGGTCATTTATGGGAAACCTTTCTCAATGCATTCTGTCAAGTTCTTTGTCATATGCTCTTGTAGAGCTGTTCTTTTAAAAGATGTCTTTCAAATATTCAACTAATGACTACTGATTAATGTATTTCTCTCAAAGGACATAAGTTTTTAGAAAAATCCTTCCCATGGTTCAAAGAGAAAAGGAGCCATGTCTTCCAATGTATTTGCTGTGCTAAGCACCGAAAAGGTAGCCCAGGGCCTAAGTGAAGGAAGGAACACAAAAAATAAGCTAACTATAAATGAACAATAAGGGCCTGCAATCAATTACAGGAATTAAAGCTTCCCTTTTATTAACTCCAACTGGTTTCATCAGACACATTGCCTATTTCTAGGTAGCCCTTCTCTAGGCACCAATATGTGCATAAAAGATACAAGCTTATTTTAATATTCAACTATGCAATCCATTTGAAAGTATATGGAAAATAATATGATTTGATATTATAAACCTCATCCTAATAAGTCTACATACACTTTACTCACAAGTCTTATCAACAATTACTTTTTAAAGTGATGTAAGATTTACCAAATTTCTTAAGTATATAAATGAACCGTTATGTACTAGAAACTTAAAAGGCTATGTGTGATATAATTTACAACAAGATATCAAAATACAGTAAAAGGGGCAATTTATTTCTGCTCAAATAAAAAACTTACAATTTTTTTAATTTGGTAATTTCCTTTCAAACTTTAAAGTATATAATATATTTTAGTGGGTCTCTTGATTTGATGTGATATCTGAGAAACAAGCAGACTTTTGACAATGATTCAATATAACCATTACTACCTTTTAAGAATAATTTAAATCTCTGCAACATTTATTGCTGTATCATTAGCTTTGTGGTACATAAGCAATGCCTATATACTGATTGAACTGTATAATTTTGATAGTACAAACATGTACTATTTCTTTCAATATCATAATGATAAAGAGGATCAGAATGAAATTGTAAAACACTTGTGGGGCTAAAGCTGCAGCTCAGTCATAGAAGTGCATTCTTAGCATGCTCAAGCCCTGGATTAAGCCCCCCAGCACTCCCCCTTAAAATTATATCACAAGTGATATAAAATAAGGCTATATGCTAAAACTCCCTTCCAGATTTATGACTCTTTTACTAAATATTTTAAGTATAACTCAGATATAATGACAAATAGATACATGTTTACTGTCACAGAAAATAAAAAATCACAAATCTAATCAATACATTACATCTTCTTACTACATTTCCAAGTTGTGGTTAAATAAATATTAATTACAAAAATCGAAGTCATCATCATCTTTAGCAGTTACTTTATTAAGCAGCATCTGATAAATAATTCCAAATGATTTAATTCAACCCATTAAATCACTCAGTTATACATTAAAACATTCTGAACTAACTCATTACAAATTCAATGGTAACTACCCAAAATTCATGTTGAAGCCCTGACACCTCCAACCCCTTCCAATTCCTCAATATGTGACCTTATTTGAAGAGGGCCTTAACAGAAAGTTAAAATGAAGCCATTAGTGTGGTCCGTAATCCAACATGACTCAAGTCCTTATAAGAGACTAGGACATAAAAACTGACATGGAGGATGAGTAAGCACAGAAAAAGGGTCAAAGAGAGAGCAAGTCAAGGAGACAGGCCTGAAGATAAACTAAAGCTGACAATGTCTTAATCTTGGACTTCCAGCCTCCAGAAATGTGAAAAAATATTTCTATTTTTTAGGCTAACCAGTCTGTGGCATTTTCTTATGATATCCCTACCAGACCACTATACTCACCTTGGAAGAACCAGATGTTTCAATTCATACTGCATATGAAGGTTCTCTTGTGATAAGTGAATAACCAGTAATTTCTGCCTTCTGAAAACACCAAACTAAGGTCACTTTTATGCTAAATACTGATATATAAAAACAAGATCTGTGTGGGTATAGGAGCAGATCAGCTTAAGAAAAAAATCTGGTCCTGTCTACCCCATATCACCGCAACCCCAAATAGAAGTAAGATGGATCTCTACTTGGACAGGCACCCCATATGTCAATTTCCTTGATGATCAGAAGAGAACAACTTAGCTTTTATATACCTAATATAGAAAACACATGGATCTCCTTTCAGCTCACATTAGAGCTCTTGCTAAATATCATCTTCTGTGGCTGAGAAAATTCTAGACAATGTTAAAATCCTAGCTGTGCTTCAGAAAAACTTGGGAAAAAAAATTTTAAAAGATTGCACAAAGATAATCACAACTGCTTCACTAAAATTTGATCGACTTCATTAAGGCCTGTAGATTTGCTCCCCCCCCCCACCACCTTTTTTTAAATTTTGCATAGAACACTGATATGTAACTAGGATCAACTAGGTCAGAATTTTCAAATATACCTGCATTTGAAGAGTTTTTTAAAAGTATTAATGTTCACTCACTCTCTGACGTTTGAATGTGTTTGTATGTGTTTAATCTCTTATGGCACTGTAATGCACAGTCATGATTATAAAGGACCATGTAGAATCCAAGTATAATTATCATGTGTTGTGATTAATTAGGTACAAGCAAATACTGGGATATGTAATAATTATCTGTTGAAAAACACTTTTCGTTTACAATCCTCTGAACATATTTTCCTTAGAAGTGAAGGACAGAGTAAAAGTATATGATGCACTATGGCTTCATTATAAAATCATTCATGAGTCTTCATTTATCCAGGAAGAAAACAAATTTGAGAACTTGAAACAAATTACTAGCACAGAGAATTCAAGAGCACCTTAAAAAGATTATCGACTGGGACTTACTCCTGGAATGCAAGGAAGATTCAACAACAACAAAAAAATCAATCAATTAACAAAATGGACAAAAGCACGTGATCATCTCAATTGATGCAGAAAACGAATAAAACAAAATTCAACACCCATTTTCATGATAAACACACTTAGCAAACTAGGAATAGAAGGAAAATATTTCAACATAACAAAATATAAGAAAGATATAAGAAAAGGACAGTGCTAACTTCATACTTCATGAAAAACTGGAAGCTTTCCCTCAAAGATCAGGAACAAACCAAAGTCCCATTTCTGCCACTTCTATTTTAACCCAGTACTGAAATTCCCAGTCAGAGAAGAAAGAACAGGGTGAGGAAAAAGAAAGAGGGAAGAATAGGTTAGGGAGGGGGAAAAAAGAAGAAGGAAGAGAGAGGGAAGGGTAAAGAAAGGGAGGGAACAAAGGAAAAGTGATATGAAAGGCATCCTGTTGGAAAAGGAGGAAGTAAAATAATATCTGTTCAAAGATGATAAGATCCTAAACATAGAAAACCCTAAGAATTCCATACACACACATCGCTGTTAAAACTATTTTAAAAATTCAGCAAAGTTGCAGTATGTAAAAATCAACATACAAAATAAACTGTTTCTATACACTAACAACGACCAAAAAGAAAAATTAAGAAAACAACTCCAGGGACTGGGGCTGGGGCTGGGGCTCAGTAGCAGAGCGCTTGACTAGCATGTGTGAAGCACTGAGTTCGATCCTCAGCTCTGCATATAAATAAATGGAAAATAAAGGTGCATCAACTAAACAAATCTTTAAAAAACAAAAAAAAAGAAAAAAGAAAGAAAACAACTCCAATTCCAGTAGCATCTAAAAGAATAAAATGCACAGGAATAAACTCAACCAAGAAGGCAGAAATCTTGTATATTAAAACTAAAAAATGGTGCTAAGAGATATTAAAGATGACACAAATATAGAAAACACATCCCATGTTCATAGATTGGAAGACTTTCCATTATTAAGACATCAATACTACACAAAGAAATGTACGGATTCAATGAAATCCATCCCTATCAAAATCTCAATAACCTTTGTTCAGGAATAGGAAAATCCATTCTAGAATTCACAGAAATCTCAAGGGTTTCTAAAATAACCAAAACAGTCTTATCAAAGCACAAAAGTTGCACATACAAAACTCAAAATGGACCAAAGATCCAAAGGTTAGAGCTAAAACTATAAAATTCTTAGAAGAAAATAAGGGGAAATGCATCATAACACTGGCTTTGGCCATAATTTCTTGGGTATGATACCAAAAGCACAAACAAAAATGTGAAAACAGATAAATTACAGTACATAAAACTTTAAAACTTCTGTACATCAAAAGCAACAATTAACAGGGTTAAAAAAAAAAAAAAAAGAAACCTTTGCAATGAAAGAAACACATTTGCAAACCATAACTGATAAGGGGTTAATATTCAGAATATGTAAAGATTCTTCCAACTCAATTAAAAGCAAAAAACTAATTTTCTAAATCAGGATTTAAATACACATTTCTCCAAAGATGATATACAAAAGTCTTACAGGCACAGGAAAAGATGCTCAACATTACTAATACTTGAGGAAATGCAAATCAAAACCACGATGAGATTATCACCTTACACCCATTAGAAATAGAAGGAAATTACCTCATCATATTAGAAGCCACACATGAAAAGCCCAGAGTTAACGTTATACTCAACGGTGAATGACTAAAAAGTTTTGCCTCTCAGATGAGGGGACAAGATTCTTACCTTTTCTATTCAACACATCACTCGTAGTTCTAATCACAGCAATTAAGCAAGAAATAAAATGCATACAAATTGAAAAGGAAAACATAAAATTATATTGTTTGCAGATGATATGATCCAAAACCCTAAGGATTCCACAAAAACATTTATTCAGCAAAATAGTAGGATAAAAAGCCAACAAATAAAAATCAGTTGCATTTCAATATACTAATAATGACAAAACCAAAAAAATGAAAAACAATTCCATTTAAAATAGTATAAAAAAAGAATAAATACTTAGGCATTAATTAACAAAGGAAGAGAGAAACTTATACAATGAAAATTAAGGACATTACTTAAAGAAATTAAAGACGACATGAATAAAGGGAAACACATCTCATGTTCATGGATTCAAAGACTTAATATGTCACTATGATCCCCAAAGTAATCTAAGAATCAACACAATCCCGTGACAGTTTCTGTAGAAACAGGAAAAAAAAAAAACAAACTTAAATTGATATGGAATCAATCTTAAGGGACCCCTCCCCAAAAGCCAACAATCTTGAAAAAGAACCTCAAATTATATATAAAAATTAACTCATAATAGACAAAAGACCAAAATACAAAATCTAGAACTATAAAGCTCCTAGAAGAAAAATAAGGCAAGAGTTTCATGACACTGGTTGGGCAATGGTTTTTTGGATATGATTTCAAAGGCACAAGCAATAATACAAAATAAAAAACCAGACAAACTGTACTTTGTGAAAATTTGTGGAACAAAAGACAATGTAAGCAGATTCAAAAGACTGCACATAGAATGGGAGAAAATATTTGCAAATCAGATATCTGATAAGGGATTAATATCCAGAATATATAGAGAATTCCTACAACTGGACAAGGCACCTGAGACCATCAAGGATCTTCCGTGCCAGTTTCTAAGAGGCCTAGGTTTTCTTTATGTCATTTACATCGCTCATTGTGAGAAGTAGTGGGACAGTCAAGCTGGCTGATTTTGGCCTGACCAGAATATACAGCTATTAGATGGCCCTTACACCTGTGGTGGTTATACTTTCGTACATGCTCCTGAAGTTCTAATGTAGTCTACATATGCAACCCACGTGGAGCGTTGGCTATATCTTTGCAGAGATGTTTCATCGTAAGCCCTCTTTTCTGTGGAAACTCTGAAGCTGACCAGTTGGGCAAAATCTTTGACCTGATCAGACTGCCTCCAGAAGATGACTGGCCCCGAGATCTCTACCCCAAGGAGCCTGTCCCCACCACTCCCGAGGATCTTGCCCAGTGCAGTCTGTGGTGACTGAGATGGAGGAGTCACAGGTGAATCTCTGCCTTCCATGCCTTGCAGCACTCTACATTAGGAAGATGATCCAGTGTGAGCACTGGAGTGGCTGCTACATAAGAAAGGGATGCTGCTATTTTCCTTCTTCTGGACACTTGAGTGGAGAGAACCCCATTGAGAAGGTGACCTCTGACTTTCTCTGTGAGGCTGTAAAGACTCCTCCAACTTTTTTACAGAGAATATTTTGCTACCTTAATGATATTTTCTACCTGTTGAGAGCCACAACCGAAGGGGCCCCAGCAAACTTCCAGCTGCCAGCAAACTTCCAGCTGCCGGCTGATGATTGGGTCACAGCAGCCCCAGCAACATCTAGCTGATTGGCTCCTCTGCGGTGATGCTCGTTGGGCTGTTTCCCTGCCCTTTCAGACCACGGAGCTGCTCATTGGGGGACTTTTTTGGCTCCGCCCACGTGACCCAGCCAATCGGCCTCAAGAGCAGGAGGATTGTGGGAGGTGGAGAGAAGCTTGTGTGGGAGAGAGAGGCTTGTAAAAAGCCGGTGGTGGCAGTTGAGGCTCTGAGGGTTTTTCCTGAGAGGCTGTTTTGTTTGGCGTGTGTGGTTCTAAAAATAAAGTTAGTTTCTTTTGACAAGTGGCTCCTGATTGTGCCCAGCCAAACTGCGGCATTTGGTGGCTCGCATGGGGAGCGACTGAGGGTAAGTGAAACTGCTCGCCCCTGAGGGCAGGGCGAGAGGATGGGTAGCCATTTTAAGATTCCTCTTTTATTTTGCTTCACTTTTGTTTTAAGTTGCCTGTCCCTGGAGATGAGTGAGACGGAAGAAAAACCGCTCACATCTGAGGAAAAACTATTTATGTCTGAGGAACAGATAGGGAGAAAGGACGGATGCACATGTCAGGAGGATAGAAAGGCTATAATGACTTTTTGTTGTTCCCTTTTTAATTTCATTCTGTCTCGGTTTTGTTTGGCGTCATCTTGTTGGGTTGTATTATAGTAGAAATACGGGATCAGAAATTAGCAAAAAACAAACTGAAAGAGTGTTAAGTAAATTGTTAGAGGAAGGAGGCATCTCAGTAAAATCAAGAACAGTCAGGGCATACGCTGATACAATACAAAAATGTAGCCCATGGCTTTTTAAGGAGGAGTTGTTAAATATATCACAATGGAACCATCATGGTGAAGATTTAAAAAGAATAGAAAAGAAAAGCCCAGGGACTCTGCCAGTTGGCACATTGCCATTGTGGACGTTCGTATCTTGTTTGCTTAGCCCAAAGCCTTCAGTTCAGACAATGGTAGAGGAAGGAGAAGACATAATGATTCAAGTAAAAGAGAAGGTCTCTCAAGTTAGTCAGACAGAGGAAAAGATTCAAGTAAAAGAGAAGGCCTCTCAAGTTAGTCAGACAGAGAAGAAAGTGTAAAACAGAAAAAGGCATCAGGGGGAAAGTTACAACAGGAGACTGCTACTAACACCTTTCTATCACCAGAGGGTGTAAGTGTCCAACCAACAGCACCACCTCTACAGGAGACTGCTACTAACACCTTTCTATCACCAGAGGACGTAAGTGTCCAACTAACAAGGCCACCTCCATATGCTGGGAGGTCCCCAACCCCCGCAGTTGATAGTTGGGATCCTGAGACAAGATCTCAAATATTAACATGCCCTGTATTTGAGGCAGGAGGGCAGCGATTTGACCAAGTTTTAAATTTCAAAACAGTGAAGCAGCTAAAAGAGGCTGTAACAACCTATGTTCCTCAAGCACCCTTCACTGTAAGCATGGTCGAATCCATTAACAACTTGAACATGACGCCAGCAGATTGGGCTAATATGTGTAAAGCTGTGCTAAATGCAGGACAATACCTGTTATGGAAGGTTGCCAATGAGGAATTTTGCAAGGAGACGGCTAGGCGAAATGCAGCAGCTGCTTATCCTCAGAGAAATCTAGATATGTTGTTAGGAAAGGGACCTTATGAGGATCAGCAGCAACAAATTGCATATGATCCTGGTGTATATGCACAAATTGCTGTAGATGCAATTAAGGCATGGAAGACTTTACAAGGACATGGAGGTTTACAAGGTCAATTATCTAAGGTAATACAAGGAGCTAATGAACCTTATGCTGAATTTGTAGATAGGCTTATTCAAACAGCTACCAGAGTTTTTGGGAATACAGAACAAGCAATGCCATTACTAAAACACCTGGCTTATGAGCAAGCGAATCGTTGGTGCAGAAATATCATTAGACCATGGAAACATGAAGATTTAAACACATATATTAAATTATGTAGAGACATTAATGAACAAGAGCAAGTCGTGGCAGCTGCAGTAAAACAGGCTTTAGATGCCAGAGACATTAATGAACAAGGGCAAATTGTGGCAGCTGCAGTAAAACAGGCTTTAGATGCCAGGCCAAGAACATGCTACAATTGTGAACAAACAGGACATTTTAAAAGGAATTGCCCCATTGGAGGAGGGTTTAACAAAACTAGGTATCAAAGGAGTAGAATACCAGGTATTTGCCCACGATGCCGTAGAGGGAGACATTGGGCTAATGAATGCCGTTCTCAAACCACCATAGAGGGTACTCCATTATCAAAAAACGAACAAGGACCAGGTGTTTATCCACGATATCGTGGAGAAAGGCATCGGGCTCCATTGCCAAAAAATGGACAGGGGGGCCCAATGCTCAGGGGCCCAAAACCACAAATATACGGAGCACTGGAGGAACCCAGCAACCCCATCAGGGTAGTGCCCAGAACACATTGTCCATCAGATCCCTCATCAGACAAACCAGAGGGAGCGCAGGGTTGGACATCTGCGCCTCCGCCAGAGCAGTACTAACTCCAGAGATGGGAGCTCAAATCATTCCCACAGGGGTGAAAGAACCTCTTCCCAAAGGAACAGTAGGCTTATTATTGGGACGCAGCTCTTCTACTCTAAAAGGACTTATGATAAGTCCTGGGGTAATTGATCCCGATTATGAAGGTGAAATAAAAATTATAGCCAGTTCTCCAAAGGGTATATCAGTAATTTCACCAGGAGATAGAATAGCACAGTTACTAATAATACCCAGCCTACATGATAAATTTTCCAGTCGTACTGTAGAAAGAGGTTCCAAGGGATTAGGCTCCACAGGTGTAGATTGGGCCATGCTTTCTTTAAATTTAGATTCTCGCCCCATGCTAAAACTAAATATTCAAGGACATGAATTTAATGGGCTACTGGATACAGGTGCAGACCTTAGCATCATCTCTCGTCAAGAATGGCCAAAACATTGGCCATTACAACAAGCCACTCAAACGCTTCGAGGCCTAGGAGTGGCAACTAATCCCCATAGAAGTGCAATGGTATTAGATTGGAAGGATCCTGAAGGATGTGAAGGAACTATACAGCCATATGTATTGGATCATCTTCCTATAAATTTATGGGGACGAGATGTCCTAGATCAATTAGGTTTGACATTAACAAATAACATCAACCAAAATGCACCCACTATTATGACTAGACAAGGTTTTAGGAAAGGAAAAAGATTAGAAAAACAAGAACAAGGTATAGCAGCACCAATACAAATAGATCAAGGAACAGACAGACATGGGTTGGATTTTCAGAAAGGGCCAATGAGACAATCAAAATTACTTGGAAATCAGAAAGACCAGTATGGGTTCCTCAGTGGCCCCTGACTAAAGAAAAGATACAAGCAGCCCATGACCTGGTCAAACAACAATTAGCAGAAGGACATATACAACCTTCTGTATCTCCCCATAATACTCCCATTTTTGTCATCAAAAAGAAATCAGGTAAATGGAGATTATTGCAAGATTTAAGAGCCATTAATAATGAGATGGTTATTATGGGACCTGCTCAATCAGGGATTCCTCAGTTGTCTGCTTTGCCAAAAACCTGGTATGTTTTAGTTATAGATATTAAAGATTGTTTTTTTTCAATTCCAATTCATCCTGAGGATAGTCCACGTTTTGCATTTACTGTCCCTGCACTGAATCATGAAGGTCCTGATCAGAGATATGAATGGAAAGTACTCCCTCAAGGGATGGCCAACAGCCCAACTATGTGTCAAATTTATGTTAACAAAGCAATCCAGCCACTTAGAAATCAAAATCCTGAACTACAAATACTTCACTATATGGATGATGTATTATTAGCACACAAAGATAAAAACACATTGCTAGAATGTTATGCCACACTTACAAACTTATTAAAAAATTATAATCTAGAGATAGCAATAGATAAAGTACAATTAAATTTTCCAATTAATTATTTAGGAGTTCTATTATCCTCAACCATGGTCCGTCCACCAAAAATTCAAATACGAGTAGATCAACTCAAATCACTTAACAACTTTCAAAAGTTATTAGGAGACATAAATTGGATAAGGCCTTATCTAGGCATACCAACAGGAGAGTTGGGACCTTTATTTGATATCCTATAAAAGGTCCATCAGATCCAAATTCACCCCGAATGTTAACGCCTGAAGCAAGAAAGGCATTAAAATCATTGAAACATATATGGAAAATATGCATTTGGATAGAACTGATATAAGTTTGCCTTTTATTATTTATTGTACTACCAACAAAAAATATTCCTACAGGAGTATTTTGGCAAGAAGGTCCATTATTGTGGATACATTCATTTTATTCTCCTAACACTATTCTTATGAGGTGGTATCCTGAGGCTATAGGACAATTGATACTCAAAGGAACAAAAGCAGCTAAGGGAGTGTTTGGAATTTCTCCCAATAAAATTATTACTCCATATACTATGAATCAAATTGATGAGTTAGCTAATGAGTTAAATACTTGGGCAATAATCATGTGCAAATCTAATGTTTCATTTGATAACCACTTACCATCTAATCCTTTATTGTCTTTTTGGTCATTGCATCCTGTAATTTTTCCAAAAATTACAAGAAAAACACCTATCATGAATGCTCCAAATATATTCACTGATGGGTCAAATAATGGTACATCAGCAGTAGTTACCCCTGATCAAACTTTTACATTTTTAGTACCCAAACAATCCGCTCAAAAGGTAGAGCTTAATGCAGTTTTACAAGCTTTTGTGATGTTTAAAGATTCTGTATTTAATTTATTTTCTGATAGTCAGTATGTAGTTAATGCTATAGTATCTCTTGAAGATGCTGGTAGGATTTCCCCTTCTTCTACTGTTTTCTCTTTGCTTTCCACTATACAAAGTCTAATCTGGGACAGAAAAGATCCATTCTTTATAGGACATATCAGGGCACATACAGGATTGCCTGGAGCCCTTAGTTTGGGCAATGATTTAGCACATAAAACTACACATGACATACATATTTTCTCTACACTAGAAGAAGCTATAAATTTTCATAAAAAGTTCCATGTCAATGCTAATACTTTACAAAAGCGTTTTAAAATAACTAAGGAACAAGCTAGACAAATAATAAAACAATGTCAAAATTGTGTGACCTTTTTACCACAAGTTAATCTTGGAGTCAATCCTAGAGGATTGATACCTAACCATATTTGGCAGATGGACGTCACACACTTGCCAGAATTTGGAAAATTAAAATATTTGCATGTTACAGTTGATACTTCTTCTGGATTTTTGATGGGCTCCCTTCATGCCGGAGAAAAAACTAAAGATGTTATAGCTCATTGCTTACAAAATTTTGCTACTGTGGGTGTTCCAAAACAGTTAAAAACAGATAATGCCCCTGGTTATACTTCTACCTCTTTTAAACAATTTTGCTCAACATTTGGCATTACTCATATAACAGGAATCCCATACAATCCACAGGGACAAGGCATAGTTGAAAGAGCTCATCAAACTATTAAAATGTACTTATTAAAGCAAAAAGAAGGAATTGGGAAGGGGTATATATTCCCCAAAGATAAACTTAAAATAACCCTTTTTACTCTAAACTTTTTAAATTTGGATTCATCAGGACTTAGTGCTGCGGAAAGGCATATGTGTCCAAAAAATGTGCATAAGCCCAAGGTACTTTGGAAGGATATTCTAACAGGACAATGGAAAGGTCCTGACCCAGTAATTGTCTGGAGTCGGGGGTCTGTTTGTGTGTTTCCACAGGGAGAACAGCAGCCGATTTGGATTCCAGAAAGATTAACTAAAGCGATTTCTACAGACCAAAAAGAAGATGATTTGGCTCAAATCCATAAAAACTGATATCCAAAACTCCAGTTTGGCTATTCTTACATCTACAACAGAACCAGGATGCTTTTTTCAATATTTATTTTATTATTGCCCTTTGCCATATCATGAAGTTCTATTTTGTTTTTTGAGCTCATACAGACCTAGGTTAATGTTTTGCTGATCAGTTCTATTTTTTGACTATAGAGTTTTTAAACATTGCAATGGAGATTTTACCTGTAAAAAGTTATAAGGCCTTTACTATAATGTTATGTGTTGTATTATATTATGTGTGCACACTGTGTTTTGTGTTATATGTTTGAATGTATGTATGTCCATATATCATATATGATGAGCGGGTCATGATAAAATGGATACAAATATTTTTTTTTCACGTGACTTATATGGTTTAATTTAAATTGGGTAAACAACTGTTGAGGATTGTTTTAATATGTAAACAAAAGAGAAGGTTAACAGATCTGTTTGTTTACTTTCACCTTTCCTTTTCATTATATTTAATAATTCTCTTAAAGATAATGTAAATTGTTAAGAAAATTGTTTTCTTTTAGTGCCTTCTGTAATGTTACATAATTTTTTCTTTAGCCATTATTGCCAGAATTCCAATCTTCATCCCAGTGCTGGTGAAGTCAAAGATAAAACCAATCTACAGCTTCTACAATAGCCATCACTGAACTGCTTGCAGAACTTGCCTGGACACATTGTGAGCTCACCTGTATGCATTGTGAACTATCTGTTGGTGCAGCGACTTGTGGTAGTGTTGGGGTATTTTTGCTGATGATGTCATTGGTGGTACAATTTTTCCAAAAGGAGCCGTCAATTGGCTTGGTGTATCTTCCTCCCTTCTGCTTGTCATGATCGTCCAGCTAAAATTTGGGGGCCAACAGAGGTGAGGCAAAGAACCTCACCCCCCCTCCCCCAGCTGGTACAAAGACCTCTCCACAGGTGTGGCTGTATACTGGACCGGTAGTCAGTGACGGGTAAGATCCAATTGCAATGGTACCAACCTAAGGACCATATGTACTATTGGACAACCTAAGGCAGGCACGGTCCCTAAGCAACATGCTTGTTGTTTAAACAGAGAGGGGGAGATGTTGAGAGCCACAGCCAAAGGGGCCCCAGCAAACTTCCAGCTGCCGGCTGATGATTGGCTCACAGCAGCCCCAGCAACATCTAGCTGATTGGCTCCTCTGCGGTGATGCTCGTTGGGCTGTTTCCCTGCCCTTTCAGACCACGGAGCTGCTCATTGGGGGACTTTTTTGGCTCCGCCCACGTGACCCAGCCAATCGGCCTCAAGAGCAGGAGGATTGTGGGAGGTGGAGAGAAGCTTGTGTGGGAGAGAGAGGCTTGTAAAAAGCCAGTGGTGACAGTTGAGGCTCTGAGGGTTTTTCCTGAGAGGCTGTTTTGTTTGGCGTGTGTGGTTCTAAAAATAAAGTTAGTTTCTTTTGACAAGTGGCTCCTGATTGTGCCCAGCCAGACTGCGGCATTACCTACTCCTCCTTTTATGGCTTATCCTCCTGCCCCCTATTCTATACACTAAGGGGTCTATCTCTCCTCCCCTTCCCTAGACATTAGGGTCTTTTTGTATATAAAACAAGACAAAAAGAAAGAAAGAAAGAAAGAAATAGGAGCATCTGTGAATGGATGATGGGAATGTCAAATGGTGAAGCCACTACAGAATACTGTATGGTAGTTCCTCAGAAAACCAAAATTAGAATTGTTATATAATCCAGCATTTCTACTTCTGGAAATATATCCCAAAGAGTAGCAGCAGGATCTCAAAGAGATAGTCAATGATACACACATATACACACATATGATGGAATATCACGTAGCCTTGAAAAGAAGAATATTTGGCAAAATGCTTCAACACAGATGAACCTTGAAGGTCCTGTGCTATGTGAAACAAGACAAATACTATATATTTCTGCTTATACAAGATACTTAAAACATGGGGGAAAAAATTACCAGTAAGGGTATGTGGGGACCAATAAATATGAGAGAGAAACAGGTGAAAGTAGAAATGAGAGCGTACACATATTATTATTTTTGTGTGAATTGTTTCTTCTATCACTTATTTTAGTGCTCTAAAGAGAACAGTTTAACAAAATCTTTAAAAGCTTAGATTCTGAAGCTAGACTATGTGATTCAAATCCTAGCCCTTTTACTGCTAAATTCATTATATCTCAGCTTTATATCTACAAAGCAAGGACTGGATTAATATTTATAAAGTACTCATAATAATTCCTGGCATATAGCAAGCACTATATAAATGTTAAAAATAAGCTTGAGTTTGCTTTTAATCAATTAGGAAAATAAAATATTTCAGAGTTTATCAAGCATAGCAACAGCAAACACTACAGAAACTTCTATTTTAAAACATAAACATAAGGTTATCATGATTTGGGTTTCAATCAATCAAAAAATGTAAGACCTTGTCAATTATGGAGGGTGTTCTGGGAGATGTCAATATTCAGTATCTCATTTTCTTGCTATGTTTTAAAGTCATTCAGCTAAAGGTAGTTTAGTTTCCAAGCACCATAGATAATGACAGAAAGTGACTTCCCAATGAATGGGGGACAGGAAATAAGGCATCTTGGCATTTAAGAAAAATGCAAGGCAGGCCATATCTCACTCTTTGACATTCTCTTTCCTTTCCCCCCTAAAAAGCCTTGTGCCTTATGTGATAGGTGTCTTGCCCTATAGGGAAGGAAGGAATGTCCCATAGAGATAACAATAAGAATTCCCACTAATCATACTTTTGCAGGTTGTCCATAAAAATAGTTTTTTTCTGTTTCTTTTAGTCTTCATTCCTGAACACTTCCACGTCAAATAAAACTTTCATTAAATAAATTTGTCTGCTTTTCTCATTAACTTGTCTTTTGTTAAAGGGTTCTCCACTATAAACCTAGTGATGAGTGAAAAAAGAAATCTTTTCTCTCCCATACAGCAGGTACTATGTTACCTCAAGGCAGAGGTAGAATTTAAGCAGAGTTTTCTTAGATTAGTTAAATTTCAAGAGCAGAGATAACACAAATGGAAAGATATGAATAAAGGTGAAAATTTTCAAAAAATGATGATTAATTAGACTGAAACAAATTGCTTATTTAAAAAAAATAGTAAAAAAGGCTGGGGAAATGGCTTAGCGGTAGAGAGCCTACCTAGCATACTTGAGGCCCTGGGTTTGATTCCCAACACTGGGGGGGGGGTGGGGAGGTACGCGGGGACCAGAAAGAAAAAGAGGAAAACCAGTAGGAGATGAAACTTAAAAATCAAGTAAAACATGAATTTGGAAACTCTTGAATATAAGACCTAAGAAATAAAATTCTCCTTAAGAAATTTTTAATGTTCTTTAACAGAGCAACTTCCTTAACAAGTTGAATCAAAGTCTTTAATGAAGCAAGCAAAGATAGATGATCCAAAGATGAATAGCTATGGGAACAGAAAGAAAAGATAAACACATGCTGTATTGACACAGTAAAAGACCTAGTAAATGACCCACACTTTAAGAGAATAAAAACAATGTAAATGTTCTAAAAGATTTGGACCCCAATGACAAGAGAACTGTGATCACATGATTTAGATATGGTGATGTCAGGTTACAGAAGAAAATATCCAAGCTGAATTTATTAGACCGTTTCATAAATGTCAGTAAAAAAAAGAAAAAAGAAAAACACAGGAACAAAAAACCCATGGATATAACTGCATCACTTCTTCACATTTAAACTGCGGTGGTTTTTCACTGCTGTTACTCCAAATTCCTTTAAAAACCCTAGCATGTCACTCCCCACCCACAACTCATGCTCAACTCTATATACTTCAAATCATGTATTTTTTCACTTCCACCAAGATTCCCTTTTTATTACCTCTCATCCTTTGCGTAGAGTGTTTCTCCTGCTAAAAGTCCTTACCCCAAATTTTTAATCTAGATAAATCATCAACAGTTCACCAAATTTCAGTTTGTCACTTTTTCCAGGCATTAGCTGTGGGAGACCAACCTCACGTGTGACTGAGTTAACTCCCGTACTGGGCGATGTGGCGATGTGGCGTCAGGCACCCATGCTGCTACACTGTTCCATTCTTCTAGGGTTCAAGTGACTGTGTCCGGGCTCACAGCCCCATGGGTGGAGCTATGCTCACCTGTTCCTTTGTAATATAACGCATTGCCCTGTTTAGGATAGAATGTTCCATGGAAGTGCCTTATGTGTGTCCCCTTCTATTACTTACTGTGCCCTTGGGTGTGGCCTACCTAGATGTCAGTCAACCTGCTGACAGTGGACATCATGAAGCTAGACTCAGCCCCCCGAAACCTGACCCCTTGCCTCATTTGAATAGCCTCTCCTCAATAAAAGGGGTCAGCACGTGCTTAAGGTCAGAGGAGCCGTCACAGCAACCCCAAAGAAAAGGGTTATTTGTGTCTCTTGTGTGGTTATTTTGTGCAGTCCAGTTATCCCAGTTTACCTGGAGTGACCCCTGAGCCTTTTAATTTCGAGAACGAAACCCAACAATTATTTTTTTAACTTCCACCAAGATTCCCACCATTCAGTGTCTCCATTCAGTCATTAATAAATATTTATTAAGTGTCTAGTATAAGTAAAGAATTGTCATAGGTGCTTGAATATATACAATAAATAAAAATAACAATTTCCTTGCCTCTAATGAACACAGACTTCCATAACACTAATCACATTAAGACTATAATTACATATGTAGTCATCTTTCCTACTCAGACTAGTAATTAGCTAGCAAGCATGAGCTAAAACCAATTTAACTATAATAATCAATTCATAAAACATTAAGTGGATCAATACAACATCAAACAAATGTTTACTGAGCACTGATTTTATGACAGGGAGGACTACAGTCCTCAGCTTAGCTAGAAGATCCTAAAAGATTTCAAAGAATTAGCTTTAATATCATCTTAAAAGAATGGTAGCTAGGAAGTCAGAAGACTTCTATCTTTGCAATTATTCACCTTACCTCAAACCAATCATTTATTATTTCTGAACCTTATACCTTTAAGTAAAACATTGAAATAACAGAAGACATTCACAGTATTATTTATTTTTCAATGGGTTTAAAATAAGACTTGTTTAAACAGTTTGAAAAATCAGAACCAAGATGCAGTTCAAAAAGTGTAGGCTATATTAAAATATAAACCTTAGTACATTTAAGAAAATGACTGCTGGGTGTGGTATGGCACACACCTGCAATCCCACAACTCGGAGGCTGAGGCACGAGGATCACAATTTCAAAGCCAGCCTTAGCAACTAAGGCCCTAAGCAACCCAGTGAGAAACTATCTCAAAATAAAAATTTTTTTTATAAATAAAAATTTTTTTAAAAAGGTTGGGGATATGCCTCAGTGGTTAAGCACCGCTGGGTTCAATTCCCAGTACCAAAAAGAAAAGAGGAAAAAAAGAAAGAAAATGCCAGTAAATTTGGTAAGATGAACATAGAGTTAAATGAAACTACTTTATGAAATCATTCTTGAAAACTGAAATAAAAACTTTAGTTCATGTTCCTTCTGCTCATATTTTCCCAAAGACATCCTCCAATCAAAACTCTTTTATTATTTTCTTCATGGCCCAACTCAAATGATGAGGAAGACACTGAAACTGCGGATAGTATATCCATCAATCTCTCAAGAGAAAAACTAGTCTAAAAAACCAGTAGAGAGAGTTAAATCAAGTACTCTCAAAGTTAAATTTCTCTTGAACCTCAAATGCACAAGAACTAAACACCTTTCACATCCAGGTTGAAATAAAAGATAATCAAAGTTCTATATTTGGTAATTAACCTAAGAAAATCCTTGTAGGGAGAGCAAGAAATGGAGGTCAATCTCCAACTCTGTGTTCAATTGCCATAGCAGAAGCCACATCAAGGAAAAATTATAAATTGATCCCACATCAAGGGGAAGAACCTCTCCTTGCTTTGGATTTACTAGAGGACAATCAAGCTTCAGTCATAAAAATCCCAGGTGTCTACTAATCCAACTAGCCAAATTTCAAATACAGAATGACATCACCAGTCAAAATGCTTTAACAATTTTAAAATGCTTCATTTCTGAAGAGACTATATTTTTATAAATATTACATTACATATCTATGATGATAATACAAAATTTTCCAAAATTTTTTTTTCAGCAGCTAGCTTCCTAAGCTATAGGAATCAAAAATGCTATCAAAGTTCTTGACTATGGCTCTTCAATTTCTTCCTCCATCATTTTTCACCTATTAGGAAATGAATAACTTCCCTTCTTACATATGTACCAATCTCAGAGCTCTGGTGACACCATAAGTTAGTGCATAGTACTTATATGTGACTAATCTATTAATATGCACTTAGTATACACAGTATACCAGGCACTGCATTTTTAAAATAAATGAGACATGAGTAGTGTCTACCTTTAAAGAGCTCACAGTTTAATAAAGAAGACAACCTACTGCAATATGGCCAGGCCTACCATCAAAGCTCATGAGATGATGCTTGAAACAGAATATTTGAGAAAAAAAAGACAGCCAAGAGAAGAAGTATTAGCAATTGAAGTGGAGGAGGGTGGGGTGGGGGGATGTAACAACTTATACTTAGTACAGGAGTATGAAATATCATACTTAGTTTATTCATCTAATTCTAGGCATGTGGGCATAGCTATAGTGAAATAATTGCATGCCATGGTATAGAGCTTACATTTTATTCTGCAGGTGATAGGAAACAATAAAAGAGACAGAGGAAGAAAGTAGCATAGAAAAGTTGGCAAGTGAAACCAGAGATTTGGAAAACTCATTTAACAAAATTATAGGCAGAATATAAATATTTATAGTATATTCATATGATGTAGTATTACTCAGCAATAAAAAATAATAAAAATTATAAACTATGCATATACTCACCTCAAGAATGAAAACATCATAGTGAATGACAGAGGTCAGATACAAAAGAGTACTTACTATGTAATTCTATGTATATACATTCCAAGCACAGCTAAAATTAACTATACCAATAGAATTTAAAAGGTTGCTTACCTCAAGGGAAGGCTACTGGATTGGAAAGAGGGAAAGCAAAGGAAAGTTTCTGGGATAATAAAAGTTTTTATGTTTTGATCTGGATGATAGTTACATGTGCAAATATACATATAAGACGACATGTAAATTTTACACTATATTATGTATGTTACACCACAATAAAGAAGAAAAGAACACAATTATGGTTGAATTAAGGTCAAACAAGTTAAACCAGTGTCATGCCAAAAGCAATATCAAACTTGTAAGTAATGAGAACAAAGATTTTAATAGACTCCATATATTCAACTAATAAACAAAATCTCTTTTGGACACTAAAGTACAAGTCTGGTTTATTCTCTACTTCAAGAAGATTATAATACACACACACACACACACACATACACATACACACACACACACCTTTTTTCTTTATAATAAAAGCTATAAAAATAGAGTATTATTCCTCAAGAAAAAGAAAAACCCTGTTAACCAAAACTTTTTCTACATAGCAGTACCTACCATATAAGTACTACTATAATAATTAATAAAGAATAAGAAGCATTTAATAGAATTCACATAAGTATTCTTTACACTAACAATATACTTGCTATGATTAAATCAAAGATTGAAATTACACTGGTACTAGGGATTGAATCCAGCAGTGCCTTGAGACAGAGTCTCTGTATACTGCAGAGAGTCTTGCTAAATTGCTGCAGCTGGCCTCAACTTGAGATCCTCTTGCCTCAGCCTCCCAAGTCACTGAGATTACAGGCATGCAACAGTGTATATGGCTCATTATAGACTTTCATTTTTTAAGCAAACACTGAGATCAACAAATCTTTGGCAAGTTAGACAAAGACTAAATTAATTGCAATTATATCAATGTATTCTTTTCACTGAATATCCAATAGCCATATTCATTTATTGATGATAAATATAATTTTTAGCATTTCAAGAGCTTAAATTATTAAAAAGCATTCTTTTACATACCAGGTCAAAAGTGTATAATCTTTTTTTTTTTTTTTTTTTAATTTTTTTTATTGGTTGTTCAAAACATTATAAAGCTCTTGACATATCATATTTCATACATAATCAAAATTCAAAATTTACAAAGTCAACAGTCTTAGGAGAGCTAATCAGAATGCTACATTTCTAGAAAAGTCCTTCAGTAAATATGCCCACAAGAAAAACATTAAAGGAATAACTTACAATTCTGAACATTAACAGAAGTAACAACTTGGAGAATTTCATTAACAGAAATAACAAAGTAAAATTCATGGAAGCAACCAAAGAGAACAATGAAGCAAGCCAACAGATTTTACACTGAATGATGAAGTGTTCCTTCATAGTGGCTAAGCCAAACACCAACTTGATTTCCTAACATGTTAGAAAAGTCACTGGAAATCTGTATGCATTAGAAACCCTGAATGCAAAAAAGAAGGAAAATAAAAATTTAGATCCATAATCTGATGGTTGCTTTTTAGCACCTATCCAATCAATGAGATCAAGTCAATTTGTCAAAGTCAACTCATATTTTAAAATTTTATTAAAAATTCCATTGATTCTGGACTTTTGAAGATATATTTTTAAAACATAAATGTTTTATGTTATTTCTACTTCAATATGTAATATTTAAAGTAGTCTTCTACTTACCTAGATTTTGTCTTATTAACATCTTGCTGCAAGAACAATCTCATCCGAAATTAAATCCAATCTGAAAAAATACATGTAAAAACCATCATTTAGGATTTTTTTTGTTTATTTGTTTCAGGCATGAATAACTACATTTACAATACCCTATTCTTTTAAATTAAAAACTGCAAACAAAATTATTTTCTTGATAAAGCATTGAAAACATAGTGTTAACTAAAACAGGAACTTGCTAAATACCTTTTTAGAGGAACAATAACCTATTCACAATGAAAAATTTCCTAGTTTTCTTTTTTAAAATTTCTGTAACAACTTGTTTTCATTAATAGTTTGGCAATTATAATAGTTAAAATCAGTAGTTATTTCTCTACAGAGAACTTGGTTCCAAGACCCCTTAAGGATACCAAAATCTGCAGATGCCCAGGTCCTTTATAGAAAATGGCAGTCTTTCTATATAACCTACGCATATCCTTCTGTATTTTTAAATCATCTCTACATTATATAGTACCTAATACAATGCAAATGCTGTGTAAATAGGTGCCATATTATATTGTTTAGTGATCAACAAGAAAAAAAAGAATGTACATGTTTAGTATAGAAATGTTTTCTTTCAAAAACAATTTTGATTCAGGGTTAGTTGAATGGGTGGATGCAGAATCCATGGATAGGGAGAGTGTGCTTCCTCATAAAACATACTTCAAGGTCAGAATTTATATAATACTTATACATAACAAAATCACAACAAAAAAGCTGGAGATAAAAAAGAAAGTATGGCATGGCATAAAAGAATATACTTTTAGTCGTCATAATAGCTAATATTGAAGCATTAAGAACCATTATTCAGAAAATAACATATATTGTTATTCTTCTGCTTCCCCAATTTAACCCTCAATCTACTATAGTGACTTCTTCCCCCAAAATCTACAGAAAATGTACTTACCAAAAACCTACCTATTCCTATTGTACCACATTTCACAAATTCTAAAAACTCAGTATATTGTTGCCTAAATTCTATTTATCTCCTGCTCTACCTGAAACCTACTTATTATTTTCAATTCTATATTCTTAAAAAATGGCACCAACATACTTATTTCCAACTGTCAACCTAAATTACTCTTAACTTTTCCATTTTCAAACTTACTATCATCTCAATTTGTCCTTTCCAGAACTATGAATGATCACTTTATAATGGTTATCCTAACATGTACCTATGCTTTAAGTTTTGCTTCCACGTGGTAAACTACAAATATCTACCTGTATCTACCTTCTACCTCCCTTTAACTTTGTTTTAACAGTTTTATTAGTCCTTCAATATTTACCTCAGTCACCCTGGCAGATACTTCTTTAATTCCTTCAGCTTTAAAAAATCCATTTTCTCAATTACTGTAGCAACTAACTGGTGAAAGCTGCCTGTCAACACTTTCTGCTTCTTTGTATATTTTCTAAACCATAGTATGAACATATTGAGGACAAGAACTCACTTATTTTGTTTCAGCATTGTCACTGGCTGGCAGATGAAAGCCTAAACAATGTGGGCTAAATAAGAGATTCAAATTTTGCTTGTATCTCAAAATGTATGTAGAAGATAACCCAAGTAAAATTCAGGCTAATGAGTCAAATTCACATCTTTGAGGACTGGATAAAAAAGTCATTATCACTTCTGGATGTAAAAATGCTACTTTACAGCTAAACATGGTGGCATATGCCTGTAATCCCAGCGGCTCAGGAGGCTGAGGCAAGAGGATCACAAGTTTGGTTCCTCCAAAGCCAGCCTCAGCAACTTAGAGAGGGCCTAAGCAACTTAGCAAGACCCTGTCTCAAAAAAAAAAAAAAAAAAAAAAAATCATTGAGGATGTGGCTCAATGGTTAAGCATCCCTGGGTTCAACCCTGGTACAAAAAAAAAAAAAATTACTTTATGAAATAACCACATTTAAGTAAAATACAACTGACATAAATTAACCCACCACACTCTTTTGAGTGAATTATTTAATTTCATTGATTTTTCAATACCAAGACTTGGGGACTAAATGCTTCTATCCCTGCACAAAAATGGAGTTTGTGAACCAGAATTACTAGATTTATTTAAATATTAGCCTTAAGCAGAAGAAGGTTAGAGAGTAAGACAAATATAGTTCTTGTAGTATCAATTTAGAAAAGTGCTTCTCAAACTTTATTGTCCATCAAAATTACCTGAAGGGCTTATTTCAGATTGCTACAGTCTGCCCCCAAAGTTTCTACTTTGGTAGGTCTACATGAAGCCCATGAATCTGCATTTCTAGTAAGTTCCTAAAGTGATACTATTTTGAGGATCACATATTGAAAACCAGAGCTAGAATTTTCTATGCTGTCTAGATGAGAATATTGTCCCTGTCAACCAACGCCAGAACTGTTACTTGTTTTAAACTAAACTATAAAATCAAAGTGAAAGCATTAAAAAACCCACAAAACTCCATATAAACTGCTGAGTGTAACAAGCTGTAAATGGCCCTACAAATATTATCCAGCCTAATCCCTGGAACCTATTATGTTACCTTATAAGGAGAAAAATGGGGGGGGGGGGTGGAGAGTGCTACAGGAAATATGATTAGGGAATTTGAAATGGAGAGATTATTTGAGATCATCTGGGTAGGCCTAGTTATAATCACATGTACGCTTAAAAAGGGAGGCAGCAGGGGAAATTTGATTACACACAGAGGAAAAGGCAATTAGAAGACAGATCATAAACATTTGAAAATGTGGCCACATCCAGGAATATCAGCAGTCACCAGGATCGGGAAGAAGCAAAGAATGGACATTCCTCTAGAGTCTCCAGGTGAAGAACAGCTATGCCAACACTATGAGTTGGGCTCTGTAACAATGATTTCAGACTTCTGGTTCTGTAATAATAATTTCAGAACTGAGGGAGAAACCATTTCTATTATTAAAACCATTCAGTTTGTGATAATTTGTTAGAGCAGTCACAGGAAACTAATACTAAAGATAGCAGATTCTCAAGGAAATGGATTTGAAGTACCTTTACAAAAGGTGTTAGTTTATAAACTGACTAATGTGACTAATCCCAAATTTGACTCTATTTGAAGAAAAGGCATTTCAGTAGGTAAATAAATTAGATGAGGTCAAAAAGATGAGGCCCTAACACAATATGACTGGTATCTTGCAAGAGAGCCCAGGCACATATATACAGAGAAAAGGTTATCTGTGCAAGGATAGAGGCCTCAGGAGAAACAAAATCTGCCAAGAATTTGATCTTGAACTTCCTTCAGAACTGTGAGGAAATGTTTCTTTTGTTTATGCCACCCAGTCAGTGGTATTTAATCTCCAAGCAGATTAATAAATGAAAAGGATACATGTAGTTGCTAAATACACTTAAAATCGATTAAAATGGTAAATTTTATGTTATGGACATTTATAACAACAAAAATAAAAGTATATATAAATGTCATATGTGCACATAAAATAACATAGCTTTATAACTTCAGCTATAGTAATATAAGAAAATCTGAAAAAAACTTTTAACCACATTTGTCCCCCCAAACCAAACAACCATGTTTTAGACACATTTTTTAAAATTATTATTTATTTTTATTTTTAATCAACAAATAGTAATTGCATATATTATATATTTATGGAGTACAATGTGATGTATTGGCATGATTTTACATCATGGGATAATTAAATTACACTACTTAACAAATCTATCCATTCACAGACTTACAAATTTTTTGTGGTAAAACATTTAATACCTAACTTTAGCAATTTTAAAATATACAATGCATTATTACTGTTGTTACGATTCTGTGCAATAGATTATGAAAACCTATTCTTCCTAAAAGAAATTCTGTATCTTTTAATCAACACTGCCCCTTTCCCCATTCAGTCCTCCAATCTCCACACAGCCTGAGCAAACACCAATTTACTCTTTATTTCTAGGTTCAACATTTTTAGATTCCTCGTATAAATGAGTTTATGTGATATTCGTCTTTCTGTGCTGACTTGTTTCACTAAGCATTAAATCCACTAGGTTCATCCATGTTGCTGAGGATGACATAAATTCCTTCTTTCTAAAGGTTGAACAAGCACTCTATTGTGTATACACATTTTCTTTATCCATTTCATCCAATGATGGATAGCTGGGTTGCTTCTATGTCTTTGTTATTGTGAATAATGCTTCCATAAACACAAGCAAGCAAACAACTCTTCAGCATACTGTTTTCAATTCCTTTGGATTTATACCCAGAAATGGGATTATTAGATCATACGGTAACTCTATCTTTTGTTTTCTGAGAAACCTCCATACTGCTTTCCATAAGGGCTAGTTCTTCATTTATATTCCCACCAAAAATACACAGGGTTCCCTTTTTTCCGCACTCTTGCAAATACTTACAATATCTTTTTGATAATAACAATTAGATTTTTTTAAAAGGATCTTCTAGGTAAATCTGATAGAAGTACTGTAAAATCCACACCTAAAAAGTATTATTAGAATATTACTTAGGTGAACACTGGGAAAGGGGTCCAGAAAAGAAGAAAACACTTTAAGTAGTTGGTATTAAAATATCAAATATATCTTCCCTAAAACCTGAAACCACAGCCTAATCATGAGAAAAACATAAGACAAATTCCAAGAGTTGAAAAATCCAACAGTATATCTGACCAATACTCCTCAGAACTGTTAAGGTCATTAAAAACAAAGTCTTGAGGGACCTAAGGAGAAATGTCATATTTGAAATATGACATCTGAAACAGAAAAAGAATATTAGGTAAAAACTAAAGAAATCTGAATAAACTATGGTCTTTATTTAATAATAAAGTGAAAATATTGGTTCGTTAATTTTAGCAAATGTACCATACCATTGTAAACTATTAATCATAGGGAAAAAGGAAGTGAGGGGAATGTATGAGAACACTATACCATTTTGCATAAATTTTCTGTTAAGTCTAAAACTTTAAACAAAGTCCATTAATTTCAAAAATATTTAAGTATTTTGAAGAGACATAAACATACTTTAAAAAATGAAAGTGAAAATTCAAAAGATTTCAACTTAAAATTCAGAAGAATTAAACTTAAAAGTTCAAGTACATGGAAAAGAAATACAGGGAAGGTTACAAAACGAGTGTTCAAAACAATGGAGTGAAACTAAAAGCCAACAGTAGGAGGAAAAAGGGAAAATTCATGCAGAAATGTAAATTAAACAACCTACTCTTCAACCAACCCACAGGCCAAAGAAGGAATCACTAGGGAAATGGAGAAAATATATGGGGAAAAATGAAACACAATATACCAAAATATATGGGAAACAGCAAATGCAGTACTGAGAAGGAAGTTTACACTAGGTAAAAGCTTACATGAAAAAAAGGGAACATCTCAAATCAACAACCTATCTTTATACCTCAAGGAACTAGAAGAACAACAAACTAAACTAAAACAAAAGTTAACAGAAGGAAAGAAAAGGTAAAGATTAAAGCAGAGATAAGTAAATAAGAGCAACCAAATTTGACAAACCCTAAGCTAAACTAAGAAAAAAAGAAGACTCAAAAAACTAAAATCAGAAATGAAATATGGGACATTACAACTGATGCCAAAAGATTATAAAAAAAACTTTTTTTGCACATCAACAAATGGGAAAGCCTAGAAGAAATGGATATATTCATGAAAATATATATATACCAAAGCTGAGTCACAAAAAATAAAAACTCTGAAAGACCTAGAACTAGTAAAAGGAGATTAGATGCAATGATCAAGAACTTTCCAAATAAGAAAAGCCCAGGTCTAAATTACTTTTCTGACCAAACATTTAAAGAATTAACACGAATCATCATCAAACTCTTCCACAGAATCAAAGAAGAATATTTCAAATTCATTCTGAGGTCAATATTATCCTGAAACTAAAACCACACATACTCAACAAGAAAAAAAGTACAGTCTAATATCACTGGATGAATGATGCAGATATCTTCAGCAAAACCAATCCAACACCATAGTAAAAGGACTGTACCCTGTGATTTATTCCTGGAATGCAAGGATAGTTCGACATCTGAAACCAATATACCACATTTACAAAATGAAAGGGGAAAAAAAATCACATTATTTCAACGTGTAACAAGAGCATTTGGCAAAATTCAACACTAATTCATTTACAAAAAAAACACTCAACAAGTACACACAATATACTTGCACACTGAAAAATACAAAATACTGCCAAAGAAATCTTACAAGATACAAACACATGGAAAGACACTGTGTAATCACAGACTAAAAGCTTCAGGACCCTGGATTTTGCTGTTAATTTTTGAATGCCCAAAAACACAGGCAAAAAAAACACATATTGACAAATAGGACCAGGTCAATCATAAAACTCTGCACATCAATAGAAACAATCAACAGAGTGAAATGACAACCTATAGAATGGAAGAAAATATTTACAAATCACATATTTGATAAGGGTGAATATTGAAAATACATACAGAATTCATATTTGACAACACAACAAAATGACCTAATTTCTAAAATGGGCAAAGGACTTGAATATAAAATGCAGCCATTCTAAGAATTAGTAAGCAGTTTCTCAAAAAATTTAATGGGATTATCATGTGACTCAGCAATCCTACTTCTAAGTATACATGCAAAAGAATTCGAAGCAGGATGTCAGAGAGGTATTTGCATACCCATGTTCATAGCATACCCATGTTCATAGCATACCCATGTTCACAGCGGAGTATCAAATCAAACACAATATCAAAAAAGTAGAAAACACTCCAATTGCTTACCAGTGGATAAATGTATAAAGGAAACATAGTAACATACTTGCTGAGAGCCACAGCCAAGTTGGAATGACCCCTGGCATTTTGCCAGAAGTAATGGTTGAGAGGAGAGCCATTAAAATGATGATATTAAGTTAAGCTGTCTATAATTGCTGTGACTGGATGATGCTGGATTGAAACAGGCTATGTATTCAATTGTATATTAGACCTTTACTGTCAGTACAGGGCGGCTCTTGCTGCCTCAGGCACCCACTACATTGGAGTTCCCGATGAGTTCTTGCGGGTTCGAGACTGACTGCTGCGCACGGTGGAGGGAGTTCCGGTTGGTGTGTGGTGTTCCTGGGGGCCACATGGGTGGAGTTCAGGAGAGTTGCCTGGGGTGTGCGTGGAGTGCTGTTGGAGCTCAAGCAATAAAGTTTCCTGTTTGAACATACAAGTGCTTTGTGGCGGCTCAGTGATTTGTGCCCAGCCAGACTGCAGCATTTGGTGGCCCGTGCGGGGAACACCTGAATCTCGGAGCTAAGTGAAATTGCTCGCCCCTGAGGGAAGGCGAGAGAATGGGTGACCATTTCAAAAAACAATGTGTTCTTGTTTTGATTTGTTTTGTTTTTGTTTCAAGCTGCATGTCCCTAGAACTTTCTCAGGAAAAATGGGAAAAATGGTTGGCTCAAGGTTTGAAGTTGTTCGGCCCTGAAGAAGAGATAGAGATAGACCACGAATATACATTTCAAGAAAATAGGAAAATTGATACAATGATTTTTTGTTCCGATTTTGTTTCATTTTGCTTCGGTTTTGTTTTGAGCTACCTTGTTGAGTTGCATTATCCTTGTAGCAGAAATATGGGGTCAGAAATTAGCAAAAAACAAACCGAAAGAATGTTAAGTAAATTGTTAGAAGGAGACACCCCAGTAAAACCAAAAACAGGGCATACGTTGATACAATACAAAAATGTAGCCCATGACTTTTTAAGGAGGAGTTGTTGAATATATCACAATGGGACCATCATGGTGAAGATTTAAGGGAAAACGAAAAGAAAAACCCAGGAACTCTGGCAGTTGGCCCATTACCGTTATGGACGTTGGTATGGTTTTGTTTGCCTAGTCCAAAGCCTTCAGTTCAGACTATAGTAGAAGATCAAGTAAAAGAGAAGGTCTCTTGAGCTAGTCGAACAGAGGAAGAAAATTTAAAGGAGGAAGAACTATCAGGGGAAAAGTTACAACAGGAGGCTGCTACTAACACCTTTCTATCACCAGAGGGCATAAGTGTCCAACCAACAGCTCCACCTATAGAGACAACATATGCTGGGGAGCCCCGAACCTCTGTAGTTGATAGATGGGATCCTGAGACAGGACCTCAAAGATTAGCATGCCCTATACTTGAGCAGGCAGGAGGGCAGCGAATTCACAGTGCTTTAGATTTCAAAACAGTGAAGCAGTTAAAGGAGGCTGTAACAACCTATGGTCCCCAAGCACCCTTCACTGTAAGCATGGTCGAATCAATTACCAACTTGGACATGATGCCAGCAGATTGGGCTAGTATGTGTAAAGTTGTGCTAAATGGAGGGCAATATTTGTTATGAAAGGTTGTCAATGAGGAATTTTGCATGGAGATGGCTAGGCGATATGCAGCAGCTGGTTATCCTCAGAGAAATCTAGATATGTTGTTAAGAAAAGGACCTTATAAGGATCAGCAGCAACAAATTAGATATGATCCTGCTATATACTCACAAATTGGTGCAGATGCAGTTAGGGCATGGAAGACTTTACAAGGACATGGAGATTTACAAGGTCAATTATCTAAGGTAATACAGGGAGCTAATAAACCTTACGCTGAATTTGTAGATAGGCTTATTCAAACAGCTACCAGAGTTTTTGGGGATACAGAATAAGCATTAATAAAACAACTGGCTTATGAGCAAGCAAATCGTTGGTGCAGAGAGGTCATTAGACCATGGAAACATGAAGATTTAAACACATATATTAAATTATGTAGAGACATTAATGAACAAGGACAAGTCTTGGCAGCTCCAGTACAACAGGCTTTAGATGCCAGGCCAAAAACATGCTACAATTGTGAACAAACAGAACGTTTTAAAAGGAATTGCCGCATAGGAGGGGGGTTTAGCAAAACTAGGTATCAAAGGGGTAGAATACCGGGTATTTGCCCACGATGCTGTAGAGGGAGACATTAGGCTAATGAATGCCGTTCTCAAACCACCATAGAGGGTACTCCATTATCAAAAAACGGACAAGGACCAGGTGTTTACCCAAGATATCGTGGAGAAAGGCATCGGGCTCCATTGCCAAAAAAGAGACAGGGGGGCCCAATGCTCTGGGGCCCACGACCACAAATATACGGGGCACTGGAGGAACCCAGCAACCCCATCAGGGTAGTGCCCAGGACACATTATCCATCAGATCTCTCATCAGACAAACCAGAGGGAGCGCAGGGTTGGACATCTGCGCCTCTGCCAGAGTAGTACTAACTCCAGAGATGGGAGTTCAAATCATTCCCACAGGAGTAAAAGGACCTCTTCCCCAAGGAACAGTAGGCTTATTGTTAGGACGCAGTTCTTCTACTCTAAAAGGACTTATGATAAGTCCTGGGGTAATTGATCCCGATTATGAAGGTGAAATAAAAATTTTAGCTAGTTCTCCAAGAGGTATATCAGTAATTTCACCAGGAGATAGAATAGCACAGTTATTAATAATACCCAGCCTGCATGATAAATTTTCCAGGAGTACTACAGAAAGAGGTTCCAGGGGATTAGGCTCCACAGGTGTAGATTGGGCCATGCTTTCTTTAAATTTAGATTCTCGCCCCATGCTAAAACTAAATATTCAAGGACATGAATTTAATGGGCTACTGGATATAGGTGCAGACCTTAGCATCATCTCTCGACAAGAATGGTCAAAACATTGGCCGTTACAACAAGCCACTCAAACGCTTCGAGGCCTAGGAGTGGCAACTAATCCCCATAGAAGTGCAATGGAATTAGACTGGAAGGATCCTGAAGGATGTGAAGGAACTATACAGCCATATGTATTGGATCATCTTCCTATAAATTTATGGGGACGAGATGTCCTAGATCAATTAGATTTAACATTAACAAATAACATCAATCCAAATGCGCCCACTATTATGGCTAGACAAGGTTTTAGGAAAGGAAAAAGATTAAGAGAAAAAGGACAAAGTACAGTGGTGACAATACAAATAGATCAAGAAATAGATAGACATGGATTGGGTTTCCAGGAGGGGTCACTGAGACAATAAAAATTACTTGGAAATCAGAAAGACCAGTATGGGTTCCTCAGTGGCCCCTGACTAAAGAAAAGATACAAGCAGCCCATGACCTAGTCAAACAACAATTAGCGGAGGAACATATACAACCTTCCGTATCTCCCCATAATACTCCCATTTTTGTCATTAAAAAGAAATCAGGTAAATGGAGATTATTGCAAGATTTAAGAGCCATTAATAATGAGATGGTTATTATGGGACCTGCTCAATCAGGGATTCCCCAATTGTCTGCTTTGCCAAAAACCTAGTATGTTTTAGCTATAGATATTAAAGATTGTTTTTTTCCAATTCCAATTCATCCTGAGGATAGTCCACGTTTTGCATTTACTGTCCCTGCACTGAATCATGAAGGTCCTGATCAGAGATATGAATGGAAAGTACTCCCTCAAGGGATGGCCAACAGCCCAACTATGTGTCAAATTTATGTTAACAAAGCAATCCAGCCACTTAGAAATCAAAATCCTGAACTACAAATACTTCACTATATGGATGATGTATTATTAGCACACAAAGATAAAAACACATTGCTAGAATGTTATGCCACACTTACAAACTTATTAAAAAATTATAATCTAGAGATAGCAATAGATAAAGTACAATTAAATTTTCCAATTAATTATTTAGGAGTTCTATTATCCTCAACCATGGTCCGTCCACCAAAAATTCAAATACGAGTAGATCAACTCAAATCACTTAACAACTTTCAAAAGTTATTAGGAGACATAAATTGGATAAGGCCTTATCTAGGCATACCAACAGGAGAGTTGGGACCTTTATTTGATATCCTATAAAAGGTCCATCAGATCCAAATTCACCCCGAATGTTAACGCCTGAAGCAAGAAAGGCATTAAAATCATTGAAACATATATGGAAAATATGCATTTGGATAGAACTGATATAAGTTTGCCTTTTATTATTTATTGTACTACCAACAAAAAATATTCCTACAGGAGTATTTTGGCAAGAAGGTCCATTATTGTGGATACATTCATTTTATTCTCCTAACACTATTCTTATGAGGTGGTATCCTGAGGCTATAGGACAATTGATACTCAAAGGAACAAAAGCAGCTAAGGGAGTGTTTGGAATTTCTCCCAATAAAATTATTACTCCATATACTATGGATCAAATTGATGAGTTAGCTAATGAGTTAAATACTTGGGCAATAATCGTGTGCAAATCTAATGTTTCATTTGATGATCACTTACCATCTAATCCTTTGCTGTCTTTTTGGTCTTTAAACATGATTTTATTATATGTCAATTTTAGTTCAATAACTTTTAAAATTCACAATGTGCAAAGAATGAAAAATATAAAAAAATTAAATCTCAAAATTAATTTATAATGACAGTAAATTAAAACAATAATATCACTGTCATTTAAGAGTGAAAGTGAATCATCTTCCAACAATTTACCAACATCTACTTACAAATGGCAATTCAATGCATATACAATGCTTCCAAAATCTTATCAGATAAGTTTTGTCAGGCTAACCAGAGTACCTTTTCCTCCTTGCTACTGAGTCATCTGGACTAAAGGGCACAGGCATACATAATTTATATCTATACCCAAACATAATGTCTGCTAAACTATGAGATCAGAAATAAACACATATTAAGATTAATTTAATTTACAGACTGGACCAAAATATAGGATCGCAAAAATAGCTCCAATTCTGCATTAACCCATTATTCATGTTATTTGGAAATGAAACTTTGCAGCTTCTCCCATCAAGAGATAAAAGTCTTTTTTCCCCCCAACACCTGTACTCTGGGATTAATCTTATAAGGAACACCAGTAGAATGCCACAGATTTCGATTTGTCCATTTTGAGTCTATGCCTCAAGAGACCTCTCTTTCAAAATCTTCATACCACCATGAAAACAAACTGTAATTGGTTGGGGGATCAGAGGACATCTCAGATGTCTTGCCCTATCCTAGAGCAGCCTATATCAAACCAATTCCCATATCAAATATATGACAGAACCCAGCCAAAAGCAGCAGAGCCACCTTCCTAACTGGCTACTAAACACAGATTCATAAATAAAACTGACCAAAACCAGAAACACTGCCTGGCTGATCAGACTTATTCTAATAACACTTTTATTGCTTTATACCAAATTCCAGAGTAATTTCCTACACTATATTAATTGCTAACTGCAGTAAAAGCTAAGTGAATAAGTAGTACTGAATTGACAATATCAACTCTATCTTTTTTTTTTTTTTTTTTTTGTATTAGACCAGGCATGTATTTGTCTTTTGTTGAAATAAAGGCTTGGATGCCCTCATAAACTAATAATCAGAAAGAATATGGGACATGAGCAAATTACTCTAATAACTTTATTTTGTCTTGTGTGAAACAATCTCTCAAACTATTTAAAGTATTTTACATCTCTGTAGGACAATGCTTGACATGTATTTTTGAATTGAAATATTTGCCCAGACTACTCAAAATTCATAGATGCCCTCAAGCTGAGGGTTCTTTTTGTGTGCACAAAAGCCTTTGAGAAGTTAAGTGTTATGTATTGAAAATATAATAGTGGGTGAATTTTCTATCAATCTATCTCTGGGTCTGGTGTCTATTTCTTGCAGTGCTTATCGCCTGATCATCTATTTGCTACATATTTTCTGAAGATATATGGTTTCTCCATATTTATGGCACATAATGATTTTTTTTTAATTTTTTATTGTTGGTTGTTCAAAACATTACATAGTTCTTGATATATCATATTTCAGAGCATGAGAAGAAGATTAACATTAAACAGGGATGAGAGGTGGGAGGGAAAGGGAGAGAGAAGGGAAATTGAATGGAAATGGAAGGAGACCCTCAGGGTTATTCAAAATTACATACAAGAGGAAGTGAGGGGAAAGGGAAAAATAATACAAGGGGGAGAAATGAATGACAGTAGAAGGGGTAGAGAGAGAAGAGGGGAGGGGAAGGGAGGGGAGGGGGGATAGTAGAGGATAGGAAAGGCAGCAGAATACAACAGACACTAGTATGGCAACATGTAAATCAATGGATGTGTAACTGATATGATTCTGCAATCTGTATACGGGGTAAAAATGGGGGTTCATAACCCACTTGAATCAACTCTATCTTAATATAATAATTCAATTTTTCTTATCCTTAGGCATTTAGAATAGCATGATCTTTATCTCTTAACTTTTGAAGACAAAGGAAAAGAAAGGGACAAAAAAAACCCTAATTCAGGCTGGGGTTGGGGCTCAGCAGTAGCGCACTTGCCTGGCATGTGTGAGGTACTAGGTTCAATTCTCAGCACCATGGTCCATCAATAACTTAAAAAAAAAAAAAAAAAATTTTAATTGGGGAAAAAAAACACCCTGGGGCTGGGGTTGTGGCTCAGCAGTAGCACACTCGCCTAGCATGTGCGAGGCGCTGGGTTCAATCCTCAGCACCACATAAAAATAAATAAATAAAATAAAGGTATTGTGTCCAACTACAACTAAAAAATAAATATTAAAAAAACCTAATTCTTTAATTAGCAGTGATTCTACAAAACATTGTCCAAGTTTTTCAAAGCAGGTGTATTAAAACTGAGTGAAATCATTTTTGTAAGTAATGTCACCAATTATAATTTGTTGAGAAATTTTGTTGTTGTTACATGTTGTTGAATACAACCATATAGCAAAATTTTTCAAGATACTCCAAAATCTATTAAAAATGTTATTCAGGAATCTGCTACCTTATTAGTTCCTTGATTTATTTTAATGGCATACAGATTTTCCTTCTGGAATATATTCTTATTCAACTATGAAAGTGGCACCCCTGGATGGAGGGATACACAAACCGACCCCCAGGCTAACCGGAGTACCTTTTCCTCCTTGCCACTGTAATTTATTCACAGATGGGAATACAGCCCAAAGTAGGATATATGGAATTCTTCTCAAGATGTTCACATGCCTGAAATAACTGTATAGTGGAAGAGACCTAGTAGAGATATTGAACGAAATATTAAAACCCGTCAATTTGAAGGTATCAGAAAGCTAACACAACAACAAACAATGACCATGCCAAGATTCCATTGAAAATGGAAATCTACAGATGTGAACCAAGCAAACAGGGATCCTTTTACCTTAGGGTAACTGTCAATACAGATGAGGCAGCTGACCAGTATTTCTGATGTTGTTGTAGAGCTAGGGATACCAAAGGTTCAGAAATGGCTAAAATCATATTATAATAGTCTGGATCTTAAATGTCCCCCCAAAAACCCATATGCTAAAGGCCTGGTTGCCAGGCTGTGGCACCACTGAGAAGTGGTGGAACCTTTAGGAGGTAGGCCCTAACAGAAGCAGTTAAGTCACTAGGAGGAATACTCTTGAAACAGATATTAGGATCCTGGTCCCTTCCTTTCTTTTTGCTTCCCAGCTACCATGAGCTACGCAGTGTTGTAGCACCATGTACTCTCACCACCATGATGGACTATGCTATCATAGGCCTAAAGCAACAAGCAAGCATAAACTGAAACCCCTCATACTGTGAGTCAAAATAAACCTTTTCTCTGATAAACTGCTTCTCTTAGGTGTTTTGTCAAAACAGTGCTGATCTAACACACATACTATATTCCGACCACTTGAGTTAGACTCCAAAGAATTCAAGTCAGTCAGAAGTAAACAAGTCCTGCTAAAGTCCTGCAGTTCTGCTAAAGATACCTAGGTGACCAAATAACAAAACTCTCTATCCCCTAAATTTAATTAAGGCAATCCCAAATTCTAAGTCACCATAAGTGTCTGGAACATACAAAATAAAAATAATCTCTGGAGAAAGATAGTATCCCTCTAAGACTCACAGTTTAGACCTGGAAAAGCAGCTGGAAAATTACAGGGGAAAAAACATGGCAGCTAGGGAAACAGGGATAAAAGAAAAGTTCTGAATATAAATTGTGCCAGGTCACCTGATGTCTAACAATGTAGGCATAAAGGAGACCTGAGGGGGTTGAAAGGAAAAAAAAAAAGCAGAGACCAGAGAGAGTACTACATTTGAAAAACAGAGCTGTCCTATGAGTTGGCTGTTTTTTCAACACAGAGCATTCCCCAACTGTGTAGTCTGGGCAGCAGAAAGCTAAAACTCTCAAGAGCCAAGTGCCAGACGATAGAGCCCAAGCCCAAGCCCAAGGAAATCAGTAGAATCCCTGGAAGCAAGAAAACCACAGCACAAGCTTCAAAATTTGACTATAAACTCCAAATCATTGGATAAAAACCATCTTAGACACAAAGAGACCTCTAAGACACCAAGCCAAAAAAGCAACAACTAGAAACCAGAAGAGAAAAATCTCAGTAGCTGCATACTTCAAGAGAAACTAAGTTTGCGTTCTAAGACTGGGCAAGTTACCTACCTACCCAAAATAAAGGTCACCAATACCAAGCACATTTAACAAAATCCAGTAACTAAAATGTATATACAATGTCCAGTTTTCAAAGAAAAATGACATGATATGCAAAGAAACAGGAAAATCTGACCCACACAAAGGGAAAAAAGAGGGAGTCAATATACTGATTTTGAGTATACTTGAATCTTGGAGATAGTACACAAAGAATTCAAAGCAGTTTTTTAAAGTATATTACAAAAAGTCAAAGAAAATATATTCAAATAAACAGAAACAATAAGAAATAAAAAGCTTAACAGTAACTTAAATTCTAAAAACTTACCAAATAGGCTCAACAAAAAATTTAAAAAGAATGGCAATCTTGAAAATAGGGAAATAAAACTATACAATCCAAAGACAGTTAAGCAACTAAAGAAAACTCTAAGTCTCAGAAACTAGTAGGACATTATGATACAGTCCAACACAGATATAACTAAATTCCCAGAAAGAAAAGGTAGAAAAAGAGTGCCCCCTCAAAAATGTTGAAGAAATAATGGCCAAAAACTTTCTCCGATTTAATAAAAAGCACTTACATATACATAGAACCAAGAATCTTGACAAACCCAAGAAAGATAAACACAAAGAACTACTTTTACATATATACATATATCTTAGTCAAGTCACTGAAAACTAAAGAGAAAACCTTGAGAGCAGCCAGAGAAAAATGGTAACATAAGGAAAAACTGGCTTATCCTCAGAAAAAAAAAAAATGAAGGTGAAAAAACTGATATTTTCAGAAAAGCAAGAATTGTGTTTGTGCCCGCAGTATCAAAAAGACAAATTCATAACAGTAGATTTCAACAAATCTCTAACTGAATCATTATGCAGAAACTGAACTGGCAGAAATACAAAAATTTTGAACAACATGATTAGCAAAACTAACAACAGACCACAATGGAATAAGTATTTGTTTCCATCCCAAAATTCTTTTATTGAAATCCTAACCCCCAATACGATGGTTTTAGGTGAAGTCTCTGAAAAATAATTGGGTCATGAAGATACAAGTCTGAATAAAAAGGATCAAAAGGAAATCCAGAAAATTTTCCCACCGTTGTTCCCACATGTGAGGACATAGCACGAAAACATCAATCTGCAAACTGAAAGAGGGCCCTTAGCAGAACAGGAATACATTTCTGTTGTTTATAAATTACCCAGTCTATAATACAGGTTAAACACCCTAATCCCAAAACTGTGAAATCTGAAATACTTCAAAAATCCAAAACTAGGGGCTCAAAGTGAAAGCAAATATCCCAAAATCAATCATCAATCATCATCATCATCATCTAAAATCCAAAACACTTCTGGTTCAAATCATTTTGGATAAGGGATACTGAGCTTATATTTTGTTACAGCAGCACAAGCTAGCATACCATACTGCAATGCAATAATGAGCTACAGTTACGACAATAGAGATTAATGTCACAAATGTAATATTAAAAAAGAAGCTAGGATCCATTTATACAAATTTTATTTTTTAAAAATGAAAAAAAATTCAAAAGATATTTTTAGGTGATAAAAATATAGAGCAAAAAGACATCCCACCCCCCAATAGAAGACAAAATGTCAGTTGCCTAAGGAAAAAGGAAAATGTCTGATGAGGGGGACAGCATTACCCACTAACCAACTTTGCCCTAATCCTTTCATATTTCAAGCAATAGACTTAAACCAGTATCTTGATTGTTTTTAAACTTTAGATAAAAACTGTTCCCTGTGTAAGAAAATGACAATTCTCTGACAATCCCCTCTACAACTCCTGAAAACTATATCATAACCACACAAGACGACCAGCTGATTTTTGACAAAACTGCAAAAGCCATCAATAGGGGAAAGGAGGGTCTTTCAACAATTAGTGCTGGAACAATGAGAATGATGTAAACATGGGGGAAATTACCTGAACTTCAATCTCTATACCAATACTAACTCAAAATGGATCAGATATAAGTGTAAAATATAAAGCCATCAAACTCTTAGAAGATAGGAGAGAATCATTATGATCCAGACAATGAAAGATTTCCTAGAAATATCATCAAAAGCACAATCCATAAAAGAAAAAAAACAACAAACTGGATTACATCAGAATTAAATCATTTGCTCTGTAAAATATGCTTTTCAGTGTATGAAAACAACAAGTGACAGATTTTGAGAAAATGTTTGCAAACTACATACTTGACCAAAGATTCATCTAAAATATTAAATAATTCTCAAAACTTAATAGTAGGACATCAGCAAAAAAAAAAATATATATAAGAAGGAAGACTCAAAATCACATCCTCATAAAACCAACAACAGTGTCAAAAAATTGGAAAATCAACTTTTTCTAAACTCAAAAATAACCAACAGTTTGCATAATCCAAAGGACAGTTTATTCAAGCCAGATAGCTGATCCTTGGTGTTTCAGTTAGTTTGGTGGGCCTGTAACCATACAACCAACAAGAACAACTTACAGGAGGAAAAGTGTATTTCAGCTCACGGTTTCAGAGGTTCAGCCCACAATCAGCCAACTCCAAAGCTCTGGGCCAAAGGTGAGCAGAAAATGCTACAAGGGTGTAGCAGAGAAGAGCTGCTCAGTTCGTGATAACTAGGAAGCAGAGAAAGACTGAAAAGTGCCAGGGACAAAATATAAACTCCAAATGCATACCCCTCAGTGACCTACTTCCTCCAATCATACCCTATTTGCCAAAGCTACTACCAATTAATATATTCAAATGAATTTATCCACTGATGCACTAAGCCACAACCCCAGCCCATGGAAGGCTATCTTAATTTGAACTGGTTCAGAACTCACCCAATATAAAAAACTGTCCCCTCAAACAACCACACACACAACTCCAGAGCATTTGTCAAAAACAATAAGAAGCAATTGTTTCATAGTAAAACTGGCTGCGGCAAAGGAAAACAGGTAGGATAAAAAATAGACCCAAAGAAAACCTTTAAAATACAAAAGCTGGAGGCTCTGAAAAGCTCAACATATTCCTGAGAATCTAAAAGACGTTGTTGAGTATGTGTAGGTCTGTGCACATGCCCAGGAAAGACCTGATAAAGTCCTAAGTATCTACATCTGTCTAGCCCTAAGGCTCCAAAAAAGCAGAAAGTGAAGAGTAGAGAGTTAAAAACTTTTTAGTTGAGTGTTAAAAGTGTTGAAGATGTTGCACAGAACCTCAAAAAACAATGGGAAATTTATCAGTTGAGAAATTCAAGGAACTCTGTTAATTACTAGCTGATCACCAACCTAAGTGGACAGAGATTTCAATGGCCACTCTTGACAATACAGATTTTATACAATTTACTCAGAAAAAAATCCCTAAAACCCACAATAACAAACACTGGGGTGGGGCAATATGATTACCAAACTGCTACATTATTTAAAACATATAGGTTTCAACCAAAAATTACAAAACATTTCAAAAAATAAAAATAAGAAACTATGATTTACACACACAGGAGGAAAAAAGCAGTCAAAAGAAAATGTTCCTAAGGAAACATTAAATTAAACTTAATTAGACCAAGTTTTAAAATCAATTATTTTAAATAAATTTTAAAAAAACTAAAGGAAATCCATATATAAAGGATTAGAGGAAAAGAAACATACTATCAATAAGAGATAAAATTAGGAATGGGAACCAAATAGACCAAAATTCTGGAGTTTTTTTATTTGTTTTTAAATATTTATTTTTTAGTTGTAGTTGGACACAATACCTTTATTTTATTTATTTTTATGTGGTGCTGAGGTTCGAACCCATGCACTAGGCGAGTGCTCTACTGCTGAGCCACAACCTCAGGCCACTGTTTGTTAAATCTATTCTAATTAGTTATACATAAACAAAATTTTGGAGTTTAAAAGCACAATAACTAAAACAAACAATGCAGTAAAGGGTTTGCATAACAGATATGAATAGGCAATAGAAAAAAATTAGTAATCCTGAAAACATATCAATTGAGATTTTATAGTCTGAGGAACAAAAAGAAAAACAAATGAAAAAGAAAAATGTGTAAGGCCTAAAAGACCTGCAGGATCCCATTAAATATAACATAATGAGAATTACATAAAAAAGGGGTGATAACAGAGCACAAGGAAAATTTTAAGAAACGTGAATAAAAATTCACCCCAAATTTGATTTAAAAAAAAATTACCTAAACACCCCCCCAAAAAAGTTCAAGCAACTACAAGTAAGATAAATTCTGAGATCCACACCTACACATCATAATGAGACTGTAAAAAGGCAAAGAATCCTAAAAGAGGCAAGAGAAGCAACTTACTACATATAGAGAAGATTCTAAATGATACTATCATTTTCAACAGAAATCATGGAGGCTGGTGGCAATGGGAAAATATATTCAAAGTATTAAAAGAAAAAGACCATCAACCAAGAATTCTCTATTTTTCAAAACCAAAGGATATCAAGATATTCACAAATACTAAAAAATTGTCTTCAAGTTGAAAGGAAAACATACTAGAGAGAGTTAACTCGAATCTATGTGAAGAAACAGAACATGGTGAAAGTAACTACATGGGTAATTATAAAAGTATAATTTTTCCATGTGTGATTCTTTGTCTCCTATTGGATTTTAAAAAACAAAAGGATGTTGTCTGTGTAATAATAATAGTACAAAGGAAGGGGAAGGAATAGAGCTAAACAGAGGAAAATTTTTCTAAATTATTGAAATTAACTTGATACTACTAAAGTAATTAACCACTAGGAAAATAAATATATATATATAGCATAAAACAAAGGATTGAATAGGTATACTAGAAAATACCTGTTTTTAAAAAATTATAATTATTAACTTATGTTAATCGAATAAATTAATGGGTTTCTCTATGACATTTCTATACAGGCACATATAATGCTTTGTTTGAATTCACCCTCTAATATCCTCTTTTGCCCTCTCCATACCAAAACTGATTCAAGGACACAGGAACTCTTGACTAGATTTGCAAAATAATGAGTAACCAAAAAACATCCCATGAAGAAAATCCCAGGACAAAGGGCTTCTCTAGTAAAATCTATATTTTAGATTTAAAGAATTTACCAGCCTTCTCAAATTCTTGGACCAATCTTAACTCATTCTAAAATGCTAACATACTCTCATACCAAAACCAGGCACCTAGCACAAGAAAATTACAAATATCCCTATGAATTAAGTCACAAATATTCCCATCTACAAGGTGAGCATTCCTAATTCAAAAATTTGAAACCTAAAACTTTTGAGTACCTGACCCTCAAGTGGTACAGGCTATTCAAATACTCCAAAATCTGAAAAACTCTAAAATCAACATTTCTGGTTCCAAGCATTTCAAATAAGAGCTATGCAACATGGCATTTCTATAAGAAACATCATCTAGATGCATTTGTCCTGTCCTAATCTTAACTGGTTACTCTTCAGACCTGTTACATTCTTCTCTCTCCAAGCTTCACCACCATCCTGGAAATTTTCACTCCTTTCCTGTATATGATTCCATTTCCTGAATCCTTCCTCTTGGGTTTACCCCATCAAACAACTTTCTAGGAAATAATACATTTGAAGTAAATATTCTAACAACCTCACGTTAGTACTACCACACTTGACAGCTTGGTAGTGTATACAAGAATAGTTTGGAAGTAATCTTTCCTTCAGGATTTTGAAGACATCATTCCATTAACTGTTTTCTGATGCTAAAATCCTTTTTTTAAAAATTTATTTGTAGATGGACACAATATCTTTATTTTTATTTATCAAACCCAGGGACTCATAGATGCAAGGCAGGTGCTCTACTACTGAGCTACTACCCCAGCCCTATAATCCTTTTTATGTTCTCCATTCCTGTAAGTTTTCACAATCCCTCTTTTATTTCTGGTGTCTACTATTTCCAATGAGCCCTTTCACTGTGGAAATTCAAGGTTTTTGCTCAATTTTTAATTTCCTCCACCCTCTTTCCCCCATTGTATAATTATTTTTCATATACTGAACCATCAGCATGTTCTTCAAATTTTATTTTCTATTACTTTATAGCTTCTTGTCCAGCTTTGTGGGAAATTTTTTTCAACTTTATCTTCAAATTCTTCTATTGTTTCATATTCCCAATTTCCAACCCTTCTATTAAGTATTCCATATCCTCTATTTCTAAAAGCACTTCCTTGTTTTCTAAGCATTGTTTTTCATAGCATAAGTTGTTGTTTGAAAGATGCAATGTACTCTTAGACTCAGAGAGCAGTAACAAAATTTTCTTCTTAAAGTGTTTTCTATTTCCTTTTCTCTCATATTGAGCTTATTTTCAAATGTTTGGTGATCCTTAGTCTCATATTTAAAGTGAGGCACTTAAAAGTTGCTTTGAAATTCTGTGTTGTGTAGTGGATTAAGTGTCACTGTAGGATGATCAATCTGGTCATTTACCTAATGGATCCTTATCTACTATTATTAGTTGGTGTTTTTCCTGATTTTATCAGTTTGCCATACAGGTTGACAATTTCAATCTCATATCTGGGGGTAGCAACCTGACAGCCGTATTTTCAGAACCAGCTGGGGATGACTTCCAGTCTAACATAAATTTCTACTTAATTGCCCCCGATTTTAGGTATGACAAGCTTAACCTGAGCTTTGCAGAGATCCTCCAAATGAATGTAAAAGAAGAAATTTGATGAATTATGAGATGAAGTGATTTTTGGACAATTCTTTCAGAAGTACTCATAGCCATTAATTTCTAAGCCATCTCAGGTATCTGTAAAACTAATTACAGACCAATTCTAGGCCTTTTACACCATTAGTGGAAGTTTTAGCTTTCTTCACAGTACTTATTGTTGAGAGCCACAGCCGAAGGGGGTGGCTCCTGAATTGTGCCCAGCCAGACTGCGGCAATTTATCACTTGTTGCTTTTCTGCTTCCAGAGTTTTACTTCTGTGATCACCCACTTTTTTTGTTTTTTGGGGGGTTTTTTGTCCTTAAGACTCTGTGCCTTTTTAAAATTCTATTAGGAGGTTGATGGCAAACAATGTAAATGTCTATTTAATCTACCATGCTTAAATGAATATTCATCTCATCAGTTTGATGTGCCATTTCCTCACTGTTATTTATTTCAAGAGTATGAACTTGTTCCAGTAGGATATAGGGTTTTCATAATCTAAGTAGTTGCTATTATTTTGACTTTAATATTTTTACTATACTGTTGTAAACAATACTGACATATACAAATTCTCTTATATAAAACCCAAATAAAGAATTCTTTGAGGGCTGGGGATGTGGCTCAAGCAATAGCGCGCTCGCCTGGCACGTGTGCGGCCCGGGTTCGATCCTCAGCACCACATACAAAGATGTTGTGTCCGCCAATAACTAAAAAAAATAAATAAATATTTAAAAAAAAAAAAAAAAAAAAAAAAAAAAAAAAAGAATTCTTTGAGGCCTAATATACAATTTTAAAAATCAAAGTAATTTTAAAAGAATGTGTATTCTCTATTCTGAACAAAATCTGACATCCCTTAGTAAAGAAAACATATTACTATTCAAATCTTTACAGCCTTACTTTTTGTTCTAACTATAAAATTCTAAAAGGTGAATTAAAATCTGAAAAGATTAAAACTACCAATTTCTCTAAAGAAATTCTATTGCATGCTTCAAAGTTATTTGGTTATCACATAAAATGCAAGCTTGAGGACTCGGTTGTGGCTCAGCGGTAGAGTGCTCACCTAGCACATGCAAGGCCCTGGGTTCGATTAAGTATTAAGTCCAACTACTTCTCAAAAATAAATATTAAAAAATAAAATTCAAACTTGATATTATTTAGTAAACCTTTTAATTAACTATTCTTTTATTCACGTAATTGTTTTGGCTTGGAATTATCCTTTGGTTGGTATCGACAATGTTACCTTACTCTTGGCTTGCCAGTTTAGTATATTTTTTCCATTTCCTGATTTTCGACATTTGTGTTACTGTGTTTAGGTTAGACTCATAAAACACAAAATTTTTAATTCACTCTTTAAAGGAGACAGGGTGAACAAATCAATGCTAGTTAAATTAAAAAGCTGTTGGAAGAGCAATTAAACCCATAAGTGGGTAACATGAACCAGAAGGTGTTAAGTCAAACAATACCCCACTAAAGGGTGTCTACATTTGGTTTAACTCTTTTTTTGTTGTTGTTCACTCTTAATAGCGCTGCTACCATAAGACATTCACTGCATAGCATGAAAAGTCACAGCCACTGAAGTATCTCTATCTCTTCCATTTCTTTTCTACATAAGCTGTTCCAATAGTATCAGTGTATCTGGAATAGCTTCCGAGTCCCCATCCCTTTCAAACTTTCAAACTGTTAACCTCTCCTCTTGCATGTAGTAATATTTTCATTGCCTTTCAGCTTACTGTTATCCAAGGCAGAGTAAGCAAGTAAGGGTGGGCCTATCAACAAGAATCATGATTCACAGAGAGGTATAAACAAACTAGGCTCTATTAAAGGAATTCAGAATAGGGCTTTCAGGAAAGCTTCCTATTCCCTATTCCCGTACCACCAGTTCACGGGGATAATGAGAATAGTTAATTAATATTGCTGTCTCCTGTTCTCACCAATACTATCTATACAAAGACCCCCCCTAACCCCGAATTTCAGATATGCAGATGAAATCTCTAGTTCCCAATGATGGCAGGAGACAATCTTTCAACTTAGCTGATTTCCCAAAATAGGTAACCTAGCCCTATATAATTGTATCCCTAAAATCTCATTATTACAAAATCTTTACTAACTGAAGTTAGAACTATAACTGTGAGAATGGTTAAAATGTAAATTTGTTATATTAAAACTAAAATATACATTAAAACTCTTAAGATTCCATTAACAAACTTTTTTCTGTTTCTTAATTCTTAAAAATAAAAGATTTGTAAAATTATATTACTGTTGGAATTTTTATAATTCTTCCATTTTAGAATGATACTTACTCATTTTAAAACAAAATGTACATTCAATTTAGGAGCTCTTCAGTGAGAACAAACATCTGACATTTTCATTATCAAAAAGTACTAGTATCTGCAGGGCGCACCTGTAATCCCAGCAGCTCTAGAGGCTGAGACAATGATGGCTGCCAAGCAACTCAGTGAGACCCTGTCTCTAAGTAAAATACAAAACAGGGCTGGGGATGTGGCTCAGTGGCTGAGTGCCCTTGAGTTCAATCCCTGGTACCAAAAAAAAGTACTACTGTCCAATGGGAATTATAATTTAAGAATTTTTTTTCCCTATGAAAACAGTATTCCTAAATATTCCTAAGTTTTAAAACAAATATCTATTTGAAAACAAATGTAAACAATAATAATCAGATTAACTTTTTTTTAAAAAAATTTGTAGTTGTAGATAGACGGCATGTCTCTATTTTGTTTCATTTTTATGTGGTGCTAAGGATAGAACCCAGTGCCTCCCTCACACATGCTAGGCAAGTACTCTGCCACTGAGCTACAGCCTCAGCCTCTAGATTAACTTTTACTACCTCCTGTTTTCCCACTAGTTCCTTTATCAATTAAGACTCTTAAACCATGGCTAAAAGAATAACTCAAAATATGGCATTACAATTATAAGCTCTTCTTACCATTCATCTAAAACACTTTTTACTTAAAAATACCAGCAATTACAGCATAATTTTCTTTGGTTTTACTTAATCCTCAAACCAAACTTAACAGGAAGAAAGTCCAGTAAAGGTATTTTTTTTGTTTTTCTGGTACTAGGGACTGAATCCAGGGGTGTTCAACCACTGAATCACATATCTCCCCAGTCCTTTCTTATTTTGAGACAAAGAGTCTTACTAAATTGCTTAGGCCCTCCCTAAATTGCTGAGGCTGCCCTTGATCTTGCAATCCTTCTGCCTCAGTCTCACAAGCCACTGGAATTACAGACACAGGACAGCACACCCAGCCTCAAATCAGTGAGTTTTTTAAGGCAAAAAAGCAGGTGTATCTCAATAATGTAATAATGTAAATTTTCTGAGTAAATTTACTTTGAAAAGGAGAAGATAACATTGTTTCATTTTTACTTCTGCAATACAAATTTGAGGAGTCACAATATTTTAAAACTACCTCTTAATAATACACCCTCCCTCAACCACCAAGACCTCTAACTGGCATTCTTCATGTCAATCTGTTCTCCAATCTTGTTTTACCTAGCTGCTAATCTTTTTCATATTTCTTCATGTTATTCTGGCCAATGAACTTCAGTAGACCCCGTATTTTTAATTCCTAACCCTCCAGCTCATGCCATCATCTTATCAAGTTTATTTTTTATTTAAAACAGATTCCATTTAGGCTGGGTGACATGGTACATGCCTATAATCCAACAGACTCAGGAGACTAAGACAGGAGGATAGCAAGTTCAAATCCAGCCTCAGCAATGTAGCATCACCAGTCTCAAAAGAAAAAGGGACAGGGTGTATGTAGCTCAGTGGTAGTATTTCCCCTGGGTTCAATCTGGTACCTAAAAACAAAACACCCTGATTTAACCAAGGACAATGCCTGTATTAGACAATTCCCCCCTCCCTCCCTCCCTCTCTCTCTAAAAAAAAAAAAAAAAAATTAAAAAAAAAAGTTAAACATCTCCCCAAATAAAATTCAAATGTAATATTCATTTTTATCAAAACGTGAAAATACAGAATAATTCTAGAAATAATTTTTTCTACTCACAGAAGTCTTAAAGCTGTAATTAGGAACACTTCTAATTGGTTTATGTTTGTCATTTTTCTAAATCTAGCCCTCAAAAGCTACACATAAAGTCTTAATATTTGGGAGATAAAGAAGTATTTTTTCAACGTCTATCTAACCAATTTTGTTTTAATCTTCTATACTTCACAAAACCTACATTAAGAAAGTTAACATGTGGTTTTATCATTTCTTCAAGATAACTATTAAAATTCTGAGAGCAAAAATATATTAATAAAAATTCCAAGATAAAACTTCTTTTTAAAATTTTTCACTCATAATCTCAAAAGCATTCATAATCCAAGTATTAATGAGGTAATCTTTTTCACGGCAGTTTGCACACAATTTACAAAATATCCAATCCTCCAAAGCAGGTATACTAGAATTTGAAGACACATTTTCATTGTTGTGTACTTTTTACCATTGCATTGTAAGTAATTCACTTTTCAGAAAACTTCTTTCTCCCAAAAGCACCAATTTAACAATAATGTTTTAATTATTAATTACATTTTTTAAAAAAACTAATTCAAGCACTGAAATAGAAATCATGATCAACAATTCCATTTCAATTCTCAGTTATAAAGCCTTCTCAGTTATAAAACCTTTGCCATTCAAACTTTAGTGCAATGATCTGTATGGTAACATTCTAGTTATGCATAAACAAAATGTCCAATCTTTCTGGTTGAGAGGTAGATGCTTACTATATAAAGAAGTGCACCAATTTATTCCTATCTCTATAATCACATAAGAAATACTCAAGTACCTTATTAAGCAACCTTAAATGCCTGAAAGCTAACTTACATAATGCCTCGAAACTACTATTTAAGAGGCTCCAAAAGGCATCTGTACATGGAGGCAATCCAAGATCTCCTCCATCTACTACTTGGCTATATGCCTAGAGAATACTGTAATGAAAATAAGCCAAATAACTATATTATCTGTGGAGGCAATGCAAATCTCTGCATTCTAAACAAATTTTCAGGGCACAAAACTAACCTCTAAAGGGTAATTAGTAATGAAAACTCAGAAGCATCTTTCTTATCGTAACATAAACCACACTGAAAAAAAAAATCAGAAGGATCACAATACCAACTATCACCTGATTTACCTCCAGATTCACACAATGCCAAATAGGAACAAAAAAGAGAGATTCAGATATTTTTTTTTTAATACCTTTATTTTGTTTATTTATTTTCTGCGGTGTTGAGGCTCAAACCCAGGGCTCCACACATGCTAGGCAAGTGCTCTACCGCTGAGCCACAACCTCAGCCCCTCATCAATTCTTACTGCCCTTTGACAGGAGAAAAAAATTGAACATAATCAAGTCTGGAAACACGAAAAACTACTCTATGGTGAAAGAGGCCAACACAATGGTTAGTTACTTCTACAGTGGGGTTACAAAGGGGCACAAGGCACTTTTCCTTGCAGAAAGTATTTTATATTTTGATCTAGGAAGAAGTTCCCTGTATATTTTTTACATGTAAAATTTCACTAAGTTGTACTCATAAAATCTGTATACATCAATGTATGTAACTTACAAATAAAACATTTATAAACAAGTCACCAATAATGGCCAAATCTAAAAACCCTTCTTCAATTCTGGTTTTAATCAATCTCCATCATATCATAGAACACAATATTCCCTAAATGAAACTCTTTTACCTATGAAGATCCACAAAACTTTATTATTATTTTTTCAACATTTTTCTTATTCCGTATATTAATCTAAAACATTAATCCAATATTCATAAAGTACTCAGGGATTAGGCACAGTCCAATATATTCCCTCCAACCACATACACACAGACCCCTCCCCCCGACCACCACATACACAAACACCAAATTTCCTAAATTGGATTCAAGCCATTCTGTTACCAGGTTTAATTCCCATCAATTCTTTACAGAAAGATTCTTCTCAAGCATTCCCATTTCTCAGTCATCCTTTAAGGTTCAGTTCAATTTCTACTTTATCCTTTTTCTCCATACTTCTAACAAGACTTGCTATACAATACTTACTGTCAAATACAGTAACCATTATGTGGCTCTTAAACCTGAAGTCTAGCTAGTCTGAATTGAGGTATGCTTTAAATAATAAATTTTAAAGACTTATATAAAAAAGAACAAAAAATATTTCAATTATGTTTGTATGTTGAAATGACATATTCTGGATGCACTAGGTTAAATAAAATGTTAATAAAATTCACCCATTTCCTTTTTTTAATGTGGCTATAGAAAATTTAAGTTGTGTTTGTGGCTCAACTTATATTCTTTTGGGCAATAATAATCTATTAAAATCTATTTATAAATGCCCCATAAATTATTTTTTCTTCTTTCCTCTTTTTCTTTTTTAATTAACAAAACTATACATATTATATATTGGGCATATAACACATTTCAAAATAGCTACACAATGCAGGATAGCTGAATTGACCTAATTAAGAAATGCACTACTTCAAGTACTTTTTGTAGTCAGAACATTTAAAATATACTACTCTAAGCAATTTTCAAGTATACAATCGCAATTATAATCATGATGTCCCACATATTATCTTTTAATATATGTCAGCCTCCCAATTAAAGTATAAGAATTCAATTTTAAGCTAATCTTTTCAAAATAAATATTTTTGTATCAGGAATTACTGATAAGAACTAAATATCTCTGTAGACTTTAAATGAGCACTTAAATTCTATTTAAATTTAATATTATTTTAATGATATTGGGGAAGGGGAGTTTACTGCGGAATGAACCTAAAGTCTCATGTATGCCAAGCAAAAGCTTTACCACTGAGTTACATCCCCAGATCAATTCAAGTCCTTTTAAAAGATATATGTATTAGGACTATCTCAAAGTCTGAGGTAATCCCCAGTCCTTTTATTTTATTTAACTTTGGAACAAGCTCTCACTAAGTTGCCCAGGCTAACTTCAAACTTGTGATCCTCCTACCTAAGCCTCCTAAATAGCCGGGATTGAACACATATGCCACCATACCTGGCCATTTTAATGATTTTTAACAATAAAAGGCATTTCAAAACATAAAAATGTAAGAAATATTGTTTTCAGATAACGATAAATTGAATGTCATCTGCATTTTTACTTATAACAAATTTTAAGTTAATGTTCCACCAGAAAAGACAGACATATAATTAAACCTGTAGCAATTCTAATCCACTGAGAATTAGTTGATTAAGCTTGATTTTATTCAGCTTAATAACTTAGTAACAAAAAAGGCAGCTTCCATTTTAGCCATTATCATTGTACCAATGTCCAGCAGCTAGGACAAAGAGCCTTTATATGGTATTATGAATAAACAATGTGGGCAATAAGACATCACTTGAGATATGGGTAGGCATAAAAATGCTTTTATAAGGTTAAATTTTAAAACCAGGAGATAAAAATCACAAATTGTACCTTAGCAAGGTAAAAGGATAGACATAGGAAGACAAGAAGGCAAGAAAAGAAAGGCTCTGAATCTAGAATCAAGATACAGTCAAGTTCAAACTTGGCTACTATTTACTGCCTGCATGACCTGAGTCTGAAATTTGTTTCCTCATCAGTAAAACAGGAATATATATACCACAGCATTATTAAATGTAGCATATAGATGTTTAATTACATAGCCAATATTTAATTAACATCAATGTTACTTCCTTTTCCTTTAATACTGAAAACTAAGTAACAGTGCCAAGTTTAAGGGTGACTTCCCTTGCTTCATTTTCCAAACTGCAGAAAATACTTTTTAAGCATAAATGAAACTTCTAGTATTTCATACTCACACCCCTCCTTATGTGAACTTAAAATTACTTTTACTGTCTTTTACAACTGTTAAAAATTCTAATTTGTTTACATTTGTGATTTTTCTAAATCTAGCCCCCCCAAAATAACAAATTTCAGACTCAGATCATACAGGCAGTAAATAGCAGCCAAGTTTGAACCTGACTATATCTTGATTCTAGATTCAAGGCCTTTCTTTTCTTGCCTTCTCATCTTCCTATATGTCTATCCTTTTACCATGTTATTGTACAATTTGTAATTTTTGTCTCCTGGTTTTAAAACTTAATCGTATAAAAGCATTTTTATGCCTACCCATGTCTGATCTAATGTCTTTGTGATGGGGAGATGGACAGTAGAAAAAAAAATTAAAGGGGGAAAAAAGATAACTAATACTATGCCAGTACAGACATACAAAAAAGAAAACAAACAAAAAGTGTAGAGAAGAAAACAGCAAAAGTTAATGCTGTGTTTGAAGAAATTCCCCTGAGACAATCCAATGAAAAAATTACATTCTCCTACTCAATCTAGCTACAATGACAGCCACTCCTCACTTGTATCTAGGGTTTATATGTGTGTTACATACAGATACACACAGACAAGTCACTCTCTTTACTAATGGGAACCACCACACTCATGCACAAAAATTTAAAGGTAAATGAAGAAACTTAGGATGTTGTAACAAAGACAAACACCTGGTTAAGAAATAACTTCCACTAAAATGTACTCATTCCCCAGTACATCTTCTCATCAGCTTGCAATCAAAAAAAAAAAAATGGAATGCACTGCTGAAATATTTAACCTGGTTACAGGATTTGTTCTAGAATCAGAGAAGGCACACTTTGATGCCTATCTCTCACTATCTTTATAATAACCCCATCTTTAGAGACACGGCCTAAAAATGGAATATTAGCAAAAGCATACAATTTCAAATAGGTACAGATGGAAATTTAAGCTATTTTTTAAAAGAATAAACAATATTAATAACTATTATTATTATTTTAACAGCTAATACTTACTCAGCATTCATTATGTACCAGAAAGCTAAGGACTTTTCATGAATTCTGAAATTAGAACCCTAAACCTCTACAAAAATAGTATTATGGTTAAATCCACTTGCCCAGTGCTCACACTGCTAAATTTGAACACTGCCAATTTTACTTCAAGGCTCCCACCTTATCCCTTACTGTCTCTTTATACATGCATAAAGACAAAGGCCGAGTGTGATTCTATATGAATATGTATATACGTGTGCATGTGCGTGTGCGTGTGTGTGTGTGTGTGTGTATAAAATATTCAATATGTTGGTAGTAAGCAAAGACAATTTCAACTCAAGGCTTTTATCTATCTTCACAAACTATTCAACAATAAATTGGGAATCACCCTTTCTCCTCAACAAATGGTACTCTGAAAATACATGTTACACTTAATATCTTCCTCAAGAAACTAATACGTGTGCATGTATACAATAAGCTTCTAAGTAAAATAAACTCCATGAAGAAAGGACTAAAATATTAATTTTTAAAAATTAAATATTGATAGGATATGTGTAAGCAGGCTTTATAAATTGTGCTTTAATCCTAACACTTTATTAGGTGTTTTTTTACTTTCACATGTCTGCTTGGCTCTTAACACTTATGCTTCTACAACTTATACACTTCACAGGGTTGGGGTATAGCTAAGTGATAGAATGAGTGCCTGGCATGCCCAAGGTCTTCAGTTCATTCCCCAGCATCAGTTTTTACGGCACTGTATTTTCAACTTATACAAATACACATACTGAAAAACTTACTACGATAAATCTGTAACACTCTAACCAACTTCATTTTCAAACTTCATGGAACAAATCATTTATTTATACTTTCATTACAAAATCACAGATCCAAGAATTCTAAATGATATGGGAAGGCTACAACCGAAGAGGTAGACAAAGATTAGTATAAGAGTGAAAAGGAAATTTCTTAAAAAAAAGCTAACCTTAATCCAGTCTCACTTTCCCCCACCCAAAAGTTTGCTCTGCTACTACTTCTACCCATCAGGCTCCTTGACCTTTGCTTTTCTCCTCTTGGAAGTTTATCTCACAATTGTCAAAGTGTTTATTCTAAACTTAAAAATACAGAAACATACTAACTCCATAACTACATGAGCTTTCAGTAAGTTCATAAAGGAAATAACTCCACAGTTTAACTATGAGAATAAAAAATCTGAGAAAAAATTTAATAGTGGTATAATTGACGCCTGAGAGATGAGAAAATTACTTTTTCATCTTTCTGAAGATGAATTGAATTTTGTGTTCCATTATCTTCTAAGTCTCATATAGTATTTAAAATAAGGAAAAGGACAAATACATGAGCCAACCAGCAGGGTGAGCTAGAACTAGTATCATTTTTTTAAAACTCAATGGTATAGTTTACACTATTAAAAGCAGCTATCTCCCACTAATAAATCTGAATCAAAAACACCACCTTTTGAGCTACTTCAAAGCTACAACTCATGATTTTGTTCAATATTAAGACTCTCCTTGTACAAAACACATTCTCTATACCAGAGCCATTAAATTTAAAAATACTGAGTTCATTTGAATATTTACCTAAATTATTATAGTACCCACCATTCATCCCCATGTTTTATTTCACGAGGTTATCATTTCAAAGACACTTGAAAACAGTTTTTTTTTAAAGGCCTGCATAACGGGTTTTCTACAAATTAGGGTTGGATAATTCAACATGCTAGTTTTTGTTTGCTGCAAACTACAACTGCCTTATTGACAGAAAAGCAGTTCTGAGATGCTATTAAAAGAATGCTGAGAGAAATGCATTCCCACAAGACTAAGATCCACTCTTTTTCTCCCAGTCACATGTGCAGAAAAGAAAATAACCCTAAACAACTAATAGTGTGTTTAGGATGACAGAAGTACCTGAACTTTCTCTAAATCACATCATCTTGACACTTTCCTTGAGTCTTTTCCCTTTTTGCTGCCCATTACATTCTCAGTTCAACCAAAACTCTACCTCCCAAGAAACTCCAACACAAACTAAACCTGGAAAGCATTTAAAGTTTACAGTTATAGACCCACTTTATAATTACAAATAATCTAAAAGTATAACCCTAATTATCACAAGACTAATATGCAATTTATTTATTTATTTTGAGGCAGAGCCTCCCTAAATTGCTCAGGCTGTCCCTGAACTTGCATTCCTCCAGTCTCAGCCTCTTGGGCCACTGGGATTATTGGTGTGTGCCACCCCTGGCCCAAGACTACCTTGCAATTAAATCCATTCACATAGTGTTGAAAATTATGAAATACCTTATTAACTTTCTTATGAAAAAAAAATAATTTAAAAGCTCATAAATGAACTGTAAAAGAGTCAAAACAATTTAACTGTGTTTGTCAAATCTGGCATCCAAAAAGTTAAAGATCACTGTGGGATTCACCACAAATGATTTTACGACTTGTTGAATTTCCTCACAGCCCTGACAGAGAGATACACTACTCAGCAGCAACAGGAGCAGCAGTACTCTTAAAAGTTGTTTTAAAAAGAGTGTGAGTGGCATGTTCACTTATCGTATCAAAAGCATTGTTGTTTTTAGCATCTCTCATTTCTTAGGTAATAATGGAAGTTATCTCAAACTTTCCAAGAAACTTGTTGAATTTTTAAATTTCTGGGTCAAGTATGCTTTCAGAAAATCTCAATATTCATAACCAACACTGCTCTGAAATTTCTGTATTTTGTATCTGGATTTCACTGAAAGTCACTTTATAAACAAAGTCACCTAACACATAACATTAAATTTAACTTACTGTCACAGAAGTTCTCGTTAATGTGATAGCATTTAATTAACAAGTACTCTCAATAATTCTCCCTTGTTGAGTCTTTTAACCATTATTTGCAGATATTCACCTTCTCATCCAAGCAATGTGACAAATGAAAACAGCAATGCAACAGAAGTTGAAAGATTGATTTTTCATTATGCAACTAATTTAATTATCCTCAGATATTGTAAGAAAGGGGGTATGCATACTGGTTCTTTGAGATTCCCTCACTGTAAAACTATATAATCTAGGAATACATTTTCTAATGTTAATAATATATCTTCTATTCATTAATACAGTTAAGATTACACTCTACTAGAAAAACTATGAAAGAGAAAATAGATATCTCAAAAAAAAAGAAAATTAAAGTTTTAAGGAATGTTGAAAAGTTTAAATTTCATCTTGAATACAAATTTAAATTAGTGACCTAAATGCGTTTATCTATACCTTCAAGTGATTACTTTGTTAATGGCAAAGACAAAATCTGTACTTCAATATTGAAATCTGTACTTCACTATTAGTTTATTCAAATATATGATTTGTTATTATAACTTATTATAATAAATTAGAAATCTAAAACTTATACAGCCATGATTTTAATAGCAATATATACCGCTGCGTTAATACTAGTTGGCAGTCACGTTTCACCTATATCTAAGTTAAATTATAAAAATAATTTTTTCTTACCAAACCTACCAAATACGATATTGCAGATGTCAAGTTCCCTTGATACTTACACATGGCACTGAAGGCAAAGAGCCGATTTCCTTTCTTTGAGGAACTTTAGATGTCTATTTTTTTGAAATGCTTTCCTTCTTGTGGGACCAAATAATGTAACTAACGTAAGCTACTGCAGAGATGTAATATATGATTAAGGCAAATCTATATCATCACCCAGATGCACCAAGCTTGGCATTAATCAGGAAAGGCCAAAATAGAAGACAGTGTTTGGGTATCTCTGTACAAAGTATTAACTTGTATACAAAACGGGACCCTCATTTCAGGCCCCAAGTTATGTGTATCCCCTCGTTGAGTTTACTGATCCCACAAAATCTGAAGTCTAAACATAAAAGTTTTATAACTACTATACTTAAGTCAATATTACTTAAAACAGTTCAAGAAAACTTTTCCACTAATGTTGCTAAACCATGGATGGATCCCAACACGAGAGTCGTCTGTGGAAGTCTGGTAACAAGAAACCTTTAGCTCCACCACCTAAGTTTCCAATCACTGAGAAGGGTCTGGGGCAACTCATCTTCAGGTTCACGGGAGAAGTGGAGCACACCTGCTTTCCTCTGGCAGAGATTAAGCTCCCAGGGACACAAAGGCCAGGGAATCAGACCTGGAGAGGCAAAAAGCTTTAGCTGGACACCCACCGAGCCCCTGGCAACCCAAACACTTCGAGCGATTTACCTCTTGCTGTTACTTCCCAGGCACCTAGCGGCACAAGATGTTGCAGAACGGGAGGAGGGGAGAGCTATGCGGTCCAGTCCCAAGCCAGGGGAGGGGTGTGTACAATTAACGCCAGAGCCGGCGCCTCTGGCCGGGACGAAGCAGCCTCGCGGAGAGGGGCTGATGACTGCTCTCGGACCGCCCCGTTACTCAGTGCATTGCAATGGCGACTGCCAGGCTCCTCAAGCCGCCTGATCTCAGCCCCTTCCCCCTACTGCTCACTGGCTGCTCGGCTTCATGTGACTAAACAAAACCCCCAAGTCTAGTGCCCAGCTCAGCCCCTTTGTGTCCGCTACCGGATTCTCCGACGCTGCAGCGGAAAGGCCCCCCCGCCCCCTCCGAGTCCCGCCCAGCGGCGGCGGCCGCCGCTCACCTCAGGCTCCGCGGCCCCCCGCGGCCGCTGCGGCCGCCGCCTCCCAGAACCCGGGGCCCGGGCTCCTTGTGTAGCACCAACTCCGCCTCCTCGGCCGCCGCCGCCATCTTAGCCTGTGCGGCAAAATGCGTCCTTTTGGATGGTTGGGACCCAGCCTAGGGCGTAGCTCCCCGGGCCCGAGCGCCGGAGGCCGGGTCCCCCAACTTCTTCCGCCACCCTCAGTCCCGCCGCTGCCACAGCCCTGAGGCCCGAAACCCACTCGGGTCCTAGCTAATCCGACCAAATAACCCCTGAAACTCACAGTTTGGTGCCGTGTGCGTCAAACCGGGGCGACGTTGGGAGCGCGCGGCGTCCCCGCGTCACACGCCGCTCAGTACGCTACTCGGCTCCAACGGCCCCCCTCCGCTCCCCGCTTTTCGCCTCCGGCCCCGGTTCCCACGGCGCAGGCGCGCGGCTTTCCCGCCTCTGCCCGCCGCGGGCCGCGGGGGTGGCCAGCGAGGAGCTCCTGGGCAGCTTCGGCTGGTGGAGTGTCTGGGCCAATTAGACAAATGGGGGCAGCAGAAACAGTGCACCACTGTTCTCGGGTGCCAGAAACCAAACAAGGTCACCTCCCCCAGCGCTGACCTAATCACTCCTAAGGAGGTTCCCGCCCCAAAGTAGGCACGCTCCAAATATGGTGGTGCCCAAACTCTGCAAGACCCAAACACTAGGCATGCCTAGGCCCTTTAAGGTGGAACAGGCCCATGTTTGGTTTCCACAACCACTAATGAGCCAGAATCCCCTTTATTTTACTGTTGTTGAGGAAAACAACTAAAGAACGCACTATTTGGCAGTCATAACTGTGGAGTAATGGCAGAGGAAGGTTTTGAGATCTTCAGGGGTCCAATTGATTGATGCATGATGGCTATGCAAAGCATCAAGTGTGCCATGTCAATCACCAGGACAGCCTACCCTAAAAGATGTCCTGGGTTTGGTTCAGCTTGCCTCTTTGAGGGTGCTTTCTACATTACCGTGTCATGGTTCTCCAAACTGAAGTTACATAAAAAGCATCTAGGTGCTAGTTAACCCTCTGGAAGAATCAGTAGATCCCCAGAGGGTTCTATAAATTTTCCTTTATAGCAAACATTAGCCTCAGATTCTGAAACGCTGATGGGGGATTTTGGTTTTGACATGAGCAAGCAAGGAGTTGCCAACTTTTAAGATGAAGCAAAAGTGCCTAAGAAATCTGCTTGTCCTGCCTTAAATTCTTTGACTTCTCTGAACCTGTTTCCTCACCAAATAAATAAATAAATTTTTTAAAAATTTAGTTCAGCAGTTATGATAAACTATGCTCTTCTAAACCCTCAAGATGTTATTGACATTCAGAGAAATATTGCATTTACTTAACAAGAATGAAAAACTCTTTCCTATGGATTGAAAATTAAGCAAACAGATTTCAAACAAAGATGTTGACAACATTAATTTCTTCATTAGTTAAAAATAATAGCTCACACTGTACCAGGCATTTTTCTTACTTGTTCAATTTTATTACAACCTAATAAGGCAAAAAGGTTAGGTAATTTTCTTAAAGACTCCAAGCTCTCTGGGCTTTTCCAAAATGCAAGTTTTCCTTCTTCATTTACACTAAGGTGCAAACAATAAAATATAAATCTGTGTATAATTTTAGCCAATTGATTAGGGGATACCCTTTGGATAATTTCATTTGCAGAATCCATTAAAACTGGACATTCTAGTTTACTATTGGACTTACAACAAATAAAAATGTTACACACTACGAGAATTTTCACATTATAACACTACCAAAGTCGTAGTGATATACCAAAATATTTAAAAACATTAAAAGGAAATTGTATTTGAGAATGAAAATAAAATGTGAAAAACTGCTAGACCCTGGGAGAAAATTTGCAATGACATCTACTTACTGTGACTAAAATGATGCTCTGATGAATATACCCGGTGAATAATCTTTTTTAAAAAGGAGAAGCAAGACCTGGCTATTATTAATATATTAAAATCTGACAATATTAGCAAAGTTTGTGAATCCATTAATTATTTCAATGAATGAAATTTCCCAATAAAATATATAAAGTAAGCTATGATCTCAGAAAAATCAAGTCAGTTCTTAAAAAAAAGATTAAATGCTTCTTAATTCCAGGCCAAAAAAAAAGAAATAAACATTAATATATTATCCTAATAATTAAGTCAAATTAAGTTTTGAGTTTTGCCTAACACCATTCTAGTTCTGGAGTCACCTCTGAATACCAAAATCAGAAGGCAAGTCACTTTTGTGGAGTTGCAGTTACTTCAGTATGTTTGCTAATTGAGGTGGGATAGGGAGGATGTTCAGAGTGGGGAAAAAATGAAGTAAACAGAAATTAAGTTTTATATTTGTTTTTGTTCTGCACTGACCCCAGCAAAGAACCTTACTTGTGGCAGTTATACACTAAATAGTTCTATTCAATTCACCCAACATTCACTGATTACTTACATAGAGTTATGTAAGGCACATGCTATACACCAATAGAAAAAAAGAAAAGACAGTTCTGGCAGATGTTCAATTAATATTGCTGGATAAATGAGGAGTTTTTATTGTTCAAAGAAATAACCATTTAAAAAGATACAATCAAAGGGAATGGCAAAAATGAGAAAATAAGTAATAAGGACTTTAAAATCATAGTTGAAACAAACTCACAAAACATGAATCAAAATAAATTTCATATACACATATTTATTAAAACTTTTATATAATATTTAGGAACATATTTACCATTCTGCTAAAAGTAGATGAAAACAGAGTATAGGAGATTGTTCATCAAACAACATGTAGAGGAAGAAAATAGTGGGACATGGAAACTTAACATTAAAATATTTAAGGAATGAGTAGAGAAATTCAAGAAAATAAACAAACAGACAAATGGATAACACACAGATTCAGGAAAGAGAGGAGCATCACAGAAGCCAAGTAAGTAGAACAGCTTTCTACTATAACAAAGAACCCCAACTCTCAATAGTTTAACATAGTTTCATTGCCTAGTCTTGTTATACACAACTGCAATAAGTTGGAAGAGGAGGAAGTAGTTATTCCATCATATGTTGCCATAACACTTATCATTTTTCACTAGTTAACACTCTAGTCATGTGGCCCCACTTAACTTCAGAGGAAGGCTAGAAAATACAGTTTGCTATGTACCCTGGAGAAAAAGGAAATTGGACTGGTAGGCACAAAACAGAGTTTCTGTACACCTCAAGTAAATGTAGCCACGAAGTCATTAGAGATAAGGGTATCTACTGGGCATACAAGATCACTGGTGACCTGCATAAAGTACAAGGTCAATGAAGTGGCTTATCCCAATATAGAAGGTTCAATAGTAAAGCAAAAGGAAAGAAGGGGAAATAGCCACTAAGTCTGATCAACTATGGAAAGTCAGCAAGATTAGGCAACTGGACTTATAAGAGTGAGAAATTAATGCCAAAACTACTGCCCAGGAATTCTTGGCAACTAACCAGCCAGCCTTCTAGTAAAAACCCACCCTCACTAAACCTTCATCAAACTTCCACACACATCAAGCTTGAGAAATGCCTTTGTTGTTTATTTTTTCCAGTGAAAGATTCCAGATGTTCTATAATATTTGGCTGAGATTCATCAAAGGAAAAAAGGCATCTGTAATTTTGGATATGTACTTTATTAAACAAAAAGAATGTAAAATGGCAAGCCAATGTATTTAACAATATGCATTGATTTTCTTTGTAATAGAAAATTGGGGGCTGGGAATGTAGCTCAGTGCTAAAGTGCTTGCCTAGTATGTACAAGGCCCTGGGTTCAATCCCCAGTGGTGCAAAACACAAACCAAAGAAAACTGAGAAACCTAATTGCACAAATGTGTTCCTTAACTATATGGCAATAATTAGAAGTTGCACTTAGAGATCTTTGGTTTAACGATAAGTGAAATTAAATCTCTTCAAAAAGAACATGAAATCTCTATCAAGTACTATTTAAGTTTTTAAAATATGTTGAAAGAAAAAAAATATGTTGAAAGAAGAAAAAGAATGGTAGTTGCAACCTTTAACATATAAATTTAGGAAACATTTAACTATAAAAAAATATAGGTGTAAAAATATAACAAGTTAATATGATGTTTATTTTTTATATCCATTTCTCTTTATATTTCTGGACATCAACATTTTTCTTACAATATTAAATTCTGTCCCAATTACTAATTACTTCACTTTCAATAAAGAATGTCTGAAATGTAGTCTCTACTCAGATGATGAATTTAATCCTTTTCCACAGAATCTGGAAAATATACAGCTATCCTCTGTTCTAATATTCAATGCTTATAACATTGCAGACATTATGTTGGGCCTTTCGAGGATGTGAAGGTAAACAGAATGCTTAGCTTTCAAATGTCTTATGATGGTATAGGTCAAAAGTCTCATGCTCAAACTGCCATTTAAATTTTAAGTTGACAAAGAGGTCAGCTTGTTACTCAACTCATGTCTCACCTGGTACTATAGTTTGGAATGACAATGTGCCCCAAAGGCTCATGTGTTAAAGGTTTAGTCCCTAGCATGGTGTTATTAGGAGATGGTAGAAACTTGAAGAGGTGGGGACCAAAGGAAAGTCTTTCTGATCATTAGGGTTGTTACACCCTTGAAGGAGAATACTAGGATCCTAACCCCTGACCTGCCTCTCCCTTGTTTTTCTGGTCATGAGAGGAGCAGTTGCTCTACCACATGCTCCCTGCCTGATGTGCTGCCCAAAAGCAACAGGGATTACAGGCCTGTACCACCATCTCCAATTCAGGTATTTCCAATAATGAAAAGCTAACCCACCTGGTGATGGTGATGCCACAGAGTCATTTTCCTACAGGATTTGGTTTTTAGCTTTCCAGGTTAAAAATAAGTTTAACCATGGTGGTGCATGACTGTAATCCCAGCAACTGGGGAGGCTGAGGCAGGAGGAGTGCAAGTTCAAAGTTAGTCTCAGCAATTTAGCAAGCCCCTAAGCCCTGTCTCAAAAAAAAAAAAAAAAAAAAGGTTGGGAATGTGATTCAGTGGTTGAGTGTCTCTGGGTTTAATCTCTGGTATCAAAATATAAAAATAAATTTAAAAATAAGTTTTAACTACAGTTGATCAAGCTCAGGTAAACGAAATAATGAAATATATAAAAGGCTAATGGATACATCACATGTTGATATAGTATTGATTCACAGTAAAAATTTTGACTGCCAAACATAATGTAATACTCAGGCAGACTCATTGAAACATTCCCTCCCTGTAGAGAAGAGTGCCAAGAACACCAAATTACTTGCTTGATGAGCATAGAATTAGATGAATATGATTTTTATAGATGGTGTTATGAAACTTTGATAGCAAACTCTGGTCTGCTATTGAGGATGTACCTATAAAAGGAACTTGAACCATTGGTCTGCTGTCACCAGAAAAATAACCTTGATTTTCCTCAAAGATACATAGCCATATATAAACAAAAATATTAATATTTTATAACCCGTGTTTCATCGATTCTGTAACACATTTTTGCGGGGGAAGCAGTGCCAGGGGTTGAACCCAGGACCTCATATGTGCTAGGCTAGTGCTCTACACTAGGCAACATTTCTAGCCTTATAATATTTTTTTAAATGTGATAAAATCTGTGAAATCAAATTGTTTATAAATCATAGTTTGTAACTGGCATTTTTAATGTTGGCATAGTTTTCAGTCAGTGATATCTTATAACCAATAGAGTACAATAATTGCCTGACATTTTAAGAAACTCACCCAACTCTATTTTGGTAAATTGACTTTCATAAGCTTACTAGTTGCCCCATTTAATTGTTGCTTGGACCATCTAAGACCACCTAAGTTCAAAAGCTATGTGATGCTCTGATCAGTTGAGCTAAGTTCCTGAGGAATACAGGATGTTGAAGGATAATTCATCCACATGTGTTTATACAGTAACCCAGATTTCACTGGGTTGTTTTGTTTTCTTTGATGTCGAATAGTTTATTAGTGGATTTTATATGGCTATAATGTCATTTTGTTCTTTTTCTTATATGCATTTTTTTATTTATATATGACAGCAGAATGCATTACAATTCTTGTTACACATATAGAGCACAATTTTTCATATCTCTGGTTGTATATGTTATCTTGTTCTTTATCCTATGAAATGAATAATTCTTGCATTTGTCAAATTAATAAATTGAAATTCATATTAATGAAGAAACTTTCCCAAAATTCTATTTATAATGCTGATTCAAACTGGGGGCTCTTACAGTAAATCCTATCATTTCTCTAAAGGCATTTTATTTTTCCAGTCTTTCCTGTGAAAATCCATGTATATCATAAAGACAAAGAAATAAGAAGACACTGGCAACTTAGGGTGAAATAGCTTTTCCCCAAGATCAAGTCTAGAGGAATTGGATATGATTCAGATAACTTTTGATGCAGCCAAAGATGATTGGACTAGGAAATCCTCACAAACTGGTTGGATGACTTCAGCATAGGACTTCGAGGCACCAAAGGTGAACAGGGGCACAGGGAATCTGGGCATTGATTGTCTTAGAGGAGAAGGGACATAAACAAGGCAGGTGGTGTGAGAAAGCAGAGACAAATTACTCCTCTATACAATCTGCCTAGGATTAGGTCATTGTCCAACAATCCATAAAGATAATGGAGATAGCTCTATCTTCAGGAAGGAGGGGTATCAGGACCAAACTCCTGCTTTGTACATTTTAAATATATTTCTCACTTCCTCCCAGGCACCTATAATATTGTCTGTCTATAGCAGCCTAGACTGAATCGTTTTACCAACCGACTCCTTCAATCTTGGGTATGATTGATAGAATATGATATGGTAGTCTATATGTTTTCTCAAATAGTGTGCTGTGAAGGACCTGGAACTTAGGAGAAAAGTCACTTGATTATCCACTTATGTGAGCACGTGAGGAAACTGCAGGGAGTTATTCTCTGTACTCTTGGTATGCTCTTTCTTTCTTTAAATTTATTTTCAACTAATATATAAAAACATTAAAATTGTACATATTAATGGAGTATTGTGATATTTCAATACCTGTATGCATTGTGTAATGTTCAAATCAGGTTAAACGTATCTATCTACTCAAAACATTTATTATTTCTTCGTAATGAAAACATTCAAAATTCTCCTGACTTTTTGAAATATACAGTATATTATTGTTGTTTGTATTCACCTCCACTGTGCAATATCATATCAGAAATCATTCCTCTAACTATAATATAGTACCCATTGGTTGACCATTCCACCATCTGTTCACCAACATACTCTCCCAAGACTCTAGTAACCACCATTCTACTTTCAACTTCTATGAGAACTTTTTTATATTTCATGCATGAGTGAAGTCAACTGTGGCACTTATCTTTCTGTGCCTGACTTATTTCACCTAACATAATGAACTTTAGTTCTATCTATGTTGCTACAAATGACAGGGATTCCTTTCTTTTCTATGACTGAATAATATTCGACTATGCATATATACCATATTTTCTCTATAGTTTCATCATTTTTGTGTGTGTGTGGTGCTGGGGATTGAACCCAGGGACTTGTGCAAGCAAGGTAGGCACTCTACCAACTGAGCTATCCCCAGCCCCTATACTTTCATCATTTGATGAACAATTAGATTATTTCTGTTTCTTAGCCATAGTGAACAGTTCTGAAGTAAACTTAGAGTACAGATGTATCTTCCACACATTAATTTCATTTGCTTTGGATATATATGCAATAATGGGAATGATGGATCATATGGTAGTTTTATTTTTAATTTTTTTGAGATACCTTAATTTTGTTTTCCATAATGATTTACTAACTTACGTTCCCACCAATAATGTGCAAGGGTTCTCTTTTCTTTACATACTCACCAGCCTTTTTTATCTCTAGTCTGATAAAAGCCACTCTTACTGGGGTAAGGTGATATCTCATTGTGATTTTCATTTTCTGGATGATTAGTGATGTTGAGCATTTTTTATATAGTTGTTGGCCACTTGTATGTCTTAAGAAATGTCTATTTAGGTCTGTTGCTTAATCAGGTTATTTTGTTGTTGAGTTTTTGGACTTCCTTATATATTCTGGATATTAATAGTTTGCAAATATTATTTTCTCTTATTCTCTAAGTTGTTTCTTCACTTCAATAATTGTTTTCTTTGCTATGCAAAAGCTTTTTGGTTTGACGTGATCCCATTTGTCTATTTTTGCTTTTTTAAAAATTATTTGTTTGTTCTAATCAGATATACATGACAGCAGAATGCTCTTTGATTCATTGTACACAAATGGAGCTCAACTTTTCACTTCTCTGGTTGTACACAAAGTAGGGTCACACCATTTGTGCAATCAAAAATGTAGTAGGGTTCTATTTTTTGCTTATGATTTCTGTGGTTTTGGAAATTTGTCCCCAAAGTCCTTGTCCATTCCAATGTCCTGAAGCATTTCCTGTATGAGTGTGTGTGTGTGTGTGAGTGTTTTAACATTAGTTTGATAGATTCAGAATTAACATTGAAGTCTTTAATCTATTCTCAGTTTGTTTTGATAACTGATACGAGGGATCTAGTTTTATTCTTCTGCAGATCAATATCCCACTTTCCTTGCAACATTTATTAAACAGGCTATCCTTTCCCCAATATATGTTTTTAGAACATTTTTAAAAAGTCAGTTGGCTGTCAATATATGAGCTAATATCCAGAGTACCTTTTCTGTTCCACTGGTTTCTATGTCTACTTTTATGTCGATGCTATGTTGTTTTGATTGCTGCAATTTTGTAGTATTTTTTAAATTCAGATAGTGTAATACCCCTTTCTTTGTTTTTTTTTACTCAAATTGTCTTTTGCTATTCAAGGTTTTTGTGATTCCATAAAAATTTTAGTTTTTTTTTTAAATAGTTCTATGAAGAATGTTAATGTATTTTGTTAGGGATTGCATGGGAATTTGTAGATTGTTGTGGGTAGTATAAATATTTAATTATATCAGTTTTTCCAGTCCGTGAACAGGGAATGTCTTCCTACTTTTTGTGTCCTCTTCAATTTATTTCATCAGTGCTTTATAATTTTCTATTTTAGAGTTCTTTCACCTTTTTGGTCAAATTTATTACTATAGCTTGTTGTTGTTAGTTAATGTAAATGGAATTGCATTTCTTGATTTCTATTTTAGACTATTCATTATTGGCATACAGTAACACTATTGGATTTTGTATGTAATTTTGTATCCTCAAATTTTTATGAATTTATTTATTAGTTTTAAAGTTTTTGGTGGAGTCTTTGAGGTTTTCCTTCACTGGGTGCTGGCAACTGGGTTTTGTCACCACTTTTTATTTCAGGACCCTTAAAAACTCCTACAAACTCTCTGAAGAGATGTGCATGTGTATAAGCAACAGGTTCTATCAGCTATTTAATTTAACCATTTAAAATTAATTACTCCCCTTATTTGGTAATTTTTAAAAAATATTTATTTTTTAGTTTTAGGTGGACACAGTATCTTTATTTTACATTTATGTGGTGCTGAGGATCAAACCCAGTGCCTCATGCATGCTAGGCAAGCACTCTACTACTGAGCCACAATCCCAGCCCCACTTATTTGGTAATTTATATGCAATAATTACTAGTGAGCTTTCTACTGGAAATGACTGCTTCACAACTGACACCACTACTTATTGTCAGGTATCTTCATGATCATGGTTGACAATCTGGAATTTGCATGGTTATAAGCCAGCACTGGAGTCCCTAGTCTAAACTTTTAGCTTTAAGGGCTATTTTGTAAATATAAACACCAAAGTGTCAGGGCCTATACTAGTAACTACAGAAACTTCAATGAAAAATTCATAAGGTTAACTGATACAGTTGTGGAATTTGTGCACTTTCCAAAAATGCACAAACAGGTGAATACAGACTAAAAATCCATCCTGTTCTCCAATCACAAAGTCATGTCCCTTAGTACAGAGCTTTCTCCATCTGCAGGAAAAGGTGCCATTTTTTCCACAAAGGTGCTTTTTTTTTAATGGAGCAAAACTTGTACCCATGTGTCTACATCTGCCTAATTTCAATACTTCTGCACAGAGGGTGACCTTTTTCAACCCTTCTGCCTAGAGCTGTCTTTCTCTAATTTCTCTTCCCTACTTCATGTTGAGGAAATTAATAGACTATTGAACCCTAAATACCCAGTTTCTGTCTTCAAGAACTTACAGACTAAGGGAGGGAGATAAACAAGACATTGTGATACATATGACATATGATTAGTGTAGAATAGAAGTAAGTACCCACCAGGACCAACTCCTCCACTTAGGCTAACTCCTACTCATTCTCCAAGGTTCAGTTAAATATCCTTTTCTAGGGTTTTCCTCACCCCCACCCCCACCTCACACTCCCAGCCACGCTAAGCTTCCCCTTTTGTTATACTCACCTGTAGTGTATAGTGACCCCCTCCCTATCTGAACAAGTGGTCTTTAAAATTTCCATTTCTCAAATTAAAAGTTTGTAGATTATGAGGCTAATTGAATGAACCCATATAGTTTGTTAGCGAGAGTATTCTAGGTATCTGTCTGTGTGATTTAAAATCCTTGCTAGTCTCAATTAGAGTCTGGAACAGCCTGCTGATACTCGATTTCTCAAGTTAAAATAATCTGGGAATATTTCTAGGTCTTATGGCTGAGAATTTTAAGATCATAGCACTGTCTCCAAGAACCTCCAGGTTTCCTGACACCCATTTCTTCGGCCTAATCTAGGAATATTGGGTGGCTACTGGGAATGCAAAGATCACCTTTTGCTATTTTCCCTTACCCTCACTTCAGGATGAGAACTTCAGACATAACATTTGAGCAAAAATCTAGATGGATGGCCAGATGTATTATAGTTGTTTTTGCATTATCAGGGAAAAAGCATTTCACTACATGTTATTTTCTACATGATTATACATGTGAATTTTACCATAATTACTTGCTTAATGTCCATCTCCTCCTTTAAACTGTACATGATGACAAAGGCCATGCTGGCCTTGTTCATGAGTTGTTCCTTACTCATAATACAGTTCTTAGCTCATATTAGTTGCTTAAAAAACATTTGTTAAACTGAATTGATGTATATCAAAACTGAGATCTAAAAGACTTGTAAAAGCTAGGTGTGAAAATTAGTGAGGGAAAAGATATTCTTTACAGAAGGAGAAAGAAATGTAAGAAGTGGAATAGTGTGGGCATGTTCAGGGAATCTGCATAGCTTGAGTACAGCATATAAGTGGAAGAAGCATGGGGAATGGTAAGAAATGAAACTGGAAAGAGAAAGAGATACCAAACCTCAAAGGACAAGGAACTTGGACTTTACCCTAAGGACAATGGGAAACCATTTAAAAGGAAATTATATGATCAGATTTGGATTTTGGAAAGATATAAATTTATTGAGCTAGGTAAAAACTAGAGGCAAACAGGAGAGTGAGGTATTTTTAGCTTACCACAAACTAGAAGAAACTGCCATGTTCTCAGCCACATGAAGAGGAAGTCCTCAGCAGCCCTGCTTTGTACTCTGCAAGCCACTGCCCTCAGCACTCAGCTGCCACTGACTCAACAGTGGCTAGGTGTATAATACATAGGCTGGCAAGTGGTCTATGACATAACTGACATTGAATATTGAATCAAGACAGTGTGTTATTGGCATTAAAATAGACAAACAGATCAATGAAAGAGAATAGAGTGTCCAGAAATAGATTCACAAATACGGGATCTATTAATTTTCAGTGAAGGCAAAGGCAATTCAGTGGAGAAAGGATAGTCTTTTCAACAAATGATACTGGAAATATTTTTGCAAAATAACAATTTGCAAAACAAGATCAATATTTGATCCATGGGGGCTGGGGCTGTAGCTCAGTGGTAGAGCACTTGCTTTGCACGTGTGAGGCTCTGGGTTCAATCCTCAGCACCACATAAAAATAAACAAATAAAATCAAGGTATGCTGTCCATCTACAACCACAAAAAAATAAATAAATTTAAATTTGTTCCATGTATAGACCTTACTTACATTTGATTCATGAACAAACATTTACTCAAAATGATTCACAGTTCTAATCTTTGAAAACCTAAAATGAAAAACCTTTAGGAAAAAATCTTTGTGAGATCAGATGAAGCAAAGATTTTAAAATATGGCAACAACAAAAGAACAACTCATGAATGAAAAAATTGATAAAATGATCTTCATCAAAATTATAAACTTTTCCTTCTTAAGAAAGACTCTGCTAAAGGAATGAAAAGACAACCTACAGAGGCAGGAAGATCCTAAGCCCAGCCTGGATAACTTAGTGTCAGAGAGAGAGAGAGAGAGAGAGAGAGAGAGAGAGAGAGAGAGAGAGAGAGAGAGAGAGAGAGAGAGAAAGGAAGGAAAAGAAAAGAAATTAATAAAAGGGGGGAGAAGAAGTAGCTCAGTAGTAGAGATTTAGTGTATTCAATCGCAAATCCTGCCCCTTATCCCCACAAAAATAAGACAACCCACGGATTAGAAGAAATTTTACAAATTAGAAAACTGGTAAAGGACTTGTATTCATAATACATAAAAAATTCTTAAAATGCAATAAGTAAATAAATAGCCTGATTAAAAATGCAGAAAAAGAAAATGAACAGGCACTTCATCAAAAAAAAAAAAAAAAAGATACAGTGATGTCAAATGAGCATGGGGAAAATGCCCATTAGTAAGTAAGAACACGTAAAATGAAGCCACCATGAGATATCACAACACACCTAAGAGAATGGTTAAAAATAATAAGACTGAGGATAGCAAGTGTTGACAAGTATGTATTGCAAATGTAACTCTACTACATTACTTATGGAAACGTAAAATGGTGAAATCACTTTGTAAAAAGTTTGTCAGTTTCTTTAAAAAGTTAAATGGGGACTGAAGATGTAACTTGTGATACAGCACGTGCCTAGTGTATGTGAGGTACTGGGTTCTATCCACACATATAACACAGACACAAAATTAAACATACATACCATAACATGAGTGTGATTCATCCCTTTACTCACATATATTTGCTGAAATTAAATATATATATATATATATATATATATATATATATATATATATATATATATCTCCTTACACAAAGGCTTATAGAAGAATTTTCATGACTCATGACAGTTGTATTTGTAATAGCTCCAAACTGAAAATAACCCATATGCCTATCAATCAATGGATGTGTAAAGCCCTCCCTCAAAAAAGAATACTTGCTGTATGATTGTCTTTATGTAAAACTTTAGAAAATACAAACTAATATACAGTGACAGAAAGCAGATCTGTGGTGGTTGTCTATTGTTAAGGAGAATGAGGCGGTATGGAGTAAGGAATTATAAAAGAACATGAAGAAATGTTGGAGGTGATGGATATGTTCATTATCTTTTTTTTTTAAAGAGAGAGGGGGGGAGAGAGAGAGATTGAGAGAGAGAGAGAGAGAGAGAGAGAGAGAATTTTAATTTTTTTTTTTTTTTTTAGTTTTTGGCGGACACAGCATCTTTGTTGGTATGTGGTTCTGAGGATCGAACCCGGGCCACACGCATGCCAGGTGAGCACGCTACCGCTTGAACCACATCCCTAGCCCATCATTATCTTGATTTTAGTGATGATTTCACAGATGTAGGTATCCGTCAAAATTTACCAAATTGTCTACTTTATGTCTAATTTATTCTTTCAATAAGTTTCAATAGAACTCTAAAAAAATTTTTTTAAAGAGGGAGGGAGAGAGAGTGAGATAGAACAATAATGAAAGAAGGGAGCTCCTTCAAGTGATGGAATGGGAAGAATATTAAAATTAGACTGGACGGGGAAGGAACACTCCCAACTGACATGCTCCTATATGGGATGCTTGGATGCTGTCCATTTTGTCTGTAAAGTTAACTAAACAAAGTGACCTGGAGGAGGCAGGCAGAAGGCTTGAGGAAACAGCTTCTTTGGAGAGTGTGTGAGTCTAGACCCAGAACCCTTGGCATTTGGATAGAATTGGGGTTTCTGTTGATAATGGAGACCAATAAGCTGCTTCTGACACTCCTTCTGTATAATTAGGTAACATTTTCCAGTACATATCAGAAGTACAGAACAGAGGAATTATTCTCTCTTTTCTCTGAATACCTCCTATCTCCCAAAGTCTTCTTTAATCTACAAGTCATCAGATTTCTATGGCATCTGATCCACTGTTTTGCCAAATATGCCAAGACATTTCTCATTCACTCATTAAACAACAATCTATTAAGCCCCTTGGACTTGGATGTGATGTGTCTAACAGTATGGAATATGCAATAGTCTAAAGATACCTGGTTCCTGCTTTCAGGCTTACATGCTTGAATACACAACCTATTTTCCCAGGCTCTCTGCACTGATCCCTTGAAAACCTCAGGGGACAATGTATTTCCCAAACATAAGTCATCCCAGGACTCATACCAGCTCTGAATCACTTGACTACTCATAACCAAAGTGGCCCTATTACATGTCCCCATTTTCAAACTTGACCCATGTCATGTTTCTCCTTTACAGAGCGAGTTTTATGAATTGAGAAAGATATGTAGCCAGCACTGAATTCCTTGGGTCTATAATGAGACCTGAGGGCAAAAGAGAATGTGCATAGACATCTAGTACACCATCAGATAAGAGGTTTTCTTCCCATGAAATTCAATAAACCTTCACAATGATCTTTCATTAAAAATTAATGCTAATTTGCTGTCTTGCCCACAGTTTGGACAACACATTTTTTAGAAGATCTTTACACATTAAATACATCATTAGTACACATGAATGCATCATCATTGCATTAAATGGAAGTGACATATTTAAAAATTATTTCTTTATCCTATTGAAGAAAGATTGTTAGGGGGTCGGGATGCAGCTTAGTGGTAGAGCTTGTGCTTAACAATCCAGCACCAAAGAGAGAAAAAGAGAGACAGAGACAGAGGCAGAGGAGGGAAGGGTGAGGGAGGGATCAGATACATAATAATTATATACCTGCAAGTATTTATTTACGTATATTTGGAATGTATATTTGCTTTGAGGTTAGGTAGAAAAGAAGAGTTTCCTTCTACCTTTGAAAATTTGTTTGGAGCATAGTAGATGATCCCATGTGAAATGATGATTCTGGGCTAGAATCCAGAGTACAGTGGTCATCTAATCAATCTTCTGTCTGCAAGGACACCACAGAGGTGACTGCTAAACAGTAAAAAAGAAAAAAAGAAGACAGCATACTCATATTCTTTCCTCTTCTGTAATTGTTATCCATAAAATTGGAAATTTAAAATATGCACAATTGCGTAAGCGATGTTTCCTTTAGTGAAAAGAGAAAACAAAAACAAATGCCTAAAGGCTGAGAACAGAAATTGATGAGTTTGGCAGTAGGCTTTGGAAACCAGCAATGATAGCCAATCTGACTAATATGAAAAAAATGTTGTAAAGAAGCACTAGAACCAAAAAAGAAAATGTTTTTTTGCACATAAAAATGCAGTGATCTTGTAACAGCTCTGAGGAAAGGTTTTCAACAATGATATTTTCCTAAGAAGGGAACAAAATGGAAAAAGGGGCATTTGCCTGCAATATCCCTGAAAAGATAAGATATCAAGTTCTCTATTCTTATGGATAATAGTGATTATTTTTATTAGAAACTTAATCATATGCCAGATACTTCCCTAAGCAAGGCAATGCACAGATTTTACATTTAGCCATGATAAGTAAGCTGGCCAGGAATTCCAGAATGATCATCATCCATAATTCAGTGTAAAGTATAAATCTAGCCAAATATCAGTATTTTGCCTGCAAGTATACTGCCAGGAGAAATAGCTGAAATAGTAACAGAAAATAAGAGAGAATCCATGAAAGTGAAGAAGGATGGTGCTAGAATTTATAATTTCCCTCAGCTTTTTCCTTTCTTTTCTTTTCTTTTTTTGAGAGATGGGATCTCACTATGTTACCTAGGCTGGCCTCAAACTCCCAGGCTAAAGAGATCTTCCTGCCTCAGCCTCCCAAGCAATTGATACCACCATGCCAGCAAGGACCTTCACTATTGAGGTAGAAATCTTTGCTCTATTCTAAACATGTTATGAAGATAAATAATTATTTAGATAAATAATCAGGCAATCTTACATATATGACTCTAAATTAGATTGCTTTGTGAATTACCTATGATGGGGGATGTGGCTCAAGCGGTAGCGCGCTCGCCTGGCATGCGTGGGCCCGGGTTCGATCCTCAGCACCACATACAAACAAAGATGCTGTGTCCATCAAAAAATAAATAAATATTAAAAAAAAAAGAATTACCTATGATGACTTGTGAAAAATTTCCCTCCTTCCAAAGGCAACTTACGCTGCCTCTCCTCATTCAATCTTCAGTCTGCTAGTGTCTTGAAGGACTGGCCTGCAGACTCTTCAGGCAAACCTTCATGAAAACAATTCTTCTCACTTGAAGTTTTGAAATGGACCTCCATAAGTTTATGATTTTACTCTGCACAGCATGCTCTGTTGCTTTAACAGTCAGCCAAGTTTGGAATTGTATCACCATCAGACTAATTCAGCCAACCATTATTCATTGTGTGTCCAGTGGGTCCTGGGAACCACATTGTCCAGCATACTGGGAACCGTGCAAGATTGACAGGGTTCCTGGGTGGTGAAGCTTACAGTTCTAGTGTGTTGATCATAGCTCCACACTAGATGTTGATAAGAAACCACTATGGGCATTAAAAGAAAAAAAAGATTCTTGAGTAATTCTATGAATCAAGTGGGGCAAAGAAATGTTAGGAAGAGAAAAGTGGAATTAAGGTACTGATCTCAAGAATGAGCCAGAACTTGAGTAGGCAGGCAGGCTTAAATGAGGGAATGAAGGAAAGACCCACTGCTGTTCCACAGGTTGGCAAGATAGCTCAGTAGAGGCTCAGTCAGACCCAGAGTAAAGTAAAGCATTCTTGGAATGAGAGCAGGCTGCTGTTTATGTGCTAGAATTTGAGATGAACTGGGAAAGTTGCCAATTAAAAAATGTCTCCTCCACAGATGTCTGGAGAAATGTGAATGTTTACTTCTCTTTGGGAGAGGTGGTAGTTAAAATCATGGACTTTGGAATCATGCAGACTTGTTTGTGAATTGCAGTTTTGCAACTTTCCAAGCATGTTGGGGCAGTTATTTTTCTCTTAGTCTTGGTTTCTCCTCTATAAAATGGGAATAATCATGTCCCCTTGCACATTTTTTATAAGATTAAAAATAGTATTATAAACCAAGCACTAGCACAGGCATTCAGAAACAGTAAGTATTTAATAAACGTAACTCAATATTATTTACATGAACTGTTTCAACTAACATTCATTGAACTCCTACTATATGCCAGGTACTGTACTGGTCATGGTATAACAGGGAACACAGTCACAGAAGGAACAGACTATAAGAAAAGGTGAAACCTGCTCTAAAAGAGAGTTAAGGAATGAAATGTTATTCTTTCTTTTTTCCCAAATCAGAGAAAGGAGGGAGGGTATTCTAGAAGATGGAACAAAAAAGACTCAATATAGGAAGAGTGTTTCATGCTGTTCTCTGAGCTAAAGATATTAGAAATTGGGCTGTCAACGTAAGAGAATACTTCCCCCTAAACACATTGTGTGCCTTTAACTTGGACAGCACCACACTCTCCTGGTTTTCTTGCAGTCTCTCTAGCAAGTCCTTCTCAATCTCCATCATAGGCTTGTTCTTATCTACCATTATGTGTTGGAATTCCTCAAGACTATCTGAAGAGTTTTTCTTACTCCATATGCTCTCCTTCAACATCTCATCTGTTACTACGACTTTCCTATAGGTTTCCACGACCACTTACATGCTAATTCCCAAAATTTTATCTTCACAGCAGATCTATCTAATAACCTACTCTAATTTCCAAATAATGTATATTTCCAATTATTTAGCAAAAATCCTCATTTGGTTGTCTTATGAACACCTCAAAATTAGAAAATTCAAAACTGCCTTATTTCCTTTCCAGTTTTTTTTCCCTGTGCTCTTGGTCTCAGTAAGTGCACCATCATTCATTTGAATGTTGTCCAAGTTTAAAAACCTGGCAGAGGTCCCCAATTTCACCTTCTCACTTGTGTTAGTCAGCTTTTCATCTTCGTAAACAAAATATCTGGAAAGAACTTAGAGGAGATAAATTCATTTTGGGCTCATGGTTTCATGGTTTGGGCTCATGGTCCAGCTGACTTCATTGCTCTGGGTTTGAAGGGAGGCAGAACATTACCTCCCTGTTTCCTCCACCACACCTGGGAGGGTGTGGTGGAGGAAAACTGCTCAGCTCTCAGCAGCTAGAAGCAGATAGAGAGAGAGATGGGGGGCAGGAAGAGGAACCAGGAAGAAGATATAGTCCCCAAGCCATGCCCCTAGTAACCTATTTCCTCCAACTATTACCCACCCGCCTATAGTTTTCACCACCTCCCAGTGGCCCATTCAAATTATTAATCGTCTCATGGTTTAATCCGCTAATGGATTAATTATAATGGAAGTTATAATTCTCATAAGCCAATCTTTTCACCTCTGAATATTGCAATATTGCCTAACACACGAGTTCTTTGGGGGACATTTTTAGATCCAACCATGATATCCCTCAATCATTTCATTTAACTAGTCATTAAATCAGTTTCTTCTACCTCTTGGATACAGACGCCCCAAGTCAATTTGTTTTCCAATCCTCATTTCCTCCACTACACTCTACCTAAACTATTAGCCTGTCTCCCTTCTCAAAGTAGCCAGAAAATGCAAATCTAACTATGTCAATGCCTTATTTAAAACTGTTCAGAAAAGGCTGGCATTTGCAACTCAGTAGTAGAGCACTTGCCTCAATGCACCAGGCCTTAGGTTTGATTCTCAGCAATGCATTAAAAAAGAAAAGAAAAGAAAAAAGCAAAAGTTTCAAAGACTTTTCATTGCCCTTGGGATAAATTCCAAACTCTTTACCAAACTGTTTGTCATTCTCCCAGCTCCAGTTATTCTGAAATTTCATTCCCTGTGATGCTCTGCACAGGTTAGTACTTATAAGTTTTTTTCTCCACGTGTCGTTCCTTCTATTTGAAACATTTCCTTCTTATCTTCACTAACCACTCTAGTCAATCTAGTCAACCTGCAGCTCTCACTTCCTCGGTGAAACTTTCGAAACCTCTCACTCTAGGTTCAATTCTTCACTCTTATCCTATCTTTCAATATTACAGGCATTAATGAAGAACCAACTTACTTCCCTCATATAGTTTAAAGCCTAATAGGGGAGAGAGAAATTATCAGATAGTCATACACATAAATGCAAATTTTTCTATAAAAAGTACCATGAGGGCTGTGGCTGTGGCTCAGTGGTAGAGCACTTGTCTAGCACGTGCAAAGCACTGGGTTTGATTCTCAGCACTACATACAAATAAATAAAATAAAGATCCATCATCAACAACAAAATTTTTTTGTGAATTCTTAAAAGAAAAAAAAAAGTACCGTGAAGTAGAAATACATGATGCTGGACTAGGAATGGAGCTCAGGGGTAGAGTACTTGCTGTTTTAATCAGGTATTTGTGTGTGTGTGTATGTGTGTGTGTTGTTGTTGTTGCTGTGACCAAAAGACCTATCTAAAGGAGGAAAAGTTACTTTGACTCTCAGTTTTAGAGTTTCAGGCCCCCTTTTGCTGACTATATAGCTCTGGGCCCCAGGTGTGGCAGAAGGGCATGATGGAGGAAAGCAGCTTAGGACACCATAATCAGGAAGCAGAGAAAGTTCTAACCAGAGACAAAATATAAACCCCAAAGGCATACCCCTTGTTTCATATTTCCTCCAGCCACACTCTACCTGCCTACAGTTATCACCAAGTTAATCAATCCATCAGTAGATTAAGCCACCATTTAGGTTACAACTCTTAAAATCTAATCATTTCACCTGTGAACATTCTTCAATTGTCTCACACATGAGCTTTTGGGGACACTTCATATCTAAACCATGACGTTTGCCCAGCATGCACAAAGCACTGGGTTCAATCCTCAGTTCTGGGGATTGGAGGAGAATCTATGATACTTTGAAAGGACTTTGGTGACAGAGAAAAGCCGTCCATAATGCAATGATGATTGGCTTAAACCTGAAGGTTGAGTAGGAGTTAATAATCAGTTGGAAGGGGAAATGAATTTCTGACCAGTGGAAGCATATCATAGGCCCCGTGGCAGTTAACTCTGTATTAACTGATAACAATCCTGGGACATGCTGAGTCTGAGATAATGTTGTCATGTGGAAATGCCAAGTAGGCAATTATTTATACAGGTCTGGGGCTCAAAGGCTCAGTTTAAGAACTGAAAGAAGGTCAGTATAACTGGAGATCAACAAGCAGGGGATACATAAAATGAAAATATAATATAGATGGGGCCAGACTTATCAAGGCCTTGAGGGCTTTGGGTCTTTATGCTAAAAACAAACAAAACAACAACAACGAAACATAGTTACAGTGGAAGGGGTAGAAGAAAAATTATGATTGGATTTGCATTGTGAAAGTATCACTGTGTATGATGTGTTGAGAAAAGATTTGGAGGAGGTGAGAATAGATGTTTCCAGTAGTTAAAATGGTGAGACAATGATTGCAGAAGTATAAGTGAGAGATGACGTTAGCTAGGATCAGGGAAGTGGTAATAGAAATGGAGAGAAGGCAATTCTATCAGAGATATTTTGGACATAAAATCAATAGGATTTGATGTTCTATTAGGAGAAGGATGCTTCTCTACTTTCTTGATTTCCCTAAAGAGGGATTTTCTTTAAATTTTTCTAGCTTCTTGACTTATCCCTCACTTCTTCTATGGATTGAAGAGTTGGGAGAGTAATCATTTTTGGAGGCTCAGACCTTCCTGCCTTTTCTTAAGGATCACCCTGCCTGCAGGAAACACATGTTCTTGGTCTGCATATGGGTTAAATTTTGTAATGAAGAGTCTGTCCTTGGAGGAGACTAGCAGATCCATCTAAGGACATGTGTGTCAGTGCATTTTGTAACTCTATAAAAGAATACCTAGAACTGGGTAAGTTATAAAGAACAGAAATTAATTTTATCACCGTTTTAGAGTCTAGGAAGTCCAAGATCACAGTTTCTAATGCTGCCAGGAATTGTGTAGATAAATCTTCTTAAAGGTGAGATTCAGAGTTAGGAAAAAGATTTCTTTGCCACATATCTAAATCACATTCTTCAACCTGAACTGTAATATTTTACATTCTTGTTAGCAATGTATGAGGATTTTAGTTTCTTCAAATACTTCACAACACTTGCTATTGTCCATTTTAGATTTTTGCCATTCTAATGTGTGTATAGTAGTATCTCATTATGATTTCAATTTGTGCTTGCCTAATAACTAATGATGTTGGACATTTTTTCATGTACTTTATTGTCATCTGTATCTTTTAGTGAAGCAAGCAATCTAATATTTGCCATTGTTTTAGTCAGCATTTTTGTCATTGTGACCAAAAGACCTGACAAGGACAGCTTAAAGGAGGAAAAGTTTATTTTGGCTCATGGGTTCAGAGGTTCAATCCATGGTCATTGCTCTGGCCTGAGGTGCAGCAGAACAGCATGGTGGAAAGATACGGTGGAGGAAAATAGCTCGACACATGGCCACCGGAAAGCAGAGAGAATTCTTCTAACCAGAGACAAAATATAAATCCCAAAGACACACTCCCAGTGACTGACATCCTCCAGCCACACCCTACCTGCCTACAGTTATCACCCAGTTAATTCACCAGTGGAGCCAATCATTAGGTGATAACTATCACAATCTAATCATTTTTCCTCTGAAAATTCTTGCATTGTCACACACATGAGCTTTTAGAGAATACCTCATAATAATAATAACCACAATAGTCATATCTTTCTTGCTGATTTTTAAGAATCCTTTGTATAATCTGGATACAAATCCTTACCAAACACATCTTACAAATATTTTCTCTCAATCTGTGACTTGTCTTTTTCTTTTCTTATTGGTATCTGCTGTGTTTTGAATGTGTTCCCTCCAAAATTCAGGTGTTGCTGAATTTTGGTGGTGGATAATATTAAGATAGAATCTTTAAGGTTAGGTCATGAGAGGCTCCTCCTTTATGATTGGGATCAAGGCCCTTAAAAAAAAAAAAAAAAGGCTTCACACAGTGTCAGGTGCTAGGCTTGTCCTTCCAGCTTCTATCTTGAGAGGACAAACAAGAAGACCTTCATCAAATGCTGGTCCCTTGATCTTGGACTTTCCAGACTCTAAAACTGTGAGAAAATTAATTTCTGTTCTTTATAACTTACCCAGTTCTAGATATTCTTTTATAGAGTTACAAAATACACTGACATACATGTCCTGAGATGAACAAAATTTTTTACTTTTTATAAAGTTAAGTTTATCAAGTTTATTTGCATGTCTTGTATCATATCAAAAAATATTTATCTAACCCAAGATCACGAAAAATTTTTTCCATTTTCTTCTGAAAGTTCCATTATTTTAGCTTTTATATTTAATTCTGTTACATACTTTTTAATTTTTATATATGGATGAAGTAAGAACCATCTTCCTGTTTAAAGCTACATAACCCAGCACCTTTAAAAAATAAATACATTTCTTACTGATTTAGTTTGGTACCTTTGTCAAAAAAATAGATCAATTATTTATTTCTGTCTCTATTTTGTTTTATTGATTTATATGTGTATTTATGCCAAAATCATATTGTTTTGATCACCATAGCTTTAAAATATGTTTTGAAATAAGTAAAAGTGCTCCAATATTTTTCTTCTTTTTCAAAAAAAAGGTTATTCTATCCTGTTTAGGCCATTCTAGACTCTTTGCATTTCTGTATAAATTTTAGGGGCCAGTTTTGATTTCCAAAAAGAAAAAAAAAAAACAGATGAAATTTTCTTAAAGTCTTCATTGAATCTATCAACCAGTTTGAGAAGTAACATCTTAAAAATATTTAGTCATCCAATTTTTGAACATAGTATAGTTCTTCATTTAATTAAATGTCTTATATGCATTGCTTTTATGTGGTGCTGAGGATCGAACCTGGGCCGCACGCACGCACGCCAGGGGAGCGTGCTACCGCTTAAGCCACATCCCCAGCCCTACATTGCTTTTATTATTAGAAAAAAATAAATTCTTACTCCTCTTTCCTCTGAAAGATTTTTTTGTGACTACTACTTATTCTGAAATGAGGATGAATTTCTCCTATAACTATTAGTTTCAACTGAATTTAAGTGTCATGAGCCAGGTCTCAGGAAAGTGCTCTGAACTACTTGGAACATCTCTGACACTAGTTTACTGAGGAAGAGACAGGTGCAGTGAGAATGCCTTTGGGGGCTGCATAGGCATTGTGTCAGTTTTTCTTTGCTGTGCTTCTCTCCTGCTCTTTAGGATACTTGTGAGAAGGATCATTTAATGTTTCCATCTCCATCAATATTAAATTGTACAATCTTATAGAAAATAAGTAATCAAGTACTGAATAATTTTCAGTTATTGAGAGATTATTGACAAATTCTGGAAGAATTGCTCACGACAGTTGTTTCATTATATGAAGATTTTCTGTTTTAGAGATTATTATTTATCTTAAGACATTTTTTGCTGCAGTTTTTTGGTAGAGTAAATTATCTTGAGATGGAATTTACCCAAACCAGAGAGTTTATATACACTAGAGAATATTACCTGAATACCAATCTCAATCTATATTAGTTGTAATTATAGTAAACCTACAGGAAAAAAAAATTTGAAATACTGCTAATATATTTTAAAACACTGGATATGTAAAGTAGCTTTAAAAAATAAAATAGCTATAACAAGAAGCCATTCTTTTACATGGAATGAAAATTTTTTTTCCTTCAATTTTTTCTATTTGAGGAAGCAAAAACACATTTGCACTAAGATAGAGTAAACTAAGGAAAAACAGCAAGCAGTAGCCTGCAGAAAGTAAAATGTAACACACTGTAGCTCCAATTACAGAACTGGTGAATAAGAAAGAAATAAATGAGACACAACACAACCATAAACACTTTCTATTTCTTACATTCAATGCTTCAAGTTATCAGTTTCAATTACAAAGAAAACATAAAAGGAGTTTGCAGTGAAAAAAGAAAGATGGAAAGTCAACCCAAGTGCATCTGTAAATCTATAAAATTTCCTCAAATATTAAAGGACATATTTTTAAAAATGAGGATGATAATGCTACTAACAGTAGAACATTTAGAATTCAAGTATTCCTACATATTTAATAATCTACTCAACATTAAAGGGCTTTATTAATAGCCCAATTATAACTAACAATTACAGGTACAAAAAATTACAGATAAAAAGGAGATAGAAACAGATAGATATAAATATGTGACACTTCAATTAGATATATTGCTTTTTACTGCTGTCTGAAGGGAATTTAAAAGTGCTTTTGAATTGGCCAATGAATTAGAGTTCTCCTCCTTATCTGTGGGGGCTATTTTTCAGGACCCTCAATGGATGCCTGAAACCACAGATAATACCAAACTCTATATATACTATCATTTTCCATATGTATCTATGAGAAACTTTCTCTTTTTCACTTCAAGGAAGCTCATCTTTGGCAGATCCAATTTACCAACATTACTACCCTTGTGCTTCGGGCCATTATTAAATAAAATAAGAGTTATTTGAACACAAGCACTGTGTTATTGGGCCAGTTGACATGATAACCAAAACAACTACTAAGTAACTGTGTTAGATAGCTATTCATTGCTGTAATCAATATATGAAGAATTTAGAGAAAAAATTTTGGCTCATGGTTTCAAAGGTTCAATCCATGCCCAGTCAACTGTGTAGCTCTGGGCCCGAGATAAGGGAGAACATCATTGCTGAAGGGTGTGGCAGAGGAAACCTACTCAGTTCCTAACAGACAAGAAGCAGACAGAAAGCATGCAAGGAGCCAAAGATAATATAAACCTGAGGGTATGCCCTCAGTGACCTACTTCTTCCAGAAATGCCCTACATGCCTACAGTTACCACCCATTAATCCATTCAAATTAGTAATCCATCAAATGGTTTAATTCACTGATTAGATTATAACATTCATAATCTAATTATTTCACCTCTGAATATTCCTGCATTGTCTCAGACTTGGGTTTTCAGGGGACATCTCATATTTAAGCCATAATTGTAACTAAAAGGTTGGTAGTGTATACAATGTGTATACACTGGATGCAAAGGGATGATTCATGACCCAGGACAGTTGGAACAGGACAGCACAAGATTTCAACATGCTATCTAGGACAGTATGCATTTTAAAATTTATGAATTGTTTACTTGTGGAAATGTCCATGTAATATTTTCAGACTATGGTTGACTATGAGTAGCTGAAACTGTGGAAAGTTAGGGGGGACCAACTTTAATCTGTTTTATTTTATCTTAGAGATGACAAACTGGAACTTCAGGGAAAATGAATGACATTCACTCTTTCATTCATCCATTCATGCATACATTCACTGAACTTTTGGGCCTTGTGCTCAAAAGGGCTAATCTCTGTGTGAAGAACTGGGAATTCAAGGACAAATCAAACCTTATGCAGTATGTAGTGTGTAGTATTTACACTCTAGTGAGAAGAAACAGAAGTTGCTTGCGCAAATATATTACAACTGTGAGGGAGTATCCAAAAGGAGCCATGTGAAGCTAGACAGAGGAGGAAAAAAATATGTTCTCAGTTCAAGAAAGTGTCCCCAAGGCAAAGGCATACAAGTAGAAGTTTGGAAGTTTTTTTTTTTTTTTCAACCCTGGGCCTCATTGAGTAAGGCGCCAGAGCTGTGTAGCATGAAGTTTGGAATCAGACAGTCCTGGGTTTGCATTCTATAGCTACTATTTACTAGTTATAAAATTTAAGGCAAGTTATCACCCTTAAACTTAGTTTCCTTTTCTGGGTCATTAAAGTGACAATAATCTCCTCTTTTCTGACTTATCATAAGGATAAATTTTAAAGTATAAAAGAAAATGCTCAGTAAAAAGTGCCCATTCTTAAGAATAAACAAACCTCTGCCATAACTCATGTGTCCTAATTGTCTAGACAAGTGCCACTTTTATAGCATGAGAACTTTCCTGGATTTGTCTTGCCTTTCCATTGAAATATAATGGCCAAAGTTATTTATTTATTTTTTTTAAATATTTTTTAGTTGTCAATGGACCTTTATTTTATTTATTTATGTGCAGTGCCGAGAATTGAACCCAATGCCTCACACATGCTAAGCAAGTGCTCTACCACTGAGCCACAACCCAAGCACCTACAATGACCAACTTTAAATATGTACTGATTTTTCACTGTATGTGATGCAAACCCATAATGCCTGTCAATAGGAAGGGCAGCAGAATAGAATAGACATTATGATTGCTATATGTATATAGGTGACTCTATGACAAGTGTGATTCTGCAATCTGTACAATTAGAAAAATGAGAAATTATACCTCAATGATTTAAATGTATGAATTGCCAAGATCATTGTAATGTCATGTGTAGCTAATAAAAAAAAAAAAAGAACAAAAAAAAAAAATCAGGACAAAAATCAAGACCATGGAGGACCATACCTTTTCTTCTTGTGTCATCCAGAGTGTCCTTGAATAATATCTGTGGTATTGCAATATTTGTCTTCTTCAAAAGAAGATAGAATTAAAAATTTATGCAGTACTTTTGCAAATATCTACAAAATAAATTTGATAAATCTTTTTGAGAATTTATACCAGAAACAAACAAAAGACTGTTTGCTAGACTCTATAAAGAAGTGAATGAATATTGATAGACTTGTTTTATAATAATATCCTCTTAATCTGTTGAAAACCCCTACAAGGTTACTATATTGAAAATGGTCAATATATAACCATCTGAGTAATTTTCTAATTATGAGTAACTCATCAACGAAATGTTAGAGGTATCTATCTTCAATGCCACAGGAGATCTAATGTATCTTTCCATCAAACTGCTCCTTATACCCTATTCCACCAAATAACATTACTTGAGGGCCACCCCAAAGTCCAGATGGTCACAATCTCTACATCTAATTAATAACCAATGCTGAAGATAAGATCTATTTGATATTACTTAGTTTGAGCCCTCTGGATTTGCTTTAGTCCTTCATCATAATAGACCACTAGTCTACCTCCCTGTTTAATTCTACTTAGATGACCTCATATAGTTTGCTGAGTGATCTAACAAGAAAATGTGATCACAAAATGTAGAGGTAGAGTATCTCCCATCCCAAAAGGTACCCTAGTCCCTGGAACACTTGAATATTACAATACATGCCAAAATTATTATGGTTTCAGATTTTAAGATAGGGAGATTTTCCAGGGATATTTGATGTGTCCAATTTAATCACTTGAATCCTTAAACAGAGCACTTTCTCTAGCCAGAGTCACAGAGATAGAGAGTAAAAAAGGAAGAAGAGATGCAGCAGAAAGGGAAGAAGGAGGGATACCAAGTGAGAGGAGAATTCAGGGTGTCCCTACTGGCTCTGAGATGGGGGGTCCTTTTGCATGAATACAGAGCAGCTCTGGAAGTTAAGGGTAATGCCCAGATGGCTGCCAGCAGGAAGTGAGACCTCAGTGCTATCCACAAGGGACTGGATTCTATGGAAAACCTGAATGACCCTGGGAACAGATTCTTCCCTAAAAGCTCCAGTAAGAAACAGTCCTGCTGACACCTTATTTCAGTCCATGTGTCAGACTTTTGTCTGATAGGAATTGTGGTAACTTGTTATAGCAACAATGAAAAACTAACACACAAGGCTCCAGTGACCTATGTCTCTCATCTCCAAAGGATAAAACCTAAGCTCCTTGCATAGTTCAAAATCTTGTTATTCTGTTCCCAACCTAACTTGCTCTTTGATGTTATCTTCTCCCATCATTCCCTGCTCTTTTCCTCCTTATCTCCCCATTCTCGGAATGCCTGTTATTCGCTTACCTTCTGAATGTGTCAAACTGGGAGATTTCAATTCATTATTCATGTCCTAACCTAAAGACTATCTCTTTTTTTTTTTTATTCTTCTATGAAGACTTCATTGACTTCAGCAGTTTTTCTTTCATTCACTCAGTATTTGTTGAGCACCTATTAAAGGCTAGGTACTATTTTAGGTGCTGTGAACAAGACATTACCAGTCCAATTTCTCATGGAGTTTCCAATCCAGTCCAGAGCAAGGAGAATAGCAACATTAAATAAATAAGCAATCAAATACACAATTAACATAATTTCACATTGTGATAAGCACTGTGGACAAAATGAAATGTGCAGCATGAGAATGTTTTGTTGCAAGAGAAACTACATTGCAAGAGAAGCTACATTAGGAAAAGTGGCCAGAAAAAGGTTTGAAGGCAGATCTGTAGGTTGAGAATGAGTTGGCCACACAGGTGAGCTGTGGAGGACTAGCCCAGGCAACTCAGTGAAAAGTTATTTGAGCTTGGAATGTCCCAAGATTAGAGATATCTGCCTGGTTCAACAGTAACATGGAGGGGAATTGTGGACTAAGATGAGGCCCGAGAGATAACGACAGGGGCCAACATTCAGGGCCTTGTGGGCTGTGGTAAAGAGGAGGGATTTTATACTGAGTGCAAAGGAAAGCCATTGGGAAGGTTGTGAGTGATGTGATGTGACTAACACATAAGGGCATCTCTCTAGCTGCCCTGTGGAGAATGGACTATAGAAGAGTGATTATAGCAGCAGGAAGAGCAGTGAGAGGGCCTACAGGACAGGGAGAGCCAGAACTAGGAGAGGAGACAGCTGAGATGGTGCATAGTTGACAGACTGATGAGAGATCCTGTATGCGAAATCAAGAGCATTTGCTGACAGGTGAGCCTGGAGATAGAATCCATTAACTGTTCCTTAGTCCTAACATTCTTGACTTCTGAATTCCTTTCCTTAGAGCTGACTCCAGGTTTTAGCTTGAGTGGGTGGTGCCATTTACTTAGCTAGGGAGAGGAACAGGCAGGTCTAGGGTGAAAAACCAAGAACTCTGTTTATATTGTATGAAGTTCATATCTGTTAGACATCAAAGAGGAGATGTCAAACAGTTTTCTGTATGGGGCTGGAACAGGAGGGAGGTCAAGGATGGAAAGGTGAGACTGAAGTCATCATCACATGGAGGGTAATTAGACCTCAGTGCTCTCTCCATGCTCTCACTGTACTTTCTAGAGACCCCCAACTCAGCCTTGTCATGCTGCCTCCCAATTTGCTCCTTGTATGGGTGTCTTCCCTCTCTATTTGTAAGTCTTTGAGGCAAGAATTGTGTGGTGTCTATTCTCCTTTCTGTATAACAAGTGCCCATTATATAGTAGTGTTCAATAAACAACTATCGAAAAAAATTAAAATGTTGGGGGGCTGAAGATGTAGCTCAGTGATAGGGCACTTGCCTAGCATGCAGGAAGCCTGGGTTCCATCCTTAGCACTGAAAAAATTGTTGGAAGAATAACAATCATGGGCTGGGGATATAGCTCAGTTGGTAGAGTGTTTTCTTCATGTGCATAGGGCCCTGGGTTCAATCCCCAGCACAAGAAAGACAGAAAGAAAGACAGAAAGAAAGAAAAGAAAGAATAAGAATAATGATCATGGCAGCCATTGAGAGTTTGCTATGGGTTATCACCTACTGTTTAGTATTTTGAATTAGATACACACACATATATTTTCATATAGGCACATGTATACAGGAAAAGATCTGAAGTGTGCACACCAATTATTTTCAGTGGTTACCTGGGGAGAAGGAGCAGGGAGGATGAGAGAAGGAATTTTACTTCGTATGTTTTATTGTTTTAATTTTTTCAGTGAGCAGTTCATCCTTTTTGTACAACATTTGTAATTTTTAAATCAATGAGAACAAACAAAAGGAAATAAAAAGCTGAAGCATTCTTTCCTCATCGAAGGAGGACTTTGATATTCTACTTCATGCAACAAATAACATTGAAAACAGAAACAGATGTCCTTCATTCGAGCATGGAGAAGAAAGCAAAAGTAGGAGAACTTGCTTAAGAAAGAAAGATTTTAAAATAAAAGTAATCTCTTAGAATTTAATGTACACGAGCACATATGGCTTTCATTGTTTTGTTAATCATTTTACAAATGTAAAGGAGGACAGAAATAACTTGCTAATTTTACCACAAAAAAATATATTTGATAACCTTGAATGTGTTACCAAAGAGAACGTGTCCAAGGAAAGATAGATAAAACACAAAATATTAGAAAGGTTATCTGTGATTGAAATAAGTTTTTAGGTTGAACACTATGAAATTCTCATTTTTATGAATCAAAAATGGTAGCAAATCAGTTTTACAAGTTTCAACAAAACATATAAGGGTTTCATATGTACCTTTAAAAACAACAAAAATATATAAATAAAGTTTAAGTTTTATTTTTAATCACTTTAAAAAAAATATTCTATAAAGCTTTATTTATTTATTTATTTTGGTGGGGAATACCAGGGATTGAACTCAGGGGCACTCGACTACTGAGCCACACCCCAGGCCTATTTTGTATTTTATTTAGAGACAGGGTCTCACTGAGTTGCTTAGTGCCTGGCTTTTGCTGAGGCTGGCTTTGAACTCATGATTTTCCTGTCTCAACCTCCTTGGTGGCTGGGATTACAGGTGTGCATCACCGCACACCTGTAATCCCAGCCACCTGGCTGTCTAATAAAGCTTTATAGGAGCCACCTGGCTCCTATAAAGCTTTATTAGACAAACCTGACAACTAATTTTTTCTCAGCTTTTTAATTTACTTTAATTTTTCTTTTTTGTACTGGGGGTTGAACCCAGGGGCACGTAACCACTGAGCCACATCCCCAGCCCTTTTTCTATATTTTATTTAGAGACAGGTCTCACTAATTGCTTAGGGCCTTACTAAATTGCTGAGGTTGGCTTTAAACCTGCTATGCTCCTGCCTCAGCCTCCCAAACTCCTGGGATTATAGGTGTGTACCACCACGTCTGGCAGGGAAACTCATCTTTTCATAATACATTCCAAGTATCGATGTTAATATTTAAGGGGACCATTCAGGTATCCTTTGTGCTTTATTAGTGTTTAAAGCAGAAAAGAAGAAAACAACTAAAACCAAATCCTTTCGTGAAATACTAGTGTTCAGTGAAGAAAGCTGGGTTCCATTCTCAGCACTGAAAAAAAAAATGTTGGAAGAATTATGATCATGGCCATCCTTGAGAGCATGCTATGTTTAGACACTCACAGGTTATATGATCCTATTTTAAAGTATATATATATATATATATATATATATTTTTTTTTTTTTTTCACATATGTATTTTCTACTGACAGCTAAATTTTGTGACAATCTCAAAGGTTATCAAAAAATTTAGATTGTTTTAAATCTAAGTTCATTTTTTAAGATCAAAGGAAAACAAAGGCCTAATTCACTGTAGACAGATATGTGTTAACAGCATACCAATTGAACAGATACTTGATTTAGAGTGAAAATATATCATGAGAAAAGGGAACACATTGTTGTGGGAAGGTAAATTAGTACGGTCACTATGGAGAACACTATGAAGATTCCTCAAAAAAAAATCTATTATATGATCTAGTAATCCCATGAATTCAAAGGAAATGAAATTGGCATGTCAAATAGATACATATATGCCCATGTTTATTGCTGTACGATTTATAATAGCTAAGATATGTATTCAGCTTAAGTGTCTATCAACAGACAAATGGATAAAGAAAATGTGGTGTGTATATGCACAATGAAATATTATTCAGTCATAAAAAAGAATGATATTCTATTATTTGCAGAGAAATGGATGAAACTGGAGGACATTAAGTGACATAAGTCAGAAACAGAAAGATCACATGCTCTTTCATATGTGGATGCTAAAAAAGGTTGATTGGAATGTAGAATAGTGATTAATAGACAGGTGGAGGAAGAGAAGTCTAGAGGGAGTTTGGAAAACAACAATTACATAGAAATAATAAGTCGAGGTGCTACAGCACAGCAGAGACTATTGATCACAATAACCTATTGTATCTTTTATGAAGAACTAGAAGAGAGGAGCTTGCAGGCTCCAAGCACAAAATAGTGAGAAGGAGATAGAAACCTTAATTACCCTGATTTGATCAAAACATATTGTATATGTGTATTGAAATATCACACTGTACCCTGTAAATATGTACAATTAGAAAACTAATTAGTGAAAAATATGACTTCATAAAAGAAAATAAAAGCAGAGAAAAGAAATTTACTATGACTGCAATCCTTAAATTATTGCTTGAGGTATACTTTTCTATCTAGAAATTCATTTAAAAATAGTTTTACCATCCAAAAAATTAAAAACTTCAAATTGGACTAGTTTGTTTCATTAAAGCTAAGACCTCATCTACAAGAATTTCTTTTTTTAATATTTGTTTTTTAGTTTATATGGATATACTATCTTTATTTTACATTTATTGGGTGCTGAGGATGAATCTAGTGTCTTAATCATGCTAGGCAAGTACTCTACCACTGAGCCAGGACCCCAATCCAAAATTTTTTTTTTGAGGGGGGGTACTAGGAATTGACTCAGGGGCACTCAACCACTGAGCCACATCCCCAGCCCTATTTTGTGTTTTATTTAGAGATAGAGTCTCACTGAGTTGCCTAGCATCTCGCTTTTGCTGACATTTGGCTTTGAACTTGGCATCCTCGTGCTTCAGCCTCCCAAGCCACTGGGATTATAGGCGTGTGCGCCACGCCCTGCTCTCTACTAGAAATTTCTATATCTTGAAGCACAAATTATAATCATTGTCCTTATTTTATTTTTAATTTTTTTAGTTGCATATGAACAGTGTACCTTTATTTTATTTATTTATTTTCATGTGATGCTGAGGATCCAATCCAGTGCCTCACACATGCTAAGCAAGTGCTCTGCCACTGAGTTACACCTCCAGCCCCTGTCCATATTTTAATATCAGAATAATGTTCATCACCAAAGGTCCTATCCTGTCCTAGTAAAGGATTTTTTTTCAATGCAAATAGAATATATGTATTCAAAATTGCAGGAAAAGAAAAAAAACAAAGAGGAAGGAGGATGGATGGAAGACCAAAAAAAAGGAAAAGTAGAGGGGCTGGGGCTATAGCTCAGTGGTAAAGTGCTTGACTAGCAAGTGTGAGGCCCTGAGTTCAATCCTCAGCACCACATAAAAATAAATAAATAAAATAAAGGTACTGTTTCCATCTACAACTAAAGAAATAGAAAGAAAGAAAGGTAGAGGGAGTTATTCTGAAATGATAGGATTATTTCAAGAAATTGGTGAGTAGAATATACTATTGAGTTTCATGATGAACTAGAAATAAGCTCAATTCTGAAGGAACTATTGTCTCACAGCTGGGGGAAACTATGTTTGCCTTTCACTAAGGAAGACTGAGATCAAGCTCATAATGCTGACCAAAAAGATGCCTGCTGCCACCCAAATGGTGCAATTGTCTCATGTGAAGTCACTGTGCAATTCCAAAACACTGATCTGGAGCCTGAGAAGACCTCCTTCTTCCAGGTTTTGGGCATCACTACTAAAATTTCCAGGGGCATCAATGAAATCCTGAATGATATGCAGCTGATCAGTGGGACCTACTAAAGCCACACTTCTGAACATGCCCCCACCCCTGATTCTCCTTTGGGCTGATCAGCCAACAGCTGTTTCGATAATGGCAGCATCTGTAACCCTAAAGTTTAAAATCACAAAGAAAACTGCACTCTGCTTCCTGGTGGGCATCTGCAATGTTGCTAGTATTTGTCTGCAGATTGGTTACCCAACTATTGCCTCTATGCCCCATTCTCTCATCAGTGTGTATAAATAGGTCCTGGCTTTGTCTGTGGGAACTTAATATACTTTTTTACTTACTGTAAAGATGGAGGGCTGCTCAGCTGATCCATCTGCATTTGTGGCTGCTGTCCCCATGACCCGTATTGGCTCCCCCCCCTGCTCCCGCCCTTGTTCCTGCTGTTGCCCTAGTCAAGGTTGAAGCCATGGAAGACCTGGAGGAGCTGGACAAGAATATGGGATTTGGTCTCTGGCTAATCACCAAAAAGCAATGAACTCTTACCAGCTTTATTCATTTATTTAGTTATTTGGTACCAGGGATTGAATTTAGGGGCACTCGACCACCAAGCCACATCCCCAGCCTTATTTTGTATTTTATTTGGAGACAAGCTCAGTGAGTTGCTTAGTGTCCCGATGTCGCTGAGGCTGGCTTTGAACTCATGATCCTCCTGCCTCAGCATCCCAAGCTGCTGGGATTACAGGCATGTGCCACCGCGCCTAGCTTGCCAACATTATTTTAAAACAAAGCAAAAAAAAAAAAATAGTACTGATACATGGTTTCCTTTCCTTTGACACAGAATAGTCTTTGTTGTGAGGAAATTTGATATACACATCTATAATTTTATAAAGATTTTGTTTGTATATGAGCTCTCCATGGTTTATGGACTCTGTCAGACATTTTCTTGCTCTTTTTTTTTTTTTGAGAATAGTACATTCAACAGCATTTATTAATTCATATTAATTCATTCAACAAATGTATACTGAACACTTCCTCTGTACTAAACATTCAATTAACAGATATTTATGGACTCTGAGCCCTATGGTGTGCTTGTTTTGGGGATATCATGGATGAGTAACAGGCATGGTTCATGCCCTCACTAGTCAAGCAGGGAAGAATGATCATTAAGTCAATTATTACAATAAAGTCTGAAATGCCTTATGATTTGAAGAAATAAAGGATGTTACAAAAGTATATAGTGAGCTACTCACCTAATCTGGAATGAGTAGGGAAAGCCTTTCAGTGATCATAGCTGAGTTGCAATCTGGCCTGGGTGGGACCTAGGAATACAGGGATGTAATGACACAATCCCTGCCCCCAGGAAGCTTACAGTTTAATAGACCTCTAAACCATGTGAACTAACAACCTCAGCACAACCTAAGAGCCAGAAAGGAAGAGTATAAAAGAAGTTCAGAAGAAAGAGGTTCTGACAAGATCTGTATTGGAACAACATAAAAGATTTAATGTCTCTGAATGGATCTTGGAGAAGTGTAGACTTTGGTCTGGGGTTCAAGGGAGAAGGAAGATGTCCTGTATTGAAGGAAACTGCGGGGTATGTCTAATGGGCAGAGATGAGCCATAGGTAGCTACTTATCCCTTTTATCGTAAACATTCCGTCATAAACATTTCAAACATAAAACAAAGTTGAATGAATATTACAGTAACATATACTTTCCAAGTCCTACCATTAATGTTTCTATCCTACTTAACAATATATCTATCAAAATTTCCAAATATTATAAAAGAAATATATGTGCTTAGAATAATTTTAGACTATAATAAATTATATTTTTGGTGGTTATTTTCAAAATTGAACATTCACTAAAATCAGAGGTTATAGGAATGTGTTTTTTCTTTTCTTTCTTTTTCTTTTTTGGTGAGTCTGGGAATCAAATCCCAGGGTTTCACATATGCTAAGCATGTGTTCTACCACTGACCTGAACTCCCAGCCCCTAATATAAATTTTTAAATAAAATCTCAAATAAAGAAGTTAAGAGTATATTTGTGGGAATTAAATAAACAGAAAATACTATTATAGAAAAATATAATCCATAGACTTTAAAATTCTTTCATCTATCAACAAGGTGCTTTAGTTTATTTTTGTTTTCATTTTGTTATGGTAACTATGAAAGGATTTATGCTGATTAGGAATAATAGGTTTGTGATTTAAATTACAGTTGGCAGTTTAAATTTCCCCATTCAACTGATAATTGGATTTCCAGCTTCTAGATTTTTATGAAGGCTAGGCTATCAAGCATTCTTAGGATTTTTAAAGTTTTATATACTCCTTATGGTAATTTAAGTATGCTAGTAAGAATCTTTTATGAATATGTATTATAAACATGAAGAAAATGGAAAGATGTGCTGAGAAATAATCTCACTCTTATAAATGCATGCTTTGCTAATGCACATTCCAGGTGAGAAGGCTTTTTAAAAAGGCATTTCTAGGAATAATATGAGATCTAATTTGGAATCATGCCTTAGTTTGATCATTCCAAATCTCACTGCCCATAAGAATCACCTGTAGAACTTACAACATTGAATATCTGGTTTAATCCTCCAAATTCTAACCAGTAGGCCTAGGGTGGCATCCCAGAATCTTCATTTCTGGCAAAGGATGAACACAATGCAAGAGAACACCTTTGAGATAATACTGACAAGTCCTTATGTTGCATCACTCAGGTTTGACTGAGCACATTGTGGAATATCTTCTTAGTCCATTTGGACAAGATATTAATGAATTTTAATTAAGGAGTTATAATAATTTTAGCTATATGGAAGCAGGTTATTTGAATTAATCCTCTTGCAAAAGATATCTTAAAGTGATGAAATAAATTTTAAAATGTTCTTTCTATAGTATCTTATTTAGGTAGGAAATTATCAGACAAAATTGAAGCGAAGTCAGAAATCCTAAGGCTAGCTGAGAACCAAGGCTATTTGTATGCTTTGAGGGTATTTACTAAAAGGGAAAATTTTGAGGGGCAGTTCATAGTTTGGGCTCATGGGACATACAAGACAGGGAGTCTAGTAGGAAAACCTCCCCCAAGAAATCTGGGACCCAAAAGGGCCAAACCCCACAGTAAGACAATTTGGAAAGAAGTCCCTCCATCCCTTATCCCCAGAGTGCCTGGGTTCTGTGAGGTTGGAGAGGAGAAGAGGACATTTCTAGGTAAAGCTGTAACCACAAGCTGGTGTTTATGCTGTTTTTCAGCCCAAATTTATATCACCTGGGGGGCAAAAAAAATTTCAAAGGCATCAATTTAGTTTAGAATTATTCTAACTAGAAGACTCTTTGTTTATCTGACAAAGATAAATGTAAATCCTTTCTGGTAGAGAATCTCTTCATCTCAGGCCTTAAAAAGTGCCATACATAATTTTCCAAGGAAAGTGAGTGTGACAGATTGCAACAGTGACCCCATTCCTTACTTCTCTTTCTAGTCACATATTTTGCCATGTAACTTTGCAGTGTACTCATGCCCTTCCTCTTGACACTGGGCTCAGTCATTCAACTTGCTTTTGTTATTGGGTGGCTTTTCAGATAAGATACAAGCATAAGCTTGAGATGGGCTTGCTCAGTAAAGTTTATTTTGTACCTCTGCCATAGCCATAAAAATATGCCAGGCCATCTTGCTAGCAGCTTTGAAAAAAAATTAAGGTAGGCCTAAACAGATCTTTTTATCTGGACAAAAAGTCCTTTAAGAATCTTTAAGGTACATTTGTCCCACAGTAGACTGACAGGGGCCATTCCGACTCGGCTGTGGCTCTCAACAGACATGCTCAAAGTTGTAACAATTAAGTCTATAGATAGAGGTATATTTCAAAAAATCACTTTGGATGTGTATTTTGGTAAATAGAGCTATTTGGAATTAAATACACAGAAAACCCACAAAGATTTTGAGAGAATTGTACTAGCCAAAACACTGCCAAGCACTGCCAGACTGAACTGAAACTGTTTAAAATAATTGGGCAGAGAAAATCTTCTGGGCTTTCAACTTTCTTTAGGCTGAGAAAGTGGCCCAAAGATATTTCCAAATGCTTTCTGCAGAAATGATCAAGGAGCAGAAGAAAAATCAGAGACATTTCAGATGGAGATCCAGGAGGCATGGAGACAAATACACTGGGTGTCTCTCTCAGGAAGCCAAACCAGGGATTACTCAAGGAGCATTCTTCATCTTCAGAGAAGGGGAACCTGAAACATTTGCCTAGTAGAATTTCAAAACCATTATGAACCAGTGACTGCTATTCTTTCCCATTTTGAATGGAAGTCTATTGCAGTTATTCTGTCTCTGTTCAATATTGTTGGGTTTGTAGGGGGCAACAACTTGCCTTTTATTTATGGGACTCCAGATGTATGTGATCTGGATCTGATGCAGATCAGAAGATCCTGGACTTTGAGCCTAATTGTGAGCATATTTTGCACATGCACATGGGAGGAATGTGAATTATTTTGATTGTAAGAGCAGACTATGGTAGTTTGCAGAAATATTCCTAATTTTTCACCTCTTCCTGTTTCCATATCTTTACCAAGTAAGTTTACAATTCGAAGAGAAACCTGCCTCATACCTTGACAACTGGCCATGTGATGTACTTTGCCCAGCAGGATATTAGGAGACATGACAAAAGCAGAGGCTTAAAATAGGGTTACTCCTTAGGGCTTGCTTTCTTGTACCTTGGACATTATTGTGAGAAAATGCCCAGACTATGGTCCTAGGAATAGGGTAGTGAGAAACAAAGGGAGCAGAGCCACACCCTGTCAGAGGGAGCTATTTCAGCACACAGACTGCTAATCCCCAAACACAACAATGATCCTTGCTGAGATCAGCAGAGCTACCTAACAGACCCATAATTAATCCTAAATGTGTGGACAATTATCACTTATTGTAATTTTGATTCTCTGTGAAAATTGCCTCCTTTTTGTTAACATGGTCTTTATTTCAAATTATTACATGTGAAATAATTTCCTTTTAAAAGCTGATTCTCTAAAACATGATAAACAGAGGCCTTGAAAGCACACTAGGCTCCTTTTTGTAAGCTCTCTGTCCCACATAGAAACAACCTCCTTCCACCTGGAGTGGTAGAAAGATAGTTGACATTAAGACATCCTGACATGATATGGAAGACATTAAAATCTGTAAAGGAAATCACATTGTAAATAACTGGTTCTTTAGTATCAAGGACAAATGGGCTCAGTATTTTTGACTGAAATTTCTAATGCGAGATGCACATGCAGTTGTTTTCCCACTTCTCCCCAAAGTAGCACTAACTTTTTACACACACACACACACACACACACACGTACTATCTCCTAGATCTCTCTCCCTCTCTCTCTCTCTCTCTCTCTCTCTCTCTCTCTCTCTCTCTCTCTCTCTCTCTCTCTCTCTTCCTTTTGGTAATAGAATCCCCATTGCAGCTAAGTATGTATTCTTTTTTTTTTCCCCAAATAGATGAACACAATATCTTTATTTTGTTTATTTGTTTTTATGTGGTGCTGAGGATTGAACCCAGTGTCTCACATGTGTGAGGCAAGTGCTCTGCCACTGAGCCACAACCCCAGCCCTTAGTATGTATTTTTTTTTTTTTTGAGAGAGAGAGAGAGAGAGAATTTTTTAATATTTAGTTTTCAGTTTTCGGTGGACACAACATCTTCATTTTTTATTTTATGTGGTGCTGAAGATCGAACCCAGCTCCCCGCACATGCCAGGTGAGTGCATTACTGCTTGAGCCACATCCCCAGCCCTATTATATATTCTTGATTAATTTCTTATCAATGAAATGTGAGTGAAAATGATTTGGGCAAAGTCTGTGTCACTACCTTAAGGAAAAAAAAAAGGTTTTCCTCCACTTTCTCTTTTCTCCTTTTCCATTAAATGGATGCAGATGTGGTATTAGAACAGTTTCAATTGTATGGTCAAGAACAATACCTCAGGGCAATGCTTTAATGTGTATTAAAGCTGCCTGGGGGATCTTGTTAAAATGCAGGTCCTAATTCAGTAGGTCTGGGGTTGACTGAGATTCTGCAGTTCCAACAAGCTCTTAGGAATTGCCCCTGCTGCCTTATTGCCATTACAAAGGCAATAAGGGATAGTGAGTCAACAGATTGAAGGGACCTGAGTTCCTGGGGTACTCTGAGTACAAGAGCTCTCTGTTCAACTCAGTCTGTTTCACTCCCCATGATTTCTGAGTCAGTGTTTGAGACCTTTTTGTTTCAATAGCTTGGCATGTGGCCCAAGTAATAATTCATGGAAGCAGAAGGGGACTTGGTGGTCTAGGCTCCTAGAGTGGGAGCCTTCCAATATCTCTCACTTTACTCAGGGTTAAGGATACTTGACATTGGTTTTTCCACTTTACCATCTTTTATCAGAGGTGAAGATGGGTCAATTGCTCCAACAGGAAAGGTCATCTCTGCAATTCCCTGCTTCTGATTTCTTCAATCAATTTCTTGTTCAGTAGCCTGTTGACTAGAAATTTACTTCTTATAGAGATATATCCATAGGCTTGCAATATATTAGTGAGTGAATACTGGAGTTTTGATAGTTGCATAAATTGGCATTTTGCTTTATACTAGTCTTTTGTATTCAGTTGGTATAAGTTTGTCTCTAGACATTGTTTGGTTCTGGGTGAGCTGGCAAGAGCAGTTTCTCTGTCTCCAGAGCTAAGAATATACTTTGGCCTTTAATGTCCTCTGTGACATATTTCCATGCTGAGAAGTCTTGCCTGGAGGCCATGCAGGCACTCCACCAATCCACTGCTTCCAAACAACTATGGGATATTTCTCCCCCAAGTCAGTATACTTAAGGAAGGGAGCCTTTAATGTTTTCCACTATAAACCAGTAGCAAATTAGGCGTGCAGGGAGCCCTTGTGGGACCCATAGCAAGGTCTGATTTGCCATCTTTGTGTCTCATGCTCACCTGATTCCTTGTGCCTGAAGCACCTGTGCTCTCAGACCACAAGGATGTGAATGAAGGACTTGGCCCTCCATGCTAAAATCCACTTCTGCTCTAACTCCCTCAGGCCACATTAATCTCTGCCTCCTGTGAACTCTAACACTTGCTTTGTAAACCTTATAATAGCTAATACTCACAGCCCTGCCCTGTGAATTTTTCCTCTAGGAAAACATTATTAGACTCTTCCACAAGACAGTGAGTTCCTTGGACAGGCCCTGTATCTTCAACCTCCCTAGCCTTGACAGAGGCCATACTGGAGCTTGCCACAGTAATTGCTCAATAGATGTGTACTGTTCAGTGATCACATTTCTGGTTTCTGGAGAGGTGGAACCAGGGACAGATCCAGATTTCTGATGTAGACACACTGTATTTGGGAAACTTCTAGCTTGCCAAGCCATGGGAAGAGAAATATGGTAAGCTCTCAAAATCTTTTTTCCTCTTGATTCTCAAGCCACCATACTCTCTCAGTGTTTCTTCCACCCGCCCCAAATTCTTGCTGTTCCTTCTTAGTCCCTTTTGCCTTCTTCTCCTTTTCTACTTAAGGTTAGATACCAGAGACCCACCCTCCTACCTTTGACATCCTCTCATTCTGGAAATTTGAACTCATTCCCAAGGCATCAAGTGGCCAATTTTATACCAATGGCTGTCACATCAGGACATTCTGCCCAGCCCAGCCGCTGGGCTTCAGCTCCCTGTCCCATTCCAGATAATCCAACATCTCTGTTTGCATGTGTGGTATGTACCGAATATTTGTGCCCCACTCCTAATCATACTTTGAAGTCTAAACCCAGTGTGTCTGCATTTGGAGACAGGGCTTCTAAGCAAGTAACTAAGGTTAATGAAATCATAAGGGTGTGGTTTTGATCCAATAGAATTAGGATCCTTGTAAAAAGAGATGTCAAGCTGGGTGTGGTGGCGCATCCCTGTAATCCCAGCGGCTTGGGAGTCTGAGACAGAAGAATCTCGAGTTCAAAGCCAGCCGCAGCAACTGTAAGGCACTAAACAATTCAGTGAGACCCTGTCTCTGAATAAAATACAAAACAGGGCTGGAGATGTGGCTCAGTGGTTGAGTATCCCTGAGTTCAATCCCCAGTACCCCCCCAAAAAAAGAGAGAGATAAAAAAGCTTTCTCTCTCCACTTGAGAGCTCCCCACTTCCCCAGTACCTCACCCCTAACTGTGTGAGATGGTAGCTGTTGAGAGCCACAGCCGAAGGGGCCCCAGCAAACTTCCAGCTGCCAGCTGATTGGCTCCTCTGTGGTGATGCTCATTGGGCTGTTTCCCCGCCCTTTCAGACCACGGAGCTGCTCATTGGGGGACTCTTTTGGCTCCGCCCATGCGACCCAGCCAATCGGTCTCAAGAGAGGAGGAGTGGAGGTTGAGAGGCTCCTGGGAAGCTGGAGGTGGCGGTTGGGCTCTCGGGAATTCCTGGAGAGCTGGCATGGTGCGGTGTGGGTGCTAAAAAGAAAGTTCCTTCCTGCTTGACAAGTGGCTCCTGAATTGTGCCCAGCCAGATTGCGATATTTAGTGGCCCGTAGGGGGAACGAACCTGCGACCTTGACGTTATCAGCACCAAGCTCTGATGAATCCAAATTAAAAAGTTTAGAGTAAAAAGGGTTATTTTAAGTTTATATTTGGGGGATATATACCCCTTCCCCATTTTTTTTTTCAAGCAAAAACGAACTTTATTTTTGGCATCCACACCACATTGCTGCAGTCTGGCTGGGCACAAATCACTAGCCACTCAAGAGGAACAAACTTTATTTCTAAACTCTACCAGCACACTCCACACACGCTCCCCAAGAACTCTCCTGAACGCCCTCCTCCAGGAACCATCAGCCGGAATTCCCTCCTCCGGCACCTCCCTAACCAATGCAAACTCTTCAGGAATCCCTGTGAGAGCTCAACCGGAACTCAAAAGTCATCATCTTAAATGGCTCGCTGGCCTCACCTGTCAACCACTACTTCTGGCAAAAATGCCATGCGTCATCCCAACTCGGCTGTGGCCCTCAACACCACTCGAGCTCTCCAGGAATTCCCCAAGAGCCCAACCGCCACCTTTGGCTTCCCACAAGCCTATCAACCCCCACTCCTCCTCTCTTGAGACCGATTGGCTGGGTCGCATGGGCGGAGCCAAAAGAGTCCCCCAATGAGCAGCTCCGTGGTCTGAAAGGGTGGGGAAACAGCCCAATGAGCATCACCGCAGAGGAGCCAATCAGCTGGCAGCTGGAAGTTTGCTGGGGCCACTGTGAGCCAATCAGCTGGAAGTTTGCTGGGGCCCCTTTGGCTGTGGATCTCAACAGGTAGCCACCTATAAGCTAAGAGAAAAGCCCTTATATATATAATGAAAACTAGAACCGTTATCTTGGCCTTCTCAGCCTCCCTGAATTGTAAAATATGCATTTCTGTTGTTTAAGTCATGCAGTCTGTGGGATTTTTGTTATGGCAGCTGAAGCTGACTAATACAGCATGACCCAGGCATCTCAAATTCAGTGTATCCAAAACTGAGCTAATCATCATATCCCCTGCTCCCCCATAAAAAAATGACAACAAAATAAACAAAAAAATCCTGCTTTTGCTCCAGTGTTGTCTGCTTCATAAATGGTTCCAGACCCTGAGTTGCTCAGGTCAAAAACCTGGGTGTCCTTTTCCTTTCTTCTCATTCTTTGGGCCTCCTATTCATCCTGCAGCTAGAGAAAACATATAAAATGCATATCTGACCTGTGATTTTCTTACTTAACATTTTAGTAACTCCTTATTTCCCTTATAATGAGGGAAAACCCCTGCAGTCTTTGACCTTCTCCATATACTGCCCCCCTCTCCCAACTCTTCCCCAAAGTGTGCATACCTCAGCAATCCTGGATTTATTTCTATGAGAATCCCATGCTCTCTCTCATTGCTAGGTCTCTATGTATACTGGTCTTCCTTCCTGGAATGCTTTATTCTCACCCTCTTTCTCCCTCACTCTGACAAATAAATAAATTATTAATTGCTTGGTGCTGCTCTGATTGGCAACAGAATCAATGCAGGAAGGTAGAAGGATCAAGAGTAATGAATGGCTAGATCTTGGCTCTGGTGAAATGTAATGTTTCATATTTACTAAAGTTATTGATATATCTGCATGTTCTTGTCCTGCATTCTGGTATATGTTCTCATTGGGTCCATGATCAGGTAGGATAACTGGTTTCATAAATATGTGCCAAACCATCTTCTAGGTTCAGCTTGGTGGATCTTGCTCTAGTGTTTAGGTGTTTTAACATATGTAATGATCATGAATGTTATAGATAAATGTGCATCCCAGAGATAAGATACATGGTAGGGAATATATGACCTAAGAAAATAAATATCATATGATATGTGTGTGTTTTTTTTTAATGGGGTCTTCTGCTTAGGTCTATGCCACCTTGTAATAATTCTCCCAAGAAACTCATTAAACCTGGGTATCAACTTACTGGGCAACATTATATTTCACCAACAGTTTAACCTGAGTCCTAGAAGGTCATTAAAGTGAAACGGATAGCTTAATCTCCTCTGTAAAAATCAACCTGCGATTCTAATTCATATTTATCAAGAAAAAAAATACCCTCATTTCTATCCAAATTAACCAATCAGTAAATACAATGTTAAGGGGATTACATGAGATAGTCTTTCCAAAAGATTGGATTACATCAAATTAATCTCACTTTGGCTTAGATTTCCAGGCCAGGTATTTCCAGGGGCCATGTGTTATGAATATTTGTGCCACATCTGGTTTTCTGTGGGCCAAGAGGGCTATTCATAAACATAATGTATACTAGATATATACACACAAGCTGTACTATAATGAACAGTAGTAAACTATTTTGAAACAATCAATTGGAGAAAAATTGAGAAAGGAAAAAATTCTCCGGTGTGATATTATGAAATATGTATTTGATCTTCCTCCCAACTTCCTGATATATAGCTCCAGTGTCTTGTATCCTAATGAGATGACTAGTGACTGGGGGTTTCTTAGATGGTCTCAGGATTGGGACAGGTTGTCAGGGGAGCCAGACAGGTAATTAGAAGGTTGGAACTTTAAATCCTATGCCATCTCCAGATCTCTGGGGAAGTGAGAGAGCCTAAAAGTTGAGTTGACAAACCATAGTCAACAATTTAATCAATCATTCCTACGTAACGAAGCTTTTATAAATACTTGAAGGGACTGAGTTCTGGGGTTTTCTGGAAGATGGAATGCTCAGAAAGGCATGGAAGCTTTGCACCCTTTATCCCATACCTCAACATATGCAACTCTTCCTTCTGACTGTTCATCTGTAGCCTTTGTAATATCCTTTATAGTAAATGGGTAAATGGAAGTGTTTCTCTGAGTTCTGTGAGTCACAGTAGCAAATTAACCAAACATAATTGCAGGGTCATGAGGACTCCAACTTATTGCTGGTCAGTCAGAAGGAGAGCCTGTGCTTGCAAATGACATCTGAAGTGGGGACAATCTTATAGAACTGAGCGCTCAACCTGTGGGATCTAATGCTATCTCCAGGTTGAGTCATAACTGAATTGAATTAGAGGACACTCTGTGTCCACTGGAGAACCATCTGTAGCTCTGCATGTGTGAATGGGAAACCCACACATGTCTGGGATCACAGAAGTGTTCTGTGTTATGAAAGTATAGTAGGAGAAAATAAGTTTTTTTTATATATGTATCCATACAATCTACTAGCAGTGAACATAAAAACTTATTTCTAGAATGAGTTATGTAGTATAATTGATTTTAAGTAAGTCAACAGTGTGTCCAGAATGCCTTTTGAAGTTCGTATCTCAATAGCTGTGCATATTCACCAATGTCCTTTCACATGTAAATACAAATCAAAAAATTTTTTTCACTAGGTACAATTCAATATATTTACAAATAATAATTTGGGAACTTGATAGAAACAGAGTTCCTACCCACCTGAGAAAATAGCAATGAACTCCATGCCACCTTTCTCTCAGAAGCTGCCATTTTAACCAATTCATGCCAGATGTGTCCATAGGTATCCAGCGCTCTCCTTGCGTGTTGGTGTCTTGAGGTCTGGCACAGTGTAATCCTTCCCAGAAAGGAAAGAAATTCACTTTATTTCAATACTTGACACAATCCAACTTGTTAGTTGAACACCATCTAATTTAATGTCCCTTCAACAGTTTTATTGGTAGGTAGTAACATTCCAATTTGGCCTATGAGGAGACTTGAGACCCAGAGAACTAAAAGGATTTGTTAAGTTTCATGGATAATAGCAACAGAGCCAGGGTTTGGAATCAAGCTCCTCAAGCCATCCTTGTATATTTTATATTCCTTAAGCTGCCTCTCCTGGCACAAACCACTAACATGTGATTCCATTGAAGTTCAAGAGATCAAGCCCAAATCAGCAGGGAATCTTTACTGTTTGGTGGAGGCACAGCATAAAATGTCGACCCCAATAGAAGACTTCTTGTATCATTTTTAAGAAAGATTTGGGCTTAGATCTAGTAAAACATTCATTGAGTGCCTTCTATGTCCAGAGCTTGTGATATATATTTTACATATCTCCCTTAATTGTTACAACTATTTCATTAATTTTCAATAAGATACTAGAAGCTTGGTATCAAAAAAGAATAGAGAACAGCTATGATTAGGAGGGGCACTTTTGGAATTTTCTCTGCAACCCCATTCTCAGGAATGGATGCGATTGTTGTCTTGAAAGCAAGTTCATTTCACCAAAACACCAGGATAATTTTGTCACACTAATTACATGGACTGTAATTTTTTGTTCTTTCCTTTCATCGAGTTTGATACTTTTTGATTCTTAGTGCGACTATGAATCAGGACTGTGTACACACTTTAGAGATTTTCCAAGGACAATTCTGATATATATGATGTTTTACCCTTAGGCTGATTTAGAAGGTAACACCTCCTTCAGAGATGACCCTTTGGTTGACTAGGATGACAGAAGCTGCTGCAGTAATCCCTCTGGGGTTCATGTAGTGTTATCCCCATCTTTGAAGGAACTATACATCTTTTCTGAACTCTATAGCCCTATGGCCTGAGAACAACTGTCTTCTAATATGACTCTCTCTCCCTGGATATGATGATTGGTTCAAGAGATTGGCACATGACCCAAATTGGAACAACAAATCATTTCCAGGCTTTTAAAATTTTTTTTAATTTATCTTTTAGTTCTAGGTGGACACAATATCTTTATTTTACATTTAGGGTGTTAAGGATCAAACCCAGTACCTCCTGCATGCTAGGCGAGTGCTCTACCACTGAGCCACAACCCCAGCCCCTTCTAGGCTTTTTTTAAAGTGGAACTATTCACAAGCACTTTAGCCTTTCTGGTTGTCTCCGAGGGCAACAGCCTAGAGCCCCCAGTATTTCCCTTGAAGAGACAAAAACCTGATTGTGCTGAAATCTCTGGATCCAGTCTTTCTTCAGGCCAGTTCCATCCATCCTTGCCTTTCATGATTTATCTATAGGAGGCAACAGATTTATCTGTTTTGCTTAGGCAAAACATGGGGTCTTATGCAACCAAAGAGTTCCAACTTTGGTTAAAATAACATCAGTAAAATATTTTTTGTTTGTATATTTGCTCAAAATGGAGTACGCTATAATAGAAGGCATGCTGGACTTGAAATAATGTTAGAATAATATTGACTATTATGAGGTATGAAGCATCCATTACTGCCATATTGTATTGGGGTGATGTGAGACAGAACTAGCCCAGAACCATGTGGTTTATTCAGCCCAGACCAGAAATTTGTCTGTCTGCTTTTGGGACCCTGCTGCATCACAATTATCTTCACCAAGTTAAAAATATCTGCTTGCCACTGCCCATTCCCACTGAGTTGTAGGAACCCAAATCTGTTAACCTCAGACCCGTAGACATGACTGAGTCTTTACTATCCTCCCAGGTACTGAGCTAACTTTAGGTAAGGTCATGGTAAATTCTAGTCCTGAGTAATAGCTGCACTTACAAATAAAATTGATCATCAAAGATGCTACACTATTGATCCATAAGTAGAGGAAACATAAGTGGGGGATTTAAAACGCCAAGATTAGGTTTCAACTTCATTTAACACTGTTGCTTACTAACTGTGAATTATCTGAGCACCAATTATTTCACATTTAAAGTGGAAATACTGGAAGACTGGGGGTGTACCTTGGTTACATAGCACCTGTCTAGCATAGAAGGTCCTAAGTTTAATTCCCAGTGCAGTAAGACTAAATAAATAAGGAAGAAAGGAATAAGTACTTTGATTTGTAGTGCTTTTATGAGAATTAAATAACTATGGAAAATATATAGTGCAATGCCTGTACTACTTGGTATACTTAGTATAGTGATGGTGATGAAAATGAGGGTGGGTAATAATGATGATGGTAACATTTTTTTCTGTAAAGTACTCTCATGGTATCATAGAGAAATGCAGCAGGGGAAAATGGTTCTTCCGTTCCTCCACTTCCTCTTCTACCTGTTCTTCCTTCTCCAGGGCCATGTGATGAGTTACTAACAAAGACAAGATCCAAACAATAGACTCAATTTGGAGATATCTGTATTCTTATGAGTCAAAGTACACAATAATTAGTTTCATGGCAGTGGGTATGAATCAATGCTATCTTACTTTTGAGTTGATTTTGGAATTCAATTTACAAAAAAAAAAAAAAAATCTTGATGGAAGTGTATTTTTCAAACTTCTTTGACCCAGTATGGGGTTGTACTTTCCCATCTTTTAGATAATACTAGAAAAAATAATTCTATTCTTCCTTATTGGTTGTGACTTATTTCAAATTAAAAAAATTTTAAGTTTTCTTTACATTTTTCAAAAGTAAGCCATTTAGTCCTGTCTTGGCCAAAAGAAAATGAAACTCTATTGCATTTTCCCAAAGCGACATCTTGAGGAAAACCATATCCCTGAGAGGATATTATTAACTGCTTGCTTCTTATAATTGAGGCCTCTTCTAAGACAATTTTGCTGTTTAATCTCAGCTCTCACCAATAACCCTTCCTTATTTTTGATCAAGTGTTTAATTTCCTTGAAAGATTTTCTCAGATTTCAACTATTACTGAAAGGATTTTCATTTTACCCTCACCCTTTAATGGCTAAAGCTTGCATATCCATTATTTCAAAAAGGGGTATTTCTGTTCATCTAAGTAAATAGTTCAAGGATTTGATCTTCTTGTCTTGCCTATTACTGCTGAAATGAGAAGTTATTTGGAAATTTCTTTTGCTAATGGATTATCTTGTAAAAATAAGGTAAAATTAAGCATTTACAAAAACCAATCTCAGACAATTCTCAGTTATCTATATCAATAGAGACCAAAGCATAGATTACTAAAAACACATAAACTTCCAAAACCTGCTTTTGGTCTTCTTTTACTTTCTTCTTTGTAAAGCAAAATATATATGTGCTTAATCTTCCATTCAGTTTTTCATACAAACCTTTAAAACTTTATAATTTTTTTAAAACATGAATTGTTCATAAAGTTGCAACAAGAAAAAAAGATGGCCAGGTGTGATGGCATATACCTGTAATCCCAGTGGCTCAGGAGGCTGAGGTAGAAGGATCACAAGTTCAAAGCTAGCCTCAGCAAAAGTGAGGTGCTAAGCAACTGAGTGAGACCCTGTCTCTATTTAAATACAAAATAGGGCTGGACGTGGCTCAGTGGTTGAGTGCCCCTGAGTTCAATCCCTGGTACAAAAAATAAATAAATAAATAAATAAAATAAAATGACCAGGAGAACATAACAGTGAAGGAGTTGGAATTGTTGTATCCATATTTAAATATACAGAACTATAATTCTTTTTTTTTTTTATGGTGCTGGGGATTGAACCTAGGGCCTTGTGAATGAGAAGGAAGCACCCTATCAACTGAGCTATATTCCAACCCCTATAATTCTTTCTAAAAACTCCAAAATAACAATAGCAAATCAATTCAGTATAGCATTGGTCAGCTTCTTCTGCAGACTTCAACCTCTCAACTCTGCCCATAAACTGGCTGTGAAGTTGGGTTGGATGCATGTGTGGTAAAGAATTTGGCCTTCCCCAAACAGAAGGTCTGCCTTTCACCCTAGGCTGCTGTTATACCTGACTGACTGGAGTGTCTTTTTTGGGGGGTGGTGGCTGGTCATAGTGGACTTAAGGTAAGGCTGACCACATCTGAAAATCTTAGGGTAGTGGCTGGCCATATCAGTGTCCATGTGACTCAGGCTAAGGGCTTTCGGTCTTGTGATATCATTGTAACTAGAGACTCAGTTCAATCACATGGCAGTCAATCAATCAAACATGTCAATGTAATGAAGGTTCAATAAAAACTCTGGAGACTGAAGCTCAAGTGAGGTTTCCTCATTGGCAATATTTCATGTACATTGTCACATATTGGTGTGGGTGAGTAATATGTCCTAACTCCATGGGGACAATGGAAATGTCACATTTGAACCCTCTCATACTCTACTCTATGCATCTCTTTCTCTGCTGATTTTTATCTGTATCCTTTCCTTATAATAACCATGAGAATAATACCTTTCTGTGGGTTCTGCTTTCTAGAATAAACTATAGGATCTGAGGGTTGTTTGGGGAACCCCTGAACTTGGAGTTGATGGGGGAAGTTTTAGGGACTATGCCCTCAAGCTTTGAAGTTTGGCTAACTGTGCTGCTCCTCTTCAATTCTCCCACAGAACTCAGTCACTGCCTCTATTATGGCATTTAACACATTGTTCTTTGTGTTATTTAGTTTTTAAATATTTTGTTATATAATGGCAAAAAAATGCTTAAAGAATAGAAAAAGGTTTACAGTGTGATTGTCCTAATAGTCCTAGTAGTAAAGAAATGGGGAAATTGAGGTTCAGAGGAATTAATTTTCCCAAAGCCATACAGTTAATAGAATTGGAATTCATTCATTCTAGCTCTACATTTCAGGCTACTAACCACTTCTGCTTCAGCATCTGTTGCAAATAAGAGAAACATACACAAAGCTTAAATTTAAATCCTCCCTACCCCTGAAGAGAGAGAGAGAGAGAGAGAGAGAGAGAGAGAGAGAGAGAGAGAGAGAGAAATAACAAGGAATTCATTGTTATAAGTTCTCCTCCCCCACTCCCCCTCTTTCTCCTTTTCCCCACCCTGCCTCTGCTTTTGTCTGTGCAAGATTTATAGAAACAATAGATGTATAGTAAAGAGGACAAGGTAGTAATGAGTGGAGATATTTCAAAGGGGAAATCCATTGCATCTATGGATAACTGAATTTGGAAGATAAAGAAGAGCAAAAAAAAATCACCAAAACCTTTAAGGTGTTGGGCTGGGTTAACTTGGAGGATTACATAATTCCATGATAGAGAGTGATGATTTGGAGGAAAGATAGTAAACTCATTTGTTATTCTTCTCTTTTCTTTTCTGTTCTTTCTTTCTTTGTTTTTTTTTTTTTTTTTTTTTTTTTGGTCAGAGGCAGGAGGAATTAAATTTAAGCTTGAGTTGTGTTTCTCTCATTTGTAATGGATGCTGAAGCAAAAGGTATAGTGTTTAGTAGCTTGCACTAGAGCTAGAATGAGTGAGTCCCAATTAAGGTACAATTTATATACTATAAAAATGACACAAGTTAAGCACATAAGCTGATTCCCTTTGACAAATGTACATGCTGTGTGCTCACCACCTTCATCAAGATAGAAAATACTCGAGTCCCCAGAAAATTCCATGCAGCCCTTCCTTCCCTCAATACTACTTTGATTTCTGTTACTGTAGATCAATATTTAACTGCGATAGAACTTCATATGAACAGAATAATACATGATGTACTCCCTTGTATCTGGTTTCTTTTGATCAGCACAATGTTTGTGGGATTCATGTATGATGCTGATATTAGTAAGCTTTTTTGGCCAAATAATATTAGATTGTATGAATGTATTATAATTTAGTTATTTCTTTACCTGTTGATGGACATTTGGATGATCTGCAACTATAAATGAAGCTACTGTGAATATTCAAGCATACCCCTTTTGTGGATACATTTTAAAAAATTTCCCTTCTTGTGGGAATACATCGAGAAAGCAGAATTGCTAGTTCAGAGTCAGTGGATGTTAACTATTTAAGAAACTGACAAAACACATACTGAAGTGCTTGCCCCATTTTATACACCCACCAGCAATGCATGAATGTCCCTGTGGCTCTACAACCTTGCTGACTCACCCTCTTGCCAGACTTTTCTTCTTTGGCGTTCTAGTAAGTGCAAAGTAGTGTCTTCGTATGTTCGATAAACAACTTTGTTAAGGCATAACCATAAAAATTCACCATTCCAAGTGTACAATTCAATAATTTTTACTAAATTTAAAGACTTGTGTAAACTTTATCACAAACCAGTTTTAGAATATTTCTGTCGCTCCAAATAGTCCTCATGGCCCTTTGCAATCAATCTGTGCTCCTAAGGGAACCACTGATCTTTCTCTATAAATTCACCTTTATGGATATTACATGTAGATGGAATCATATAACTGTCTTTTGCTTCAAGCATGTTTCACTTATCATAATATTTTTTATGTTCAACTGTGTTTGTCTTATATGTCAAGAACTATGAAGATCTAAATTTTAACCTTACTTGCAAGCTCCCAAGCTAGCCTGCCACAGTTTCATGGTTACTGAAAGAAGATATGAGATTCCAAGGACTTCATTACTTACAGCCCAGCAGGCAGCACAAGTTTCATATTTCTATCAATTCCTGTACCCCTCAAGTCCCGTGGGATGGCATAAGTGGGTATAAGTGGATTCTGTGCATGTAGGGGGTCAAGCTGAGGGCCCCTAAGTTTAGAAAAGCCCAATGTTTAAATAGTGGGCTGCAAGCAGACCTACTCAATCTGTGCCTTGGAGAGAGACATATTTATTGAACTGGGCATCAAACAAACCAACTCACTGCTCCAAAGGGAAGTACCATCTCAATCTTCTGAAGCTTTTTGCTATACAATCATCCATGAAAAGATGGTCTGAAACAAAGGCAGCATCTCAGACCATTGAGAATTGCCTATTCAGGATATTTCATATAAAAGGGATCATTTGATATGTAGTGTTTTGTGATTGGCTTCATTCACTTAATAAACTGTTCTTGAGGTTCATCCACCCATCATACATTGGCATTTTGTCCTTTTTTATGACATTTCATTGTGTGGATATAGCACATTTTGTGTATCCATTCATCATAGCAGACATTTGAGTGGTTACTACTTTTTGGCTATTATGAACAATTCCACTATGAACATTCATGTACAAATTTCTGTATAGACATATATTTTCATTTATCTTGAGTAGATAGATAACTAGGAGTGGATAGATATCTACTAAAAATAAAAGAAAGATAAGTGTTGGGTAATATATAATTGTGTATTTGACATTTTGGAGAACCACCAAACTTTTTTCTAAAATGGCTGTACCTTTTGCATTTTCACCAGCAGTGTAAGAGGGCTCCAGTGTTTCTACTTCCTCATCAACTCTTCTTATAATCTCTCTTTTTTTTTGTTATAATCATCCTAGCAAATACGCATTCGTGTCTAATTGAAGTTTTAATTTGTATTTTTCTACTGAACAGTGATGTTGATCATCTTTTCACATGTGTGTTCACTGCTTGTATATCTTTGAGGAAATGACTATTCAAATCCTTTGCCCATTTTCCAAATTTCTTTTTTTTTTTTTAATTGTAGATTTACAAGTGCCTCATCAGCTCAATGGGGTTTTGGAAAGTACCAAAGTTTAAAAATCTGATGAAGGGCTAGGGCTATAGCTCAGTAGCAGAGTGCTTGCCTAGCATGTGTGAGGCACTGGGTTCAATCCTTAGCACCACATATAAATGAACAAATAAAATAAAGTTATTCTGTCCACTAACAACTACAAAAAAATTTTTTAAAAAAATCTGATGAAGAGTTGGTTGTCAGTTCTGTTTTAAATGAATTTCCCTTGGGCATTGAAGTCTTTGCCTAATCCAAAGTCACAAATATTTTCTCCTTGAAGTTTTCTAATTTTAGCTATTTCCTTTAGGTCTGTCATCCTACATTTAGATCTATGAGATAATCTTTGTGTATTTTGTGAGGTGAGTTCAGTTTTCTGCATATAGATATCCAGTTGTCTCCAAGCACCACTTGTTAGAAGGACCACAATTTCCTCATTGAATTGTTTTGACAGCTTTGTTGAAAATCAATTCATCATAAATGCAAGGTTTATTTCTGGACTCTCAGTTATGTTCCATTGATTTATGTGCTTATCCTTGCCCTAATGCTACATGGTCTTTATTACTGTAGATTTATAGTAAATCTTCATATTGATTAATATAAGTCCTCCACCTTTATTTTCTTTTAAAAAATTGTTTTGGTTTTTCTGGGTCCTTTTCACTTCCATAAAAATTTTAGGATCAATTTGTCGGTTTATTTTAAAAAGGGAGGCTGCTGTGATTTTGATAGAAATCACATGTTGGGAAAATTGCTACTTCAATAATATTGATGTATTAGATAATATTGAAATAATAATTTCTGGCTCATGAACACGAGATGTCTTGTCATTTATTTAGATTTTCTTTAGTACGCCATCAGTGTTTAGTAGTTTTTAGTATACATTTTTCACTTTTATTAAATTTATTGCTACATATATTTTTGGTGCTGTTATGAGTGAAATTTTTTATTATATTTTTGGATTATTGTTGCTAATATATAGAAAAACATTTTTGTGTGTGTTTGATTCTTGAATCCTGTGACCTCACAACCTGTTGATTAGCTCTAGCAGTTTGCCATGGATTCTTTGAGATTTTGTACATATAATAATACAGTATGTTCTGTGAATGAAGAGAGTTTTATTATTCTTTTCTAGTGAGTGCATATATTTATTTGCCTTGTAGAAGGGTAAGAGCAAACATCCTTGCCTTGTTCCTGATCTTAGGTAGGAAATGTTTAGTCTTTCATTAATGTTTCGTATAACATTAGTTGAATGAAGTAGTCACTCTTCAAGAAGTTTCAGACACAGCAAACAAGACTGTACATCTTGATTCAATCCTTTGTCCTCTAATTGGCTTAAATAAACTCCAAGTACAATATTGGATCCAAATATTTTTCAAGTTGGGAAACATGAGTGGCTGGAAGGAGAGGTATAGATAGTGATAGAGATATAGAGCTAGAGATGAGAGAGGGACAGAAAGGCAAATGCTAAAGATGTGATTGATTCAGCCCAGCTGATTCTGGTAATGGGTTGTAGCAAGAAGTCATGGAGGACTTGAAATGATAAAAATCAAGACAATGCCCATGGCATCTCCACAGCATGAAGGAGCTTATCTGAAGATAAGAATAAGTGCTAGCTTACTTTGAGGGCTGGGAAATAGAGGCTCCCTGAGCTGGCATTATCTGTATGGAAAATGCTGTTGGAAGGACTAGGACAGGATGTAGACATGCATTAAGGGAGGGCAAATCCCTTCAGCATGAAAGTAGAGCTTGAAATATTACATTAGTCAAGTGTACTGGCTGCCCAAACCATTAAATATTCATGCTAAAATCGCTGTCAATCAACAGGAACAACCTTGTCCCACTCAGACCTGTGAAACAGAAGCTATGTAGGTTATTCAGTGATTTGTAAGGGGGAAGGGACTTGGCTTTTGTTGTCTACAATGATGCTAAAGCATTCAGTGTTGAAGGTCAGAGTGCTCCCTTCCTTGCCTCTCTTTGGTACCTGGGGGGATGGGGAGTGTGGGTGGCTATAGTTCTCAAATCTGGATGTCCCTGGGATTCAACTGTGAGCCTTGTTGAAATGCAGATTTCTGAGCTCCCACAGTTGTACCCCACCCCCTGATTCTGTAGGTGAATGTGGGATTTGGAAGAGGGACTTTCACACTTGTGGCCTACCCATCCCCCCCACTCCTTGAGAAACAGGCTTCAAAACAGCCTACTTGGCTGCATGACTTTGTACCTGCAAGAGCCTAAATTTTCACACCTACCGAATGGCAATAATAATAACATCTATATCCTTAGAGAGTTGAATAAGATGATGCAAAGTACCCATATGAAGCATTTAAGAAATGGTAACTATCATTTACCTTGATTTAAAACAGAGATTAATTATCCAACTCAGGATGACTGCAAGTGTATCAGCATGAACCTTAAACCCTGCCCCTTAGCCCCAGTATAAACTGGGATGTAGCAAAGAGTTAAAGTAACCTCAGAGGGCTTTGGATTGGTGAGAGGCTGACACAGGAAGCCACACTTCCCACAGAGAGGCAGTGGCTTGAACCATGGGGACGCAGTGCAGGTCTGCTTTGCAAAACTCTGACCGCAGGGGTCTGTGTGACCTGACTCTTACTTTGCCTCTGCGGTGAAGGCCCTGCAGGGAATGTCCCTGGTTCAGGAAGCAGTGCCTTGTGGAGGAAGGCACACTGACCCAATTTCCTGGCCTGTCTCCCTCTGGTAAGCTGAGAGATTTTGCACATGTCAGGTCATTTCTGCCAATTACAGTTTCCTTATCCCCCCAAAATAAGGGCAGATCAGGTATTTGTATATGGATATTGTGGTTTAACCCTTTAACATACAGTCTTCTTTGAATTCCCTTAAGAATGTGAATTCAATGAAACAGGAATTCTATTCTGGTTCATGGGCAAGTGACAGAGATTAAAACAGTTAAAGGATTTTTTTCAAGGTCCTAGGGAACTCAAGCCTGACTCCTGACCAATGTTCTACGTGGCTGAGCCCCCGCTGTCTACTTCCAAGGGCAGCTGTAAGGAGCAGAAAAGATCATGGATGTGAAAGTTCTTGATACAGCTTGTGATCTGAAAGCACCCTGTCACATCCTTATCAGCCAAACCAGAACATAAAGGTGGAAGTCTATTTATGTAAAGCTACAGTTTGGCTTTGGACTGATATGCCACTCACTGTATTTTAGAGAGAACACTCCAAGTCATGTGTGCTTAGCAGACTGAGATCTCTTGGACATGTTACAGGTTAAATGTGTTTTCATCATCACTGTCATTGTCATCCTCTTCCTAACTAATAACATTGTTAATAGCATTATCCTGGCATGTTAGGTACTGGGGCCCCTTGGGTGGTGCTTTACATGTAACATCACGTTTATTCTCACCCATCATCAAGTGGGGATTCAAAAAACAGCTACAGAAAGGCACTATTGTTCTCTCCATTATATAGAAGATGCTAAAGAAAAGTGTTTAAGTATCTGCCCTCTGCTCCACCTGACTCTGGAGTCTTCCTGTTATATCATTGTGCTGTACAACTTGTTTAGAGGTGACAGATTGGTACATGAATAAATGGAGATGGTATTTAAGGCCAGGGCTGTTTTAAGATCTTTGGAGGCCCTGCTATGCTTTTAAAGAACTTACCACATTGCATGTACCATTTTGACTATACATGTAACAAAATATGGCTCCATTATATTTGAGCACTTGACCTAAGGTTAAATTTTGTAGGTATCTAAACATTTATTCTTTAACTTTTCTTTTTTTCTTTCTTTTTTTTTTTTTTTTTTTGGCTCTGCTGGAGATCAAACCCAGGACCTCACACATGCTAAGCAAGCCCCTATGTTTATTAACTTCAATTTTTCAAATTGTCTTTTCTTTTTTTACAGAATAGGGGTGGAGAGGGTGTGAAATCTTTCCTCCCCATTACAAGGTCAAGCCTATATGACTATAATAAAAGACAAATGAACAAGAGAAAAGCATAACAAGTTTATTTGATCAGTTTTACATGACACAAGAGGTTGCAGGAATGAAGACCCAAAGAACAAAGCGAAACTTTCCATCGTTGTGGATCTGGTGAAGAATGGACAGTCATATACACATGTGATTGAACAAAAAGAGTTTGACCTAATGGAAAGAGGCTGAGGGGAACCCCAGCAAGGCTTTTCTGTTCAGATGCCTCTTGGCCTCTCTGTGGAGCACTTCCCCTTCTCAGAAACAGGGCAGGACCCTTGTAGAATGAGGGAATTTTTAAGATCAAAAAAGGCAGGTCAGAGAACTTGTTTATGGCCAGCTCTTACACAGAAAAGTGGGGGAAGGCTAGAATATTTCTAGGTTTTATGACTGGCTTTGGAGGAGAGGAGTTCTAATTTCTATGATCCACATTAAGGAAGAGGAATTCTCCGTTCTATGACTTGCCTGAGGAGAGAAAGCCGAGCAGAAGAAAGAAGGACAAAAGATCTCTTCCAGTTTCCTTCAGTTCAGAGTACAGATGGTCCCCAACTTATGATGGTTTGACTTTAGCTTTTTTTTTTTTTACAATGATAAGGAAGCAATATGCATTCAATAAAAACCATCTTTCACTTCAAATTTTGAAATTTGTTCTGTTTCCAGGTTAGCAATATGTGGCATGATACTCCTTTATGATGCCCAAATGTTGGATAACTAAGTGTTTAGAATATTTTTAAGGTAGGCTAGGCTAAACTATGATATTCAGTAGATCAAGCATATTAAATAACTTTTGACATGATACTTTCAACTTATGATGGGTGTGTCAGGATGGGACCCCATCATAAGAAGCATCTGTGCTCAGCATGCCAAAACACCATGTTGTGAGGTATTATTTTGTGAGTCCAGCAAATAGTCCATATTTTTTTTTTCCAGGCTTGAACCGTTTTTATATGTCCTTGGGAATTATACATATAATGCCTGGTGATATTTCTTTTTTCTTTTTTATTGACTTGCTGGGATTTTTTTTTTAAGAGAGAGAGACAGAGAGAGAATTTTTAATATTTATTTTTTAGTTTTCGGTGGACACAACATCTTTGTTTGTATGTGGTGCTGAGGATCGAACCCGGGCTGCACGCATGCCAGGCGAGTGCACTACAGCTTGAGCCACATCCCCAGCCCTGCCTGGTGATATTTCTGTAAAAGAAAAATCCATGAGCATTAACATAGGCTTCCCATGATAAAGAGAAAAGGAATCTAGCCAGGGAAGATGGCTGGGCTGCCTAACAATCATACAAAAGTTATTACCACTAATGGAGGAGCTTCTAAATTGAGAGGTGCTTCTGAATCCCTTGGGAAGATGCATAAAAGATCTTTGTTCGGTCTAATTTACTTTGTTTTGTTTTCATTTTTGTACAATGGGTTACGTAAACATAGCATCCAAATACCCTTCTTAACAAGTTTGCTGCCCCCAAGCCCCAGATACAAAAATTCTTGGGAGGCACCTTTTGAGTCCCTCCCCTCCTATGACTTCATTCTGGCCTTCAAAGTCAACAGTCCTCCCTGTTATCTCACCCATTGGCCTGGGTTTCTTGCTGATTCCACTTTTCTGCCTCTTCTGGGGCTTTGCGCATCCATCACTCCCTCATGACCCCCATTGCCTCATTTGCTGCTCTCTCTTGCCTGGCTCTCTGCCCTCTGCCTGCAGTCTCCTGGGGACCCACTTTCTCTTTTTTCCAGCTGGACCCGGACCAAGATTGTGAGGCAGCTTCTCTGATGGTGAAATTCTTCAAGTCAGGTGTGAATTGTGGTCACCACCTGGAACAGCTGCCTTTAGAGCTTGCAGGCATTGTCAATGTGTTTGTAAAGGAAATTCCTGATGTTAGCAGGTTTTATCAAATTATCCCCCTTTGACATTCCAAAGGAAATTCCTGAGGCATGTAGGCACAGCACTGAGAAGTCCTGGTTGAACTAAGGAGTTTAGGGGTAGGTGGGAGGAAGGCTGAGGAAGTAGTAAAAAAAAAGGTAATATTTATACATAAAAGGATTACAATATTTACTTTACATACACATACACACACATTTATTTCACATATGGCATTTGTGTATAGAAGGAAAGATGTCCATTTGTTGAATTATAAACAAAACAGCCCCGTGAGAGAGATGCTGTTATCCCTGTTATATAAAGATACTGAGATTTAGAGAATTTAAATACTTTGTTCCAGCTCAAGACATAAATGACAGGACCAGGACTAAAATCTGCACTTTAGAATTGACTCCAAAATCCATTGCTCTTTCCTTAATTCCTGGTACCATGATGATCTTTTATGTCAGCCTCAGACTAACCCATCAATCCAATATATCTCATATGTCTAAAATCCCTGAGCTGAATTTTTAGGTGCTTCACTTTAAGATTTCCTTCTGGCTATAAAACAACCCCCACCACCACCAAAAAAAAAAAAAAAAAGGAAAAACTTTATCTTCTGAGATGCAGGTGATTTGTTATGTTTGAGAGACAAAGCTTAAGCATTTGCCTGGTGCACAGGCATGTATGACCTCAAGCCTGCAGAACTCATGGGTGGAATGAAAAGCTGGCATTGTGAGGCTGAGGCTGGGCCCAAGCCTGCAGTCTGCTACCAACTGGCTCTACAGAGCTTTAGCCGTGCAGTGCTGTAAGCCGCTGCAGTTGGTTTGCAAAAGCTTTTTATGGCTCTAGTCTTTAATACTTCTAATTGAGCTTTTGGTATTTAAAGGTTGAATTTGACAGTAAAACCCACTTCTGTTCCTTAGTGAAGGCTGATTGTATGGTGCCTTCCATTCACCAGGAAAACTTTATTTTTTTCTTTCCAGGTTTGTCCATCAATAACCAAATGAAAATCATGGAAGAAACACAAGATTTTAAATGAGAGGAAAGGAAGGGTGAATCAAAAGGTAACATTAGACTGGGCTCTTGCTTTTAGCAGATAATCCCCAATAATCCACATGAAGCAAGAATAAAATGCCACAGTTATTAAATGCCCTGAGGTTCTTGCTTTTAATCCCCCTTTCCTTTAAAAAGTTATCTGTTCCATATGCACAAAGCACTTCCCATCCTCCCCCAGCTCCCTCCATCACCAACCCTCCCTGGTGCTAGAGAGATTCATTTATTCAAGGATTTATTTAGTGTCGACCAACAGCCCATCTGCCTCACAGGAAAAAAAAAATTAAAAGCGAAATATGCTCCCTTTCTGTTCTTTTAACACAGGAATGAAAACCCTTCCCCCCACACTTCTCCCTCACACACCTTCTTTCTCAATTATTTTGTATGTAAAGCAAAGAAATTCCTTTCTTCAGCTATCCTTTCTAAGCTTCCAAATCTATGCTTTGTTCCTAGGCCCCTAAAACTCATTCCTCCATAAACTCAGGTCTTTGAGGAGTCTACTTGGCCCCTAGCTGGCGTTTTGTAAATCAATCTTTTTGAGAGCTTTATCTACTAGTGAAGTCTTTTCAAAAGTCTTTAGGATTCTGGATAACACCAGGATGCAAACTGCCAGAGGGAGCCCCAGGAAAGGTTGTCTTCCCTTTCTTTCAGATATTTGCATGAACATTGGTCAGGATTTTTGCAAAGAGTGATTAAAATCTGACAGCAACCCTGAGAGGTGATTAGAACTACAGAATGGATGAATGTCATTAGCATAAGCTAAAGGTGAAGTCAGTGCAGTTAAGTGATTTTGATACAAGAGCTAGTTTCCCGAGTCCCTTCTTAGTGTTTTCTAAATCAGTTCAATTCAGTGTTTCAGCCATGTTTTCTCTCCTGTGGCACCTGAACACCTGGGCACTGAACTCAGCTGATTAGGAACAAACACATACTCATCTGCTCTCACAGAATGCTACTGCTTCTTGCATCATCAGTAGTGCTGAGGAAAAGCATTTGCCTCTCCTTGGAAAAAAGTTGGTTGCAGCAATGAGGGAGACAGGAGTGATGGGGGATGCTTTCTCTCAGGATTCATAGATTTCAACGCTTGTGATTTTTAAATAAGCTACAAAGTGGACATAAGACCTCACTTTGATTCAGGTGAAGTTAGCTGTCTGGGCGTCTTGGAACCTTTTCATTACTAAACCAAGAAAAAAGTGTTAGGGACACCTGAGGGTTGCACATCTGTGACAGCAGATGCAATGTCAAGCAGAGAGGCTGGGAAAGGGGGGAGGTTAGGGTGGATGAGCCTTTGGATATAGGAGAGAGCAAAAAGTCAGTGTTTGCCATTCAGCACAGCATTTTCGAGTCCGGCTTGTTTGCAAACCACCTGCACCAGACATTCTCTGGAGGCTTGTTAAAATGCAGAGGCCCCAGCTCTACTCACTCAATCCCCTGGAGGGGCCCTGGACTTTGGTGCTTACTCAACTTTTCAGGTGTTTCTCATTCACATTGAAATTTGGAAATCATTGTTTTAGAACTGGTGCCTCCAGTCTTATCTGTTTAAACTTGGAATTAGAGTTGATTTTAGCAAATGAATGTTCTCTTGACCAAGTTTGTTTCCTGTAGAAGGCTAGTTAGCACCTGCACAGAACCTGTGGGCCCTCCTTCATTCTGCAGAAGGTTACAACCTCTGGATTCTGACCAGTCTCTTGTACATCCATCTTCCTCCATGTTCCTTCTCTCTGCTGTATACTACAAAGGAGTAGTTTCTAGACCGTTTGTTTTTTGTGTGGAGGATTTAACCCAGGGGCACTTTACCACTGAGCTTCATCCCCAGTCCTTTTTATTTTTATTTTAACAGGATCTCCCTAAATTGCTGAGGGTCTCGCTAAATTGCTGAGGCTGGTTTCAAACTTGCAAACCTCCTGCCTTAGCCTCCTGAGGAGTTCCTGGAATTACAGGCATGCACTAATGTGCACTAATGCATGTTTAGATTCTTTGTTTTTTGTATAACAGTAAAATAGCAAAACAAACAAAACCAAAAATATTTTGGTGATCAACACAGGGCTTCCTGTGGCTGGGGATATAGCTCAGTTAGTAGAGTGCTTGCCTTACATGCACAAGGCCCTGGGTTCCATCCCTAGCACACACACACACACACACACAAAATAAATAAAGAAAGAAATAAAGAAAAACAAACAAACAAACAACACAGGGCTTTCTACTTTTTAATTTTCCAGGCACATTGAAAAATAGCAACTATCATCTATCAATACCATACTTATATAAAATAAAGAACATTTTTAAAAGGAGAAGAGAGATGTGGATGAATTTATGAAACTTACTCTAATCATTATTTTTCTCTATGTTGTTGTTTTATAAGAATTGTTAATGGAATATTAAATTTATCCAAAGGCAGTGAAACTTGATTCATCCGAATGGATCAGACAGGAAGATATTAAGCAAAGGAGGGAGCCACTTTCTCTGGGGAAAGGATATTTCAGGAGGTAGGTTTGAATGCAAGGCAGAATTTTAACATTTCATAACTAGTTCCTAGAAGTAAGACAGTAGGAACTTAGGCATGAAAGCTTGTGTACTGGGTACTAGGAGATGGTAAATCTGATGACCTTCTCAGGCCTAGATTGGAGAAAAGATGACTATAGAAAGGATCTTAATAGCAGTGATTATAATTGATCACTCTGTACTAGAACCCATATTCATTATGTCCTATTTAACTTCATAACAACCCTACAAGGCAGAGTTTAATTACTTCTTTATAAATGTATAGACTAAAGCACAGAAAGATTAAATTCCTTGTTCAAGATCACAAATACATGGATTTGGACCAAAATATTTCTAGGTCTGACATCAAAGCCCATGTTCTTTCCTTGTGCCAAATCTCTCCTGACCTTAACTGACAGGATAAATCCTTATTCTTGCCACCTGACACCCAGAATTTCCCTTGTCCTGGGAACTGCATGAAGCACTTCACATCCATCAGTTCATTTTTGCTTTAGAATTACCTTTGATGGGGTTTAAGTCATGTGTTCCAAACTATGGTAGTTTGGTATTTGAGGAGATAGCCGAAGTTTCCCTTTGTCCTTCTCCTCTGAAATTCTCTGAGCTTCCTCTGAAATAGGTCATAAGTAAGATCTTCCAGAGGTAACCCCCATACCAGGAAGAAAGCAACATCACACAGGGATATAGAGAAGAATCTGAACAAACAGGCTTTGCTAAATCCTCCCTGATTTATTACCATTAGGTCACATCCTCTTTGTCTAGTCATCCTTCTCTACAACTATCCACTTCTTTTTCAAACCTAACCATAAAAATACATGGTTTTCTCTGTTTTGGGCGTGGGATCTTCCTTTCCAAAGACCCCCATGTTAACAGAACTTAAATTAATTTTATACGCTTTTCTCTTGTTAATCTGTCCATTGTTATATAGACGTCACAGCCATGAACCTAAGATGGGAATATAACTGAATGCTATGGGCTCTCCTCTTGGTAAGGACAAAGCCAATGAGTACAACCAGAAGGTAAAAGAAACAGAGAGGTATATGACCTGCTATAAGTAAGGAGAGCATTGGAGTTATTGGCAAAGCAATGCTCTCCTCTAACAAAAAAAGCAAAAGTAAGGAGATTTTTTTGGAGGGGAACTTATGTATATTCATATAGGAAAGTACATTCAGTGTCTAGTACATTCCTGAGTATGCTCGGCTCAAGATCATAAATCACATATTCAAAAAGGAAAGATGGCAGACATTCCTGAGCATGCTCAGTTCAAGGTCATAAATCACATGTTCAAAAAGGAAGACGTAAACAAGGTCTTTGTAAGTTTCTCCAAAGAGTCCTAATTGAAACAAAAAGAAAGAACAACTTTGAAGATTCATTAATAGCCTTTTAAAGGGCATCAGCTTTTCCCCTCATAAGCATAGGAGTTTGCTGCAAAAAGTGTCTGCCTTACTCAACAACTAATAGCAAGAAAACATATTTTCTTTTCCTCTACATCTGAAATAAACTAATTTGTTTTCCTAGAAACAATTCTTCCTTCACTCTCTTAGTAACCCAATTCTTATGATTTTTTTTTTGCTTCAATACTAAGTGTGAATAGTCACTGTACCAATGTCTAATAGAAATATAATGGAAGATATATATATATATATATATATATATATATATATATATATATATATACACATACATACACATACATACATAATTTTCTAATAGCTGTGATTAAAAGAACTTTTTGAAGGTGACATTAGTGGGTTTTTTGTTTTTGTTTTTGTTTTTTTGTTTTTACCAGGGACAGAACTCAGGAGCACTTAACCACTGAGCCATATCCCCAGCCCTGTTTTTTATTTTATTTAGAGACAGGGTCTCACTGAGTTGCTTAGCACCTCACTTTTGCTGAGGCTCGATTTAATGCACCATCCTTCTGCCTCAGTCTCCTAAGCTGCCAAGATTACAGGCCTGTGCTACCTAGCCCAACCAACATTAATGTTAATAGTATACTATGTTTAACTGATATCTTAAAATGTTATATTTTACAATTTAATCAAAGTTAAAAAGTATAATGAGATATGTCATATTTTGTTCTTATGCTAAGTCTTCAAAATCCAGACTAGCCCCACTGTAGGTACTTGGTAGCCATAAGTGACCAATGGTTACCATACTGGATCACACCCAAGTACACAGAGCTGAGTAAAGAATAGAGACAGTTTGACAAATCAAATAAAAAAATCTTTGCCTAAATTAATGGACTATTTTGGAGGATTACTTCTGCATAGGCTTTTGGCTCCTCGGTAATTTGGGCCATCTTGCCACTTGTGCTTAGTTTCCAACTGAGCTGGGCTTGGAAAGTTCTAAGCACAGGAGCAGCAGCTCATGTAAAGAAGAAAATAGCAGAGCAGGGAACTGTATGTACTTTCTTAGCTGCAGAGCCCACTGGGCCATTCCTAGCTCTGCTTTCACAACATCTCCAGGTGTTTCCAGTTATCTCAGGGGGTGTCCTGAAGTTGGTAAAACAAAATGTAATTTAAATTCTTCGACATGCAGAAAACAGATATTGTATGTGCCTTATTCGTGATGGGAAGGAGAATTGTGAAACCCAGCAAACAATGAACCAATGTTGTAATTCCCACAAGGCTGCAAATCACAAACAAAAGCAATATGACAGGGGTGACAAAGGCACCATGAGAAAACATTGGGCTGGGGTTTAGGAAACCCAGTCTTCCCTCAGCAGGATCGCTGAATGAGTAATCCATTCAATAATGCTGAAGGAACATTCCACCCTTCCCTCTCTGTTAAAAAATTATTTGACTCTGCCCCTTAAATTTGCTATAAACATTTTTTTTGTTCATTGGCCCTCAAAATAACTGCACTAATATTCTATCCCCAAATCTCAAAATAACTGCACTAATATTCATTTTGCAAATATTTACTAAGTCCTCCTATGTGTCAAGCACTGAGCTAGGCACTGTGGCTGAGGAGGAATTTTAAAAATGCTATCATGCAGTGGGTGAGACAGGAACAAACAAATGTGCTACACAGAGATCAGTGCTGGAAGCAGTTCTATTTAAAGGGTTAAGGGAGTCCAGCTAGAGAGCTAGAAAGTCTGGCTAAAAGTAAGGACCAGCAGGATTGGGATGGCCTTTTAGAGTAGTATTTCTTGATCTAGTTGGAAGGGTGGGGCAGGGGTGGAGGGAATCTCTTAAAGCAAAGAGACTGAGCCAGGGAGCACCCTGTTAGCCCTCTGTCAATGAACAATGGCCTGGTCAGTTAATTTCTTAGTAGCTTGTGGTTGTATGGGGGCCCTATACGTAAAGCAGGTAGGGAGGGATGATCCTGGATAAGAAAAAAATCTTTGATGACTTTTTACACATTTTTCTCCTGGGCTGGCCTTGACCTGCCATTCAGAGTAATCTATCTTGGTGTCACCTTTGAGACCCTTTGTTCCTTCCTTTTATGTAGTCATCCAGTGATGCCAAATACCTACTAGCTACCATGTGTAGATTACTGCTGGGGAGGAAAGAATATGACACAGCTGTCTGTCCTGGAGTCCAGGGGAAGCACTCAGAAACACACGTGTAGGCTGAGGAATTTGCAGTGGCAGAGATACATACAGGAAATGCAGAGAGGTCTTTGACTATACCCTAGGGCTCAGCAGCCAGAGAGCTGAGAAGAGGAGTATCACCCCACCGCTACCCTGAATCACAAATAATCAAAAGAGTTTTAAACATCACGGATCAGACTGGGCATAGTGACATGTGCCTGTCAACCCAGCAGTAGGGAGACTGAGGGAGGAGGATCGAAAGTTCAAAGCCAGCCTCAGCAATTTAGCAAGACCCTAAACAACTTAGGAAGACCCTGTCTCAAAAAAAAATAAATAAAATAAAAAATAAAAAAGAAAGAAAGAAAAAGAAAAGAAAGAGAAGAAAAAGAGGGCTAGAGATGTGGCTCAGTGGTTAAGTGTCCCTGGGGTTCAATCCCTGATTAAAAAAAAAAAATCACAAGTCATGGGACCTGAGGCATGTATGTGGTGGAGGTTACTGGATTTTGAGGGTCAAAGAAACCCTCAAATGATGTGGTATTCTGGAATGGAAAGCATGACTTGAAGTTAGTATTCTCATATTGTAGCAGTGGTGTGTGTGTGTGTGTGTGTGTGTGTGTGTGTGTGTGAGAGAGAGAGAGAGAGAGAGAGAGAGAGAGAGAGAGAGAGAGAGAGCATGAGCCTTCTGAGCACCCCCCAGAATGGCACCACATGGCCGTGTTCGTTCCCTGACTCCCAAATCAGAGCACTGTTGGAATGGAGTGTCCTTAGATAACCTTCTCTCTCTCTCTCTCTCTCTTTTTTGGTTTTGTTTTCTCAGAGTCTTTCCTTTAATGACAAGAAGTCTGAGCTCTAGAAAAGTATGGTGACAAGTCACAAGTGCTGTGACTAAACCCATCACTCTTGCATCATGCTGCCTCTGACCAACTCAGAAGTTATGGCAGCACGGCACAGACAGCAGACCTGACCCAAGGCCCCTTGGGGGGATGTTCAGCCGCACAGTCCAGGACCCTGAGCTTCGTCAGCAGAGCCCTGAGTCCTTCCAGTCCCACTCTTTTCTGACTGGAGAATTTTGTGTGTTTGTTGCTCAGCGCTGTATCCCAGCATGGAGCAGGTAGAGGATGCTTTACTCTGTCAGTGAGTTGACTGAGGGGGTGAGATGAAACTTCACCTAGCTCCAGTCACACAAACCCACCTCAGAGCCAGGGAAGCTCTGGGCTCCTTCCTGTTCTCTGTAGCAGCTGCAATCTGATGGCAGCCATACTGCCCTGATACACAATGCCACATTCAGGCTTAAGTATCCCTGTGGGATAGGCATTTACCTGAGGGTACGGAAGCCTGGAAATCCTAGACTTTTCTCTGGCATTTTTGTACAGGCTCACTAGGCCTGCAAACCTGGTAAGCTTCTGTTATACTGACTCTGAGAAAATTGCATCATTTATCACAGACTAAGATTGATTATTTTTTTAAAAAATATTGTTTAGTTGTCAATGGACTTTTATTTTGTTTATTTATATGCAGTGCTGAGAATCTAACCCAGTGCCTCACACATGCTACGCAAGCACTCTACCACTGAGCCCCAGCCCCAGCCCCATGATTGATTCTTGATGGCATGGTGGTGCATGCCTGTAATCCCAGTTGTTTGGGAGGCTGAAGCACAAGGATTGCAAGTTCAAAGCCAGCCTCAGCAATTTAGCAAGACCCTCAGCAGTTTATCAAGATTCTGTCTCAAAATAAAAAATAAAAAGGGCTGGGGTTGTGGCTCAGTGGTTAAGTGCCCTGAGTACAATCCCTGGTATTTAAAAAAAGATTGATTCTTAAATGTATGGCATTAAATGGGTGTTCTTTCCATAGTTGTCTGTGGTACTGTAACTTACTCAGCTGGGTTTTTTTCCTGATGCATTCAACCCTAATTTAGGGAGACTTGGGGAGCACAAGTGCAAGTTTCTTGTAAGTCTCTTGGTCTGAGAACACAAAGAAGTTTCAGCCAGTCCAGGTTCAGGTTCATGCCTTCCTCATATCTGACTGGAACTCCCTCAGGGAAAGAACCATGTGTATTCTGGTGAATTCTGTAATCTCAGGACTGAGATTTTCTACAAATAGAGGAAATATTAAAGAATCTTCCCACTATAAAGGGTGTGTGTGTGTGTTTTCATAATGTTGGGGATTGAATTCAGGGCCTTACACATGCTAAGTAGCATTCTACTCACATACCTGTAGAGAAGTTTCAAGTCTTCTCTCTTGAGCCTTTCCAGTTGATTTCTTCACATAAGAGCATTGTGATTAGCACACAAAATGGAATGCATGAGCTGATACAGAGCATTAAAAACAAAAATTAGGGCCTGGGGGTGTGGCTCACGGGTAGAGCACTGAACTATCATGTATGAGGCCCTGGGTTTGATCCCCAGAACTGCAAAAAATAAAACCCAGAACTGGATGTGGTGGTTCACACCTGTAATCCCAGCAGCTCCAGAGGCTGAGGCAGAATTGCAAGTTTAAAGCCAGCCTCAGCAATTTAGTGAGGCCCTGCCTCCAAATAAAAAAGAAAAGGGGCTGGGGATATTGCTCAACAGTGAAGTACCCTGGGTTTAACCCCCAATACTAGAGAAAGAGAGAGAGAGAGAGAGAGAGAGAGAGAGAGAGGGAGGATACACACAGATCAGGAAATTTCTTGTAGGGAATTCTCCATAAAGAAAAATAATCAGGGCTGGGGCTGTAGCTCATTGGTAGAGCGCTCGCCTCGCACGTGTGAGGCACTGGGTTTAATCCTCAGCACCATATAAAAATAAATAAAGATATTGTGTCCAACTACAACTTAAAAAAAAAAGAAAAAGAATCAAAGGAAAAAGAAGTGCTAAAAATATACACCATATTTCTGAGTACCAGGACCTTTATCTTAGTTTATTCTCACAAAAATATCATGATAGAAAGAACTACAATTTAGAGAATATTTTCATGTGTGGGTTACATTGCTGAAGCCTACCCATACATCATCTCATTTAAAGTTCACAACCTTTCCAGGTCAGTAGCATTATTATCTCTATTTTGCAGAAGAGGAAATGAAGGCTTAGAGTAACAAAGCAGGATGTTACAGTTATAAGAATTAAACCTGTAAAAAAGCCAGGCACTAAGCAACTCAGTGAGACCCTGTCTCTAAATAAAATACAAAATAGGGTTGGGGATGTGGCTCAGTAGCCGAGTGCCCCTGAGTTCAATCCCTGGTAACAAAAAAAAGAATTAAGCCTAATTCCAAAGCCTATGTTTTGTATTTTTTTTATTTTAATAATTAAAAAAAATATTTTTAGTTATAGATGGACACAATACCTTTATTTATTTTTAAGTGGTGCTGAGGATCTAACTCACTGCCTCACACATGCTAAGCAGGCACTCTACCACTGAGCTACAGCCCCAAAGCCTATGTTTTTATTAACAACACATATTAATTGCATATATTAATGAGGTTCATTGTGGTATTTTTACATACATATAGAGTACACTGATCAATTCCAACCTTTCTTTTTCTACCTCCCTGTCTGGACTTCTGGTACTTACTATTCTATGTTCAGGTTGACTTTTTAACCCAAAGCCTATGTTCTTAACAGCTATGATTTATGGTGAGCTAGGTAATTTGATTTGGTTTTCTTTCAGAGAGATGAAAGAAACTTAGGCTTAGAGATCTTAAGAATCTTTTTCAACTCAGTCAGTGGTAGAGCCAGGATTTAAACCTAAGTCTACCTGACTTCAAATCCCAGCCTCTTTTCTACTCTCCCAACTCTCTTCTCTTTTGACATGACTAGCGACTTCAAGGTAGAACACACAAGGCTACTGCTGGTGGATACAGAGAACAATTTAGACAGAAACAGCAATGGTCATACACATTATTTAGAAAAGGGGTTCCCCTAAGAGTCTAAAGGTTGGACAGCACAGAGCTGCCCAAACAAAAAACAGAATTAGGCCCTTAGGGGCTGATTTTAAAATTATTATCATTATCATTATTTTTTTTTTTTGCAGGGGGAGGGTACTGGGATTGAACTCAGGGGCACTCAACCACTGAACCACATCTCCATCCCTATTTTGTATTTTATTTAGAGACAGGGTCTCACTGAGTTGCTTAGTACCTCAGTTTTGCTGAGGTTAGCTTTGAACTCACAATCCTCCTGCCTCAGCATCCCGAGCTGCTGGGATTATAGGTATGTGCCACAGTGTCCAGCTGATTTTAAAATTATTTAAAACAAATTTTAAAATTTATTTTATTGAATAGATATTTAATGCTGTTGGCATAACATTCAAAATGCACAAAAGGTTTATAGTGAACAATTCTTCTGTCCTCTGTGCTTCACTTATCCAGGGCCCTCCCAGGAGGTGCCGTATTCCCACACAATTGTTACATGTGTGGGGGGGTAAACCTGGCCTGCTCCAGTCCACCGCTCCAGTCCACCTCCCCAGCCTAGAAGCTATACTTGAGTATAAAAGGAAAGGGGACGTCTCCAGAGAAAAAAAGGAGAGGCAGGAAGAGGAAATGGAGGCAATGGGATAAGCAGCATTGTCCCTACTGACCCCTTCTGGAGACAGGGAGTTGGAGGCACTAGGTGAGATCCTGGGCACCTGCCAGGCTTGGGTGGGGCAGGCCCTTCTGCCTCATTTGCTGCCTTAGAGCTCACCAGCCCTGTGCTGATGAGAGCAGAGAGCTGTGGCAGTGTCCAGGGTTTACTCTGTGGATGAACTTTGGCATTAGCTTGTCTCTGAGTTACCTCAAATTCAAAGCCCATGGGTCTGCCAGAGCCAGATGCACAGAATGGGAGCCAGACACAAGAAGAGCAGAGTGGCAATAGTGGCTGACCAGCTGGGGTGTGGAACATGTCTTTTCTGGGGACACTTTGGGATGTGGGCTGAGGTCATACTTTTAAATGAATGGAAACAATCAAACAGTACACATAGACCAATGAGAGCACTAATTACCAGTTAGTGAGTGCTTGCTGTAGAAAACCATGTGCTGTTGTGCTACATGAATAAACTACAGCCATCTTCTCATTTCATCTGCACTTGAGAACACCTCAAAGGGAAGACCTTTGGTGGGGCCAGTATTTGTCTTGATGAGGGCTGGTGGAAGTGGATGACACCAGGGAAAAAAATGAAAGAAAGAAGGCCTGCCTTGTTCACAGATTGTGTGTCACTCAAGGGGGAGAAATGCCTGATCCCTGTGTTTAGCAGCAGAAATATCCTGAGAATTTCATTGGTTGTGTTTTATTTGTCAACCTGGAAGAAGCCCTCAAGATCATTTCACCCAAATTCCTTCCACTCTAGATGAAACCTCAGCTTGGCTCGGGGTGAGTGACGTACCCGAGGCCACAGTCAGGTGCCCATGTCATTTGTTGGAAAATATCTGCTGGAGAGAGCCATCTGGCTAGAGGGTGGAGGGTCTATCCTGCCTGGTGGCAGCCTGACAGAGTTCCCTACAGCCCTGTCAGTGCTTGTAGGCATGTTTGTTGCCTCTGAATTCTAGGGCTGGAAAATCAGGTTTTTCAGGTCTAAAAATCCTACAACTTATTCTGCATTTCCCCGGCAGTATTGCAGAGGCTGCAAGAAATACCTAGGTGGATTTGTAAACAACAAAGCTAATTATTTACAACAGAGATGCAGTCTATTCCAGAGTTTCTCTACCTGGTAGTACACTTCCTTGTGAAATCAAACATATGATTGGAAGACTGCATGATGGGCAGAGAATTACACAACAGCAAGAAGAAACCTCATAAAATTTATTCAGTATTGGGGCTGGGAAAATCTGTTACTCGCTTCTTTACTATGGAGAGAGTTGCATCTTAGCTTTGAATTCTAGCTCTGACATTATGAGCTGTGTGATGTTGGGCAAGCTGTTTAACCCCTCTGTGACCTCATTCCTCCATGAGTGTACCTGCCAAATATGGCCTCACTCCCTTAGATGGTGTTGGATGCACTGAGATTTAGGTTCTCAAATGCTGCTAAATGGACTGTATTTTTTTTATTAGTCTTTTACCAGGTGAAAAAGGACAATCTAGTAAATTCTTATGCTAAATTCATTAAAATATTTGATGTTAAAATGGTCTTTATTTCATCAAATTATCATTACAAGAAATTATTTTGGGGGCTGTGGGTATAACTCAGTTTTAAAGCATGAGCTTAGCATGCATGAGGCCCTGGTTTCAATCCCTAGCAGCGGGGAAAAAAAGGAGATGGGAAAGAGGGAGAAGACAGAAAAGACAAGACAAGAAAAGAAAGAAAGAAATCATCTTTAAAAATGTGTGCTCAGTTAGCTGTATAAGAAGTTGGTATCCTAACCTAGTCGCTATGCATGTGTGCCCACAGGGCCAGGAATATTTGGATTAGGCGACTCCAGCAACACAGAGGTGAATTCTCCTTTGTTTTCAAGATCCTCTATTTGGTTAGTGGTTTCAGTGAGTTTAGTAATAAAAACTTTAGTAATAAAAAATTTCTGTCTAAAACAGAAATTTGAAGTCTCTGCTATTCAGTCTCACATTTCTGATTTTTTCAAGAGAGATGTTAGCATTTGATGGCTTCCAGGATCCCTGGCATTTTCTTCTTCATTTGTGGCCACAGCTCTCTTTTCTGCATCTCTTTGAATACTCCAGTGTCTGGTGACATGGATTGTGTAAGACATTTGAATAGAGATGCAGATCTAACTACTGGCCCTGATTGGAATGCCTAGTTTCTTTTTCTTTCTTCTTCTTCTTCTTCTTCTTCTTCTTCTTCTTCTTCTTCTTCTTCTTCTTTTATTTTTAAGAGAGAGTGAGAAGAGACAGAGAGAGAATTTTTTAATATTTATTTTTCAGTTTTCAGTGGACACACATCTTTATTTTGTTTTATGTGGTGCTGAGGATCGAACCCAGCGCCCTGCGCATGACAGGTGAGCAAGTGACCGCTTGAGCCACATCCCCAGCCCAGAATGCCTAGTTTCTATTTGGGAGGTTGGTCTGGCAGGCAGAGGGAGAAGAAGGGGATTCTGGAACGTGCACAGCACTGTCCCACTGTGCTCAAGGGACAGTGACTTTCAGACCCAGCAGAGGGGATGGGCAGGACCCTGAGAAAGATGACAGCCTGGGGCTTTATATGATGAGAAAAGAGAAAGTGAGAGGGAGGGATAGAGGGAGGGATGGAGGAAGGGTTGATGGGGAGGAGGAGGGAAGAAAGAAAGGGAAGGAACAACTCAAGAGAGTGAAGAAGAAAGACCAAGAGAAAAAAAAAGGAAGAAAGGATAGAAGAAGGGAGGCAGAGAGGAAGGCAGGCAGGAAAGATAGGAAGGAGGGAGGAAAGAAGAAAAAGAGGGAAAGAAGAAGGTGAGGGAGGAAGAGAAGGAAGGATGAAGAGAAGAGAGGGATTATCATCTGAGCCAGGCAAACTTTTTTAATAAAAAAAAATCCATATGGCCTACTGGAGAAAAAAAAGAAAAAGATTTGGGAGCTAGATCCTGAGCGACACCTGTTGTGTTCAGAGCAGAGCTATTTAAATAGCATCACTCAGGCACCCGTTCAGGTATGTACAAGCTGTTACTCTACTCTGCAAATTGGAGCAGGCGGGAAGGAAGAAGGAGCTTGGGTGAGCTAGCTAGGGTGGGAGATGAGGAACAGTCACCTGCTGCCCAAGCCCCACGTAGCAGGTCACTTTAGCAAGAACACCCTGGATTGGGGCCTCTCACTCTATCCCTCTTCCCCATCAGGCAGACATCTGGTTCCCTTGGGAGCCAGCCATTAGAAGCTGAGGTTTTTCACTCCCTCTGCAAGCTTGCAAAAAGCTTTTTTGTAACCCGTAGTTGTGGAATCTGTAACTGTTTTGATTCTTGTGAATCTTTTCATGTAAATCAGAGGTTGCTAACAACCCAAGCATGGTCTTTCTAGCCTTGTTCTGGGCTGCTCCTCCTTGGAATAGCTGGGGAGGAACATTAGGTGAGAATATCAGACAGTGTTTGCAAATGGCTCTGGGGAAATGAGCTAATGGTGGAGAAGATATTTGCTGATCCTTAGGGATTGAGGTCCAGGCTTTTGTAGTGGAGGCAAGAGGGTGGCTAAATGGCGAGGGAGGTAACTACGTGTCTCCCCATCACGTGTCAAGGTGTAGCTGGGAAAATCTAGGTGATGTGCAGTGGTGATAGTGGCTGAGTTTGTGATGGGTCAAGGGATTTCAGACACTGAAGTGTCTAGCACATGGGTTGGTTCATTCCAGCTGTATTCAAAGGAGAGGAATTTTAGGACACAATCATCTATGTCTAAACACACCTCCTGACTAATTTTCTTGCCTCAGTGGCACTGAATATGGCTCAACTGTCTCAAAAGAGCTGATTGTAGGGCTGGGGTTGTGGCTCAGTGGTAGATCACTTGCCTAGCTTGTGTGAGGCACTGGGTTCGATTCTCAGAACTGCTTATAAATAAATAAAGTTCATTGACAACTAAAAAAATTTAAAGAGAGAGAGAGAGAAAGCTGATTGTGCATGTTTCTTTCTCACTCTGCATTTAGTGAACTCCAATGGGCAAGCTAGAAATTAGCCATGGTAGAAATACTTTACACTGTAGAAATGGGCAAAACACCACAATTAAGGCTTCTTCTTCTTCTTCTCTCTCTCTCTCTCTCTCTCTCTCTCTCTCTCTCTCTCTCTCTCTCAGATATCTGGTTTATCAGCACCATGCTGTTTCTGCTCTTGTCCCCCTACTTCATTTTCTTCCACTGTCTCAGTGATCTATCAAAAGATAGAGCTGATTGCCAGGTGCAGTGGCACATGCCTATAATCCCAGGGAGATGGAGACAATAGGATCCAGAGTTCAAAGCCAGCCTCAGCAATTTAGCAAGATGCTGAGCAACTTAGTGAGACCCTGTCTCTAAATAAAAATACAAAATAAGGCTGGGGATGTGGCTCAGTGGTCAAGTACCCCTGAGTTCAACCTCTTCACCCCGCAAAAAGATAGAGCTGATTATTGGTTACGTAGTGTTTAAACCATCCAATCTTGCCAAGGCTTATGAGGCCAGCCTGTGTAGTCTGGTTCCTGAGCTTCCCATCATGCAGTTTCATGCACTGTGCTTCATCTCATTAGATTTGAGACATGTCCATCCCCTCTTCCAATGGAAATTTAGTTTCTCACCACACATTTTTGCACATGCTATTTAAAGTCATCTGCTGCTTTCCAAATATTTACAAGCTTTCTCACATTTCCCAGCCCACTTGCAGTTGCCATGTGATCAGTTCTGCTGAGTGACCTGTCTTCCAGCTTTCTCTTCTACAGCTGCAATTGTGGCCATGTGTCGAGACAACGAACCGCAGAATGGAGTGACCTGGATTAGGGAGTCAGCACGTGGGAGACAGCTGCCTTTTAGAGCCGCCTGATTATGCATGAGAGGGAAATAAACATTTGTTGTGTTGACCCACTAAAATTCAATATGATTTTGTTACTGCAAAATGATTTATCCCAGCAGTTCTCAAATATTTGGGTCACAGGATGACTTGAAAAGTATCCGTGATTGTTATGGTTTGGATGTGAGGAGTCCCCCCAAAAGATCATGTGTCAACACAGGAATGTTCAGAGGTGAAATGATCATAGACTCTGAGAGCTGTAACCTAATCAGTGGATTAATCCATTTGATAGATTAATAATTTGAACGGATTACTGGATATTACCAGTAGGCAGGTGGGGCATGACTGGAGGAAGTAGGTCACTGGAGGATTATATTTTGTCCTCGGCTCTTCACAAGTGCGCTCTCTCTCTCTCTCTCTCTCTCTCTCTCTCTCTCTTCCCTTCCCCCCCTCCTTTTCTCTCTCTTTTTCTGGCTGCCATGAGCTGAGCAGCTTTCCTCTACCATTTCCCTTCCACCATGATGTTCTGCCTCACAGTAACTGGACTGAGACCCCTGAAATCATGAGCCCAAAATAAACTTTTCCTCCCCTAAATTGTTCTTGTCACGTATTTTGGTGGCAGAAAACTGACTAACATAATGATCTCAAAGACCTTTGTATATTAGTTATATTTATCAAAAATTAAAGTTGAGAATTTAAAAAAATATGTACTTATTAATTCATTTAAAAATAGCAATGGTAAAACCTTTCCTTTTTTAATTATTTATTTATTTTTTAGTACCAGGGATTAAACTCAGGGGCACTTAATCACCGAGTCACATTCCCAGCCTTTTTTTTTTTATTCTAATTTGCCATATTTGACAGCAGAATGCATTACATTTCATATTACACATATAAAGCAAAATTTTTTCATATCTCTGGTTGTATACAAAGTATATTCACATCATTCGTATCTTCATACATGTACTTAGGGTAATGATGTCCATCTCATTCCACCATCTTTTTTGTACCCCTTGCCTCCTCCCTTCCCCTTCCTCCCCTCCTCCTATGTAGAGTTTGTCTAATCTTCCCATGCTTCCCCTCCCAATCCCACTATGAATATCCTTATATGAGAGAATATAATATCCTTATATTATATATAATATCCTTATATTAAGAGAATATTGGCATTTGGTTTTTGGGGACTGTCTAATTTCACTTAGCATTATCTTCTCCAGCTCCATCCATTTACCTGCAACTGTCATGATTTTATTCTCTTTTATTGCTGAGTAATATTTCACTGTGTATATATGCCACATTTTCTTTATTCATTCATCTACTGATGGTCATCTATGTTGGTTCCACAGTTTAGCTATTGTGAATTGTGCTGCGGTAAACATTGATGTGGCTGTGTCCCTGTAGTATGCTGTTTTTAAGTCCTTTGAGTATAGACTGACAAGTGGGATAGTTGGATCAAATGTGGTTCCATTCCCAGTTTTCCAAGGAATCTCCATACTGCTTTCCATATTGGCTGCACCATTTTGCAGTCCCACCAGCAATGTATGAGTGTGCCTTTTCCCCCACATCTTCGCCAACACTTATTGTTGTTTGTATTCTTAATAGCTGTCATTCTGACTGGAGTGACATGAAATCTTAGAGTAATTTTGATTTGCATTTCTCTAATAGCTAAAGATGATGAACAGTTTTTCATATATTTCTTGACTGATTATATATCACCTTCTGAGAAGTATCTGTTCAGTTCTTTGGCCCATTTATTGATTGGGTTATTTATTATTTTGGTGTTTAGCTTTTTGAGTTCTTTATATACCTTAGAGATTAGTGCTCTATCCATGTGCCAGTGGTAAAATTTGCTCCCAAGCTGTAGACTCTCTATTCACCTGGTTGTTTCTTTTGCTGAGCAGAAGCTTTTTAGTTTAATCCATCCCATTTATTAATTCTTGATTTTAATTCATGTGCTATAGGAGTCTTATTAAGGAAGTAGGGGCCTAATCCAATATGATGGAGATTGAGGCCTACTTTTTCTTCTATTAGATGTAGGGTCTCTGGTTTAATTCCTAAGTCTTTGATCCACTTTGGATTGAGCTTTGTGCATGGTGAGAGATAGGGGTTTAATTTCATTTTGTTGCATATGGATTTCCAGTTCTCCCAGCACCATTTGTTGAAGAGGTTATCTTTTCTCCAATGTATGTTTTTGGCACCTTTGTCTAATATAAGATAACTGTAATTTTGTGGATTAGTCTCTGTGTCCTCTATTCTTTACTATTAGTCTACCAGTCTATTTTGGTGCTAATACTATGCTGTTTTTGTTAACATTGTTCTGTAATATAGTTTAAGTTCTGGTATAGTGATGCCACCTGCTTCACTCTTCTTGCTAAGGATTGCTTTAGCTATTCTGGGTCTCTTATTTTTCCAGATGCATTTCACGACTGTTTTTCTATTTCCATGAGGAATGTCATTGGAATTTCAATTGGAATTGCATTAAATTTGTATAGTGGTTTTGGTAGTATGGTCATTTTGACAATATTAATTCTGCCTATCCAAGAACAAGATAGATCTTTCCAACTTCTAAGGTTTCTTTAATTTCTTTCTTTAGTATTCTGTAGTTTTCCTTGTAGAGGTCTTTTACCTCTTTTGTTAGGTTGATTCCCAAGTTTTTTTTTTTTTTTTTGAGGCTATTATAAATGGGATAATTTTCCAGAATTTTATTGAGAATTTTTGCATCTATGTTCATTAGAGATATTGGTCTGAAGTTTTCTTTTTTTGATGTGCCTTTGCCTGATTTTAGAATCTGGGTGACATTGGCCTCATAAAATGAGTTTGGCAGTGCTGCCTCTTTTTCTATTTCCTGAAATAAATTGAAGAGTATTGGCATTAGTTCTTCTTTAAAGGTCTTCTAGAACTTGGTGTGTAACCTTCTGTCCCGGGCTTTTCTTGGTTGGTGGGCTTTTGATGGCATCTTCTATTTCATTACTTGAAATTGATCTGTTTAAATTGTGTATATCATCCTGATTCAATTTGGGCAAATCAAATGACTCTAGAAATTTGTCAATGCCTTCAATATTTTCTATTTTTTTGGAGTGAAAGTTTTCAAAATTATTTCTAATTATCTTCTGTATCTCTGTAGTGTCTGTTGTAATATTTCCTTTTTCATCACATATGTTAGTAATTTGAATTTTCTCCCTTCTTCTCTTTGTTAGCATGGCTAAGGGTCTGTCAATTTTCTTTATTTTTTCAAAGAACCAACTTTTTGTTTTGTCAATTTTTTCTTTTGTTTCAATTTTATTGATTTCAGCTTTGATTTTAATTATTCCCTGTCTTCTACTGCTTTTGGCGATGATTTGTTCTTCTTTTCCAGGGCTTTGAGATGTAACGTTAAGTCATTTATTTGTTGACTTTTTCTTCTGTTAAGGAATGAACTCCATGCAATGATCTTTCCTCTTAGTACTGCCTTCATAGTGTCCCAAAGATTTTGATATGTTGTATCTGTGTTCTCATTTACCTCTAAGAATCTTTTAATCCCCTTCTTGATGTCTTTTGCAACTCATTGTTCATTCAGTAGCATATTATTTAGTCTCCAGGTGTTGGAGTAGCTTTTATTTTTTTATTATCATTGATTCCTAAATAGACCTTTATTTTATTTACTTATTTATACGTGGTTCTGAGAATGGAACCCAGAACCCGACACGTGCTAAGCAAGCACTCTACTGCTGAGTCACAACTCTAGCCCCAACTTTTTTTTTTTTTAATTTAGAGACAGGATCTCACTGAGTTGCTTAGCACCTCACTAAATTGCTGGTTTTTAACTGTCGATCTTCCTGCCCCAGCCTCCCAAGCTGCTGGGATTATAGGTTTGTGCCACTGTGCCTGGCTGCCTGCATTTTAATACAGATAATTTTATGAAAAACAGAAAGCTCCAAAAACAGACTAATGGCAGAGTTTTCAATTTTTTTGAAATTTCTGGATTAATTAAAGACAGCTGAATTTTCATATCTGTTTCTGAATTTAGTCAATTATGATCTTTTTTGTTGTTGTTGAATTATATAAAGAAAATCTGTCATCATGTAGAAAATATATTTAGAAATGTATTTTAATAGCTTTTTCTGATAACTACAGATAGTCTTTTTTGAATACTACATCAAAACTTGAAAAGTGGTAGTTTCTTAGAAGTTTATTGCAATATGAAATCTAAGACCATATTAATGAACTTTTCCTATTCTTTCACATTAAAATTCATTAACCTTTCTTGCACTTTGTTGTTGTTTTTTTAATATTTATTTTTTAATTATAGGTGAACACAATACCTTTATTTTATTTATTTTTATGTGGTGCTGAAGATCGAACACAGAGCCTCACATGTGCTAGGTGAGTGCTCTACCTCTGATCCCTAACCCCAGCCCCTCACTTTGTTTTTTTGTTTGGGGCGAGGGGGGGTGGTTGGGTGTGAGGGTTTCAATTCAGTGGCACTTGGCCATTGAGCCACATCCCCAGCCCTATTTTTATGTTTTATTTAGAGACAGGAACTCACAGTTGCTTAGCATCTTGTCATTGCTAAGGCTGGCTTTGAACTGGCAATTCTCCTGTCTCTGGCAATTCTCCTGTCTCAGCCTCCTGAGCTGCTGGAATTACAGGCGTGCATAGTCTTCTCTTGCACTTTGAATGAGTCCTTTACCCATGTATAATCTTGTAACCTTATGATTAGTTACTTGGAAAAAAATAGTTCACTGAGTTATATAGATTTTCCAAATGTTAACATATTTCATTACACAATATTTAAAATCACATTAATTGGTATCATCATCAATTTCATTGGAGTCTCTAAGTGCTTGGAAGCTGTCAAGCTCATGATGGTGGCTACAGGTTTTCTAACATTCTAATTTTTGTTTGAAAGCTTGAATTTTATCTTTGGCAACAAATACTGTCAGTTATTTTCCTTGAAGTGACAAGTTCAATTTATTCATTTTCAAGAAAATGTCTGCCAACTATCCAAGTTGGAATAACCCTAGTTTGTCAGTTTTTTTCAAGTGAAAACAATGTTCTACAATAAAAGCAGCTAGTTCTGTTTACAACTCAAAAAATCAAACAAGTGCTTTCTTTCAAAACAACTATTATACTTCTACATACAGTAGAAGTACTTTTTTTGTATAGTTCCCATTTGTCACACAGAATATTATAAAGCTGTATACTCAATGGTAGCGATTTAATAAAAGAAACAAACTATTTTTTCAAGTGAAAACAATGTTCTACAATAAAAGCAGCTTAAACCTTAACTCACCCACATTTTCCTACAAACAGGTACCGTATAAAAAACATCAAGGCTTGTGATTTGTACAAAAAATATCCTATTTTGGAAGAGGTGTCTGTGTGTGTGTCTGTGTGTGTGCATGTGTGTGCACACATGCATGTGTGTGAATGGATCTGGAGAAGGGACATTGATAACTCTTCATTACCTCTATAATGGGAAAAAACACCAAGAATTCCTGAAAACATTTAAAAACTCTACATTTTTATCTCACCCTATGAAACTTTAATAAGAAGAAACTGATTTCTGAATTTGCTGGTAAAGGTTGGTAAGTTCTTTGAGGATAAGGACCATGCCTTTCTCTTCTTCCCTTTCTCCTTATGGTGTCTGGCATACAGAAAACATTCAATAAATGTTCATTAAATTGTCATGTGGCAAAAAGCAAGGCAATGTAGCAGGAAGAAAAAAAAATAAAGGACTTGTGTTGAGAGCTAACAACATAGGGTTATTAATACCACCTCTTCCTTGTTCATTACAAAGATTGGGCTCACCCAATGACTACTATTGGCCACAGTGAACATCTGTCAGGCCCACCTTCTATTTCCATATCCAAGATGTTCAACACCAAACCACCCTTCCTCCTGGAGAAGGGTGGGGGCAACACCCATAGTTCTAACAGGCTGCACATAAGGTCCACCCAGGTAAAATCTCGGCTCTCATACTTCATGGCTTTTTTGAAAAATACCATCTCTTGGGGGAGAGGCCAAGCATCAGTATTTTAAAGATCCAACTAGGATGTAGAACCAAAAAATGAGGGACTCAGTTTCTCCTGGAGCCCCCATTACCTTTGTGGGGACAAGCTGAGAACCAGGTAATGATTCCCTGAGAAATTAACATATGGCTGCCCATCACCATGATGGCTGCACTGTTACAGGAGAGCTCATGGGATTAGAATCAGATCCTAGCCTGTGTCCTGAGCCATGGGACCATGTTAGAGTAGCCTTAGACTTGTGCTATAAGAGCTCTTTGCATAATCCACCCTTAAAGCACCATGATTTCAAATTGTGTTGTTCACACCTTTAGTTCCTTGAACTAGAGGCAAGTGGAGTGGCACAGTGCCCTAAAAAGACAGGTGGGTGATTAAATTCTGTTTACACTGAAACTCCCAAAGGGGGTCATGTGCTCAGAGCACTGGGAGAGGTGCTTATCATAAGCCCTTGTTTGTAGTTCAATTAGAGTTCATAGCTCAAAGACCCCCTCCATCCCCTTCTGATCTCCACCCTCACACCCAATGGCTTCCTCTAATAAGGTTCTTTAAACTACTATCTAATGGTAGGGTGGGTACACAAACCATTATACTTTAATGGTGTTTACACAGTCAAAATAACTCAGCTTGTTAGATCATGGAACTGTCAGGTTGGGCAGAGCCTGAGCTCAGGGCTCTGTTAAATTAACCTTTCGTCTTTTGCCCTAATTGATCCTGCACTTCACTCCCAGGGCATTCTAAGTATTTAAAAGCATGGAATGAAAGATCTAACTAGCCTGTAACCATGGTGGTTTAAGAGAACTGCTACTTAATTCTTTTTGAAATATCCCACTGAATTAAAAATTATTTAGCAGATATTGGACTGAACATAAATTAATTCATTTTGGGTGAAATTAATCTCTAACATGTGGACCAAAAATGTATGGACATGAAAGAACTTGTTTTACATTCAAGAGTTTAAGCAATACTGACACCCCTTCACTTGATCAGAATATAGGAAGCTTGTGTTCTTCTGGCAGCTTCTGTAAGAAAACGGGTACATGGTGACCTTGGCCTCAACATGCTAACACATGCAGCTTACATGGCAGAGGGGTGTAGACCTCAGAGAACTGTTCCAGGCTGTTATTAGTCTCCAGCTCTGGCCAGAATTTTGCCAGTTGTAAGACAATGTAGTGAACAGCATAGGATATGGAATGGGAGACACCCAGGTCAAATCTCAACTCTCACACTTCATGGCTTGGTGACCTTGGTCAGTCTTTTAAAAGAGTTTCTATGAGAATTAACAAGGATAAAAATGTCAAATGCATCATACAGTATTTGGCACTTAGTAAGTATACAATAAATATTAACAAAACTAAAAAAAATGGAAGCAAAACCAAACAAAACCCAACCAGCCAAACAACAACATGAACAGTACCATAAGCTCTGAAGAGTCTATTCACAGTTTTTTTTTAGCTGCTTGAAACTGCCACTGTCCCTTTCACATAAACCCCAGTCTGCAGAAATGCTGATTGTAATGATTTCAAAGAGATTTGTATTTAAACAAACATATTATGGGGATTTGAAGTTCAAGTGCCCATAGTACTTTCAGGACAAAAGTGCAGTTTGGGGACTGGAGTCTAGATAGCTGCTGCCCTCAGAATAGACTTCTAGAATGGAAGGGTGTCCCCTAGCACTCTGCTACTGGAGCACACAGGCTTCCTCTGACTCCCTTGCAGTCAGATGTGGCCACCTGATTGAGTTAAGGGAGGTATGTACTTCTAGGCCTGGTCTGCTAACCCCTCCCAGGCACAATTCTTGCTCCATTTGTTCATTTGTTGGCTAAATGAAGAGAACAAAAAGGATACCAAGAGCCCAAAAGAGGGCTAGCCTGGAGGGAACAAGGAAGGTCCATTTCCTATCTGCAGTGATTTAAATGAGAACAAAGTTCTTGTGTTAAGTACTGATATTTGTGAGTGGGTGGTGGTTGTAGAGCTTGCCTGAAGTAATTGGTACCGTGATTTTTTCTATTTCTGCTGGTCCCTAGAGGTTGGGAAAGCACCAGATAGTCAGAAGAGCTGGTCCTAGTCTGGGCTCTACTTCTCACTTCCCAGTGGACCTAGATGATCATAGAGACTGGAGAGTCTAAAAAGCAGGTCAATGATTCCATTGTTTCTGTTGATGACATGATTGCCTCTCTGCCTGTACAGAGACTTGGCCAGGAAAGAAGATTTTGCTCAGCCCCTAAAAGGAGAAGCCAGCTGCCTTTCCCCTCCTTTTCCCAGAATTTGACTTATGTACAGGCTCTGCAGCTCAGCCTGCTGGAAACAGTATTTGGTTCAGTTGCTTAAAGTAGTTCTGTGATTTTGGCTAAGCTCATTTTGTGCCTCAGTATCCTTGTCTACATAAAGGTAATACTGATGCACTCACCAATTGGAATTGGTATAAGAATCAGAAGTCTTGTAAAGCCTGGATCACATTTTCTGGCTCTAGTAGTCACACAATAAGTGGTTGTTGTTATTAAATTAGTATGCTTAAAACTTTGATTTATTCTACGTATGACAAGTACTTGCTGTGGCCAAACAAAATGCTAGAGATCCAGAGGGAAATGGGGGCCAAACCACTGCCATTGAGGCACTGAGGCTCTCTTCCTGGCGAACACATACATAGGGATGACCTCGCAGTATGAAGTAGAAAACAAAAAATTGATTTTCAAAGAGACAACTTCAAAAGGGATCTGTGCCAGGTTTCTACTGTTCTCCAGATGGTTACTTGGGGACAGGTATTCTGCTAGTTAGACTCTAGGCAGGAGGAGTCATTAGAAGGCTCTCAGTAGAGAAATAAAATCTTCAACTGAAGCTTAAGCCTGACTCCCTTGGTCTGAAGGTCTCTGGGGAGAAGGGAGAGGTCAGAATCATTGCTCTGTTTCCTTGGGGTAGGAGTGAGGGAGACTGGAAGCCTTGCACAGTGTTAAGAAGGAATACAGATAACCACATGTCTGTGCATTATTATGCTGAATGTAAAACCTTCAGTAGTCATTCCACGCACAATGTAACAAAGCTTTTAAAGATAAGCTTAGGAAGGATTAATTTACAAAGACCCAACAACTAGGAACCTCTAAATAATTGTAAGTGGAAAAATGATGCTCAAAATCACAACGTTTAGAGTTGGAACGGGAGAGATCCTCAAAGGTCAGCTGAGACTCTCAAATGCTGGTCCATGACAAAATGAAAACAATTAGGACAGTTTCTTGAGTCTTTCCATACAACAATTAGCATACTAATTTAATAACAACAACCTTAAATGACTTATCCTTTATTTTAAGATTGCAGTCTTCCTAATTTTTTTGGCATTGAAATATTCCTTCTTAGCCTGGTGTGGTGATACAGGCCTATAATTCCAGTGGCTCAGGAGACTGAGGCAGGAGAATCGCAGGTTTGAAGCCAGCCTCAACAACTTAGTGAGGCTGTAAGCAACCTAGTGAAGCCTTATTTAAAAATTAAAAATTAAAAATAAGGCTAGAGATGTAGCTCAGTTGTTAAGCACCCTTGGCTTCAATCCCTGGTACAAAAGAAAGGAAGGAAGGAAGGAAGGGAGGGAGGGAGGAAGGAAGGAAGTTTCCTTCTTTTGCAGAATTATTTTATTATTTTATCTTTGGGTGCTGGGGATTTAATCCAGGGCTTTGTGCATGCTAAGCTCACATTCTACCATTGAGCCGCACACCTCTAGCTCCTGATGATAGCTTTTTATTTTACTTTTTGGTTCCAGAGATTGAACCCAGGGGCACTTAACCACTGAGCAACATCCCCAACCATTTTTATGTTTTATTTTGAGACAGGGCCTTGCTAAATTGCTTAGGGCCTCACTAAATTGTCCAGGCTAGCTTTGAACTCATGATCCTCCTGACTTAGCCTCCTGAGTCGCTGGGTTTACAGCCATGCACCACTGTGCCCGGTCTGATGATAGCATTTTAGATGGTCATTATTTTTTATTTTTTGTATATGCCTTATTAAAAATATCTAGAAATCACTCATCAAACTCAACTAGCATTTTACTATATTAAGAAACTGATTCCTGAAAAGTTGTATAATTTCTCAAAATTTTGAGAATACATCTAAATTTGGAAGCTTGCTTTAGATAAGTGGGAAAAAACAAAACTGTTTTTCATTATTATCTGAAGATAGCATTTCTGAAGATGCTAATAAAAGTAGTCTAAGAGATATAAAATGGAGAGCTGAAATGAAAGCAGTATCTTGGGTCTACCTAATGCTATGTTTCTAACAAGGTTTGCAGTTCAGGACAAATTATTCATTTGCCTGGATCTCAGTGCCCCTGTCTATGAAGTGAGGGAGTGAGGGCAAGTTGATTTTCAAGGCAATTTCTTGCTTAAATAATGTGGTTATTGTCACTGGATACAGCCTGGCTAGTGGCAGAAAGTTCTGGCACCAGAAGAGACTTCCTGATTTGAATGCTGACTTCAATAACCAAGGGAGCTGGAGTCAGTTACTTAACCTCTCTGTGCCTTTATTGATGAGGAAACATCTCATCAATAAAGCGGAGCTAATGATGGAGCTACTTCATGGGGGCTAAATTAGGTAAAATTTGCAAAGCACTTGACGTAGAGTTTGATATTTAATAAACTCAATAAATACTAGCTATTATTAGTAATAGCTTGTACTTTTTCTAGATGAAATTCCTCACTTATCACTTGGGGATATAATTGCTCTGCATAAATTGGACTGTGTCACAGAGCATGCTGATTCTGTTCTGAAAGGATGAGCAACTCAGGAGATTTCCAAGAGGATTCCAAGTACTGAAATATAATAAGAAGCACAGACGCTGTTCACAGCACTTACATATGTTATCTCATTTAGTCCTCTCAGCAAATCTGAGGTAAGTAGAATATATTGGCACCTCAGCCATAATCCATACCAAAGCTCATTACAGGTAACCCTCTACTTTGCCCTGAATTATGAACCTCCTCCCCTGAGGGCTGAGAGTAAGGATGGAGAAGAGAGAGGGGCGCTGAGGATTGGCGACTGGCAGCAGTGGCTTCCTCTGAGCAACAGATGCTGAGCTACAGCAGAGCGGATCCAAAAAGAGGAAAATGGAGGAGCAGGAGCTAGAGAATGAAGCCAAGCGGTTATGGAAGTTGCACTGGGGATAAGGGTGGGTGGAGAGCTGTGGCCTATGACTGTACTGCCTGGGTAAAAAACCTCTCTGATGTAGTTCCAGGATAGTGCTCGAAGAGTCACCACAAATCCTCCCCTTTACAACATGTAAAGCAAATAAAGAACTATGGACCTCTATATTCTATCAAAAGAAATACTCTCAGGGCCATACTTAGGGACTTGGTGCATCAGAGATATCTGGAAAGATGCCCAACTTGCCTTTTATTTCTTTATGAAGGGAGCTGCCCTCTCTTAGCCATTCCTCTGTTACAAGAAGGCAGGGGTTGACACAAGGTGGCTGCTGGACTGGACCAATGTGAAACAGACACCAAAGGCAGCCAGACTGGGGGTTGGTCCATATCTGTGAGATGGTCTTGTCTGTGAAGCTACACCCAGGAAACCACTTAAAGTAAGTCTGAAGGGGTAGTCACAGCAAAGCCAGGTGTAGGCAGGGAGAAGAAAATGACATGGCATACGAAGATGCACAGGACCAGAGAGACTAGGTGTCACATAACAAGAGAGCACTAGATTGGAGATCTTTAGGTCTTGTGACTGTGTTGAATCTTGAACAGGGGCTGCTCTTTATTTCCATGAGATTCTTTAATTGCTTATTACCTCCATGGACATGCTAATAAGAAACCCAATACTGTAATTTAATCCTTACAACCAAAGAGCCTAACAAAATGTGAATCTTGGTCTTAGTATTTATGAACTGGAGCTATGTGGAGAAATCTGACCAATGACTAGGACTTACCAGACCAGCAAAGAAACAAGAGTTTCTGGGGACATGGATGATGCAGACCTAGAGACTAAAGGTCCATATGAGAGAATGGTGGGATGAACATATGATTGAAGAGAGGGTGAAGGAAAATAAAACCCTTTGAGAATGGATCCACACGGCCCAGATTGTCAGGGGTCCACTTGTTCTGCTGAAGAGCCTTAAGTAGGTAGAGGATGGATACATAATCAGATTCATTTTTCTGTTAGTTTCCTTTAGGATACAAAGAACAGTTAATGCTGGGGTTGAGGGGGGCACAGAAGAAGGAAGCCGAAAAACTGTCATATTAGCTGCACATTTTGGTCTTGTGGACAAGCCATAGCTCCAGGGAATTTGAATTTGAGGCTTTAGAAATTATTTTAAGTTCTAGATGATGCTATTTTCACAGTTTGACATTCTAATCACAAAATTGCCCCCTGGCAACATTTGACTACCAATAGGTTCCAACTTGAATGATAAACATGTTAGGAATATTTTCAAATTGCTGTTTACTTAAACTCAACTAACTGTTCACTTTTAATGAATCAAAGGTCACTGGTCTAAACTACAGAGCATTAAGTGTTTTAGGACTAGAGTGAAGTCAGCATCAGCACCACATAAGCAATTCCTTTAACCACACTCTGTGAATTATGGGATCTAACTTCATAATTGAAATAGTAACAATTATATTTTCTTTATTTTCAAATTAGTAGACATCATGGCTTATAAAGAATCTGAATCACTCTGTGTGTGATGAACTTCTTATTTTATGGTCCTATAAGAATGAGTTTTAAAACAAAATTAAACTTTAAGAGCTCAAAAAAGAAATATGTGATCTGTATTGGGCCCTAAAAGTGTAGCTTCATAAACTTTAAAGGAAAACCCTCTGTGAAAATTGATAATTTAGTTCAAGTTCTCAAAGGGCAATACGTTCAGCAAGTTGCTTCCTTACTATTTCCTCTCATGGAAATCAGCATGGAGAACTTCAAACAGTTTCTATTTATAGACACCATGTGCCATTCAATGTGTGAACTGGTGCAAACCTTCTGTGGGACTATTTGATGATATATATCAGGACCCTTATACAGGACCACAAGCTTTAACTAGAAATTCTACTTCTGGGCATGGTATTCTCAGGATCCTAACCAGATATCTTTCAAGATCCATATCTAATGATGTTTATAACAGTATTATTTAAACTAGATCCAAACAAAAAATAACTAAAAGGTTTATAGGGAACTTGTCAAATAAATGATGGTGGAGGCATATGATGAAATGTTGTTGTTTCCAAAGAATATTTAATGTCATGGAAAATTATAATATAACTTTATTTGAGAAAAGAAAGATATGAAACTGCACACACACGTGCGTGTGCTCACACATACACAGTTTTTAATGTGCATTTGTGTGTTCATTTAAAAAAAAAAATTTTTGTAGTTGTAGATGGGCATCATACCTTTATTTTTTATTTTATTTTTATGTGGTGCTGAGAACTGAACCCAGTGCCTCACACATGCAATGCAAACACTCTGCCATTGGACCTCATTTTAAATGCTTTGAAACAAAACCTGGAAGAAAATAACACCAAGTTAAAATATGAAGTTATCAAAATGTTAATAGCATTTATCTCTTGGTAGCAGGATTACAAGTGCTTTAATATTTTCTTTTAAAATTAATTTTACATATTTGAATCAATGCATATTATGTTGTAAATAAAACCAGGAAAAAAACACATTCAAAAAATTATTATTTGGGCTAAACTTTAGCTAAAAGGATGATTATATTCAGAAAAGAACAAAGAGGAAGGTTTTCACTACCTGCAACCTATTGACACAATTACAGGGAAGAATCAGGTGACCTGATTTGAGTCTCCATTCTTTCTCCAGCTCATTCCTTGGGGGAGCTGACAAAGGCAAACCAGAAGTCAGCCTCACTGAAATAGTTCAGGTCTTCTCATTTTCATCCTCAATGCTAACAGGGATTGAGCAGGTACCAGGTGCCAGGAATGAATGGAAGGGATTTACATACATTGCTAATTAATCCTCATAGTAACCCTTTGAAGAAGACAGAATCGTTGCTCCTAGTGTACAGATGAAGAAAACAAGGAACAGAGAAATTTGCTCAAGGTCATGCAGTTAGTAAGGGGTGCAGCTGAATCCAGACTCAAGGCATGGAGTGTATTGTAATGCGCAGTGCTATAATGCTATAATGCTATAATGTCTCTCATGAATTAACACAGAGCATTGGAGCTGTGGACACAGAGATCACAGAAGGTTTTTTGTTTGTTTGTTTTAAGCAAAGGAATTTTTATTTTTTACACATGAAAGTCTTTGTGTAATTCAATATTTAAAACATTTTTTTTTAAGGAGTGTTTATTTCCAGTCTAGTTGAGGAAGGGATTGTGCTTCTCCCTCATTTCCTACTGAGGTCACTGTGGTGCCTTAGTTTTGTGCAACTCTTCTGGAAACCTATTATCCCAATACCATCACTTCTATGTGATCAGAAACCTAGACTCAGAGCTTTAGAATTCCCAAGGGCAGACAGTATGTGCACAAGCCAGTGCTTTTCTAATATTACCTTGTAATATACATGTTTATTATTCAGGACTCTTTTTATTATGAGAAACAGAAGCCTAACTCAAATTGGCTTAGTTAGAAAAGGGAATTTATTAGTCAAGTAACTAGGCAGTTCAAGGAGATATGACTTCAGGTATGTTAAATCCAGGAACCCATTTTTTTGTGGGGGGGTTATCAGGGATTGAACTCAGAGCCACTCAACCACTGAGCCACATCCCCAGCCCTATTTTGTATTTTATTTAGAGACAGGATCTTACTCAGTTGCTTAGTGCCTGGCTTTTGCTGAGGTTGGCTTTAACTCAAAATCCTCCCAACTCAGCCTCCCCAAGCCGCTGGGATTACAGGCATGTGCCACTGAGCCTGACTTCCAGGAACCCATTTTTAACTGAGATTTTTAAAAAATATCTTTCTAATATTGGGTTAAGAAGTATTTAATGTATTCTAGACTTGTCTATTTTTGGATATATGTTTCAAATTTTTTGGATCGTTTCAATAATCATTCCTATGTGTGTATAATAGGAATTAGGCATTCAGACTACAAATTATGTTTGGATTTGAGATCTTTTTAAATAATCTCCAAAAGCCTTGAGATAGCCCTGAATGTAGTGGTCATTGAGTTGAATATGGCTATAGTGGTTTAAGGTACTTACAGGAATCATTAGTCATTATTGGGTTTATTTTTCAAATGTTTTCTTTATCCTTTCATCTATTGGTAGATCTTAGGCCATTTCTACTCTTTCCTATTGTGAATAATGCTGGAAAAAAACATGGAAGTGCAAATATCTTTGAGTTCTTCTTTTCAATTCTTTCAGTTAAATATCAAAAGTAGTAGTACTGGGTCAAATGGTAATTCTGCTTTTTTTTTTTTTTTTTTTTTGAGAAAACTCCATACTTTTTTCCATAGCAGCTACACCATTCATTTTATATTCCTACCAACAGGGCACAAGAGTTCCAATTTTTCCACATCCTCAACAGCACTTGCTATTTATTCTGTCTTTCTCTAATATTCATTCTAACAAGTTTGAAGTAATATTTTATTGTGAATGTGATTTGCATTTCCCTGATGATTAGTGGTGTTGAACATTTTTTCCTATACCTTTAAGGCATTTGTATATCTTTGGAGAAATATCCATTCAAGTCTTTTCTCATTTTTTATTGGATTGTTTGTTTCTTTACAATTGAGTTGTTTGAGTTTCTTAAATATTTTGGGTATTAACTTCATATCAGATATATGGTATGAAAATATTTTCTCCCATTATGTACGCTTAATTCATTCAGTAATTTGTAAACAACAGAATTCACTGCTCACAGAGGATGGAAAATCCAAAAACAGGAGGCTAAAGGATTCAGTGTCTGGTGGGGGCTTGTTCCTCACAGTTGACATCTTCTTTCTCTGTCCTCACGTGGCAGAAGGGGCAAACGAGCTTTGTTGGGCCTCTTAGAAGTGCACTAATTCCATTCATGAGGACTCCACCCTCATGACCTAATCACCTTCCAAAGGCCCCACATCTTACTACTATTGCATTGGGGATTAAGTATCAAAATATGAATTTTGGGAGAACACAAATGTTCAGACTGTAGTACTGTGTTAGTCAACTTTGTATCACTCTGACCAAAATACCTGACGGGAACAATTTAGAGGAAGCAAAGTTTATTTTGGCTCATGGTTTTAGAGGTTCAAGTCCATGATTGGTCAATTCCTTCCCTCTAGGTCTGAGGTGATGCTGACCATCATGGTGCAAGGGTGTGGCAGAGGAAAGCTGCTCAGTTCATGTCATCCAGGAAGCAGAGAGAGAAAGAGAATATGTGAGGAGTTAGGGACAAAATATAATCCCCAAAGACATACCCCGCTGTGACTTACTTCTCCAGCCATGCCCCATCTACCTACTGTTTACCACCAGTAAACCATTTATTAAATGGTTCCTTTCCCTATTGTATATTCTTGGCACCCTTGCTGAAGACCATTTGACAATTACTGCATAGGTTTATGCTGAGTTTTTTAGTTCATATATGAAAATCCCACAGCTAACATCATACTCAATAGTGAAAACTGAAAGCCTTCACTCTACGAGTGAGAATGAGACAAGGATGCCCATTCTTGGCTATTAATGTTCAATACAGTACTAGGAATCTTAGCCAGAGAAATTAGGGGAAAAGCAAACAAACCTAAAAGACATCCAAATTTGAAGACGTTACTTCTGTTCCTGGCTAACATGATCTTATGTGTAGAAAACTCTAAAAATTTCACCCCCTCAAATTGTTAGAATAAACAAATTTAGCAAAGTTGTAGGATACAAAAATCAGTTGCCTTTCTGTATTCACAATGAACAACCTATCCCTTCACTTCAGTCTAAGTGTGCCATTAAAGCTGAAGTGAGTCTCTTGTAGGCAGCGTATAAATTGGGTCTTATTATGTTTTTAATCCATTCTATGTCTTTTGAGTGATTGGAGAATTTAACACATTTACATTTGAAGTAAAGCCCAGGGTCACAGGGTTGGGCTTAGAACATAGGTCCATAGAGATCTGCCTGGAGCCTGTAGGTGGGTGCTGTTATGGTGTCTTTGGCATGGGGACTGCCTAGAGCCTAGGCCATAGGGACTATTATGATTTATATATGAGGTGTCCCCCAAAAGCTCATGTGTGAGAAAATGCAAGAAAGTTTAAGGGTGAAATGATTGGGTTATAAGAGCCTTAATTTAGTCAGTGAATTAATCCTCCCATAGGGATTAACTGGGTGGTAACTGTAAGCAGGGAGGGTGTTGTTGGAGTAAGTGGGTCCATGGGGGACATGCCATGGTGAGGGAAGCAGGCTCTCTCTCTGCTTCCTGGTGCCATGTTCCCAGTTGCTTTCCTTTGCCACGCCCTTCTACCATGATGTTCTGCCTCTCCTCAGGCCCAGAGCAATAAAGTCAGCTTTCTATGGACTGATAACCTCTGAAACTGTGAGCCCTTAAATAAACTTTTTCTCCTCTAATTGTTTTTTTCAGGTCTTTTGGTCACAGCAGTGAAAAAGCTAACTAAAACAGAGGCTCTTGGGAAGGAGGGGAAGGGAGGGGTCATGGGGGTAGGAGAGATTGTGGAATGAGATGGACATCATTACCCTAGGTACATGTATGAAGACACTAATGGTGTGACTCTACTTTGCGTACAACAAGAGAAATGAAAACTTGTTCTCCATTTGTGTACTACGAATCAAAATGCATTTTGCTGTCATGTATAACTAATTAGAACAGCAACAATAACAACAGAGGCTCTCCTGATGGAAAATTCACTTGTGCTGCGTTTATGAAAAAAGTCAGGTATTCGCTTTCCTCTCTTTCCACCACCCAGAGGAGATCTCTGTACTGCACTCCACAGACTTGTGGGAGGAGTGACATGAGTAATAGGAAATTGTCCTTCCTACCCATGCCAAGGAGTCTTCTCTTCTTTCTGTGTTCCAACCAGGTGCTGTCATCTCTTACATGAATTTCTTAGCTTTTATAAAAGTATTTTTGCGTGTGGATAATTATTCAAATTGATGTTTTTGTGAGGGGACAAATGCTAGAAGCTCCCTAAGATATATATATATATATATATATATATTAGTTATGGACCTTTATTTTATTTATTTTTATGCAGTGCTGAGGATTGAACCCAGTGCCTTACACATGCCAGGCAAGTGCTCTACAACTGAGCTACAGCCCCAGCCCTAAGATATATATTTTTAAAGTTATAAATGGGTGTTGAATTTAGTCAAATGCTTTTCTTGGCTAACACCATGATGATTATATATATATATATATATATATATATATATATATATATATATAGCCTGTGACTATTATGAACTCTATTAATTGAATTTTTAAAGTGAAGCTATCTTCTATCTCTGGGACAAACCCCACTTGGTTTGAATATATTATCTTTTTGTGTATTGATGGAATAAAGTTCCTAAAAGTTTGTTAAGAATTTTTGCATGATCCTGAAAGTTATAGACTCTGTGGTTTTCTCACTTTATCATGTCTTTGTATGTAAATGAGTAAATGCTGAATTTACAAAATGAATTAAGGAAGTTTCCCTCTTATTCTTCTAGAAGAGGTTTTGTTGAATTAACATTGTTGATTCCTTAAACACTTGATAGAACTCATCAATGCAGCTATCTTGTTTCAGTCAGCTTTGTGCTGCTTTGAGCACCCAACAAGAACAACATAGAGAAGAAAAAATTTCTTTGGGCTCAAAGTTACAGAGCTTCAGCCCATTGATAGCTGACTCCATAGCTTTGGGAGTGAGGTGGGGCAGAACATCATGGTGGAAGGATAGGGTGGAGAAAAGTAGCCCAGGAGATGGCAACTGGTAGCAGAGAGAGCTCCAATCACCAGGGACAAAATATATGCCCAAAGACACACACCAGTGACCTCCCTTCTCCAGCCATACCCCACCTGCCTACAGTTACCACCCAGGTAATCCTTATCAGTAGCTTAATTCACTGATGAGTTACAACTCTTAAATCTAATAATTTCACCTCTGAATGTCCTTGCATTGGCTAACACATGAGTTTTTGGAGGACACCATATATTCAAATCATAACATACTTAGACCTTGAGTTTTTTTTTTTTAATTTTATTTTTATGGGATTGTTCTTAACTACAATTTCAATTCCTTTAATAGATATATGGTTATATGAGCCATCTACTTTTTCTTGAATGAGCTTTAATAGTTTGTGTCTTTCACAAAATTCATCAATTATTTCATCATAGTTGTTAAATTCATTGGCATATATAATCTTATTATAGTTTTAATGTCTATAGATTCTTCACAATGACCTTCTTTTCATTCCTGATATTTGTAATTTTTGTCTTCTCCCTTTCAATTTTAGTTGTCTGTTTATCAACTTAATTGGTTTTCTCAAAGAGCAAGGTTTTCATCTCATTAATATTCTCTATTGTTATTCTTTCTTCATGAAATTGATTTCTGATTTGATCTTTATTATTTCTTCTACTTCTTCTGGTTTCATTTGCTCTTCTGTTCTAGTTTCTTAATGTGAAAGTTAAGGCCACTGATTTGAGACCTTTCTTCTTTTGTTACTATAAATCTCTTTCTAAGTACTGCTTTAACTTTACCCTGGACATTTTGATATGTCATATTTTTATTTTCTGATTTTCCTCATGATTCCTTCTTTGCCCCATAAATTTTTAGAAGAATGTTGTTAAATTTCCAAATATTTGAGGACTTTAAATATATTTTTCTGCTACTGATTCTATTTTTAATCTTCAGTGGTCAGTGCACATTGATTTTAAACCTTTTAAACTTGTGACAACTTGTTTTGTGGCTCAGAATATGGCCTTTATTCATAAATGATCTATTTATACCTGCAAATAATTTTTATTTTCTATATTACTAGGGGAAATATTCTATGAATTTCAATTAACTGAAGTTCATTGGTAAGTCATTATTCTTATTTATCTTTACTAATTTTCTTTTTGTCTTATTGTGCATTGAGAGAGGAATTTTGGGATCCCTAAATATCATGTAGATTTGTCTATTTCTCCTTACATTTTCATCAGTTTTTTTTTTTTTTTCACATATTTAGAGCCTGTGTCAGGTGTGTGCACACTTAGGATTGTTACATCTTTTTGAGACTTGACTCCTTTATCATTATGAAAAGATTCTTTTTATCACTAGTAAAATTTCTTGAATTGAAATTGACCTTTTTATATGCGTATAGTCACTCCAGCTTCCTTTTGATGACTGATAGCATGATGTGTTTTTTCATCCTTTTCCCTTTTTTTTTTTTTTTTTTTTTGTGGTGCTGAGTGTCATACCTGGTGTCATGGTGTTTGCCAAGCACTTTGTCATTGAGCTACTTTACTCTCAGACTCCACCCTTTTGTTTCCAAACTATCCATGTCTGTATATTTAAAGTGGTTTACTTACGAACAATTTTTAGTTTTTTAAACCCAACTTTATGATTTCTGCCTTTTGATTAATATGTTGAGATCATATATATCTAATTATAATTCTACTTATAATAATGATATGACTGGGTCTAAATCTACCTGATTGCTAATTGTTTCCTATTTGTCCCATCTCTTCTATGTTCCCATTTTCTTCCTTTTTTTGGTCTTCTTTTGTATTAGTCGAATATTTTTAATGATTTAATTTGTCTTCACAATCGGTGTGTTAGTGATATCACCTTTTCTTAAGTGATCACAGTACAATTTATAACATCCATCTTCACGTTATCAAACCACTTTCAATTAATATCATGTCATTTGTGTGCAGTGTAAGATTCTTACAAAAGTAATGGAAACTTTTTCCCCCCAGTACTGGGAATTGAACCCAGGGCACTACACACACCAGGCAAGTGTTCTACCACTGAGCCACATCCCAGCCCAAGACTTTTTTTAATATTCTTTTCAATAGTGTCTGTAAACTTGCTCTCTAAGAAGTAAAAAGAGCCCCAATTTGCTTGTTGGATATTTCCATGGTGTAGATACTCCTACAATGGTCAATTTCAAGCCACCAGCAGTTTAACAACTAGTTTTCAAAATTCCTGAATACTTAACAATCAGCTTGTGTGACCTGGTATGAATTAGCTTAAGTTTGTAGATCCAGTCTGCTGGCAGTGAATTTGTTCAGGCTTTGTCATATTTTTTAAAAAATATATTTCTATTTTTAGTTGTTGATGGTGTGTGTGTGTGTGTGTGTGTGTGTGTGTTGCTGGGGATAGCACCCAGGGCCTTGTGGTTGCAAGGCAAGCACTCTACCAACTGAGCTATACCCCAAGCCCTGGAACTTATTTTTATTTATTTATATGCAGTGCTGAGAATCGAACCCAGTGCCTCACACATGCCAGGCAAGCACTCTACCATTGAACTACAACCCCACCTCCAGGCTTTGTCATTTTTGAAAGATATATTTCTTCCTATAGAACATTAGATTTGCTTCAGTACTTTAAAGTTATTACTTCATTGTGTTCTTGCTTGCCCTGCTTCTAATGAGAAATCCTAATTTTTCCCTAGTATATTTAGTATTTTTCTCCAACCCCTATCATCCCATCCCACATCCTTGACTACTTTTAATATTTGCTCTTTATAACTGGTTTTCAGAAATTTGATTATTGATGCAATTTGGTGTGATTTTCTTCCTGTTTCTTTTGATTGATTCTAATGGTCTCCTCCCCCTTGCCCCCAGCCATGCCACCCCACACCTGTAGTCCCAGAGACTCAAGAGACAGAGGAAGGAGGATGGTAAGTTCAAGGCCAGCCTCAGCAACTTAGCGTGGACTTAAGCAATTTAGAGAGACCCTGTCTCAAAATAAAAATAAAAGGGCTAGGGATGTGGCTCAGTGGTAAAGTGCCCCTGGGTTCAATCCCCAGTGCAAAACAGAACAAAAAACATTTTTTTTTTTTTGTCCCCTGCTTCTTTCATTTTTGGGCAAATGGCATAGAATTGCTATGCTACAATTAGCTCATCTCAGATACACCCTTGTGGCCAAGGGCATGTTGCTGGAAGACGACTCCTTGAATGTTAGTTTAGTGAACTAAACTAACAACTTACTACTAACAACTTTTTGTATTTCTATAGCAGTTTATGATTGCAAAATAATTTAGCCTACATTTTATTAGCATGTAGATTATTTCAAATGTAGCTGTATGTCAGAATTATCTGAAGATCTTTTAATCCTGGATACCACTCAAGAATTTTGAATCAGAACCTCGGGCGGGGGGAGTTGTATTTTAAAAATATTGAGGGGCTGGGGATATAGCTCAGTTGGTAGAGTGCTTGCCTTACATGCACAAGGCCCTGGGCTTGATCCCCAGCACCACACACAAACACACACACACACACACACACACAATGAGAAACCAAAATATGATCTGATTGTACCTCTTATTTTGGTACAGGGATTGAACCCAGGGGCACTGGACCAATGAACCACATCCTAAGCCCTATTCTGTATTTTATTTAGAGAAAAGGTCTCACTGAGTTGCTTAGTGCCTGGTTTTTGCGGAGGCTGGCTTTGAATTCTCAATTCTCCAGCCTCAGCCCCTGAGCAGCTGGGATTACACATGTGCAGCACCATGGCCTGCTCATTTATATTTCTTACAGAGTCTCTGTGATGTAGATTGGTTATCTTCTCTCAATCAAAGAAATAAGTTCATCAAGACCAATGGATTACCCGAGGTTGCTGAGCCTATTGACAACTGAATTTAGAACATGGGTCTAAGTCTTCTGACTCCTATCTTGGGGCTTCTTTCTATGACACCAATTACCCTAACCTTGTGGGTCACTAGGACTTCATTTTAGTATTTGAAATATTTCAAATATTACATTCCCCTAGCACTATATCTATTGAGTTAATGGATTTGTGTTTTGTTAGTCATAACAGCTTCTATAAACACTTTTCAATAATCATACCTATGTGTTTATAATAGGAATTAGGCATTCAGACTACAAATTATGTTTGAATTTCATATCTTTTTAAATAATCTCCAAAAGCCTTAGGAGTCTGTAGCCTTGTGACACAGCCTTGAATATAGTAGCCATTGAGTTGAATATGGCTATAGTGGTTTAAGGTACTTGTAGGAATCATTAGTCATTATTGGGTTTATTTTTTAAAAGAAAAAGAAAAGAAAACGCTGTTTCTTAGTGTAATTTGTTAGGAGTCATAGGTACCATATTCTTTTTATTAAATTATAATATTCTTAAAAAATAATTGATTATATCCAAAAGTTAAATAAGGGTTACCAGAATGAAAATAAATGGAAGGGTAAAAAACCTATTTTAGCAGAAAGGCTTCATGTAAAATCAACTTGTGAGAAATAGAAAGTCTGGTGGTCCATTTTCAGAATATAGTATTTAGCCTTAATTGTATCCAAATGTAGCCATTTTAATTATGGCCCTTCTCTTTGTCCTCCCCAATTTTAAAACCAGCTCATTGTGTAGATTAGGACCCCCAGCTCTTCCTATCAGGGCAAAGGGGAGTGCAGCATTAGGGATGAAGGCAGGTGGACTACCCACCTAGGTGCGCTTGCTAGCCAGCTTCAGTAGCACGTCCTTCTGGCAGAAGGAGTCACTTCCCAGCATGTGTTCGATTTCTTGTGGCAACTCAGGATTTCTAACAAACTCTAAATAAAGCTCTGGAAAAATGAATAAATCTCACTTCAGGGCTGGGAAAGAGGCTGGTTCTCTCCCCAGGTTTCCCATGCTTGAGTAGATGGAGGGAATTCACATGGGGCACCCTGGATGCTCTGTGCACATCTCATCCACCAGAGAAGATGCCAGTGTGTGCAGTGAGATTCTCTCTTCTGTCTCATCTTCCTGATTTCCCTAGGCACATCTTTATGCTGACACTGATGGCACCAGCTGCCCCTGAGAGTGAATGTGGACAGAAGAGGCAAAGATGTTGATTAAAAGTAACAATGGTCTATTCCTCCCATGCTCCCACTCCCTATCCCACTATGAATCAGCCTCCTTAGTGCCTGTTTCAAAGAAAAACATTCCATTTGTTTATTTTGGGGGGATTGGCTAACTTCACTTAGCATTATCTTCTCTAACTCCATCCATTTACCTGCAAATGCCATGATTTTATTCTCTTTTATTGCTAAGTAATATTCCATTGTGTATATATATACCACATTTTTTTTTATCCATTCATCTATTGAAGGGCATCTAGGTTGGTTCCACAGTTTAGCTATTGTGAATTGTGCTACTATAAACATTGATATGGCTGTGTAACTGTAGTATGCTGTTTTTAAGTCCTTTGGGTATAGACCAAGGAAAGGGATAACTGAGTCAAATGGTGGTTCTATTCCCAATTTTCCAAGAAATCTTCATACTGCTTTCCTTATTGGCTGCATCAATTTGCAGTCCCACCAGCAGTGTATGAGCGTATCTTTTTCCCTACATCCTCGCCAACACTTATTGTTTGTCTTCATAATAGCTGTCATCCTGACTGGAGTGAGATGAAATCTTAGAGTGGTTTTGATTTGCATTTCTCTAATTGCTAGTGATGATGAACAATTTTTCATGTATTTGTTGATGGATTGTATATCACCTTCCGAGAAGTGTCTGTTCAGGTCCTTGGCCCATTTGTTGATTGGGAGAGGTTGGAGGGGAAGGGACGGGGCATGGGGTTATTAATGATGGTGGAGTGTGATGATCATTATTGTCCAAAGAACAGGTGTGAAGACATGAACTGGTGTGAATATACTATGTATACAACCAGAGATATGAAAAATTGTGCTCTATATGTGTAATAAGAATTGTAATGCATTCCACTGTCAGAAAGAAAGAAAGAGAGAGAAAGAAAGTAACAATGGTTTAAGGAAGCAAAGGCTCTACCTAGTTCTTGCCTGCAGTGGGGAGGGAAATGCCCAGCAGCCTGATGGGGCAGGTTAAGCACAGACCTGCAGTGGCAGTCCTGATGCCTAGGTTTGGGTGATGCAGAGTGTTCTTGTGTGCTTCTTCCCTCAAAGAACTCTTCTATGGTTGTAGCAGGAAAACTTCCATCTTCTGTCTAAAGTGCCATCCTGGGCAGCCCTACAGAAGCCCCACTTTACTAAGCCTTTGGCTTAGTAGGGAGATGTTAACGGTCTTGTCTGTCACAGTCAGATCTTCCCCCTAATCTTTCAGGACATTTTAATCAGTATGACTTCAGAACAAGGGAGTTTGGGATTCCATCTTGTCTCCAGGATGAAATATATTGAACGAAACAGAGAAAAATCACTGTGGTCACTGAGAGTAAATTGTGAATAAATGGATTGGTTATCTTGAGAAATGAGCACTTTTCTGTCAGCCTGAGACAAAGACTTTCAAACAGGTGGTTTACTTTGGAGTGTGGTTCCAAGGGGTGGAAATGAGGGATGAGCAAAAGTGAAGCACAGAAGAAGGAAGGCCAATATAAAGATGCACTGGGATGACCATGCCCACGGGCCAGGGCTTGACCATGTAGAACTTTCTGAGGAGCCATATGAAATGTCTTAGAATGTCCACGTGGGTATGAAAGAAGGAAACATTTATTTGTCAGTCATCTGCCACTGGAGTAACTCCCTACATTTTGAGTTGTCCATGTGAAAAAGCTATGCCGTGGTAGCCCATGAGGTGACGTCAGGGAAGTCACAAAGCAGGAAGTTGAAGGCTGAGACACACGGAGGCAGGACCCTGCCAGGTTGCTTGTGCATAAGGCACAAACTGGAGGCTTTTTCAGTTACTGGAGGACTAGGTAGGGCCGACAGGATTTGGAGTAGTACACAGATATGTACAATAAACCAACCAGTTCCAGTGAAATACCTCTAAGATTCTTGATTACTTCTGTGGTCTCTTTGCTACCAGTTCATTACAAGGAGTACACAGTTGAAACTTTAATTTTGGTCTCCTGAAGTCTTTGGTCTGATTCCTGGCTCTATCACTGTGAATTTTGTTCTCTTGAGCAAGTGACTTAATTTCCTTGAGCCTTAAGTTTACTCGTCAGCAAAATTAAGACAGTGCATCTACCTCATTCTGTTATTGTGACAATGACCTAAGATAATGTATGTTAAGTTTTTGGCACACTGTTAGGCACACAGCAAGGGCTAAAGAAATGGAAGCTTATATTATGAAGATGGCTTTGACATCACAGCAGGTGTAGTTGTGAGACACATGGTAGCGTGGAAAGGGAGAGCTAGGTCTACACATCGAAGGGACTGGTGCCATCAGTTGGGGGTTAGGGTAGAGACTTACCTGAGTCTCAGCTCAGAAAACTACAGACTTATCTGAGTCTCAGCTCAGTAGCAGCTGAGCAAGAAGCCCAGGGCATAGAGCAGCTGGCATATAACCTTCGACCCCAGACACCATCTGATGTATCCAGCCAGTTGATGCTCAGACCAGGGGTTAACATGGCCTCCTCACCTTGGCTGATGAGGTGACAACCCGGTTAACACTCAGTTCTCTGAGGCCCAGACCAAACTCTCAGCCAATGCAAGTAGAGGGTCAAGATGACACACATAAGCCAAAGATCCAAACCTTAACTTGCAATCCCTTTGTTCAATTCATTCGGGGAAAAGAAACATACTTTTGTCTCATCTTATGCATGCTTTCACATAGTTACGTTGTAACCAAATTCATTGCCACGAACTTTCCATTCTAATCTATTTAATATTAACACCTTTCTTTTATGTTGTTCAAAGAATTCTCTCAGATTCTCTAGGTTTTCATGAAGAAAAATATGATTAAAGTCAACACATTGAATTGATGTTTTTGATTGAAACAAATTTAAATTAGACATGTGGCTTTACGTGTAGTTGGTTATGTGAATCAATCGATAGGTTAGCATACCTTTATTTTTCTTCAAGGGGAAAATAATTCCAGTTGAGTGATGCTTTGAAAATAGCTAGCTGGAAGCGTGAGGGACTTGTTTAGAAAGTTGAGGTGACAACTGAAAGTCAAGACTACACATGTTCATGTGTTTCCTAGGGAAAAAAAATCTCCAATTTAAAGAGACTTGGGCACTGCAGCTATTTCTTCAGATGTAATATGTAAGGGATGGAAAAGATGGCTTTTCTTAAGGAAACATTAGATGTAAATTGAAGAAAAATGAGTATAAAAAGTGAGATTATTTTTCTTTCTCAAGATTTTTCTCTTGTTTCTTCATAGTTTTATCGTGTAATAATTTGATGTTGACATCTTTAACTATGTGCTTGAGCACATTTGTATTTCCAGAAGCACATGGGACATTACAGTGATGTGTATTTAAGCAACAAAAGTCTAAAGACTCCTCATGGTTGGACTATTGCCATTTCCCAAAGTGCCTCTGTCTCCATGACCCTATCCTTGGCATCCTGTGTCCTGTCTCTGGTCTCTTCTTGTGTGATCTCCCTTGAACACCTCTCTCCCTGTTCCTCTCATCCTTGTTTTCTTTCTCATTTCCTGGCTACTTGTTTACCAACTTTTAAGTTTAATCACCATTACACAGTTGATGAGTGGTCTGAGTTTCTAAATGGAGTTGCAACACGGTGACAATTGGATCAAGGTGGAAAACTGTAATAATTGGGTTGATGCAATCAAGTAAATTTGTTCAAAAAATAGACACTTGCCCATCATATACATTTCTAGCAGTTTTAGCTCTTGAGCTCTGATGGAAAAAAAAATCAGTAAAACGTCTTCCAAGTGATGAGTAAAATAGCTGTCATAGAATCCACATAACTTTATCCCTTTGATTAAATTTAACAAACAGCTATTGCGTATTTTCTGTCTGCCAGACAGTGTCCAGGGTGGGAGGAATACTGAGATGAATAATTTATCTCTCTCCTACCTTGTTTCAGGAAGGATCTGAGGCAACTTGTAGCAGGAAAACAATAAATAAATAAATAAAACATCCAAATGCAAGTTTTTAAAACTTAGGGCAAGGGAAATACAAATTAAAATAGGTCAAGTCCAGGGGGAAAGGAGGACACAAATACAAGGCCAACAGGAGCCTTTATAATTGTTACGCTTGAACTAGAATTTGACTCTAAGCATGTTAAGTGGCCAAGGGAAAAGGAAATCATGGTCAGTTGCAAATTCCCACTGTAGAGAGAGAGAGAGAAATCATATTGTTACTTGGAGAGAAAAAGGTGAAAAAGACAGTGTTCCTAATAGTAAGGAATTCAAAATTCAGTAGAAGAGACAGATCCGTAGCAAACATCTGTAAAACAGAACTGTATTATTAGGGTCTGCATGAAGTGCTAAGGGAAGAGGGATAGAGAAGCAGTTTATTTGGCTTATGAAAAGCAGAAATGAGATATAAACAATGTTTTGTTTTCTTTTTAAAAAAGCACATTTGTCTTTCCAAAAGCACATGGGACATTACAATGATGTGTATTTAAGCAACAAAAGCCTAAAGGCTCCTCATGGTTGATCTATTGCCATTTTCCAAAGTGCCTCCATCTCTATAACCCTGTCCTTGGCATCCTGTGTCCTGTCTCTGCTCTGTTCTTATGTGATCTCCCTCCTCTTGGAGGAAGAGGAGAAGGGCATCTGAGACAGAAAGACTGCAGTGGCATTGGGTAAGTGATCCCCAGCTGGGGTGCACACATAAAAGGCTTCAAGTGCTTGCTAAAACTCAGAGTCAGGAGGACTGGGATTTTTCACAAGCACCCCAGGTAATGCTAATACAGGGATGTTAATACAGGTGATGCTAATATAGGGTACTCCCCATACCCGGTTTCCCTGTATTTTGGAGAAAACTAGAATAGATTCTTGAGTGCATGGAGCAGTGAATGACAAGGATGGAAAAGCAGGCTGGACCTCTTATGCCAATGTTAGAACCTTGGACTTTATAGGTCATGGGGAATCACTGATGCTTCTAACACTGAGCAGGTGAATGACATTATCAGATCTCTGTGATATTTTTATCTTTCCTGATTACAGAAACAGCCAGAGGATGAAAAGCAGGAAAAAACAAAGACAGGAAAACACCTAGGATACTATTGCATGATCCAAATCAAAAAGGATCAGGACTAGGGTAGGGCAGTGATAGGGGACATAAAGCACTTTTTTTTCCTTTTTCTTTCTTTCTTTTCTTTTTCTTTTTTTTTTTTTGTAGTGAACATAAACCTGTTATTTTATTATCAGTCTCAAATTTACTTTTCTGTGTTGTTCTCCATGTCTCCCAACTGTTACCTCAGTTTCTGTTGTCTGACAACTGGGCTAAACTAGTAGGCATCCATGTGACCTGCAGGGGAGAGAGTCCTTGCTGAGCTGTCACTGGTCTACATGTGGATGAAAGAGTTGGCATCCCAGGCTGTAGCATGCTTGCTCACTTAAGTGTAGGGGAGGCAACTTAGAGTGAACTCACATTGGAGGGTAAAACAGTACATATGTTTTAAGAAAGTAGTTAACAATGTCCATTCCAATGGATTCTGCAAACACAATTGTTCTTAAAAATGGCAGAAAATAGTATCACCTTTCATTATGGTTTACAAAGGTGAGTGTGCCTGAAGCTGGACACTGTTCTCATACAAAGACAGATTGTTCTAAGACTGCTCTGGTGCCAGCAGGGTGTTTGTGAGCACAGACCTATGTTGCATTCTTCCATTTAGGGTAGAGGCTATTGAGTGCAGAACACAGAATCCAGATGAAGTCAAATAAGCAACATAGAACCACCATCCAAACTTGTGGTAGGCGAATAGTGGCCGTCCCTCCCCAAAGTTACCTGTGTCCAAGTCCCTAAAACCTGTGATATACTACCTCACGCAGGAAAAAGGATGTGTTCATTTTCTAGGGGTGCCATTACAAAGTACCACAAACTTGGTAGCTTAAATTATAGAAATGTATTGTCTCATAGTTCTGGAGGCTAGAAATCCAAGATCAAGGTGTCAGCAGGGTTGGTTCTTTCTGAGGGCTGTAAGTGAATGATCTGTTCCAAGCCTTTCCCCTCTGCTTGCAGATAGCTGTATTTTCCCTGTAGCTCTTCAAATTGTCCTGTCTCTATGCATCTCTGTCTCTGTATCCAAATTTCCCCTTTTTTCGAAAGGACAACTGTCATATTGGATTAGGACCCAATTTCAAGTCTCATCTTAACCAATTGCATCTGTAACAACCCTATTTCCAAATAAGATCACATGCTGGGGGTTAGGACTTCAACAAAATTCAACCCAATACAAGGGTCTTTGCAGATATAAGGACTTGAGGATGGGGTGTTATCTGGAATAATCTAGGTGGGCTCAATCTAGTCACATGTGTTTTCAATATGGAGAATCTTTCTCATCTGTGGTCAGTGAGACAGAGTGATGATGGTGCAAGAAGTGTCAGAGAAATGCAAAGTTTCTGGCTTTGGAGATGAAGAAATTTGCCATGTTTCAAAAAACTGCTAGTGACTCAGAAGCTGGAAGAGGCAAAGAAACAGGTTCTCCATGGGAACCTCCAGAATAGAGCCCAGCTCTGTCAACACCTTGATTTTAGATCAACACCTTGATTTATGTAGGTGAGACCTTGGTAAGACTTCTTACCTACATAACTATAAGAATATATATTTGTGTTGCATGACGTTTGTGGTAATTTGTTACAGCAGGTATAGAAAACTAACATGACTCTCTTCCAATCCCAGCCTTGAAAGTAACCATGTGGTTTTTCATCCCCATTGATTAGTGCTCCTCTGCTGGAAATGACTCACCGCAGAACAATCCCCACTCCTGCTGCAGCCACTAGTCAAAACCAAGTGCTATAAAGTGGCAGATTCCTCCCAGTATGTCTGGGCGGCCCATGACACACTCCTTTACTCAATCTTCCAATTGCTGGATGAACCTTAGCAACCACATTTACAGGAGACCCTCCAACCTGGATGCAGCAAAATGGAAAGGTGATCCACACTAGAACAGACAGATTCTCTTTCTTGAGATTTTGAGCTAAGAAGACACTGAGCCCAGGGGCTGGAAGCTGATTGCTCTTGTTGACAGGGGTCTGGTGAAATGGGCTGTGAATTTATGCTGTTGAGTATCTGAGGCTGTGCTGTTTTGCTTAAACTAATTTTCAGTGGGTTTGTACAACTTGCCAAAGAGACTAGCACTTGCATTTACAAAGCCAGAAAGTCCCACCAGGACTGTACAGTGGACAGGAGGAAAGGAAGGCAGCAAAGAAGGCCCAGGACAGGAAGCTTCTCAGGATCCCTGCAGGGGAAAAGGCTGCCACTCCCGGAGAAAATGAATCTCAGAGGAGTTTGTCGCAATGAAATGTTGTCAAGTGATTCTGTAATTTTTCTAAGAAAGTAGGAGCCAATTTCTGGAGGCCTCATTTTTTTTTTCCCCAGATGAACCAAACCATGAATCTCATTTTAGGTGATTGTTAGTTCTTGCATCAGACGCATCTTATTTCTCCTTACCTGAACATTGCAAAATGTGCAAGTGCCTCTCTGTGCTTTTGTTTTGCATTGCTGCGTTTTGTTTCAATGTGTTTGATTTTTTTTTAAAGCTGTTAAACCCTAGATTGGAAGCTCTCAGGTGATCAGATCTCCGGTGTCAGGATGCAAACACGCTAGTCCCTGCGTACACAAGGCTCCAGTCTTTTCTCTGTATCTATTCCATCAGGAACTGCTGAAGATAAAAGCAATGTCTTAGAAGAGCAAGTGTGACATCTGGTATGCTATCAGAGATAAATCTCTACCTGCCAAGCAAGACTGTAAGGCAATCTGGAACTAGTTACTATACAAACTTGTTTTATTTCAAAACTGCATCGCTTGACTTACTTTTCTGTTTCTTGCCTGTCTTGAGCTCTTTTTCAGTATCAAGATGCTGCTAATGAAACACAGTTGACCTGAGTTTTGAGGTGAATTGTGAGAAAGGGGTTTGTTAAAAGAATGAAAGGAAGAAAGCCCTTTAGCTTTTGAAAGAATGGTATTAACAAGAGGTATCACAGAAACCAAGCCCCAGGAGGGCAGGGAAGGGATAGGAGATTGGTGGTGCTCTGACACTCAACCTCTCAGTACCAGTCTGAGTAGCTGGTTTTAAGATGTGGAAAATATGCATGCAGTTTTGCTCTGATGTGCATCTTGGAGTCAGTTGCCTGTGAGAGCTCTGTGCAGAGTGTTGGAGGACCCTTCTGCAAGGGGCTCTGGAGGGCAGGCCTGCTCATGAATATCCTGCTCTGAGCTGTGCTACCCCCAGGTAGGGTCTTTGCAAAAGCCTAAGATGACTGACCGGCAACACCTGGCGGTTGCCTATGCTGGCCAGATGGGACCCTAATGCCCTGGCTGGTTAAGATCTGGTGTTTGTCCAGGTGAATGTTCAATTTCAAAACCCTGGAGATGCAATGGGCAGGTGAATGTTTTGAATGTGACCTCCAAATTTCATGTGTTGGAAATTTAATCCCTATTACTCAGGTGCTGTTATTCAGCAATTGCAGAGTGCTGCCATCCAAGAACAGAGAGGCTTCTGTTTTTCAAATGAAACCAGAATATGGATTTGTGTGTGTGTGTGTGTGTGTATTAAAAACTTTTAAAAAAAGAAAAAGAAAAATTTGTGAGGCCCCAACGTCATGTCTTACGACTCTGATGACTCTGTCCTGTCCTCCTATCAATGTGCAACTTCTGCCATGACTCATGTTGCATTTATTGAGTACCTGCTATGTCAAGGAATGGTGCTGAGTACTGGGAAATACCTTCCAGGTGAGGCACGTCTTCTGGAGGGGCTTCTTTATTCATGTCTGTGGAGACTACTCAGACTCTAGCTGGCTGCTAGAGATTAAAAAGAAAAAGAAGAAAAAACGAAACCAAAAACCACAATATTGCACAACAATGTGAATGTACTTAATGCTGCTGAACTGTACAGTTAAAAACGGTTAAAATGGTGAGGCTTGTGTTATATATATTTTACCACAATAAAAAGTCATGCTAACAACAACAACAACAACAACAACAAACCACATAATTTTTATCCACAAGAAAGATAAAATCTGAATGAAGAGAGAACATAGTGCCATCAAATATTTTAACCCAACAAATATTTGAGTCTTAGGGGTATCAAGCACCATCCTAGATGCTGGGAATATAAAATTGAGGAAACTTTATTCCTGTCTTCAAATGTAGTACCAACGAGGTGAGAATAATGTGGGCAGCAGCCTTGTTTTGTTGGGGTAAATAATAGCTGCCATTTGGCGACCAGTAACTCCCTGCCAGGCCATTCTACAACTGCTTTCTGTAGAATGTTGATCTCATTTTAATCCCACCGAAACCCTAGGGGGCAGACGCTATTATTAAGCCCATTTTACAGAAGAGGCAGCAGAGACCTAGAGATGTTCTGCAACTTGCCCAAGTTCCCACAGTATGAGTAGTGGAGGAACCAGGGTTTTTTTGGTTTGTTTGTTTGTTTTGTTTTTTGGTATCAAGGACTGAACCCAGGGGCATTTAACCACTGAGCAACATCCCCAGCCCTTTTTATTTATTTATTTTATTTTGATACAGGATCTCACTAATTTTGAGACAGAGGGCTTTGAACTTGCCGTCTCTTTGCCTCAGCCTCCTGATTCTCTGGGATTTCAAGGAGTGTGCCACCCATGCCCAGCTAGAAGCCAGGTTTTGAACCCAGGTATGCTTTTCCCTAAAGCCCATAGGCAGAGGGAATTCAAGAGCCCTGGTGCAGCCAGCTCAGCAGAGATTAGAGTGGAGCCTGGAAGTCTAGGCCACAGGAGCTGCAGGATCAAGGCAAAGATTCTGCAGACCGAATACAGGTGTCTCCTGTTCCAAATGCAGGGGTAGTTTCACATAGTTTCTTGATGATGTTTCCTAAGTGATGGGAGATAGACAAGATGGGGAAGGACGTTCTGGTTATACAAGCCAGGGAAAGGGGACCTGCCTGTATCACTGAGCACTTGCTGCCCATAGCTGTTAAGCTGAAGGTCATATCATACAACATGGTGGACATCTCAGGAAGATGGCAGTTGTTGCAGGGCCTCTGTTCCTTCAGGGGGCTGGCAGGCCACAGAAACTTCAGCAGCAGACAACCCACCTGGATCGGTGGAAAATGCCAGGTACTACCTGGCAGCTGTGTGGGCTAACCTGGATAGATCTTGAAATAGTGGGAAGGTTGGTTTTTATAAAAAACTGGAGGTTCTACCAACATGGCCGAGTGGAGACAAGGAAGGGAGGGGAAGAGATGAGGTGTGCCTGGGTGGGTGCTGATCATCTTGGCCTCCAGGGCTCCAGGCTGTACGGTAAATGTGCACAGAGGATATGGGGGAGTTGCAGCAAGTTGGGAAGAAGCCCTTGGACTAGTTGTGAAGGATCCTGGGGGAAAAATCCCCACCAGAGGGTGAACTCTGTAAAGTTGATTGACATGCAGGATACTGGTCCAAAAAGATCTGGGGAATTCAAGCTACATTCAGGAGACCATAGTCTGAGGAGGTTGTTCTTATGTGAAGCAGAATGTGGCTGTGGGAATCTGCCTGACAGGTGCCCAGACACATCAGCCCCAGCAAGTGATGAGGGGGTTGGGGTTGGAACAAACTGGGAAGAGACCCCTGGAAGATGGGGTCAGCGAGGCAGGCCGGTATCCGGCTTTTGTTTCAGGGCTTATCAGGGCCCAGAAGCCAAAGCCAAAACCCAGGTGACAAGTCAACACTGTGGCAAGCGGAAGGGAGTTGTAGTGGAGGGAGGGTGTGAGGAAGGTGATGGTCAGACGCCCTGGCACCAAGCTCAGTCCTAGGTGGAGCACTGGCAATAAAGCTGACTTGGGCGCCACCTGCTGGGGCCAGCAGTCGCTGCTACTTCCCGGTCCTGGTCAAAGGGAGACAGGAGGGAATTTGAAACAGCATTTGTAGAGGATTCTTGCTACTATAATTTTGGTTGAGGCATGGATACAATAGATGCCAAAATCCAAAGGGACCACAAGAACAAGAAAAACTTTTTTTTTTTAACGGGGTATTTGGGGCTGGGGTTGTGGCTTAGTGGCAGAGCGCTTGCCTAGCATGTGTGAGGCACTGGGTTCGATTCTCAGCACCACATACAAATAAATAAAATAAAAGTCCATCAACAACTAAAAAATATTTTAAAAAATAAAATAAAAACGGAGGATTTAACCCAAGGATGCTTTATCACTGAGCCATATCTTCAGTCTTTTTTATTTTTTATTTTGAGACAGGGGCTTGCTAAATTCCTGAAGCTGGCCTTGAACCTGTGAACCTCCTGTCTCAGCCTCTTGAGTACTGAGATTACAGGAGGGTGCCATTGTGACTGGCTCACAAAAAAAAAAAAAAAAAAAAAAAATCTTTTAATCCTTGACTGTTAGGAAAAGGTAAAGAGGATTTGCAAAGAGAATTTTGAGTGAGAAGCTGTTGCATCCATCCCTTCCAGGGTTGATGGGAGGGGGAGGGGTCCAAGGCTCCTGCCTGAGTCAGGCCAAGAGAGGGGTTGGAAAGAGACTATTGGGAGATATTGATAATCACTTCTTGAATAGAGATGCTGGACTGGGGTGTGACTTTTGCCTACATTTAACAGAGGAGAAAATGGCTGGTTGGCTGCCAGAGAAGAGGAGTAAAGAAGTGGCAGCTGCTTCTGGAAGGATTGGTAGGGGAAGGGTGTGTTTGTGGTGTGTGTGTGTGTGTGTGTGTGTGTGTGAGTGTGTGTGTGTGTGTTTCCCAATAAGGCTGTGCTGGTGGTGATTGAAACAAGATTTTAAAGAAAATAGTTAGATGGCACAAAGCTAACATCTCTATTTTTTATGTTATAAAAATAACACATGCAAAAAAAGAATATTAGAAGCTCACAAATAAACATTAGCAGAAAATGAATTCCCATTTAATTTTAATCCCACACAGATATTTTAGGCCTTTCTCTGAGTTAGCGCTCTCAACTACTTTCTGGGGTTCCTTCTGCTTTGTGACCAGCAGGTGGCAGTGTACCACTGCTTTAGGGGAACCCCAAGAAGGAGATTTGAGCGGCAAGTCCCATAGAGATCTTGGTAAAATGGTTTCTATTTCACACTTCTTACATTTTAAAAAATTGTCAGGACAACGTGTGTGTGTGTGTGTGTGTGTGTGTGTGTGTGTGTGTTAAACATGTTTAGAACCAGTCAGTTCTGGCCACTATGTGCTAGATGAAGACATTATTGCATTATTGCCCCTGAGCTTTGAGCTTTTGAGAGCAAGAAAAAAGTTCATAAAATAATGGACTGCATTGGCTCAGGTAACTAGAAAGCTTTATTCTGGGGAGAGGGATAGGTGCTTCAGATCTGGTTTGATCCAGTTTCTCCTTGTCATTGGGATCTCAGATCTTTTTCTCTGTCATTATTCCCATCTGGGAGCTAGCTTTGTCCAAGGCAGTCTTTCCTCATTAGCAACAGCAGTTCCAGTCCTTGTATCTGGACAGTTCACCCTTCAGAGCCTCCCAAAAAGAGGTGCCATGGATTACTGTGGCCTGAATTGAATCAGTTACCCATTCTTTCTTTCTTTCTTTCTTTTTTTCCTGTGTCTGGCTTAGTTTTCCTCCTTTCTTTCTTTGTTCCTTCCTCCCTTTTATTCTTTCTTTTACTGGTTCTTCTTAGTTATACATAACAGTAGAGTCCATCTTGATAAAATTATACATGCAAGGAATATTTCTTATTCTAATTAGGGCCCCCCGTCTTATGGGATTCACTGTGGTATACTCATACTTGGGAAAGTTGTTTCAGAGTCTTTCCAGTCTTTCCGGTTCAGTTACCCATTCTTAAAGTAAATACTATGACCAGGCAAGCAGAATTGTCCTCATTCACTTGTGCCCAAGTCTCATGCTCCAAGGGTGTCCTATATACATCCTGATGTATGTAGACTAAGTTGGGGTAAGGGACCACTTGGATGAACCAGAATGGTTAACATGGGGCTGGGTTTGCATGTGTGTGGATATTTGGTAGCTGTATGTGGAATGTCGTTGCCACTCTGGTCTCCAGGCCTCTGGGAAGTTTTGCTGTCCACCAAGGAACCAGTGAAACTGAGCTTTGAGGAGGCTAACTGAACAACCTCCTCCAGGCCTGCGGGCCCCAGTCCATCCTCTACTTTCCCAGATCCTGAATCTCTTCTTCAGATTGCACATTAGTTTGCACATTTCCTCTGCCGAAAATCCCACTGATGGCTCCCATTCCCCACACTCAAGTTCTGTTTCTTAACAAGGCACACAAGGGCCTGTTTCCCTTGGGTCCCCTCGTCTCTCCAGCCCTTTCTGCTGCCACCATCTCTGACGCTTTAGCCTCTAGCCAGGCTGAGCTGCCTGTTCATCCTCTTCACTCTGAGTGGACCACCTTTCCAACCCTGTGCTCAGGTTTACTTTTGTTTGCCCCTCCAAATTTAGCTCAAGTGTCACCAGCATCTCAAAAGCACTTCCTACAGATGGCACTGGCTGTTTTGTTGCCCGGCCTCGGATCCCCCATACCCTCAACATGGCTGTAACCACATTGTGTTGAAATGTTAGCTGTGCTCCTTCCTCTCCCAAAGGTTCTTGATTAGTAGAGGCTGTGGCTGGCACTCAAGGAGTGTTATGGAGGGACTGGAGTGAGCCACTAACAGCATTAACAGCACAGGGCCATTTCTGCACTTGGTCCTGGGGAGGCAGAGTGGATTTTTCCTCTCAAGAACAGAACTTCCTCAGCTACATGTTTTTCTCCCCACGATCCTACCACCCCATTGGTTTGAATGCTCCTGTAGGATTCCTTCCAGTCTTAATGTATATGATTTTTCACTGGCAATAGCATTAGAGGAGAGCTGGTCCCACTGGTCTAAGATGGTGCCTCCCTGAGAGCTTCCCTCTAAAGGAAGTCAAATGGCATCATCAGGGGACAGTCCTGGTGGTTGGCTTGCCAGGCGGAAAAGCCAGTGGGCCTTGAATGAGCAGGAAGGGAGGCAATGGAGTAGGCTGTTTGGAATGGCATTACCCTGACTGGTAAGGACAGCTCTCGATTTTGGAGTGCTCACTTCATTAGTTATCATTTTAAAATACATCACAAGTAATAAATCAGTACCTATGACATTCTGCAGAGTAGGTGCCAATATCATTCCCAATTTACAGACAAGGAAACTGGGGTATGGAAAGGTTAAGTATCTTGCCTGAGGCCACGAAGACAGGCAATGACAAAGACTGGGTTGAAATGCAGGCAGACTGGTTCCCCACGCCTTCCATCACTGCCCTGTAATGCCAGCATTGTCCAGGCTCAGAGGAAGGGGACGGGAGAGAGGCCAGTTCGGAAAGGAGTATCTGAGCCAAACTCTCTCCCTCTGTTGCTATCACAGCTGCTAGCCTCTAAGGCCAAATTTGGTTCATTTCTACCCACAGATAAGTCTTTAAGTTATTGCAAATACAATTGTTGTAAGTAAAATGCTTGCCATTAATTTGTTACATTAGAGCTCTCAGAACACATCATAAGCTTTATTTCATTTGAGACTGTGGCTCTGTGACACAGTTGTGTTCCTTCCATTTTACAGGAGGAGAGGTCAAGGCCCAGCAAGGCTAAGTGACTACCCAGAGGCCCCCAGCAAGCAGACAGAGAGCTGGAACTTGCTCTCTGTGGATCCAGGGACAGAGATGGTGCAGAGAGGAAACATGTTTGAAGGTTGTTTCCAGTCTTCTTTGTAAGAAGCACTGACTAAGCCATACTGTTGAGGGATTCAAACTGCTAAAAGAGCCCACTCCAGGGGGAAACAATTTCTGTTCTCTTTACCACAGTCCCTGAGACCTTCAGCAAATTACTCCTCTAAGTAAATCTGATAACCCTCTCTTATTTACATAAAGACCTGGGCTGTGGCAGGAAGTTCAGTGGAGTTGGACCATTTGGAATGACATTATTATGACAAATAAGGACAGCTCACATTTTGAGGGAGTACACTTTGCTAGCTAAGATGCATTGAGCTTTTACTAATGCAACATATCATTTAAAGTGTAATATATGAATAAACTATTTAATATTCACAACATTTTAGGGGATAGGCACCGTTATCTTTCCCATTTGATAGTCAAGGAAACTAAGGCATAGAAAGGTTAAGTATCTGACCTTATTCCATGACCCTTGTGTGAAAAAGAGAAGCCAGGAGCTAAGAACAATCCCTGCTCTACCCCAGGCTCACCAGGCAAGCGGTACATTTGTCCAATTATCTGTTCCAGTGCCTGGTATGTGCTGAATTCAGGTCCTGCAAAGAAAATAAGACCTACAAAGAAACTCTGGCCTCCATATGTTCAATGCATGATAGTGAAGACAGACATGCAAGTTATAGAATAAGCAAGCAAGTGCTGAGAGGGGGTGGGTAGGAAGTGTGTAGGACCAGAATGGGGAGTTTGCTGGGATAAAAAAGTATTCCAGATGGGAAAAGCTGCATGTCCCCAAATTCAGAGCCAAAAAAAGGGATGTGCTTCCTGGGAAACCACTCTGTGATCCATAGCTTTGCTGGACCTCCTTTGGGCAGGGAGGATGGGACATCCCTCCAGATAGCTGGATCATGCCCAAGATTCTCAACCACTGATCCAGCTGACCCTTTCTGGAGAGATTCAGGGGTGGGTGATGGGAAGAATGGGTGAATTACCAGGGATCATTCATGACAATGTCAGTCCTGTTTTCTGAGCTCTCTTAAAATGCATGCTGTGGTTTTCTGATATTTTCCATATGTCACAAAATTTATGAGTCTGATCTCACAGAGAAGCCAGAAAGCTCAGAGGCAATTGGTGATGTATGTGAACCGTCTGGCTCCTCTGAGGAAGGATTCAATTGTGTCTCTTAAAGTGATTTAATCCTAAATCTTAGGCCTGGAACAAATAGAAAATGCAAATCTGTCTTCCTTGTTTAAGGATTTTGCATTCCTTGATAGTTTCAAAACAATCATGCAGAGAAAAAACACATTTTAACAAATAATATCTTGTTGGAAAGTGTAGATGCTTTGACAAATTAGGAAGCCAACCAAGTCAGATGCTTCCTTGTCAACTCTTGCTTCCAGCTGGCAAGCATTTAAAATAATATTCCAAGGAGGTTTAACATTCATGATTACATTGTTTGATTATTGCACTTTCTAGATAATGGTTTTTCAAAATTGTATCTTGCAGCTAAAAATTAAATAGCGACTTCTGGGTATGCACGACATTCTTTAATAAAATGAGACCCAATATAATATTCTCAGAGGCTGAGCAGTAATATAGAAGAGATTTACTGTAGTCCAAATGAGTGAGATCACTGATCCTATAGGATTCTTATTATTTTCTCAAGTTAAACTCCAGAGAATGCTGGGAATGGGACTATAGCCTCCGTTCAGGACTGGCAGGATCTGGGATGGGCTTTCCTTTCCCTCATGGATACCTAAAGAATTCTTGGGGTCTTTTGGATGTGTACTGGGAAAATGCCTCTTAGAAAGCTGTGGACATAGTTATTTGCGCCCAGTGTAAGAATGTATCTCTGATATTTAGGGTGGTGAAACTATTCTGTATGATACTATAATGGTGGATAATGTCATTATACATTTGTCCAAACCCACAGGATGCACAATACAAAAGGTAAAGTCCTAATGCAAGCTATAGACTTTGAGTGATAGTGACATGGCAATGTAGGTTCATCATTTACAAGAAAGGTACCACTCTGGTGAGAGATATTGATAATGGGGGAAGCTGTGCATGCCTGGGGTGGAGGAGCATACAAGAATTCTGTACATCCTGCTCAATTTCATTATGAACTTAAAGCTACTCTTAAAAATATATATGCCTCTGGGCAGCTCAGTACACCATGTGCAGCCCCTCCCTGCCAATCTCTGTTCTCAGATTGTTCTTCCTGTTCCTAACCTAGGACTTTGGTCCCTGCTTTCTTTCCCAGGATCAGGATGTTGTCCTCCAACCAATGTTTATAGAGGTTGTGATACATCCCAGGCACTGGTTTACATTTGAATTCAAGCTTTGATCCAGTTAGTCCTCAGGGACCTTGGCTCAGGCCCAACCTTAAAGCAAAGTCTACTTTGAGTAGACCCTCAGATACTTTGGGTCAAAATATTAGGTCAGGTGGGCTTTTTTTAAAATCTGTAATATTTATTTAATAAGAAAAATCATTTGCAAATGTGCTAAAAAGTAGAAAACTGGCTGGATTCCCAGAAGGAAAAATGTCCTGGGTTGTAGGTGCCTCCTGTTCATGTCAGAACAAAGAACTGATACACCCGAGATAGAATGCATGCAGTACTGGCAGCAGGCTTACTCAATGGGCACCTGCCTCCCAGTCAGACTAGATTAAACTAAATGTGGTAACAGACCACTGCAAAATTTCAGTGGCTTAACAAATGAAAGCTACTCTTCATTCACACAAAATTCTATGTGAGTGTCACTGGTAGAGTATTTCTGAGTTCACAGGTCCAGCTCCCAATATCATGTATAGTTCTGACATCTCAGATTCCTTTGCTCCAGGGACACAGATAGCAAAGAGGGGGACCACAGAAAAGCTGTGGGACATCAAAGGGGCCAGGCCTCAAAGTGGCACACACATTTCCACTTGCATTGGATAGAACCCAGTCATATGACCCCTCCTAATTGCAAGGGAGGCTGGGAAACAGAGAAGTTGAGGGTCCCAATGAGCACCGGCAATCTCTACTACAAAGTAAGGAAGCCACTTCTGTTGGGGAGATTTTAAAGCTCAAGAGTCATTTTCTAGAATTTGTCTATCCCATCTGTCTGACTTTTTGTCTAATATGTCTAATGTCATTAGACCAGTGACTTTTAAATGATTAATTAATTTTTTTTATAGTTCTGGGTTTGGTACATGCTGCGAAGGTGCTCTGACACTGCGCTACATCCCTGTCCCAAAACAGTGACTCTTTAATACAGGTGTTCTGAATTGCCCACCTCCTGCCCAGAGCCAAAGAAAAGCCCTATATGGTAAGACAGGAAGCTCACTGTGGTGGGGTGGGAGTGACGACTGCCTCTTTGCCTGTCAAGAAATGGACAAGACATGCATGACACATGAGAATTGTGAGAATTGTGAGAATTCTAGAAAGGTAACTAGTAAGGAAGACAAACTACTTTATTTTTCTGGGACCTATACATAAGCCCAGAGTATGTGGCATATTCTGAATTGTAGGTTAACCTTAGGTTTTATTTTTTTATTTATTATTCTTTTAAACATTTATTTATTTTTTTTAGGTGTAGATGGACACAACACAATGCCTTTATTTGTATGTGGTGCTGAGGATCGAACCCGGGTCCCGCTCGTACTAGGCGAGTGCTCTACCGCTGAGCCACAATCCCAGCCCCTAACCTTAGGTTTTAAAAACATTATTCTCTTCCTAACTGGAAAGACACAGTTAGATCCAAAAATACTCATTTTCATTTCTGGTCATTGTCTGCACATGTCTGTCAATAAACATCTGGGATTCTAAGCAGTCCTAGTTACAGTAATGAACTCTGTTGGGCTTAAGGGAAGATCCGTATTTTCCCCTTTGTTACTTGGGTCACACATTTTCATTCAAAAATATTTTCCCATTTGAGATCTTAAAGTAAAGCCTACCAAAAAAAAAGTAAGAAAGAAAATGGGGATGCTGGGGGTGGTATGTGTGTGCTTTCATACATGTGCATTTGCTATAATTTGGTACCCGTTATTGATAGTTTGAAAAAAGCTCAGATGATGGTGCCTTTATTTGTGTTTTTGGACCCTACCTCACCTCACTCCCCACTTCTGCTTCCCCAAGAACAAGAAATAACAGGAAATAACATTTGCCAATCGGTAAGATGAGCAACAGAGAGAAATGAAATTGCTTTAAAGAGACAAAATGGCTTCAGGGTCTGCAAAGCCCTACCAGCAACCCAGGGAATATGACCATTCAAAGAGCAGCTCTTCAACACTGGCAGCCTACAGGGCACATGCTGATGGTGTGAACAAAGACCCTGAATGACTGTGGGAAGGGGCTGGGACTAGAGCCCAGAGGCCAAGAGAAGCCATGGAAAGGAGTCTTGGGAATCTTGCCCTAGATAGGCCATGGCTCTGCTCCTTACTTGTTGATCTCCTTCTCCCACTTCTTTTTTTTTTTTTTTTTTTTTTTTTGTACTGGGGATTGAACCTAGGGCGCTCAACCACTGAGTCACATCCCCAGCCCTTTTTATTTTTTGAGACAGGGTCTCACCAAGTTGCTTAGGGCCTCCTTAAGTAGCTGAGGATGGCTTTGAATTTACAATCCTCCTGCCTCAACCTCCGGAGCTGCTGGGATTATAGGCAGGTGCCCTTGCACCTGGCAATTCTTTGTTTGATTATAAAATTCTATCATACATGCTCAAATAGAAGATGAAAATCCCTTCCCCCAAAACAGAATCCCTTGGTAAAGAGGAAGCAGCATAATTTTTAAGACCTCAAAAGCTCTCATTGAGGCTGTTCTCTCAACTTCTTAAATAACAAAGTGATGTTTGGGGAAGATGCATCCATGTTAAACAGAGTTATTCTGTCTCCATGACAAAGACATCCTTAATGTGAAGAAGAATGCAGAGGGGGACTGGGAATATAGCTCAGTTGGCAGAGTGCTTGCCTCACATGCACAAGGCCATGGGTTCAACCCCAGCACCCCCCCCCCAAATGCAGAGGGTTGAAGACAATTGTGTTCACCTCTTCTAGCCCCAGTTAGTTCTAGATCCCAGTTGCCAGGAGGGAGCATTATGCATATTATTTTGATTTCACTAAATAGTCAAGTCATCTAATGCTTGTGAATCTATGCTCTTCCAACAATCTTCTGATCATGACGTGGAAGCTACTTCAGACAAAAAATGAACTGGACATGTAGACTTGAGTGCTTGGGGCTCTGTAAGACAGCCCCATTGCCAGTTGGTACACAGTCAGTGCCCTGACAGTACTTTTGTCCTTTAGTCTCACTATGTGGCTAATGGGTTTCCACCTGGAAAAATGGACCTGTTCGTGGTGGGTTGTCCAAGTCTGAGCCTGCAAAGTTGAAGTCCAGGTTAGCCCATGGACAATCTACAAAGGTAATAAAGCCCATAACTCAAAGTTTCCCAGCAGATGAACTGTTGATCTTCCAGAAAATTCTTTGTCTTGTGGGGTGAGTGCTATTTTTTCTATTGTCAAGTGATTGCATATTTGCTAATTCAAATGGCAAGCTTTTGATCCTTATCTCTGCAGAACTCCAAGTTGTTTCTCATTTGTGCCCCAGGAATGAACTTTGCAAGTAATGCCCACAATTTCTAGGTTACTGGCAACCTTAGAGGTGACAACTTTATCAGTTTTTACTTGCATTCCCAAACAAGAGCTCACAGAACCCTCAACAAGAATTGTGTATAAGACCTAAGCTGATGTAAACTGTATCTTCAAGACCTGAAGGCAAAGACTGGAGCCAGTAAAGCTGACAACCGACTCTTTCTTCCTTCCTTCCTTTCTTTTTTTCCTTTCTTTCTTTCTCTCTTTCTTTCTTCCTTCCTTCCTTCCTTCCTCTCTTTTTTTCTTTCCTTCTTTCTTTCCTCCTCCTTCCCTCCCTCCTTTCTCTCTTTCTCTCTTTCTTTCTCTCCAAGCTCCTTAAGGAGTCCATTTCTTGACAGGTTACCATGTATCCACGTATATGCTTCTGAAATAAAGCTTTGGCAGGTGCTCAAGACTGCTATCATTTTTCAGTTTGTTAACTGCCACAGTCTGGCTGGGCACAAATGCCGCAGTCTGGCTGGGCACACAATCACGAGCCACCACACAGCTTGTAGATTCAAACAGCAACTCTTTATTCCCGAACTCACACCAGCCGTCTACAATCACGTTCTGGGGAAATCCACGTTCTCTGCCCAAATCCACCTCCACTGGGCTTCTGTCTCCCAAAAAATACTGTCTGAATCCCGTGAGAACTCAAGGGGAACTCAGGCAGCAGGATACGCCCTATTCCCAGCAGGAATAATCTTAAACCTTAAACCTGGAACCTAAACCGGGAACGCCCTAATCCGCCTTGGTCCTTGAGCAAGGTCACCTACATTCAATGTCACTGCAACATGGGGTACGCTGGCAAGGAAATTGTCATACCTACTTGGCTAATGGCTCCCAGCAGTTAACAACATTCTAGAAATGTTAAGTTTGTCTTCTCTTACCAAGGGAGGCTAGTTTAAAACATTGATTTTAAATAGAACCTGAAAACATCAGAAATCACTTGCATATAAGAACTTCAGAAATGAGAAAGCCTCCTTAGAAAGTTAATGGGCTAGAAAAGCAGATATCTGATCATTTGTAATAAAATTAACTAAGTGAATATTTCTAACTCCCTGGAATGTGCTCACATGGAATCTGTCTTCTCCTTTATAATCTTTTTGTCATGGTTATAATTAGTCAGTTATGCAATTATTGGGTTAATGTCTAAATTCTTGCTACATTTCAGGTTCAAAGAAGGCAGGCTTTTTTCTCCCTCTGAAAACTCAGCACCTAATGCTTTATACATGGAAGATGTTTAGTAAATAAATATTAGATGAGTGAATTATGTACCATCCAAGGGACTGTGTCTTTCATCTTTGAATCTCTAATGTCTAGCAGAGTGCTTGGTATAGTTGGAACTCAGGCATCAGTTCAAAAAGGAAGGAAGGAATGAAGGAAGGAAGGAAGGAAGGAAGAGGGTAAGAGAGGAAGGGAGGAGTCTTCGCCATCCACAAACTCAGTGTAGTTGGACTTCAAGTTTCCTGATTAATATCTTCAAAGGGCAAATCTCTTTTAGTTAGGAAAAGATGTGAAAAATAAACAGAATGACATCTACTTTAATTTGAGTAGCAAAAGAAAGTGACTAACGAGGCACTCTGTTTTGGGTACAAGGAGGACACCCCCAGAGTTACCTGGAAATGGCTTTAGTTACTTTGGTGACTGTTATAGTCTTGTGAGAATAATCTCCTCTTAATAAGGACAATTACTTAGATTTATTACTCCTCAGTGGTCTTGTTAAAGATCTAAGAAGAATCCTATTTAAATGGAAAGGACAATAGCAGCTTTTTAACAGGGAGCAAGGTTTAATTAAAACCTGAACCTAGAACTGGTGCCTCTGTGGCTGGATGGAAAAACTAGGTTAAAAAAAGAAAGAGGAGTAAATAAATGATGGTATCCACTTTTAAGAAAAGAAGTCCATTTTGAATGAAAAGTCTCATAAGGGTGTGTGTATTCAGGTAACAAAAACATTCTTTTTTTTTTTTTTTTTTGAGGGTGGCCTTTGGAATCAAGTCCTCCTACCCTGTTAAATGGAATATCCTTTCAGTTTGAGATAAGGAGCACTGCTACCTGCTGGGTGCCCAATCTGAGAAGGAGAGTGGGGATGACTGCTGAGAATTATTGTAATAATTATAATGCTCCCAGCAAGGAATACAGACCCAGAGGGCTCCCAAAGAAACCTACTGTCCCAGAGTCCCATCCCACAAGTAGAAGTTCAGGATTCTTCCTGCTTGAGTAATAACAAGAGCCATTTGAAAGTCCCCAAATCTCTGACTCTGGAGAAATGTCATTAAAAAGAATTAACATCCTAGGACCCCCAAAACAAAAATTTAGAATGAAAAACCACATATAAATAACCATCAGTCAAGTGGGTTCCTGGCTAGACAGGGTACCTTGCAGCAGAGGCAGAGCCTCTCAGCTGTCTGATGTACCCAGTGTTTCCAAGTAGGAGTGGCACATATAAATACTGCTGTCTGTCTGCTTGTGGCATTATTCTGCTCTAAATAAATAACCAACAGCCATTATTTAGATGTATTTTGGGTGACGATGGCACACAGGAACTCATCTCATCAAACCTAAGCCAGAAGTATTTTCCCATTAAATTATATTATTGAAAACAATGCAGGAGCAAGCACAGGATGGGACAGGGTGGACGGGCTCTTTCTTGGCTTATGGGGTCTGTTCTGATTTTATGTCACCCTAGTGGTCAACAAATGTCATGCCAAGAACTGATGAGCACTAAATGAATCTCTTCTTGTGATGATTATAACAAGACTGTAAAATGGAAAACAGTAAATATAACTCATCCTTATTAAGGCTCTCTGGTATTTGTTTCCAGCTAGTGCTCCTAACAAGAGAGTAAACAATACTTGGTCTCTTGTGATTGCTAATTAAAATGCAATAAATTATGGAATCAATTTAAATTCTGGATCAGCTCTACAGCCGGTTCAATAAACCTCCTAAATTTTATTTTCCCCTGGGGACCCCTTTTCCTTGAGGTAGGGATGTGAGTGGGTATGGCCTCTCTTTTGTTTGAGTTTTAATTGATCTGGCAGCTTCTCTCTGGCAAGATGGCCAATAGCGGGGCGAATCCCAAGATCCTGCCATGTGTTTTCCCTGGATCCAATTTACCTCAGGCAAGACTAGGGCAAGACTTGGAGTCACTGCCCAAAGTTATTCAGTGGCAGTGGCCTTGGCAATACGCCCAGAACAACCAACCAACCTGTTTCCCACATTCTTGTCTGGCCCCAGCAAGAACAATGGGGACCAAGGTCTACCCTTATGTGCCAACGACATGGAGGCAGAGTGTCAGTGAGGCCCAGTAAGAGGATAATGCCTCTTAGGAAGTTATTGTTTTGAGGCTATTCTGAGTCTAGTAGGCTCTTTAAGGAAAAAAAAATTCTAAGAAAGATTCCTTAAGAAGAGCAAAGTTACTTTGGCTAGATGTAGTGTGGCTCTTTCAAAATGTCAAAGAGGACAGAAAGAATGTGTTGTAATTGTAACGCTAACCCCAGACGCTAAGTAGCATTGTGTGAGTTGAGGACCTTAGAAGGTTTTACAGACTGCTCACAATTTTCATCAGCTAAGGGCAGGTGTTGTGGAGTGTGTGTGTGTGTGTGTGTGTGTGTGTGTATTCTAGCCAGAATGCGGTTCAGCTAGGCTTGCCCATGAAGCCAACACCAAGACACAGTTCCAGTAATATTAAAACTTAGGTTAGAGTTGAGGCACCTCCCAAGTCTGAGTAGAATAGACCTAGTTTCTTTCTGTTCCCTTCAGACAAGCAACTTCAGCAATTTCATCTTTCGTTCCCTCAGAAGGGATGCTTGCCGTCCTCCACCTGACATTAACCGGTTCCCAACCAGAACTCAGGAGAACTAACTTCTATCCTATTTGTATGTATAAAGGGCTCTTAGCCTCAAACCCAGTGCTGCCTACCCAGTCAGTACTTAATACACATTGATTAGTTATTTGTATAGTTATAACAAAATACCATAGACTGGGTAATTTATAAATAACAGAAAAATATTTCTTATGGTTCTGGAGGCTGAGAAATCCAAGATCAAAGCACCAGATTGGTGTCTGGTGAGTGGTACTCTCTACTTCTAAGATGGCACTTTGTAGCTGCATGCTCCAGAGGGTAGGGGAGCTATACTCTCACATGGTGAAGGAACAGAAAGGAAAGAAAGTGCTTCCTTCAACCCTGAGCCCCTTTATAAGGGTATACATCCCATTATAAGAAACTCTGCCCTCGTAACTTAATCACCTCTCAAAGGCCATACATTGCTACATTGGGAATGAATTTTGGAGAGGATGCCATCATTCAAACCACAGCAGAAAGGCAAAGAACATTTCACATTATAGACAGATCCTTTGGTCTCTTTAAAAGTCATCACAAAGCCTGTCATGGTGGTATATACCTGTAATCTCAGCGACTTGGAAGGCTGAGGCAGGAGGATTGAAAGTTTGAGGCCAACTTCAGCAACTTAGCAAGGCCCTAACCTACTGAGCAAGACCCTGTTTCAAAATAAAAATAAATAAATAAATAAATAAATCAAAAGGGCTGGGGATGTGGCTCAGTGGTAAAGGGCCCTGGGTTCAATCACCAATACCTCCTGCCAAGAAAAAGTCATCATGATATAGGAGAGTAAATATGGACTTTAGTTTGAATTGGAGCTGGGTTCAAACCTCTGTTTTGTCTCTCACTAACTGCATATTCTTGAGGAAGTTATTTTTTCTTATATATGAAATGGGGTTAATACTATCTACCTACACAATTGGGGGAATTATAGAATTTAAGCACATTTCTGCACATAAAATGCCTAAAACCTTTACCAAATACATTCAGTAAATGTTAGCTAAAACAATTTAAAATTGGTTTAGTCTATTCTGTTAATTTTATTTTTATATACATTAATCATTTGACATATATATTAAAAAAAAACAGAATATAACCTGCTCCCATTTCTCCTGCCCCAGGATATCTCCTTAAAGACATGGCATGACAAGATATTTTAAACCAGCAAAGGGATAGTTTTTCTTGTCTGAAAGAACACACATACACATGTGCATGCTACACACACAGTACACACACACACAGCATATATACAGAGGCAGATGAATGACCTCCCAAGTGTCTCAAGCTTCATACTATCATCCTAGTTTAGAAGGTGATGTCCAGAGTGGGAAAACAGGCTGAACCCATCCAGCAGCAGTGCATGATGGGGAGATGTATTCCTTTCTGATCTGTTAAAAGAAAATACATTCTGAAGAACTCAGCAGACGCAGGGCAAATCTTGGGCACTTATGTTGGAAGGAAAAAACACAGTACCCAGCATCACTTGCTCTGATCCAACTCTGTAGTAGCTACTAATGAACATTTAATAGTTATTAGTTCTATTCTACCCCCAGAATCTGCCAGGAAAACTGTTGGCAGAGCTGCAAACAATAGCTAAAAAAGCCTGCATCTCTAGAGGGAACAGCCAGGCCACCAAAGGGTTTTTTTCCTCCCTGTCCTTCTAATTGCCCTTGTATTTTCCATCTGACAGAGTCACATACAGTGAGCCTTTTCTGGTTTTGCTTTTTCTTGGGTGGGTGTTAAATCCAACACCATCTTCCTATTTTGCTTCTGCCAGGTGCCTTTTTTGCTTTTAGTACTGCTTGAAGACAGATGGGGTTCCCAGAGGGCCACAGCCAACACAGTGGTCAGGAAGAGGAGTCCAGAGAATGTGGCCAGAGGAAAGAAACCCTGGGCTGGAGAAAGGCTGTGGGTGTATTACTGTCCCCAGACAGGAGAAGGTCCCCAGAAAAGTTATTAGAAATTAAGTGTTTCATTATGATAAGCAAAATAAGCCAAATTCAGAAAGTCAAGGATTGTATATTTCCCCTCATATGTGACAGCTAAAGAGAAAAAAAGGAAAGTGTGTATGGGGGTGGGAGGGGGAAGCTCATGAAACTAGGGGACCAGGAGCAAGGAGGTGGGGAGGGAGAGAGAGGGTACAGGGGAATGAAATGGGGTCAAATTATATTATTATATTGTGTGCATGTACAAATGTGTAACAAGCAATCCCACTACTATGTATAATCATTATAAACCAGTAAAAAAATTCCAAAAATAAATAAAAGTTATATTCCTAATTGTGAGGATTAAATGTTTCAAAGGGCTAAAAGGGAGCCAGGGAATCATTTCACCACAGAAGGCAGGGAAAGATCCACAAAGAGAGAAAACTGTTCCTTAATGTTTTAAAAATTAAAAACAAAGAATGCAAACCTTTGGCTTCCTCGTTTCGTTTATGGCTACATAAGTGGGTGGACGTGAGGGAAAGGAAATAGAAATAAAGACACTGAGAAAAAGTGACGGTTTATGAAAGACGAGCTTAGTTCAGGCGCACACGGGCAATGCGAGCCCCAAACACTGAAGAAGAACCTCAGCACAGCAAAGGCGTTTCCAAAGCAGCAAGAGAGGAGCAGTTTAGGACGGAGGCCTAGGGAGCCCGCAGTCACTGGGTCCAGCAGGTAAAGAGCCCCTAGTGGCGACTGAAGACAAAATGGAGAAAACCAGCCGTTCAGAGGGCCGCCAGCAACTGCGTGAAGGCCAAGTCCAAGGCTGGGAAGCGCGCCCTGCTGCACCCCTGCGCGCGCACTCAACGCCTGGCCACTTCCGTGGGTGTGAGAGAGGTCCAGCCTCCTCGTGCCCTGCCTTTTTGCCTCTGTCCCTAGGAGAGGTCTCAAACTCAATCCCTGTTCCCTCACTCACCTTCAATCCGTTTCTATCTCACTTTCTGGCTGTATTTCCTTCCCTCCCCCAACCTCTCCTCTCCAGAAACACTTTTGCTCTCTCCTGAACTGTCAGTTATCTGCAAAATCCCCACATCTGCCCCCTCTTCTCTAAATATTCTTTTCACCTTGTGAAACTTGCTCTTCTGAGGACATTGCTTCTCAGTGGTGGACCCTAAGTCTGCTGATCCGTCTACTTTCTTACTGTCCCTCAAGCCCCCCAACTTCTTCCCAGCTTCAAGTTCACGGTTAATCATAATTGCTCCCATATTTACATCTCAAGCCTGTACTCCTCTCCTGGTTGGATTCAGATATCCAGTTGCCAACCTGATGTGGCCACTCAGTCTTTCTAATAGTTTTCTCAAAACTTCAAAACAGATCTAAAATTGGGCTCATGATCTTTCTCCTCTGCTCCTCCTGTACCCTCCTCCATTTTAGTAACGACTCTTTTCCCGAATTGTTTGGGTCAAGACATTTCTTCTTACCTTGAGGTCCTTTCTTTTCTCTGACATCTCATAATCTGTCAACTAATCCTGTTGGCTTGATCTAAAAAAATACATCCTGGATTGGACTATTTCTCACCATCTCCACCATCACATACTGGTCCTGGCCACCAACATCTGTTCTCTGGATTCCATAAGAGCCTCCTACTCATTCTCCCTTGTTCTCTTTCAGCCTGTTCCCACAGCAGCTACAGTGACCCTGCTAAATGAAGATATGTCATGTCACCCTTCAGTTCCAAATCCTCCTGTGACTTCTTATCAGAGTAAAACTCAAGCCCTTACCATGCCCAACAACAACCTTTCAGTTCTCCTCCCTAGCTCCATCCCTCTCTGATCTCATCTTCTGCTCTTGGTTCCTGTACCCTGCTTCCATCATAGTAACTTTTCTGAGCTTCCTCGAGGTGCCGGGAGTGAGCTTCTACCTCTGGGCCTTTGCACTGTTTCTACTGCCTGGGATCTCCTCTCTAGTCCTTTCTGTTTTTATACCTTTTCAAACAGGCTTGCCCTGGTTAGCCCATCTAACACACCCCACACATCTTCTATTCCCCTGCTTTCTCTCTCTACCCCTGCCTAACATCATAGTCTTTGTTGGATTATATCATAGGTATTGTCTGTCTTCCACTTCAAGAAGGTAGGGTTTCTATCTGTTCTGTTCACCACTGAGTCCCTGTTGCCCCCAGTATTGCCAGGCACACAGATGTTGAATAAATGAATGAATGCCTTGGGCTCTGGGAGCAGACCACTGATGAAAGCATGAAGAGGAAGGTGGAATAGAAATGCAGATGTGCAGGATAACTGGAGAAACCAGCTCTTGGAGATCAGCATTATGTCAACATTATTGACCTAGCATCTGGCACACAGCTGGGCCCCCAACAGCTACCAGGAAGTATTTATGAATAAAGGAAGACACTTTCTTCAAGTTGGAGAAACCTGATTGTTTTTTCCGCTGCTCTGACTAAAAGGTCCCTACTGGAACAATTGTAGAGAAGGAAAAGTTTATTTGAGAGCTCACAGTTTCAGAGGTCTTAGTCCATAGAAGGCCTGCTCTATTCCTCAGGGCTGGAGGTGAGGCAGAACATCAAGGCAGAAGGGTGTGGCAGAGGGAAGCAGTTCACATGGTGATCAAGGAGCAGAGAGAGAGAGAGAGAGATTCCACTCTCCAGATACAAACTATATACCCCATAGCCACACCCCCAGTGAGCCACTACCTTCAACTACACCCCACCTGCCTCTAGTTACCACTCAGTCAATTCCATCAGGGATTGATTCACTGATTAGGTTAAGGCTGTAATCCAATCATTTCTCCTCCAAAGCTTGTTGCTTTATTTTACACATGAACTTTGGGGGACACCTCACATCCAAACCATAACATTGATCAAGGAAAGACTAATGAGGATTGTTGATTTCATAATCTCTTATAATCTGCGTTTACTCAGAAATCTGTCACTTGGGTGTCCCCTTGCTAGGTCACCTTTTTCTCTACTTTTTAAATAAAAATACTCCAAATCCTGTGGGCCAAATACTATGGGAAGTCCAGCATCTCCCCAGGATCTCAGTAAATCCCCAAGACCCGAGTTCTTTGTGTTACTTCTCTCACCAACTTCCCGTGCCTGCTAACTCCATCTGATGTATGTTAGTTTGGGGGCTATTCATTCTCCTATGGAGACTACATCCCCTCTGCACCCTGTTAGTACAGAGCAGAGTATGCAGCAGGCTTATCCTAAAGTTGGGGGTTATACCACAATAGCACACATCAAAAAAACTTATACTGAAAATTAGTTATTTTTGTTCCTAAAAAGTCTCTCATTGTCTCTTCCTCTCCCCGGACTTCCATCTGTCCCCTTTTCTCCCCTGGCCACACACATGGACATGGAAGGGGAACCCTGGCCCATAGCTATAGCTCTCCTCCTTGGGTCTGGGCAAGAGTTCTCTGGGATGCTGTCACCTATACTGCCAGGGACTTTGGGGCTAGGTCTCAGAAAGCTGTTTTCTACTTCAATTAGCTAAGTGTGATTTGGATTTTGGAAATGTGGGTGTTGTTTCAATTAAATGTTTTATGAACACAATTTCCTGTTTGCAAATAGTTACAAAATTGCTTCCTTCTGGACCTAAGCCTAGGGTGGAAAATTAAAAGCAACAATTTAAATGGGTCTTGATATACCCAAGAGTTAAAAATCCAGACCAAAAACCTCACTGAAACCCCAACCCAAGCTGTCACTATGGATTTGGGCAGGAAATAGGAGGTAAGGCACCAACAGAGTTGCTCCAAGTATGCCCACTCACTAGAGAGTAGGGGGTGGGAAGGAATAGCTTCAAAAAATCTTCCTGACATACCTTGCTCACACTCTTTAGGAGTCAAGTTGTAAATGATCACTTGGCCCTAATAGTAAGCTTTCCTTTAGCAGAACTAGCTGGCCTCCCAGTCTGCATCAGAAGAATCAGTAGCCCTTTGAGTAGCACATAGGGGCGGCTGGCCAAGTGGCACATCAACACTGCCCATTCTATTTTGTATTACTTAAGGCAGCAGTTCTCAGAGTGTGGTCCCCAGACCAGAAGCAGCATTAGCATCACCTGGGAATCTGTTAGACTTGTAAATTCTTTAGCCTTACCCTATACCTACTGAATCAGAAATTCTGTGAGTGAGGCTCAAGAATCCACGTTTTAACAAGCTCTCTATGTAATGCTGATGCATGCTTGAGTTTAAGAACCATGGGACTAAGGACCCCCCAGGTCTTTCTGAAGTTACTGTTGATTCTGTATAGCTTATATGCAAAGTCAGGCCTGCAAATATGGTGAAATTTTTTTAATCATTTTCATGTGATGAAAAAAAATAGTAAAAAAAAAAAAAAGAAACTTAACAGGGTTTATATAGATCAATCACCAAGAACCTAACAGAAAAGGCACAGAGGATGCTGGATGTACTGCTTTAATTCAGTAGGTACAACAATATTGGTCTGTCCTTGTCTCCACGACTGAGGTGCGGCAGGGTCAGACCTCTAATACCCACCAAAGAACATGCATGCAGGTAAATAAGGCCCCTGAAGACCAGTCAAGCAAGCTGTCACAAAGCCTCAGGGTCCTCTAAGAAACAATTCACTTTTAGCTATACTCTATAAAAGCTGATGATTGGTGTCTCAGCTCTCAGAAGTCTCTGTGCCTGATTCCGTGAGCATGTGTTTTCCATTTTATAAACAAGGAAACTTAACTGCATAGAGGTAGTAAGCCTAGGGGCTCTGGACTCCAAAACCCCTCCCACCTGTCATGGTCCATCTTCCTCTGATTAGAAGAGATAAGTGGAATTTATAGGTAAGCATATAGTAAGCAATAAAAGGAAATTCTAAAGCAAAAGAGGAGATTGAAAGCCATAGCCAAAGAGCCAAATACAGCTCAGTGGCCCTGGGAGCCACAATGGTGTGGTCACTGGTGACAGTAATTCACTTTTATAAAGAAAATGTTCTGTTCCCTCAACTTTGAAAGATAAGAAGCACACAATTGTGTTAGAAAGGCTAAAATGCAATAGTCTTACACCAAATGGTTTAGGATCCCATTTTAAATTTGGTTGTTTAGAAGATTCACTTTTATAGAAAACACCCCCTTTACTGACGGTGTTAGATAAATGAAGTATTATTACTGAGATATGCTTTCATTCAAGAGCATGGTGAGTTTTTCAGAGTGGTTTTAGTGTTAAATTCTGGACACCCTATGAGCCCAGGAGACGATGGAGGCAGCTCAAAGCATTTGTTCCACAGCGTGGGCTAGCAGCACTCTCCCAGTGAGGCACTTAAAACTAGAAAGTTTAACCAAAACCAAGCAGATGTAAGCACGTTGTTATTACAATTATTGCTTTATTAAGCATCTTCAGCAAATGTACCAATCTTGTCATCCTGAATGAAAAGAATCTAATCCTTTTTCCCTGGTAACAAGGGAATGACTGATAGAAAATATTGCCCTGCAATACACAGAATGGTGGAATGATAGGCAACATTCAAACTGGCAATTAATTAGTATTTGGGTTTCCCACCTGTTTCTCACATGTTTATTAGTTTGCCTGCAAAGTGGGGTTGCAGAATTCCTTATGATACACCGGAGAAGTCAGTAGCTTTGCTGTTCTGGGGATGGGGGAAACATTAATTATTCTTTTGAATTCTGTTGTGTAAAGTGGTTCTTTTTCTTCCCTTTCCCAAAAGACAACAGGAGAATTATTTCCTAATAAAACTTCTACCAGGCCAGACAGTGTTGATGGAACATAATTTTTAATATGCAGTGGCCTGGAATCTGACAGATATTGGTAGAGTGGGTGCCCCTGTTTTAAAAAGCTGAATGTGGCTGAGAGTAATATCACTGCTTTCTTATGTCTATTATAGCCGGTGCAAGGTTAGACAAATACATTCCCACCAGCACAAAACAGCAACCTTCCAAAATGTATGTCAGTGGTGTATTTACAGCCAAATCCAGAAGGAGCTTGTACTTCTTATGTTGCTCCCATTAATGAGACAAATGTCAGCATCCATAAGCTATTTTTTTGTTCCTGCTTATCAAATCTTTCAAAAAATTGATAACTAGTCTTTATAGATTGTGAAAGTCAGATATAACTCTGAATGTATTACTTTGTGGGACCCCTTGGGGTAAACTTATCACCTGGAAACCATTTTACATGGACGATTTGACTTTCATGTGGAGTGTCATAATGCACCCTAGATGGAAATCTAAAATAAAATATCTGGACTACAACCTTCCTCTTGGTGGAATTTATGATTCCCTCAGTACAATAATTTTGAAAATTGTATCCCTTAAGCTACAAGACTTGATATATTATTAACTGCTTGAATTGAAGAAGCTTCCAATAGGCTTACGTGCTGTCTAGAGGCACGGATTAATTTCTATGGAACTACAAGCTTATCTCAAACTGTTTCTCAGCAATCTAAACTGCCAGCTTCATCTTCTCTAGGACAGAACAGAGTACCTGTGTCATCTTTGGTGGCTCTGGGATGCGCTGCTTTTAGCAAAGCTCTTCCAGGGGACGATGGCTCTTGATCCGCTAGAGAATTGGTGGCATTCAGTCAGTCACACCCCAGAGAGGCTGAATCCACTCAAGGGCTCTTATCGTTCTATTCCTGGTGGCATTTTTCTAGTTTTATTCTACTCTGGTGGAACTGACCTGTAGTCCAGACAATGCAGGAAGAGGGAGTCTGGAGGGCATTGTTTTTGTGAATTTAGAGAAGAGGTTTTTTTGATTTTTTATGTTTTTGTTTTTGACTGTAAGGGGCTTGAGCTGCCAGAGGAAAACTCTGTTCAAAAGTCTTCTACTAGCCTGGCCTGGTGGCACACACCTGTAATCCCAGCATCTTGGGAGGCTCAGGAAGGAGGATGGCAAGTTCAAGGGCAGCCTCAGCAATTTAACAAGGCCCTAAGCAATTTAGCAAATCCCTGTCTCAAAAACAAAACAAAACAAAACAAAAAGGGCTGGAGATATGACTCAGTGGTTAAATGCCCCTAAGTTCAATGTCTAGTACCTATCCACACACACCGCCCCCCCGCAAAAAAGAAGGAAAAAAAAAGTCTTCTACTGCTTTCCCACAGCCCCTCTTTCCATGTCACGCATACCATATTTTGAAATCAGCAACAACCAGATATAAAGAACCACATCTATCTAAAGGCAGAAAGGGCCAGAAATCTTGCAGCAGGATTCACAAGATGCTTTCTCCTTCACCCGCAGCAGCATTGCACTGGGAATATGCTCATTTGGAGAACATTTTATCTGTGTTTTACAGTTACATATGCTTATGGTGAGGGCCTCACCACCCTGATACAGGGACAGCTTTGAGAAACTCTACTGCTGGGAACATAGCCGTGCAGGGCTCCTTGCATACTGCAGTAGAAAGTGATGCCTCCGGTGTCCTAGTCGCTGGGAGAATGTGTATTTCGGATTAGTCACTGTAAGCACATAGGGGCACAAATGCAAGCACTTCTTTATTCAGTGGTGGGGTCAATCGGACAGACCCCTGATGTGGCTCATTTTGGGGGATAAAATGGCTGCTGGCTACAGGGTTCTGGGCTTCATATACAGTTTTAACGGAGCCAGGCCATAAGCGGAGTTAGTTACTTTTGGGGGGCCATTTTGGTGGGCAGCGGGCAGGGCCAGGTCATGGGAGGAATTTTGGTGGCAGGATCATTTAGGGTGGGGCGGGAAGACAGGTAAGTAACCATGCCCTTCAGTCACTACACAAGAAAACTTGAAATTCCCTGAAATTTTACAGCTCATATGTGAAAGAAAGTTTCTCCCAAAATGGACAACAATCCTAAAACTTCACATGAAATTACCCACAGCAATTTTTGGAAGTGAGATAAATTCTGAACTACCAATACTAAAAGCAAACTTTATCAAAAATAAAGAGGTGATCAACTGTAGAGGAAAAAGTGGTTCAGAGGTTTGTCAACCAGTTAATCCATAAAAGTAGTTTAGTTTTGTGACTTTTGTCAGGTTTATAATTTGTTGTGATTTTTTTTTTTTATCTTGTATGTTCATTTTGTACTCAATTTTGTATCAGTGATTTTGTATTTTTTAAAGAAAGCCCTCCAAAGTTTATATGCTTCAAAGGCCTTACAATACCTGGATTCACCCCGGTAGTATAAATCACCCTTCTCTAATTTGTGGATGCCAAACATTGGATAATAGGATCATATTCTGTCTATTTAATTTGATCAATTACAAGTCTGATCTTTGTAGAATTTATAGTTTTAAAATCTTTATTAAACCTAAACCACTATATATATCTCCGTGAATCATTTAAAGAGAATATATCAAAAACCTCAGCAAATTGAGATTTTCCACCCAAATTGGCATAATAGAGTTCTCTAAAGTACTTTATGAAGCATAAATTTATGGTGAGTTTCTATTTTTTCCCTTTTCCCTACTAGTTTTTAATTATTTATCAGCCATATTTAAATCTTTTTCAAAATGTGTGTGTATGCTAAGAACTTTATTCACCCAGTATATGTGAATGCATAGGGTTTAAAAATAAGCCAGTTACCTGGCTTATCAAATAAGCCAACAATCAATTATCCAATCAATATCAATATTATCTATTGCTTAGAGGAACACAAGATACTAATTTTCTAAGAGAAACCCTCAAGTTATCACTTAAGTAATTATCATTTTTGAGAAAACTTTCTCCCTGAGGGAGCTTTGGTCTAACTGGCAAGGTGAAGGTGATGTATATACGTTTCAATGCCTTCCTAGCAGCTCATATACATCCAGCAGTTTGTGAAAAATCTCTATTTTGCAGGTGGGGAAAAGAGCCAATAAGCACCCTAATGCAGGGTCAGAATTTGAGGCAAATTCATGGGGACCCACACCTACTTCCTCTGAGCAGCACAGAGGGCTCCTATATACAAGCACTATGGAGATTCCAGAAGCTGTTTTGTTTTCTTTTTTTCTTTCAACTGTGAACTTCAAGCCACAGGTCACAGGGCAAGGGAACAATGGTGGGCACATAGAAAGTTTGTGGAAATATCTGGAATTCAATATTTCCCTCCTAATCTTTGAGCCTCACTGTTGGAAAACTTCTTAGAATATGGAAACTGATGTTTTGTTGGCCCTTGAAAGAAAGAAAAAAGGTTGATCTTTTTTTTTTTTTTTGCAGCGGAGAGACTGAAATCAGAGTGCTCTAGAGTCTCTTCCCCAGGAGACACCTGAGCACACAGCCCTCTTTGTTAGCTGTGAAGAAAACCAAGTTTGTATGGTAACTTTGGCTGTCACAGAGACTATGCATTTGTAGAACATTTAGCTTATTGACCTAGATGTTCTCATCTTCAGGGGGAAAAAAAAAACGTAGTTTAATTAATTCACAATAAAAATCTTCCATTTCATAGAAGATAAAACTAATATAACCCAAACAGAATTGAATGTGTGATATGATGCAGTCATCAGAATGCAGCAGCCTTAAAAATTACAGTATCTGACCTTAATATGTGTGAATCTATCAGGATTCCATTGTCGACATGTATATTTTTCAATATTCTTCTCTGAGCTGAAATCATGTCATTTATATGCAAATGACCACATCTTCAGCAGCTGCTGCTTCTCCGTTGAAGCCCAGGGACTTATTTGCACTTAATAAAGCCTCATAAATAGGTTTTGCCTCTAAATGGGTGGGGGAGCAAGAAACCCATCATAGCCTTTTACAGTTACAAGCTTCTTTTTGTTTTGAAAGTGAGAGCGGCCACCTCTAACAGGATGGTTTTCAGTTGCCAAGAAACATATTCCTTATCCAGTCTCTCTCCCCCTTCTCTCCTTAGGGGGAAAAAATGTGTTTCCCTTTGATGGTGACTTCCCCATCAGAGCTGTAGGCATGTTACAACCTCCAGGCTGGGGGGTAATTTAATCCAGACTTCATTGTGAGGAGAGTTGCTTTTTGAGCACAGTCTCTTACCAGGTGCTAAGGGCAGGTGTCCAACTGGGAAAGGCCCCTCCAGCTCCCCTCAGGCTGTCCTATCTGAAGAGCAGAAGGGGAAGGGGAAACTCGTAGGCAGGTGGAGAAGAAATTTTCCTTTTATGAGTTATGAGTTTGTTTTAAAATGATCTGTGTAGGTAAGGGACAGTGTGGGGACTTTCTGGCCAATCAAACAACGGTAAGAGACATCAAAAACTCACCATAATGCATGTGATAATCACACAGTACTTCTCTTCCCCCTTTCCTAACTGATATATATATATATATATATATATATATACACACACACACACACATAAACATATGGGTATGTTTGTGTATGTATGTGTATGTATGTATATATATATGTGTGTGTGTGTGTGTGTGTGTGTGTGTATATATATATTTGTGGATTTTTTTCCTACAGAACAGGATGGAAAAGGAAATTATTATATGCACTTGGTATGCATATAACATGAATTCTACCCATTTTCTGTTAAAGCTCCTATAGAACCACCCATGTTTATACTTCGGGGCCATCAGAAACATTGCATTTACCATTTAAGGCATGTTTTTAAAAAAGTAGGAAAATATTATTAGCCTAATTGTCTCCTGCTGTTAGATGCAAGACAAATGTGAAGCACTTATGAAAAATGAATAATGATAGGGAATAGGGTCGTTTACTTTTAAAGCACTGGCTGCTGATTTGGTAATAATGACCTATTATCCTTGTCAAGGTAATGGACTGTTTCTGGAGTTTCATTTCTAGAGTGTGAGCAACTGGCATAGCAGATGATTATACTGTCTAATAAATGTGTATAATCATTGAAGGCACGAGCTAACAATACCATCATTAAATTGTCATCAGTTTAGCAAAGAGATAAGCAGCCCTACCATGTCAAAATATCAGAGATATTTATAACTGCAAAAACATGCAGGCAGAATATTAATCTAGAAAACTGAAAACACACACACACACACACACCTCAAAATATAGACAAACTTGAAGCAAAGTTCTCCTAGGGAAGATTTAGAAGGGAATGATATCAGCCCTTTAGACCACGAATACTGGGCTCTAGTCCCATCTCTTGGAGCCTCAGTTTCTTTAATTTTGAAAATATATCAGGTGTATTATCTCTTAAATAGTATTATCAACAATTTAAAAATACAAAATACAAAGTACTTAACAATAATGGATTTTATCCTCTTGTATAAAGTTACTCTTGCTATATTTTCGATTTTACATTAGTTTTTTTTTTTAATTTGGTGAAATACACAGAACCACTTGTAAGTGTGCAGGTCTGTGGCATTAATTATTCATATTGTCATGGAACCATTATCACCATCCATCTCAGAACTCTTTTCACCTTGCAAAATAAAAACTTTGTATTTATTAAGCAGTAACTCTCTCTTCTCACACTTTCCAATTACCATTCTATTTTCTGTTTTTATTAATATGAATACTCTGAGTACCTTGTAAGAGTAGAATCATACTGTATTTTCTATTTGTGACTGACTTTAACCACTTAGCATAATGTCTTCAAGGTTCATCTATTTATTTATTTATATTTGGTACTGGGAATTGAGCCTAGGGGTGCTTTACCACTGAGCAAGTTTCCAGCCTTTTTTATTTTGAGACAGGTCTTGCATAGGGCCTCACTAAGTTGTTGAGGCTGGTTTTTTGTGATCCTTCTGCCTTAGCCTCCCAAGCTTCTGGGATTATAGGCATGCACTACTGTGCTAACCTCATCCATGTTATTTTTATTTTTATTTATTTATTTATTTATTTTTTATTTTTTATTTTTTAATTTTTTATTGTTGGCTGTTCAAAACATTACATAGTTCTTGATATATCATATTTCACACTTTGATTCAAGTGGGTTATGAGCTCCCATTTTTACCCCATATACAGATTGCAGAATCACATCAGTTACACATCCATTGATTTACATATTGCCATACTAGTGTCTGTTGTGTTCTGCTGCCTTTCCTATCCTCTACTATCCCCCCTCCCCTCCCCTCCCCTCCCCTCTTCTCTCTCTGCCCCCTCTACTGACATTCATTTGTCCCCCTTGTATTATTTTTCCCTTTCCCCTCACTTCCTCTTATATGTACTTTTGTATAACTCTGAGGGTCTCCTTCCATTTCCATGCAATTTCCCTTCTCTCTCCCTTTCCCTCCCACCTCTCATCCCTGTTTAATGTTAATCTTCTTCTCATGCTCTTCGACCCTACTCTGTTCTTAGTTACTCTCTTTATATCAAAGAAGACATTTGGCATTTGTTTTTTAGGGATTGGCTAGCTTCACTTAGCATAATCTGCTCTAATGCCATCCATTTCCCTGTAAATTCTATGATTTTGTCATTTTTTAATGCAGAGTAATACTCCATTGTGTATAAATGCCACATTTTTTTTATCCATTCATCTATTGAAGGGCATCTAGGTTGGTTCCACAGTCTTGCTATTGTGAATTGTGCTGCTATGAACATCGATGTAGCAGTGTCCCTGTAGCATGCTCTTTTTAGGTCTTTAGGGAATAGACCGAGAAGGGGAATAGCTGGGTCAAATGGTGGCTCCATTCCCAGCTTTCCAAGAAATCTCCATACTGCTTTCCAAATTGGCTGCACCAATTTGCAGTCCCACCAGCAATGTACAAGTGTACCCTTTTCCCCACATCCTCGCCAGCACTTGTTGTTGTTTGACTTCACAATGGCTGCCAATCTAACTGGAGTAAGATGGTATCTTAGGGTGGTTTTGATTTGCATTTCTCTGACTGCTAGAGATGGTGAGCATTATTTCATGTACTTGTTGATTGATTGTATGTCCTCCTCTGAGAAGTGTCTGTTCAGGTCCTTGGCCCATTTGTTGATTGGGTTGTTTGTTCTCTTATTGTCTAATTTTTTGAGTTCTTTGTATACTCTGGATATTAGGGCTCTATCTGAAGTGTGAGGAGTAAAGATTTGTTCCCAGGATGTAGGCTCTCTATTTACCTCTCTTACTGTTTCTTTTGCTGAGAAAAAACTTTTTAGTTTGAGTAAGTCCCATTTGTTGATTCTAGTTATTAACTTTTGTGCTATGGGTGTCCTATTGAGGAATTTGGAGCCCGACCCCACAGTACGTAGATCGTAGCCAACTTTTTCTTCTATCAGACGGCGTGTCTCTGATTTGATATCAAGCTCCTTGATCCATTTTGAATTAACTTTTGTGCATGGCGAGAGAAAGGGATTCAGTTTCATTTTGTTGCATATGGATTTCCAGTTTTCCCAGCACCATTTGTTGAAGATGCTATCCTTCCTCCATTGCATGCTTTTAGCCCCTTTATCAAATATAAGGTAGTTGTAGTTTTGTGGATTGGTTTCTGTGTCCTCTATTCTGTACCATTGGTCCACCCGCCTGTTTTGGTACCAGTACCATGCTGTTTTTGTTACTATTGCTCTGTAGTATAGTTTGAAGTCTGGTATCGCTATACTGCCTGATTCACACTTCCTGCTTAGCATTGTTTTTGCTATTCTGGGTCGTTTATTTTTCCATATGAATTTCATGATTGCTTTCTCTATTTCTACAAGAAATGCCTTTGGGATTTTGATTGGCATTGCATTAAACCTATAGAGAACTTTTGGTAATATCGCCATTTTGATGATGTTAGTTCTGCCTATCCATGAACAGGGTATATTTTTCCATCTTCTAAGATCTTCTTCTATTTCTCTCTTTAGGGTTCTGTAGTTTTCATTGTATAAGTCTTTCACCTCTTTTCTTAGGTTGATTCCCAAGTATTTTATTTTTTTGAAGATATTGTGAATGGAGTGGTTGTCCTCATTTCCATTTCAGAGGATTTGTCGCTGATATACAGGAATGCCTTTGATTTATGCGTGTTGATTTTATATCCTGCCACTTTGCTGAATTCATTTATTAGCTCTAATAGTTTCTTTGTAGACCCTTTTGGGTCTGCTAGGTATAGAATCATGTCACCTGCAAATGGTGATAATTTAAGTTCTTCTTTTCCTATTTTTGTGCCTTTAATTTCTTTCGTCTGTCTAATTGCTCTGGCCAGTGTTTCGAGAACTATGTTGAACAGGAGTGGAGAGAGAGGGCATCCCTGTCTTGTTGCAGATTTTAGAGGGAATACCTTCAATTTTTCTCCATTCAGAATGATGCTAGCCTGAGGCTTAGCATAGATTGCTTTTACAATATTGAGGTATGTTCCTGTTATCCCTAGTTTTTCTAGAGTTTTGAACATAAAGGGATGCTGTACTTTGTCGAATGCTTTTTCCGCATCTATCGAGATGATCATATGGTTCTTATTTTTAAGTCTATTGATGTGGTGAATAACATTTATTGATTTCCGTATATTGAACCAGCCTTGCATCCCAGGGATGAATCCTACTTGATCATGGTGCACAATTTTTTTGATATGTTTTTGTATCCGATTCGCCAGAATTTTATTGAGGATTTTTGCATCTAGGTTCATTACAGATATTGGTCTGTAGTTTTCTTTCTTTGAAGTGTCTTTGTCTGGTTTAGGTATCAGGGTGATGTTGGCCTCGTAGAATGAATTTGGAAGTTCTCCCTCTTTTTCTATTTCCTGAAGTAGCTTGAAAAGTATTGGTATTACTTCCTCTTTAAAGGTTTTGTAAAACTTTGCTGTATACCCATCCGGTCCTGGGCTTTTCTTAGTTGGTAGTCTTTTGATGGTTTCTTCTATTTCCTCAATTGATATTGGTCTGTTTAGGTTGTCTATATCCTCCTGACTCAATCTGGGCAGATCATATGACTTCAGAAATTTATCTATGCCTTCCCTATCTTCTAATTTATTGGAGTATAAGGATTCAAAATAATTTTTGATTATCTTCTGTATATCTGAAGTGTCTGTTGTGATATTGCCTTTTTCATCCCGTATGCTAGTAATTTGAGTTCTCTCTCTTCTTCTCTTCGCTAGCATGGCTAAGGGTCTGTCAATTTTGTTTATTTTTTCAAAGAACCAACTTTTAGTTTTGTCAATTTTTTCAATTGTTTCTTTTGTTTCGATTTCATTAATTTCAGCTCTGATTTTAATTATTTCTTGCCTTCTACTTCTTTTGCTGTTGTTTTGCTCTTCTTTTTCTAGGATTTTGAGATGAAGTATGAGATCATTTATTTGTTGGTTTTTTCTTTTTTTAAGGAATGAACTCCAAGCAATGAATTTTCCTCTTAGAACTGCTTTCAATGTGTCCCATAGATTCCGATATGTTGTGTCTGTGTTTTCATTAATCTCTAAGAATTTTTTAATTTCCTCCTTGATGTCTTCTATAACCCATTGATCATTCAGTAACCTATTGTTCATTCTCCAAGTGATGTATTCTTTTTCCTTCCTTCTTTTATCATTGATTTTCAGTTCCATTCCATTATGATCAGATAGGATGCATGGTATTATCTCTACTCCTTTATATTGTCTAAGAGTTGCCCTGTGACATAATATATGATCTATTTTTGAGAAGGATCCATGTGCTGCTGAGAAAAAAGTGTAACTGCTTGATATTGGGTGGTATATTCTATATATGTCAATTAAGTCTAGGTTATTAATTGTGTTATTGAGTTCTATAGTTTCCTTATTCAACTTTTGTTTGGAAGATCTGTCCAGTGGCGAGAGAGGTGTGTTGAAGTCTCCCATGATTATTGTATGGTGGTCTATTAGACTCTTGAGAAGAGTTTGTTTGATGAACATAGCTGCACCATTGTTTGTGGCATATATATTTATGATTGTTATGTCTTGTTGGTGTATGGTTCCCTTAAGCAGTATGTAGTGTCCCTCTTTATCCCTTTTGATTAACTTTGGCTTGAAATCTATTTTATTTGATATGAGTATGGACACTCCTGCTTGTTTCCGAAGTCCATATGAGTGATATGATTTTTCCCAACCTTTCACCTTCAGCCTATGTATGTCTTTTCCTATCAAATGCGTCTCCTGTAGGCAGCATATTGTTGGGTCTTGTTTTGTGATCCATTCTACTAGCCTGTGTCTCTTGATTGGTGAGTTTAAGCCATTGACAATTAGGGTTATTATTGATATATGGGTTGTTCTTCCAGCCATATTTGTTTATTTATGTTACTAAACATGGTTTGTTTTCCTCTTTGATTATTTTCCCCCCCTTTACTGTCCTACCTACCACTGTTGGTTTTCATTGTTATTTTCCATTTCCTCTTCCTGTAATGTTTTGCCAGGATGTTTTGAAGAGATGGTTTTCTAGCTGCAAATTCTTTTAACTTTTGTTTATCGTGGAAGGTTTTAATTTCATCTTCCATCCTGAAGCTTAATTTCGCTGGAAACACAATTCTTGGTTGGAACCCATTTTCTTTCAGTGTTTGAAATATGTTATTCCAGGATCTTCTAGCTTTCAGAGTCTGTGTTGAAAGATCAGCTGTTATCCTGATTGGCTTACCTCTAAATGTAATCTGCTTCCTTTCTCTTGTAGCTTTTAAAATTCTCTCCTTATTCTGTATGTTGGGCATCTTCATTATAATGTGTCTAGGTGTGGATCTCTTATGATTTTGCACATTCGGCGTCCTGTAGGCTTCTAGGATTTGGGATTCTGTCTCATTCTTCAAGTCTGGGAAGTTTTCTCGTATTATTTCATTGAATAGATTGCTCATTCCTTTGGTTTGAAACTCTGTCCCTTCCTGTATCCCAATGACTCTTAAATTTGGTCTCTTGATGTTATCCCATATTTCTTGGATGTTCTGCTCATGGTTTCTTAACAGTCTTGCTGAGCTGTCTATGTTCTTTTCAAGTTGAAATACTTTATCTTCATTGTCTGATGTTCTATCTTCTAAGTGTTCTACTCTGCTGGTAGTATTCTCAATTGAGTTTTTAAGTTGGTTTATTGCTTCCTGCATTTCTAGGATTTCTGTTTGTTTGTTTTTTATAACCTCTATCTCCCTGTATAGTTGATCTTTTGCTTCTTGGATTTGTTTATGTAATTCATTGTTGAAGTGATCTTTCATTGTCTGATTTTGCTGTCTGATGTCTTCCTTGAGACTCCAGATCATCTGAAGCATGTATATCCTGAATTCTTTATCTGACATTCCATCTGCTGCAGCTATTACCTCTTCTAACGTTGAGTTGACCTGCATTGCTTGTGGTCCTTTCTTTCCTTGTCTCTTCATACTGTTCGCGTTCCTTTCTACTTGGTGAAACTGTTGTGCTATTGAATTTTCCCCCTATATATTTATATTGGTCTTGTATAGTTGCAAAGTCTCCTTCGCAGGCGCGGGCGGCGGCTCTGCCCCTCCTCCAATTGGGGCAATGTGCCTACCACGCCGGCAGGCCGCTGGGCCTGCTCTGCCGGTTGGTAGCAGGTCCGCCTACCTTGCAGGCGCGGGCGGCGGCTCTGTCCCTCTGCGGGCCTCTGGGGCTGTTCTGCCAGTGGGTCGCAGGTCCGCCTACCTTGCAGGCGCGGGGGGGGGGCGGCTCTACCCTTCCTCAGGCCACTGGGCCTGTTCTGTCTGTCGGTTGCAGGTCTGGCCTGTTCTGATGGTGGTCACAGTTCCGTCTACCTTGTAGGCGCGGGGGGAGGGGGCGGCTCTGACTCTCAGCAGGCCGCTGCTCCTCTTCTGCCGGTGGGTCGCAGGCCCACCTACCTTGCAGGAGTGATTGGAAGCTCTGTCCCGCCGCGGGCCACTGGGCCTTTTCTGTTGGTGGTCACAGTTCCACCTACCTGGCAGGCGCGGGGGGGTGAGGGGCGGCTCTGCCCCTCAGCAGGCCGCTGGGCCTGCTCTGTGGGTGGTCACAGTTCCCTCTACCTTGCTGGCGCAGGGGGAGGGGGCGGCTCTGCCTCTCAGCAGGCCGCTGCTCCTCTTCTGCCGGTGGGTCGCAGGCCCGCCTACCTTGCAGGAGTGATTGGAAGATCTGTCCCGCCGCTGGCCACTGGGCCTTTTCTGTTGGTGGTCACGGTTCCGCCTACCTGGCAGGCGCGGGGGTGGGGGGCGGCTCTGCCCCTCAGCAGGCCGCTGGACCTGCTCTGTGGGTGGTCACAGTTCCCTCTACCTTGCCGGTGCAGGGGGAGGGGGCGGCTCTTCCTCTCAGCAGGCCGCTGCTCCTCTTCTGCAGGTGGGTCGCAGGCCCGCCTACCTTGCAGGAGTGATTGGAAGCTCTTTTATTTATTTTTTGTACTGGGGATTGAACCCAAGGGTGCTTTACCACTGAGCTACATCTTCAGCCCTTTTTAAAAAATATTTTATTTGAGACAGGGTCTCACTAGGTTGCTGAGGCTAGTCTTGAACTTGAGATCCTCTTGTCTCAGCCTCTCTAGTCTCTAATTACAGGTGTGCACACAGGTTCATCCATGTTATAATGTGTTAGAATTCCCCCCCTTTAAAAAGTTGAATAATATTTCAAAGTACATTTTGTTTATACATTCTTCCATTGATAGATACTTGAGTTGCTTCTGCCTTCTTGCTACTGTGAATAATACTGCCATGAAAACAGTTGTATGAATAGTTCAGAGACTCTGCATTGCATTTTTTCAGGTAGGTATCCAGAAGCGGAATTACCGGGTTGTATAGTAATTCTTTATTTAATTTTCCAAGAAACCACCATAATGCTTTCTACAACAATGTACCATTTCATATTGCCACCAATAGCACACAGAATTTCCATATTCTCCACACTTTTGATGACACTTATTTTCTGTTCTTTTTAAATAGTTGTCATCCAAATGGTGTGAGATAATATATATTGGTTTACTTTCAAATACAATGATGTAGAAGAGCCTTGTCTGATATAATTAAAGTTTTTACATTTAGAATGAATTTTGTATTTTTAACCATAGGTCAGATTATATATACATATATATATATATATACACACACACACACACACATACATATATGCATATATATATATATATATATATGTATATCTCTCTATATAGATGTATATCTCTCTTTCTATATATATATATCTATATCTATCTTTATCTATATCCATATCTCTCTATGTATATACATATGCCCCTCCCCCGGTGCTGGGGATTTAATGTAGGGGGCGCATGCTAGGCAAGAACTCCACACTCAGCTACATTCCCAGTCTCTAAATATATATATTGGATGAATATATATATATATATATATATAACCTTGCCTCCCAAGTTGTTTATATGTCTAATTATATATATATATATATATATATATATATATGCCATAATTCACATGTACATTTATAGCAATACCTAAGATTTACAATTTATATACATATACAATTACAAAGCTTCTTAGTTTTTTATATATATATATATATATATATATATATATATATATATTCATAAAACTTTTTACATAAATAAATTAGTCTTCCTTTAGAGAGTAAGAATATTCAAAAACTTTAAAACATGAAGAACCTCAGAGATTTTAATTCAGCTGGTCTTGGTCAAGTCCAGGTGTCAGTATTTTTAAAGTTCCCCAAGTGATTCTAATAACCCTAATGTGGCAAACCCCTGCTAATCTACATCCATTTTATTGCAATTTTAAATATTAGTCCAGTGCTTTTCAAAATGATGGTTTTGAGGTCACCATTGTCATCATCATCGTCACCTGAGAGTTTAGAAATTAAAATCCCAGTCTCCATCCCTGACTCACTGAATCAGAATGTTCATTTTAAGGAGATCCCCAGGTCATGACATGGGCATTAAAGTTTGAGAAGGGCTTATCCACAGAGATGGAGAAATGTTTTTCACCCTCAACCACAACCATAGTGTTCCTTCTCAAATTCCTGCACTCTAATGTGAAACAGTCAAGGAAAATGTACATTAATCTCAATCCTATGGCAAATGGATGGCAGCTCATGTCAACTCAATTCTATTGCACAGAGGACCCCAGCTGACTTCTGGTAGCCATGACTGCACCTTCCCTGTGATCATCACTGCTATGAGCACTTGTTCAATCTACACCATAGATCTGCCTCCAAATTGGGCATAGATGGTCTGCTGCCTAATCTCAGCCCATGAAGCAGTACAGTGACAGTGTGAGCTGCGGCTGTATAACATTCAGCCTCGTCTAGCAACTCATCAGCAATATGGAAGGTCCTCCTTCCGACCTTTTCTCCTTTATCTAGGATGTGTTTTTCGCATCTTCATCATAAGGGGACTTTGCTGAATCACTTCCTAGATATGTGGACCATGTTTTAGTTGCAGGACAAAGAGTACCCCAAGCTCTAATGAATGATTGATGCTGGAATCTTAATGCTCATCTAATCTAGACTCTCATCCTTGGCACAGTACCCTCAACAAAGGCCTGTCAAGTGGTTGTCATCTGTGCGTTTGAGTATCTCCAGGGATAGAAGCAAAGTCACAAGGTTGACCTATACTGGTCAACTTGAATAAAATCTTTTTTTTTTTTAAATACAAAGCTGCTCAGATAGTACCTTATACTCTGCTTATAGAGTTTGATATTAGACTGAAAGATTAGACCCTTTTGCGGGCAAATATCATAGTTATATTTGATCTGTATTTTTTTTTTCAGCCCTTTGAGAATTTTTTGAAATCTCATTTTGTAACTTAAATCCTTTCAGGTGATCAGCATGCTTCAGAAGATGGCATAATAGTCATTAAAGAAAATATTGCATAATTTAAGAACCACACTTCAAGTTATTCCTCCTAGAAACCTTCTTCTAGATTTACACTATTTCTTAACTAATGTTGTTTGGGTTATTCAACAAGTTTAAAATGCTCCTAAGTGTGACAGACAGCCTGTGAATCTTTCATAAGAGCATTTGTGAGACTCTTAGTTATGCCAAAATTCCAATACCCTTTGTCTATGAAATTCTTTTGATAGCCTTTTAGAAAAAGGAAAATATACTTGGGTTGCTATGACTATTCAACTCATTCCTAGAGATTACTATTTATTTTAGAAACTGGTAAACATATCTTTAAAATCATTAGTTCTAGTTTTATTATTTATTCGTAACATTTATTCTTTCTCCATAATTTATTAAATACATTAAAGATCACTGATTACTGTCATTTCAACTATTTAGTCTATGAAGAAAATGATAAAATCAATTTATTATGTGCCAGATGCTATGATACAGTGCTTTATATTGAATTCTGACCCTAACTCTGTGAGGTATACATTGTTATCTGAATTTTAAAAGTGAAAATGCTAAAATTTAGAGGTAGAGAACACAGGAGACCCTAAGGTCTATTGACTCCAGAGTCCATTTTCTCAGCCTATACATTACCTTCCCCTGGGATACAATGGTTCAGATGTGGAATCTTGAACAAGTCAGGTCTTCAATTCCTTCTAAAGAGCATTGGTTTCACCTTTCCAGTTAACTCTGGTGGGTTATCTCCTTGCCTAGAAATAGCAAAGGAATAAACTGGGTGCAGTGGTGCATGCCTGTAATCCCAGAGGCTCAGGAGGCAGAGGCAGGAGGATTTCAAGTTCATGCCAGCCTCAGCAAAAGTGAGGTGCTAAGCAACTCAGTGAGATCCTGTCTCTAAATAAAATACAAAATAGTGCTGGGGATGTGACTCAGTGGTTGAGTGCCCTGGATTCAATCCCCAGTACTCCCTACCACCAACAAAAATAAATAAAATAAGAGGGTAGTAGTAAAGTAGAAGTGGAAAAGTTCTGCTTCCTCAGGACTGTTATGCTGACCTAGCATCATGATTTTCAAGTTGGGATCTTTCCCTTTCTTATGGAAGCCAAAAAGCTGAGAGGAAGATACTAGCATCCCATAACCCCCTTTGAAAGCACATCAATGGGATCTTTCAAGTCTTTCTGCATTGGATTTCTTCTTTTCTTTAGCATTTTCATCTTATTCTGAGCATTATATTCTTCCCCAATGTTCTTTACTAAGTCAGTCTAAGACTTTGGGTCTATGTCATCTTGTCCACGTTGAATTCATGCTCATCAGAAAGTTTGCTATCCAACCTAAGTGGTCTCTTTGGATTCTTCCAGCTTTCCTTTTCAGTGGGGCCATTACATATGGTCAGAACCACATGTGAAAATGAGTCCTTTCCTTTCCATTGTTTGCCTCACCTCTAATAGATTCACTACTGGGATATCAGTTCTTTTCCATTGGGACCATAAGAATTAGGGTACTTCAGAGAAAGTCAAGCTTGTAGCGCAGAGTCAGCCCATTTTCTGCTGAGTGCTTTTGGCAGAAGAAATTTGCTTGGTGCTATAAGTAACATTTAGACGGTATAACTGTATTCTAGCAAAGTCTTCCTGCATTCTCAGGGATTTTCTGGGGCAGCACACATAGAACATCAAGAAAACATTGCCATGACTATTATAGCAATAATATTCCAAGTTAGCTTCTGCTATGAAGAAAGGAATGCACAAGGGACACAGAGTCGTGGTAAACAATCCAGATCTGCAGTAACTCAAACCTACATCAGCTTGCTATAGGTCAAAATTATTGCTATAATTTGGATCTGGAATATCTTCCAAATGCCCATGTGTTAAATAAAGGCTTGGTCTTTAGCTTAGTGTTAGAAGGTTGTGGAATTTTTTTTTTTTTTGAACAGGGATTGAACTCAGAGGTATTCAACGACTGAGCCACATCCTCAGCCCTATTTTGTATTTTTATTTAGCAATAGGGTCTCACTGAGTTGCTTAGCACCTTGCTTTGCCGAGGCTGGCTTTGAACTCGCAATGCTCCTGTCTCAGTATCCTGAGCTGCTGGGGTTGTGGAATCTTTAAGAGATGCACCTAGTGGGAGGTCTTAAGTCACTGAGAGGGTGATCTCAAAGGGGATTGTGGGATGCTGATATCTTCCTGTCTTTGCTTCCTGGCTTCCATGAGATGAAAAATTTACTCACCACATGCCTCACCATGATGTTCTGCCTTGCCACAGGTCCAAAAGCAACAGAGCCTACTGGTCATGGACTGAAACCTCTGAGACCATGACTAAAAACAAACCTTCCTTCTTTTTAAGTGCAATATTTTAGGTATTTTGTTTTAGTGTCAGATAACTAATACACGTGTCTTAAGTTTTAATTGAAAATGAGGATAAGTCTAAGATAAGAGCATGCCACATATGTTCTTTAATTTGATATAATATAAATGCTCTTTAGCACAGTAGCTATTAATGTTATCGGTATTCAATTTCTTGGCCCCATGTGATATTTTGGTCAACGGCCCGAAGCCCCCTCCAAGCATATCCTATTATCTCAAGGGCATATCCACAGCTCATGACTCCCACTGAAGATACTTAACCACATTCTAAAGTCTTGTGAACATTCTCCTCAGCCTCCAGGTGGTTCATTCTTAACTTTGAGTATAGAACATTAGCCAAGTTAGTGAAAAGTCATAGTTTGTAATTGTAAATATCCTTTTAGACAATGTTGTTTGGGTTTTAAAAGTCTGGGAGATGGAAATTAATCACAAAATAACTGATCTTTTCCCATACTTAGGAGCTCTCACTAATACACCACTTCTCTAAAAACCTGAAAACTATTAGCAAAGAAGTGAGCCTGTGATGAATAAAAGGCAAAGCAGGATCTTCTGCTGTAGAACCTCTCTGGTTTGTGATCAGACTTCTTCCTTGGATTATAGACACAGTTTGGGAAAGTCAGTTCAATCTAACTAAAATGATAAGACTATAGTTCTGTGTCACATGATCAAAGATGCTGTGTTAGTTTTCAGTGCAGCTGTACCATAATTACCATAAATTTAGAAGTTTAAAAGAACACAAACTTACTATCTTACAACACAGATTTATCATCTTACAGTTTTGGAGATCAGAAGTCCAAAAATCAATGTTACTGAACTAAAATCATGTTGCTTGGTTTCAGAATTTGGGGATACATTCCTTCCTCAAGATGGGGCCTTTCCTCCCTCAAATCTCTCTCTCTTTCTCTCTCTCTCACTCTTTCTTCTATCGTCACATCTCCTTCTCTGACTCTGACTCTCCTTGCACCCCCCTTCACCTATAGGTCTCCTTGTGATCCTTGGCCCATCCAGATAATCCAGGAAAATCTCCCCATCTCAAGATCTTTACATGTGCAAATTAAATAATGTGTTATTATTTTGTCTAGGTGTGGATCATATATTCTTTCCTTTGTCATAGGGCCAATATATTATCAGTCCCAGTTTATATTTTGCAGTCAAGACTTCTAATGGGACAAGCTGACATTCAAAGAAGCTAGTCAAATAAAAAGCAGGTATCAGCATGCACTTTATCACATCACCAAGAGAATCAAAACAGTATGATAGTAAATTTGACTTCTTGTCATGATGAATTCTTCTTTCAGTGCTATGTTATCAGAAAGAGAGAGTATTGTTATAATGTAATTTATATAGTGCCTTCCCCTGAGTGATGAACAGAATATTCCTTAGGATCCTCAGAGAATTAGTCTCTCTATCTCTTTTTATCCTGGCTCAGCCACTCCAGCAATATAATATCCAGCAATATAATATCTGTGTGCAAGAATAAACCAGATCCACTAAATTTAAGGATGTTCACTTAAATAAATTCCTTTTGGAGTTTCTTTCTTTTTCATTTTCTTCCCCACCCCCATTTGAAAATATCATTCTTTGGGTTCTATTGAACCATTGACCCACATTAGATTAATTAGGTCAATTAAACTTTATATAGTAATTATCACTCAGATGGCTCTGAATAATATCCTTTTAATAAAGATATGCTTTGAAGAGATTATCAGTTTAAATTCCTGCTACATAGTAGCATTAAGGAAAAACTTGCATTTAGCAATTCTTTCTGCAGTGTGGCTTTGAGTATAGCAATGCTATTGGGTAGATAAAGCTTAAGGACTTTGCCTTGATGAGTTGATTATTCACATTCATACATTGTTAAAAGCCACATGGGTAGTTTCCATCACAGAGGCTATTGGTAACCCTGAATGCTAAGCCTAACTCAGGGAAACTCCTTCTCTTTCTCTAACCTGTCAACACTAATTCCTACATTTTCGACTCATACTTGCCCCAGTGCCTAACCTCAGACTCCCAACAGCCAACAGGACTATTTGAAATTTTTTAGCTATCTGCTTCTGTCCATCAACATCCCCATAGTTTATCTGAATAATGACAATGGGTATCACCTGATGAATTCTAGGCATTTCATATTCATTATTCCTAATTGTTATCTTGAGTTAACTCACTGAGAAATATTTGTTGAAATATTTATTCTAGATACTGGAGATAGAACCAATTGGATATCCTTCTCCCCATGTAATAGTTGAGGGAAAAGGGACTTAAAAGACTCAAGTGACAAGTCCCAGGCCTTGCAGAGCATCCTTGTGGGTGAAGCCCAGAGTCTCACTGCTGCAACAGCTCAGTTCACACCACGTGTCCCTCATCCCCAACCTCTTCCAGCTGGGGAGCTGGAACTGCTCTCTGATCTGGTGAGGATGCTTGAATATCTTTTCAACTGTTTAGGGCATGATGTTAGAAAAATTAAAAGGCACTTTAGAAATAAATATGAAAAATAGAGAACTCAAAATCACTCAGAACACATGTTCTATTGTTAGTAATTAAAGGTATATTTATTTATTTATTTTGGGGGATTAATTTCAGGATTCTGATGCACAGAAACCGTGTGAAAAGTTGACATATTTCTGAAGTGAATACATACAAATGAAATGGGAGGTAGTTTCAGGTGTACCCCTTTTGCTTTCTCTCAGTTCCTGGTGTAGAGAATAAAATAGTGTCAGTAGTGCACTGACCTTAGAGTGTCTCACACTCTCTTATCTCACACAACACTAAATAGGACTCTTGAGTAAGTTTACTCAATTGCTGAGAAGTCGACATTTGGATGGCCTGAGATACGGAGATAGCTTTGTTTTTGCTTGTTCAGTTTTTTTGTCATGCATTTTCGGTTTCAGAATTTTGTAGGAATCAGAAAATTTCATACCGGGAATGTAAAATGATATATTTCTGGAGGGCAATTTGACAATTTGTTTCAAAATTTAAATATGCATTTCCAGCAAAAGGCAAATAGTGGCTGCGTGTGGTGGCACACACCTGTAATCCCAGTGGCTGGGGAGGCTGAGGCAGGAGGATTTTGAGTTCAAAGCCAGCCTCAGCAAAACAAGGTGCTAAGCAACTCCCTGAAACCCTGTCTCTAAATAAAATACAAAATAGGGCTGGGGTGTGGCTCAGTGGCTGAGTGCCCCTGAGTTCAATCTCCAGTACCCGGCAACCCGCCCCCCCCACCCCCCCACCCCCGGCCCCCCGCAAAGACAAATAGTTACATTTGTAAGAATGCTCATTACAATACTGGTTGTAACAGAAAACTGAGACTACTATAAATATATATCAATAGGTAGCCATTAAATAAACTGTGCACATCCACAAAGATACTACATAAAATGATTAGATATATAAATACATTTATATTATATTGCTAAGTAAAAAAATTAATAACAGGTCATAATCTCATTTTAAACTCTGTGTGTGTGTGTGTGTGTGTGTGTATGGATGGATATATGCCAAAACATGTTAAATGTGATTATAACAAAGTAGTGGGATTGAGGGTAATTTTACATTCTTTGTGCATTTCTGTGTTATCTGGAAACTTTTCTGTTCTCTTTTATTCCCATTTTGTAGTTGGATCACCTAACCCCTTCTACTGGCTGCCCACACGAATACACATTGACAACTATTTTAATGTGTTTTATGTAAATTTTCTAGTTTTATGTATACTTCTACTGTGATGGTAATTTTATGTGTAATTTTAATAGGGTTTGACCCTCTAGAGAACCTTGACTAATATATATATACACAATATATTTTTGCTTCTTGTACAGGTATTTCAAATTTACTTACACTCACATCCTATTTCTTACATTTTTACCTAGACTACACCTTTAGATCTATATAGCTATGTGTAAATCTAGTCTAATGCATACAACTGTTGATTTTTTTTAAATATAGGTATTGTAAATTCTAAGAATAAGCATGTGCTACTTTCATAATCAGAAAAAAAGTTCAAGGAAGTTATTTTTATTGTGAAGACAAAAAGAAATGGGAAACAACCTTTCTTTTAACATAAGAGCAGACATAGGTTACAAAATAACTGTAAATGATTTTGTCAATGGAATTATCCAAATGGAAAAATATCTATTATACTGGAGATTCTGTTTTACTAAGAACCTCTACATTAATAAAACACTTGGATGCAGGAAACTCTTTTTTTAAAAATAAATACAAATAATTCAGAGAGAAAAGCAAATGTTTCTTCCTATGTAGACTCTAAAATATTTCACTTATTTTAGTAGGCAAAAATTTCAAAAGACAAAGTTATTTTGAAAGTGAAAAGTAGTGATATGAACTTATTACAGTGTGTTCTCACTATATATTAAAAATGAAATTAATATCATTTAAAATAAAAGAAGTATGACATTGTAATGCAAACAGAAATTAAGGAAAATCCCAAAAGAATAGGAAACGGTTGATGGACAGCACAAGAAAATGAAAAGACAGAGGAAGCAATAAAGTCTATTGGGAAAAACTTGAAATTTATATATTGAAAGTTCATAATTTTTAACACAAAAATCTAATAATAACTGCTAATCCCTTTCCTTTCTTTAAACTTTAATTTAAGGATAAAAATAGAACTTCAAGAGTAACTTTATTCAGTCATATTTTTTATAAGATAGACATCTAATACTCTTCGTAAAGATTTGTGTTTAACTTTCAAACTTTTCTTCAAAACAACCTCATGTTCCTATATGAGAGGTATAAAAAAAAAGAAATCACATAGACTATATATTATGAGAGGAAAATAGAAAAATGGTAATCAAATTTCAAAGTAGATGTCAGTGGAGTACTATGATCCCAGAAAAGCTAAGAAAGAACTGTGCTTCTCTCCCCTATTAGAATAATTTTCACTGTTAAGAGCAGAGGAGCTTTATAACACATCTCTGGCAGCCAATACCAAGCAGCTCTTACTAAGAGTGTTTTGTTGAAAACAGAGCTCCCCTACCCCCTTCATCCCCTTGTCCAGATATTTGGCTTCAAAATGAAGTCACTTACCCAGGAAAGATAAATAAATGGTCTTCAGAGACCCAAAGGCAGGTCAAAAAAGCACATTAAAGTACAGAAGTTTAAGTGTGAAAACAACCAAAATAGGCGTCCGAGGGTTCAGGGATAAATGGAAAGAAGGGATGTATACTATTGTTGACAGATGACCTAAATGCAGAAAGTGACCGGAATAATGACCAAATGATCTAGAGAGAAGTCATAACTATCTTCCTTCTCTAGGAACTAGAGTTTAAATTAGAAACCAAGACCATAGAATATGTCTTAACTAAAAGGTTGCTTGAATTTGCCTTAGATTCTCCAACCAAAAAAACTATAAAGATTAGGAAAAGCATGGGTTTTGACAGACAATTTGATGTAACTTTAAAGATGTAGCCATCATCTCATTCATTTCTAGGCAGAATAGCTTATTGGTTCTGCTAGGAATTTTTGAATTCCTAAAGTTCAAGCTCTGGAAAACTTTTGCAAATTTAGTTTTCCTCATCTGTAGAGTAAGAAGAAAATACATATATGTGTATATATAGATAGATAGATGCAGATATCTACATATACATATCTAGATATAGATACCTATACACGTACACACACACGAGAATTCAAACCATAGGATTATTAAGATGATTAATCTAAATAAATCTTCTAAAGGGCTTAGGACAAGTTCTGGCACCTAGTACATATTCAATATATTTAGCAGGTATTGTAGTAGTTTGTAGAAAAAGCAAGAGTGGTGAATGTTTATCATTTGTGCATCCATATGCCTGAGACATCAATGGGAGATTAGTATGTTGAAATGTTTTTGATAGACCTTATTCAATGTGAAGAAGACATTATTTGCCACTCACATTAGGAAATGAAACTTCTTTCAGATCTATCGCTAATAATACAGCGGGCACAAATCTCACTCCGTAATTTCAAGTATACAGGAAACATTGTTTTAATTTCTTTTTAAAGTCCCCATTCCACTAAGATGTTAGAAAATAATCTCAGTCAACTCAAGGCTCCCCCACCCATGCTCATAATAATCCTGAAGGACACAATCCTGAAAAAATAAAATCCCAAATGATGAAATCCTGAAAGTTGAAATCCAGAAAATTGCAATTCTCCAGGGGTTGGGGGAGGCTATATAAGGTATAGAAAGCCAAATTCTGGGGAAAGGACTGGCCACACTATACAGCAATGACAAAAACTTCCGTTTAATAATACACCATTTGTCAGCATTGGTATTTCTTTCAGCTAATGAAATTACAGGAACTTTTAAGGAAGTAAAGTTGCATTTACCTGAAGAAGCCAGAAGGAAGTTTGATCACCAGTATAGTTTCTGCCAAATCTTTGGTCTGTACATGAGTGCCTACAGAAAGGATTTCTGCATATCCAATACAATATAGAAGCATGGTACAGAAGATGGGAAAATGTATTAGGGAACACTCATGTTGGTGTATAATGAATCATTCAAGAGTGTGTCATGTAAAAAGTGAATGTGAATGGATTCTCCAAGCACAGCCATGCCCTAAATGGAAAAAAAAAAATCACTATTCATCATATGCGAGACTTCAAAATATTGTAAAGTTGGCCAGTTTATAAGAACTCCCTCCCCACAACTGCCTATAACCTATCCTTGAAACACACTCTCATGTGTCTCAGGCCATGCATAGATTGGGTGTGTGAGCTATGCGCATTTGAGCATATGGGAGGACTGGCCTGGTGTTGCATGCTCTTTGGGCCGTGCAACACATGTATGTGCTTTCCTCTTGCTCTGTGTAACTTGCCAAGATGTCCATCAATCTACTGACCACAAGACATCACAAAGCTAGACTCAACCCCCTGAAACCTGACCCCTTGTCTTATTTGGAAAGAACATTCCATCAAATCTCCCTATGTGTGCCCCCCCCATAAAAATAAAGAATCCAGATGCAAGCTCTCTTTCCAATGAACCCCTAAGGTAGAGAGCCATCCCATATTTTGAAAAGGTATTTTGGAGTGCTTGCATGCTTTCTTCACCGTTTTCTCAGTTATTGATGTAGTCCGATTTTATGAACCAGCATAGGTCACCAGCTGGGCTAGCTGGAGATACTCATATGTTGAAATATTTTAGTTTTTGTTTTTCCTTTTTAAAGTTTTTTCTCCAACTATTTTAAATTGTCATCATTATTTTTTACAATGTGCTATACTCTGCATTTCATCTTTGCATCATTTCCAATACTGGAGGTACAAATTGAGTACCTCAGAGAGTTCTAATTCATTTTATGCATTTTTTGCAAATTTGACTCCACAAAAGTGCCTTTGCACAACAATATTGAGTTTGTGTGTAATCATTGTGTGTGTGTAAAAATATTAAAACTTCTTCAATTAATGAAGAAATGTCCTCTTTTGTACATCTGCATTTGTAAAAGATAACATTTCTTCAGATCTTGACTCTTAGGATGACTTAATATGTGGTGTAAGCCATCATGGTTTTGGATTGATCTTGTAAAAAGACTTAGGTTGTCCACTATGGTATTTCAGATGAGCATGGTTTTAAAGCTGGGTCCACAAATTACCCACTGTAGTGATATGTATTTACAGACTTCACTGTCTGTCCAATTTCTTTATGAATATAGTTCATCTGCTCATAACTGTTATTCCTATACAACTTGAGTGTTTATGCTTGCAAAAATAGTATTTTATAATTACCTATTTTGTTTTGTAAAGTTTTCTAGAAAGTGTTCTATCATGTTTTTGTTTCTCATATAAATCCCCCTTTATAATGTTAATACATAAAAATATAAATAAATGTCTTAAAGAAGTTTTACATCATTTTTTTCAGTTATAATTTTTTTGGAATTTTGATCTTTCTGGATTTTAGATTTTAGAGAGTTTGATCTTTTGGATTTCAACATTTGGTATTATGGCATTCAAGACTGTGTATTCTGGCATTATGATGTAAATGACCCCATACCCTATAACACTAGATTATATATGTTCCAGGAGGTAATAACATTTTGTTAGTTGTCATCATCTGGCTATGCTACTATCTGCTGAGGCATACAGTCTAGTCCTGGTTGGTGAGTCCCCTAAATTTAAAGCTGTGTCCCCCTTGTGTTGGACACTAGATTCTGTGACTTTTGGGACAGAGAAAAAATGAGTAGTGGGACACTAAAAGGATTCTCAGCCCTCTACTAGCCCCTGGCTCATGGAAAAAGATCCTGCTTCTCCTTCATGCCATGCGACACAATAAAGGTACTTTATGAGGCTATTTCAGGCCCACTTCTAAGTCTAACATACCACTGTTATCTCTTTATATTCCTCCTGTGTCATTAACAGGGTGAATTCTGGGATTTGTCACCTTCCCAGATTAAATTGAAAAAGTGATATTCCTTCTTCTCTTGAGTCTCCAAAATTAAGGGGAGGGGAGTATTCTATTATACTTTAAACCTTCTGCCCACCCCACTTTAGAAGAAATCCAGAAGGAAGCTGGAAGTGGATCTTCTTTGAGGTACCCAGCATCTAAGTGATTTTCTTTTCCTCTGACTTCTCTCCTTTTCCACAAGTCTATAGAATCTCCACTTTGGGGCACAGAAAAAAAACTTTTTGACCCATTAGGCACTTTCCAATTCTTTTGTGTTGGTCTGGATCTTGGCTTTTGAAATTTAAAAAAAAAAATCAAGAATTTCACAACTCTTCCTTGAAGAATATCTACTTCATAATCTAGCTGCCTCAACAAGGGAAGCAGCAGGGAAAAAAAAGTAAAAATAAACTACCAACAATATTGGTTAATACAGCAAAATACATCAAAGTACATGTCTGTTTTTCCCTTTCCATCTAAAACCTCATTTTAAATACATGTAAGTAGTCTTCCAAATAAAATAGTTTCTTTTAGTTAAAAGCATAAATTGCTTTATATTCTATTGAAAAGTGCTTGACTTTTTAATTTCCTCTCAGCTCAAATTATAAATATTAATCACATAATTAAATGCATATATATGATCTTTATATCAGTCTTCCAGATGAGGAAGACTCATTGTCTTCAGTACTTTTTATTGCCTCTTCTTCTCTTTCCTTAAATCAATCTGTTCCTCAGTGACTTTTTGTCCCTTCTTAACTTTACTCCATCTTCTAACTTTCCTATTTGAATAATCCATTATCCAAAAGAATATGTAGCTTTGCTTTTTGCAAAATGTGTACTTGTCTGTGTGTTACCTCCTTAAGAAGTTCAGACATCATAGATTTAGGTAGACTCTAGAAAAACTTTAGAAATCAAGAGATATCTGGAAATATAACTTCATGGAGATAATATTAATTTTTAAAGCTATTAATAAAACTTTCAAGGCCCATATTTTTATTGCATTTTGATCACTCTAACTTGAATGAATCATCTATTTTTTGGCCCCTTGAAATAAGACTTAGTCATATTCATCTTTCCAGGATGTGCAGGGATATAGCTTGACATGACTATAGCCATCTTGGTTATAAATGCCATTTTATCTGTTAGGTGACCATGGTACCCACTCCAAACCCTACAAAATAAACAAAGTCATTAAGATAGCCAAACTGTTTCTTAGCTGATGTTTGACATGTTAATAGTTTTAGAGAAAGTCCAGGTATGTTCCAGTTGGCTGATGCCCACCTTTGTCTAGCTTAGCATATAAACCCCTTACTCCTGCTTTGGGATGTGGGGATCCTCCTATCTTGCAGCTGCCCAAGACATGTTTCTGTCTGTTAAGTCTTTAATAAATTATACTCTGTGCAATCCTGGATTTGTCTGCTTTTTATTGGGGCTCTCAGCAGTTTCCATGTTTGGCAGCTGGTTCTCATACACAAGGTTTTTCCCAGACTTCTGCAAGACACAATAGGTAGCATATAGTAGGTGTCCAAACACTATAGAATGAAAAAACAGTGAGATATTTGTTTCCAAACAACATGTTGTAGCAAGACCATCATAATCTACATATAACATATAGTATATGCCTGTAATGTTTCAAAATGGTAAGTGCAGCTACAATTATGTGTAAAGTTTTGTTTAGAAATGAGCTATTGCTGGGCATGATGGCCTATGCCTATAATTCCAGAGTCTCAGAGGCTGAGGCACGAGGATTGCAAGTTTCAAGCCAGCCTTAGTAATTTAGTGAGTTCCTAAGCAACTTAGTAAGACCCTGTCTAAAGAAAAAAAAAGGTGGGGGCTCGTGTGGAGAGTGGTGGGGACAGAGAATAGGAGGGCAGTGTCTGAGATTGGGGACTCTGATTACCTCATGGCTGTGGCATGGGAATGTTTCTGTGCAAAGGTGCAGGATGCCTAGCTGCTGTGGCAATGCCCTACATGAGAAGCATCTGCAGAAGAGTCCTATCAGCCTTGACCTTGATCTCAGGCCCATAGTTTCTCTGCCCTGCTAGACAGACAACCACAATGTTCACCAGCTTCACTACTTCTGAAGCTGCCTGCTTAACAGTAACTTTAAACAATGGACTTTCTTGAGAGCTACACAAAGCTCCTAACATTGCCTACATTGCAACTGTAGAATGTAACTGTAGAATAAGCTGCATTATGTTGCTAACTCTGTAACTTTCATGAATAGAAAGAATAATGCTTGCACAGTCTTTAATCTGACAATGAGACGTATCAATAAAGATTGCTGGGCCTGGGGCAATAGCTCAGTGGCACAGTTCTTGCCCAGCATGTGTGAGGCACTGGGTTCAATCCTCAGCACCACATAAAAATAAATAAAAACTAGCTACCCTGGCTAAAAAAAGTACAGTATGAGTGGGGGGAAAAAAAAAGATTGCTGGTGTAGTTCTTTAGACCTGCTTCTCCATCAAAGAGCAGTGCTCCACTTGATCTTAGCTGTTACCTTCACAATCTGCATCCATGAGTCTTTCTTTTTTAAAAAAATTATTTATTTTTATTAGGTGTATATAACAGTAGAATGAATTTTGATTTATTGTACACAACTACAGCACAACTTGTACATAATGTATCACCGTACCATATGTGTAGTCATACATGTACCTGGGGTAATAATGTCCATCACATTCCACCATCTTTGAGTCTTTATTTTTCTTATTCCCCTTTAACCCTCACTGGAAGCTACAAGATTGGCTGTGCTGGTCGTGGCAGGCTGGGTTGTGGCTCAGTGGTAAAGTGCCCTTAGGTTCAATCCCTGGTACAAAAAGAAAAGAACTATTATAGTTCATAGCTAGAAAAAGAATTTATTAACACAATTAAGGAAGAAAAGTGGAATGAAATACATTTACATTTCTGATCAAAAGACAAAAAGTTTAAAAAAGTGAGCATGGAGATACAACCCTTAATATTGAAGTAGAAAAAGCATGATACAACTTGGATTCCAGTTCTGTTTCTACCAATTATATGCTGAGAAACTAAGGGCAATTAATATTTTCTATTTGTTCCTTTTAGATATACATGATAGTAGAGTGTATTTTAGCATATTAACATATATAGAGCATAACTAATTAGGATCCCATTCTTGTGTTGTACATGATGTGGAGTTTCAGTCATGTATTCACATATGAACATAGGAATATTATGTCCAACTCATTCTACTGTCTTTCCTATTCCTATCTCCCCTCCCTTCCCTTCATCCTCCTTTGTCTAATCCAATGGACTTCTATTTTCCACACCATCCCCACCACCAATGTGTGTCAGCATCCACATCAGAGAGAATATTCGGCATTTGGATTTTGAGATTGGTTTATTTCACTTATCATGATAGTCTCAAGTTTCATCCATTTACAGGCAAGTGCCATGATTTCATTCTTCTTTATGACTGAGTAATATTTCATTGTGTATATATATCATAATTTCTTTATCCATTCATCTGTTGAAGTGCACCTAGGTTGGTTCCATAATTTTGCTATTGTGAATTGAGCTGCTATAAACATTGATGTGGCTGTGTCACTGCAGTATGTTGATTTTAAGTCCTTTGGGTATAAACCGAGGAGTGAGATAGCTGGGTCAAATGGTGGTTCCATTCCAAGTTTTCTGAAGACTCCATATTGCTTTCCATAGTGGTTACAATCTGCAGTTTCACCAGCAATGCATAAGTGTACCTTTCCCCCCACATCCTTGCCAACATCTATTGTTGCTTGTATTCTTGATAATTGCCATTCTTACTGGAGTGAGATGAAATTTCAGTGGTTTTAATTTGCATATCTCTAATTGCTAAAGGTATTGAATATATTTTCATATATTTGTTGACCATTGACCATTCGTATTTCTCCTGTGAAGTGCCTGTCCAGTCCTTTGCCCTTTTATTGATTGGGTTAATTGCTTTTTTGGTGTTAAGTTTTTAAGTTCTTTGTACACCCTGGAGATTAATGCTCTGAGTTACACGTGGCAAGGATTTTCTTCCATTCTGTAGATGCTCTATTCATGCTCTTGATTGTTCCTTTGCAGTGAAGAAGCTTTTTAATTTGACACCATCCCATTTATTGATTCTAGATTTTACTTCTTGAGCTTGGGAAATTAATATTTTGAGGGGTTCAATTTTCCCTAAAACAAACTGAAATTTTGAAGTAGAATCTCTAGGTTTTTTCATTGTATCAATTATTTCTCTTATTTAAAAATATATCAGATAACAATAGAAAGAATAAAAATAATTTAAAAAACAAAACTCATTATAAAGCAGTTATTTAAAAAATATATTTTAGTTAAAAAAAATGTTTCCAGACTAGGGATGTAACTCAGTGGTAGAGCACTTGCCTAGCATGCACAAGGCCCTGGGTTTGAGCCTCAGTGTGGGAGAGGAGGGTTATAATTTTTTTTAAATATTTTTTTTTTAGTTGTAGATGGACATAATATCTTTATTTATTTATTTTTATGTGGTGCTAGGGATCAAACTCAGTGCCTCATACATGTGAGGCAGGCGCTCTATCACTGAGCTACAGTCCCAACCCAAGGGTTATAATTTTTAACTGGTAAAGAGTTTAAGTTTTCAATCTGATCAACATAGAAACTAAAATAACAATGACTTTATAGTTAAGTGTTTAAAGGGTTGAAACTATCTGCTGTCATAAAGGGGTCCTCAGAAAAATGCTAGTGTTAGCTTAGTCAGAATTCTTTTTTAAAATAAAAATTTTACAGCTGTAATATATGTATGCAAGTGTAGGTTTATGCACATTTTTCTACTGTATTATTCTTTAAGATACAATTTAAAATTTTTTTATAAATTTATTTATTTTAATTAGGTATATATGACAGAAGAATGCACTTTGATTCATTGTACACAACTGCAGCACAACTTTTCACTTCTCTGTACACTATGTGGCGTTGCACCATGTGTGCAATTATACACGTACCTAGGGTATCAGAATATTATGAGGGTGTTTCTGTTTTGTCTTGCCAAAACATGCAGTAATTTTTAAGATGTGTTAGTTTAGGGAAAAGTTTCCAAATTGAAACAAAAATTGCTCTTTTGAATTGTCTGCTTTTATTATGTTAGTTGAAAACTCTATAGAGTGTTTAAGTACCTCTCAAGCTGCATAAAAAATACCCAGTTGATGCATGAGAATTATAAAGATAATTTATACAGTTGGTGAAGAAAAAAAACCTATTCTAAAAGGCAATTAAACAAGAGCTATATCATCCTATTACATTTTAAATAGGAAATATATGTACAGAAAATAATCATCATTACTATTATACTTGTCTTCTGGAATAGATCCTCTTAAAATTCTGATATTGTCTTCCTTCCTTTCCACATTATACAAGTGTTCCTTACACTTTAATGTGCACATAATCACCTGGGGATTTTGTTAAAATGCATATTCTGACTCAGACCACCTAGGGTGAAACCTAAGACACTGAGTTTTTAGCCAGCTTCCAGGCAGTTCCCATATTTCTAGTCTTTGGATCAGACTTTGAGTAGCAAGGTTTAAAACTATGGGCAGCCAAGAGTTGAAATGACAAAAGAAATGGCAGAATTTCCCTTTTTGTTTTGTTCCACAAACTAACCAATACTCAGACTGAAATTTACTTAGTTTAATTCTAAGCTTAGCTTACTTTTCTTTGCCCCAACTTCCTCCTCATTGGTGCCTTCTCTATTCCCACAAAAGTAAAAGTTCTTAAATACAGTCAATTGTTATTATCTAGGATGTCACAGGCAAATATTATCCATGTGAGTCATAGACTGGGGTTCTCAAAGAGTGGTTCCCTACAGTGCCTGATGAAAATGTTTTCTAGAAATAGGGTCAGAGTAAAGAGACTGGTAAATGAGTAAATTGTGCTAAAACTTAGAATAATGAGTAATTGAACAATCATTTCTATTTGGCTTTATAATGTATAATAATAAAAATTGTAGAAGACTTATTTTCTAATTATGTTTTACTTAAGGTAATGATAATACAGATTTGTATGCTCTGATCACATATCAACCAATAGAGTTGGTGAGGAGATACGGGTAGGGATATCTTCCTGAAAGAAAAAGTTTATGTAGAAGAAAGATCTTGGATAACATTTTTTTTTCCTATGGATGCTACATCTATGGAAACTCAAATCCATATGCAAATCAATGCAACTTGGATATTGTATTATTCCCCCCTTCTCAGTTGGTCATTTAAAGCGGTACAAACAGCTATCACTTACTGAACAAAACTATGAATCCATCCCTAAATTAAGTTTTCTATGCAGTGACTTATTAAATTCTCACTACATTCTTACAAGGTACATACTATTATGCCAACAAAGTAAGAAAACAGCCTACTGAGGAATTTTCAATTGAGAAAACCTTAAAGATTTTAATCCACCAGTGATTTTTGTGAAAAGCTCTGTTGTATGATTCACTGTATATAAATAAATAAATCCAATATATAACTTACAAATAGAAAAATTTAAGACTATTATTTATTTCATGAAAAGAACAGCCAGCAATTGGACTCCTTTAAGTGGCTAATATATATGTAACAGCACCATTGTTGTTGTTGGTTTTGAGTTACATATATTTAGCATACACACAATTTCCCAGGTAATCACTTAGGAGGTGAATCTATTATCTATGTGTTTCTCAAACTGACCTGATCATAAATACCATTTGGAATCTTTTTGTTAAAACTACAGAATCCCTAGTCCCCTCCATTGGAGATTTTGAATCAGTAGATCTGAGGTGAGGTTAAGGTACTCTATATATTTAATATCTTGTTCATTTTTTTAAAATGATGAAACAAGTTTGGGAGACAGTAGTCCACTGAATAAACCTGAGTTTCATTTAAAGCCCCTCCTAGTCGGGCCTTATATTTCAGACATCCATAAAATTAACCTATGTTTAAAAAAAAAATCTATCCATTTCCCCCCAAATAGATACTTTCCTCCTTTGCACCTTTGTTCAGGCAGTTTTCTATTTTTTTCCTCCACAAAACCTTATTCATCTTTCAAGGTTCAACTCAAATTTTAAACTTTCTATAAATAATTCCCTGACCCTCCAGCCAGGATTATATTCTTTCTTATATACACCCACAGCTATTTTAATCTCTTTTGCAGTGATTCTCTCAAAGTGTGGTCCATGGACCAGTAGGATCAGCACCATTTGGGAATCTGTTAGAAATTTAAATTCTCAGGAACTTTCCAGACACACTGAGTCATAAACTCAGGATAATCTGTTTCAAACAAGCCCTCTAGATGATTCCATGCACCTTTAAGTTTAAGAACCACTGCTCCAATGTATTCTAGATTTTATATTATAGACATACTTTGTTTTATTGTGCTTCACTTTATTGCACCTTACAGACATCACATTATTTATTATTTAAAGGCTTGGGGGCAACTCTGCATGCAGCAGGGCTATTGGTGCCATTTTTCCAACAGCTCAGATGACTGTTAGCATTTTTAGCAATAAAGTATTTTAAAATTAGGGTATATACATTTTTAAAGATATAATGCTATTGCATACATAATAGACTACAGTATAGTGTAAACATAGCTTTAATATTCACAGAGAAACCAAAAAAAGTTTGTGTGACTTACTTTACTGCAATATTTGCTTTATTGTTGTGGACCAAAACCTAACCTGCAATCTCTCTGAGGTATGCCTATACTGTATATCTTAACTTCTGTACTAGAATGTAAAGTAAGCTCCTTAAGAACAGGAACACTGTTTTCATTTTGCACAGTATCAACTACAGTGCTTTTCACTTAGCAGATCACAATGTTAGGTTGAATTAAATTGCTATTTCTTTAGTGTCAAAGTCTGTGTACATAAGATAAATAGATTTTAGTGCATCATTTTTTTTTTCATTTTAATGGTGTTTAAAAATCTTTAAAAGTAGTAGTTTGATTGATTCAGATACAGATCCATACCCATTGTAAAGAGGACAAAAATAAAGGAACTAGTTTCCCTTACTTTTCAACATGAGACAAAATCTCTTTTGTTCTAATCTTTTTATCTAAGCTTAATACATATAATTCCTTATAAATATTTACTAATAATAAAAATAACAATCTTATCTGGAAGTTTCTCATCTCTAAAGTTTTTATGCTTAAAGAAAATAAGTATTTTCTAAAATTTTTTAAGTGGGTATCTATGTATTAAATACATTAGAAATAAACATTGCTTATGGTACCCTATATGCTACTTATTAACAAAGTTAATCAAAGTTGAAGTTGAGACATAATTTATTGGAAAATAATATAAATACCTTTTGCTAAAGGTCAACAAAACAAGGTTTTTGAATTCATGACACTGAAAAAACAAACTAAACAAAACCAACAATCTATATTGATTAATATTTCATTTATCATTGCTCAAAATTAGATAACAGTTCAAACAGCCATGGGATTTCTAAAAATCTAAAATAGTAAATAATAAAATAAAACACATGAAAACCATATGAGTGAATAAACCATACAATAGATTCACTGACTTGACATTATTTTCCTTTCACAGAATAACCTTCTTAAGAAAAATTTAAAAATGAAAACTTATATTAGTCCTGTCAAAATTCAATCAAAATCCAATTGGTAACTACACAGTTATTTCTAAGTATAAATTTTTGAATTTCAATCAGCTTATTAAAACAAAGCTACAGTAAAAAGCATTTTTCAAGATGTTACAATATAATGGTCAAATCTTTATCTTTCATTGCACAAAAAAAATCAACAAAATTGATCTCATTTAAGATACAAAAATCTGAACAATTATGAACTACTTTTCAAAAATATAAAGCACAAAAAAAAATAAAAAACATCCTTTGTGACTAGCTATCTTTATACTTTATTCTGTATTAATAAGAAGCATTATTTTTTTGTTTGTTTTAGAAAATGCCATCAAATATTCCCAGAAAAGACTTCATTTCCTCAGCTTCATCATCAGGATGATACCTACTGGATAAAAAAAGCAAATGCAAAAATAACTATTTCTGTAAGACAATTTAAAAAAAATACACAATAAATAATACAATACTAACAGAACATATAAACTTGATTGCTGTGAGGTTAATATGTCAAATAAACTTCAGTATGTATAACCTTGCAAGAAACTTGTGGGTAAAAAAATTAGACTTTGTAAACTATAAAAGGACCAAATATCAGACATAATTTATTTAAATATATTGGAAAGTAATGTAATTTAATGAAAGTATAAACATACATGTAAACTTTGACACCTGCAGTTTCTCTTTAAAAAATGGCCAGAAGATTTAACCTGATAATTTCCCCTCCCTCCCTTCCTCCTTCTTTCTACCCTCCCTCCTTCTTCCCACCCTTTCTTCTTTCTTCCCTACCCCCCCTTCCTTCCTCCCTCCCTCTTTCTTTTTTTTTTGTACTGGGGATTGACCCCAGGGGTGCTTATTTTTTATTTTGAGACTGGGTTTCACTAAGTTCTTAGTGTCTCACTAAGTTGCTGAGGCTGACCTTCAACTTGGGATCCTTCTGTCTTACAGACTTCTGAGTTACTGAGATTATAGGCATATGCCACCACCCCTGGCTGTGACTTTTTTCATTGAACCTGTTGAATTGTGAAATAACTGTATAGCTCAAATACAACTGAACTTCTTAAAAATTAGCTGATTTCATTTGTATTTCTCAAATGATGCTACACTTTATACAAAAAAGCTATATTTGAATCAGTAAAAATAAGTTTATGAACTCAATATAGTTTCAAAAATTAGAATATTTGATGCTGTGAAATATCTTAAAAGAGCTTAGCTCACTACAGGTCTAAAATTTCAATGTCTTTAATATGTTTAGGTTCTGGTCTTTAAAATGAATCAAGGAAAAAGGAAAGCCGAATTTCTTTGTAAGATGTCTTTACTGACATAATCATGAATATATTAAGAGTTCTTACCTGGAATCAACTTCCTTTATGGATTCACTGTTTCTAAAAAAAAAATCTACTTTCTTGAAATTTGAAAAATTTGATATATTTTTGAAGTGAGTAAAGGACAGTTTCTCAATCTCTGGTGACAAACATTGCTTTTTTCTTTCCTGTAAATGGTCCTATATTTCGATGTAAAAAAATTGCAATCAATGAAAGTTTAAGTATTTAGGCAAAATTTATAGGAAAAACAAAGAAGTGCTTTTGCTTACAATATTTGCATTTCCAGCTTGTTGAGATAATTGTGTCATGGAGGATATATCAAACTTGGACATAGCAGAATTTGACAAACAAATGGCTGGCTTCTCGTGTGACGAAACAGAACTAAAAATTAAAATTAATTATTTGTAAAATATGGCAAATGGGAAAAACAAACCATTTTAATTTGCATTAATAGTGATTCTTTGGGGAGTACTATTTATCATATTTATCACAAAAAATTGATGCTGTTTCTTATACTCAAGGAGAACTTGGTGTATTTCCTTTCATTTAGACCATATCATAATTTATATATTCCAAATTTGATAATAGTACTATTTTAAGGGGCTATAGAAATAATCGTTCAACAATGTTTTAAAAATTTAGTCTTATGCTTAACTGTCCATCATCTGAAATTCTGTTTTGACAACAGCACTTTGAGAAACACACCTCTAACATTAACAGGGTTAAATTCACCAATACCATATATCTTCTCTGACACCTAATGACTTGATCCTCATCTCCAATTATGTCTCAAGAAAATATAAAGTTGTAAGAATAACAAACCAAAGTTTTTTAACACTTGCCTGTTTGACATTTCTCTTTGGAATTTGCTCTTTGACTGTTGGAAAGGTAGCTTACTTCCCCTGATACTTGAAATCAAAGTGTTTTCAGACCCTATATAAAGAGATAATAGTTTCAAATAAAATGCCAGTAAAGGGCTGAATGAAGTTTTTCACAAGTTCTATCAGGGAGCTGTCCAACAGATATGATCTGGTTAATAAAGGAATGACTAATTCTTTACAATATCAAATTTAATTTGCATAAAGTGAGGGCATAAAAGATAAAGGAGTAAAATTATAAAACAAAGGTTAGCTTATTAGTTACTATGTTAAAAGGTCTTCAAACCACCACTATTTATTTATTTATTTTTTAAATTCAGATAAATGATCAAGTTGAGATTCATTCAATATTTTCAATGGTCTTCATGTGATCATTTAGAAGTGCTCCACAAATGGGGGTAAGTAGCATTTATTGATTTTCCCAGTGATAAATCTATGCCTTCACAGAATTAGGCTACATCAAAGGATTAGCACGTTGCCTATTAACTTGCAGAACACAATAACATTTAATTGTGAGAAAGAGACTGCTAGTTGACATAGAAAATGATACATACTGATCTGATATAATAAAAAATTTTCAGGCCTATTTTGTGAAGGTGAGCAAATCCTTATCTTTCTGAGAAAAGCGTTTACTTTTTAGGGTAATTCTTAGGATCCTAAAACAACATTTCCAAGGCTAATTGCTTCTCTTAGAAATATATATGTATACTTTTAAAAAGAGCATACATTGGTATATATTAAAAATCAACAAACTATAATTTTAGGAACAAGAGTCTGTACTCAGAAGGCTGAAGGACTGATTTCCTTCTGTCAACCCTTATGGGTAAGAGTATCTCCATTTGTTATCTTGTCAAACACTTGACATGACTTTCAATTTCTGTTTCAGTGAAATGGAGTAACTGCCTGTAACTCAAAGAACTACATCTCATTATTTTGGGTTTGTATATTATTTAAATATAATTGCCCACACAGGAGAAACAAATCCTTTCTTTTGTACTTATTTATATCTAAAGTCAATATTTTGATTAGAAATAAAAGGTTTTTTTTTTTTTGCAAGCTGATGAATACTTTCAAAAATAGAATACTTTTGTCCTTCACAAAAAGTAGCAAACCATGTGTGATCTTAGAATGGAGAGCAGGACACTCTGTATTATAAGGAAAAATTCAATCAACAGTCTGAATTTGAATAGTGTCTTTAACCAGAGAGAGGGGAGCAACAAAATAGAAAAAGTTCATTTGCTATATCACCATTGTGAAGTAACCTTGACCTCTGTTCTTAGTAGGTTAATGGTAAAATGCTTTTTATGGAAGGGTCACTTTTTCAGTTTTGCTAAAAATTATATTACTGAATCAAAACTAATTAAATAAGCACACATAAAAAGGTGAAGAAAATTACTCCTTGGAGCTAAAATGAAAAACATTCAAAAGAATTACTAATGAAATTACTTCATGCTAAAATACAAATTTACCTGGTGTCTTTATATTCTTAGTATCATCCGAAAAGTTAGTAACTTCTATTAAGTTTTCATCATCAAAATCATCCCAAACTTCATTTCCCAATTCAAAGTTCACATTCAAAACCTCTGAAAATGGGGAATTACTTTTATCCGTATCTATCAAATTTTGGTTTCCAGATATATTAAGATTTCTGTTGAACATCATTGTTTGAGAGTCTTTCTCCTTTGAAGTTGTAGAACAGTTCCATCTAAAAAAATCTGTTATGTATATATATAAAAGAGTATAATTAAAGATTAAACATCATTTTATACTGATATATCAAACACATCTTTCAATTACTAAGTAGAGTTTTAGAGCAGCAGTTTCCAAAAGCATTGTGTCAAGCATTGTTGAATATTATATTCAGTCAATTCTATTTACCGTATTACAAGTACTGATAGTTGCACTATATTTTTCATTAGATTTTAAAAGACAGAATTAATTTTTCATCTTAATTCCTAGGTAAAAATGATTCTACTGTAATTGGCTTCCAGCTCTTTACAAATTAATTTTGAATACTGTTATGACATACATTTGTCCAAAATACATATTTTTCTGCTGCTAAAAAATCCTCAGTATTTTCATTGTTTATAGCCTGGGTTTAGAAACAGACTACCTGTGTGAAAATTCTACTTTTTTTATTTGTATGACTTTAGAGAAGTAATTCAAATTCCCTGAGCCTAGTTTTCTCCCCTGAAAAAGGAAAAAAATAATAGCACCTATTTTAAAAACTTGTTGTGAAGACTAAATCCCTTTACTTAAACACTTTTGCATAGATGTATACTAATATATATTTAATAACTGCCTCTCATAAGAGTATGCACATGTATATATACATAACTTTACCCTAAACTTTATAGATGTATATTACATAATTTACAAAAAATATTATATACAGTATGCTTAATTGTAAATTCCATATAATAATAATACTAATAATTATTATTATTTTAAACCCGAGTTCGAAGTAGGCTCCCTCTTTTTTTTTTTAAAGAGAGAGAGAGAGAGAGAAATCTTTTTTTAATATTTATTTTTTTTTTAGTTTTCGGCAGACACAAATCTTTGTTTGTATGTGGTGCTGAGGATCGAACCCGGGCTGCACGCATGCCAGGCCAGCGTGCTACCACTTGAGCCACATCCCCAGCCCCTATATAATTATTTGATTCTCACTAAATGTTTTCATTCAATTTTGCCACTCTTCTATCTATAGCCAACCTATGGTTGCAATTGACAAATCAGTAAAGTTCTCTCATAAATGTTGCTTAATATTTTTGTTGACTTTAGCAAGATAAAAGTAAAATAAAGACATATGTTGGGACTTCACTCATCCATCATTGATTAAGTAACTTTTTTTTCTGAATTAAACAGTAGTTTTCAAATACTAAAAGAATATTCCCTTAATTTTTTGTGTTATTTTCAATGTAATGATTCTACAACATACTGTTAAGTTTAATCTTCACTATTGTCTCTTAAATTTAAACAACAAACCAATAAGTCAAATCCTGATAGGCAGTATTTTTTTATTCCAATAGTAAAACTTTTCTCACCATAACTGATTTTAAGCTACTTGTGATATTACTGATGAGAAGTTGGGAAGAAATGTACAGTAGCACCCCATTATACATTATTTACACCATATAGATAACAGCCTCAAGAATACAGATAATAGTAAAATGTAGTAGAATAATGAGGAAGTGATGAATTTTGAGCATTTTTGCTTTTGTTTTTAACATAATTTATTTGAAATTTCATATAATTAAAATTATAATAATAAATGAAAATTCCAATCATATTTCATAAGCTTGTGCCAGTACACCACTGGGTCATTTTACTTTAAATATCCCCCCATCCTTAGTTGGGAACACTTTGCATATCTGTAACCCAGAGACTTGAAAGGTTGAGGCAGGAGGATCACAAATTTGAGGTCAGCCTGGGCAACTTAACAAGACTCCATGTCAAAAGAGAAAAGAAAAAAAAAAAAGATGGGACTATAGCTCAATGATCGTGGGTGGTGCACCACTGGGTTCAATCCCCAGTACTGTAAATAAATAAGTAAATTAATAAATAAATAATCTCTGCCCTCTTATTCACCTATTCAAATCCTACTTTACTCTTCAACTATACCTACAATTATAGTTCACATTACCCTACTTATATAAGTTGATCCATACACACAATGTACTAAAAATGGAAGTAGATACAAAGTATAATGGGAAAGTAGAAGAAAGAGCAATGAGAGTCAAAAAGACTCCTCAAGGTGAAAATAGATGAAAGAAAAGTAGTAGGATTCTAAGCTTGATAGAGCTGTGATTATGAAGAAAGGCAAGATACATATGAAGGGACAATAGCATGTGAAAGACATAGGATGAGAGACCAAAGAAGATGGGAACTATAAGTTTTCAGGATTTTTGGAGCACACAGCACAAGGAGAAGGCAGACCCAGTTGAGACTGCACAGGGAGGTAAATGCCAGGTCATGTTGAAGTTTATTTGTCACGTTAAGGAGATGTGAAGATGTTTTAGCAACAGGTTTACTTAATTGAGATGCTTATTTGATCACTCGAAATGGTTATGTATTAGAGGATAGACTAGAAAAAGAGAGAAAGTTAATTGAAATAAATGAAAAACAATGAATGCTTGAGCTAGAGTATTAGTAAAAAGATAGAAGAGGGAAGAATTGATATGAGAAATGTGTAGAAGGCAAAATAATTAGGATTTGGTGATTAGTTACATGTGGGATGAGATATGTATGACAATTATTTTCTGTCTTTAGCAGCTTAAATAAGCAGAGGGTTAAATCACAAGGTTAAGGAAAACAGAGAGTGAGGCAAAAAGAAGATAGAAGGAAGGACTTGGGATGCTGCTATGTTAACTTTTAGGCAGACATCTCCAGGAAGGTGATTATATAGAATGAGTTATATCTCGATGGGAGATACAGATTAAAAAAATCATCAGAATATAGTTAAGTGATTTAAGACATAGGCTTAGGTGATAATGTCTAGAAGTTTTGAAGTGAGAAGTGAGAGGAATGAAAAAGAAAAAAAAATCTTTGCAACATCAATAGGAAGAAAAGCTCAAACGATCTGAGAAGTAGGAGAAAAATTAATAGAATGATTTAATTGAAACCAAAGGAGAAACTTGTGAAAGGAAGGAAAGACTAGAAAATCAAAAGTGTCAAATACTACAAAAGGCCTGGCATAGTGGCACACATCTGTAGTCCCAGCACTTGGGAGTTGGAAGTGGGATGATCATTTGACCTCAGGAGTTTGAGATAAGCCTGGGAACACAGATAGATTTTGTTTCTAAACAAAAACAAAAACAAAAACAAAAAACCTGACTGAGGTCCAAAAGAGAATAAGTTGAAAAAAAGTTCACTGAATTCAGTACTTAGGAGGTCATTAAATGACCGGAGTAAAAGCCATTTCAAAGTAATGATAGAACCCAAATTTTAATGAATGAAACATGATAAGGCTGTAAGAAAATAAGCATGCTAACAGTAAAATGCTATTTCAAGAATTTTTGTTTGGATGAAAAAAAGCAAGAGATAGAGGTTATAGAGACTCTAGGATTCTGCTTTTGTCTGGCATGCTTGTTTTCATAAAAGAACCTCTATTTTCCTTTGGATAAACAAGCCTTCACCATTCCATGTGATCCTGGGAAGGCCATCATTCAAGGTGCCCTGCTTTCTCTGGGGCCACAGAGATAAAATGACTCCCCACCCCAGGCCATAGGAATTAATGAAGAATAAACATGGGACTCAAAGGAGGATAGTCAAGATTAATTCAGGTCTGAGTTCAAAACTAACATGGAAGAGTAACTTTTTCTACTGAATATGGTAACCTGGGAAGATTTAAATTAGGGACTACCTGCCATGTGAAAAAGCTCATTCAACAAATAAAGCCAATCAGTAACCAAGCATAACTAAAAGACTGAGAGAAAGCCAGAGGCAATGATGAGACCACTGGAGATTAAAGCTTGGATTAATGCTTGGACAATTACCTTTTTGTGTGTTTAACTCACTTTTATAGAATTTTTATCACTTATAATCAAAAAGGTCATGACAAGCTAGGTGAAGATCTAGAGATGAAGAAGAAAGAAATTTAAGCTTATGCATATGTTAGAGAAAAAAGACAATAGAGAAGGAAGAATGAAAATATAGGAAAGAGGAGAGGATTAATTGGTTTTCTAAAGTCCCAGAGAGGATAGCATTTGATAAGATTAAGAAAACTTGGAAGAGATAGACAAATTTATGGACACATATAACCTACCAAAATTGAACCAAGAGGATATAATACAAAAATATAAATAGATTAATAACAAGTAATGAAATTGAAAAATAAAAAGTTTCCCAACAAAGAAAAGTCCACACATGGATGGGTTCACAACTGAATTTAATCAGACTTTTAAAGAGAAACTAACATCAATGTCTTTCAAACTGATCTACAAAATAGAAAGGGAAGGAACCCTTCCAAACTTTTTCTTGGAAGTCAGTATTACCCTGCTACCAAAATCTGATGAGTATACAACAATAGCAAAAGAAAATTATAGACCAAATCCCTGAATGAGCAGAGATGCAAAAATCCTCAACAAAATTCTTTCAAATAAGATTCAACAGTACATTAAAAAACATTATAAACCATGATCAAGCTGGTATGGAAGGATGGTTCAAGATATACAAATTAATAAATGTAACACAACACATAGAGTCAAAGATTAAAAACCACATGATCACAGCAATAGGTGCAGAAAAACTCTTGACAAAATTCAATATTCCTTTATGATAAAATCTCTGAATAACTTAGGTATAGAAGAATCATAACTCAACATAATAAAGGTTACATATGACAAACCCATAGCCAATATCATACTTAATCGGAAAAAAACCTGAAAGCATTTCCTCTAAGATCAGGAACGTTTCAAGGGCATCTGCTCTCACCACTCTTAGTCAATATAGTACTAGAAATTCTACCCAGAGCAATGAGGCAAGAGAAAAATAGAAGGCATGTAAACAGGAAAAGAAGGATTCAAATTATCCCTCTTTGTAAAAGATATGATTCTACATATAGAAATTACTTAGAACTCCATCAAAAGACTTTTAGAACTGATAAATTCAGTAAGATAGCAGGACATAAAATATACAAAATCAGTTGCTTTACTATATATCAATAATGAACTCTATGAGAAAGAAATGAGGAAAGCAATCACATTCACAATACCCACTACACATAAAATACCAGGAGTAAACCCAACTAAGTAAGGAAGAAAACTGCAAAACACTGAAGAAAGAAACTGAATACAGCACTAGGAGGTAGAAAGACCTCCCATATTCATGGATTGGAGAATTAATATTATTAAAATGGCCATACTACCCAAAGTGATCTGTAGATTCAATGAAATCCCCATTGAAATACCAGTGACATTTTTCACAGAACTAGGAAAAAAAAAAACAACCCTGGAATTCATAAGGAAATGCAAAAGACCCTGAATAGCCAAAGCAATCCTGAGCAAACAGCAATAATACTAGAGGCATCACAAAACATACTACATAATAACAGTAACAAAAATAGCATGGTGTTGGCATAAAACAGACCTAAAGACAATGGATAGATAGGAAGCTCAGAAATAGCTGGGTCAAATGGTGGTTCCATTTCAATTTTCCAAGAAATCTCCATACTGCTTTCCATATTGGTTGCACCAATTTGCAGTCCCACCAGCAATGTATGAGTGTGCCTTTTTCCCCACATCCTCACCAACACTTATTGTTGTTTGTCTTCATAATAGCTGTCATTCTGACTGGAGTAAGATGAAATCTTAGAGTGGTTTTGATTTGCATTTCTCTAATTGCTAGTGATGATGAAGATTTTTTCATGCATTTGTTGATTGATTATATATCATCTTCTGAGAAGTGTCTGTTTAGGTCTTTGGCTCATTTATTGATTGGGTTATTTGTTTTTTTTTTTTTTTTGGTGTTTAGCTTTTTGAGTTCTTTATATACCCTAGAGATTAGTGCTCTATCTGATGTGTGAAGGATAAAGATTTGCTCCTAAGATGTAGGCTCTCTATTCACCTCACAGTTTGTTTCTTTTGCTGAGAAGAAACTTTTAAGTTTGAATCCAACCCACTTATTAATTCTTGATTTTAATTCTTGCACCACAGGAGTCTTATTAAAAAAGTTGGGGCCTAATCCCACATGATGGAAATTAGGGCCTACTTTTTCTTCTATTAGATGCAAGGTCTCAGGTTTTATTCCTTAGTCTTCGATCCATTTAGAGTTGAGTTTTGTGCATGGTGAGAGACAGGGGTTTAATTTCATTTTGTTGCATATGGATTTCCAGTTTTCCCAGCACCATTTGTTGAAGAGGCTATCTTTTCTCCAATGTATATTCTTGGCACCTTTGTCTAATATAAGATAGTTGTAGTTTTGTGGGTTAGTCTCTGTGTCCTCTATTCTGTACCATTGGTCTACCAGTCTACTTTGGTGCCAATACCATGCTGTTTTTGTTACTATTGCTCTGTAGTATAGTTTAAGGTCTGGTATAGTGATGCCTCCTGCTTCACTCTTCCTGCTAAGAATTGCTTTAGCTATTCTGGGTCTCTTTCTATCCCTCTTCTTGGTCTATACCCAAAGGACGTAAAAACAGCATACTACAGGGACACAGTCCCATCAATGTTTATAGCAGCACAATTAACAATAGCTAAACTGTGGAATCAACCTAGATGCCCTTCAATAGGTGAATGGATACAAAAAATGTAGCATATATACACAATGGAATATTAATCAGTAATAAAAGAGAATAAAATCATGGCATTTGCAGGTAAATCGACAGAGTTAAGAGAAGATAATGCTAAGCGAAGTTGACCAATTCCCAAAAAACAAATGCCAAATGTTTTCTCTGATATAAGGTGACTGATTCATAGTGGGATAGGGAGAAGGAGCATGGGAGGAATAGATGAACTCTAGATAGGGCAGAGGGGTTGGAGGGGGAGGAAAGAGGAATGGGGTTATTAATGATGGTGGAATGTGATGGTCATTATTATCTAAAGTACAGGTATAAAGACACGAATTGGTGTGAATATACTTTGTATACAATCAGAGATATAAAAAATTATGCTCTATATGTGTAATAAGAATTATAATGCATTTCACTGTCATATATAAATAAAAAAAAATTAAAAAAAGAAAGCCCAGAAATAAATTCATGCACCTTCACCAACTGACTCCTTTATATAAAGGTGTCAAAAGCAAGCGTTGGAAGGAGAGTCTCTTCAACAAGTTGGGAAAACTGAATAATCAAATGTAGAAGGTTGAAATTTGATGCCTATCTCGCACCCTGAAGAAACAACAACTCAAGACTTTAATAAAATACCAAAATCTTTAAAACTACTAGAAGAAAATACAGGAGAAACACTTCAAAGTATTGGCACAAGCAATGATTTCCTCCCTTAGCCCAGGAAACAAAAGCAAGAATTACCAATTGGGATTACATAAAATTCAAGTTTCTGCACAGCAAAGGAAACAAAACAGTGAAGAGACAATCTACTTAATGGGAGAGAATTTTTGCCAGCCATTCATCAGACAGAGGATTGATTTCCAGAATATAAAAAGAACTCAAAAAACTTAACAAAAGCCAAATAATCTAATTAATAAATGGGCAATTGAACTGATTAGACACTTCAGAAAAGAGAAAGTACAAATAGCCAATAAATATATGAAAAAATGTTCAATATCTTTAGTCACCAGGGAAAGCAAATCACAACTACATTGATATTCTACCTTAACTCAGAATAGCTACTATCAAAAACAAACAAACAAAAAACAATAAACAAACAAAAAGTAACAAATGTTGGTGAGGTTGTGGAGAAAAAGGAACCCTAACTATTGATGGGAAACAAATTAGTTCAGTCTCTATAGAAAATAGTGTGACAGTTCCTCAAAAAACTAAAAATAGAGCTACCATATGATCCAGCTACACCATTCTGGGTATATACATCTGAAGGAAATGAAGTCAACATGCAAAAGAGATTCTTGCACACCCATGTTTATTTTGCCATTTTTCACAATAGCCCAGATATAAAATCAGCCTGGATATGTATCAACAGATGAGTGGACAAAGAAAACACCACACACACACACACACACACACACACACACACACACATATACATATACATATACATATACATATATGGATAGATAGATAATGGAATATTATTCAGCTAAAAAAAGAATAAAATGTTGCCATTTGCAGAAATATGGATAGAACTAAGACAAAACGTTAAGCAAAATAAGCCAGACCACATAAAGACAAGTAATACATATTTTTTCTCATATAAGGAGACTAAAAAAAGAGATGACTTGAAAGTAAAAGAGGTGGATGGTGGGGCAGGATTACATAGGAGAAGGGAGAGTGGACATGATCAAATCTTAATACACACATGTATGGAAATGCCTCAGTGAAACCCATCAATTTGTACAATTAATGTGTTGAGAATTACAATAAAAGAAGTTTGCAAGAGGAGAAATAAACCTTGAATTGAAGAAAAGATAATTCATCTTTCCAGACAAACAGAGGATTAAGGATAGGTTCAGAGACAGAGAAATAACATAGTTAGAGTGAAAGTTGAATAGGATGGCGGAAAGCTGAAAGAGTTCATACACTATAGGTTCAATTTTCAATTCTCCACTGATATCTAAAAGCCAATTTCGTTTTCTAGAAATGGCACTGGACTGGGAATCAAGAGATATGGAATGTATTTCTGGCCCTGCCATTAATTAGCTATGTGATTTTGGGCAAGCCATTTAATCTCTCAGAGTCTTGGCTTCTTTCACTGTAAAATGAGAAATTGCACAAAGGTCCTTTCCAATTTAAATTTTATGATTCAACACAGGTTTCTCATATAATTTCTAACATTTTTTTCTCTTCTGAAATTGGAATACAGATAGTAAAAATTGCCATATTTTTCTTAAAACATTCTCAAAAGTAGTATTTGAATATATTTGAAATATGTTTTGCTAACAAAGACTAATGTATCAAAAGTATAATAAACATGCTCAATTACTATTCTAAATAGTTCAAAATATTATTCTAAGAGCTTTATATAAGTTATTTCATTTAATTCTAAAATTTCTAAAACATACTCAGATGAGGGAATTGAGACAAAGTGGTTAAATATACTATAAGGGGCCACAGTAAATGACATAATTAGAACTTGAACCTAAACAGACTGTTTCAGATCCTGTGAGCTTAACTTCTATACTATATGACTCCTTACTTTAAAAACAAAGAGAAAAATAAAAAAAGTAAAAGAAAATATGAAAAGTGGCCCACTCAGTAAAACTGGAAAATGGTTATTATTGGGGGTTAAAGTATCTTAGATGGAACTTTCATATCATGATATAAATTTGATCTGGGATGGTGGTAGGAAAGAAATAATAAACCTATGTAAATACAACATAAAATAAAGTAGAGGGCCTGGGTATTGTAGCATATACTTGTAATCCCAGCAGCTTGGGAGGCTGGGGCAGGAGGATCACAATTTTGAGGCCAGCCTCAGAACTTAGCGAGGCCCTGAGGAACTTGGTTAAGACCTTGTCTCAAAGTTAAAAAAATAAAAATAAAAAAAGGGCTGGGGATGTGGCTCAGTGGTAAAGTACCCCTGGTTCAATCCCAGTACCAAAAAAGAAAAAAAAGAAAGAAAGGAAGTAAAAAGAGGAAAAGATAAGATAAACTGCAGAGAAAAAGGCAGGGAATAGAGTGGTAGTACAGGAAGAAATAAGTCATAGAGCTATAGATTGAAGTAAGATAAAAATAAAAGGGCTGAAAATTTTAAACCTTCTATCCATTTTCTAATAATATCTGGCTCTCTCCCTCCTTCCCTCCTTTATTTCTTTCTTCCTTCCCTTCCTCTCATCTTCCATATTCGGTCTAATTACCACCATGTCATAAGAGGTTCCAGTCTTTGCCTCCCTAAGGTGTCTTCCTTCCTCCCTCCCTCCCTGCCTTCCTTCCTTCTTTCTGTCCAACCCAGGGCCTCACACATGCTACATAAGCACTCTATCACTGAGCTACATTTTTAGGCCTCCTAAAATGACTAAAGAAAGTATAAAGTGACAGCAACAAAGAAAAGAGTGGGAATAGAAGTCAATGTTAAACATGAAATTATTTTCAGAAAACATCAAGCTTACCATTTTATTTACATTAACATACAGCCACTTGAACAAACAACTCAATGGATAGGATTATTTCTCATGCATTTTAATAGTTTTATAGTTAATGGCATGATCAAAGGAAATAATGCTCTTCATAGTAGGAAGCAGACTAATAATAAGCCAGGCATAGTGCTGAAGAATTTATATGCATTATCTCATATTATCATAGAAACCATAAGAATCATAGGTTAAGAACTGAAGAGGTATTAATGGTTTGCCCATTTCAATCATGTCATTTTAAAGGTACCAATAAGGTCCAAAGAGGTTAAGTAGTTTCCCCAAGGTCACAGCTATTTTGTAAAACTGAACTAATTTTTTAAACATACAGTTATTTTAAATAATTCTAAAATACATGAAAGTAATAATTTAATATTTTAATCCTATATTTATCCAAGAATCCCCTATTTTCTCTCAGATTATCATTAAATTAGGCAACACCATGTAGGAAAGATATATATATATATATATGCATCACAGTCATATCTAGTACATAAAGTTCAGAAATCAATGAACACACACATATGTGTATGTATATATATATAAAATTATATATATATATATACTTTTCTAAATCCATGACTATCTGAATTAACAAACTCAAGAACTTAAAATTGGTTAAAAGACCCAAGGAAAAAAAATGCTGCTTAGTTAAAAGTCAAAATAATTGTAGGTGTTGGTTTTTCAATAATATTACTTGTCAATCTAAAGTAATGACAAATCATATTCCCTCTCAGATCAGCATCACCAATAATTTACTTTTGTCTTGATATTCAGATGGCTCTTGTTGAACTTTTCCATGGATTTCATGCTGATCACATTGCTCCATTACAGGCAATTCAGGTATGTTTAAATATTCTGACCTTTATAAAGGTAGAAAAAACAGTAAAAATGTAAAAGTAAATATTAAAAAGAACCTAGACTTAAAAAACTAGTTACTTATAACAAAGGAAAAACCCATGGTTTATCAACTCAGTACTTCAATGATAAAATATATTCAGACTAGGTAGCAAAGGGTAAAAACAGATGTTCAATGGAAGAGACCAACATTTAGTCCTCTTTACATGCTCCCAATAGATATTGCTATCATTGTACAATCTTTAAACAAATCTATTGCTAATGCTATTTACAGTTAGATAACAAAAGCTGAAATCTTTAGAAGCAGTTCTGAATTTAGTATTCTGATGGTTAGTTCTTGTTCTGTACTGATTGTTGAATAAATTGAATGTCATCCCTATATCTAGAATGCTCTTGTCTGAATGGAAAATTACATGTGCTATTGGTTTCTAGGCATCATGATAGAGGAACACTGAATTATCACCTGAGGTCCTTGGCTTACTTATTGGGAATATGAAGTTTGGATTTTTTCATCAATAAGAAGAGATAAAAATACCTTATTTTATAAGCCAGGTTGTTGTTAAGGTCAAGAGAGATAATGCACAAAAGTGAAATTTTAAAATTACAAAATATTTTATAAATTTGAGGTATATTAATATAGAATGAGCACCTGAATAGAAAGATAAGACTTTGTATACCAATATGGTTTATCTTTTTAAAGCACAGTATATTCCTGTCACTTAAATTAAGAAGGCAAAGAACCTGAAGTAGTTTCCTAGGAAAGAGACAATTCAATGAATATTAAAGTATTCTGTAAATGTAGAGTTCTAATTAAATTTAGGGTATGAAAGATAATGAAACCCTTATGATATTATTGCTTCATTATAGAACTAAATGATTACTGTGATTACTGTGAATAGTAACTAGTGATCACCTTTTTCTGAACAAGTAGTTATCTGAAGGAAAAGAGAATTTAAGATGAATATTTTATCTTAGATATTAACATTATATTTGTACCTTGATAAACTAGGAAGGGAAGGTTTGGGAGTAAAACCAAACCCTTTAAGGTCCACACTTTGAGATTTATTCATCTGTACCTAATGAAAAAAAATTATGAGTTCAACTATCAGTTTTACATGAAGACCTTTTAATAAATGAGTCAAATGGCACATCACAGTCATATCTAGTATATAAACAGAAATCAATGAACTAGAAACAACTCAGACTAGTTCTCAGCTCAAATATTTCTCAGATCATTCATATATATATGAAAATAAATATATATATATATATATATGTAATTTTTTTGTAGTTGTAGATGGACACAATACCTTTATTTTATTTACTTATCTTTACGTGGTGCTGAAGATCGAATCCAGGGCCTCACACATGCTAGACAAGTACTCTACCACGGAGCTACAACCTCAGCCTGTTAGTCTTTCTTAAATGTTGCAATCTTTATGGTTCTTTACTAGGTCTTCTCTTTTCACTCTATCTGTTCTTAAAAATTGATTTAGTCCCATGTCAACTATCATTTTTCATGTGAATGACTCTCAAATCTGTTTCTAGCTTAGCTCTCCCTCCTGATTTTTCAGTTACATCCAACTGTGTGAAGGGCAATTATACTAGACATTTTTGTAGACCTCTAAATTTGGTTATTTCCAAAACTGAATTTATCCTTCTCTGTTTCCCCAAACTTGTTTTTCCTTTACTGCTCCTACCTAACTTTTCTCCCAGTTGTTCAAGTCAGAGAGCTGGACATCAGTTTTGACTACTTCCTTCAACCTTCCCCTTTAGGATCAGTGAGGTACCAAGGTAGTTGATCCCTTCTCTGAAAATATTTTAAGCTCTATCAATTCTCCCCATTGCTACTGGCACTACCATAACTTAGGCCATCATTTTCCTTGAAATATTACAAAAACAAACTAATGAGTCCCATTTTTCATCCTCTAATTCCTTCTCTACATTGCAGCCAGCGTGATCTTTATGAAATGTAATTCAGATCATTTCACTGAGTAAAGCCCTCAGTGCCTTACCAATACTTTCAAAATAAAATATAAATCCCTAAATAGTGAAAAGGTCAGTATGATTTAGTTTGTACTTAGCTCTTTAGCCTCATCTCCCTCTATACTACTTGCAACTGAACTCTAGACATACTGTATTATTTCAGTTCCTTTAAAGATCTTTCTTCTCCCTACCTCTCCCTTGGGATATCTGAGTATTTTTTAATACCTTGATATATTTTTCTATCTCTCCCATTGGCCATTCTGTTCTCAGATACCTCCATACTTGGCTTATCTTTTGGGTCTCAATCACATCTACTAAGAATCCTTTCCTGGCCCATTGAATGAGGCTTCTGTATACTTTTGTTTAAATCTAAACTGAGCATTTAAAAAACTTTTTTTTATTTGTTCTTTTTAGATATACATGACAGTAAAGTGTATTATACACATTATGCCTACATGGAGTATAACTTATTCTAACTTGGATCCCATTTTTGCGGTTGTATATGATATGGAGTTTCACTAGTAGTGTATTCATATATGAACATAGGAAAGTTATGTCCAATTCATTCTACTGTATTTCCTATTTCCATCTCCCATCCCTTCCCTTCATTCCCCTTTTAAACTGAAGCATTTTTATACTTCTGTCATAGAAGCACTCATCACACTATATTAAAAAGGCCTGTTTTACTTATTTGTATCCTTCGTTCAACTATAAATTCTATGAGGACTGGAAATAAAACTGTCTTATTTATCACTGTATTTTAGCCCTGGGAATAGTCTTAATATTCAATGATTACAGAAGGAAAAGAGAAAGAAAGGAAGGGAAAGGGAGAAGAAAAGGGGAAGAAGGGAGAATGGGAGGGAAAACATGTCAATAAAAATTATCTTCTCAGAGAAGATGGTGACTATTTCCTGCGTCATTCCTCTCCCTGTTTTCAGACATTCTTCTTGTTTAGACTCATGCCTTAAAATATTTATTCTTATAAGAGCCCAGAATAGGACTTTTCTACGATATAACTTAGGTTTAAGAATAGTCACTTAGTGACTAGCCTAGAAACCATTAGACTCTCATTTTTTTATCTCTTGGAAGGAAGGCTCTTGTTCTTCTAGATTCAAGAATCCAAATCAACTTCAGAACTTCCAATCCAATCCAGCACAGAAGGAGCAAGGATTCCTGCCCACCCAGGGACATGCTGCAAATGGGCTCCTGTAGAGCGCACCCAGATGTTTTCTTGGGGTAGGGTTTAATGGCGCAGGCCTATAATCACAGTGACTTGAAAGGCTGAGACAGGATGATTGCAAGTTTGAGGCCAGGCTTGGCAAATTAGGGAGACCCTGTCTCAAAATAAAAAATAAAAAGGACTGGGGGTGTAGCTCAGAGGTAGAGTGCCCCTGAATTCAATCCCCCAGTATAGACGAAGAGCAAGAAAAGGGCAAGAATGTCTAGTTCAGTTGTTGCTGAATTAAGCTAAACTCATATTCTTCTCATTTTCTTTCTTCATCTTCATTTCTCTCTACACTAAAAAAAAAAAAGGTTTAAAAAAAAGGCTAAAGGGAAAGTAGGTTTACAGATTGACTATAATGGTCATATTTCTATTCAAGTCCACAAGTAATTCTAAAGTACACTGTGAATACCTATCTAATTGAGATACAAAATAAGTGATATTTATTCATTTAATTGCAGAACAAAGGATAAATGTTATTAGTACTAACCTTGAGACGTTTAACTGGAGGAAGAGATGAAACAGCATTCCTGTTTCTTAAATCAGATAAATATGAAGAAATTGTTGATTCTTTAATTTCTGACTTCTGTGCAACTCCAGTTTTACCTATAAAAATAAATTTCAGATACTTTAGGTTAAACTTTACGCATTGTTCATATAAAGCCAAATTTCTTCAAAATTTCAAATCTAATATTTATTTCATGTTGCCCACAGAAGACTGAATATTATATGAGAGTTATAAGTTGCATGATATAAATATCATAGACAGATAATTAGGATGTCATTACTATTTATCAAAGACTTTCAATTTTTAATGCCTAAAATGAACTTGTTTTATGGAACTCACAGCAGTCATGTCCACATGTATGTTTATTTTTACAGTGATGATTACATTCTCGGTTCCCAGGTTTTTTGCAGAGAGTTATTCCTAAATCAATATAAAAAAAGACCTATTTGTTAGGATAGCTATTATAATTAACTTAATATAATTAATTTTTATCTAGTTTCTTTTCTCTCAGACAGACAAAAGGATTTTGACTTCACATTTCCTCAAGTGTTAACCCATACAATTAAAAAAGTATTTTTAATAACAGTTCCTGTCCCATTAATAGCCCTAACCCATTTTCACAAAGAATATCTAGCCATCTATAAATTTATCACAATCTCTCTGGTATAAACAGAATCAAATACAGTGAAATATAAGTAACAAACTTTGTCTTTAATGAAGTGAGAATGAGGATAGAGATTTAAACATTGCTTTGCTTTATCCTTATGCTTGAGAATCTGGAAAGAAGCAAACCTCATGGCATTTTGATGGCACTACTGACTCATTAGTAGATAGGACACCATTCATATTTCATAAGTGTTAAAAATAAATGCATTAGGGATATAAAAAATTTGATATTTGAATTCAAAGAAAGGAAAGATTGCTTCCAGCTTGACTTCTCTAAGCTAGAATTAACATACCCATATATATAATTTATTCCTCATTTATTGTACTTTGAATAGGCTTTTTCTTGATCTTAATTCTGACTAGTAACATGGATAAGAAGAGAGATATTTAAATTGGTCCTTGAAGGATAGACAGGATTAGGATATAAAAAGGGGAAAAAGAGAAGATATTCCAGATAGATGACATATTATTTATATTATAGGAACCAACATCAGCTTATTTTTGCTAGAACACAAATTTTAAGTGAAGTAGAAATGTTGGAGATAGTAGAGAGTTTTTAAAGACTTCTACAACCTTTCTTAGATTTTTTATTCTTCATTTTCAGAGTCACTCTTCAATCAACTTTCAGTCAAGTCATGATACACCTAGACAATGATAATATATGTCTAGCAGTGTGGGATAAATGGATGAGGCTGCTCCCCAGATGAGGCTGGTTTCTGTTTTTTAAAAAAATATCTATTTTTAGTTGTATATGGACACAACACCTGTATATATGTATGTATGTATGTGGTGCTGAGGTTTAAACCCAGTATCTCACTAGTGCCAGGCAAATGTTCTACCATTGAGGTATAAATCCAGCCGGGGGCTGTTTTCTTTTGTGGCCTTAATCAGTACCTTATCAAGGAATTAAGTACTGATAAAGTAATTTTTAAAAAAATCCCTGGTAGCTGAAAACTGACAGGTAAACCACAGTGTTCCCAACTAAACATAAACAACTTGGAGAATATAAACAATATACAATGTTATCATAGTGGAAGACAAAGATTACTATGCAATTATTTCTGAAACTAGATAAGAACACTCAAGAACCACAAAAATAATGAAATATCCCCCTCTTCTGGCTAACACAGATGACTACTATTTTTAAAATCCACCTCCAAGATAAAAAGACCAAAATAACCCATTTTTCACTTCCCAAAAGTATCCAATTTAGAACTAATCTCTGCTTTCCCTACACCCTTCTAAGAATCACCCAACATAAGATGAAATCCTGTCAGTTTCTCCCAACTTCCTGAGATGAACGATAGTTCAGCTGGTATTATATTCTTGTTTGCTGAAGAATGTTAGATAAAGCTAACTTTCTTCAAAGGCAGGTGTATTCCTAGGAGTCTTTGGTTGAAAGGCTTGTTGGCATTATACTCTGTAAGGAGTGCCAAGACTTACTTGTTTGGAAGTTGTGCCCAGAGTCATGGTCTCATTACCTATAACTTAGATGGTATCTGGTTTCTTTGAAGTCAATTCTTCATGCTTCATATATTCCATATACTGTTGCTTAATTAATCCTCATAAAGTTCAACTCTGATTAGACAATTTGCCCACTTATCAACATTAGTTACTTCGCACTGACAAAATTAATTCCACATCCAAGGTCCTGCATAATCTGGAATTCCCTTTATAGCATCAATATTAATCCTACAACCATCAAAACACGTTCAACTGCCATTCTTCAAATAATCCCATGCCTTTTTCTGACTGTATCTTTGATATTACCTCATCTTAGAAGACCCTCAATTTCTTGTCCATCAGAAGCTTATCAACTTTTAAAGCAACTCAAATGGCACCTCTACCACAAATCTATTGTGATCACTTCATCTGAAGTAATTTCTTTCTCCTTTGAGTCCTTGTGGCTTATTCCTTGTACATTTCGCTTACTATATGCTACCTTATATTTATATAGGTAAAGTACAGGGCACATTAGAGTAAAAAAAACATGAGTTCTAATGTGAACTTTTATCTGAAAAACAATATAAAACAAGAATTAAAAATAATACCTGTTGGGGCTGGAGTTGTGGCTCAGTGGTAGAGCACTTGCCTAGCATGTGTGAGGCACTGAGTTCAATTCTCAGCACAGCATATAAATAAATAAATAAAATAAAAGTCCACCAATATCTTAAAAAATTTAAAAAAAATAATACCTGTCACTAGCATAAAAACAGACACAAAATCAATGGTACAGAATAGAAGACACAGACAAACCCACACAGATATTATCTTATCTTTGACAAAGGTGCCCAAAATATAAGTTGTAACAAATTGTGCTGGGAAAACTAAATATCCATATGGAGAAGAATAAAACTCTATCCTATAGCTCACCCTGCACAAAAGTCTATTCAAAATGGATCAAAGACCTAGGAATTAGACCAGAAACTTTGTAAATACTAGAAGAAAACCAAGGGTCAATACTCAACATATAAGTGTAGGCAATAACTTCTTCACTAGGACTCCTAATGCTCAAGAAATTAACTAATGAAATGGTATCAAATTAAAAAGCCTCCGCATAGCAAAGGAAACAAGTGTGAAGAGAGTACCTACAGAATGGGAGAAAATCTTTTGTTAGCTATTTTTATGTCAGAATTAATATACAGGGGGTTGGTGTTGTAGCTCAGTGGTTGAGCACTAGCTTAGCACGTATGAGGCACTGGGTTCAATCCTCAGCACCACATAAAAATAAATAAATAGGCCCTGGCTCCGGGCTGCGGAGCCTGCGGAGGCTGCTTCTTGGACCCTGCTAATATCAGAGCAAACACGAAACACCAAGAAGCCGAATTCCAGCTCCCGGAACTGAGCCCGCGGGGACTGCTTCTTGGAGCTTACACTTATAGGAGCTTACACCGAGCACAGAGCGGCCGAGTTCCGGCTCCCGGAACCGTCCCGGAACCGCCCTGGCTCAGGGCTGCGGAGCCCGCGGAGGCTGCTTCTTGGACCCTGCTACTATCAGAGCATACACCAAGCACTAAGCGGCCGAATTCCGGCTCCCGGAACTGAGCCCGCGGGGGCTGCTTCTTGGAGCCTACACTTATAGGAGCTTACACCGAGCACGGAGCGGCCGAGTTCCGGCTCCCGGAACTTCCCTGGACCGGGGCTAGGAGCCCGCGGAAACTGTGTCTCGGTCCGGGTCCTGCTGAGGGCAGGTCAGGACTCACCCATTGCTTGGGTTGCCTGGCAAGGGGAACGAAATGCTGCCATTCGCATAGGATACCAACATGGCAGAGATCTGATGTCAGCAGAAAGCGGTGGAGGAGAGATCTTCATCAATACCAGCGGTGACATAAGCAGTTGGTCTCCTGGTAAGGGGGGTGAGGCTCAGTCACCCGAGTCTCCTCAATTTGTCCTCGAGCCAGAGGGAAGGAGCCGGGCCGCCGCCAGCCCCCGGAGCAGGCCCAGCGGCTCACCAGCGTGGTGACCGCGTGACCCCAATTGGAGAGGGGGCGGAGCGGAGCCGCCACCCACACCCGCCAGGTGGGCAGACCCACGACCCAGTAGTACATGGGCGTGGTAGGAGGGGCAGGGCAGAGCCGCCCTTCGCGCTTGCAAGGTAAACAGACCTGTGACAGCCTGGCGGGTCAGGCCCAGTGGCCTGCCAGTGTGGTACACACGTCACCCCAACTCGAGTAGGGGCAGAGCAGATCCTTATCCCACGCCCGGATCAGGCCCTGCCGGTGTGGTGGTCACGTGACCCCAATTGGAGTGGGGGTGGAGCGGAACCGCCACCCGTGCCCGCAGGGTGAGCAGACCAGTGATCAACCTGCAGATCAGGCCCAGGGGTCCGCAGGCGTGGTAGGAGGGGCAGGGCAGATCCGCCGCCCGCGCCTTCAAGGTAGGCAGACCTACAACAGACCGGCGGATCAGGCCCAGGAGCCTGCCGGCGGGGTACAAACACCACCCTAATTGGAGTAGTGACAGAGCAGAGTCGCCTCCCTTGCCAGGAACAGACCCAGCATCCTGCAGGCGGGGTAGTCACGACACCCCAATTGGAGTAGGGGCAAAGCAGAGCCTCCACCCGTGCCCGAAAGGTGGGCAGATCTGCGACCGACCAGCAGGACAGGCCCAGTGGCCTGCTGGTACGACAGACACGTCACCCCAATTGGAGTAGGGGCAGAACAGAGCCGCCACCAGCTCCCAGAACAGGCCCAGTGACCTGCCGGCGTGGTAGCCACGACACCCCAATTGGAATAAGGAGAGAGCAGAGCCGCCGCCCGCACCTGCAGGAAAGATACGCAAGCAGTATGAAAAGACAAGGAAAGAAAGGACCACAAGCAATGCAGGTCAACGCAACTTTAGAAGAGGTAACAGCTGCAGCAGATGGAATGTCAGATAAAGAATTCAGGATATACATGCTTCAGATGATCTGGAGTATCAAGGAAGACATTAAACAGCAAAATCAGACAATGAAAGATCACTTCGACAACGAATTACGCAAACAAATCCAGGAAGCAAAGGATCAACTATACAGGGAGATAGAGGTTATAAAAAACAAGCAATCAGAAATCCTAGAAATGCAGGAAGCAATAAACCAACTTAAAAACTCAATGGAGAATACTACCAACAGAGTAGAACACTTAGAAGATAGAACATCAGACAATGAAGACAAAGTATTTCAACTGGAAAAGAACATAGACAGCTCAGCAAGACTGTTAAGAAACCATGAGCAGAACATCCAAGAAATATGGGATAACATTAAGAGACCAAACTTAAGAGTCATTGGGATACAGGAAGGTACAGAGCTCCAAACCAAAGGAATGAGCAGTCTATTCAATGAAATAATACAAGAAAACTTCCCAGACTTGAAGAATGAGACAGAATCCCAAATCCTAGAAGCCTACAGGACGCCGAATGTGCAAAATCATAAGAGATCCACACCTAGACACATTATAATGAAGATGCCCAACATACAGAATAAGGAGAGAATTTTAAAAGCTACAAGAGAAAGGAAGCAGATTACATTTAGGGGCAAGCCAATCAGGATAACAGCTGATCTTTCAACACAGACTCTGAAAGCTAGAAGATCCTGGAATAACATATTTCAAACATTGAAAGATAATGGGTTCCAACCAAGAATTGTGTATCCAGCGAAATTAAGCTTCAGGATGGAGAATGAAATTAAAACCTTCCACGATAAACAAAAGTTTAAAGAATTCGCAGCTAGAAAACCATCTCTTCAAAACATCCTAGCCAAAGTATTACAGGAAGAGGAAATGGAAAATAACAATGAAAACCAACAGTGGGAGGTAGGACAGTAAAGGGGGGGGGGAAACAATCAAAGAGGAAAACAAACAATGTTTAGTAACAGAAATAAACAAATATGGCTGGAAGAACAACCCATATCTCAATAATAACCCTAAATGTTAATGGCTTAAACTCACCAATTAAGAGACACAGGCTAGTAGAATGGATCACAAAACAAGACCCAACAATATGCTGCCTACAGGAGACGCATTTGATAGGAAAAGACATACATAGGCTGAAGGTGAAAGGTTGGGAAAAATCATATCACTCATATGGACTTCGGAAACAAGCAGGCGTGTCCATACTCATATCAAATAAAATAGATTTCAAGCCAAAGTTAATCAAAAGAGATAAAGAGGGACACTACATACTGCTTAAGGGAACCATACACCAACAAGACATAACAATCATAAATATTTATGCCCCAAACAATGGTGCAGCTATGTTCGTCAAACAAACTCTTCTCAAGTTCAAGAGTCTAATAGACCACCACACCATAATCATGGGAGACTTCAACACACCTCTCTCGCCACTGGACAGATCTTCCAAACAAAAGTTGAATAAGGAAACTATAGAACTCAATAACACTATTAATAACCTAGACCTAATTGACATATATAGAGTATACCACCCAACATCAAGCAGTTACACTTTTTTCTCAGCAGCACATGGATCCTTCTCAAAAATAGATCATATATTATGTCACAGGGAAACTCTTAGACAATATAAAGGAGTAGAGATATTACCATGCATCTTATCTGATCATAATGGAATGAAACTGAAAATCAACGATAAAAGAAGGAAGGAAAAAGCATACATCAATTGGAGAATGAACAATAGGTTACTGAATGATCAATGGGTTATAGAAGACATCAAGGAGGAAATTAAAAAATTCTTAGAGATAAATGAAAACACAGACACAACATATCGGAATCTATGGGACACATTGAAAGCAGTTCTAAGAGGAAAATTCATTGCTTGGAGTTCATTCCTTAAAAAAAGAAAAAACCAACAAATAAATGATCTCATACTTCATCTAAAAATCCTTGAAAAAGAAGAGCAAAACAACAGCAAAAGAAGTAGAAGGCAAGAAATAATTAAAATCAGAGCTGAAATTAATGAAATCGAAACAAAAGAAACAATTGAAAAAATTGACAAAACTAAAAGTTGGTTCTTTGAAAAAATAAACAAAATCGACAGACCCTTAGCGATGCTAGTGAAGAGAAGAAGAGAGAGAACTCAAATTACTAGCATACGGGATGAAAAAGGCAATATCACAACAGACACTTCAGAAATACAGAAGATAATCAAAAACTATTTTGAATCCTTATACTCCGATAAATTAGAAGATAGTGAAGGCATAGATAAATTTCTTAAGTCATATGATCTGCCCAGATTGAGTCAGGAGGATATAGAAAACCTAAACAGACCAATATCAATTGAGGAGATAGAAGAAACCATAAAAAGACTACCAACTAAGAAAAGCCCAGGTCCCGATGGGTATACAGCAGAATTTTACAAAACCTTTAAAGAAGAACTAATACCAATACTTTTCAAGCTACTTCAGGAAATAGAAAAGGAGGGAGAACTTCCAAATTCATTCTATGAGGCCAACATCACCCTGATACCTAAACCAGACAAAGACACTTCAAAGAAAGAAAACTACAGACCAATATCTCTAATGAACCTAGATGCAAAAATCCTCAATAAAATTCTGGCGAATCGGATACAAAAACATATAAAAAAAATTGTACACCATGATCAAGTAGGATTCATCCCTGGGATGCAAGGCTGGTTCAATATACGGAAATCAATAAATGTTATTCACCACATCAATAGACTTAAAAATAAGAACCATATGATCATCTCGATAGATGCGGAAAAAGCATTTGACAAAGTACAGCATCCCTTTATGTTCAAAACTCTAGAAAAACTAGGGATAACAGGAACATACCTCAATATTGTAAAAGCAATCTATGCTAAGCCTCAGGCTAGCATTATTCTGAATGGAGAAAAACTGAAGGCATTCCCTCTAAAATCTGGAACAAGACAGGGATGCCCTCTCTCTCCACTTCTCTTCAACATAGTTCTCGAAACACTGGCCAGAGCAATTAGACAGACGAAAGAAATTAAAGGCATAAAAATAGGAAAAGAAGAAATTAAATTATCACTATTTGCAGATGATATGATTCTATATCTAGCAGACCCAAAAGGCTCTACAAAGAAACTATTAGAGCTAATAAATGAATTCAGCAAAGTGGCAGGATTTAAAATCAACACGCATAAATCAAAGGCATTCCTGTATATCAGCGACAAATCCTCTGAAATGGAAATGAGGACAACCACTCCATTCAAAATATCTTCAAAAAAAATAAAATACTTGGGAATCAACCTAACAAAAGAGGTGAAAGACTTATACAATGAAAACTACAGAACCCTAAAGAGAGAAATAGAAGAAGATCTTAGAAGATGGAAAAATATACCCTGTTCATGGATAGGCAGAACTAACATCATCAAATTGGCGATATTACCAAAAGTTCTCTATAGGTTTAATGCAATGCCAATCAAAATCCCAATGGCATTTCTTGTAGAAATAGAGAAAGCAATCATGAAATTCATATGGAAAAATAAAAGACCCAGAATAGCAAAAACAATGCTAAGCAAGAAGTGTGAATCAGGCAGTATAGCGATACCAGACTTCAAACTATACTACAGAGCAATAGTAACAAAAACAGCATGGTACTGGTACCAAAACAGGCGTGTGGACCAATGGTACAGAATAGAGGACACAGAAACCAATCCACAAAACTACAACTATCTTATATTTGATAAAGGGGCTAAAAGCATGCAATGGAGGAAGGATAGCATCTTCAACAAATGGTGCTGGGAAAACTGGAAATCCATATGCAACAAAATGAAACTGAATCCCTTTCTCTCGCCATGCACAAAAGTGAATTCAAAATGGATCAAGGAACTTGATATCAAATCAGAGACGCGCCGTCTGATAGAAGAAAAAGTTGGCTACGATCTACAGTCGGTGGGGTCGGGCTCCAAATTCCTCAATAGGACACCCATAGCACAAAAGTTAATAACTAGAATCAACAAATGGGACTTACTCAAACTAAGAAGTTTTTTCTCAGCAAAAGAAACAATAAGAGAGGTAAATAGGGAGCCTACATCCTGGGAACAAATCTTTACTCCTCACACTTCAGATAGAGCCCTAATATCCAGAGTATACAAAGAACTCAAAAAATTAGACAATAAGAGAACAAACAACCCAATCAACAAATGGGCCAAGGACCTGAACAGACACTTCACAGAGGAGGACATACAGTCAATCAACAAGTACATGAAAAAATGCTCAACATCTCTAGCTGTCAGAGAAATGCAAATCAAAACCACCCTAAGATACCATCTCACTCCAGTAAGATTGGCAGCCATTAGGAAGTCAAACAACAACAAGTGCTGGCGAGGATGTGGGGAAAAGGGTACACTTGTACATTGCTGGTGGGACTGCAGATTGGTGCAGCCAATTTGGAAAGCAGTATGGAGATTTCTTGGAAAGCTGGGAATGGAGCCACCATTTGACCCAGCTATTCCCCTTCTTGGTCTATTCCCTAAAGACCTAAAAAGAGCATGCTACAGGGACACTGCTACATCGATGTTCATAGCAGCACAGTTCACAATAGCAAGACTGTGGAACCAACCTAGATGCCCTTCAATAGACGAATGGATAAAAAAAATGTGGCATTTATACACAATGGAGTATTACTCTGCATTAAAAAATGACAAAATCATAGAATTTACAGGGAAATGGATGGCATTAGAGCAGATTATGCTAAGTGAAGCTAGCCAATCCCTAAAAAACAAATGCCAAATGTCTTCTTTGATATAAGGAAAGTAACTAAGAACAGAGTAGGGACGAAGAACAGGAGAAGAAGATTAACATTTAACAGGGATGAGAGGTGGGAGGGAAAGGGAGAGAGAAGGTAAATTGCACGGTAATGGAAGGAGACCCTCAGGGTTATACAGTGGAGGGGGTAGAGAGAGAGGAGGGGAGGGGAGGGGAGAGGTGGGGAGGGGGGAGGGTGGATGATGGGAAAGGCAGCGGAGCACAACAGACACTAGTATGGCAATTTGTAAATCAATGGATGTGTAACTGATGTGAATCTGCAATCTGTGTATGGGGTGAAGGTGGGAGTTCATAACCCACTAGAATCAAAGTGTGGAATATGATATGTCAAGAAATTTGTAATGTTTTGAACAACCCACAATAAAAAATTAAAAAAAAAAAAAAAAAAATAAATAAATAAATAAATAAAATTAATATACAGAATATATAAATAACTCAAAAAATAACACACAAAATAAATGAATAAATAACCCAATTATTAAATGAGCAAATTGATTAAACAGACATTTCTCAAAAGAAAAATTACAAATGGACAACAAACATGAAAATGTCCACCCTTTTTAGCAATTAGGGAAATACAAATCAAAACTATACTGATAGTTCATCTCATTACAGCTAGAATGGCAGCAATCAATAATACAAATAATAAAGCTCAAATGGATGCTGGGGAAAAGGAATACTTTTATGCTGTTGGTGGGACTGTAAATTAACCACTGTGAAAATTAGTATGAAGATTACTCAAGACTAGGAATGCAACCACCATATGACCCAGCTATACCCCTCATTGGTATTTAAAGTCAGCATACTATAGCAATACGTGAAAATCCATGTTTATAGCTACACAGTAGCCAAATTATGGAAGCAGCCTAGGTGACCATCAGTGGATGAATAAATAAAGAAAATTATATATGTGTATATATGAGATAATTTTATTCACCATAAAGAAGAATGAAATTACGTCATTTGCAGAAAAATGGATGTATCTTGAGAGCATTATGTTAAGTAAAAAAAAAGCCAAACTCAAAAAGTCAAGAGTCATATTTTCTTTCATATGTGGAAAGTAGATAGAAAAAAAGGGGAAAAGGCAGTGAAAATAGAAGGAGACCAACAGAATAGAGGAAGGGGACCACAGGAGGCAGGTTAGGAGATAAAAGGGAGGTACTGAGGAAAAAAATTAATTAAATTATCTTCTTATATTGTGTGCAGGTATGAATGTGTAGCAACAAATCCCACTATTATGTATAATTACAATGGACTAATAAAAGTCTTAAAAAAAATACCTGGTCTCTCTAACGTCAGAAAGGTAAAAAGAGAAAATAAACTTAAGTATAAAAAAGTATTTTTAAATTAAGTGAAAAAATAATATATTAATGTGTGTATCATCTATAATCTTACATTAATTCAAGATTATACAAATAATCATAAAATTAAAACCTCTGATATCTGGGGTTGTGACTCACAGAAAGAAAGCTTGCCCAGCATGTGTAAGTCAGTGGGTTTGAGTCTCAGCACCACATAAAAATAAATAAAATAAAGGTATTGTGTTCATCTACAAATAAAAAAATATTAAAATAATAACCCTCTGAATATCATGAAGAAGAGGAACACACTATACATATCACCATGCTATGTGATGATGAGGTGTTGTCCTAGTCAGGAATGTTGGGCAGAGGATTGAAGAAAGAGTGGGAGTTAAAAAGGCAAAGAAATAGGAGAAAGAGTTTTAGGCAGAGGCCACAGCACATACTAAAGCTCTATGAAAGGAAAAGCATAGCCCACTGGAGAAATCAAAATATTAGTTTGGCTGATGCAAGCAAATAAGAGAGAGTACATGAGACTACTGGTAGAATAGATAGCTTATTGTGTAGGGGAACAGCTCTACCATAGGCACCCTGGCAATTGCATGTTTTCACATAGACCATGTTGATAAGGCTCAACTACTGGCAGAATGGCCTACCATCCTCCTTGGAAGATAGGCAGTCTTATGAGGAGCTCTTTCTCATTTGACTCCTTAGCTTGTAGGAGGCTCCCTATCTTGCATGAGGCTGCCATGAAGCAGTTTCTCATCTGCTTTCCTGATTCCAATAAGGCATGAGACTTTCCATTTTTCCCATTTCAGACATAGCTGCAGGATAGAGTTCCTACCTCAAAAAAAGCAACCCACCATTCATGTTTGGCCCCTAAGGTCCAATGTCATCCTGTGGGATGAAGGGTGTTGAGTAGCTGATACCATGCTGATTATGCTTTGCTGTTTGTATAAGTATTAAACTGAGTCTCTTATGTCATTTCCAGCCAACTCTTCAGAAATGAGGCAAGATCATGTATAAGCTGCCATCACATTGTTGCTTAAGCACAGGTTGACCATATGACTGTGTGGAACCCTGTAGGGCATGCTAATGATTTAAATTTTAAGAGCTATAGGAAGTCACTGAAGTGTTTTTAACCAAACAAGAGACATCTCAGATTTGTATTGTGAAAAACATTACTCTATGAAAAGTAATATGGAGAAGAGATTTGAGATAGAACAAAATGGATGCAACAAAACTAGTTAAGAAGCTACTATAGGAGTCTAGGCAAAAAAAAAAAAAAAAATGATGTTAACTCAGTCTATAGTAATGGTAGTAGTAAAACCAGAAAAATAGGCTGATTTGAGAGACATAGAAAGTAAAAATATTTTTAATGAAGAATCAAGTGAAGTGTTTTTCTTTCTTAAGCAGCACACTGCCTCCTCTGAAGTTTTATTGCTTTTTTTTTAGTTTAGCAATATCTACCTTAAATTTTTTAAAGTTTACTCAATACTTCAGGGTTATATAGAAAAATATAAGGAAACACCTTGCCTGTTTATTTCCCCTTCACAGATACCTCCTTTCTTGAGCCCTACATCCTCTTCTTAATACAATGGAAGCCTGCCTTATAGCTGTCATCCTGGAACTTCCTTTCATTAAGCTAAATAAGCTGAATTCACTATACCTGAATTCTTTTGACTTTTTCTTTCCTGGTAACTCTCTTGTTTTATTGGTGCTCATCCTGAAGCAACTACCTAAGAATGAATGTATAAGAGTGAAACTTAAGAACCTTTGAATGTACTGAGTCTTTATTTTACTTTTGCACTTAATTAAGAATGTGATTGGATATAAAGAACACAGGATTGAAAATCATTTTTTCTTTGGAATTTATGTCCATTATCTTCTAATATCCAATTTGCTCATAAAAGACCTTAGTTTTTTTCTTGGAAACATTTATGATTTTCTGTTTGTCATGATGTTCTGAAATGTTGTAATTATGCCTTATCTTTCATTCACCCTAATTAGTATTAAGTGAGCCTTTTTGAGGTGCAGATTTGTAGCTTATTTTAGATCTAGAAAATTTTCTCAATATTTTTCTTCTAATTCTCATTTTTCTGGAATATTTGTTAGTCAGATAGTAGGCTCCTAGATTGCCTCCTTTGTCTCTTAAATTCACTCTCTCCCTTTCTTTTTCTTTCATTTAGTGTTTTTGTTTTTATAATTATAGTTTACTTCCCTGTACTTGCTCTTGTCCTTTTTTCCCCTTAGGAATCCTATTTAGTTTTATGGTTGCAATTTAATCTTTAATTTCTCTGAAGTTAATATTTGAAGTTTTATATTGTTTTATTACATTTCTGAATTATTCTGTTGATGTTTCATCTACTATTTATTTATATTGTTCTATAATTTTCCTCACATATCTGGTCATCCTTGGTTGTTTGCCTATAAGGTATTTCTGTTACATTTTCATTTCAATAAGAGAAAAGTAATTAATGCAGAGGTTAAATAACATGGTCAAGACCATACTCTTAATAATGAGCAAATTTGGCATTCTAATTCCTGTAGTCTAATTCCAGAGTCTAATCTCTCAACAATTTTGCCTCTCTGGTAATACTAATTGTTTTAGAGCTACTCAAAGGATTCATTTAATGTATTTAGAGAAGGAATTTATTATTTTGGGAATGGGAAAATTGAGAAGAAATGCCTTGCAAGTTTTTTTTTTTCCAATAAGGGATAGAGTTGCTTCGTCTCTTAATCCAAGTACTTCACACACAACTGCATTTTTAAATATCGCCACAAGATGGTGTACAATGACTACGCACAAACATTTGCTGCCCGCAGCAAAAACTGACCCAGGATATGGATGTCTATCAGTTTCTAAGAGCTCCCCAATATTTCAAAGCAGAGTTGGCACATCTTGTCAGGAATAAGAATTGTATACAAGTCCATTAAGAATGCTAGCACATGGATGTTATCTAAATGTCAAAAAATTTTTTCCCTGTATTTTTGTTAGAAATGGTACTTAGACCTAGGCAGTAGGGCATGCCTATAATTCCCACTACTTATGAGGCTGAGACAGAAGGATCACATGTTCAAGGCCAGCCTGGGAAACTAAGGAAGTAGCTCAGTGATAGAACAGCCCTGGGTTCAATGCCATGTAGTATGTAAGTGCTTCTTCAGCCACCCTACATTCTGAGAATAATCTGAATTTGTCTTATTAACAAATATGGAGATTGATAATTTAAAAAAATAAGGCTCTCAGAGAATATTAATCTAAACCATACTTTTCAGTATACTTTCAAGATAGCAGATCCTATATTATCACAATCTGAGATGCATAAAGTTTCATAGTTATAACACATGAAATTTTGATTAACATGTTTTTACAGCCCCCAGTTCTAAGTCAAGCAAATTTATTAATGATACTAACTAGAAATGTATTGAATTATATGCTCTGAAATAAATATAAGACACTTTCCAATAATATAGTGGTTCAACTTAATGTTTTTTTCAATTTTATGATGGTTAGAAAATGATATGTTTCAGTAGAAACCATACTTCAATTTTTGAATTATTCCAGGGGTAGCACTATGTACACAATATGTACACAATATTCTCTCTTGTGATGCTAGGCAGTGGCAGTGAGATATAGCTTTATCAGCCACATAATTATGAGGGTAAACAATAGATTGTCTACAGTGTACTATGTTGCTAAGCTATGATGTTCAGTAATTTAGTATTAAGGTGCATTTTTGATTCATGATATGGGCTTATCAGGATATAACCTCATCATCATAAGTCAAAAAGCATCAACATTAGTTTGTATAATTTAATAACATGATCTGACAAGAGATCAGAACAGCTGAAATTTGGATTGTGTTACAACTGTAGTAGGGTAAAACTATGGTCTCTTCTTTGTGTTTGTTACTAAGAAAGAGAATGTAGCCAGTGAATATATGTTATGTTTAAAGGTATAAAAATATTTTTTATTTGAGAATATATGAATTTTCATGTAAAAACTGAACTGTACAATCAGGATGTATGTAAATTCACAAGATTTGGGATGGGTGTATAGATATATATGCAAAAGGTGTATATTTGTGTGTGTGAATGTAATAAAACATTACTTGTCTGATAGAGTGCATGATCTGTCTGCTTTCCACAGGATTTTCCTGAGTATAAGGGGAACTTCTGCCTATAAAAAAGGCTCGTGAGAGTAGAAAGTATAGCAGACATTCCAGCTTTCACTACAGGTGCAAGTAAGAGAAACAATCAAAGAAACAATTCAAGCCATTTTTAAAGAAATAACTGTTGGTGAGTAGAAAAAAATATGCAAACACAGGACAGAGCTTGTGAATGGCTGCCCTTCCCTGTGTCTTCATGTAGTCTTCCCTCCATCTGTGTCAGTGTCCTAATTTCCTCTTTCCATAAGAAGACCAGTCATTTTGGATTAGAGTCCTTAATGATTTTAATTTAATTACCTTTTTATAGACCCTCTCTACAAATACAGTCACATTATGAGGACTTCAACATATGAATTCAGCCTACAATACCCAGGAATATGTATTGAAATTTTTTTTCTCATACTCCATGAGTTGCCTTTACTCTCTTATTGGTGTATGTTGATGAACAGTTCTTAATTTTAACACAGTCAAATTTACCAAATGCTTTATAATTAGAACTTTTTGTGTGCTATTAAATCTATATATTCCAAGGCCTGAAAAATCTGTTTTTCCTCTAAAAGTTTTATTGTTTCTCTTTTACATTTAAATCAGCAATCTATTTAGAAGGAAGTATTGTTCAGAGTATGAGTTTGGGACCAAGATATGATCTATATTAGTCTATTTTCTGTTGCTCTAACAAAATACTGGAGGCTGGGTACATTAAAAAGAAATTTATTTAGTTCAGTTTTGGAGTATATTGAAGCTCAGAGGAATACAGTGGTTTGGCCTCTGGTTAGGGACCATTTCACTATATCACAATGTAGAGGAGAAGTGAAAACTACCTGCAAAAAGAAGGGGGCAAGCATGTGGAATGGACGCACTTTATAAAAACCTGCTGCTCTTGGAAGAACTCACTTACTCTAGGAGACCAGCATGAATCCTTTCCAAGGGTAGGCATGACCCAATCACCTTCCATTATGCCCCACCTTTTAAAAGTTCTATCTCAAAACCACAAGACTATAGATCAATCTTTCAGGATATGAATCTCTGGGGAACACATTCAAACCATATCCAGCACAATTTTGTTTTCCAATATGAACATTCAATTAATCTAGTCTCATTTATTGAAAGACTATTTTTTCTCTACTGTGCTTTGTCATAAATCATTGCTTATATAACTATAGGTCTGTTTCTGAATCTTAATCTATTCTATTAGTTAATGTGTCTATCCTTATGCATACATCAAAATCTCTTAGTATCTATTGATTAAGAGGTCCTGATATCTAGTATAGTCTCCCAGATATATCTTTCTTCAAGACTGTCCTGAATATTCTTGTTATTTTGAACTTTCACATGAATCTTATAGTTACCTGTTGTTTCAGAAAAAAGCAAACAACAATAACAACAAAAAACCCACTGGGGTTTGGGATCGGGATTATATTGAACCTAAAGATTAATTTGAGAACTGACATCTTTTATAACATGAAATCTTTCAGTCCTTGAAATAGCATATCACTTGATTAATTTATGTTTTCCTTAATTTCCTCTTAATAGTAATTTTTAGTTTTCATGTATTGGTCTTGAACATCTTTTATTATAGCATTATTAAGTATATATTTTTGATGTTATGGTAAGTGGTTTTACCACCTCCTCATACCACCACCCTGGAAACAAGGCCTTTAAGACATGGGCCTTTAGGGGACATTCAAGACCCAAACTTTAGCATGTAGGTTTAACTAGGTAGCTTTTCATAGTTGCTGCTGTAGGAGCACCAGCCTGCTACAAACTACTATATCCTGTTCCAAAATGAAAGCTCTTTTGTGTTCTCTAAAGAGGAATGAATTGAGTACTCAGTGGTTCACAGATTATTTGTAAATATACTCTTTCTGCCACTACTCAATGCAGTTTCTACCTATTATAACTACCAATACCATTCAGAGTAAACGACTATTCAGGCACTTTGGTATAAGCTACAGCTCTCATATTCTCTAGTATCTGTTAACAGCTCCCTTTACAGAGTGAAAACAGTGACAATAGAAGCAAGTGAGTGAGGAACAGCTACATGTTTCATAGTCCAATCTACAAAACAAACACTAACAACTGTTAGTACTTGGAGGCATAGATAGTCTACCATGTAGAAGAACTATTCCAAGTGATTTTAAAACCCATTAATTTGACTGTATATAAATAGATATATTCTGAGAACAAAAATATCTACAAAATATTCTTAAATTTTAATAATCACATTAAGCGGAATAGCTTGGTATTGCTATCCTTTATATTGTTCATTGTGAGTATATTGTGTATGAATGATTGAAAATTAGCAACATTTTATCATTTTTTGAGTCACTAAAACCATATTTCTCAGCATGATATAAAAGAGATATAGATATTTGAGTTAAGGATAAAGCCTATATTCCTGAATTTGATTTGGACTTGTAAGAATGAGTTATGCATATGAGTATGATGAATTTTATCTTTTAAAACAAAATTACATATTTCCTAACTCTGCATGGAAAAATCCAAGTGATCACTCAATGGCAAGGAATTCCTCTAGGACACAGATTGTGATGTCAGAAAACTACTATTATTAAAAGAAACCAAGGCTCCTTGGAGAAAAGGGTTATTAAAGGGATGAAGCTAGAAATATACAAGCTGAACCTGGAATAGCATATCAGCCTGGACAGAAGGAAGCTGTCAAAACTACCAGGGACTCGGGGGTCAATATCTACCACATTTATGAGACAATTAGTAACTTGAACATTGATTCAATATTGGATGGCATTAATTTTTATATAATAAAGTAAAGCAGTTATGTTTTGGTGAAAACATCCTTACCATTTACAAATATACAATGAAATATTCACATAGTGAATAATATATCTGTGATTTGCTTTAACATATGAAAGGAAAAACTGAAATGAGGTATAGCTAAAACAATATTAGCCATGAGTTAATCACTATTTTTTTTCTTAAAGAGAGAGAGAGAGAGAGAGAATTTTTAAATATTTATTTATTTATTTTTTAGTTTTCAGAGGACACAATATCTTTGTTTGTATGTGGTGCTAAGGATCGAACCTGGGCCGCACGCATGCCAGGCGAGTGCGCTACTGCTTCAGCCATATCCCCAGCCCCAAGTTGATCACTATTTAAGGTAGCTAATGAATACCTGAGAGTTCATTATACATTTCTGTCTACTTTTATGTACGTTGGAAATTCCCATCACAAAAAAAATTTAATTTATTTTCATTCTAGTTTGCCTCATCAAATCTGTAGATTCTTGTACATCACTTGCTCTCCCTCTGATAATGGCCATAAGAATGAACTTGGTATGAGAAAGGGGAAATGTATATAAAAAGACTAATAAAATAGCATGTGTTCTAAACATCAAACAATGACAAATATTAACTACAAGAAAACATTTCTACTATATATTACTAATGTAAATATTATAAGGTCTAAATATCTAGTTCTAGAGTATCCATAATCTGGCTAGAGCTATTTACCTTTATTGGGGCCTGCTACAGTAGATCCAGCTGAATATTTAGAATGGGAAATCTCCATTTCTGATTTTCTTTGTATAATTATTTGATTTCCAAACCTCTTGGGTCCTAAGTAAAAGACTGTAAATTTCTGCTGAATATCAAGTCCAACTGAAAAGAGAAAAAAGTAAATAAGTGCTCATTTAAGTCATATAAGTCCAAAAATGAGACCATTTATTTCTTTTTATATCTCTTGTATTATTGTAACTCTAGAGTTGAGAAGTCCAGGAAATGAAAACAATTCAAAAAGGTTAAAAAATATAACCAATGAAAATTCAAACATTCATTTTAATAAAAATAAGTCAATATTCCCATAATAATTGAAATTCAACTATCTAGAAAGAAAATGTTTATAAATGAACAAAATATGAATTATATTATCTTGTCCATGTTACCTATTCCATATCTAATACGTGAAACTTCCCTTAAAGTTTATTCATATTATTTAAATATAATATTTTAACATAATAGCTTTATTTTTTTCTGTATCAACATAAAGGAAATAATGTTTAAATATTATTGTATTTTTTTACATTTATATCTTCATTACTTTAATTAACATACCAAAATCAGAACTAATTAGATTTATGCTAAGATCTTCAGATATAAGAGCTCTCTTCACATCAATTTTTTTAGTCCAATTTCCAGTTTTGATCAAAGCAGAATCCCTGAAAATAGTAATGCATAATTTAAATAGTGATCCAAATACTAAATGAAATAGCATTAAATCCTAATGGCTGACTGTCTCTAACATAGGTACTCTGTAGTAGTAGAGTGAAATTGATTACTAAAAACTACTTTACCCAAATTCTGAGGAGGGAGAATAAAGTATCAGAGGAGTTATGGTGACCATAATTTTCTTAACTATAACTATCTCCAATTTTCATTGATTCATTTGAGGCCCATCTGGAATATATAGCTGCTACCAATAACACATGAGCTTGTCCCTAAGTCACTACCATATTAAAGTGGCTTTACATAGTTACATTTATTTGTAAGAAAAACTTAAATAATATCTCTTTTTTAAAAAGAAATACCCTTTTTTTTGGGTTGCTGATGGACCTTTACTTTATTCATTTATTTATATGCAGTGCTGAGAATCGAACCCAGTGCCTCACACATGCAAGACAAATGCTCTATCATGAACCAAAGCCCCAGACCTCCAATAATATCTTTAAAATTGTTCTGAAATAGTTTGTATCTAATAATATCACAAACAAACCAGCCACCAATTTTATAATTAAATTTAGTTTAGTCTCAGACAGTCAGGGCTATCATTAGATTTAAGATTCACAGAAAACAAAGATTTGTACAACAGCATATTCTAAATGTACCATGGTTAATTGCAGAGAGCAGTTACCAATGAAAGAATTATCTTATTATTTCTGCAGTCTCTTTAGTAACCTTGTATATGACCTTTTGGGAAGGTATCCTTTATACTGTCAACCATTAGGAGATTCCCATCTTAGATTCACTGTCATTCCTGTGCTTACAAATACAGTAACATAATTAGGAGCATAGGTTCTGGAATAGGAATGCTTAGGTTCAAATCTAGACTTTGCTATGAACTATATATGACCTTGGCAGAAATTACTATTCTTTTTCTCAATTTACTCCTCTACAAAATGTAGATGATGATAGCTCCTGTCTCATATAAATATTAAACAATTAAATATTTGGAACCATCCAAGTAGTAGCTATATAGCTGGAATGAAAATCCTTAACAGTTTGCTATGATATCCTGGAAGAAAATAATAGTTTCTGGAAAAATTATACCATGGCATGCTAGAGAACTAAGCATAGGAAGGGTACCTCCATTTATACATGTGATCTGGTGGCCTGGATCCTACAACTAAGCACAGTAGTTTGTTAGATTTTAATCTGGAAATAGAAGATAAATTTTGAGATGAGTAGGAGGAAAACTATCAGAAAAGTAGGAAGGCCATAAATGACTGGAGAAAAGCAGCAAAATAAGAAAGATCTCCTAAAGTTCATCTATTTACTTGTTTCGGATTTTACGCTTTGTTCATTTGAATACTAAATATAAAAATCTAAATAGACCTAATGTAAATACTGTCCTTAATAGACAAATTAAAAAACTACCCCATTATTGTCTTAGGAAAATGTAATTAAGTTGATTCCACAGTGTTATTTTTACTCTATTTTTCAGTAAAAATTTTTTATTTACAGTATATGCTTAGAAATAAAATCAAATAAATGTCATAATTACTTACATAACTCTGTGCTTAAAAACCACTTGATTATCTGCATCACCTATGATTAAGGTAACATAGTGAGAATCTGGTGCTGTTCTTTTATTTTGTAGCTGTTCAAAGTTCCTTAATATAATGGTCACTAATATTTCAGCCACAGTATCACTATATCTTGTAATCTTCAAAAAAGGATAGGCATAAGAAATGTTAAAATATAACATTATTACTCACACTCAGTTCTAAGTCTAGTAATGGGAGCTTTATTCCTGAAAAGAACCAAAATATTTAATAAACAAAATATTTACCTGTTCCACTTCAAGTTCATATTTTGGCAGATATAACACAGCTTCTTTTATTTGGGTTCCAAAAGGGGGGTGTCTATTTAAAATCTAAACATATTTACATCATTATATTCTTACCACAACACTTGAAACTTTTTTAGTAAAATGTTTTTAGGATAAGGTTTTATTAATGATAATGAAGTTATAATACTTATGAATATAAAAAAGAAAATAATTCAAAAGAAAAGAAGATACCAAAATTAGGTTCTAAAATTTAAATAGAATTAAGGTAACATTGGGAATAAGTAAATACTGAATACCAGTTCAAGTTCCCTTGCATCTGTATCTTCTATTTTTTTAAAGGAGGTCAAACCTGCATTCACCATGGTTTTTGACAATGTTATACCTATGGAAAAGTAATCAAAGGACAATTTTTAAATAATCCATTTAAAATGAAATCTATACCTTAATTATTTAATAACATATTAGTAAGAACGTTTTTAAAGATAGAACTTTTAAAAAAAGATTCAGTCAAATATCTAACTGCTATGGTTTGGATATGGTTTGAGTGTTCCCTTAAGGTTTGTGTGCTCCATGCTTGATCCTAAGTGTGGCAGTACTGAGTGGGAGAAACTTTGTTTACTATTATTTTATTTTTATTACTTTATTTACTATTATTGAAAACAGGTAAAAAGTTCAAATACAAATGACTGATATAATTTTCTGGTAATTGAGAATATCCAAGATTGTTACCTTTGTACCTTGGCATTGAGATCACAGCAAAATATTAGTCACAGAAGTGAAAGAAACAGCACCATATAGTTAGTTACCTAATTACTAAAAGAAAAGTTTACTCTTGGTATGAAAACAAATTTTAAAATAAGAGTATTTTTATTAGATTTCTTATGTACTATTCAGCTACTTTCAAAAGGAATCATTTAAGCAGGAGCAAATGAAAACCAGATTTTCAAAGTACAGTACAGTATCTTATTTATATCTATAAACACATATTTTCCTAAATGGTTTATAAACAGAATAATTTGCTTAATGGTGAAATATGAAATAAATTGCTGACATTACCAAACTGGCTTCCTGTATGCAGTACCTACCAATTTTTTCTAGCTGTTTGGATACATGCAGAGAGTTTTCCCATAGTTTGCATCTAAAACATTTAGCTAAAATCAAACTATTCAACAGTACGGCAAACTTCTTTTCCTGAGCAGCCACAAAATCTGACAACCCTGAAAAACATATTTTTTCAATATTAAACCCAGTACTAACTTATTGGAAAAATATTGAAAACCCACTAATCCTGTAACATACATCTTGTAATTCGTGAGCCATTTCTGAAAATCTTTGAGGTGTCTTGTGTCAAAGCAAAATCTTGTATTGGAATACATCCTAATTGAGCCTGTATAAGACTTGAAGAAAGAAGAAATTTCATTATTTTATTGTAAAAGCTAGAATCTCACAGTATTTGACATTTTTATTTTCATTTATTTATTTTGGGGTTACGGGGATTGATCTCAGGGGCACTCAACCATTGAGCCACATCCCCAGCCCTATCTTGTATTTTATTTAGAGACAGGGTTTCACTGAGTTGCTTAGCACCTCACAGTTGCTGAGGCTGGCTTTGAACTTGGTAATCCTCCTGCCTAAGTCTTCCAAGCTGCTGGGATTACAGTCATGTGCTATTGCGCCTGGCAGTATTTGACATTATTGACTCAAGTATTTCTTCTTAGAATTATCTATGCTTGATTTCCACGTACTGCATGATTCTGTATCTTGCATTATTATTATTGCAGGTCATTATTGACTTACTTTTCCCAACCCTTAAATATTCAGTCCTTATTATTATTTTTTATTTTTTAACTCTTCTATACTCACTCAATATCCCTTTCTCTCAAAAATCTTTTATTTAACAAAGAAGGAACTGATGTAAAAATGTGGATGAGGTGCTTTTAAATACAGATAAGTAAAACTCTTTAAGATGTCTTGAGATACACAAATGCGGGATATATTCATTACATCTGAAGTAAAAATACTTTATTTAATATAAGTATTTCCATTAATAAATAGGACACTTTTCAATATCAAACCTCCCTGTTGGAAGTCTTATTACAAGTAGTAATAAAACAGGAATGGGAGAAAGAACAGGGATTCCACTAGGTATAGAACCAAGACACAGGGCTAACTATTGCTTTCCACCAGATAAAGCAAGCCGTGATGTACTGTGATCTTAATTTCCTATGATTGTCCTCACACTCTCAGGTGTGATGGTCCCTCTGCCCCTAACCAGCATAGCAGACATAGCAGTATAATCTTAATTTACTCTTCCAGTTACTACTCCTCCATACAAAATCCTCATTTTTAGCAAGAGTTATCCACAGGCATATATGCATGCTTTTACTCAGGTTTTTTCTCCCCAAATGCCACTACCATTCAAAAGACATTGATTATATGTATTTTAATGTGCCCATTATTTTAAAAAAATTTAGTTGTATATGGACACAATACATTTATTCTATTTTTATTTTTATGTGGTGCTCAGGATCGAACCGAGTACCTCACATATCTAGGCAAGCATTCTAACACTGAGCCACAACCCAGCTCTGCCCATTATTTTTATATGCATAGTTTTCATTCAAGCTAAATAGAAAGCTCCTGATTATGAGAAGCATATTCTGTTGTCTATCTTGCCTCAACAGAACACATTCTCAACAAATATTTGTTGATTAAAAATATCCACAGTTCATTTTAATTAACACCTCAGAGTTCTTGGAAATTAATTCTATATCTATATTTTGACTACTTACTTTTATTTACATGTTCTTATTAAGAAAAGCAAATTTAAAATGTTTTAAAACTTTAAAAAATTTCATAAATATGAATGTTAAGACATTTAAAAATAATATTATTACCAATTTACTTTCATTTCCCTTGTTTTAATTCTTCCTTCCATTGGAAATCTATAAATAAAAACCCAAGGCAAAAATTTTATTATTTGTTTCCACTAAATAAACCACTTAAAATTATTTAAAAGATATGTAATTTCTGTACCTGATGGTTACCCGATTTGGATCTTTGTTCAAAGTATTCAGTGTTTTCTTTTCATTTATCCTTAACTGCACATCTAGAAATTCATTGCAGCTAGCTATCATTGCAACCTATAAAATTTAAGCATTTGTCAATTTAATTAAGTACACTTTTTTATTTCCTTTCTTTCATCTTCTTTCTCTAAATTTATTTATTTTTTTATGTTGTCTTGGGCCATCATAGTTTTATTAGTTAACATAACAGTTAAAAACCTGCCTTATACATTTTGCTTTTTTAAGGATTTACTTATTTACTACATCTTATGTACGTACATACATCTGTTATATGTCATGATGATGAGGCCTATAATGTTGTTAGACATTAGAACTATACCAATAAAATTGTAAAGATTAACAAGATAAAATTTACAATTCAATGCCCACCACATAGTAGCAGGCACTCAAAAAATGTTGTTTTTGTTACTACTACAATTACTACTATTATCTGCTTTTCTATAGTTTACAACTCATTATCCCAAGTATTCAGTATTGGAAAGAATGCTTTATATATTAAGAATTTGGATAATATAGCCCAGTTCTGCCAGATAACTGGGCAAGAACTCTCTGTGCTTTGTTTTCCCACATCTGCAAAATAAAACTAACTCTAATTTTCCTACATATTTGCTGAACTCAAGATAAAATGAGTTACTATCAATACTGGGCATTTTCTATTCCTGATTTCTTCTTAGTAAGAATAATATATACATGAAAATATAAATCTTCCAAGGTGATCTCGAAATCTGTACACGTGGAAAAATAAGATTACATACCCCATTTGAATCAAATGTATGATATGTCAAGATCATTGTAATGTTTTGAGCAACTAATAAAAAAATTAAAAAAAAGAAACAAAAAGAAAATATAAACCTTTCACCTTTTAACATTTTTGTTCATGTGACTCCTTAATAATAGACTTTTATTGTTCAATTTTTAGTATAATCTTATCAGTCAGATATTTAAAATAGAAATGAATGGCTTAAATTTGAGAATAAATATTTTCTTTTGCAAATCTCTTATTTCCTGTTCATATCTTCAGTAAAGGAAGAAAGGACCAATGTAATTACCATACTCCAACAATATACCCATGTTCTGTTAATTCCTGCAACTGCAAATTTTCCCCCACTAGTTGATATTTTAGTATTTTTCTCAACAATCACTTTTTCTGGGGTATCACCAGTTCTCCTCTATTTTCACTGTTACTGCTATTCTGATACAAAAGACTTAGTAAGGGACTGCAAGTACAAGGCACCACTGCACCATGTTGCAACTCGTCATCATACATGGCAGACTCACCTAATATGTGATGCTATATTATCTTGGATTCCTGCATATTACATTTGGTAGGCACTACCAAGGTAATCATCATTGACAGGCAAATTGGGTAATTCTTGCATATTACATTTGGTAGGCACTACCAAGGTAATCATCATTGATAGTCGCCACACCTACTTTATGTATATATACTTTCTAAGTTCCAATAAGAAATACAATATATTCTAAGGAGGAATATTCCATATCACATGATCAGAGATACACTGAGGCATAAGCATCATTAGAAATGATCATTCATTCTTAAATTATACAAGATATAAATCAGTAGTTTCTTCAATATCATTCTGTACTCTATCATTATCTATTTATTTTCTAGTGAAAATTAATTTACCAGATCTGATAAAGATTCTTTTCCACTGATTGTACAAAATTTCTTCACTGTTTCAAATGTAATATAATACCAAGCCATCAGTCTTCCTGCCTCTGTGAGAAAAGATGGAAAAATAAACATATCCCACATTAGCTGAAACACCTTACCTTTTCACCAGTTTAATAAATATCTCCTTAATATCTACTCTGTGTCTACAGTGATACCTGGCACAAAAGATGTACCAAAAACTGTACAACACACATCTCTGGAACTTGTAGATTGCCTAGGGAGATGATTACATGTTAAGTAGCTAGAGGACAAAATCCAGAGAATGATAATATTTAAATATAAACTTAAGAGGAAATTAAACCTAGGAGAATGGTCAGTATAGAATGGCTTAGTACAGAAAATGGGTCTTGAGCAGGATTTTAAAAGTGACTAATGTGCTTTGGCAGCAAGGAAATAAAACCAATGAGTTTGGGAAAAATCAAGGATTGTTTATTGAAAGAGTAAAATTAAAAAGACTAGCTTTAGAATACTGTAATGAAAGGTATGGCTTAATAGTGATTATAAGTTCAGGTCAACTGAGTTAGAATCCTTGTTTTCTCCACTTATGAGGTAGATAGATAATCATATGCAACTTTCGTACCAGTTTCTTAAAGTACTGTGGGATAATAAATGTATGCCTCTTGGAAATTTGTGAAGAAAATTAAGTGCAATTTAAAAAACTACATATACAGTACCTGGCATAGTGATTAACCTTAATAAATGTTACCTACTTTTGTTATTAAGAAATGATGATAGACTAGAGAGGCCCATAAAGAGCCTTGAAATGCTATTTAAAGGAGTTTACATTTTGGATTTGATTTGGAAAATAACAGAGGGCCACTTAAAAGTATCAAGAAGTAGTTTAATTGAATTGGAGTTTCAAAATAAACTGTACAAAAAATAGAAAAGCAGGTCAGTTGGGAATAGGGGGTGAACGCCGTAGGGGTAGGTAACTGATGAAAGATATACACATAAGAAGATACTAGAGGACCGGAGGAGGAAGCCAACCGGCGGGCCAAGCCAGATGGGAAGAGGAAGCCCGGCCCCGCCCCGTATGCTAGTCCGGAGGAAGCCCATCAACCCTTAAAACCCATCAAAGGGGGTGTGGCTACCAGCACGGTTCTGCGGCTGATCCAGGTACCCGGTTTCCAACTCCCCCACCCTTAGCTGCGATAACTCAAAATATTTCCCACAAGCTTTTGGGGATTGTAGCTATCAACGAAAAACAACAACTGTACAGGCACCTGGTTTATACCTCAGAGACTAGAGTAGGGAAGATACAGGTGGAAGCTCATTTCCTTTCACACTGGCTATACCCACCACCCTGAATACAGAGGCTCAAGCTAGGAATAGACAACGCCACCTACTGGAAGCAAGGAAAACAGTGTTCTGAGAGACTTTTTTTTTTCTTTTTTCTCTTTCTCTCTTCTCTCTCTTCCACAACTTCAACATATGTGAAACCAAGAACTGTGCATGAACAACCGAATTACCAAAGTAATATAATATAGAGGAATTGCATATACCCCACCTTCCCACAATTTTTAAAATTTCTATCTTACTTTCCTTTTCCTTCTCTTATTTCTCTTTTCTTCCTTGTTATTTTTTTCCTTTTTTTTTCATTCGTATTCTCTCTATCCCACTCTCAATCTCCTAACTATTGCTATCTATACATAGGGTAACTATCTAAATACAGATAGGAGGTTGAATCTATACATTCTTCCATAAATTACCAGTCTATTGGTTAGAGTTCTCCAAAGGTGCTAAGTTAGTTTAACCTCATACCCTCACTCCTTTCCCTCTAAGTATAACATCCTTCGTCTGAAATTAAGTTTTCTATATGCCACCAGATATGGTATGCCTTTTATGAAACTAATGAATATATTCTTAAGTAATAATTAAAACCAATATCTATAGACTTAGAATCTAACTATAAATGTATTAATAATGAAAACTTGTGCTTAGATAATGTACTGTTGATATTGGGAACTGTTAACATTGTCTTTCTCTGCAAAAGGGGGATTTTGGAGCTATACAAGAACAATACAAATATATAAGGGGAAAAACATTAACACAACAGTTTCACAAAACTAGAAAGAATGATGAGCAGTATGAAAAGACAAGGAAAGAAAGGACCACAAACAATACAGGTCAATTCAACATTAGATGAGGTAATATCTGCAGCTGATGGAATGTCAGACAAAGAGTTCAGGATATACATGCTTCAGATGATCTGGAGTCTCAAGGAAGACATTATACAGCAAATTCAGACAATGAAAAATCACTTTGACAATGAATTACATAAACAAATTCAAGAAGCAAAAGATCAACTCTATAGGGAGATAGAGGATATAAAAAACAAACAGAAATCCTGGAAATGCAGGAAACAATAAACCAAATTAAAAACTCAAGTGAGAGTATTACCATCAGAGTAGAACACGTAGAAGATAGAACTTCAGACAACGAAGACAAAGTTTTTCAACTTTAAAAGAACATAGACAGCTCAGCGAGAATGTTCAGAAATCATGAGCAGAACATCCAAGAATTATGGGATAACATAAAGAAACCAAACCTAAGAGTTATTGGGATACAAGAGGGTATAGAGGTCCAAACCAAGGGAATGAGAAATCTATTCAATGAAATAATTCTAGAAAACTTCCCAGACTTAAAGAATGAAAAAGAAATCCAAATACTAGAAGCCTACAGGACACCGAATGTGCAAAATCATAAGAGATCCACACCAAGACACATAATAATGAAGATGCCCAACATACAGAATAGGGAGAGAATCTTAAAAGCCACAAGAGAGAGGAAGCAGATTACATTTAGGGATAAACCAATCAGGATAACTGCTGATCTTTCAACACAGACTCTGAAAGCTAGAAGATCCTGGAACAACATATTTCAAATGCTGAAAGAAAAAGGGTTCCAACCAAGAATCATGTACCCAGTGAAATTAAGCTTCAGGATTGAAGATGAAATAAAAATCTTCCATGATAAAAAAAAGTTAAAAGAATTTGCAGCTAGAAAACCAGCTCTTCAAAACATCCTTGGCAAAACATTACAGGAAGAGGAAATGAAAAATAACAATGAAAACCAATAGCGGGAGGTAGTACAGTAAAGGAAAAACTAATCATAGAGGAAAAACAAATCATGTTAAGTAACATACATAATCAAATATGGCTGGAAATACAAACCATATCTCAATAGTAACCCTAAATGTTAATGGCTTAAATGCACCAATCAAAAGACATAGGCTAGTAGAATGGATTTAAAAAAAAGATCCAACAATATGCTGCCTACAGGAGACTCATCTGATAGGAAAAGACATACACAGACTGAAGGTGAAAGGTTGGGAATAATCATATCACTCATATGGACCCCGGAAGCAAGCAGGGGTGTCCATACTTGTATCAAATAAAATAGACTTCAAGCCAAAGTTAATCAAAAGGGATAAACAAGGACACTACATACTGCTCAAGGGAACCATACACCAACAAGACTTGACGATCATTAATATATATGCCCCAAACAATGGTGCAGCTACGTTCATCAAACAAACTCTTCTCAAGTTCAAGAGTCAAATAGACCACAACACAATAATCATGGGAGATTTTAACACACCTCTCTCACCACTGGACATATCCTCCAAACAGAAGTTGAATAAAGAAACCATAGAGCTCAATAATACAATTAATAATTTAGACTTAATCGATATATACAGAATATACCACCCAACATGAAGCAGATGCACTTTCTTATCAGCAGCACATGGATCCTCTCAAAAATAGACCATATACTGTGTCACAGGGCAAATCATAGCAATTACAAAGGAGTAGAAATACTACCATGCATTTTATCTGATTATAATGGAATGAAATTGGAAATCAATAACAAAATGAGAAAGGAAAAATCCTACATTACATGGAGATTAAACAATATGCTACTGAATGAACAAAGGGTTACAGAAGACATCAAAGAGGAAATTAAAAAATTCTTAGAGGTGAATGAAAACTCAGACACAACATATCAAAATCTCTGGGACACTATGAAAGCAGCACTAAGAGGAAAATTCATTTCATGGAGTTCATTCCTTAAAAGAAGGAAAAGCCAACAAATAAATGACCTCACACTACACCTCGAAGGCTTAGAAAAAGAAGAACAAATCAGCAGCAAATACAGTAGAAGGCAAAAAATAATTAAAATTAGAGCTGAAATCAATGAAATCGAAACAAAAGAAACAATCGAAAAAATTGACAAAACTAAAAGTTGGTTCTTTGAAAAAATAAATAAGATTGATAGACCACTAGTCACGCTAACAAAGAGAAGAAGAGACAGAACCCAAATTACTAGCTTACGGGATGAAAAAGGCAACATCACAACAGACAATTCAGAAATACAGAAGATAATTAGAAATTATTTTGAAACCCTATACTCTAATAAAATAGAAGATAGTGAAGGCATCGATAAATTCCTTAAGACATATGAACTACCCAGATTGAGTCAGGATGATATAAACAACCTAAACAGACCAATATCAAGTAAGGAAATAGAAGAAGCCATCAAAAGACTACCAACCAAGAAAAGCCCAGGACTGGATGGATATGCAGCAGAGTTTTACAAGAACTTTAAAGAAGAACTAATACCAATACTCTACAATCTATTTCAGGAGATAGAAAAAGAGGGAGAACTTCCAAATTCATTCTATGAGGCCAATATCACCCTGATTCCCAAACCAGATAAAGACACCTCAAAGAAAGAAAACTACAGACCAATATCCCTAATGAATTTAGATGCAAAAATCCTCAATAAAATTTTGGCAAATCGGATACAAAAACATATCAAAAAGATCGTGCACCATGATCAAGTAAGATTCATCCCTGGGATGCAAGGCTGGTTCAATATACGGAAATCAATAAATGTTATTCACCACATCAATAGACTTAAAGATAAGAACCATATGATCATCTCGATAGACGCAGAAAAAGCATTCGACAAAGTATAGCATCCCTTTATGTTCAAAACACTAGAAAAACTAGGGATAACAGGAACTTACCTCAACATTATAAAAGCTATATATGCTAAGCCTCAGGCTAGCATCATCTAAATGGAGAAAAACTGAAGGCATTCCCTCTAAAATCTGGAACAAGACAGGGATGCCCTCTCTCACCACTTCTATTCAATATAGTTCTCGAAATACTGGCCAGAGCAATTAGACAGACAAAAGAAATTAAAGGCATTAAGATAGGAAAAGAAGAACTTAAGTTATCACTATTTGCAGATGATATGATCCTATACCTAGAAGACACAATGGGTCTACAAAGAAATTACTAGAGCTAATAAATGAATTCAGCAAAGTGGGAGGATATAAAATCAACACGCATAAATCAAAGGCATTCCTGTATATCAGCGACAAAACTTCTGAAACGGAAATGAGGAAAAACACTCCATTCACAATATCCTAAAAAAAAAAAAATACTTGGGAATCAACCTAACAAAAGAGGTGAAAGATTTATACAATGAAAACTACAAAACCCTAAAGAGAGAAATAGAAGAAGATCTTAGAAGATGGAAAAATATACCCTGTTCATGGATAGGCAGAACTAACATCATCAAAATGGCGATATTACTAAAAGTTCTCTATAGGTTCAATGCAATGCCAATCAAAATCCCAACAGCATTTCTTGTAGAAATAGATAAAGCAATCATGAAATTCATATGGAAAAATAAAAGACCCAGAATAGCAAAAGCAATTCTAAGCAGGAAGTGTGAATCAGGAGGTATAGCGATACCAGATTTCAAACTGTACTACAGAGCAATAGTAACAAAAACAGCATGGTACTGGTACCAAAACAGGCGGGTGGACCAATGGTACAGAATAGAGGACACAGAAACCAATCCACAAAATTACAACTATCTTATATTCGATAAAGGGGCTAAAAGCATGCAATGGAGGAAGGATAGCATCTTCAACAAATGGTGCTGGGAAAACTGGAAATCCATATGCAACAAAATGAAACTGAATCCCTTTCTCTCACCATGCACAAAAGTTAACTCAAAATGGATCAAGGAGCTTGATATCAAATCAGAGACTCTGCGTCTGATAGAAGAAAAAGTTGGCTACGATCTACATATTGTGGGGTCGGGCTCCAAATTCCTTAATAGGACACCCATAGCACAAGAGTTAAAAACAAGAATCAACAAATGGGACTTACTCAAACTAAAAAGTTTTTTCTCAGCAAGAGAAACAATAAGAGAGGTAAATAGGGAGCCTACATCCTGGGACCAAATCTTACTCCTCACACTTCAGATAGAGCCCTAATATCCAGAGTATACAATGAACTCAAAAAATTAAGCAATAAGAAAACAAATAACCCAATCAACAAATGGGCCAAGGACCTGAACAGACACTTCTCAGAGGAGGACATACAATCAATCAACAAGTACATGAAAAAATGCTCACCATCTCTAGCAGTCAGAGAAATGCAAATCAAAACCACCCTAAGATACCATCTCACTCCAGTAAGATTGGCAGCCATTATGAAGTCAAACAACAACAAGTGCTGGCGAGGATGTGGGGAAAAGGGTACACTTGTACATTGCTGGTGGGACTGCAAATTGGTGCGGCCAATTTGGAAAGCAGTATGGAGATTCCTTGGAAAGCTGGGAATGGAACCACCATTTGACCCAGCTATTGCCCTTCTTGGACTATTCCCGGAAGACCTTAAAAGAGCGTACTATAGGGATACTGCTACATCAATGTTCATAGCAGCACAATTCACAATAGCTAGACTGTGAAACCAACTTAGATGCCCTTCAATAGATGAATGGATTAAAAAAATGTGGCATTTATACACAATGGAGTATTACTCAGCACTAAAAAATGACAAAATCATGGAATTTGCAGGGAAATGGATGGCATTAGAGCAGATTATGCTAAGTGAAGCTAGCCAATCCCTAAAAAACAAATGCCAAATGTCTTCTTTGATATAAGGAGAGCAACTGAAAACAGAGCAGGGAGGAAGAGCATGAGAAAAAGATTAACATTAAACAGGGACGAGAGGTGGGAGGGAAAGGGAGAGAGAAGGGAAATTGCATGGAAATGGAAGGAGACCCTCATTGTTATACAAAATTACATATAAGAGGATGTGAGCGGAAAGGGAAAAAAATCAAGGGAGAGAAATGAATTACAGTAGATGGGGTAGAGAGAGAAGATGGGAGGGGAGGGGAAGGGGAATAGTAGAGGATAGGAAAGATAGCAGAATACAATAGTCACTAGTATGGCAATATGTAAAAACGTGGATGTGTAACCGATGTGATTCTGCAATCTGTATTTGGGGTAAAAATGGGAGTTCATAACCCACTTGAATCAAATGTATGAAATATGATATATCAAGAGCTTTGTAATGTTTTGAACAACCAATAAAATAAAAAAAGAAGATATTAGATTCAATTTTAAGTTGTTTAAAAGCATTTCAAAGAATTTCAAGCATTGTGAACATACACAGAAAACAGCTGGGAAGATGAAAGTAACATGCTGCTTCTCAAGGAAAGGGTCAACATTTATGTAGGCACTACTGGTTTTGCTGAGAAAGAGAATATTTTTGGTATTTCAACAGAGTTACAGGCATGGAAGACATGGTACAGCAGAGAGAATTAACAATCAGAGATAGGGAAGTAGCCAACCCAATTTAAGAGCCATTTTCTCAATTAGGATCTTGGTGAATATGTCAGCCAAAATGTGGGTGATGCAGTGAGTCAAGGAAAGGAGCTTCTAAGAGAAGTATGTTAGGAATCATGAGTAGGATTATCAAGGGAACTAGTATATTAATCTTTATTTTATATTTAAACATGTTCCTTTCATTCTTGATGTTTTAAAATTAATGTAAGTATCTCCCTGCTAGAGAAAATGAAAAGTTTTAAGAAAAAACTTGATACTTGCTGGCTTATTAGCAGGGATGAAGCTCTTAGATAAGACAGAAAAAATAACCTTGAATGAAAACCATGAAGAAAAGGAGTCAAAGTTGAAGGAATGGAAAGAAATGAGAAAGATCTGAAAGTAAACAGGAAATATAGGCAATTTGCTATCAGGAGAGCTAACAAAAGCTCTCACAGTATTGAATAGTCAGTTTCACAGTAACAAATTCAGATTGATTCAATTTAAAGACCATAGAGTTTTCAGGGAGGACATGCAGGCCATGAGATTGTAACTCTCAGACCTTGCAATGGTTAATCTGAATTGTCAACTTGATTGGATTAAGAGATGCTGATGATTAGGAGGCTTCTGGGTGTGTCAATGAGGGTGTGTTTAGGATTGGCATGTGGGATAGCCAACTGAAGTGGAGACTCTCCCTAAGCATGGACAGCACCATCCAATAGGATGGCAGCTTGGATAGAATAAATTTGGAAGAACAAGGAAGCAGCAGTAGATGCAAGCTCCATTCTTCTTGAATGGGTTCTTGATTGCTGCAGCGATCACCTGAGGATATCAGACTCTTGCTTCTTCACTCTTCCAAAGTGGACTCTGCCAGTGTTTCTCCAGGGAGTTTCCAGAAGCCTGTGGTCTCAGACTAGGGTAGCACTGTTGATCCCTCTTGTTCTGGAGCTTCAGCCTTTTGAACTGCGCAGCTATTGGTTCTTCTAACTTTCCAGCTTGCAGATAGCCCCTGTGGACTATCCAGCTTCTGGTTGTGTAAGCCAACCTATAAATCCCTTCTTTATAATCACACTTCCTGTTGATTCTGTTCCTCTAGAGAACCCTAATACAGATCTCCTGTTGCAAGAAGTATCACTGACTGATGATTGCTGTGTTCTTAATTCATCACCATGGAATCCACACCAAGCTCATGTTTTTGTGAGATCCTCTCAATGACTGAGCATGGCAGAAAGACTAAGGAAGATCTATGAGAGAAGAAATTTCCCTGATGGACCTTTAGCTTGAAGATTCTCCACCAGCTTTGCCAAATGTACTTAGTATTTAATGGGGGCTAAGACTCTCCCTTTCTCCATCATTTCCTTCATAAAAGAAAGACCTACATTCCAATTTAATGACTCTCAAGCCTCTTTAAGTTACTATTTTAAAGGGTTAATCCTTCTTAAAATAGGCAAAACCCTGGGTCTGAGCACAAGTTAACAAATAAAAATACCTAGATATTTGAATATTACAATCACAAACTCAAAAGCAAAAACTTTAAGAAACAGAATTAATGAAACATATAAATTAATAATTGATATACAAAAAAGAAGCCCAAAAGGACAAAAAATATTAGTAATACGAAGGAACAAGAACTCATAAAAAAAAACTAATTAGAAATACTACTGGGGTTAGGGATGTGGCTCACTGGTTAAGCACCCCCAAGTTCAGTCCTTGGTACCAAAAAAAAAAAAAAAGAAAGAAGAAAGAAATACTACATAAGAAATTTCCACCCATATTAATGTCAGGCTAAATAATTATGTAACAACCCTCCTGATAAAGGTAACTACAATAGTTAAATGAAATACGAGTATCTTCTAGAAAGCATCAAGGAACTAACAATGCACACACACACATACAAACACACAGTGCGGGGGGGGGAGGGGGCTTAAATCAAACAGGTAAAATAAAAATTCCTAGGTTTCAGTCCTAAAAATTGAAGATTGTATATCTTGGGGGTAGTTAATTAATTTCATTTTTAACATAACAGCACACTTAGTCGATTTTGACTGTAAGTAGTAAACCTAATCACACTCAAAGAAACATTACCCTAGTGTGTGACAAGAATATTTTCAGTTCTAAGTCTAGATTGTGCTTTCAATGTTTAATAATTAACTGAATATGGAGTAACTGAGGAATGAAAGAGAAACCAAAGGTATTCAATATTTTATCTTAGGTTTATCAAAAATGCTAATAATAGGCAAGTAATATTTTCCCAGTTATGAACAATTCCTGTTACAGTAAAATGTTTTTATATTCATTATTCCATTTGATCATCACAACAACCCAATAAGGTAAATAGGACATATAATAGATTTCTGTTTTTCAGATAAATAACTAAGGCTCATTTAGCATAAAGTCACAGCTAGCAAGCAGTAGAACTGGGACTGAAATCCAGGTATTTAAAACCCCAAATCTATGTTCACCCTACTTCACAATATTCTAGGTCAAATGAATTCTTTTTTTCTCAATTTTCATGATTTAATAGTACAATCTGGCCAATATCATTAAATGCCAAAGTCAATTTTCAAGTCATATATGTAAGTGAAGATTTACTTTATTTTACTTGAAACTGAGGATCAGTTTTTGCAGCGCAGTTGAGAAACTAGGATCAAAAATATAATTTTAAATTAATTTACATAATGATTATAGCTACAGCTGTGAAGGTAAATTATGTTTTCAAAGAAAGGAACATAAACTGGGAATAAAGATCCACGGCCTGAAACTTTAAGCCCATAGTAAGCAGAAAGGTAAACAAAGAGAGACTGAAAAAGCAAAAGGAGAACCAAAATAGAATTTTAAGAAGAAAAAAATTAATCAGGTAGTATTCACTGATGACTGAGAAAGAAGACATGCTTATTATATATATTAAAAGAAAGAAGGTATCATATCAGATTCAAGAAGTATCACAGGAAAAATTGATAGTGGGAATAATATTCTTTATGAGGGTGAAATATCTGAGAATAAATGAAGAAGTTAATTAGTAATTCTCATGCTCCTTCTAATGAGATACCCTAGAATACACAGAAACCAATGCTCACAAACAAAATTAGACTTGTCAAAATAAGGACCAGAAAACAAGGGGAAATGTTATTAATTTAGGCCTGAGTAGGGCAGTAAATTATTTTTAAAACTCAACTTTATATTAAATACAAATAAAACATAACATAAAATAATTAACTTCTATAATAAGGTTATAAAAATGTAAAAAATGGAAGGATATGTGCCAAATGTTAAAAGATTTTAAAACAAAAACTTTTCTATATTTACCAACTTTTATATAGTTAAATATCTTTTCTTAAAAGGATTAATTAGAATAATGAAGTTGATATTTTCCCTCAAATGCTTCTAATCATGAGGGCTAAAAACCATGAAACATTTTTTTTCCTTCTTCTATTACACTATAAACAAAACTAAATGAAAAAAAGAGGGAACAGAATTGGCAGGGCTTAGGACACTCTCCCCCAAAATATGACATCATGACATATTAAGTATTTTAAACTAAAGGAATTTGAGAAGCAGTATGTGCAAGGAGGATTTTCTAATCTTCCCACAAAGCATGAACCTCTCATTTGAGATTTTCCCTCCCTATATTTGGAGGAAAACAGGATCCCATCTCTGAAGACAAAGGACAGAGAAAGGAATCTGAATGTACAGGCCTTGTTAAGTTTCCCCCAGTTTATTATACTTAGTTCATATTCCCTTTGTCCTATTATATTTCTCTATGACTTTCCATTCTTCATCAAACTTAGCATAAAAACACTCAGGTTTAACCTCTTCTTTGGGTTCTTTGGGTCTTTGTTTTCTTATGATGGCTTCCATGTCATGTGAAACTTACATTAGATAAATCTGTATGTTTCTCTTTTGTTAATCTCTTTCATTACACGGGCTCTAGCCAATGAACTTATGATGAGTAGAAGGAAAAGATACTTTTCTGCCCTTCAAGAGCCTAACGATCCAGATAATTAATGCTTGCATAAAGAAGAACTGGCAAAATATCTACAATAGTTATATAAGGTATGAAGCAACCAAAGATTCAAGCATTTCAAATCTTCCGCGAAAAGTCACCAGAATCAGTGAAGATAAATTCTCTCTATCAAAAAGATGCCCTAGACTTTTATAAAGAGTACTCATGTAAATTTATTATGCCCTTCAGCTAATAATAATGATACTCTATTGGGAATGGCTATTACAATTCAATTTACCATCATCTAAATTTTAGTACAAAAATTTTTAAGTTTAGTCTTAAGTAAGCAATTATTAAATACACTAACAACTTTCAAAGGAAAATTACCTGTTGGTTTGAAATTAACATCTTCATCCATCTTTATCAAGTCAAGAGATGACAAATCATTCAGATTCTTCAAACATAATTCTGTTCAATTATAGAAAATACATTTTAATTTTAGTAAAATAAGGAAGCAAGACAAAATAGAAGTTATTATTAAATATGCTAAAGTTATGTTTTAGTGTAATTGTTCTGGGAACAACTGTATTCCCTATTTAAGGAGTGAGAAAAAACAAAATTAAGAAGCCAAATAACATGTTAAAAAGATTTTCTAATAGTAACAGTAATACAAATAATAAAAATAACATTCAATAAGTGGTAAAATAACATTTGCCATTTGGAGCATTTAAAACGATATACATGTGCTACCTTATTTAATTCTCATAATAACACAGTAAGGTATTCGTCAATATTATTTCCATATACAGGTTAGGAGACTTAAGAATAGAATCTAAGTAACTTGTTCCAGATGTTAAGTAACTGCTTTGTTAGCTGTCTTCCATTATAGCAGTAGTTTTCTATTTCTTTTGTCTCTTCTTTAATCAAAGATATATATGCATAAATTAAAGATAGTTAAATACTTCTAAAAGTTTGTTACTTTCCCCACATCCCCATTTGCCACTTTCTTGAGGCAACCTCTTAAATCTGTCTCACCTGATGCTTTTAGTATTTACTTCCATTTCTCTGTATATTCCACCATTGCTACCTGGAAGGAACCTTTGAACAGGAAGCAATACTATTTCATGTTAATTGACAGAGATTACTAGACCAATGCTAATTGCAGTCTGGTGCTTACATTTCTTACTCTACCCCATGCTACAGCCCAGAAGTGAGGTAGTTCAGAGCAGAGTGAATATGACAACCTGTTCAATCATAAAAAAGTCAATACATTATTCAGCAAACCCTCACAGAGCTACAACAAGAAACCATCTTGAGAGGGTCCTACTGATAGAGACCAAACAGCTCTGGGGAGCAGAAAACTCAAAGAGTAATCACAATTAGGGGTCTCAGTGGACATGCACCACATTGGCTATGTGGGAGATGGCCATTCAAGACAGCTGTAGGTGGTGAGAAATATAGAATGAGTCTGATAAGTAGTTTAAGCAGCAGAGATCATGGGTTGGGACAGAGGATGGAAGACACAGAGGTCAATGGTCTCTCCCTCTGTGAGGAAAGAGAAAAGATGTGGGTATCATGGCAAGAATCCAGGTCTGAGAGTGCTGGGACTGTGGGTGGCAAAATGCTTGGTTCTCATGACTCGCCCTCTGGTGAGGAACTTGCTGGCTTGACTCACATGAGGTATCCTGATTGACTGGTTCAGCTTTGACATTTGCCAGGCCACAGTGACCATCTCACCAAGCATTCAGACTAAGGGTCTCTGGCATGAGTGTGCACATGCTCAGAAAGAAGTGTCTCCAATCCAAACATCTCAGCTAGGAGAAATCTTAATTTAATTCTCTCTTTAAAAAAAAAAAAAGCAAGTGCATAATAATTACACATAATAGTGGGATTCATTGTGACATATTCATACATGCACTTAACATAATTTGGTCAGTTTCATTCCCCCGTACCTTCCCTTGCCTTTCCCTCCTCCTTCCCCTGAAAACCCTTTCTCTACCATACCAGTTTCCCTTCTGTTTTCATGAGTTCTCTTTTTTTTCCTCTCCTTTTTGCTCTCTAGCTTCTGCATATGAATAAAAATATATGACCTTTTGACTTTCTAAATTCAGCTTTAACATGAAGCTTTAGGGGAATTTTTAACTGATATATATTTTTTCTTTTTTTCACTATTCTACCTTCTATTATTTTATTTTATTACTTTTTATATCTTTACTTTTATTATTTTAAACTTTAATTATAATTTAATAGGATTTCCCTCTTTACTCTTCCATTGTCTCATTTTCCCTTTTTAGTTTATTGTATGATTGTTTGCTACATTTTTTTGTGTAGTTATTGGTGTTATTGTTGATGCCTACTGTTTTTATACATCTGTTTTGTTTTATGTTATGTGTATTACTGTTACTAGTTTTCTTCCTTCTGAGTGGAGCAGGATATCAAGCCTACTGCTTCAAGCAGGTTGGGTGAGTGCTCTGTACAACCTTAGCACAGTTGAGAAGAAAAGCACTTTACTCTAGTCACAACCTAGTCCCACCTAAACTTTGGCAGATACTTGAACTTTGAGAACAGGGAAGATAAATACCCCCAGCTGATGACCCAGTCCCAAGTAGACATATAGTGCTATGGGGGCTCTAAGTTCTTTCCTGGATACTAGATCCCCTGGCCCCATAGCAGGGGCAGAGAGAAATAACATAACTGTTGTAGACACTGTAACTATGAGGGATCGCACCCTAGGCACTCCTATCCTTGCACACAACACATTATAAGTGCATACATTAAAAAAAGAAAAAAAACTGAAAGATCACAGATAAATAACCTAATGATGCATCTTAAGATCCTAGAAAATCTTAAATCAGTGGAAGGAAAGAGAAAATAAAAATCAGAGCAGAAATTAATGAAATAGAGACAGAAAGAACAATACAACAGATCATTGAAAGAAAAAATTGGTTCTTTGATAAACAAGATTGACAACTCTTAGCCAAACTAACCAAAAGAACGAAAGAAGACCCAAATAAATAAAATTAGTGACAAAAGAGGGATATTACATCAGATACTACTGAAATCCATACTCTCGTTAAAGACTATTTTAAAAAATCACATTCTGATAAAATGGAAACTATAGAATGGACAAATGTCTAGCAAAATTGAATGTTAAAAACCTAAACAGATCAATTACAAACAATGAGATTGAACTTCCCAACAAAGAAAAGCCCAGGAATGGATAGATTCACTGCTAAAATTCACCAAACTTTTAATGAAGAACTGACACCAGTGCTCCTGAAACTATTCCATGAGACAGAAAGGGAAAGAACTCTTCCAAACTCCTACTATAAAGTAATATTACCCTGCTACCAAAAACTAAAAAGGGCACAACAACAAAAAAGAAAATTGTAGACCAATATTCTTGATGATCATAGATGCAAAAATTCTGAATAAAATACTTGCAAATCAAAGTCAAGAACACATTAAAAAGATCATATACCACAATCAAGTTGATTTGATTCCCAGGATGCAAAGACAGTTTAACATATACAATTAATGAATATAACACCAGACAAAATCATGAACAAAATCAAATGATCATCTCAATAGAGGCTAAAAAAGCCCTTGATAAAATTCAACATACCTTCATGAGAAAAAAGACATATAAAGAAACTAGTTATAGAAGGATCACATCTCAACATTTTAAAGACTATATATAACAAATGTATAGCAAATATCATACTGAATGGGGACAACTAAAAGCATTTCCTCTAAAACAGGAATAAGACAAGAATCCATCTACTGTCATTAATCCTATTGAAATTTTAGCCAGAGCAATAAGGCAAGAGAAAAAAAAATGAGAAGCATACAGGTAGGAAAGGAAGAAGTCCTTTGCAGATGATATGATTCTATCCTTAGAAGACCAAAAGACTGTTAGAACTGATAAATGAATTCAGCAAAGGAATAGGATACAAAATTAACATTAAAATATTTTTAGCTTTTCCATATACCAATAACAAACTCACTAAGAAAGAAATCAAGAAAACAATTAACAAAAAAACAAAATTAGGAATAAACCTAACCAAGAAAGTGAAAGACCTCTACAATAAAAAATTATGTAAAACTAATGAAAGAAATCAAAGAAGACACTAAAAGATGGGGGGAAAACCTCTTATGTTTATGGATTGAGAATTCTCAGTGTTAAAATGGCTGTACCACCAAAAGCAACTTACTGATTTATTGATATCCCCATCAAAATACCATGATATTTTTCAGAGAACTAAAAAAAAAAGTCCTAAAAATTCATAAGAGAACACAAAAAAAACCCAAATAACCAAAGCAGAACTGAGCAAAAAGAGCAATGCTGGAGGCACTGGTTCTTTGAAAAGATAAATAAGATTGACAACTCTTAGCCAAACTAACTAAAAGAAAGAAAGAAAAAAGACCCAAATAAATAAAATTAGAGACAAAAGGGGTACCACAAAACCTGATTTCAAAATATACTACAGAGTCACAGTAACAAAAACAGCATAATACAGATATAAAAACAGACACACAGACCAATGGAATAGAATAGAGAACCCAGAAATAAATTCATGTGTATATATAGTCTTCTGACTCTTGACAAAGGTGCCAAAAACATGTTGGGGAAAAGATAGCCTATCAAACAAATGGTGTTGGGAAAACAGGTTATCCATCTGTAGAGAACTGAAATAGATTCTTTTTTTTTTATTGTTGGTTGTTCAAAACATTACATAGTTCTTGATATATCATATTTCACACTTTGATTCAAGTGGGTTATGAACTCCCATTTTTACCCCATATACAGATTGCAGAATCACATCAGTTACACATCCATTGATTTACGTATTGCCATACTAGTGTCTGTTGTGTTCTGCTGCCTTTCCTATCCTCTACTGAAATAGATTCTTATCTCTCACCTTATATATATAAAAAAATCAACTCAAAGTGGATCAAAGACCTTAATAAAAGGCCTGAAACCTTTGACTTTTTAATCTATTAGGAGAAATACTTCAAGAAGAACTCACGTAACTCAGGAAATAAAAGCAAGAACTGACAAATGAGATTACATCAAATTAAAAGGCTTCTGGCACAGCAAAAGAAACAATATAGTAAAGAGACAATCTACCTAACGAGAGAAAAATTTTGCTAGCTACTAATGGCAGAGAACAGTTATCCAGAATATATAAAGAACTTAAAAGACAAAAGAACAAGTAATCCAATTAAAATGAGCAGACTATTTAAATAGACATTTCTCAAAAGTAGTACAAAAAGGAATACAATAAATACATGAAAAATGTTCAACAACTTTAGTCATCAGGGAAATGCAAATAAAAATTCCCTTCAATAACATCTTACCTCAGTCAGAATGACTGTCATCAATACAAAAACAAACAAAATATAACAAATGCTGGCAAGGTTCGGCAGAAAAACCAGAATAGTATTCAGCCATAAAAAATGAAATTATGTCACTATGTTAAGTGAAATAAAGCAGACACAGAAACATAAGTATCACATGTTTTCTCTTACACGTGAAAACCTTAAAAAAAAAAATCCTGAAAGGAGAAGAAGAACTATTAGGGGAAAGAGGAGGAGGCGGGGGAGGGTAAAAGAGGGCAGTAGGAAGGATGGATATGATTAAAACATGATCTATGCATATATGGAAATGTCACAGTAAAATCCATTAATCTGTACAATTAATGAGTTAATTTTTATAATAAATAAGAAGGAAAAAGTATCTTTGCCAAGCTTTATTTGTGTGAAAAAAGTATTATTTTTCTAGACAAGTTTATTTTTTAAAAAATTATAAAAAAATCCTTAACTGTAATAATAACTGATGTTTTTCATTAAAATATACAGAATATATATTTTATAGAAGGAATTACAGCTAACCTTGTAATTTTGCTTCAATTCCATCTTTGTTCAATCCAGATGTAAAACCTGTATAAGTCATGAAAATATATAAAAAATAAAATGAGTTTAATTCATCTTTATAGTCTCAATTTATATTCCACTTAACTAGAAAAGAGCATCTAATTAAATCTTATATAGGAAAAAAGAAAATAGCTTGGTAAGTTCAAGCAAGGCTTAAATATCTATAGAACACAACCACTATTTTGAAATCCTTTCATACAATTGGCTCTCTTTTGCTTATTATATTATGTAAAAGTGATCAGGAATATTATATTTTAAAAGGAATGATGAGAACAGACTTCTAATGTTTATGAATAATAAATTTCTGTCAAGTGATGAATATTTTCTAGTGGACTTTCATTATAAAATAGATGTGCCTATGAAAAAATGTTTGATAATACTATCACTTTAGAAAACTGCTATATACTGAAGTTGAAACTACACATACTCAATAATAGTAATTTCACTCTTAGGCATTATGTATACAAGGGTATCAAACGACATATAACAAAGTTGATAGAGGCATTATTTAAAATATTTTATATTTATTTTTTAGTTTTAGGTGGACACAATATCTTCACTTTTTTTTTTTAAATGTTGTGTTGAGGATGGAACCCAGCGCACCGCGCATGCCAGGCAAACGCGCTACCTCTTGAGCCATATCCGCAGCCTTATAATGGCATTATTTAACTAAGAATTTTCTTTTATCAAAAGATTCCTTAAGAAAGTGAAAAGTCAAGCCTGATTGTGAGAAGACATTTAATACATATATTTGGCAAATAACTCATCCAGAGTATGTCAAGAACTCCTCTGTATTAATCATAAATATACAAACAATTGAAGTAAAAATAGATGAAAGACTTGAAAGGACATTTCACAAAATAGCATATCTAAATGCCCGATAAGCGTATGAAAAGATTCTCATGCTAATATTTGTCTTAGAAATACAAAATAAAATCACAAAGAAACCACTACACACACACACATACACACACACACACACACAAAAGAATGGCTGAAATAAAACCAACCATTGACAAGAACGTAAACCAGGATGTAAAGCAACTAGAATTCAGCAACTAGATTTTTTTTTTTTTTTTTTTTGGTAGTGCTAGGGATTCAACCCAGGGCCTCCAGGGCCTTCTGCATGCTAGACAACTGCTCTACCACTGAAGTACCCATCCAGGTTCTTTTCAGATGGATGGGATATCACTATGTTGCCCCAGCTGGCCCAGAACTTGTGCAAGGCTCAAGTGATACTCATACATTAGCCTCTCATGTAACTGGAACTACAGATCGCTTTACCTTGCTAGACTTAGAATTCTTACACATTGTTGCTGAAAGTGTAAATTAACTCAACTGCTTTGGAAAATTACTGCATTTGAGGGTATCTACTAAAGCTAAACATGGTTAATAAGTCTACCTGATTTACTCCCAAGTATATACTTGAAAAAAATGAATGTCTTATCCATCAAAAGACATGCTGAAGAATATTCATAGTAGTTTTATTCATTACAGTAAAAAATTGAAAATGACCCACATGTCCTTCAAAAAGAAAATGGATGCTTAAATTGTGGTATATTCATACAACTGGATATTTAATAACAACAAAGTGCAAATTACTACTAAAAATCCAATAATACGAATAAATTTCATAACAATATGTTGAGCAAAAGAAACTAGAGCTAAAAAGAGTAAATACCATACATACGTATACACACATATGCCTACATTGATATGAAGTTCAAGAATAGACAAAACTAACTAACCTATGGTGAAAGAACAGTATTTACTTCTGGGTGTGTAGATACTAACCAAATCAGCATGAGGGAACCTCTGGGAAATTCTTTGTATCTTGATCTGGGCAGTGGTTTTGTGTGTGTGTGTGTGTGTGTGTGTGTGTGTACACATGTAAAATTTCACTGACATTGATATTAAAGATTTGTACATTTTATTGTATATTAGTAATAACTCAATATAAAAAGGAACTGCAATATATATGTATTTAAATTTAAAAAATAACTACAAAAATAAAGTGATCATGAGAAGGAAAAAATACAAATTAAAGCATATCATTATTCACACATAATATTTTTAAAAATATACAACTATACACCCTTAAGGTAAGGCTGAAGAAATAGAAGGAATATGGCATTCTCAAACACTGCTATAGCTATGAAAATTGAAAACCAGTCACAAATTCAGAATAAGAAAATAGCTAAACACTAAGTACAGAAAAAAAAACTGTAACTTATTTTAAATTACTTTAGGCATTTTTGCTATTTCTACTAGAATTGAATTTTTCTACTATATCTGTTTTTAAAGGCATTGATTTCAAAGCTTATTAAAAGACTAGAAGTAAAACAGATAAAAGTTTTCTCACTTTTTTCTACTTTTGCTTCTAAACATATTTATGATGCTGTTACCTTTTATTACCTTTTAGTTTCTGGAGTCTATTCAGTAACTTATTAGTCTAAACAGAGTCACAGCAGGATTTTAAAAAGTACTACTTTTCTAGGTCAGAGTAACAAACCATAATGAGATGGGTTTTTCAAGGCTCTGATATAAAGCAAAGTTGATCGTATCCATTCCAAAGCAACATTCACATCTGTGATGGTATGCAATACTATCTCTGCATTTAAATGTTCAATAAGATGTCTGTGCAAACTAATGGGGGGAAAAAACACCTCTGCATTACTAATATTTATTTCAGTACTATAACTCTTACTTTTTAAACTTTAATAATATATAATATACTCATTGCTACATTAATAATTCATGAAAGACAATTTAATTTCAAAAACTGTAAGAAAACCTTAAGTCAGTTCAACTCTTAAAAATTTTTACATTTCTCTTTACTTCATTGGTCTAGAAGGCAAACTATTACTTAAGAAAGTGTATATGTGTGGTGGTGGGGGGAGAAAATATTCTATTTTCCCCAAGAAAAAAATATATCAAATACTCTACTAAAAAGTCCCAGATTATCTCTCTTATTATTATTATAAATTAAAATTTTAAAGATATAAAAATATTTCCACTTACTACAAATTAGTAATTATAAATGTATATAATTTAGTATGTAAATTATAATGATAATTAGTAAGAACTTACTACAAGGTAGGCCTTTTATAACAAGGATACATGTTACCATATGCTTTTAATAAACATCACTGAATAAAATTATTCTATTATCTTTTTTAAAAAAACTACTAAATTTCTTAAAATAACACAAACATTCTAATTAAATTATTAAAAATTTTCTGAAAAATAGCCTTAAAACTAAAAATTTCCTTTTAATATATTAAAAGAAAATACTTGTATTAGTATTATTATCTTTTTTGGAATTTTTCTGTATTACCTGCTTTCTACAGTGTCACTACACGCTAACATTTGAATGTACTTCTCTCTTGTATTTAACCGAGTCATAATAACTGCTGTAGCTGTAGAGTCAAACTAGAAATAAACAAACATCACATAGGTAAATTCAGTAAAGAAGGACATATTGTGGCACCAGTCCTTTTATTTTCTCTCTCTCTCTCTCTCTCTCTCTCTCTCTCTCTCTCTCTCTCTTTGTAGTTGTAGATGGACAAGAATGCTTTTATTTCTTTATGCAGTGCTGAGGATTGAACCCAGTGCTGCACCGGTGTTAAGCAAGCACTCTACCATTGAGCCAAAGCCTCAGACCTGCACCAGTCCTTTTAATACTTCAAGACTTTAAATTTTATATTAAAGAGTTTCTTACCCCTTTGTCTTAAATAACAGGTCAAAAGGCCTAAAAAATGCTTCTGAATTTAAATGTTAAATTTAATTTTAAAACCTTCCAAGAGTATGAATGTAAATGCCACTTTAGTTTCAATGTAACAAAATTTTGGCAATGTTAAAATCAAAGCAAACTTCAGTAACTAGGTAAAAGTTTGTTTTTTTTGTTTTTTGTGGCGGGGTACCAAGGATTAAACTCAGGGCACTCAACCACTGAGCCATATTCCCAGTCCTATTTTGTACTTTATTTAGAGAAAAAGAGTCTCACTGAGTTGCTTAGCACCTTGCTTTTGCTGAGGCTGGATCCTCCTGCCTCAGCCTCCCGAGCTGCTGGGTTTACAGGTGTGCGCCACCGTGCCCAGCTAGGTAAAAGTTTTAAGATTTGATGTAGTTTACACATGATCTAATTTATCCTACATAATTATAAATATGTATAACTTAATATTTTGACATTCTTTGAAAAGATATTCTTCCTGAATGTTGCCTTAGTAACCTATATGAATGACTTCTTCAATCAAGTATTTGTCAGAATAGGGTAAGTTCTGAAATGTATATAAGCTGACTTTTAATTGTTACAACGCCTGGGGACACTACTGGAATTTAGTGTTAGAACCCAGGAATGTTCTATAATGCACATGACAACCCTATACAATGAAAAACTTACTCATCCCAAATGCTAAAAACATCCCTAGATTCAGAATAAAACAAAACAGAACCCCCAAAACTCAAAACCAAAAATCCTTCAACAGTATATTCATTCATAAATCCATCCCTTCATTAACCAATGGAAACTGAGAAACCGTGGGAGTTTGAGGAGAGGTCTGATATATCCCAGTTAGTGAGGGTTGTTTTAATTCTATTCCTTCATTAAAGTAGATTTTCTGAGTTACATAACTTTCAACTTTAATTATGAAAAGCTACTAAAAAATACACAAAACAGTTTTTATTTTGCCATGTCTCTAATACAAGTTATGAAAAGTAAAATTACTGTTACTTACTTGAGGACGACCAGCTCTACCGATCATTTGTAGAATATCTGTTTCACTGTATTCTTCAAACATCCCTCCAGCATAATGCATTGTAGATTTTATAACTACTAGGTGAGCAGGCAAGTTTACTCCCATAGCTAAAGTACTGGTAGTAACTGCATCAGATTAAGGATTATTAATCTCAAGCCTTACAATTTTTTTCACTCCAGGAAGACATTTTCTTATAAAAGACATCACTATAAATGCAGTAAGACTCATTCACAAAAAAATTTCAAAGAGGAAGAAAATAATAAAATTTTAATCTAAACTAATAACACATGCTAAAACCAAAAAATTATTAAGCTTTTACTTCTCAAATTGTACTTCATTCAATAACATGATAAAAAACTAAAAACATTGTTACCACAGCATGCACAAACATAGGTAGTTACATAATTTTAGCTTCTTAAAAGAAAAGCAGAAACAAATCATAATATTTAAGATTTTACCTTTTTCTCTTAAAAATAATTTTTCAAAATAATTTATAATATGGGTAAGAAACACATTCTACTTACAAAGAACTGGTAGATCTCCAGTAGTAAAAGCTCTTTCAACTACTTTTCTATCTGACAGCTCCATGCCAGCATGATGATAAGCAACACCATGTATTAGGATATCTATAATAAAAATATGACACCTGTCAGTTACTGTTAATATTTCATCAATTGACTCATTTTATCTATATTTGAAAATGTTATTCAAAAATTATCTCTAAACCTACCTCTCAGTTTTGAATCTCTTATGGAATATGCATACTTCTGTAACCTATTTTAAAATATCATAAAATTGTTGAGTTATTCCTATTAACATCAGAAAATTCTAAAAGTTTCTTAATTATTTTGAAACTTACAAATATAAAAGAGTTTTCATAATATTATCTAAAAACTATCTTTAAACAGAATAGACTACATAACATTCATATTTAGAAGTCCCTAATTTATTAGTTAAAACACTACAGTTCCCTTTCAAACCCACGGGGGTGGGGGAAACATTATAAATATTTATTATATTCATGGATCAGAATACGAAAGTCTATATTCATAATTTGCCTAAAATATATTTGTAAGAAATAACAAGTTTTAAAATTCTGCTATATTACCAATAAGTAAACCAAAAAGACTGAAATAAAAAAATTGTTTTTTATTGTGCTCTGAGATATGTCATGTAAAGAAAACCAGGAAAACATTAAAACAGAAGTTAATAAAGTTTCTTAATAATTTAAAAAGCAATTCTTGTACTTTCAAAGATTCTGGAGGTTGGTAGGCTTGATTTTTGAACATGTCTAAGATCCCCCAAACTGGTGTTTTTCCATTTCCTTGTTGCAGACATGAAAGTAAGAAATTAACATTAAACAGGGATGAGAGGTGGGAGGGAAAGGGAGAGAGAAGGGAAATTGCATGGAAATGGAAGGAGACCCTCATGGTTATACAAAATTACATATAAGAGGAAGTGAGGGGAAAGGGAAAAAAAAAGGGGGGGAGAAATGAATTACAGTAGATGGGGTAGAGAGAGAAGATGGGAGGGGAGGAGAGGGGAGGGGGGATAGTAGAGGATAGGAAAGGCAGCAGAATACAACAGACACTAGTATGGCAGTATGTAAATCAGTGGATGTGTAACTGATGTGATTCTGCAATCTGTATACGGGGTAAAAATGGGAGTTCATAACCCACTTGAATCAAAGTGTGAAATATGATACGTCAAGAAATATGTAATGTTTTGAACAACCAACAATAAAAATTAAAAAAAAATAAAAATAAACTCGGTTAGATAGAATGAGCATTTTGAGAATAAAAAAGTGCTCCCAAAAGTGAAAAAAAAAAAAGAAAGAAAGAAACATTATTTTATAATACTTGTGATTTTTTCAAAAGAATTCACAATGGACTGAAGAGAAGTCAAGTGGAAAGGGCAATATACTATTAAACCTAAACTATTTTTCTATAATACACAGGTATTACAGAAATGTTGCTTAATTTAATTATCAGAGTAAAATGATAAGAAAATTGATTCCCATATGTTGAAACTTAATTAAGAAATTGAAGCTGATAGGCTGAGGATTGAGCTTGGTGGTAGTGCATTTGCCTAGCATAAAGTGAGGCCCTGGGTTTGATTCACAGCACCAACAGAAAAAAAAAAAAAAAAAAACAAGAAGAAGAAAGAAAAAGAAGGAAGGAAGGAATAAATTGAATCTAGGAAGTAATATGCCTAATTTCTAACAACTAGAAAAAGTGGTACTGTTATTCAAATCTGCGTTTCTACCTTCATGTTAGTTCTAATACCAGTATTTTATTGACAAAAAAACCACAAGAATTTAAAAAGAGATAAAGAAAGAAAAAAAATGAGGGACAAAGAATGAAGAAAAACAAGAGTTGAAAGAGAAATTTTCCTTGAGTAGCTAGGCAAAAGTGGGAAATGATAAAGGAATTTAGGTACTGCATATGCTTCTGTTTAAGAAAATGATTACCTGAAACAAAATTAATAATCTGTGCAGGGATTAGGGAAAAATAGAAAGGATGGAATGTAGTGGCAAAGGGACAGACTGGTAATTTGGAAGCTGATCTGACCCAAAATCCATAATTAATAATAAGAAGCTAATATTCATTAAGTAGTAATCAAGTGCTAGTACTCCACTAAGACCTGCCAAGATTCAGGGGTAAATATGTTGAACATAAAGTCCCCCTTTCCTCAAGAAGGTTATAATCTAAGTTAAACAAATGTTTTAATAACAATTGAATAAAAGGATATTTATTACAATTATAATAAGTACTATGAAAAAAGTACAGGGTACTTATAAAAGTGAATAAAGGGAAACTGAAGATTATAGAAAACTGATATTAATGATATGACCTAAAGAATAAGTAGGAGTTAGGTAAAACAATACCAAGAAAAGAAAACATGATGCCTGACAGCCCTGGCTATAGCAGTTTAATATATTCACAGAATAGAGAGTCTTATATGGCTTGATATGAGTATAGAAAAAAAAACATGGGTCAAGATGAGTCTGAAAAATAGTTAGGCATCACATTATATAGAGTACTGCAAACCATATTAAGGATTTAGGATTTTATATTAATAACAAGACAGAGCTATTATAAAGATTTTTGATGAGAGACTGACATGATATGGAGTTTTAAGCTCCATATCATGCATCTTTTGAGAATCATATCTGGTAGTTATAACTGCAGAAACAAATTAGTTTTGCTGGTTTGCAGACAGATTTGGCATAGTACTCATCACTTTGGGTAGAAAGAGATGTTCTTTCCAAACAGATGAATGTATGTAACACTGTAAAATGTTGATTTCTACAATTGTTTAACCAGTTTTATTTTTGTACAGTATTAATGACCTAAGTTATTTTGCTATCTCATTTTTGTAAATCAAATGAAATTATCAAAGAGGATTCTATCAGTAGGTCTTTTGTACTTATGTATATATGCTGTCCAAATAAAAATAATAAATGACAAAGATTGGGGGGAAAAAATGAGCCTCAGTCAGACCCCTCTACAATGTCAAAATTTAAGAATTGGGTAGTATTATGGTTTGGATATAAGATGTCCCCCCAAAGATCCTATGTTAACGCAGGAATGTTAAGAGGTAAAGTAATTGAATTGACTGAGAATTGAATTGATTGAGAATCAGTGGCCGGTAAAGCAGGAAGAAAACTGGTAGAAGATGATCATGGAAGAGCAGAATCCAGTGTGTTAAAATAAGGTAGATCAAATATGTTAAGAGATTCATGAGAAATTACTTGGCAAGGTTTTTAGTGAAAGATAACAAAAGATACTGGATTCAAAGTGGATGAAAAAATGAAGACAGCAATATGGATAACCTTATCTTTCAAGAAATTCAGTTATGAAATAAAGATAGAATCACATCTACACTAAAGAGTTGTTATCGCAATCCTCAAAATTACTATTATTCTTATGATACAGATGAGAAACCTGAGGCTTTGTCAAGTAACTTGATCAAGGTAAGGGATAAACCCACTTTTCTCATTTCATCTAAGTGATCCTAAAAGTCCTTCTACTTCCAAGGAAAAAACCAAAAAAATTTACCTTTGTTTCTGTTCCACAGTCATAATAAATTTAGCATCTTTCACAAGAACAGAAGCAGCCTGTTGCACACCTTTCCTAGTTGCACAAAACTGAAAATACATTAATAATTTCTATATTAATCATGTTAAAAGCGAACATCACACTAAAAGATAATCAACCAACAATCCATACCACAAGTGTGGGCTTCTGATCAGAGTATGTTTGTATAACACTGGGAATTTTGTAGTTGAGGGTTAAATCAAACTTAAATTCAGTTTGGTTACTACTGCAGGGAAATCCCAGGACCACTTTCCGAAGTTTCACAGGTCTATGGCTTTCATCCATTTTCAGACATACAGCAGGTCTTTCACCATCTGAAATCCATTCTGCAATCTTGAAAAAACAAAAAAATGTACATTAAGCATTTTTTCTAGTCAAGTTTTATGGCCTAAACCCCCCAATTTTAGATTACTTTAAAGTCAAGGTATAAAAGTACTGAATCAGATAGTCTTTTTCAGTATTACATATTCCATTGATATTACTCTGTTGATAAACTGGTAAATGCTATTGGTAAATATTGCTAATAGCAGTATTTCTGTTTTTTTTTTTTTTTTTGGTGGGGGGTAACCAGGGATTGAACTCAGAGGCACTCAACAACTGAGTCATGTCCCAAGCCCTATTTTGTATTTTATTTAGAGACAGGGTCTTACAGAGTTGCTTAACTCCTTGATTTTGCTGAGGCTGGCATTGAACTCTGGATACTCCTGCCTCAGCCTCCAGAGCCACTGGGATTATAGGCATGCGCCACTGCGCCTGGCAGGTAATTTTCTAATTAGTTATTTTATTTTCCTTCATGAGAATCTAAAGTAAAATTAAAATTGCTTTGGCAAGAGTTAATAATTTTTAATCAAAACATAAACACTTGAGAGAAAGCAGAGCCAAAAGCATATTTCAGGCTCAATGCAAGAATCAGTAATTAGTTTACAGAGCTGTGTTAAGCTATCCTTATCTTTGCTTAATCTGGTTAGTAATCAGGCTCCATGCCCTGCTATGAAACTGACCACTACTTTGACAGGAGAAAGTTTCTTGTTGCACAGGAAGGAATACTGAAATATTCTCAAGGTTATCATGAGTAGGAATAAGATCACACAAGAATTTACATTCTGAGAGGAGCAGAGGATCAAGGATAAAGACTTTAACATATGGGGAAATTGAGGAAGAGGACCAGAAGAAAGGGACAGAGAAATAGCAATCAGAATTGGTAACTACCACAAAATAGAAGAAAGTTTCAAGAATTAGAGGGTATTTATATTTATATAATTATTGCTTACAAATCAATAAGTAAAAGTTTCCCAGTGTGAAAAAAGGATAAAGGGCATGACCTGGCAAGTAACAAAAAACAAAAGTTTAAAAGTTGTTGATAAATGTATTTTAAATATTTACTACAGTAAAAATCAAAGAAGAAAAAAACTTAAAATAAGATATATTAAATAATAAATTTGAGAAATATTTAATATTCAAAATTAAATAAAAATAACAATTTTATTATTATATTACACACTGTTAGGATATAGGAAAATGACAGCTGGCAGGATTCAGAGAAATGGCAGCTAAAATAAATGAACGTAACATGGAAGGCAGTGTATCCTTAAAAGTTCTGCATCCTTTGACTCAATTATTTAACTCTAGAATTCATCCTAAAAATAATTATGGATGTTTTCAAATTGCAGGATTGTTTATAATAGAAAAATGGAAATAATTTAATCTTCCATTATTATGATGTTAGATAAATAAACATGGAAATATTTGTAGGTAAAATGAAAACGTAGATCAAAAAACTATAATATTATAATTTCATGTTACTATAGTCTGAATATGGTTAGAGAGTGTGTCTCAAAATTTCCTTTGCTGGAATGCCTGTTCCCCAGTGTAGTATAGTACTGAGGTGATGGAATCTTTTAAGAGGTGGGACCTAGTAAAAGGTGGTTAGGTTACTGGGGCCAACGTTCTTGGAAGGAATTAATGCTGATCTCCCAAAGTAAGCAAGTTCTCATGAGAGTGGGTCGTTAAAAAAAGAGTGAGTCTGACTCTAGAATCTCTCTGGATTGCATGGGATTTTTCCCTCTCGGGCATACTCCTGCCATGATACTGTCCACCATGTTATGACGTAGCCAGTAGGGCCCTCACCAGGATGAACAGATGAGGTCACCCAATCTTGGACTTTCAGACTCCAAAACTGTAAACTAAATAAACCTCCTTAAAAAAAACATATTACCAAGCCTCAGGTATTTTGTTATAACAATGGAAAACAGACTGATGCACATGTAAACGTTTGAAAGGACAAAGTCTGGGTATTAGTTTTACTGTTTTTATAAACTTTAAATTTTTATATATTATTTTTGAATATGAACAAATCAAGTTTTCATTTCATGAATAAGAAAATTATTAACTGTGTCAATTTAAGGATAAAGACAAAATTTTCCATTGGAAGAGCAAATACAGGAGGTATTTTTTCTAAGAAGTGTTGGAGAAAAAAAAGCTACATTATAGTAGGCTGACAAGTAAACAGGAGTAAGAAAGTAGAGTGAAACTATCATTTTTCAAGAAGTTTGCCTAAAAATTAAAGAAAAAGGCTGGACACAGTGGTACACACCTGTAATCCCAGCCATTCAGGGGGCTGAAGTAATAGAACTACAAATTCAAGGACAGCCACAGCAACCTATGGAGATCCTGTCTCAAATAATAAATTTTAAAAGGATACACAAATTTCAGCATGTCAAAATGTAGTTCAGTGGTAGAGCCCCGGGAGTTCAAGCTCTAGTACCCCTCCACATACAAATTAAGTTGTATATTCATTATAGGAAGTATAATACTCCATGCAACTATTTCTTTACATGTCATTCTACCATTAACCATGAGATCCTCCTCAAGGACAAGTTCCATATGTTCTCACTTTTGCATCAATCATTTTGGCTTACTGCAATGCTAGGCATATAGAATTGGGGGGAGAGTTATAATCATCTCAGCAATTATTTTTATTTCTACTATACTTTTCTATACAATTAGAGACAGCTGGCTATAATGACCATGTTATTAGTCAAGTTATGACAGGTGGATGAAATCCATAAAATTAAGACTTTTAGATACTAGCTAACAACAGCCTTCTATTAAAAATATTAAACTTGAACGACCATATTTTTGTATCTGAGAAATCTAACCATAAATTTCTACAACATAAGTGACTGGTAAAAAAAAAAAAAAACCCTCACTGTTCTCTAAGATCAAAATAACTAAACATTTCACCAGTCATAAAACAAAAACCCTGATGGTATATTGAAATTCTAACTTACATCCTCAGCATTTGGAATTGTTGCAGACACAGCTACAAATCTCATTGGGATAAAAGTGCTAGTATTTTCTAAAGGCTGAGATAAAGACTGTATAGTTTTCATTCTGCTGACTACAACTTCAAGAGTTGGACCACGATATTCATCTTTTACAACATGTACCTATACAAGAAATCAAGAAAGAATCATTAGCTGTAAGACTACAATCTATTTAATAAACTAAAATGTACAATGAAATTAAAATTTTTCCTTGAGAAAATGGGCACTTTCCAGCAATTTCCCCTAGAAGCAATTAAACAAACATTGAAGTTGTCTTCTTTCTAAACATCTTTTTATGCTATCTCTGAAAGTGAATAATGTGTTCAATACCTCATCAATGAGAAATAGTCGCACCAGTTGAACCAAAGAGTTGTCTCTCCATTTCCTAGTCAAGCTATCCCATTTCTCCTACAGAAAAAGTGCAAGTAGTTTAATGTGATAAGGAATTATAATAAGTACTGTTTAGGACATCAACAAAAATTTTACCATGACATAATACAAATGACAGGTAAAGGTTTGATTGATACATTAAAAGTATTCTGAAAAAGATTTAAAGATTAAAAATTTGAATTTTGATAGTTTGGTCAGTGTTTTAAAACTAGGCCTTCAATTCTTTTATTAAATTTAACCACACAACACTTAAATTCACTGTCTGATTACATACTTTTAAACTCTACCAAGGTACTCCCTCTATAATACATAATACTTGGGCAAAAAAATAAGAGGAATAAATATGATTATAAATTATCAACAATAACAAATTGGATATTCTTTGTCCATTTTTCCTATTGGCCATTTGTCTTTTACTTATGTTTTTGTAGGTAATTTTTTTGTACCTTGAATACTATTACTTTTTTACTTTGCAAATATATGCTTCTACTTTGTATTTTCTTTGAACTTCTTATGAAAAGAAACAGATATTTTCTAATAAACCAAGGAAATAATAAAGGATAAATAATACCTACTGGAGTTGTCATAATAATATGGGCATGCTGAATCTCAAATAGGTCATCTATAACTGTATCTCCAGTGAGTTCTTTACAATTCAATCCAATTGGTCCAAATTTTTCTTTCCAGTCATCAAAACGCTGACTACATAGGGATTTTATTGGTGCCACTATAATGATACATTTTTTAATATAAATGCAATTTTAAAATTATTTTCGCAAATTTTAGTTAAGAAAATTAGGACAAAAGTATATATCTAGGTACTAATATTGACAAATTAAAAGTTAGTAATTTAGGTATATCATTTAGAGATAAAAAGGTAATCACCAAAAAGAACTAAAGATAAATAGAAATAATTACTCAGGAACTTATAGCCAAGAGTGGAGAGAGAGGTGGGGGGGTGCTGAGTGCAGAACATTAGTGCTTTTCATTATAAGGCTTTTTGTAATATTTGTGTTTTTAAACCATGTATATATACTACTTTGAGGAAATTTAAAAAAATACATACCCAGAACAGGAGAGCAGAGGCATCTATGTAAATTTCTAGAATTATAAATGTTTATTTTGTTCATTTTAACTGACCTTTAAAAAACAAGCATGTGAAGTTAAAATCCTCAATTCAAATATGACTTTTTATTTATAACTCTGAGAAAATGTGTTTTGAATTTAATGGAACAGACAAAACCAATTGTAATATATCTATTAAAAATATATGGAGGGCTGGATGTATAGGTTAATGGTAGTGTTTGTTTAGCAGTGCAAGACTTCGGGTTCAATACCCAGCACCACCAAAAAAAAAAAAAAAAAAAAAAACCCAGAAGGAGAATTTATTAGAGCTGGGAGCATAGCTCAGTGATAGAATGCTTGCCTGGCATACATACAGCCCTGGGTTTGACCGCCAGCAACACAAATAAATAAATAAAATCAGTTTCTTTAAAAATGTATGGGATATCAAATAATAATGCCTATGACTGAGCTGAATTTACTTCATTTTTGCTTTACTGAGCTTTTATTATAATTAATCACTATTCTTACAATATATACTTACTGTAAACAATTTTAATGTTCAACCATGGCAATGGTACTTCCATTAACAATCTTGTTATAGCTAGTTCGAACATTACAGTTTTTCCAGAACCAGTTGGAGCACAAATTACAAAATTTCTATCTGTATAAAGAAGCTAAAAAATAAAATTTAATCAATTATGTAACATCAAAATTTTCACACACATTCTCAACTTGTTAGAAAATATGTCTTAGGAAGACTCTAAGGAATAATAATACAAACATTCAATTATTAAAACTGTAACCTTGCTCCAGAACCTCCACCATCAAAAATAATACTATTAATATTTAATCTCTTTTATTTATCAAAGTGATATGCTAGACATAGAAAAAAATCATTCCTTTATCTTCTAGAGAAATTCTCATAAATCTAACAATTACAAATTAATCTACCTGTGAGAATTGTATATATGTATCTAACAAACATTTTCTGAGCTTCTATAAGGTACTAGTCACTGAATGTGGCACTGGGAACCAAAATGTAATCTAGTCTCTCTCCTTAGAGAGCATATAACCTGGTGAGAAGAGGAAGATAAGTAAATAATTATAAGATACTTACATCATCAAAGGCTTTGGACTGTATATAGTTGAAATATGGGAATTCTTTGAAAATACTTCTAAATTTTGCCGCTTTGAATAACATTAAGGAGTCAAATATTTCAGAAATTTAAAAACAGGTTACATCTGATTTGATTTTAAACTTCAGTTAAACTGATATTGACTCCAACAGCATTTAATAATGAGGCTTTCACATTTCTATTTTCTTAAGAAAGAAATTAACAGTTTTTATTAGAGTCTCCACTCCCACTCTGTTTTACAAAGAACTTATGAAGTCCCTATGGGGAAATAAGAGATTACATAAGGCTTATAACTTGAAAGTTAAATATGATGGAAGAGATGCAAATATACAGAGATTAAGTCTATCAGAACTTTGCTTCTAGTTTATCTTTTCCACAGTACACTTTGACGAGGCTACTTTATTTTTACTTCTTTAATATTTCAAATTTCACTAATTATTGATTGTTGATTGTGCTTCATTAGATAATGTCTTATTTCTGGTCACCTAACCCTGAAATGAAACCCTTTGTTTCTGATAATTATAACTGAATTATAAGCATACTGGCTCCTCAGGAAGAATTTAAATCATTCTTTAAATCATCCCCTGAAAAAGTTTTTTTCTTGTTGGTACTAGGGATTGAACTCAGGGTCACTTGACCACTGAACCCCATCCCCATCCCTATTTTTGTATTTTATTTAGAGACAGGGTCTTACTGAATTGCTTAGCTCCTCACTTTTGCTGAGGCTGGCTTTGAACTCATGATCCTCCTGCCTCAGCCTCCTAAACTGCTGGGATTACAGGCATCTGCCACTGGGCCCAGCCCATGAAAATGTTTTTAAAATTAATAGATTAAAGAATAAACATCTCTCCAAGGTGAGAATCTATTGCAAGCTTGAAAGAGATTTTACAGCACTCTTCTTATTCTGAATCACTATTAGTTAACTACATTTATTAAACACTATAAGCATGATGCATTATTCAATTTAGAAAACTGTAAATAAAGAAGAAAATGAGTTCCTACCATAGAGACTTTATACTCTAATAGATGATATGACAGATAATATATCTGAAAACTCAAACATAAAATTATGTAAGCAGTATGTTTTTAAGAAGATACATAAGAATTCATGGATTGTTCTAGTGATCCTTTTAAAGCTCAGATTATATGACTCTGCTAAAAACCCATCTTTCTCTTGATGTGGACAGCTATGTAGTCTTGTCACCCTACTACTGCTTCTTCCTGCACCTGATTTAGCCTTTATTTCTCTGATTCCATGTTCTACTACTGGCCCCCACTCCCATTCCTCTCCTCCACCTATACTGACGTTCTTTGAAAACATCAGTCATATACCTTCCATGAAGCCTTCCCCCTGCCTAGATTATTCTTCCTTCCAAATTTCTTTGGCTATTTCACCTCCTTTAATTGCTTAAATTGTACCTTCTCATGATGCCCTATCCTAACTATTCTATTTAATTCTACATCCTGAATCCTCAAATCCAGCAGTCCCAATTAAACCCTCCTTTACCCTGCTCTACATTTTTCTTTTTCCATAGTACTCATTGCCTTTTAAAATACTATATGACTTATTTATATACTATTATAATTGTTCAGATCTATCTTCTTCCCCACCCTTATCCCAAGGTTAACTCTCCAAAGACAAGGATTTACTGTCTATTTTCTTAACTGATATATCCCAAATACCTAGAACAATGCCTGACACACAGTAACTCAGTTAATATATGATTGCATTAAGTCAAGCCATTAATTTAGAAATTTTCATTTTACTTTCTGTTATGCATGTTAGAATATATATTCCAAAATAAAAATGAAATTTTGAATTTGTCAATCCATCATATTTTGAAGGAATCTCATTTTTCCTTCAAGATACGTCTTTTCTCCTAAAATATTTATTCATAACAAGCCCAGAAGTAGGTATCATACTGTTTTTCTCTCATTAGATAGTTATACATCAATTTATATTAACAAAAATGAATCTTTGATTCAGAGTAGGTGCAGAATCAGTTTCCCAGCTCATGAAAAAACTCAATCACTAACATCATTTATCATCATTATCAACACTCAAAAAAAATTTTTAACAAACTAAGTAGCGGCACTATAATTATATGTTATAAAGGGTAAAACTGTCTCTAGAACTGAAAATGACAAGAATACTGTGACAGGATCAATCTGACAAAACTTACTGTCCTGAATATTCAAATATTGTAAAATATTGGAAAAGAATCAGCAAATATATTGTGTCCAAGTAATCCACAAACTCAAATTATCAGGAATAGCCTTCAGTCTTCTACTGTACACACTCAGAAACAATAAACCATAGTACTTCAGTTTTATAGCAAATGAAATTTTTTGACAATAAATCAATGAACAGAAGTATACATAGTAGTCTTAACTAACAAAGATACCTAAACTACAGAACCACTTAAGCTAATATATAGCATGAAAATCTCTAAAAGTCTTAAGAAGGTAGTGCCATACTATGGAAAGTCCAGTTATACAAATAGTTATTTAACTATCTTTAAACATGCTTTTTACTAATCTATTTCCTATGTTCCATTTTATTTAGATCACAAGAGAGAAGTGCAGCAGGATTGAGACATGGTGCTGAAGAGCAGTGCTAAAGACTGACTACGTCTGAAGTTTAATATCATGTCGGCCTTCCCCCATTTTAACCCAATTTAGTTATCTGCATTGGATACAACTTTTCATAAGTGTTCAGGAAAATATTTTCTAATCATACTTCAGAATTGCCTCAAATGATCCTCTGAGTACTTGGGACTAGAGTCACTATTGCCTAGATTTCCCAATATCTGGAATTCACTTTTTGTTTTGCTAACCAAACCATAACTTTTGTGAATTCTACAACATTCCTCAGCTGTGAGTCACTAATTCCATAAAGCATAGTTTAGATGAGTTAGCTTGCCTGCTCAAAAATCTTACATGGTTTATCTTCATTGTTTAATAAATTTATTAAAAATAAAAACAAGGGCATGGGGCTAGGATTGTGGCTCAGCAGTAGAGCGCTCACCTAGCACGTGTGAGGCCCTGGGTTCAATCCTCAGCACCACACAAAAATAAATAAATGAAGTAAAGGTATTGTGTCCAACTTCAACTAAAAAATAAATATTAAAAAACAAAACAAGATCATGATGGCATGTAGCTATAGTCCCAGATACTTGAAAGGCTAAGGCAGGAGGACTGTTTGAGCCTAGGGGTTCAAGACCAGCATGGGTAACATAGCAAGACTTTATCTCCAAAAATTTTTTTTTAAATAAAAAAATAAAAACAAAATGCTAAGAGAACAGATCCTAAGTATTCTTACCCCATATACCAAAAGGCAAATACATAAGGTGACAGAAATATTGATTATGGTAATCATTTTCAGACTGTAAAATAATAATAAAACATCATTGCATACTTCAAATATATACAGTTTTTACCTGTTAATTATATAACAATAGAGTTAAGGAGGAGTTTAAAAACAAAAACATAAAATATTCTTTATGTTGGTATTTATGGCATTAAATGATCTGATCCTAAGATACCTATCCAGGATTATTTCCTATTTCTTTTATATCTTTAATCAAACTGGAATGCTTGTTATTTCCAAACAATTTTTTACCCTCCCTCTTGCTCATGGCGACTTTTCTGCCTACAAGGTTTCTTACTTATGTGCTTTACTTTATCTGCCTTTAAATGTATCTGGAGATGGGAAAGTAGATAAAGCACAACCCTTGCTTTCAAGGAGTTCTTAAGTCTTAAGTCTTGAGGAAACACATAAACAGCTGGTAAGTTGTAATAAAATTGACATGCACAGGGTATTAAGAGGCAAAGAAGATATTACCATCAGAATACACCCAAAATATTTGCACTAGAAATGGCCAAACATGTAAGTTGGATTATATGTATAAACTAGGTTCTTTCAAAAATGTTAGATTTGTAAAAATGTACCCAATTAACAAAAAGTCCATTTCTTTCCATTTCCCCTACTCAGTTTAATCCACTATGGTTGATCTTATCCAAAACATAAGATATTATCTGTATCTATGTGTAAGTAAAGCTGACCAGAGTTCTGCCAACAATACAAATCTGATTTCTGTATTTACCTTGTCTTCTACTGGTACATACAATTTAAGCTGGCACCAGAACACAGACCACACTTGGAATAGCACTATCATACACATATATCTCTTACATGACTCAAAAGATACACTTTTCATTTTTTCTTTGTAACCAAAACAAATGCACAGGAACACAATGAAACAATATTTTAATAATGTGATTTCACAATATCAAATATGTTGTAAAATAATTTAAAGGATACGAATTTCTGTGACAGCCTTCAAGGAACCTATACCACTTCTGGTTACCCCTAAAAAAAATCATAGATGAATATTTTTAAATTTTTTCTACAAAAAAAATTGCTTCAATAAAACGTACACAACTTTTTTTTTGAGAACATAGGCAAAAATAGTAGAACACAGCCAAAAAATAATGCAACATAATAAAGAAAGGCAGAAATTGCACATAGATAACCCACTTAAATATACTATAATTTTGTATTTTCTCTATGCTACAAAATGTAGATTAATTTGTATTTTTATAAAACCAAATGAAAAAGCAAGAAATCACCTTGAATATTATGAGGTTGGGATGCAAGTGAAAATGATGGTACTTTGAGTATGTCATCTCCAATTTCAGAAGATGAAAAAGCTTCATTTGCTATAAACATGTTTGATTGAGGTTTTTGCTTATTATTGCTACAGTTCCATGATTTCTCCTTGTTCATTTCTGTTTGAATAATTTTCACTGAGTTAACTCCAGAGTCCAAGTTTGCACTGTTATTAGAATAAGTACCTCCATGCATACTGTCACATATTTTAAATAATCTGAAAAAGAACCACATGTTTTTTACCTGTAACAGTTGCTTAGAATATTAAAGATAGCATTAAATTGTCTCTTTAAACATGCCCATAAAAATAAAAAATTCAATCAATCTCCTAAAATGTGACTTTTTAAATTTACTATGGATATACATATTTTCATTTTCCTAAAACTCAGATAAATCCATCTGTGGTAGCCAGTGTCTAAGATGGCCTCAATGATCCTTGCCTCCTTTTTTTTTCACACTCTTGCAGTCTGCAACAAATTGAATCATTTAATCAGAACTGGCCTTTGTAACTAGTAGAGTACTGCACGTCCAAGTGTGTGACTTCCAAAGCTAGGTCAAAAAGACAAAGACATCAGACATTGTCCTTTTCACATAGTCTCTTAGATGGCTCATTCTGTGAAGGAACTCTATCAATAACACCATATCCTAAGAACTCTCAAACAACCTTATGAAGAAGGCCCATGTGGATAGGTACTGAAGCTTCCTGTCAAGAGCCAGCACCAACTTGTCAGCCAAGGTGAATGAGCCACCATGAAAGCAGATCCCCTGTCAAGTGTCAGATGACCACAGACTGTGCTAAAATTCTGATTATAGCTCTTTCAGAGGTTCCCAATATTATGCATTCTCATGAGAGACCCCAGGGCAAAACATCCAATTAAATTGTTCCTAAGTTCCTAACTTACAGAAACAATGAGAAAAGCATTTATTGTTGTTTTTAAGCCACTAAGTTTGGGGATAAGCTGTACACAACAAGATAATTAATGACTGCTGAGTAAGTCAGAAAAGTGCTAAAGGGAGGGGAAAAGGCCACACAATATAGTCACAAAAAGGTAATTCACCTAATAGTAGTTATATTTTACTAAAGTGATTCGATATAACAATATATTAACACATGTATTAAATTTATAGGAATAAATCAACATACTTGTCATGAATTAAAAGTTGTTATCAATAACATTTAGCTTCACAGAAAGTATCAGTTCATTCAGTTTTACTTGCCAGTCAATTCCAGGTTTATACCCTAGCCTACATCATCCCCCCAAAGAGGAAAAGTAGTAAACTAAGTGTATTAGCAGATCAAATCATCCCAAACACTATCTAATAATAACTCTAGTGTAAAAAATATTTCTTGGCAAAGTTCTGAAAAACAAGGAGACATCATCTTTATGACTGTATTATATTTGATCAAAAGAAAATCTACCACAGTAATTTGTTCAAAATAGCCTCAAGAGATGTAGTAATCATTAAGGTTTCCAATATAACACTTACATCTTATAGAATAAGTAATGGGGATGATATAAGGTATCAGACTTACAGAATTCTATAAGAAATGATACTTAAATACTATGCAAACATGAAATAATTTGCAAATTACTCTGTAATAATGATATGCTTTTGTATAAGAACAAGTCTTTGAAAAAACTTGAAAAATGTATTTTAGCATCCTCTAATGTTTTATCTTTGAAGATGGAAAATTCAAAAGCAGATAATCTTAGATAATATATATTGTACTGGGAACAAGGATATTCAAGCTATAGTATGATTCCCTGCAATATGCTGTAATATTGGTTAGAATCAGACAGACCTAGGTTTAAGTTTAAAGCTCCTCTGCTTTGTAGCTGTGTGATTTTAAAGTTAGTAAGAGTTTGAAATAAGTTTTACAAACTGTAAAGACATTATCTACATTCTAGTTACCAAAATTCTCTGGACCTCAGAATCTTCCTAAATCCTCTGGAACTCCCACTTAATAAACTCCCCTAGGTCCTTCACTTCCTCATTGATTATTTATTATCCCTGGCCTTAAAAATAAACAAACAAACAAACAAACAAACAATGTGGCTCTGCCCTAGAAAACTATTGCTTCTTAAGAAAACCCCTAAGTGGAAACTCCGAATTCTCTCACATTCAATGTATTTGAAGATTGAGAGTGTTTTCCTCTCTATTCCAAATCTAGATCATTTTTCCACTCTCACAATAGTAATCTACACTATTCATCTATGCCACTTCCTAATAGCATATATCACTTATCAACCTTCTGGTCACTTTAGAATACTTTCCTCTTGCTTTCAGAATTTTGCCAATATTCTGTGCTACTGCAACATTCATGGAGACAACCCATTCAAAATCCTTATCTCTCAATTCCTCAGAAAATTCATTTCCAAAGGCATTCTCCTTCACATGACCTCAGTCATCTACTGTCTCACCAGAGTCTGTCATTATCCCAAACTGCCCTTCCTCTCAATAATCTGATGAATAATGATTCTGATATATTATTTTCTAACTTCAAACTTTTATTCTGTTAGTTTATTTGCTCAAGGAACCAGTGAGTTCAAAGAACAAGTTAACTGTAATTAATCTATTTTTTCCTAAGCTATCTTCCCTTTTTCTTTTCTTGTCTACCTTTTGTGGACTTAAATTCCATGGCCACTTTCTTACCAATATTCTAAACTCTGCTTCTCCTGTTAATATAAAAATAACAACAGAAGCTGGGCACAGTGGCACATGTCTGTAATCCCAGCCACTTGGGAGGTTGAGGAAGGAGGATCACAAGTTCAAAGCCAGCCTTAGCAACTTAGCAAGACCCTAAGCAACTTAGCAATATTCTGTACCTATATAAAAAAAACAAAAAGGGCTGGGGATGTGGCTCGGTGGTTAAGCACCCCTGGGTTCAATCCCTGATACAAAAACAAACAAACAAAAATAAACCCAAAAATACTAATTTAAAAAAACACAGCAAGAATCACAGCTTTTGGGACAGAAGTCCCCTGTGTTTCTCCTTTGCTAGCAAAGCAATAAACCTTTTTCCTTTTTCTCAAAACCATGTCCTCGTTATTGTATTGGCACCGGGGATAAGGACTGAGCTTTCTGCAATATGGAGCTTAAACACTGGAGAAATGCTGAAGAGAAAGGTCCAGGGTGAGATGTCTTTGGAGGTGAAGCAAAGAATTCACATTCAAAGGAGAATGCCAGACATCTGCAGAGGGAAAGACTGCAACCCCTTGGTCTGGGATGTTAATATTCACAGAGGAACACATGCATACTAAAATTGGAATGGTACAGAGAAGAAAAGGTGACACACAAATTCATGAAGCATTTCACATTTATTCAATGGATCAATGGATAAAGAAGATAGACTGCATTTCCAGAGGATGAGAAAATGGACTTTATAATGGAATGCTATTCATCTATAAAAATAATGATATGCTGTCAATTTCAACATGGATGAACCTGGAAGACAATGTGTTAAAAGAAATAAGCCAAGAACAGAAAGACAAATGCAGCATGAGCTCATGTGAAATAAAAACATTCATCTCATAGAAATTGAGAATAGAATATTGGTTATTAAAGGCTGGGGAGGGTATAGGAGTAGGATGGGAAGAGATTGGTCAATGGATACAATGTTACAGAACAAGTTCTGATGTGTTATTGCATAATAGGGTGATTATAGTTAATGATAATATATCATCTATTTGAAAATAGCTAGAAGAGAGGATTTTAATTTTTAATTTCTCTCATCACAAAGAAATGATTAAATGTTTAAAGTGATGGATATGCTAATTACCCTAATTTGATCATTACACAGTTGTATATATGTATCAAAATATCACATGGTATCCCATAAATATCTACAACAATTGTGTCAGTCAAAAATAAAATAAAACTTTAAAATAGTAAAAAAAAAAAAAAAACAGAGCAAGAGGCTCTACAAAGAAATGAATTTACTTGGAGTAATGGCAAACCATATGCATACCAGAGAGGAAAAGAATGGCAAGGCTTTTGAAAGGTAAAATAAGGTTAATAAGTTGCACTGAAACAACTGTCCTCAGCAAGGATTAATAAGAAGAGCAGTGTCAGCTCAAGGCTGACAAATTGTTGGGCAAATGTCATTGCAAAAGTATTCTTTGTGTAAGGATGTGGTATCTTAATGCCTTTATGCAAGGTTGTGGTTTTCAGAGTACTCATAACAGTTTTTATCATAGGCCACTGTGTGAGAGATCCCCTTCTTTATGACCTCTCTATTCCCTTTTTGTTAGGGTTTGACACAAGTGACTCCATTTTGATTCTGACAACTTTTATCCACTTTATTATTTTTATCATACTTACATCACAAAACCTCACTCCTGAATGATTTTTTTAAATAATTACAGCAAGGCAGTGGAATAAGAATGGGTAAAAAGTACTACTTTGGAGCAGGTGATTAGTATTAAAATTCAGAGTCATCATCAACAAGCTTGCAGGATATAATGTCAATATACAAAAAACAATTATATTTTCATAAACTAGCAATGGAAAATCTGAAGAAAAAAATTAAGGAAAAAAAAGAGTCCATGTAAAATAACAGCAAAAAAATAAAATACTTAAGAATAAATTTAACAACATAAGTATAAAACTATCCACTGAAAAACTAAAACATAATTGAGAGAATTAAAGAAAACTTTTAAAAATGGAAGGACAACTCATGTTCCTAGATTGGAAGATTTTAAATTGTTAGATGGTAAGATTCCTCAAGTTGATCTACAGATTCAACACAATCTCTATCAAAATACCAGCTGGCTTCTTATACTAAAATTCATATGAAAATGCAAAGAACACAGAATAGCCAAAACAGTCTTGAAAAAAAAGATCAAAATTGGAAGACTCACACTTCTTAATTTAAACTACAAAGCTCCATTGTAGGATTAGCATAAAAATAGCATATATTAGTCCATGGAGTAAAATAAAGAGTTCAGAAATGCTGTAGTTTGGGTCAGAAATGCTGTAGTTTGGGTCAAAAGCCCAAGTGTTAAAGGTCAAATCCCCAGCTACTGGGACATAATGGAGACTTTTAGCTCAGTGGGAGGTGTTCTAGTCATTGGAGGTGTGCCCCAGAAGGACTCTGATCTCCTTTCTCTCTCTCCCTTTTTTCTCTTCTCTCTCCCATCCAACCATGTGCTTAGCTGGTTGAAACTTTTGGTCTCCCTACTCTTTCCCCTTTGACCTTCAGGATGGGCTGGAGATTAAGTTCATTGCCACTGACAAATCATTTCATCAATCATGCTCATATAATGGGACCTCTGTTAAAAGAAACAATGGTGCTCAGAGAGCTTTTGAGTTGGTGAACATATCAAGGTGCCGACAGGGTGGCACACTCACAGAGGCTTACTCCACCCCATCCCCAATAGTCAGCCCTATGAATTTCTTTATTTGGAGTTGTATCCTTTATAATAAACCAGTAAATGCAAGAAATGTGTTTTCCTGAGATTTAAGTCATTCTGGCAAATGAACCTATAGAGACTGGGTTGTAGAAACACCTGAGTTTTTCAGGCACATAGAGAGGTAAGGAGTCTGGGCACCCTGCTTTCCTGGTTGGCATTCTTTAATAGGAATAATTTTGTAGAACTTTATTAATATTAAGTTTCTTTGGGTGGGGGGTAATGAATATGTCTTAAAATTAAATAATGATGGCTGTACAACTATATGTATTCTAAACACCAATGAGTTTGTGCATTCAAAAGGGTGAATTTCATGTTATCTGAATTATAACTTATTAAATCTGATATAAGAAATCATAGTTACCTCAACTGTTCTTTTTATAATATCCAGCATCATTTATAGTATCTAGCATTAGTCTAATTAGATTGCTTTCCTAATCTCCATAATTTTTCCTATTCTTCCCAATCTTTCATAATGCCCTACTTATTCTCTCAAAATGACAGATAACCTCATCTATGTCATAGAACAAAAACTATAAACTAGATCTCTTCTGAATCTTGAACCTATATATTCAATTATCTGTCTGCATAATTTATAAATACCTAAAATCAACATGTCCAAATCTATTCATCACGTTCCCCTAAATCTAATCTTTCTTTAAGGTTTTTTTTTTTTTTTTTTTAATATTACTTAAGGGCCCACCATTCTTCATTATTCTGGTTCAAACTAGAAATGTAGGTTTAAGATCTCACAAATAGTAATCATTTAAGTCCCATGGGATTGTACCTCCTAAATAACTTTGGACTCTCTTCATTTCCGCTATCAAAGTCCTAGGTCAAGACTTCTCTCCCACCTACACCAATATAATAACCTTTTAATTGACTCTTCACAATATATTCTAACTCCTTTCTTGTTTGTCCACCATACTGGGGCCAAAATCAATTTTAAAGGAAAAGAAAATCTAATTTCACTCCTTTGCATGGATTTTTAGGAAAATGATTCTCAAACTTTAGTATACAATATGATCATCTGGAAAATTTGTTTAAAATTAGTTTCTAGATCCCATTCTCATCTTTACTAAAATTATGATTTAATAGGTCTAAGGTAGGACCCAGAAATCTAAAATTTTAAAAACCATTCTAGGTGCCTCAATACAGTGTGTCTAGGGGCTATAATTTAAGAAACATGGCCTTAAAGTACAAGATGTTGATCATGGTCTATAAGATTCTGAATGGCTTAGTTCCTTCATACCTTACCTCTCAGCATTCTCTTACTTCAAACTAAAGGAACTTTTTGCAAAGAATTGCTTAACTCTGTGCTATCTCAGGACTTCTGTACATTCTATTCTTTCTAGCTATTAACACTCTCCCTCTTTATTTTCACCTAGTTTACTTCTATTTTTCTTTAAGGTTAAGTGTAAACACCACTTACTCAAGAAAGCTTTCCCTGATTGGGGTAGATCATGTCCTCATGTTAAATGTTCCAGGACACCTGTTTTCAAAGAACAGTCTGGGACTCTTTCAGGGAGTCCATTAAATCAAAATTATTTTCACAATATTACTAAGCCAAGTCACAAGACATCACGACAGACTTAAAAGACATAAATGAGAATCCAACTATATTGCAAAAATATAAAACAATGCCACTTTTCTCACTAAACTATTTTTTTGTTTTAGAAAATAGAACTTAATTTTTTAATTTTAATAGATAACTGGTAATTATATATAATTATGGGGTACAAAGTGATATTTTGATACAAATATACAGTTGTAGTAACCAAATCAAGGTAATTATTAAATCTGTCACCTCAAACATTTATCATTTCTTTGGAATGAGACCATTCTCTTCTAGCTATTTTGGATTATACAATACATTACTATTAACTGCAGCTACTACACAACAGAACACCAGAACTTCTATATAACTGCAACTTTGTTCATCAATACCTCTGCATTCCTCCTTCACATCTCCCCCAGACTCTGATAACTGCAATTCTACTCTCCATTTCAGAGTTCAACCAACCTCTTTTCTTTTTTGCAGTGCTGGGGATCAAACCCAGAACTTCATATATGCTAGGCAAGTGCTCTCTTCCTGACCTACATACCCAGCCCTATGTTTGACTTCTTTAGATTCCACATACAAGGGAGATCGTGTTATTTGATTCTCTGTGCCTGGCTTAGTTTACTTAACATAATGTCTTCTACATTCATTCGTGTTGCCACAAATGACAAAATTTCCTAGGTTTTTAAAAAATATATATTTATTTTAGTTATAAATGTACCTTTATTTTATTTATATGTGGTGCTGAGAATCAAACTCAGGGCCTCACACATACTAGGCAAACACTCTACCACTAAGCCACAATCCCAGCCCCTCCTAGGTTTTTTTATGGCTCAATAGTATTCTATTATGTACATAGATGCTCCTGGACTTAAAGTGGGGTTATGTACCAATAAACTTATCATAAGCTGAAAATCATAAATCAAAAATGCACTTACTATATCTAACTTAATGAACATTGCAGCTTAGTAACACAGTACACTGTAGATTATCTGTTGTTTACCCTGGTTACTGAGTGGCTGACAGAGAGCTATGGCTCTCTGCTGTTGCCCACATAGTTTCAGTGAGAAAGTATGGTACCATATATTGCTAACATGGAAAAAGATCAGAGTCCAAAATTTGAAGTACAGTTTCAACTGAATGCACATTGCTTTCACACCACCATAAGGTCAAAAAGTCCTATGTCAAACCATCACTATGTCAGGGACCATTAGTATACAATACATTATTTTTAATATGTTCCTCTAATGTATTGTTAACACATTATTTCCTACATTTCTTTTTTTTTTATATATATTTCCTACATTTCATGTAGGAAAAGTCTTTTTAACTGAAAATTCATTAATTAGATTAATCGGTAGTAGGTTTAGTATGAGTTTAAGATGAATTAGTAAATAAGTACTTTTTAATTTTTTGGTTTTAATTTCTAATATGATTAAATACTGATATATATAACCTACCTTAATAAAAACTCTTTGGGAATCTTCAATACTTTTTAAATGCAATGGGGTACTTATGATAAAAAGTTTAACAATCTCTGCTCTAACAATATAACTACTTCATGAAAATAACTGTCATACTATGAAGTATTTAGTCAATTATTTTTAGTTATGTATCTATGCTTCCCACTAAATTGTAAGGTCCTTAAAGGTAAAAATCTAGAATCCCAAATATAACAGAATGTTTAATGTATAATACTTTGTTATTACTGTTTTTCTCATTCAGAATCTATCATGTTTAATATTTTTGGATGAACACATTAATATTCCACTTTATTCACTGAATGTTATTTATTACATTTAATTAATTACCTTTTTCGAAATGCTGGTGTGCTCTCTCCCTTTTCCTCTATAACGTTACCTAATTTTGCATCATCAGGAACAGTTTCCTCAGGTGCTATCTTGGTGCCCATGTGGTTTGTATATTTCTGAGAAGAACCATATGTCAGCTTGCCAGCAACATGTGATGAGTCATTAATACCTGCTACTCCTAAATTTAGATAATCATATTCATATTTATAAGAGGGAAACTGGAATTTTTGTGTTGGTGAAATATAATTTATGTCTTCATTAGTAATCTTTAAATTTGACATTAACATTTTTGGATTATTTTCTTGACCTACAAAAGAGGAATATATTGGTTATTATATATTATTCATTAAAACACATTTTCAATATAATAATGAAAAATTTAATTAATTTTTAAAAGTTTACTAGTTAAATTTTTTTTGTTAAATATGAAAGTCAAGAAAAGTATTAGTATAATAACAAGATACTCTATAATACCATATATGGCTTCGAAATACCAGGTTGTTTCTGAAAGCAACTTAGAAATTACTTCAGAATTATTAAGATTAAATTCAAAATTTATACAGCATCTATGTTATAAAATAGGTTTAAATCCTGATGACATAAGTAGTAATAATTTTAATATTTAACTATTTTGGCTACTAAAAATGGCATACTTATACAAGTAATTATGAGGATGTAAAATTTTATATAAATAATTTACACACAGAAATACAATGGTCAATCATATAAAATCTTAATGAATATGATCCAGTATTAAAATATAGGACACAGTGCTTTTTTTAAATTTGTAATCCTGCTTCTAAAATCAAGATAAAGAAATATCTTCATCAGAGTGATAGAATTTTAAACATTTCTTTAGAGTTTTTTTTTCCCCAGAATCTATGAGATGTTTAGAGGAAGTTCAGAAGTCTTATTAGAGCTTAAATTTGCTTTACCGTCTATTTATAAATATTACACCAGATGTATACCATACATGAAGTATAGTATTTGATACATTCAAGAGTATACATATATCTATTTATATATAAATCATGTAACTTATAAGCTTAATATTAAAATATTTATGCATGAAATTACCAATTTAAGATTAAAATTTTACCAGTAACATCATATTAGATAACATATTGTTTAAGCATTCCTCAAGATTTAAAAAAATGGTCTCAACATGTATAATCTTCTGTTATCTTGTTCTTTCACATAAAGATCTGTCTCCCAGAAGATCTTACCAATTAGAAAAGAGCAAAACTGAAGAGCAGTGACAGGAGTTTTAATGGTTAAAGAGAAACAAATATTCACTGAACAATAGTCAGAACAAGTATGTGATAGGACATTATGTACTATGCACACATATGTGTATATATGTATGGAGAAGGTAAATGTGTTAGATCATAAGGTTTGGTGAGCATTATTTTGAATAAGAGAAGTCTTTGACTCTCATTTTATTCCATTAAAATAAAGGAATTAATATTTTCATGTGTTACTAGGTTTTTTATATTGACATTAACTGCATGCATTTGGTTTCACAACAAATATATGAAAACTTACCTTGCAGTTTATGACTTTCTATTTCCTCCTCTAATTCCTGAGTATCTGGAATTTCTGAAATCAATGGAGGAGGAGGGAGAAACCAATCCAATGATTTTTCATTGTCTGGATAGCTATATAAAATATAAAAAATGTGAATACATGCTTAAAAAGATCTACAATCAGAAACATGTATTTATTAAACTTTACTCAATTTCTATTACCACTATGATTTATCTCTAATACAGCAATGTTCTCAACCTTTTTTCCCTTGTGTGTCACAGAATTAATAATACGGGGACTGGAGTTGGGATTGGAACTCAGTTGGTAGAGTACTTGCCTAGCACGTGTGAGGCACTGGATCCAATCCTCAGCACCATATAAAAATAAAATCAAGGTATTGTGTCCATCCACTATAAAAATATTTTTAAAAATTAATAATACTGCATGTAAGATATGCTACCTAAATAGGAATGGCAATAGTTCCACTTCATTTTCTCTAATTGAAATGCCAGTGATAGGAATTTTAAACCTATTCCAACTTTTTAAAAAGTACTAAATCATTCTCAAACTCTGCACTTTAACTATTACATGTAACAAATTACTTATGATACATCTTACCTATAATCATGGGTCTTTACTGGGTAAATCACTCCATTATTAGTATTCTTGAGTATTCCTACAACTTGAGTGAAAATTAATGTCCTAACCCAAATACTTGGTTCAAAACCATATGCAACCACAAAATCTCTAAGAAATTGGTTGAAACTGGAAATTTCTTTATAAGCCAATGGTAATTGATGAGATTTTTGCCACCCTATTGGCATCTTTACCTGTCCATACATTTCAGCTGTGACCTTATTAACTGATACTGCTTTAACATATCTTTACCAATCAAAGTTGACTTGCTTTCATTAAGATAAAAAGTAAGTGCTAGGTGACAGGAAAAACTTGAGGAAAAAAAAATATATACTGCCTACACTGAATCCCAAGCATTTTAAGATTAATTTATTTTCATTTATTGTACTAAGTTTCCCAAGTAAGAGACTTAATCTTTGAATTTTCTGTCCCTCTTAGTACCTAGCACATAGCTACTATGACTATATTTTTCAAATAAAAAATCCACAACATTATTTGACAATGTCTGAGAGACTGAGCAAATACCAGAGCATTTGAAATTCAGGACTATGACAGAGGGTTCCTAAGATCACACCCAGTTCAACGATTTCCTAGCTGAGTCCTACTCCTAGCAATTGGGCAAAGTCGTAGGGAAACCAGGCACAAGTTTCCAAAAGTCCTCTCCACACAAGGGTCACATTAAATAACCAATTGTGACAACATGCATGAAATGTTACCAATGAGGAAAGTTCATTTGGAACTCAATGGTCAGGGTTTATTGGGGACTAATCACCCCCAAGCATTCCCTGTCTGACATATAAATTCCAGAATCCCAGAAGAAAAGCAGGTGTTCACATAAACCACATTATTTGTATAAACAGTTTATGCACAGTGAGCCACTGTTATCAGTTAATGGTGGGAACCTTCCTGAAATCTGTTCTCAGATTCCAACCAAAGGGCAACCTTGCAAACAGGCTTTGCAAGGATAGTCATTTAGGCCTGTTATGTTAACTCTTTTCTATATAGAGACCATTCCAGAAAATCCAAGAAAGAGAATAACGGGATATAAGAAGTATACATATAGCTCTACTATTCAGTCTCCTCATAAAATTAAATCTTCCTTATGATTTCCCTCTTTTTTTATAGAGGTGCCATCATTCTCCCAGTCACCAACTCCAAACCATAGCATAATCTTTTTTAATTCATAATATATAGATACATATTCCTTTTAATGCTTCTGAAATTCATCATTTTCTTTGTATTTCCATTGTCACTATTGTAATTAAGATCCTAATCAACTTACATCTGATTGAGAACAACAGTGTCTTAACTGAATTCACTGCCTCCAGGCTTTCTCTCTAATACACCTTACACATTCTTACATTAATTTAGAATCATTTTCATCATAGTACTCTATTCAAAATTCTTCAGTGGCTTTCAGATAATGACAAACTTCCCAAGGGATTTAGAGTACCTTACAGTTTTAATTCTCCTACACATACCTTTAGGTTTAGGGTAAACTGAACTACCTGTTAAGGTTTGGATAAGTGTCCTCCAAAGGCCCATATGTTAAAAGGCTAGCTTACCAGCTTGTGACACTATTGGGAGGTGGTGAAACACTTAAGAGATGGAGCCCAGGGGGAGGAATTTATCTCATCAGAGGGATGGCCTTGAGAGAGAGTGTGACTCTGACCCTTTCACTTCTCTTTGATTCCCAGCTGCCATGAGGTGAGGGCTTTTTCCACCAGGTGCTCCCACCAAGATGTATTGCCTCACAATAGGCCCAAAAGCAACAAACCAAATGACCATGGACCAAACTCCTCAAAACTACGAGATAAAATAAACTTTTGCTTTGTTTAAGTATTTTGTCACAGTGATGGAAAGCTAGTACAATACCAAACAGATAACACATTCTGTGCCTCCTCATCTTTATTCAAAGATACATCCTTTACTGCTGGGCCTGGGTACACACCTGTAATCCTATTCTTCCCATGTTCCCTCTCCCTACCCCACTAAGGAGACTAAGGCAGGAAGATTCCAAGTTTGAGGCCAGCCTCAGCAACTTAGCAAGACTCTGTCTTACAAAATAAAATTTAAAAGGACTGGGGATGTAACTAAATAGTTCAATCACCAGTGCCACCTTCCCCCCCTAAAAAAAAAATTTAAAAAGATAAACTCTATACTCTTCCTGACCTTGTACTCAGCCTCATACCCATATCCACCTATAGAAATTCTACTATTATTCATTCATTAATCCATTCAACAACTGTTTAGCACATGCCAGGTGCTTTTCTAGGCACTAGAGTTTAAGTTCATTTAAAACCTACTTCAAATTCTACCTTTTCCAAGAAATTTCCATAGGTTCTCAAAGATTTTCTCCCCATCTTTTTATACACCGAATCCACAATATTTCTCATACTTCTCATTGTATTGTGTGTGTATGTATGTATACAGATAATAGATAGAAATAGCTAATTAGTCTGATACTGTTTCTAGATTGTAAATATCCAAGGGCTTTGCTTTTATTTCCATTTATATAAGCAGTACTTAGCACAGTGCTTTATATAATTAGGTGTGCTATTCAGGAAATGTTTGTTGATTTAATTCCACAGCTTTTAACACATAGAGAATTATACAGCATTTAACACCCACCACAATCTATGCTCAACTTTAGAACTCTATGCACCATTTGTCTCCTTTATGAACCATCTACTCTAAAAAACTTCTATATACTATCCCCTCAAGTACTGTGACTTGTCCCATCTTCATTCCTTTTTTTTTTTCCCCTTTAACAGTAGGCCTTCAATGCCTACTTCCTCTGTGTCCAAAGAATTATCAGATATTTCAAAGACTCCTGAAGCCTCTCCCCACTACCATAAAGCCTGACCTGATCATCTGGCTAAAGGTTACTTTCTTCCAAATCTGAAATTTTATTGCATAAATATTAATCATTTTGCATACATTTTTAATTTTTTATTGTTAGAACAATCATATGTTCCGAAATTTGCCTAACCCTAATCCTAATACACTGACTTACAGTCCTGATTTACTCCTGCTGCTCCAGCAGGATGTACTTTTTTACTCTCAAAAGTTTTCCAGTCTGTACATATATACACAATGGAATATTACTCAGCAATAAAAGAGAATAAAATCATGGCATTTGCAGGTAAATGGATGGAGTTAGAGAAGACAATACTAAGTGAAGTTAGCCAATCCCAAAAAACCAAATGCCGAATGTTTTCTCTGATATAAGGAGGCTGGTAGTGGGGTAGGGAGAGGGAACATGGGAAGAATAGACAACTCTAGATAGGGCAGAGGGGTGAGAAGGGAAGGGACAGGGCATGGAGTTAGAAATGATAGTGGAATGTGATGGACATTATTATCCAAAGTACATGTATGAAGACACAAATTGGTGTGAATACACTTTGTATACAACCAGAGATATGAAAAATGGTGCTCTATATGTGTAATAAGAATTATAATGCATTCTGCTGTCATATATAAATAAAAAATTAATTAAAAATAATTCCCAAGTGACATATTTCTACTTTCTCATACTCTTAAAAGGAGCTAACCACAATTCTCAAACAAGAACAAACTATTGTCCTTCATCATCATTGCCACCACCACCTTCATAAGTTTTTAATATTTAAAAGTATTTCCTTTATAACTCACCATAGAATATTTCAAATACTGATTCTGTGTCCAAAAAAACCAGAATATGAGTCACGGATATGTTATATCATACTATGTAATGAGTTTAAATACAGAATATTGAAATATGTGGTTAAAAAAAAGTATTCCAGTCTGGATCATGATTTACATAGTCAGATTATTTATTAATGACTTCCCATATGTGTGTTTAAACTCAATTAGATTTTAACTTTTAGAAGTGAGTTTCTTTCTTTTTATATCCTTTCAGCATTCAATCAATATTTGAATTACTATTAGAATGAATGAGTGAAAGCAATAAGGGGGTTTCATTAAAATAGGTTATTATAACAAATACATATAAAATTCAGAATTGAGAGCAATCTACATGGTCTCACATCTTTATTTCCATCCCTACACATTGCCTGTGCTAAATACGCTTATCATAGTTAGTCTTTGGTACATGCTCATTCTGTTTTCAAAACGTGTCATCACTTCTTGTTCTCAGCTACTCTTTGACATTATTTCCAGTCTTTACTTTAGTCAATAACAACTTAACAAATTAGAAATTTAAAGCAAATGAACATAAAACTGGCAGGAATTAATTGAATTTTTAAAACTATAACATTTAAGATGCTGAACCTTACTTACCAGTGAATCTGAATTCCATGTTTCTAAATATACAGTCATTCTGTTGATCTGCCATTTTTAATTGTGTATTTATCAGAAAGAAAATAAAATCCCTAATTTTTTTCAAACTCTAAAATAATATACTATATTATTAGCCCTTGAGATAGACTTACTTTTCAATTTCATCTGGGTTTTCAAAAAACAAACTATCCACAGAAAACAAGCAGTCATTCAGTTTTGACATCTTTGAAAACTGGACTTTGTCATAAATCTACAAGATATAGAAAAGGTAGTTTATATTTTATTTACAAAGATGGAGAAAATATTTATGGATAAGTAAACTATAATCATTAGTTTCTCAGAACATCCTTTAAAATATAACCACAGATGAGTCTTACAGTTTCAACTTCTGTGACTTTCAAAGCATTTCAATATCAACATACTGTATTCTCTACTCATTCATATATTTTCACATTTTGAACCCCTTTCTTCATACTGCACCAATATTTAGAATATTTTCTTCCTGGCAAATTCTTGTCCATTCTTCAAAGTATAGGTTAAATGTCATTTCTTCTTCAAAGACTTCTCTAAATTTGTCCTCTTCAATAACACAAAATTAACTGCTCCTTTTGGGTTAATACTTTGTTTATAGTATTATTTTTGAGTTAAGATATTACAATTTATTGTGAATGTGTGTACCTCTAATACAACTATGTACCTATGCAGGAATTTGCTTCAAAATAAAGGTGGAATGGTAGAAATGTACTGATAAAACATTATTGGTGACAAGTTGGTAACTGCTAAAACTATGCACGTGTATGTGTGGGTTCATAATAATAGTTTATTTTTCATGTGTTTGAACTTTTACAAAATAGACAAATTTAACACATACGTATTTTTACACTCATGGTGTATAACATGTTTATGTCTATCTGTAGATAGATATATACACATTTTTTTTTTTTTTTGCTTTAAGATATTCAGAGATGTAAAGGTTAAAAATGTTCACCTCTGGCCACCAGGAATGAAAAAAGGGCTGAAAAAAGACTCAAATGTAAAAGGAAACCATAGCACCATTTCTACAGGTTCACATTGCTTCTTTCTTATTCCAATTACTTCCCTGTGCACACTAAACCTACCTTCCAATTTTTTCTCTAAATTCTGAAACAAGACAGAACATTCTATAGGTCAAAACATGAAATAAGATGCACAAATCATAAACGTGAATTATATTTCACTTACTCTGTGATAGTTAATACATTACAAACTCATCCGCAAGATAGAAATTAAAATCAAAGAAATTACATGAGTACCATCTTGAGGAGAAATCCTCATTACCAATTTTGAGAATTCCCTGATATGGAAAAAAGATACAAGTAGGACTGATGTGGGGAAGAAAGGAATATTTCCAAGTCCATCTCTGGAGAAATACTACTGATAAGAGGGCTAAACCTGCAAATGGCTTTAAGACTGTTCTTACTGATCTAGACTGTTGTGGAGTTTTTCACTGTTTTAGTTGCTGGGTTTTCTGTCCTCTAATATGTTTAACTGGCCTCTTTATTTTTCTCAATTTACTAATCACTCAGTCATCAACAAAAAGATATAGTAAAAAAATAAATTAATATGGTTTTATATATATCTCGGACAATCTGTTAACATCGTTATTAGATAACCAATGTTAAAACTTGAAAACAATTATATGAAAAAGAATAAATAAAAATGCTAGTCATTTTTATACTGCCCAAAAAATAACAAATGTTTCTTGGCTTTAAAATAATACCTCAGAATTTAAGAAAATCTGAAGGCTAACATCATTTATATGCTTGGGTTTCTTTTTCTTCTTCTTCTTCTTCTTTTTTTTTTTTTTTTGGTATCAGAGATTGCACCCAGGGGCGCTTGATCACTGAGTCACATTCCCAGCTCCCTTATTATTTTATTTTATTTATTTTTTTAGTTGTAAGTGAACATAATACCTTTATTTTATTTATTTATTTTTATTTGGTGCTGAGAATGGAACCCATTGCCTCACACATGCAAGGCAAGCGCTCTACCACTGAGCCACAACCCCAGCCCCTCCAGCCCTTTTTTATACTTTAGAGACAGGGTCTCACTGAAGAGTTGCTTAGGGCCTCGCTAAGTTGCTGAAGCTGGCTTTGAACTGGATTCTCCTAAGCCTCCCTAGCTGCTGGGATTGCAAGTGTGCGCCACCACGCCCAGCTTGAGTAAAATAAGCTGCAAATAAGACAATAAAACTACAAATAAGACAATAAAACTACAAATTTAAACTATTATAGCCGGGCGCTCTGGCACCTGTAATCCCAGCGGCTTTGGAGGCTGAGGCTGCCTTCTCTAATTACATTGATAATATCATAGCACTTTTTATCTTTTATAACCCTTATTGATAAAATTTTCGTTCCTATGACTTTATCATTTTTAATGTTAAAAATACAATTTCAAAAGTGCAGAAACTCATATACAAATAAATTACTGACTTGCTAGAAATCGTTAGTGAAGAAACCAAGACCAACATTCAGCAACTGCAGGGAGTTTGACACAGTAAGGGAGCACATTCCCGCAGTCTCCAGGTCTCAGGCAGCGAAAAGCACCCCAGTCGCAGCCCCAGCCCGAGGATCCCCCTCCCACGTGGTGGCCGGCGGGGCGCTAGCTCCCAGATCGCCCACTAGAACTCCCAGGGCCGCGCAGGAGCCTCAGGGCGCCCGCGCGGCCCACGCCCGGAGCTCTGGGGCCACGCACTCCACCGCGGCCTCCTTCCCGCCGCCGTAAGACGAGGCACCTAAACAGATGCGGAGGCCCGCCCAGCTCTAGCTCAGGAGAAAACCCCGGACACACACCCAAGGGGGCGGCCACAGCTAACGGGACAAAACACCACACGACCAGCCCCGTGGCGGGCGGGTCCCTTAACGTGCGCGAGTCAGGTGGCCCCGTCTTCTTCTGAGGGGAACACGCTGAGGAGCCTAGCACAGGCCCAGACGCGAGCCTGATGCTTGGGGACCGCTGGCCAATACCGCGCCCCGCCTGGGCTGGGTCCCTACCTCCCTGCGGGCCTCCAAGCCGGTCCCCACCTTTCCTGCCTGCGCTCCCAGTCCTCACCTCCCGGCCCGCAGCTCGAGGCGGAGCGCCGATTCTCTAGACCCTCAGAGGACTCCCCTCAAGGGGTCTTAGCCGAGCTCCAAGCAATGGATCGCTGGGACTCGACTTCTCCTTTTCCACTGTGCCTGGTTTCTCCAGTATTTATGATTGACTTTGAATACATTATTTGCAGTGTACTGTATCAACTCTCATTAAATAAATATCTTGATTTTAGGTGTTAAGAGTCTCCCAAGTGATAGCTCTTCCTGAACAGCCTGCTTCTCCCACTGCCCCAACAGCACCCCACTCCCAAACACACTTCAAGCTGCCTTTCTCAGGGAAGTTAGGCCTCAGCTCTGAGACCTCCATTTTATTATTACCTAAAAAATACTTTAGGTATATTATTTATCAAAATACCATAATGACACCCATGAGGTCAATATGACCTTGATGAATTTATTTCAGAGATAAAATTAAATTTCAAAAATAAATATTTTTAAAAGTACAATGACGCTTAAAAATGTTTAACCATCAAGGGTTTACAGAAACAGTGTGTGTACTCATGCTATAAATGTGAACAAACTATAAGTTAACCTTTTAAATTTCTTTAACAAAATTGTTCTCTGAAGATTGACAGGGGTTACTTTTGCTGAAAACTTTTGTAGATGGAAAAATAGCAACTAATCAATGATGTCTTTCAGGGATATTTATCCTTTCTTTGACACCCCCCACATCTGACATCTAGAGTCCATATGCTACTGTCTGCTTGATTCCTGTTGGCTCTTCTCTCTGCATCTCTGTTTATTAGCTATATAGCCTTGGAAAAACACAAACTTTAAGTCTTAGTTCATTATCCCCGATGACACTAATGATTCCTAACTAAAATATTCTTGAGGGCTAGGGGTGTGGCTCAAGCGGTAGCGCGCTCGCTTGACATGCGCAAGGCACTGGGTTCGATCCTCAGCACCACATACAAATAAAATAAAGATGTTGTGTCCACCGAAAACTAAAAAATAAATAAGTATTTAAAAAAAATATTCTTGGAAGGGATAAATAAAATAATAGTGGTAACAGTCCTAGCACATGATAAATGCTCAATAATATTTTTTCATCTTCCCTGGAACATAAAATCATTCCAGGACTTTGGTAAACCAAATACTTTAATAATGATAAACTAATAAACTCACTAAGTATTTTGGGCAAAATAACTAATAATCTAATGACCTCATAAACTATTCATACTAGAAAAGCTGATTTACCATTTCTCTCAAAGGTACTGGACCTATATATAAGAAACTGTCTTAGCAAAATAAGATACATATGTTAGGAACTGAATGCTTGTGAATCCTCCAATCTGTTAAAATTCATATGTTGAAATTTAATTCCCAATGTGATGGTATTTGGACCTTTCGGAGACAATTAGTTCAAGAGGTAGAGCATTCATGAATAACATTATTGCCCTTATAAAAGAAGAGGCCAGAGACCTAACTAGTTCTTTTCCCACTTTATGAGAATGTAAAGAGAGTCAGAAAGGAAACCCTCAGCAGACACCAGATCTGCCCACACTGTCATCTTGCACTTTCCAGTCTTCAGAACTGTGAGAAATAAATTATTTAAGCCACCTAGTCTATGGTATTTTGTTGTAGCAACCCAAACTAAAACAGCATCTGTGATAAATTAAGGGATTCAGCAACAGGCTAGTACAGAGAAACCTATCGTCAAAGCACACAGTAGCAAATGGTACCATGTTCATAAACAAATCCAATCATTTATTCAAGAATATACTAGGAATGCTACAGAGCCTTGCCTTTCCCCTAAAATAACTTCATATAAATATGAAAGGTTTAGTTTTTAAAAGGAAACATCAGAACATTGATTACTAAAAATCCCATTTTGGGGATATTGTCTTGTTTTTTAACCATGTTGCCACATTTCTCAAGAGAACATTTTAATCCTAAAGATTTAATTTTACAATCAATGCTATAACAATTCTCCAAATTAAATAGCATAACTTAACATTTGAAATAAAAAGTCATCCATATCAACTTTTGAGTGAGGAGCTCTGCTAATTCATTTCCCAGTGAAACTGGTGAAAATTATAGATACAACTAGTCATGTCCTCTGGAAATGGTCATAGGAGCAAACAGAAAAAAAAAAAATCGGTCTGTTCAAGGAAAAAAAAATCTATGAAAGTTCAGCAGAAAAGGCAAGAGTCTGGTATTTTAACCAAGACTGATTCCTCCTTCTGCCTTGCAGCTTAGCAAGACAGAGAGTCCGACTATTCTAGACTCTTATGGTCAAGAACACAGGGCTCCTTCTGCCTCAGCTTTCACTTAGAGAGCTTTCTTTCCCCTTCTTTCCTTCCTTCCTCCCACCTCCTCTCCCTCCCTCCCTCCTTTCCTTCCTTTTTAAAGTGTGGTAAAATATGCATAGTATTTATAATTTCAACCATTCATAAGTGTATAATTCAGCGACTTTGAATACATTCATACTGATGTATAACCATCGCCATTATCTATACCTAAAGTTTTTCATCATCCTCCACAAGAACTTAGTACTCATTAAACAATAACTCCTTTTTCCTTTCCTCCCCTTCAACTCCTAGCAACCTGTAATTCTACTTTGCATGTCTTTGAGCTTGGATATTCTAAATTCCTCACACAAGAGGAATCATCAGGCCATGAGTCCCACTAGGTGGGGAGTGGACTGCTGGATGTGAGGGTTGTGGGGGCTCCTGGTGGGATAGAGATGTGCTGCCGGTTGGGAGGACCTCTGCCAGACAGTGGGGTGGGGTCCATCACTGCAGTGCACTGTAAAGCCTGCCCTCAGGGAACCTGTGTGTGTGTGTGTGTGTGTGTGTGTGTGTTTGCAATCTTTTCGCCTATTCAATAGACTGTCTTTTATGATACTTTTATAATAGTATACTTTGGTGCATTAAAGTTCTTAATTCTGATGAAGTCAAATTTATCTGTTTTTCTATTGTTGCCCTGATTTTAGTGTTATATTCATGAAGTTGTTGTGAAGTCCAAAATTTTTTTTCTTTCTTTTTTTTAATTGGTTGTTCAAAACATTACAAAGCTCTTGACATATCATATTTAATACATTAGATTCAAGTTGGTTATGAACTCCCAATTTTACCCCAAATACAGATTGCAGAATCACATCAGTTACACATCCACATTTTTACATAATGCCCTATTAGTAACTGTTGTATTCTGCTACCTTTCCTATCCTCAACTATCCCCCCTCCCCTCCCCTCCCATCTTCTCTCTCTACCTGATCTACTGTAATTCATTTCTCTCGTTGTTTATTTTCCCATTCCCCTCACAACCTCTTATATGTAATTTTGTATAACAATGAGGGTCTCCCTCCATTACCATGCAATTTCCCTTTTCTCTCCCTTTCCCTCCCACCTCATGTCTCTGTTTAATGTTAATCTTTTCTTCCTGCTCTTCCTCCCTGCTCTGTTCTTAGTTGCTCTCATTATATCAAAGAAGACATTTGGTATTTGTTTTTTAGGGATTGGATAGCTTCACTAAGCATAATCTGCTCTAGTGCCATCCATTTCCCTGCAAATTCCATGATTTTGTCATTTTTTAGTGCTGCGTAATACTCCATGGTGTATAAATGCCACATTTTTTAATCCATTCATCTATTGAAGGGCATCTGGGTTGGTTCCACAGTCTAGCAATTGTGAATTGTGCTGCTATGAACATCGATGTGGCAGTATCCCTGTAGTACGCTCTTTTAAGGTCTTCAGGGAATAGTCCAAGAAGGGCAATAGCTGGGTCAAATGGTGGTTCCATTCCCAGCTTTCCCAGGAATCTCCATACTGCTTTCCAAATTGGCCGCACCAATTTGCAGTCCCACCAGCAATGTGCAAGAGTACCCTTTTCCCCACATCCTCGCCAGCACTTGTTGTTGTTTGACTTCATAATGGCTGCCAATCTTACTGGAGTGAGATGGTATCTTAGGGTGGTTTTGATTTGCATTTCTCTGACTGCTAGAGATGGTGAGCATTTTTTCATGTACTTGTTGATTGATTGTATGTCCTCCTCTGAGAAGTGTCTGTTCAGGTCCTTGGCTCATTTGTTGATTGGGTTATTTGTTATCTTACTGTCTAATTGTTTGAGTTCTTTGTATACTCTGGATATTAGGGCTCTATCTGAAGTGTGAGGAGTAAAAATTTGTTCCCATGATGTAGGCTCCCTATTTACCTCTCTTATTGTTTCTCTTGCTGAGAAAAAACTTTTCAGTTTAAGTAAGTCCCATTTGTTGATTCTTGTTATTAACTCTTGTGCTATGGGTGTCCTATTAAGGAATTTGGAGCCCGACCCCACAATATGTAGATCGGAGCCAACTTTTTCTTCTATCAGACGCAGAGTCTCTGATTTGATATCTAGCTCCTTGATCCACTTTGAGTTAACTTTTGTGCGTGGTGAGAGAAAGGGATTCAGTTTCATTTTGTTGCATATGAATTTCCAGTTTTCCCAACACCATTTGTTGAAGATGCTAGCCTTCCTCCATTGCATGCTTTTAGCTCCTTTATCACATATAAGATAGTTGTAGCTTTGTGGATTAGTCTCTGTGTCCTCTATTCTGTACCATTGGTCCACCCGCCTGTTTTGGTACCAGTACCATGCTGTTTTTGTTACTATTGCTCTGTAATATAGTTTGAAATCTGGTATCGCTATACCGCCTGATTCACACTTCCTGCTTAGTATTGCTTTTGCTATTCTGGGTCTTTTATTTTTCCATATGAATTTCATGATTGCTTTATCTATTTCTACAAGAAATGACGTTGGGATTTTGATTGGCATTGCATTAAACCTATAGAGAACTTTTGGTAATATCGCCATTTTGATGATGTTAGTTCTGCCTATCCATGAACAGGGTATATTTTTCCATCTTCCAAGATCTTCTTCTACTTCTCTTTTTAGGGTTCTGTAGTTTTCATTGTATAAATCTTTCACCTCTTTTGTTAGGTTGATTATTTTATTTTTTTTTTTGAGGATATTGTGAATAGAGTGTTTTTCCTCATTTCCGTTTCAGAAGTTTTGTCGCTGATATACAGAAATGCCTTTGATTTATGCGTGTTGATTTTATATCCTGCCACTTTGCTGAATTCATTTATTAGCTCTAATAGTTTCTTTGTAGAGCCTTTTGGGTCTGCTAGGTATAGAATCATATCATCTGCAAATAGTGATAATTTAAGTTCTTCTTTTCCTATTTTTATGCCTTTAATTTCTTTCGTCTGTCTAATTGCTCTGGCCAGTGTTTCGAGAACTATATTGAATAGAAGTGGTGATAGAGGGCATCCCTGTCTTGTTCCAGATTTTAGAGGGAATGCCTTCAGTTTTTCTCCATTCAGAATGATGCTAGCCTGAGGCTTAGCATAAATAGCTTTTACTATGTCGAGGTAAGTTCCTGTTATCCCTAGTTTTTCTAATGTTTTGAACATAAAGGGATGCTGTACTTTGTCGAATGCTTTTTCTGCGTCTATCGAGATGATCATATAGTTCTTATCTTTAAGTCTATTGATGTGGTGTATAACATTTATTGATTTCCGTATATTGAACCATCCTTGCATCCCAGGTATGAATCCTACTTGATCATGGTGCACAATTCTTTTGATAAGTTATTGTATCCGAGTGGCCAGAATTTTATTGAGGATTTTTGCATCTAGGTTCATCAGAGATATTGGTCTGTAGTTTTCTTTCTTTGAGGTGTCTTTGTCTGGTTTCGGAATCAGGGTGATGTTGGCCTCATAGAATGAATTTGGCAGAACTCCCTCTTTTTCTATTTCCTGAAATAACTTGAAAAGTATTGGTATTAATTCTTCTTTAAAGGTTTTGTAAAACTCCGCTGTATACCCATCCGGTCCTGGGCTTTTCTTGGTTGGTAGTCTTTTTTTTTTTTTTTTTTCACTTCTTTTTTTTTTTTTTATTGTTGGTTGTTCAAAACATTACATAGTTCTTGATATATCATCTTTCACACTTTGCTTCAAGTGGGTTATGAACTCCCATTTTTAGCCCATATACAGATTGCAGAATCACATCAATTACACATCCATTGATTTACATATTGCCATACTAGTGACTGTCATGTTCTGCTACCTTTCCTATCCTCTACTATCCCCCCTCCCCTCCCCTCCCCACCCCTCTTCTCTCTCTACCCCCTCTACTGACCTTCATTTCTCCCCCTTGTATTATTTTTCCCTTTCCCCTCATTTCCTCTTGTATGTTCTTTTGTATAACCCTGAGGGTCTCCTTCCATTTCCATGCAATTTCCCTTTTCTCTCCCTTTCCCTCCCACCTCTCATCTCTGTTTAATGTTAATCTTCTTCTCATGCTCTTCGTCCCTACTCTGTTCTTAGTTACTCTCCTTATATCAAAGAAGACATTTGGCATTTGTTTTTTAGGGATTGGCTAGCTTCACTTAGCATAATCTGCTCTAGTGCCATCCATTTACCTGCAAATTCTATGATTTTGTCATTTTTTAATGCAGAGTAATACTCCATTGTGTATAAATGCCACATTTTTTTAATCCATTCGTCTATTGACGGGCATCTGGGTTGGTTCCAAAGTCTTGCTATTGTGAATTGAGCTGCTATGAACATCGATGTAGCAGTGTCCCTGTAGCATGCTCTTTTTAGGTCTTTAGGGAATAGACCAAGAAGGGGAATAGCTGGGTCAAATGGTGGCTCCATTCCCAGCTTTCCAAGAAATCTCCATACTGCTTTCCAAATTGGCTGCACCAATTTGCAGTCCCACCAGCAATGTACAAGTGTACCCTTTTCCCCACATCCTCGCCAGCACTTGTTGTTGTTTGACTTCATAATGGCTGCCAATCTTACTGGAGTGAGATGGTATCTTAGGGTGGTTTTGATTTGCATTTCTCTGACTGCTAGAGATGGTGAGCATTTTTTCATGTACTTGTTGATTGATTGTATGTCCTCCTCTGAGAAGTGTCTGTTCAGGTCCTTGGCCCATTTGTTGATTGGGTTGTTAGTTATCTTATTGTCTAATTTTTGGAGTTCTTTGTATACTCTGGATATTAGGGCTCTGTCTGAAGTGTGAGGAGTAAAGATTTGTTCCCAGGATGTAGGCTCTCTATTTACCTCTCTTATTGTTTCTTTAGCTGAGAAAAAACTTTTTAGTTTGAGTAAGTCCCATTTGTTGATTCTAGTTATTAACTTTTGTGCTATGGGTGTCCTATTGAGGAATTTGGAGCCTGACCCCACAGTATGTAGATCGTAGCCAACTTTTTCTTCTATCAGACGGCGTGTCTCTGATTTGATATCAAGCTCCTTGATCCATTTTGAATTAACTTTTGTGCATGGCGAGAGAAAGGGATTCAGTTTCATTTTGTTGCATATGGATTTCCAGTTTTCCCAGCACCATTTGTTGAAGATGCTATCCTTCCTCCATTGCATGCTTTTAGCCCCTTTATCAAATATAAGATAGTTGTAGTTTTGTGGATTGGTTTCTGTGTCCTCTATTCTGTACCATTGGTCCACCCGCCTGTTTTGGTACCAGTACCATGCTGTTTTTGTTACTATTGCTCTGTAGTATAGTTTGAAGTCTGGTATCGCTATACCGCCTGATTCACACTTCCTGCTTAGCATTGTTTTTGCTATTCTAGGTCTTTTATTTTTCCATATGAATTTCATGATTGCTTTCTCTATTTCTACAAGAAATGCCGTTGGGATTTTGATTGGCATTGCATTAAACCTATAGAGAACTTTTGGTAATATAGCCATTTTGATGATGTTAGTTCTGCCTATCCATGAACAGGGTATATTTTTCCATCTTCTAAGATCTTCTTCTATTTCTCTTTTTAGGGTTCTGTAGTTTTCATTGTATAAGTCTTTCACCTCTTTTGTTAGGTTGATTCCCAAGTATTTTATTTTTTTTGAAGATATTGTGAATGGAGTGGTTGTCCTCATTTCCATTTCAGAGGATTTGTCGCTGATATACAGGAATGCCTTTGATTTATGCGTGTTGATTTTATATCCTGCCACTTTGCTGAATTCATTTATTAGCTCTAATAGTTTCTTTGTAGAGCCTTTTGGGTCTGCTAGGTATAGAATCATATCATCTGCAAATAGTGATAATTTAAGTTCTTCTTTTCCTATTTTGATGCCTTTAATTTCTTTCATCTGTCTAATTGCTGTGGCCAGTATTTCGAGAACTATGTCAAAGAAAGGATAAATATCCCTGAAAGACATCATTGATTAGTTGCTATTTTTCCATCTACAAAAGTTTTCAGCAAAAGTAACCCCTGTCAATCTTCAGAGAACAATTTTGTTAAAGACATTTAAAAGGTTAACTTGTAGTTTGTTCACATTTATAGCATGAGTACACACACTGTTTCTGTAAACCCTTGATGGTTAAACATTTTTAAGCGTCATTGTGTCCCATAGATTCTGATATGTTGTGTCTGTATTTTCATTTATCTCTAAGAATTTTTTGATTTCGTCATTTATGTCTTCTGTAACCCATTGATCATTCAGTAACATATTGTTCATTTTCCATGTGATGTAGGATTTTTCCTTCCTTCTTTTATCATTGATTTCCAGTTTTATTCCATTATGATCAGATAAAGTGCTTGGTATTATCTCCACCCCTTTATATTTACTGAGGGTTGCCCTATGGCATAATATATGGTCTATTTTTGAGAAGGATCCATGTACTGCTGAGAAAAAAGTATATCCACTTGATGATGGTTGATATATTCTATATATGTCAGTTAAGTCTAGGTTATTGATTGTGATATTGAGTTCTATAGTTTCTTTATTCTTTTTTCTTCATTCTATACTTTCTTTTGTTTGGAGGATCTGTCCAATGGTGAGAGAGGTGTGTTGAAGTCACCCATAATTATTGTGTTGTGGTCTATTTGATTCTTGAACTTGAGGAGAGTTTGTTTTATGAACGCCGCAGCACCATTATTTGGTGCATAAATATTGATAATTGTTATGTCTTGTTGGTGAATGGTTCCTTTTAACAGTATATAATGTCCTTCCTTATCCCTTTTGATTAACTTAGTCTTGAAGTCGATTTTATTCGATATGAGGATGGCCATCCCTGCTTTCTTACGAGGACCGTGTGCGTGGTATATTTTTTCCCAACCTTTCACCTTCAGCCTGTGTATGTCTTTTCCAATCATATGTGTCTCCTGGAGGCAGCATATTGTTGGATTTGTTTTTTTAATCCATGTTACCAGCCTATGTCGCTTTATTGGAGAGTTTAAGCCATTAACGTTTAGAGTTACTATTGATATATGATTTGTACTTCCAGCCATGTTTGATTATTTATCTTCTTTTTTTTTTTTAATTTAGTTTGTTTCTCCATGATTAGCTTTCCCCCCGCCCTCTGTCTTTACAGAGGCACTTCCCACTGATGGTTTTGGTTATTGTTTTTCATTTCTTCCTCGTGTAGTGTTTTGCTCAAGATGCTTTGCAATGCTGGTTTTCTGGCTGCAAATTCTTTTAGCTTTTGTTTATCATGAAAGATTTTTATTTCGTTGTCATACCTGAAGCTTAATTTTGCTGGATACAGAATTCTTGGTTGGCATCCATTGTCTTTCAGTGTTTGAAATACATTGTTCCAGGATCTTCTCACTTTCAGCGTCTGTGATGAAAAATCCGTTGTTAACCTTATTGGTTTACCCCTGAATGTAATCTGCCTCCTTTCTCTTGTAGCTTTTAATATTTTCTCTTTGTTCTGTATATTGGATATCTTCATAACAATGTGTCTTGGCATTGGTCTACTGTGATTTTGTGTGCTCGGTGTCCTGTATGCATCTACAATTTGTATATCTGTTTCCTTTTTTATTTCTGGAAAGTTTTCTGTAATTATTTCATTCAGCAGGTTACTTATTCCCTTGGTGTGAATCTCTGTACCTTCCTCTATCCCGATGACTCATAAGTTTTTTTTTTATATTATCCCATATCTCTTGGATGTTTTTCTCGTGATTTTTACCAGCCTTTCTGAGTTGGCTAGACTCTTTTCAAGATGATATATTTTGTCTTCATTATCTGACATTCTGGCTTCTACTTGCTCCACTCTGTTAGTGATACTCTCAATTGAGTTTTTAATTTGGTTTATCGTTTCCTTCATTTCTAGAATTATTGTTTGATTTTTTTTATAATCTCTATCTCCTGATAAAGATGCTTAACTTCTTCTTTTATCTGTTTATGTAATTCATTTTCAATGTGCTCTTTCACTGTTTGGATTTGCTGTCTCCTATCCTCTTTAAGGTTCCATTCCATCTGTCTAAGGTATTCCTTGAGTTCTTTATATGACCATTTTTCTAATGACTCTAGATCCTCCTGAATATTTAGGCTGTCCTTCATTGTTTGTATTCCTTTTCTTCCTTGTTTTTTTATGCTGCTCATGTTACTTCTTGTTCTGTTTGACTGCTGAGTTACTGTTTACTTTTATAAATTTATTTGATGCTTGGGAGGAAATATATTAGAAGGGAAGGGAAGAAGTCACTAAAGAGAATGAGAGTAGGCAGGTAGAATTCAAGGAAGGGGGAATAAGAAAATTGAAAAGAAATGAAAAGACAAAAGAAAAAAATAGAAAATAAAGAAAGAAGAAAATTTTTTTAAAAAAAATAATAATAAAAAAATGAAAATTAAAATTTAAAGAAATAATACTAATAATAATAAAATTTAAAAATTTAAAAAAATTTAAAACATTAAAAAAAGTTAAAGAACAACAACACCAACAAAAAATGAAAATGAAAGAAAAAGAAAAAAAAATAATAATAAATGCAGTCATAGAGTTCGATTAACTTCTCTTCCAGTAGGTGGAGCTGTGCCCACTGGGCCAAGCTTCTCCTCTCAATAGGTGGGAACCATTCACTGTGCAGCAGCAGACTGGGCAGGTCTCCAATCCTGAGTGCCTAGGGCCTTCTCTTGTGTTTCCTCAAGCCAGGCCCCGCTCACCGGTGACGCTCACCACAATACTGGCTACACGCCAGGTCTGCTGCTCCTGGTAGCCCTGTTTTCATGAACACCTGGGCACACTCTCCCTGTTTGCCTCCCTCAGACCCTAAGTTTGTAGAGCTTGGGGCTGAGATCCCCCAGCGAATTTGCTTGCCCTCTGGTAGCCACGCCCCCGGTAGCTGGTGCAAGAGACCTCAGTTGTCAGCACTGGTGGGAGCGGTAGCCAGGAGTTCCGCGCTGCGAGTCCAGCGCCACTCCTGTCTCCCTCAGTCTGGCTATCGAGCTCACAGGAGAGCTAGGAGGGGCCCTTATGGGAGAGCTGGGAGGGGCTCTTAAGGTTTCCCTGCTGTGTGGAGAGAGATGGCTAGGGGATTACACACCTGTCGCGCTGGTTTCAATGAAGTTATCTCCTCCGCCCGTGACGTCAGTTCTCTGCCAAGGCGGTATCCCGTGCAAATGGTGACCGATCGTTCCCTTTGCCGGGTGACCAATGCAACGGGTGAGTCCTGACTGACTTTCCCAAGCCCCGTTTCAATCCTGTGGCCACTGCCTATGAAGGCTCGGTTGGCTTTTACCTCTGTATGTTCAGACGGGCCGACCAGTGATTTCAGCGGGATCATTAGTGCTGAGTCACGAGAAGCAGGCGAACTTGAATGCAGCTGATCCGGGCTCGGTGTGTGTGTGTTCTCAGGGGCCCAGACTGTTCGCCCCAGATCCACATCAGCTCAGCATTGCCTAGTGATCCTGAGCAAACAGCATTTAGACAATTTACGACTCCCTATGCCCGCGCAGCTGGAGAGGTCAGAGACTTGATCTCTCCACGCCCTCCGCCATGTTGGATCTTCCAGGATGCTGATTCTTGAAAGATCGTGAAGTCCAAAATTAAAAAAGATTTATCCAGGGTTTTATTCTCAAGAGTTTTATAGGTTAAGCTCTTATGTTTAGATATTTGATCAATGCAAAGGGAGGTAGGATCATCATGGATCAACAAGGTAGATCCATGTGGACTAGGGTTAAGGGAGGACCCCATTTCAAATAAAAATGGAGGGCAATATATAATTTCCAGAAAGATTAGTTTATTTTTTAAATTTTGTATTTGTTCTTTTTAGTTATATAAGACAGTACGATGTATTTTTGACATACATACATGGAGTATAACTTCCCATTTTTGTGGTTGTACATGATGTGGAGTTACACTGGTTGTGTATATGTATATGAACATAGGAAAGTTATGTCTGATTCATTCTGTCTTTGCCATTCTCATCCACACTCCCTTACTCCCACCTCCCCACTGTCCAATCTGGTGAACCTCCACTCCAATCCTCCTTCCTCCCCACATTTTGAGTCTGCATCCTCATATCAGAGAGAACATTAGGCCATTGTTTTTTTGGAATTGGCTTATTTCATTAAAAGTCTGCAGTTCCATCCATTTACCAGCAAGTGACACTATTTCATTCTTTATGGCTGAGTAGTATTCCATTGTGTATGTGTACCACATTTTGTTTATCCATTCATCTGTTGAAGGGCACCTAGTTTGGTTCCATAGCTTAGCTATTGTGAATTGAGCTGCTATAAACATTGATGTGGCTGTATCACTGTAGTGTGCTGATTTTAAATCTTTTGGGTATATGCTGAGGAGTGGGATAACTGGGTAAAATGGTAGTTCCATTACAAGTTTTCTAAGGATTCTCCATACTGCTTCCACAGTGGTTGCACCAATTGTCATTCCCACCAGCAATTTATGATTATATCTTTTCCCCACATGCTTGCCAACATTTATTGTCACTTGTATTCTTTTTTAATTAATTAATTTATTCTAATTAGGTATATATAACAGCAGAATGCATTTTGATTAATTATGCATAATTGCAGCACAACTTTTCATTTCTCTGGTTGTACATGATGTAGCATCACACCATGTGTGCAGTCACGCATTTACCTAGCGTAATGAGCTCCATCTCATTTCATCATCTTTCCTGCCCCCATGCCCCCTCCATTCCCTTCCCTCCCCTTTGCCCAATCACAGTTCCTCCATTTTTCCCATACACCGCCTCCCCACCCCACCTTATGGATCAGCAGCCACTTATCAGAGAGAACATTCAGTCTTTGGTTTTTTGGGATTGGCTAATTTCACTTAGCATTATATTCTCCAGCTCCATCTATTTACCTGCAAATGCCATAATTTTATTCTCTTTTAATGCTGAGTAATATTTCATTGTGAATATATACCACAGTTTCTTGATATCCATTCATCTTCTGAAGGGCATCTAGTTTGCTTCCACAGTTTAGCTATTGTGAATTGAGCTGCTATAAACATTGATGTCGCTGCATTACTATAATATGCTGTTTTTAAGTCCTTTGGGTATGGACTGAGGAGTGGGATAGCTGGGTCAAATGGTGGTTCCATTCCAAGTGTTCCAAGGAATCTTCATACTGCTTTCCAGATTGGTTGCACCAAAAATTTACAGTCACACCAGCAATGTATAAGTGTGCCTTTTCCCCTACATTCTTGCCAACACTTATTGTTGGTTGTATTCTTTTTTTTTTAAGAGAGAGAGATAGAGAGAGAGAGAGAGAGAGAGAACTTTTTTTTAATATTTATTTTTTAGTTTTCAGCGGACACAACATCTTTGTTTGTATGTGGTGCTGAGGATCAAACCCAGGCAGCACGCATGCCAGGCGAGTGCACTACCACTTGAGTCACATCTCCAGCCCCATGTTGGTTGTATTCTTGATAACAGCCATTCTGACTGGTGTGAGACGAAATCTTAGAGTAGTTTTAACTTGCATATCTCTAATTACTAGAGATGTTGAACACTTTTTTTTATGTATTTGTCGATCAATTACATATCTTCTGCTGAGAAGTGTCTGTTCAGTTCCTTAGTCCATTTACCAGAATAATCAAAGCAATCCTTAGCAAAAAGAGTGAAGCAGGAGGCATCAAAATACTAGACCTTAAACTATACTACAAAGCTATAGTAACAAAAATGGTATAGTATTGGCCCCTAAATGGGCATATAGATCAATGATACAGAATAGAAGACACAGAGACAAACCTACATAAATACAGTTATCTCATACTAGACAAAGGTACCAAAAACATACATTGGAGAAAAGATTCTCACTTGTATTCTTGATAATTGCCATTCTGACTGGAGTGAGATAAAATCTCAGTGTAAATTTAATTTGCATTTCTTTAATTGCTAGACTAGAGGAGTTTAAAAGACAATAGGTGTTAATGACACCGAGAAAGACAGTTTTTGGCTAATGCAATTGATGCCATGATTTCTAGAACGTATGTCCAACATCACCAAATGTTTCTCTGTAATCTTCTTTTAAACTCCAACTTTTAGGAGGAGTTGATATGGAAGCATTAAAGCTGGTAACTCTAGAGAAGCAGGAACTATGAAATGTTGAAGACGTAGAACTATTTTTGCAGGTGAGAGCCAAAATGTGTTGCTTTATATATTATCAGACTTGGATAAGAAAAGGTTAGGCAATTATTTGAGAAGAAACTGAAAACTGTACCACTAATACCTGAGAAAATTAAAGAATAAAGGAAATAATGGTAGTTCTTTTGAGGATGGAATTCTTGGAAGGAAAAAGAAGTGTAGGGAGAGTTATACACAATTCTGTGTGGAAGAGTCCAATTCTATCTATGCATTTAGTAGATGCTCAAATAGCAAAAGGATGACGGAATGAAGCACAAATCCAGGGATAATTGGTCTTTAGGGAAAAATTCAATAAGCAGCTATGTAACCAAAAAATAAATAAATAAATAACAGACATGCATTGATTATAAAACAACTTCTTAACTTTCAGCTATTAAAGAGAATGTTTAATGGTATTGCACAAGACCTCATACCTATATTTCAGGAAATCTCATTTTAATTTTTTTCTTCAGGAAAAATATTTTCTCCTCCTGTGTAAAAAGAACCCCAAAAAGACAAGATCAAAAAGGATTTTCTTCAAGACACATTATAATCAAAATGCCTAATACAGAATATAAGGAAAGAACATTAAAAGCTGTGAGAAAAAATGTCAGATTGCATTTACAGGCAAACCAATAAGGCTTACTTCTAACTTATCAAATCAAATCTTAAAATTAAGGAGGGCCTGTAATGAGATATTATAAGAGGAAAGTTTATAGCATTGAATCTCTACATTAAAAAAAATAAAGAGATCCCAAGTAAATAATCTAATACTACATAACAAGGCTTTAGAAAATAAACGACAAACTAATGCCCAAGTCAGCAGAAGACAGGAAATAATTAAGATGAGAACAAAAATTTAAAAAAAAATGGCTCTGAGGATAAAAAAGAAAAACAATATACAGGATTGAAGCAACAAAGAGCTGGTTCTTTGAAAAGATAAACAAGATTGATAAACCATTAGCCAAATAATTTGAAAGAGAAAGAAGACCCAAATTTACAATATTAGAGATGAAAAAGGAGATAACCCCATAGACATTTCTGAAATCCAGAGGATCATTAGAAACTATTTTGAAAATTTATAAATCTAGAAGCTATTGACAAATTTCTATACACCTATGATCTGGCCAGATGGAACCAGGAAGATAGAGAAAACCTAAACTGACTAATATCAAGCAATGAAATTGAAACATCAATTAAATGCCCCCCCCCAAAAAAAATGACTGGATGGATTCTCAGCTGAGTTCTACCAGACCTTTAAAGAAGAACTAATACCAGTCTTCCTCATATTATTCCATGAAACTGAAAGGGAGGGAACACTTTCAAATACCTTCTATGAAGCCAGTGTAACTGTGATACCAAAACAGACAAAGACACATCCAGGAAAGAATACTATAGACCAATATCCCTGATGAGCATAAATGCAAAAATCCTTAATAAAATACTAGCAAATAGCATTTACAAACACATTAAGAAGATGATACATCATGATCAAGTGAGTATCATCCCAGGGATGCAAGGTTAATTAAACATATGCAAATCAATAAAATAATTCATCCTACATAAATGTAATTAAGGAAAAAACATATGATCATCTCAATAGTTACAGAAAAGATCTTTGACAAAATCCAGCACCTATTCATGTTTAAAAACACTGGAGAAACTAAGGCTAGAAGAAACTTTCCTCAATATTATAAAGGTTATATATGACAAACCCAAAGCCAACATCTTACTGGATGGAGAAAAACTGAAAGCATTTCCTCTAAAACTAGGAACAAGACAAGGCTGTCCATTCTCACCACTCCTATTCAATATACTTCTTGAAATTCTAGCCAGAGCAATCCGGCAAGAGAAGAAAGTTAAAGTCATACAAATAGGAAAAGAAGAAGTCAAATTAATCTCTTTTTGTTGATGACATGATTCTATATCTAGGAGACCCAAAAGACTTCACAAGAACACTTTCTAGAGCTTATAAATTCAGCAAAGTAGCAGATACAAGATCAACATTCATTAAGCAATAACTTTCCTTCACTCCAATAGTGATTCTGCTGAAAAAGAATCAGGAAAACTATCCCATTCACAATAACATCAGAAAATTAAAATATGTGTGAATTAATCTAACCAAGGAAGTGAAATAACTTTACAATGAAAACTATAGAACACTGAAGAGAGAAACTGAAGATCTTAGAAGATGGAAAGACCTCTCATGTTCTTGGATGGCAGAATTATTATTATGATAATGGCCATACTAAAAGAAGCGTTATACAGATTCAGTGCAATCCCTATCAAAATACCAATAATATTCTTCACAGAACCAGAAAAAAAATCATAAAATTCATTCAGAAGAATGAAAGACCCCCAATAGCCAAAGTAACCTTGAGCAAGAAAGGCAATGATGCAGACATTAAAATACCTGATCTCCTGGGGCTGGAGATGTGGCTCAAATGGTGGTGCACTCGCCTAGCATGCCTGAGGCACTGGGTTCGATTCTTGGCACCACGTAAGGACGGAATGAGGATATTGTGTCCACCTAAAACTAAAAAATAAATATTTTTTTTAAAATACCTGACCTCCAATTATATTAAAGCCATAGTAACAAAAACAGCATGGTATTGGCATCAAAAAGACATGAAGACCAGTGGAACAGAAGACACAGAGACAAATACATATAATTTCAATTATCTGATACTTGACAAAGGTGATAAAAATATATGTTGGAGAAAAGACAGCCTTTTTAACAAAGACACATCAAGGAAAGAAAACTGGATATCCAATATGTAGAAGAATGAAACTAGCTCCCTATTTCTCACCTTGCACAAAAGTCAAATCAAAGTCAATCAAAGACTTAGGAATTAGACTAGAAACTTTGAATGTTTAGATAAAAACATAGGGTCAATACATGGCACAGATGTGACTTCCTTAAAAAGACTCCTAAAGCTCAAGAAATAAAACCAAGAATCAACAAGTGGGACAGCATCAATTGAAAAGCTTCAGCACAGCAAAGGAAAAGAGAGTGTGAAGAGAGAGAGCCTATAGAACAGGAGAAAATCTTTGCCAGCTATTGCTCTCACAGGGGATCAATATCCAGAATATAGAAAGAACTCAAAAAGCTTAATGCCATAAACCAAATAACCCAATCAATAAAAGAGTTAAAGAACTAAATACACATTTCTCTAAAGAAGAAATATAGATGGCCAGTAAACATGAAAAAACGTTCAACATCTCTAGCAATCACAGAAATACAAATAAAAACTACATTGAAATTTCATCTTGGGGCTGGGGATGTGGCTCAAGCAGTAGCACGCTCGCCTGGCATGCTTGCGGCCCGGGTTCGATCCTCAGCACCACATACAAACAAAGATGTTGTGTCCACCGAAAACTAAAAGAAAATAAATATTAAAAAATTCAAAAAAAAAAAAAAAGAAATTTCATCTTACTCCAGTCAGAAAGGCAATTATCAAGAACACAAAGATTTGGGGGAAATGGTACATGCATACATTGCAGGTGGGACTGCAAATTAGTACAACCACTCTGGAAAACAGTATGGAGATTCCTAAAAAAAAAAAAACTAGGAATGGGGGCTGGGGTTGTAACTCAGTGGTAGAGCATTTGCTTAGCAAGGATGAGGCACAGGGCTTGATCCTCAGTACCACATAAAAGTAATAAAAATAAATAAAACAAAATTATTAAAAAATTAAGAAAATTGTTTTAAAAAAACTAGGAATGGTACCACCATATGACCCAGATATTCAACTCCTCAATATCTATCCAATAGAACTAAAATCAGCATACTATAGTGATACAGACACATCAATTTTTACAGCAGCACAATTTAAAATGGCCAAGTTATAGAACCATCCCAGATTGCCTTCAATTGGTGAATGGATTAAGAAAATGGGGTTATGTACACAAAGGACTTTTACTCAGCCATAAGGAAAATGAAATTATGGCATTTGCTGGTAAATGGATGGAAATGGAGAGAATCATGCTAAGTGAAATAAACCATACTCTGAAAATCAAGGGTCAAATATTTTGTCTAATATGTGGAAGCTATAGCAAAGTAAGAGGGAAATTAAGATGGTAGAGTAATCGGATCTCATAGAATAGAGGGAAGACCAGTGGAATAGAAAAAGGAGACTGCCGGGGAGCTATAAAGATAGGGAAGGAAGAAGATATGTGGAATTAATTTTTCAAAATTACACTATATGCATGTATAAATATACTGCAGTGAATTTCACCTTTATGTATATCTATAAAGCACCAATTAAAAATAAATAAATATAAGGAAGACTACTAGAAAAGAGGAAAGGGTATAAGGGGAGGAATGGAAAAAAGAGTCATGAGGACTAAAATGGACCAAATTAAACTTTGTACATGCATGAGTTTGTCACAATGAACCCAACTATTATGTACAACCATAATGCACTAATAAAAGTATTAAAAAAGAAAATTTGACATTTCTTAACTTTTGAGTTATGAGCATCACCAAAAGGTGAAACAATTACTTTAGAGAAATGTTTTTCAGATAAAACAAATTTGTTACTCCTGCAAAATGAATTTAAAATATCTCTCTTCTTCAAAGACAAGCATGTTCGTTCTAATAGGACTTCCAGACAGGGTTCCCAGACAGCAAAAAATGTATTATAAGTCAGTTGATAAAGATTCAGTTAGTATTCAATCATTGTTCTTTGTACTTGATTATATAAATAGAGTCCAAAATGTGGTAACACAATATCCTGAAGTAAGAAACATATATCCCAGGAGACAAAAGTCAAACTTGGGAAATAAAATCATTTTCTAGTTAAAAATAATACCAGTTTCTTCAGGAGGGGTAAGTGGAGAGTGGTAACCAGTGAATGTCTTCTATGGTTAGTTGTATTGAAGTCTGTGTAGTATGTACACACTTCTCATTGCAGAATACACTAGGTTTAGCCATTCTTAATAAATTCTTTCATTACCATTTTAAAGTCCTTAGATAAATAAGAATTAACACATTCCTTCAGATGGTTAGAACCTGAATGGAATAGACCTCAGCTGACTCTTAAAAGATTCTGCCATTCAGAATCTTCTGATCTTATATAAGATTGTCAAAATGAAACATGGAACACATTATATCTGTAAAAAGATTACTTGAAAAAACTTTCAAAAGCCACTAAAAGACATTTTAAAGATATTTAAATGTCAGGAATCAGATTTTTTAAACTGGCATTTTTTGTTCTGTCTTTATCTTAAGGCAAAAAAATAATTGGCAGGATCTTGAAATAATATGATCAAGGGTTATTTAATATTGTCCACATATTGTTTAGAAATAAGATAGTTTCTAGAGATTATATTAAGAGATCTTGTTGTGTTATAAATAACCAGTTATGATATTGGACAGATTAAGATGTGAACAGAATAAAAAATGAGAAATGTCACGAAGAAGCAGGAATAATACATTTGCCTAGAATCCTTTCCAGGAAGGGGGAGAGGGTAGTGAGAGATATTATTGCAACTGGCAGATCATTATTCATTTGTGATCTATGTTAACTTACAATGCTTTTAACCATGGGTTATCTTATGTTTAATTTTGTCAAAGCATTGAGAAAGCACAGTACATATAATAGCATGTATTTTAACATTTTGGATGATCCTTGAAACAATGTTGAGAGTGTTGTGTCCATATCTGCCCTGAGTCTAAAGCCAAAGAAAATAGACACATCGGTTTTCTCACAACAGCCTCCACTATTGATTATCACCAGAGAAGGAAGGGGGCAAAATTTGAATATTTACTTTAAAAATTATGGCTGTTCATGGCTCCTGCCAGTCCTAAGAACAGGAGATATCTTTCTTGAGGGAAATTTTAGAAGGAATAAAAACATCTCAGTGCTTAAGTTAGGCACCTAAAAGTTGTAGGCAACCTAAGGAAGAGGCACTGACATCCAGGAAGCAAAGAGCTGAACGTGAAGCAGTGGAGCAGAAGCATTTAAGCCATGCTCACAGACATTCCCTGGGCCTACCCTTAAGGCTTCCAAAGTCAAGCATCTTGCTTAGGAGAGATCCACTACCCTTAGAAAGCACATAGCTCAAACAGGCAGATGAAGTGTCACCAAGGTTAAAGGATAGCTTCTTATAGTATGGATCTGGAACGTCTCCCAAAAGCTCATGTATGAAAGCATCTTCCCAATGCAAATAGATTCAGAGGTGGGTTTCGGGGCAATGACTGAATCGTGACATCATCTGTTGATTAATCAATCCATTGACAACTGGATACTAGGATGTAGAGCCTACTTGAAGGAAGTAAGTCACTAGGGGTGTGCCCTGGAAGGGTTAATCTTGTCCCTAGCCCCTCTCCTTATTTCCTGGTTGCCATGAGATGAGCTAAGCAGATATTCTTTGCCACGCCCTTCTACCATAGTATTCTGTACTTCAGGCCCAGAGAAATGAAGGTAGCCAACCATGGACTGAATCCTCTGAGACCATGAACCACAATAAATCTGCCCTCTTCTGAGTTTTTCTTGTCAGGTATGTAGGTCACAACTATGAAAAGCTAACATACAGCTCTAGAATTGTAGACAACAACTAGGATATGAAATCATCTTTGGAAGGTGAACCTGGCTTATGAAAGGCATATGCTATTTTCAGTGGTTAATAGGGCATATTACTAAAGGTGACAGTTTATCAAGTCCATTCCCCCAGTTGTCAGCTGGGGGACAAGAGGGTCTGTCCTCTTGTCATTGGGGTGCGTCAGAGAAACTAGGATTCCAACAAAATGGTCTCAGAGTAATAATTTGTCTTTGGTGGGGAAAGAGTTCTTTATATTGTTATCTTATGTTGTGTATAACAGATTAGCAGCCTAGGAAACATCACTGTCACAAAAAATTGAGATGTCATTCAACCGTTTATAAGCATTTGCTCATTACTGGATGTGGGAAAATTCACATGCCTGAGAATTCACATGAATGGTGTATGGGTGTGAATGCCTGAGTGAATGAATGAGAGATTATATACATTGTATATATGTCATATATATATTATATGTGTGTTATGAGGGAAGAATGCAGTAGACAACTGGTAGAGAATGGATTATATATTCAAGCAGAAGGAATATTGTCCTTCCATTAGTACCTAGAACAGTGTGGGCTAAAGTAAGTCCAGGTGAAAGTGTTCGGGCTAGGAACACATCCCAAAAAGTGAAGGCTTAGAATTTAAAAAAATACAAGGAGACTTGATCTGAAATAAAATCCCTGTAAGTCCAGAAAACAAGTAAGAGAGTTATTAATACATTAATGAAATAATTTAATATGTATTATTAGAAAAATTTCAGATACTCATGAATAAGTATCAAATTATAAGGTGTCATTGAATAGTAGGAACTTTATTTAGGCATTTTTTATGTTTCTTACTTAACAGTACATTTAAAACATGCTGTCCTGGAAAAAAATTACAGCAGTATCTCTAAAAAGAAGTCCTGAAAATTTCCACAACCTGTGTCGACACTTTCTGTTGATTCAACACATATAGGAATGAGCAAGTAACTAATAGGAAACCTCTTTTTCCAGCAGAATGCTTTGTATCACAAGCTATTTGGGGGAAGTTTTGGCTTATAGCCTATAGGAAAAGTGAGTTTAAACATTTTTCCCAGTGTAAAAATACCATTTTTAAGATTTAACTGAAATATTCCCCAAATTGGGAAATATCATAGACATAAATATTTGATATCTAATATAATGACTTTGTGTCTAAACTTCCCTAGACTTGATCCCCAGCTCCTTCTACAAATTATAACATTTCCATTGAACAGATGTGGACATTGATTTTTGTTGTTGTTTAAATGTTGCAATTAGAAAAAGTTCATTTTTAAAATCTCTGGCTCTGAACAAATTCACACTTTATTTGCAACACCTATTGTTATCTGGAGTAGAACTGAAGTATAAAATATATTTTTTCCTTTTTACTTAACTTCCAAGTGGCATCCTTCCCAATATATTCATATACACAAATCACATAAAAATATATATAGCATAGCACACTCTAAATAGATCTGAAAATTTTAAATATTTTATCTCTCCCAACCTAACATCTGAGCTCCCATATGTTTTGAATTTTTCCAACTCACAGATGCTGCATAGCAAGTCACAAATCTGCATGGTCTAAAGCACATGATTGGACCATTTCTCAGCCTTTTAGCCAAGACCAAGCATGCAGTGTCTGTTCTTATAGTCTTAAGCACTCTCATAACTGGAAAAATCTCTAACAGCAGAAGTTAGTGGTATTGATCCACATGCAAATGGAAAAATGTATATCACTCCGAGCAAATCTAATACAAAGCTAAATAATTCTTTTCAAGTCACAAAAAGAATTTTTAAGCCTCAGTCACTTGTAAACATATCTCAGTTGATTTTGTTTCCTAATTGAGAAAGTTTCTCAGATGTTTCTTATCTATACTTTCATTTCTGGATGGGAAAAATGAATAAAATAATCTTAGTTCAAACAAATAATTTCAACTCTTATAATTCTGAGAAATCTGGAATGATTGCTTTGTTTAAAAAAAAAAAAAAACTAGTCAAAGGCAGAGACAGAGAACTCAAATTGCACTATACCTGGTCTGTCTGTCTGTTTGTTTGGCACTGGGGAATGAACCCAGGGAATTTTACAACTGAGCTAATTCACAGTCCTTTTCCTTTTTCGTTTTTGAGACAGGGTCTCCCTTACTTGCCTTGAACTGTGATCATCCTGCCTCAGCCTATCTGCTTAAATTATATGCACGTGCCACTGCACCTGACTGGTCCCCTGCTCTTTCTACAAACAACACTATTTCCACTGAATAAGACTTAGCAAATAACATTGGAGCATTGCATTCAGTTTTGGATGATTCATTTTACAAGGAATGATGACAAACTAACGCATGTTCAAAGATGAGAAAATAGGAAGGTTAAGGAACCTAGGACTTAAGAATATCCCCTAATGAAACAGGCTAGGAGACTAGAGAGGAACAGTATATAATTTGGACAAGAAAAGACTCAGTAAACAACTGGCTCTTTTCCGATATTTGAGGGACTCTTGTAATGGAATAAATGATTTTCTTTGTGCTTTTGTAGGCATGATTTCAGAAGGCAGAACTAGAAACTCTGGATTAAAGTTACTACTCAGTGAAAACTGAATTTCAACTAAGAAGATGTATATGAAAAAGGCCTTTCTATTTTTTCTCATAAATTGTATTGATAAGTAAACTTATGATAACAAACTACATATATTTAAAATATACAATTCAAAGAGTTATGACAATTGTATATATATGAAAAATCACCACTTGAATAAAAAAATACAACAGAATGTTTCCAGGACCCCCAAGATTCCTCCTTTCTTTTATAGTCAATTTTTCTATCTGTCCATAGCACCAGCCAACCACTGATATGCTTTTTTATTACTATGGTATAGTTTGCATTTTATATAAGTGGAGTCATACATCAATACTCTTTTGTGTCTGGTTTCTTTCACTCGGCCTAATTATTTTCAGATCTATTCCTATTGTTTTGTGCATCAGTAATTTATTTCTTATGCTGAATATTGTTCACTATAGTTCAGTGGTATTGCTGAATAGTGAAGTCTTTGTATGGATATATTATGTTTTGTTTATTTATTCACTGATTGATGGGCATTAGGGGTTTCTCAAAGTTAGGGTTATTGTGAATAAAACTATTATAAATGTTTTATAAAAACATTTTATGTGAACATATATTTTCATTTTTCTTGTGTTTGTACCTTGGAATAGAATGAATAGACTATATGATAGTGAATGAATGCGTTTTAAAGAAAATTCTGTATTTTCCAAAATGGCTGTACCATTCTCCATTCCTGTCTCCAATGTTTAAAAGTCCCAGTTAATTTTCCACCATGCCAACACTTGCTATTGCCAGTCTTTTTCACTGCACCATTTATAATAGTTATTGTGGTATCTTGTCATGGTTTTATTTGCATTTCTCTGATGATAAATTAAGCATCTTATCATTTACTTAAGATAACTTTTGTGAGCTGTTATTGAGTTGTCTTCTCATTGTTGAGTATTTATTCTGAACACCACTCAGTCATATATCAGATATATGATAGAAAATACTTTCTCCTACTCCGTGCCTTGCCTTTCACTTTCTTCAATAGTGTCTTCCAAAAAGCAAATATTTCATTTTGATGAAGTCCAATTCACGAAAGTTTTTCTCTTATTTTTTTCTAATACGTTTTGTGTTCTGACAAATCTCTGCCTACCTCAAATTGGCAAAAGTTTTTTTTCTATTTTATTTTCTAGTAGTTTTAGAGCTTTAGGCTTATTTTTAGGTTCCTCGTGCATTTTATTTAATTTTATGTATTATATGAAGCAAAAGTAGATGTTCTTTTGCTGCTGTTGTTTCCATATGGATATCCAGTTTGTCCATCAGTGTTTGTGGATTTTCCTTTCCCCATTGAACTGCTATTGCAATTTCATTGAAAATAAATTGACATATATTTGAGATTCAATTTTTTGACACTGATTCCATTAGTGTTATGTGTTTGTGTGTATGTAACCTTAGCTTTATATTTAAAGTACAGCTTCATATTTAAAGAACATTTCTTATAATCAGTTGATGGTTAGTTCTGCTATTTAGCTTGTTCTGATTATCATTATTATTTTTCCATTGGAATCTGTGGTCTATTTACATTTACTGTAGTTATTGATATGGTTGGATTCATGGCTACCACTTTATTAATTTTTCCATTAGTCATCTCAGTTTTTCTCTTTCTCTGTTCTTCCTTTCCTAGGTTTTTTCAAATAATTTAAATAGTTTTTAGATTTTCATTTTAATTTATGGTAGCTTTTCAACCATACCTCTTCCTAAATTTTAGTAATTGCTTTAGGTATCACATATATACGTGCTTAAACTTTTCACAAATGTTAATATAGTATCTCCAAGCAATTTAGGTCTATTTACCCCCATTTTCACTATTCTTTATGTTATGGCTGTTCTAAGTATGACTTCTACATACTTTTGCTTTGTTTTGTAGTACTGGGGATGGAACTCAGGGGCGCTCTGCCACTGAGCTACATCCCCAGTCTTTTTAATTGTTTATTGTGTGTGAGACAGAGTATCACTAAAGTGCCTAGGCAGGCTTTGAATTTGCCATTCTCGTGCCTCAGCTTTCCTCGTTGCTGGGATTACAGGCATGTGTGCACCCTGTATTACACATATGTTTTAAACCCATTAAGAAAATGTTCTCGTTTTTGCTTCTTAAATTTGTATATATTTTAAAGAAATTATGAGAAAAATTAGTTTTCTACCTTAACCCATATATTTAGCCTTTTTCATCCTCTTTCTTCTTCTGAAGAGCCAGGCTTCCATCTGGTATAATTTCCTTTCAATTTGAAGAAATTCTTTTAGCATTTCTTGTACCATAGGGCCATGGGGATAAATCCTCTTAGGCTTTCTTTTTTCTTTTCTTTTTTTTTCTTTTTAATATGGAATGTCTTTAATCTGGCTTTATTTCTCAAAAAAAAATTTTTTTCACTGGATCGAGAATTTTGGGTTGAATTTTTTTTTTTTTTTTTAAGTATATTACTCCATTGTATTATGGCCACCATGGTTTCTGATTCTATCAAAGTCTGTAATCATCTGAACTATGTTACTTGTGTCATTATACTCTGGTGTAAGGTTTTCTCTTTAGTTTCCAGTAGTTTGACTGTGATGTGCTTAGGCTCTGTTTCTCCAGATTTGTCATTTGGAGTCCATCAAACTTCTTGATTCTAAAAATTTATGTCTTACTTCAAATTTGGGGAGTTTTGTGTCATTTCTTCAAATATATTTTGCTGCCCCCTTTTTTTTCTTTTCTGTTTCAGCTCTAATAAATTCATGTTAGACATTACATTTTTGTCCCACGAGTTTCTGAGATTCAGTTAATTATTTTTTCAGTCTTTTTTTCCACACTGCTTCTTTAGTGTTAATCATTTCTATTAAGCTATCTTCTAGTTTACTAATTTGTCATCTCCACTTTGATATATTCATAGAAATTATATTTCAGGGATTATAATTTTATTTTTTTATTAGAGCTTTATAGTTACAATAGTAACTGGGTTCATTCCAACAAACTCATACAGGCATGGAAAATGATTTCATTTCATGACCCTCTCTTTTCCCCTTCTCCCCTCATTCCCCTCTTCCATTCTCCTTCCTCTATTCTACTGGGCTTTATTTTGCTCATCTATTAATTTATCTTTTATTGGCTCTTTATATTATCCTATCCTCTCCTACCCCTTTCCTTTATTTTACTCCAGCTTCCACATGTGAGAGAAAACATTCGATTTCTGAGTTTCTGAGTTTGGCTAATTTCACTTAGCATTATGTTGTCCATTTCCATCCATTTACCAGCAAATGCCTTAATTTCATTCTTTTCTATGGCTGGACTAGTATAACTCTGTGTGTGTGTGTGTGTGTGTGTGTGTGTGATTTCACAATTCTTAATCCATTCTTCTATTGATGGACATCTGGGTTGATTCCATGATTTAGCTATTTTGAATTTTGCTGCTATAAAGATTGATATGGCATTTCTCTATAGTATGCTGATATTATATCTTTTGGGGAAAAACCAAGGAATGAAATAGAGCTGGCTTGTATGGTGGTTTCATGTCTAGTTTTTGAGTAATTTTCATACTTATTTCCAGAGTGATTGTACTAGTCTACAGTTTCACCAGCAATGTACAAATGTACCTTTTTCCCCCACAACCTTGCCAACATTTATTGATGTTCGTATTCTTGATCATTGCCATTCTGGCTGGAGTGAGATGAAACCTTAGTGTTGTTTTGATTTCCATTTCCATGATTGCTAGAAATGTTGAACATTTTTTTTCCTATATTTGTTAGTCATTTGTGTTTCTTCTTTGGATAAGTTTCTGTTTAGTCATTTTTCCCCATTTTTTTTTTATTGGGTTATTCGTGTGTGTGTGTGTGTGTGTGTGTTTTGATGTTAAGTTTTTTGTGTTCTTTGTATATTATGAATATTAATTCCCTATCGGAGGAGTAAATGGCCAAGATCTTCTCCCATTCTGTAGGCTTTCTCTTCACGGTCTTAGGTATTTCCTTCGCTGTGTAGAAGCTTTTTATTTTGAAGGCATCCCACTTATTTATTGATTCTTGGTTTTATTTCTTGTGCTTTGGGAGTCTTGTTAAGGAAGTCAGAGCCAGACAGAGTGTTGAACTTATGTTTTCTTCTAGCAGTTGTAAGGTCTCTAGTCTAATTCCTAAGTCTTTGATTCATTTAAAATTTAATTTTTATTCAGGGTGAGAGAGAGGGGTCTAATTTCATTTGTATACATTCATCTATCCAGTTTTACCAGCACCATTTGTTTAAAAGACTGTCTTTTCTCCAAAATATTTTATTGGCACCATTGTCAAATATTAGATTGCTATAGCGATGTGGATTGTTTCTGTGTCTTCTATTCTGTACCTTTGATTTCTGTGTCTATTTTGATGCCAATACCATGCTGTTTTGTTACTGAAGCTCTATACTATAATTTTAGAACAGGTATTATGGTACCTCTTGCTTTGCTTTTTTGCTTAGTCTTGCTTTGTCTTTTGGTTTCTCTTATTCTTCCAAATTAATTTAAGAATTGCATTTTCTAATTCTGTGAAGAATGTCATTGGTATTTTGATGGGGATTGCATTGAATCTGCATATTGTTTTTGGTTGTAGCATGGCCATTTTGATAATATTGATTCTGCCTATCCAAGATTATGGGATATCTTTCCATCTTCTAAGGTCTTCTTCAATCTCTTTCTTAAGTGTTCTATAGTTTTAATTGTAGAGGTCTTTCATCTCTTTGGTTAGATTGATTCCCAAGTATTTGATGTTGTTGTTGTGGTTGTTGTTGTTGTTTTAGGTTATTGTGAATGGGACAGTTTTACTGACTTCTTCCCTGGCTGGATTACTGTTGGAATATAGAAAAGCTATTGATTTATGGGTGTTGATATTATAACCTGTTACTTTGCTAAATTCATTTATAAGCTCTAGAGGTCTTTTGGTGGAGTTTTTTGGGTATTTTAGATATAGGATCATATTGTCAGCAAATACAGTTTGACTTCTTTATGTACTTGTATCCCTTTAATTTCCTTTTCTTCCCTGATTGCTCTGGATAATGTTTTGATGACTATATTGAATAGAAGTCGTGCGAGTAGACAGTCTGGTTTTGTTCTAATTTCAGAGAAAATGTTTTTAATTTTTCTCCATTTACTATGATGTTGGCTTTAGGTTTGTCATAATGGCCTTTACAATGTTGAGGAAAATTCCTTCAATCCAGTGTTTTTAACATCAATTGGTATTGGATTTTATCATGCCACAGTCTGGCTGGGCACAAATGCCGCAGTCTGGCTGGGCACACAATCACGAGCCACCACACAGCTTGTAGATTCAAACAGCAACTCTTTATTCCTGAACTCACACCAGCCGTCTACAATCACGTTCTGGGGAAATCCACGTTCTCTGCCCAAATCCCCTCCACTGGGCTTCTATCTCCAAAATATATTGTCTGAATCCCGTGAGAACTCAAGGGGAACTCAGGCAGCCGGATACGCCCTATTCCCAGCAGGAATAATCTTAAACCTTAAACCTGGAACCTAAACTGGGAACGCCCTAAACACGATTATCTTAAAACCGGGAACACCCTAATCTGCCTTGGTCCTTGAGCAAGGTCACGTACATTCAATGTCACTGCAACATGGGGTACGCTGGCAAGGAAATTGTCATACCTACTTGGCTAATGGCTCCCAGCATTATCAAAGGCCTCTTTTACATCTATTGAGATGATCATGTGGTTTTTGTCCTTAATTCTATTTAAATGAAGAATTGCATTCATTGATTTGCATATGTTGAACCAATCTTGCATCCCTGGAATAAATCCACTTCATCATGATGTATTATCTTTTTGATATGTTTTTTAATACAGTTTGCTAATATTTAATTAAGGATGTTTTCATCTATGTTCATCAGGGAAATTGGTTTTTAGTGTTCTTTCCTTGATGCATCTGTTATGGTTTGGATATAAGGTGTCCCTCAAAATTGTGTAAGACAATGTGACAATTGTGTAAGATAATGCAAGAAGGTTAAGAGAAGAAATGATTAAGGTTAAGAGAAGAACTGATTACCCGGGTTACTAGAGCCTAGCCCAATCAGCAAATTAATCACCTGATGGGATCAATTGACTGGAAACAGAAAGTAGGTAGGGTGTGGCTGGAGAAGGTGTGGCATTGGGGGTGGGGCTTTGGGGTATATATTTGTATCTAGCAAATGGAGTCTCTCTCTGCTTTCTGATCATTATGTGAGCCGCTTCCCTCCGCCATACTCTTTTGCCATGTTGTTCTGCGTCACTTGAAGCCATGAGGAATGGAGATGGCGCTTTGTAGACTGAGATCTCTGAAACTTCCTTTACAATTGTTCTGGTTGGATCTTTCAGTCACAGCAGCAAAAAAAGCTGACTAAAACAGCATCTTTGTCTGGTTTTGGTATCAGAGTTATACTGGCTTCATAAAATGTATTTGAGGATGCTTCCTCTCTTTCATTTTCATAGAATAATTTGAGAAAGACTGGTGTTAATTCTTCTAGTAAAAGTCTGATAAAACTCAGCTGAGACTCCATCAGGTCCTGGGCTTTTCTTTTTTGGAAGGCTTTTAATCGCTGTTTCAATTTCATTACTTAATATTGGTCTTTTTAGGTTTTCTATATTTTCCTGATTCGATTTGGGCAGGTCATATGTGATTCTTAGTTTGTCAATGTCTTCCAGATTTTTCAGTTTATTGGAGTGTAGATTTTAAAAATAGGTTCTGATAATCCTCTGGATTTCAGAAGTATCCATGATGATATCTCCTTTTTCATCTCTGATCTTGTGTATTTGCTTCTTCTAGCTCTTTCTTTTGGTTAGTTTGGCTAAGGGTTTATCAATCTTATTTATCTTTTCAAAGAACCAACTCTTTATTACATTAATCCTGTGTATTATTTTCTTAGCCTCAACTTTATTGATTTTTACTCTGATGTTAATTATTTCCTGTTTTCTACTAGTTTGGGAGTTAGTTTGTTTTTCTTTTTCATAGGCCTTGAGATGCAGCATAAGTGTATTTGCTTGGGATCTCTCTAATTATTTAATGTAGGGGCACACACTGCTATAAATTTACCTCTTAGAACTGCTCTCATACTGTCACAGAGATTTTGCTATGTTGTTTACCATTCTCGTTTGTTTCTAAGAATCTCTTGATTTCTATTCTCATTTATTCTTTGGTCTGTTCTTCATTTAAAAAAGTATTGTTCAATTTCCTTGTGTTTATATGGTTTCTATTCTTTTTCTTGCTGTTGATTTCTAGCTTCATTCTATTGATCTGATAGGATACTTGGGATTACATTTTTTTTTTTTTTTTGGAAAAAAAGTTCTGTGCACAGCTAAAAAGAAGATAAATTCATCTGTTTCCAGGTGGAATATTCTGAAGATGTCCATTAGGCCCATTTGATTTATACTGTTATTTAGGTTGGAGATATCTTTATTGATTTTATGTTTTTATGACTTGACTATTAGTGATAAGGTTGTATTGAAATCACCCAATATTATTGTGTTGGGGTCTATGTGGGATTTAATGTCATGGAGTATTTTTTCCACAAAATTGGGTGTGTTGACATTTGGTGCATAAATGTTTACTATTATTATATCTTCTTATTCATGTTGGATTATTCCCTTTTACTAGAATGTAAATGTAGAATGTAAATCTCTTCTGATTAATTTCAGCTTAAAATCTGCTTTGTCGGATATGAGAATACCTACTCTAGCTTGTTTTCTTGGACTGTATTTATCAAATATTTTTTTGCATCCTTTTACCTTCAGCCTATCGGTGTCTTTGCCTATAAGATGAGTCTCTTATAAACAGATTATTGGTGGATCTTTCTTTCTTTTTTTTTTTTTTGATACATTTTGGTAATCTGTGTCTTTTAATTGGGGATTCGAGAACATTAACATTGAATGTTAGTATAAACATACATTTGTGATTTCCTGCCAATTTGGTTTTTTGCTATATGTAACCTATCTTGATTCTCACTTAATGAATTATTCTATTGAACTTCCTTTGTTTGGGAGTTTGGGTAATTGTTTTTTAGTTTCTCTGTGTGCATTTTATTTTTGAATATTATTTGTAGTGCTGGCTTGGTGCTCATGAATTTTTTTAGTTTATTCTTGTTATGGAAAATTTTTATTTCCCCCTCAAATTTGATACTGAACTTTACTTGGCATAACTTTGGTTGGCAGTTGTATTTTTTAATGGCTTGGTGTATCTCATTCCAGGCTCTTCTTGATTTTAAGATCTGAACTGAGAAATCAGAATTGAGCCTTATTGGTTTACCTCTAAATGTGACCTGATGTTTCTCTCTTGAAGCTTTTAATATTCTTTCCTTATTTTCTATGTTGGGCATTTTCATTATATGTCTAGGTGAGCTTCTTATTTGCCTAGGTCTGTTTGGGGTCCTGTAAACCTCCTATATGTGGATGTTTATCTTGTTTCTAATATGGGAAAAGTTTTCTATAAATATATCATTGAAAATGCTCTTTATGCCTTTAGTTTGTGTCTCCACATTCTCTTCTATCCCAATGATTCTTGTGTTTCGTCTTTTAAAGTGGTCTTGTATATTCCGGTAATACTCTATAATTATTTTTCCTTTGTTGCCTTCTGTGTTCTTAAGATCACATATCCTGTCTTCCTTGCTTGAAGTTCTGTCTTCAAGGGCTGAGGTTTTATTTTCTATACAATCTAATATGTTAGTGATGACTTCAAGTGAGTTTTAAATTTGAGTGATTATGTCTTTCATTTATAGAAGTTCTGCTTGGTTTCTTTTTACTATTTGTATTTCTTTATTAAAGTGGTCTTTTATCTCCTATAATTGCTCTCTTAATTCCTTCCTTAGATCTTCTTTTAGTTCATTGAACATTGTAATAATCAGTTTTTAATAAACTTTCTCTGGGTTTTCATCCACCTTGCCTATCAGTGGGATCCTTTGTTGGGAAATTGTGGATTTTGGGGAGGGGAGATTGCCTGTTTTCTCATATTTTCAGAGGTCTTGGGCTTGTGTAGGAGGTGGATCCCCCTATATCTTTTTTAATGTGTGTCCTTTTGTGTGTGATTATCTCACTAAATTGTGGGACTTCTCTCTGTTTTTGATGTATATGTAGATGCCAATGGTGGGACCAAGGGCTCTGATTGTTCCTCCTTTGGTTCTTGTTGTTGGTTTGAGGCTTTTGTCTCCTCACTTTTTGAGTTGAAATAATGTCAGGGAATGTTAAGTTCAGAAGCAGAGTCTCAAATTTGTGAACTGTTGTGTCCCTGTAGGTTGTCAGCACTTCACAGAATAAGGCAAAACAATAGTTACAACAGTTGCAAACAATGAACAATTCAGAATGTTAAAGTAAACCTAGTTCCTACTATGATGACATCAACATTAATTGTCACCAATAAAGGAACAGTGGGTTCAGCAATTGTCAACAGAAAAACAATAATCATCGACTAGATCTGGCTTTAAAGCAGACAGCAAGTGTCAACAATATCATCCACAACAGTAATGATCATATGATCATTAATTGTGGGGCAGGAGCTATGTAAACTAATTAATTCTGAAATATGTTAAAAATACAGCTATTTAGGGGAAAGAGGAAATGTATTAAGAAGTTGGAGAAGACTTTACCATTTCAAAAAAATGAACAGAGACGATGCAGAAGAGATGTAGCAGGTGACATTCATATGAAAGGAGGGGGGAAAATTAGAAGAAGCAAGGTATTGGGAAAGAGGGTGATAGAACAATAAAATTTGACCACTAGCAGAAGATAGAAGAGAAAGAGAAACACGAGACATAGTCAAGTGAAAATAATATAAACCAAACCAAAATATACAACCTAAAAAACCCAAATCTTCAAAAACCAATGCTATGAAAAGATAATTACATTTAAAGAATGCTAAAAATGAGAGAAAAAACATAAGTGTATGTATATATGTATGTATATATGTCCCTAATAAGCATTCACACACACACACAAAAAAAATAATAATAATAAAATAATAAAAAAGGATGAAGAATGAAGGAACCTTCTACTGAGGTTGTCAAAATAGTTGACTAGCTGGGTGGTCTCTGTCTATGTCCAACAATCTTTTCTTTCCAGTTCTTCTTGAGTATAGTGATAGAGAGAGTAAACAGTGGAGGTTGTTAACCCCTTCCTATTTTCTTGTTGCTCTCTGAGCTGCAATTTAATATAAGACTTAGCTTTCCTTCTCAGCAGTATGAGATGGGATGGGTTAAACTGTATTGTAAGTTGGTGATTTGTCCATTCAGACCAGTTTGGTGCATCCAGAGGAATTATTAATGTTTTTCTGTGGACAATTGCCCAGGACATCACTTCTGCAGCATTCTGTGAGGGGAGTTTCAGCAGATAGAGCTCACATGGAATTGGACCCCAGAGGCTTTGTTTGATGGTGCCTTCTTTGGAGAGACTAGATTGATCTGCCCATATGGCTAGATAGTAGCAGATCTCTGATGCAGGTTTGGTTCTCAGGAACCTCCCAAGAAATCCAATAATGGGGAAGGGGGATTGATCCTTCAGTCACTGCTGCCCAAGTGTCTTCCCCGGCTTAGTCATGGAGTATATTCACCCCCAACTGCTCAGACTCCTGGTGCATTTTAGCTGGTCATTTGAACCACCAGACACAAGGGAGAAGCCAGTCAGTCTCCCCTTGCCCTTCTGACTGGAATCTCCCTGTGTACAGTCCACACTGTGTTAATAGGTACCTGCTGGGATACTGTGGCTGTATGTCTTTTTTGCTTTGCTTTTCTGATCTCCTGGGTCAAAAGCATGCTTTTCAAGCACCTCCATTCGGTGCAGTCTCTGTATCAGTTAAAATTAGGCAGCATTTTTTTGTTTTACTTCAGGTTTTTCCATACCAAGACTATGTTCCCCCTTCCCTGTGGTGAATCTGCACCCTCAGTGGGGTCAGTGGGCTGGGTCAGTGGGCCGGCTCCAATGTATTCTTTCTTATTTGTTTATTATACTTAAATTTCTGAGTCCCCTAAGCTGCTTTGAGTGTCCAACATTAATTTTTAGTGAAATCCCTCTTTTACACACCTCACTGAGAATCTGTATACCCTCTGCTTTGGCCCATGCCACAGTACAGCTTGGAATGCAGTTTCTTATATTCCACCATCTTCTGTCTCTGGGGCTTATAGTTTTCATTTGTAAGATTTCCGTTTTGGAGATGTCCATTTCTGGCAAGATGGCCATACTATTCTTTATTTCTTCCACTTAGTATAACTAAGACCCTGGACATTATGTTTAGAATAAACATAAGGAGATTCTGAAAAGTAGAGAGAAGAAGGCAGACCACTTAGGAACTTTGGGGCATGAGGAATCACATAGTGATGAATTTCTGGTTTTCTTTTTGTCTCATTTATCCCAAACATGGAGCTGATGAAGCCAGCAAACCAGAAACACCAAGGGCACATACAAAACAAAATACCAACAAAAGCCTGCTTTCTCCAGCCAAAGAATCAGGTTGATAATCAGAATACTACAAGAAGTAAAAAGGGACAGAGTTGAAAAAGTAATCAAAGATAATGGATGGAAATTTCTCATATTTAGAAAAGACATAAGTTATATATTCAAGAAACCAAGCAAACCCCAGACAGATAAATCCAAAGAAATTCACACCAAAACACATCATCATCAAACTTCCGAAACAAAGCAAAACAAAAAACAAAAAATGTTGAGCATCCAGAGAAAAATGACACATAATCTGTAGTTGAAAAACAATTTAAATAACAGTATTTCTCATGAAAAATATGAAAGCCAGAAATAAGTGGGCTAATATTTTTAAACCACTAAAGGAAAGAACTATAAGGTGGTAATTCTGAATCCAAGGTGAAATGCCCTTAGAAACAGTTAACTGAATGCAAGATGTAGCAATTTATCTGTGAAGCTGCAGCCTCATAGTGGTGACTCCCCCTTTGTCTTCTGCAGCCCTGGTTGCCCCAGTATCCTTTACCTGAGTCCTCCAGCCAGAAACTGGGTAACTTTCTAGGGAAATGTTGGTTGCCACATGCCACCTGCCTTTATTGTAACTGCAGCAGGTCTCTCTCAACATTGAAAGTATTTGCTTATTTATCACTAATGACTTAAGAAAGGAAGGGACAGAAAAATCTTAAAGATATGGATTTAGAGCCAGGCGCGGTGGCATACGCCTGTAAACCCAGTGGCTTGGGAGGCTGAGGCAGGGGAATTGCAAGTAGGAAGCCAGTGTCAGTAACAGGTGAAGTGCTAAGAAATTCAGTGAGATCCCGTCTCTAAATAAAATACAAAACAGGGCTGGGAATATGGCTCAGTGATTGAGGGCCCCTGTGTTCAATCTCCAGTATCCCCTTCTCCCAAAAGAAGATATGGATTTAGAAATCTTGACTATTTAAGTCAGAATTGGGAGTGAAAATTCTCTGAATCTGTAATATACATTAGTAGTTTCAAAAATTATAATTTTCAGAATTTAAAAATATTTTATAACAAATGGTATATACAATTCTAATAACAATAATGTTCACCTATATATTACTTTTATTTTATTTTATTTTATTTTATTCTATTTGTCAGTGCTACGGATGGAACCCAGGGCCTTGCTAAGCCAGGCAAGTGCTCTAACTACTGAACTATACCCCCAGCCAATTCATGTAAAACAATTTTAATAATTCTGTTTTACTCCTTGTATTATTTAGATGGATGCTACCAGACATTCACCCAAATACATCTTCCCATTTTCCATACAAACAAAGTTATAACTGGGCTTATCTTGCAAGGGACAGTGTTTATAACTTCCCTTGCAGTTAAGTGTAGCCACATGGCTGGGCTTTCTGGCAATAAAATATGATGAAAGTAGCGTGTGTCACTTCTGACTAAAACATTAAGATGCATTTTCTTTCCCATCAACTAAACACACAATGATCCAGTTTAACTAAGCAGATGACAAAAATGCCCCAGGGATGACAGTGCCACATGAGGAACAGAACATGGTCCCTAAATGAACACACTTAGAAAGCTGCCTGCCAACCTGTAATATTCATAACAGGCTACTACATGAAAGAGGAATAATAAAACTTTACCTTTTTTTAAAAAAAACTGGATGAATGTTAGATGTCTTTGATTTAGCAGGCTAGCCTTTTCCTTACTAATACTAACATCTAAACTCTTAGGTGACAGTAAAGGTGGGAAGAACAGTCTAAGCAGCAGATTCTACAACTGCCTCATGTCCTTTCACACAGGGCACCCAAAGAGTGAACATCTGCCACTCCAAGTAGAACATCCCTTCCCCAGGCAGCTGTCAGTTGATTAGGCAGTGGGACAATGTAAATATAAGTTATCATCTGCAGTAACTTTGACCAAGGTCAACATAAGAAATAACATATATGCTTCATTCCCAGAGGCTCTCTGAAATGAAAGGATTGAAAGTAAACATCTTAAAATAATTCACATTCTTCAACTCCTAACCTCATTCTTTGGCACAAACCCCACTTACCTTTTTCTTCCCAGTCTCTCCCAAAGAGAGACTGAGAGGCACAGGAGCCATTTTGAACAATTGCAGGAGGTGCCTTACTTTAGAGTATAATTAATGTTTCCTACATGTTTTTCTCTATTATATCATTGCTATTAAGTACAGGTCCCATCGCCAAGGACATTGAAAGGTGGCTATAAGTTTCAGCATTTTCTGTGAGAATTTAATTCTTTTTGGTGAAATATGTGCAATGTTCTTGACTTACTTTATTCTTAAGGGCAAAAGAATGCTAAATATTCCATAGTCCTACCTGCTTCATCTCCCTGTTTTGACTCACCTGTACAATATCTCCTGAATTTGCCAACTTTCCTTAGTCTGCTTCAAATATTTAATCTTGATATATCTCTTCCTCCATTCATAGAGTTTTCATCTCACTGCGCTTGCGTGCTCTGGTGGGATGGGGCCTTCTCTCTTTTTGCACCAGGGGTGTTTTACCACTGAGCCACACCGCAGTCCTTTTCTTTTTTTCCCCTGAGACTAGATCTTGCTTAGCTGCCCAGGCTGACCTGGAATTGATTGTCCTCAAGCCTCAACCTTCCAGAGTCACTAGGCTCTTTTTTTCCTCTTCCTTCCTTCCTTTCTTTCTTTCTTTCTTTCTTTCTTTCTTTCTTTCTTTCTTTTTTTCTTTCTTTCTTTCTTTTCTTTCTTCTTTCTTTCTTTCTTTCTTTCCTTCTTTCTTTCCTCTTTTCCTCCTTTCCTTTATTATATCTCAATATCCTCCATTTGGGAATTTAGAATCGAAGTAATCATGTAAAACTAAATCCTTCCTTCCTTTCCTCCCTCCCTCCTTTGCGCTCTCTCTCTCTCTCTCTCTCTCTCTCTTTCTTTCTGGGTTTAAATCCAGGGGAGCTTTGCCACTGACTTACATCCTGAGCCCTTTTTATTTTTGACGTTCAGATAGGATCTCCCTGCTGAAGCACACTAAATTGCTGAGTCTGGACTTGAATTTATGATTCTCCTGCCTCAGTTTCCCAAGTTATTGGGAATACATGCACATGCCACAGCACCCAGATAATTTTTTTTCTTTTAATGATATCTCCCTCTCAAAAAAAATCTCCTCTCAAATCATGAAAGGACATTTCTTCCTCGTACCTTTTAATGCAATAGGATTCCTGATTAAGATGCCACTGGGTAACTCTTTGTGTTCAAATTTCTATTTCCTTGCTAAACACCTCAATGATCTGACTCTAGTTCCATATGTATCAGATATCTGGCAGCTCACAAAACATGTTTGCTCTTCTTCAGTATAACTTACTACATTTCCCAGCCCCATTGTGTTTTACTGGACCAGGTTACTAATTCTTATTACATGACTAGAAGGTATATGTCATCTTGGGGCCAAGTATGCTTTCTCCATTCTTTTTTGTAGGATCCAGGAGGTACTGGAGGTGCTAGAGGAAATCTGAGTCATTAGATAGAAGGAGGCTAGATCCTTGAATGTGGAAGGCCACCTGTCAAATACCTAATTAGACTGTGATAAATGTTAGAAATAAATTTTTATTATTTTAATCCATTGAAATTTGGGAGCAGGGCTGAAGTATGTGTGGAGGGGAGGAGAAAGCTTTGTTACTACATCATAACTTTGCCTACCTTAATTAATACTCCAAGTCATTTTTCCTCTATTATATCTCAATATCCTCCATTTGGGAGTTTAGAATCGAAGTAATCATGTAAAACTAAATCACATAAAAGATACATTTAAAAAATACTTTTTAATAAAACAAATTTAACTTTAGAATTTTCTACTATTAATTTTAGTAGGTTGCTATTCAGGTTGTAACCACAAATGTGCTCTAAGGAAAAAGAGCAAGAGATTTAGATGGTCTCAAGTAAACATTTTGAACTATAACATATAAACATATAGAAAGTACAAAAATCTTAAATAGTTTCATGATTTTTTAAGCTAACACCCTTACCATACCCCTAAGCAAGAAATAAAATAATGATCCTTTTCCAAAGGTAATGTTCATGGGTTAATATTGCTTGCACTGCAACTTTATATAAAATGAATTTTATAATATGTACTCCTATGTGACTGGCTTACTTTGTATGTGTACTAGAGATTGAACCCAGAGCCTTACACATACTAAGCATGTATTTTACCACTGAATTACATTCCCAGTCCCTGTTCCCTGCTTTTTGATACCCTGTATGTCTCTCTTAAAATACATTCATACCATTGTATAATACTGATTATTATAGAATAACTATATAATTATTTAATATCAGTCTGCCACCTAGAAGCACAAGGACTAAGTCTGTTTGAATTCCTTATTCACTTCTATATCCCCAGCAACTGAGTGGTACTGGAGGGTGTAAAAAAAAAAATTACATAGTATCATTTTCTAAGAAAGGCCTAGACTCCTGCTGCTGTTTCTTAAAATAGAAGTCATTATATTGCTAATAGGGACAGTCCAACAGGAGTGGTGGGAACATGAAGTTAAGGGAATAATTCTATAAACCAAGCCTACTCTGCTGACCCCCACATGCATTTGCCTTTGAAAAGCAATTTACCTGCAGCCCTGCCTGGCTTAAGTGAACAGGATATGTTACATTTCTCAGCAAACTACTTGTTATCTGAAGGAGAAATATAGGCCCCAGATAATTACGATAAGGGAAACACGTGTTACCCTGAAGGGGGAACTTATGTGACCCTTTCACAGACCAAATCCTGAAATTCAGGGAGATAAGGATAATTCCTCCTAAGGATAATAAAATCTGTAAGAACAGATTCAAATCAGAACTGGTCAGCATCAACCAAAGGGACCTAGAATTGTCATGGCAGTGGGGACTTGAAAGTCTGATCCATCCTGCAGTCAAAAGTCAAGAAGTGGACCTAGAGGTATACTCTCTGGAAAATTCCCTGAGACCCCAATGAAACTGAAGGACAGGAGAGGTACACTTCCCTCTCTCTGAGAGGACCCAAACTCTTCTTTGACAGGGTTTCCTTTTCCCTTTTCATATCCCTTCAAATAAACTCAGGGCAGTTACTCTAAGCAACACGTCTGAAATCTTTCCAATTTGATCACAAGAACCAGGGTTTGAAGGGGGTCTTTGTGCTATCTCAGTTTCCCAGAAGACCCCAGGTTTTAACATTGCCAACACTTTGCTTCGGGAAAAAAAAAATCTGTTTAAATGTTTTCTGCTTCTTTTATTCTCTGGATTATTAATATTCTTTATCAGATTTCTTAGGCTGGGGAGGGGCTACCTTCATGACCCCCCGGGCAAGATTGACTCAATCAAAAGACTCAGTGTGCTAAGTTTCTAAACTGGAGAAGCTGTGTTGCTAGCAAGCTCTGCAAGTCAGTGTTGTGCTAGAATTTGGCACCACCCTTTGGTTTACATTCATGGCATTGCTGCTTTATCTCTGCACTCTATAATTTCTGTAACCCTGCTCTAGGTCCAGTTTCTCTCATGATGTGTTCACTGCCATGATGTGTTCTGCTCTTGCTCTCAAGGCTGCATTTTCTCTTTGGCCACCTGCCCTCCAAGGACAGCTGGAAGGCCACCCTGACTGCCCCATAAATCTCCTCCTTATCTGCCTGGTCATGCTGACCACCCTGGCTATGGGAGCCACACACTGTCACAGCTCTCTGACCCAATTTCAGAGACAACAAAAGAAATAGCCTATATATGTGTAATAAGAATATACATTCTGTTGTCATGTATTCAAAAAAAAAACAAAACAAAACAAACAAAAAAAACCAAAATCAATTAAAAGAAAGGAAAAAAAAGAGAAAAGAAATAGCCTAATTTTTGGAATTAGGAAACCAGAATAAACAGCTGTTTGCTTCCTGTGTGACCTTGAACATGTCATTCAACTTCTCTTCACCTCAGGTATATTATATCTGCCCTCCCTACCTCAGAGATGTTTTTTAGGACCAGATAACATGATGTATTATGCTAGAGCTGTGGTAAGTATAAATGAATATTAGTTATAATTAACTAAAGTTTGTTATATATAATTAACCACTTCAACCACCATAATCTTTGCATGATGGGAAGGACTATCCATACATTGTGATTTTTAATAAGAAAAACATCCTTCTTTGCCCTGTCCTATTCCTTTTTAAGAAATAAACCAAATGACTATTTTCTCCTTTGACTTAAAAATCTCTTTTACATTGTAGCTTTGACTGCATAGTAAAATATCTTAGTACTTTTTGAACCTTTTTAATTTTTAGTACTTGTCTCTGTATTATACAAACTTGCCTTGATAAAAAATGATAGTTCTTCTTTTTTAAATATCCCTTACTTTGGGTTTAAAATTTTTTTAAGTCATTATTTTATTTTGTGGTGCCAGATTGAACCCTGGATTCTCATGTGCCAGGCATGTGCTGTACCACTGAGATACAACACCAGTACAAAAGTAATAGTTTTCAAGTAATGAAAGTAAACAAGTTTTAAGTTGGTCTTCTAAATATCCAAAACTATTGCCCTTATAGTGTGACATAATGATTCCCACCTTTCTAATGAACTTTAATTATCTCTCCCCTTTTATAGATCACCCAGTCCTATTGATTCTTTTCACTAGCTCTCAGTTCTTCTCCTTCCCCTGTATTGCTGTTGTATTATTCAAATATTTTTCACCCTTAATAGTGACCATTATAATTCCTTCCTAACTTGCTTAACTGCCTTCATTTGCTGCCTTCCAAATCTTCCTTCTTACTGCCATCAGGAGTCATCAAACTGTGCCTCGTGGGTAAAAGCCAGCCCATAAATTTTCACTGAAACATAGCCACATGCATTCATTTACACATTGTCTGTGGCTGCTTTGGTGTTACTGAAGAACTGAGGAGTTTGTGAGAGACCATATGGTCTGCATAGTAGGTTAAATCATGCCCTCATTCCCAGAGATAAATTCATCTCCATGTCCCTGGGGCCTTAGAGCATTGCTTTAGTTGGGGGGGGGGGAGGTTTTTGCAGATATAATTACCCTAAGGATCTCAAGATGAGATCATCTTGGATAGCCCAGGTGTGCACTAAATTCAATAAGAAACGCACAGAGAAGAAAACAAGGAGCCAAAGGCAATGCAAAGATAAAGACAAAGAAAGATTGGAGTAACATGGCCACAAGCCAAGGAAGCCAAGGAACACCTGGAAGACACAAGGAACAGCATCTTTCCTAGAGCTTTGGGGGGCACACAAGCCTGCCAACACCTTGACTTTGTACCTGGTCTTTAGATATGAGAGAGAATAAATTTCATTTGTTTTAAGCCACGATGGATGTGGTCATTTTTTAATTGGAGGCTTAGGCATCTAATATAGCATACAATTCTGAAATATTGATTACTTGGTTCTTTAGGACAAAGATTGTTTTTTCTAACTTTAGAGTATTATTTGCTAGAATACAGATCTTCTTTTCTTTCACTATTTCAGGAAAAAGCCAAACTCATTAGAATAACATATGAAGAACTTCTTAACTGATTCCTGCATACTTCCCCAGCTATATATTAGCTACTTTTTCTTCCTTTTTTCTTTGTTTTAAATACACAATACACTTGTAATTTTGAATAGTTCTAGATCCACGAAAAATTGCAAAGATGGTTCAGTGTTCCCATATATGTTGAATCTAGTTTTCCCTTATTGACATTTTACATTAATATGATATATTTAGTTAACAAACAAATATTGATACATTATTATAAACAAAGTCCATATTTTTTCATATTTCCTTAGTTTTTACCTGTTTTCTGCCCCAGGATCTCAGTCAGGATTCTACCTTATATTTAGTCATCATATCACTTGCTTTTTATTGCTTTCTTTTTTCTTTTACTTTTCCTATTTTCCTTATTTGTTTCTGCTCTGTGCTCAACACTGGAAATACAAACAAGCATCAAGGCTTTTCCTTGATGGAGTTCACACTAGCCAGTAAAACTGAAAATTAAAAAGTTAACTAAGTTTATGCGAATGCTATTAAACGTGTGTGTTTCAATTCCTTTCATTAATTAGTTAATATATAAGATACATGCTAATGACATGACAGTGGACAGACAGAAGAAAGTTTATACAGAGCCATAGTAAGAGGTAACTTCAATTTATTTATTTTTTTAAAGGTTATTTTTAATGGGAGTAAAATAGGCAGCAGAAACACTCGGAAGGTACAACAATGGTGAGGATAGAGATGATAGTGGCTTAGATCGAGCGAGTACAGTGGAGATGGAATTCAATAAAGTGGCCATATTCTGGAGATATTCTTAAGACAGAAACAAGAGGACTTAATAAATGTAGATGAGGAAGATTAGGGACAAAGTGGAATGAACCACCAACTTCTCAGTATAGATCATGTATCACCAGCCACAAAAACACTGTTATTATCATACTCTCCATGAGAGCAAGGGTCCAGACTTTAATCTTAACAAACCCTCTGGCTAAATGTCCTTTTCTCCCTGGCTGGTAAATAATTTGTCTTCAATATTCTGTTCTTTTCAGTATTCCTTACTGCCTTGAGAAGTCTTTCTCCACAATGCTTCTCTATCCCTGTCTCCATTCCTGGTCTAAGGGGTCTTCCTCCCGTGTCCCCACAGTAGCCTACATAACTCTGTACTACATACTGCTGTACTGTTATCATTTGTTAAAATATCTGTTCCATGAAGGCATGTGTCATATTCATAGTACAGACCGTGACCCAGAGAAGAACAAATAAATTTTAATCGATCACTTCTTTCCTCTAATCCATAAAACTGAAAAAACAATATTACTTATAATTTATGTATAAGAAAGTCATTACCAAAACAATCACTGGTAAATCTGAAATATAACTAATGTCACGATGTTTTTTCATAGCTTTCTATGAAAAAACATTTAAAGTAAAGCCATATTATTTATCAAGTTTCCATCTTCATTTTTAGTATTCATTTTTAAATTCAATTAGTCTTTTGTTTCAAAACTATAGCCTCCATTTCTGTGGCCTCACACTACTTCCAGGTCCCTGGATCCCAGATACCCCCTGCTATGCAGAGCCAGGGGATATTAAACTGACAGGCCCAAATTCATGAAAGCCAAAGAACTAAAGATCTAAACTTTGGTTAATTGGAGGTTCATATGAACATCACTAAACGTGTGTGTGTGTGTGTGTGTTTCAATTCCTTTTCTTTTAGAATACTATGTCAACAAAATAGACTATGGTTGTGTAGCTTATTAATTAACTAGATGAAGAATTTTTAATTTTTTTCTTTTTTAAATGTTTTATTTGTTCTTTTTAATTATACATGACAGTAGAATATATTTTGACATACATACATACATACATGCAGTGTAAATTACAGTTCTTGTGGTTGAACATGATGTGGAGTTACAATGGTTGTGAATTCATATATGAACATAGGAAAGTTATGTCTGATGTATTCCTCTGTCTTTCCCATCCCCATTCCCCACTGTCCAATTGATGAACCTCCACCCTTCCATTCCCACCTGCTGCCTATTGTGAGTCAGCATCTGCCAAGACTATAATCCCAGCAGCTTGGGAGGCTGAGGCAGGAGGATCACAAGTTCAAAGTAAGCCTCAGCAACTTAGTGAGACTCTGTCTCAAAATTTAAAAAGGGCTGGGGATGTGGTTTAGTAGTTAAGTGCCTCTGGGTTCAATCTCTGGTACCAAAAAAAAAAAAAAAGTGAAAATTAAAATTTTATTTTGAGATAGGGTCTTGATTAGTTATCCAGGCTGGCCTCGAATTTGCAATTCTTTTGCCTCAGCTTCCCAAGGAATTATAGATGTGCACCACTATGCCTGGATGGTGTCAACAAATTATGACTTTTCAGGCCACAAAAACTCAAAGTTGGTCACTAAATCTAGACAGACTAATTATTTTACTGTTTATTACTTTTATGTGCAGGAAATTTGGTAGTTTGAGTTAATAATGCCAATTTTGACATCAATTCTTAGAAAGTAGGATCCAAGTCTGTTGAACATATTCTGTTTAACAATTTGAATATGGATATATGTGTATATAAATATTTTAAAAGTAATATTATATGGAAGCTTTCAAAAGTTCCTTCTGGGAGCACATGTTTTTCCTCTAACATCATCAAAGATAGATAGGATAGTCAGATGGACCATATTCAATTGAACATATTCAACTGAAAGTTCTGTTCTGAATAATCAATCACAATTAAAAATTTTTGACCTCTGATTCTGCTGTATTTTAACTTGAAGATTTATCCCTTATCTTTGAGGTTGTGATACTTTATTTCTATAAAAACAATATCTTGTTCTCATTGACTGAATGGCTACAGAATGAACCCCACTTTGGGTAAACTTCCATCTGCCACCACCATCTAAAGCTTAGATTGGAAGTCTTTTATTAATATTTCATACAGATCAGGGCATGGTGGTGCATGCCTGTAATCCCAGGGGTTTGGGAGGCTGAAGCAGGAGGATCTTGAGTTCAAAGCCAGCCTTAGCAACAGTGAGGTGCTAAGCAACTAAGTGAGACTCTGTCTCTAAATAAAATACAAAATAGGACTGGGGATATTGCTCAGTAGTTGAGTGCCCCTGAGTTCAATCCCAGGTACCCCACCACCAAAAAAGAAAAAGAAAATTTCACATGGACTCTTGTTCATATTTGGACTAATCACTGGGTGGACTTATCATTCAATGGTAAAGCACTTGCCTAGACTAAACCAACCATGTCCAAGCCAATTCAATAAAAAGCAGTTGAGATTCTGTTTAAAAATAATCATGGCAAGATAATTCACAACATCTCTAGTGATGATCACTAATAGAAAAAGGAGGAGGAAGAAAAATAGGAGGAAATAAAAGAGGTGAATGAGAGGAGGAGAAAAGTCCTTAAAAGAACCTTGAAAATAATGGCTTTTCTTATGAAAACATTTCCCTTCTCTTGTCAAGATTTGAGCAGATGGGGACAGTGGAATGTCTGGGGAGCTCCAACCACTTAAATTTACTTAGTGCCACCATCGTACCCACATTGCATCCCCCTTATAAATTTGGCTCTGGCTAAGACATGAACAACAGCCCAGTCCTTTCCCCCTTTTCCCTAAAAATGATGACAGTCTAAAATCTGCTGAATATTCACAAAATAAATATAAAAAGTTTCAGAAAGTATCCAGAGAACTTTATTAATATGAAGTGGAAATATTTTGGTTATTAATTTTAGAAACACAAAATTAAGGCCATGTGCCTAAGACTATGAGTTGCTATGCAGAATCTATTCTCTCCTTCTTTCTTCAGTTATGAAAATTCTGATTTTTAGTTGCTCAGAATAAAATCTCTACTTCCCACTCTCTTACATCTAGATACAGCCATCTGACTACCCTCTGTTCTGTGGTATTTGAACAGAAGAAAGTTTGCACCTCTTGGTCTACCCTTAACGGGGAGGGTTATGCTCTTCACTGGTTTTATATCCCCTTTGTAGTGTTGAATCACTTGGGGCAACACGTGCATGAGAAATACCTTGTGGCAACAGGATAGAAAAAAAATCTAGGTGCCTGGATAGCCTCTTGGAGTAAAACTGCCCCTGTGTCCCTGGACGACCAACCACCAAACTGTTACACAAGAAGAAATAAAGAAATAAACATCTGTCTTCATTTAAGATGTTGATGTTTGAGTTCAAAGCCAGCCTTAGCAACAGCAAGGAGCTAAGCAACTCAGTGAGACCTTGTCTTGTGGTTGGAGTGAGTGTTGGAGCTCCCCAGACAGACATTCCACTGTCCCCATCTGCTCAGATCTTGACAAGATAAGGAAAATGTTTTCATAAGAAAGGTCATTATTTTCAAGGTTCCTTTAAGGACTTTTCTCCTCCTCTCATTCACCTATTTTATTTCCTCCTCTTTTTTTTCCTTCCCCTTTTTCTTCTTACATTAGTGATGATAACGAGAGATGTTGTGAATTATCCTGCCATGATTGTTTTTAAACAGAATCTCAACTGTTTTTGATTGAATTGGCTTGGCCATGGTTGGTTTAGGTTGTTAATGTGGGTCTTTATCTTGTTGCTGAATTTATAATTTAACAAACATAGGCCTGTATACCAACGAGTTATATAGATGAAGAATAACAAAAATACCCCAATGCTAGAGGGAAAAAAAATTTAATCTTGTATAAAAGTCCAAAGTCCAAAGCAATCAGTAAATAGAGTGATTCTGCCTAAAGCAAGGACAGAAGCAGTTAACAGGGACAGGATTCCAGGCTGTCTGTCTCCCTTCCCATACTTTTAAGGATTATTCATAGGTGGGGAATTCCTTGGAGTCTCTTCCAATCAACCACACGTTTCATAATGATGTGTTGGTACATTACTATCATTGTTTAGTAAAATAAAGAAATCAATGATACTACTTGTCCAGTTGATTCAATTTGAAATTAAAAACAAAGTGGCATCTTTAATGCTAGAGCATTTTTATTTTCTTTTTTCATTTTTTCCCTAGCAATAGTATAATACGATGATACTGGAAATAGAACTTCAAGCGTGCAAAGGAATAAACAGGGTCCAAGTTTTCTGTGTGTCTGTAGCCCTTTAATCAAAGTGTTCCTAGATCAGGAGAAGACTGGGATAGGCTAAAACAGCTTCAGAGAACTAGTAAACCAAGTCTAAACCACACTAAACCAAGTCCTCAAGCAAAATCTGTTTTAACAATAGCCACAGAGTCCTTTCTAAAGTATTGCCTCATCTTTAATATTTTAAGCCCAATGCCTTAAGTGATAAACCTGTTATTTTCCTCTCTCTAGATGATTACTGCTTTGATGGGTTGCTTTGTCTCAGGGTTTCAGTGCATGGTCTGCTGGGTATGGCAAAAACATTTCATATTTGCCTGCTGAGATTTCTGTACAGTTCTGACAAGCTCTTGGATTTAGATTTTTGTTCAGTGTGCTTCTTTGTTCTATCTTAGGGTTTAAAATAATTTTCTTAAAAATCTCCAAACTTTTTTCTTATTGGAAGTGAATGAAAAACAAGTAGAAATCTTATGGTTTACTTCTGACTTAAGTAGTACAATAGAAGACCTTTTGAAATCCATAATCTTTGTGACTGAAAAGTTCATAAATTTTGGTTTCTTCCAAAGGGAAGTTAAATTGACCAATTTATAGTATGGAAAAAAAGTATAACTTGTAATAGTGTTTTCCAATATTTGCTCATCGTAAATGCTTAAGAAGTCATACTAATTACTTTCTTTTGAGACCATTAGGAGATTCTTCTTTCTCTTACCTACAATATTATTATTATGCCAATTATTCTTGAAACTCACAGGCTTAGAATGAGTATCTGATTTTTTAATTTACTATTTTCTGAAAATTGGACTTTCAAAGTCATCATTGTGCTTATTATTTGAAGAAAAGTTATGGAGAGAAGCATAGGGTTTGGCTAGGAGCAGGATCTTTGGCATTACCCAAACCTGTGTTGGAGACCTACATTGTGCGCAGTACTGGGAATTGAACCCAGGGCCTTGTATGTGTTAGGCAAGCACTGTACCACTGAGTTATGTCCCCAGCCCTGGAGCTCCACATCAAAGCCAAGTGTACCTGGATGAGTCACTGAACTTCTCTATACCCCAGTTTCCTCACTTATAAAATGGAACAAATGATAACAACCTCAAAAGTGTTGAAGAAATAAGATTATGCATATAGAGCCTGGCATAGTAACTTACATTATGAAAACTTACTAATGAACAGTGTTGATGTCATTATTATGAACTGTCAGAGGAGAAAACAAAAATATAAATTTTAATGTATTTACAAAAATGTTTTTTTTGTACTTGCCTATACTAAATTTAGTTGTTCATGCTATGAAGAAGATGGTAAAACTGTTATTTTCTGAAGAATGTAATGAGGCAACAGATTTCATCTGTTTTTCTCTGAGCTCCTTGTCTAGCATCAACCCAGCCCATCATTGCCCTAAAATCTCCTCTTAGTTTCTTCTGGAATTAAGATGGCTTAATTCAATCCTAATTTTACTTACAAAAGATACAACTTATATTAACTGCATTATTTAAGATTTTAAAATCTTATATACAAGTAAGAAATTATAAAATATAATTATTAGTATGATTAATAATCAATTAATGATTGATTTTTTAATTTTTCCATATATTTGTTGTTCCCTTTTTCCTCTTTTCTGCCTTATTTTATTAATTGAACATTTGGTATTATTATAATTTTAGGAATTCCTTCAAGGTTTAGAATGTATATTGTTAACATATTGTTATATGTCATGATCTACCTTCAGGTGATATTTTGCCAACTCAAATGTAAGAAACTTCATGTAATAACTGATTAGAACTAATTAAAAAAATGAAAAAGATACGATCACTAACAATTGCATGGACATTAAAAGTATAATAAAGGAATATTATGACTGACAAAAAAAAATCAAATACAAGAAACTTATAGTACTATTTTTCCATCTCTTCTCTCACAGCCATTGTGTTTGTTCAGTGATCATTTTACTTTTATCTATCTTATAATCCCCATTATTTTTGTATAAATAGTCAATTATCTTTAATAGAGAAATAAATAATAATTAAAAAATTACCCATATAGATACCATTTATGCAGCTCATCATTACTTAGTGTAGATCCGTGTTTCCAGTGCAGAATAATTTTCCTTCTGTCTTTCTGAAAGACTTTATTTAGCATTTCTTACAGTGAAGGTCTGTTGGTGATGACTTCTTTCAGCCCTTGCGTATGTTGTAAAGTATTTATCTGCCTTCAATTTTTAAATGTCCATACCCAGCATAGACTGGATATGGGATTTAAGCTGATGCCCACTGTAGTACTTAAAATATGTTGCTACACCATCCTCGTTTGCATTGTTTCCAGTGGAAAAAGTGGTATCATTCTAATCTTTGTTCCTCTGTACATATGGTGGCTTTTCTTTCTTCTGGCTGCCTTTATTATTTTTCTCTTCATCACTAGAATTAAACAGTGTAAGTTTCTTTATTTTTCTTGTGCTTTGGTATCATTGAGTTCTAACTCTGTAGGCTTATATTTTTCATCAAGTTTAAACTCTTTTTGGCTTTTATTTCCTCAAGTACTTTTACCTCATTTTCTTTCTTTCTCCTCTTCCTCCCCCACCTCCTTTTATTATGTGTATTTGGCTGCTTGTTTCTCTTTCAAAAATTTTTTCCATTGTCTGATTTTAGCTTGTTTCTATTACTATCTTTGAATTAACTAAATTTTTTTTCTTACTATTTTTTGGAACTGGAGATTGAACCCAGGGGCACTCTACCACTGAGGTATATTCCTAGCCCTTTTTATTTTGAAACAGAATCTCCCTATGTTGTCCAGGCTGCCTTGAATTTACAACCCCATTGTCTCAGCCTCCTGAGTAACTGGGATTACAGGTATGTGCCACAGCAGTCTTTAATGCACTATTAATTCTACCCAATATATCTCAAATATTTTTGTCTTAAATATTAATGTTTTATCTCTGAAAGTTAGACTTGTGTCTTGTTAATGTCTTCAATGTCTCTATTTCACTTTTTGATGGTATAGAACACTGTTATAATATCTATTTTAGTGTCCTTATCTGCTATTCTGATGCCGTGTCAGTACAGTCTTTGTCAGTTGATTAATTTTATTCCCATTATAGGTTGTATTTTTCTGTTTCTCTGTATAGTTTCTCTGTATAATTTTTTATTTGAAGTCACATGCATGAACTTTAACTTGTTAGGCGCTAGATGTTTTTGTATTTCTGTAAGCATTGTTGGACTTTATTCTCGGATGGAGTTAAGTCACTTGATAACAGTTTGATCCTTTTGTGTTCTGCTATAAAATTGTTAGATGGTAGTAGAGAAGGGCTCAGTCTAGAGCTAATTCTTCCCCACTATTGAGGCAAGAAACTTTTATTCACTTTACCCATTTCCTGATGAACTTTGAGATTTTCCTGTTTGGCTGCTAAGAAACCAGTATTATTCCTGGCCCTGTTATTTCTAATCTGTTTGTGTAGTTCTTCCCTGGGAAAAAGCACTTGTTCCGCATCTAAAGGTAAGAATCGTTCCTTATGTGATGTGCTTATTAGTACTCGGCTGAGCACTTGAGAGGACTGCCGATTTCTGGAGTTCTGTCTTTGTATCTTTCTCCTCTCTGAAACTCTTTCCAGTGAACTTCAGCTGACTTGGTCTCCTTGGACTCTCAGCAATCAACTCAGAGATTCTTTTAGACTCCATCTGGATTCTCACTTCCTGTTCCATGATCTAGAAACCTCTCATGGGGTATCCCCTGCCCTGAATGATACATGAATGGTGCATCAAGAAAAAAAAAATAGAGAGATTGATGCATACATAATACAGATAGACTGAAATTTCATTCCCTAGGTGGGCATCTTCCTAGTCACATATCTTAATAACCTGTTCTGCAACTGCACAAGCAAGGAGAAGGTAACTCAATAGAGGCAGAGAGAAGTGATTGTTTTTGCACAGCAAAAACACCGTTTCCCATGGGTCAAATATCAAGAGAGTAGGACTTAAGCCCTGTTGGTGTCCTGGCTAGATGGGCCTTCTACTGGTTGACATGACCCCAGCACCAAAAGGCAATGGAGTGTGCCACACCTGAGGGTGTCAAGGAAGTGGTTCCTCTAGAGAACCATGTAAGTGTCCCCACAAAAACCAGCAGTTGGTTAACTGACACAGAGAGGGTACAAATGCCTGGTTAACATTTACCACAATTTCAATAATAGGCTCAACTAAGTAAAAAGACTTATGCCTTTTCTCTTTCATTTCTCCTCCCTGTCTTCAAGCTTCAGAGAACTTGAAGAGTGAGAGGGAGAGAAAAGCAATGAGACAAAATAATGATGATGATGATGATGATGATAATAATAATAATAATTAGCTCTCCTTTTCTAGCTCTTGAGCCACAATCAAGCCAGGACAGAGGAAGGAAAAAAGATGAGATTAGAGTTCTAAATCAATTACATTGTTTGCTAACTGAAGGAGACAAGAAAGTTATGGATCTGTTTAAGATTCTGCTGAGAGAGCAATGATTGAAGAAAAATAAAACCACTTCATGTTTATATACCAGTGAGTTCAAATTCCTAGATGAATGATTTGCATTTCTATTTCCAGAATAGAGTCCACAGTATATAACAATGATTTTCGCAAAGTCAGTTAATAAGCCTTGATTATTTGTAAGCCTTAATTATTTGGAATTGCACTTTTTAGTTGATATGTGTAAATAATTCAAATTAAAAGTCTGTTTGGACTAAAACAGCCATTAGGAAGAAAACTGAGTACTCCAACATTCAGTTTGATTAAAGAAACTTAACCATATGAAATAAACTCTTGAATATAAAATAGTTATTTAATTTTCTTTTACTATCAATTCAGTCATTTTGTGTATGTGTTTTTGTGTGTGTATTTGTGCTGAAGTTCTCCCTTTCTCTACATTAGGCAAAAAAATATGCTTTTACAAAATACTGTCTATAGCTAAGGTGATATCTTTACATGATATTTCTTTGTTGTAAAAAGGTAGGTGATCTACTCAAAAGAACTCTGACCTTCATTTAGCATTATAGGTAATCCATAGGGAATTTATACTGTCAAATGTCATTGGTAGGTCTCCTTACCACTAGATGGTCAGATCGTCTTAAAAAAAGGAACCAAGTGGATGGCACATGCCTGTAATCCCAGTGGCTCAGGAGGCTGAGGCCGGAGGACCCTGAATTCAGAGCCAGCCTCAGCAAAAGTGAGGCACTAAGCAACTCAGTAAGATAGATCCTGTCTCTAAATAAAAATACAAAATAGGGCTGGGAATATGTCTCACCGATTGAGTGCCCCTGAATTCAATCCCTGGTAACCCCTTCTAAAAAAAGAAATATAATATTAGTGATTTTAGCATTAATTGCCCCCAAAGTAAAAACTAGTCCAAATAAGTGTGTGGAACTGAAATATTTTCATTGCAACAAATAATCTTCAATTGACTTTTCCTGGTATTTTTCCACAAATATATTTTAATTAATATCTCTTCATTTTATGTTTTCCCCATGTGGTGTATTCTATTTGTTACTATTATCTTTAATTTTTTTCAGAATATCTTACTCTGGTAATGATTAGGAATAAGCTAATTCCCATTATCATAAAAGATATATATCTTTTCCAGACCGTGTATAGTTTCATCATCAGAAAGATACTCATTATGTTTCAAGACTTCTATTAGGGGAAAAAAATGAGGCTTCATGGTTAAAAAGAAAAAGAAAGACTGTGTTTTTTTTTTCATAAAATCCTTTGGCGTTAATAAAGCATTAAAATTCTTTAATAAGTACTTTATATAGAATTTCCTTTTCTTTGCGTTCATAGAACTTGCTATTATTCCAGGCCTATACACTAATTCTGTGGCTTATTCTGAGGCCTCAGATCCCTACTGCCCTCATGAGTACTACTTGCCTTTAGGTTATTTCCCTGCTCATTCGTACCTTAACTATAGGATGGAAAAGGAAAACACAAGCTCTCTTCTTTTGGAAATATACTTCTGGAATTTAAATGCCTGGTGCTGCAATAACCCAAGTGTTTTATTTGGAGAGGAAGTAGATAGGAAAGAAATTAAAGATGAGATATGTCAGGCACAGTTTACTCTTTCAAGCCCCATAGGCATAACATGATTAAGACTACTTCTGGTTTTTAAAAGCAGATATGTAACATCTCTTGTCCAGGTTCTTGGAACTTCCATCCATTCATATTTGTGAGCAGGATTAGAACTTCCTGACCTTTGATATTTTCCATTATAATTCCCTGTAGTGAACCCAGACAGGAAGTATTTTATGTACACAGACAATGTACATGTTTCTATAAAACCTTCGTTTTACCACATATTCTTGTGCTTATGTAACTTCCTAAAAAGAAAATATAAAATTAAGGGTACCTGAGTGGCATTCACAAAACAAAGTCTAGACTTACCAAAATATTTACAACTAATCTAGCAATTATAGGTTAAGAAGGGTATAATAACAATTGCCTTTCAGGATTATTAGATGATATTTTCATTGTTCATGTTAAGTATGGGTAATGTACTCAATACAATACCTGGCATATAAAATATTCTGAATAAATGATTGTTATCGTCACTAAATGGAACTATAATACAATATATTCAGAAAAGTCAATAGTCTTAATTATGTTAAATTATTTACAGTACTTACTTACAAATTATAATTCAGAAGGTACCTCTCTTCTTGGCAGCATTCTTGGCCCTCATATCCAACCAACCAATTTGTGACTCTTAACATACCAGCACTGTATGCACCTACCAGTCCTAAGTAATCTAGCACAAATACAGCACAAAACCTCCCCTAAGACCCTTTAAATTTTTCACCAAACTCATCTGCCAACTTTCTTCTGCCTTCATATCTCTTCCACATCTTAATTCCACACGTGCCCCCACCCACCCATGGATTAGTAACCCCAATTTTGGCAATTTTCCCTAGCATTCTTCATTTTCTTGTCATTTTTCAGGAAATAATTTCTAGAATTTCAGCAAACATGAAAAGCACCCAAACCATCATCTCCACCCTTGCCTAAACCTTGTCTGGTGGTGGAGAAAGTTTGGGACATCAGACTCTACTAATTGTGATGCAAGTAAAAGACACACTTCAAATTAGTTTTAGCAAAAGGAATTTATTTGGAGTTGTGATGGTTTACACACTCAGAGGACAAGAACTGAAACATGGACTCAGACTTCTCTGATTAGCATCAGAGACCAGAAAGCCATCCCAAAACAAGGCAATCAACCCTACCTCTACCTTTGTGCCAAAGCTGGCCTCACTGCTTTTACTTCTACATAGACAACAGTTGCCAAATTAGCACCATCTATTTTCACAGAAAGATTTCAAACTCAGAACCCCTATCCTCCTTTGTACATTTTATTTCAGCAAAGGTCCAACAAAAAGAGAGAGAGAGAGAACACTAGCTTGCAAGCTTCTTCCAAATGAGTACAATAAAATCCTTTGATCACCTCATTCTTTGACTCAAAAATTATTCTATGATTCTTTAGTTTGCTATTCAAGGCTTTTCAGAGTCAGGCTCCAAACTACTTTTCCAACCTTCTCTCACTAATTTCTTACATGAAGATTCTAATCCATGCATATTCCCTGAATGCTTTGCACAGAATTGTATTGTGGGACTATTTTTATAACTGTTATGTGGTGGCTCGACATGTACTTGTTGCTTATACAACTAAATGTATGGTAAATTTTGGTCTGGCTAAATTTGATTTGTGACTCTTAACAATTTTCAATATAGAGCTAACTGTATGTGATATGTGAGAAATTTGATTTGTGACTCTTAACAATTTTCAATATAGAGCTAACTGTATGTGATATGTGAGAAATTATTCTGATCTATGCCATACCCTCTTTTGTTTTTTAAACCAAAATTCTGGCAATACTGTGTTTCCTATTTATCTCCTTTCCTAAAAATAGAGTGCAGAATAGGAAAGAAAAACATTCTAGCTATTTGCATATGCTGGTTATTTGAATTCCAAAGAAAACAAAGTTTACTGTATTCCTAAATCCATTCTTTACTAGATGCCAGTGACTTGGGCTGTGTTTAGAAGCCAGCTGTTATTTTTTGCCTCTATGATCTTTTGTCTTCCGGACAATATTGTTGCTTTTCAAACTCTTTATCACCCTTAGCCAAGTAAAATGAGACAAAGACTGCTTTGTATGCTATAAGAACATTCACTTCAAGTTAAATTCTTTAGTGTCTGGTCTCACATTATTTTGTGTCAACAGATTCAAAATACTTTGACCTTCATTCATATTTGCCTTTTGGAAGGACATAATGGATTAAAAATCCTAAAAAAAAGATCCAAGCATAAACATATTTTTGTAGAGATGCTCCATTGTCAAAGAGAATTCTTACCATTAAAGATTGTTGTAGCTCACACAAAACTAAGATTTAGCGTAGTTATTAATAAATGTTTGTTAAATGAATGAATGAAAGAGAGTTATGTTTCTAGTCAATGACAGATACATTAAGTGGAGTTAGAGATAGGTCAATTTTAATTTTATAAGTGATTAATGAAAATATAATATCTTGTAGTATTAACTAGACTTATCCTTTTTTATTCATTCCATAACTATTTTTCACCCTGTTTCTCTTCTTTAAAAATGAAAGCTGTATTTCAAAAATTTTGGTTTTAAGAATTTTCAGCATTTACATTACCTTGTAAATTTTAAAGCTCATTTACTTCTATGCTGAATCTTTAAATGTCTTTATTGTTTTATTCAACTTTATAACCATCACATATGCAAATTGGGATTGGAGCCTGAGAGAGACCAATGTCATCTCAACCTGAGTTTCTAACACTGATGCTATGAGAATTTTTGGATGAAAATATCCCAGGATGGTTTTATAGTAATGAAGAACTGTCTTCCAAAAGAGGCTCTCAATTCTTGCCCTTATAGAAATCATAATCGAAGTCTCTTTAAAGGTCACTTAAATTTTAGAAGAAAATTTCTATTATACATAAGGTTCATTGATGAAACCTGTTATTCCAATAACTTTTTACTTGAAATATTATTGCCAATTATGTTAAATTTCTGATGATATTTTAAAGCACTTTTTCAGAGTTCTTTATGTCAAATATTGTGTTGGTGCTTTTATGTGAATCATCTCATTTAATTCTCACAATAATTCTTTTTGTGCCTATTATACAAATAATAAAACAGGAACCAAGAGGCAAAGCAAAGTACTCATACAACTAGCAAATAGTAGGTACAGGATCTATCTGATGCCAAAGCCTCTAGTCTTTGACCAAATTATGGTGTGGCCCTACTAATAATGCAGTCCCACTTGAGGGCATTTCAGAAAGCAAAAAAAGCAGGTTGATTCTTTTGGCATACCTTCCAGGTCTTTAGAACAGATTGGTATTTGCTTGCTTTCCAGAGACCATTGAAAATTCTTTAATCATACAAGTTAGTGGTTATTGCAATTCCAGGATAATTGTACTGCAGGAGCTGCTACATCCTGGTATAATGAACCCTGGTCCTATGGAAAGTGGATAAAAAACAGCTGTGCTTAATTTTGAGATTGAGAAGAAAGGCAATGTTAGTTCTGAGAATTATTTTAAATTGTTATTAGTGTGTGAATGTGAAGATCACTATTTAAGGAAAACCCCTCTTCTCTTCTGAGCCCTCTTTCTACCCCAAAAGGAGAAAATATCTTCTACTCATGGAAGCACCTGGTTTTTCCCCTTTACCTGCTCCTTCATGAATCAGACATTTTGGGGGATTTTTCAAAATTAATTTGTTCCCAAAGGGAGTGCAAAAGAATGGCATGCTTTATATCTGTGTGGTTTAGCCAAGAATGGTGCCTCTAGGTAGCAGTGAGAGTTGAGTGTCTGCCTGAGTATAGCACATGTCCCTTAATTTTATTAGAGTCACATCCCATAGACTGTGGTTGTCAAATGCCATCCTCAGTGCATGTTTAATGTTTCTCAATTTTGAGCTTTGACCTCAGTTTAATCTGGACAGGCCAGATGCAGCTACTCGCTTTTAAGCAATGATACTAACATTCTTCTCATGTCAGTATTTCAAGTCATCTCCTTGGGCATCCAAAATTCCCAGAAATGGTCTAGCATTTCTAGACTTAATTTTTTAAAAGTCATCACTGATGGCTTTTACTAGCATACTATAGTAAAATTTCTAAGGTTGAATATAAAATAACTTTTTAAAAGATATTTAGCAGACTCTGATACAGTTCTTACCCTGATGTTTAATAACATATTTGGCATGCATACACACACACACACACACACACACACAGTATTCCTCCAGGAGAAAGCCTTTGGTACCTCAGCACACTTTGATTCCACTCCACTGCTATGTTAACACTGCTTCTGTAATATCATCTAAGACCTTTATATTGCTACACCAAGATATTTCTCTCCCGGCCCCCTTTGTTAAGTCTATTAAGATCCTCATTCCCTTCTTTGTATAGCAAATAATCTGCAAATTCAGTCCAAATGAAGCAGAAGGTTTTTCCAAGTCTCCCTGATAGGACACATAGCTGCCAGTGACCTGGGACAGTATTTGGTCCTGGTAGATTTTTGCTAAATCCAAAACACTCAACTCTTTGCAGTTCCATGGCCATTTTATACTTAGAACCTACGTTACCATTTGGACAGCATCGATACACTTTTCTTTAAATAGTCTCTGGTCTTGGTTTCCATGCTAGCACACTCCTGATTTTCTTTCTCATTTTTGGCTATTATTTCTTGCTCTTTTATGTTATTCCAACAATTAAATGCTGATGTATCTAAGAATTCTATCCTAGGTCCTCTACTTTTGTTCTCTATATTTTCTCCCAATGAAAATATTATTAATTCCCATGACTTCAATTATCTATACACTGACAAATCCCAAATTTACATCTCTGGCACAGATCATGATTCTGAGTAAGGCGAATCTGAATATGTTATCTAAGCCGCCTAGAAGACATTTCAGTTTGGATCTCTAAAAAAAATCCCTAAATCACCAGTATGTCCAAAACTGAATTCATGATCTAATGTTCCTTATCTCTAGATAATAATATGGCTCTATTATATATACAGTTATTCAAGCCATAAAGTAATTGGTGTGTGTGTGGCGGGGGTGGGGTGAGTCCATCCTTGATTCTTATCTCATGCTGTAGATCCAATCAGTCAGTCAGCTTCTAACATGTGAGTTGTCATTTTCATCATCCAGTGGAGGCATTACCCTTGGCCACAGATCTAAGTGCCTTGTGTAGCTATAACTCCAATATAGATCACCACTAAACACCAAACTGAAGAAAAACCATCACATCTGGAACAAACACCCACTGACAATGGTAGTTTGCTGCCAGCTTCCCCAGCAATAATATCAACTGCTGGTTGTGTGTAGTTCCTGGCACTAACACTAACTTTACTCATCTCCCTCTCACGAATGTCATAACACATGGAACTCTCTTTAACCCTTACTCAGATTTCATGTTCCCAGCAAGTATTCCAGGCCTTGAGACAGTTACAATTATATAGATGTTCTGTCTTTTTCTATCAGTCTTTGAGGACTGATTAATGCGAACCACTAATGACAAATAGATCTGTGCTGAGTTGATATAACCCAGTTCTAAATCTGCAAAAGCTGAGAGCTAAATCATGGGCTGTGGTAAATTCACTAAGATAATCCATTCTGTGGAGCTTCTTGCAGGGCAGCCAGTAGGTCTTGCCTGGGGTTACCCATGTGCTTTCCATTTGAAGTATCTCTGAGGTCTTCTTGGAAAGATGCCTAAAGCCCGTGAAAGAATAGTTTGAAAAAAAAAAAACACTGTTTGATTTAATATAAAACATGCACAGACTTCCTGCAATGATGGAGATAATTAGCAAAAATATGCTGGAATCTAGGATAAGCAGAAGGAGTTCCTTTGCTAGCCATTCAGAGCATCTGGATTTGGTGTTTCTTCTGCACTGGTCCATGTAGTGTTATTTCTCATAACAACATGAATACAATGGTTGTTCATCTATTTAACCTTCCTCAACAGAGGACTGGCCACCATATGAAATGTGGTGTCAGGATTGTGACAAATCATGTTTGAGATGACTTGGCCCAAATACAGTTGCTTCTGGCACAGGAAATGTCTGTCCAGTCCAGTCCACTATGGCCATGACACTGAGTTGGAGTCATTGAAAGTACCCTGCTAGAGTCATTGCAGTGTATCCAGGAAAAATTAGCAATTTCTCATTGTGGAGGTCCTTTTAAAGACTCTTTTTGTGGCTCTTCTAGCAGAGGCCACAAGCTATTTTAGGAACCTAGAGGAACAATGAGACCAAAATAAATAGAGGCCTTTAAAGAGGAAAGAACATTCTTAATGCAAGGGAGAATGAGGCAGGACATTCAGAGTCAAGTCTTAAAGGCAAAAATGAACTTTGAGGAGAACTGTCTAGGATACAAGTCAGACTACAGTTAGGTAGTAGCTCAAGGGAGGGTTGTTGCTGGATTTTGGAAGGCCTTGAAAGTCAAGAAAAGGAGTTTAATTTGCTATAGTTGGAAAGAGGGAGCACGTTAAGGACCAGTTGGAGAATGGAGTCTGATAATCTAGAAGAATAATGAGGTGGCCATTGTAATAACCAGGATCTGAGGATCTGAAATAAATTGATTGCTATAAAAGAGATATTCTGAAAGGAAAAAAAAAGGTAATGGAAAACTACCTAATTCACAGTTATAACCAGCTGTCATGCAGAAGGGATAGTGTAGGGCTTAGTACTACAGTTTCTGGTTGGAGTCCATAAAACACATTCAATTAGGTTTCGTTTCATCATACGACTTCTGGAATATTTTTGCTGTTCTCTGTTGCAGCTGCAGAACATTTCACAAAAGGAGATTTGTTTCTGGGCTTCTAGAAAAATGTTGATGCACAGAACAGGGGAATTATCCCAGATTGCCAGTCTCCTTTTGTCTTTCCTTTTTACTCAGTCACCAAGCGCAGGGAATCCCAAACTGACTTTGTATCTCCCCTCTTTTCTTCTCCATCCCTGCCTCTTACAGCTACATTTGCATTCCTACCATAGATGTCTAGCAGGTCACCCATTTTCCAGTGTTGCCTCTCTCCAATGCATTTTTTATATTTCTTTCAATAAACCATAATCTTTGCAAAATATAAATATGATTGTGTTAATACCTAACATCCAGTGATGTCCTTCTGAATGTGTTTAGGAGGAATTTCAATCTCTTTATCTTAACATACAGGGGTCATAATGATTTGGTCCAGATATTGCAAGCAGATGTACTTCATCTGGCCATATGATATTTTAATCATTGGGGAAATTCACATTTCACAAAAATCTATATTCTAGACTTCTTTTGAAAAATAACACAAACTATCTGGCAACATCTGGGCCTGCATTCCCAGAGGCAACATCAGATGGAGTGAGCAAAGTTTGCCCATTTTAGAAGGCAGGTGAGCTCTCTGATCTGTCATAGCCTGCACTTTCTGTATTTTACCCAGCATGCTTTACTCATTGGCTGTATCCACATGGCCCCTATAAGCATTTTTGTTTGTAGCCTGTGGATACCCTTGTATCATTCCATATTACTTCTTTCCACATACTCTTAATTTACTAAACTAATTATACTTCCTTCAACTGGTAATGTAGCTTCAAAACTGTGTGATTTTAAAATCTTGCTTCCTCTGCTTAGACCACTCTGTCATTACCAACTCTGGTTTGTATTGCTGTTATCATTATGAGAAGAGTCAGTGCTGTATCATTACAAGGACCTGTAATAGAATCTGCTTTCCACTTGCTTTTTACAGCATGACATGTTGCCTTTTCTTTGCCTTCATTTACCTTACTATAAATACTCAACTGAAAGATCAGGCTTCTTCCTCATGCCTGCTGCTGCTTGAGTATGGTTTATGTCTCTCAGGAATCTACTGTAATTAAAGGCTTGGTCTCTGTTACGGTTTACATATGAGGTATCCCCCAAAAGTTCATGAGTGAGACAATGCCAGAAGGTTTAGAGGAGAAATGAGTGAGAGCCTTAACCCAATCAGTGATTTAATCCCCTGATGAGATTAACTGAATAGTAACTGAAGGTGGGTAGAGTGTGGTTGGAGAAAGTGGGTCAATGGGCGTGTGCCTTTTGAGTATATATTTTGTATCTGGTGAGTGGAGTCTGTCTCTCTCTCTCTCTTTCTCTCTCTCTCTCTCTCTCTCTCTCTCTCTCTCTCTCTCCTTTCTGATCATGTATACAGCTTCCATCTGCTACACTATTCTGCCTCATCTTGAGCCCTGATGAATGGAGCCAGCCTTCTATACACTGACACCTCCTAAAACATGAGCCCTTAAACAAACTTTTCCTCCTCTAAAGTTATTCTTGCCAGGTCTTTTAGTCACAGCAACGAAAAACTGACTAACACAGTCCCCATGGTGGAACTCTGGGAGGCAGTGGAAGCTTTAAGGTGTGGGCCTAATAGGAGACCCTTAGATCACTGGGAGTATTAGGTATTTCTTATGCAATCCCTTTGATAGTTCTTAGACACGGTTATAATTAAAAGACCAGGCCTGGCCCTGCCCACTCGTTCTCTCTCCTCCTGTTTGTAATGGAACCACTTGCTCCTACACACACTTCCACCATGAATGTACCACCATGCACTGCACTCACCAAAGGCCAAATGAATGGGGCCACCTGATCATGGACTTTGAACTTCTAAAACTGTGAGCAAATAATTTTCTTTAAGTAATCTCTGTAAGGCATTTCATTATTGTGATTAAAAGCTAATGTACCTGCCTATTTGTTTACCCTTCCTGCTTACTACTTCACTCATTCTCCTGACTGTGGAGGGAAATAGCTGACTTGATTCCAGTGTAACAAATTGTCAGAGAAGTCTGGTGGAAATATTTCACTTCACCTGGTCAATAAAATATCTTCCTGTCCTATTTGCCATGGAAAATGTATCCTTTGTCCCAATTTTTTACTCCTTTTCTCTAGGTAGACTCCAATATCTCCTGAACTATCTAATATATTTGAAATACTGGCAATAGACATTTAATGAAGGCTCAATAGTCTTCAGTTTTTCCTGTCTCTTCACTAGAAACTGAAGTATTTCATCTAATGCACATATATCCCGGAGGAATAATTAAGCTCCTGCACATTTTTAATGTTCTTTAGTAATAATTTACTCATTCAACAGCCAAAAGATAAGTTACAGGAGTATGCATCATTTTTTAAAAAGCTACTCTTATTTTATATGTTTATCTTTGTAACATTTTGGTTACAAGTCACATTATCCTGTATCACTGTAAATATTGTTCACAATTTAAATATTTTATGAACTTTTACATGTTCTACAGGTTCCTCAAAACAGCCATTAAATCTTATCCTTGAAATGGTGTAAATTATAAAGAAATTGTTTCATAACACTTACAGGATCACTTAAAATTGGTTGAATAGGCCTGTTTAAAATTGGCAGAAACAGAATGGTTTTATTTTTCCATCAAAATTGATCTTTAGGGCTGAGGTTATAGCTCAGTTGGCAGAGAGCTTGCCTAGCATGTATGAGGTTTGATCCTCAGCACCACATAAAAATAAAATAAAGGTATTGTGTTCATCTACTATAAAAATATTTTTTTAAAAAAATTGACCATTAGATATGCTATAGAGTAAGACATTTAAAAGAGGACCAGTAATGTCATCTCCACAAGAAACTGTTTTAAATTAACAAACAATAAAATAACTATATCTCCAATAAGAGAGCTGAAGAAAAACATTCCCTACACAAAACTGCAGATTTCTAATGAGAACAGCCAAAGGAATCCTCTATGCTATGGTTTGAGTATTTATGTCCCTCTAAAATTCATGTTGAAACTTAATCTCCAATGCAGTAACCTTAGAGGTGTGGCCTTTACAAGGTAATTACACCATGAGGGCACCTCTTTCATGCATGAGATTGAGTGTTTTATAAAGGAGACTTAACAGAACTCCTGCACAAAAGCTCTTTTGCTTTTCCATTCTTTTCACCATGTGAGGACACAGTACTCATCCCCTCCAGAGATTACAGCAACAAGGTGCCATGTTGGAAGCAGGTATACTGGACCCTCCCTCACCAGATATCAAACCTACTGATGCCTTGATTTTGGACTCTTTCCAGTCTCCAGAACTGTGAGAAATACATTTTGGGTTTTTATAAATTACTCAGTCTGTGATATTCTCTTATAAAAGCACAAATGGACTGAGACACTCTAGTAACAAGAATGGGTGACAACTGGTATTATGGCTCAGTGGTAGAGCATTCGCCTAGCACGTGTGATGCCCTGGGTTTGATCCTCAGCACCACATAAAAATAAATAAAAAATAAAGGTATTGTGTCCAACTAAAAAACAAATATTAAATAAAAAGGAATTGTTCTGGTCTGTAGTTCATTCATCAAATTCTAAGATGCCTAGGTGATCTCACCAACAGATAATTCTTACAACTTGATTTCCTTAGAGTTCCATTCTGCAGACTGTGGCTGTCAAATGTCCTCCTAAGTGCATATTTAATATTTGAACTCTGACTTCAATTTAATCTGGACAGGCCTAATGCAACTATTTGCTTTGAAGCAATGGCACTAACACTTGCCCCGCATCAGTATTTCAAGTCATTTCCTTGCAGTAGGGATTGTATTTATTGGAAATCGTTAAGGCTTCAGATCTCTCATTTTTGCCTTTCAGAATCTAATCAGCTTCATAGAACACTGTGAGTACATGCATTCACACACACACATACACACAATCTGTGAATAATGTATCCAAGTTTGTCCATTTTTCTAGAAACTATCCTAATGGAAAATTATATAAATGGTTGAAAAGGAAAATTTTACCTAGGTAGTATATATTTTTACTTTACCCATGAGCAATTAAGAATTCAAAAAAAGGAATAAAACACAGGACAGTAGATAACATGAGATAATTTGCCACAACAAATTAAATGAGTAAAGAAAGTTTATAAATCCACAGAAATAGTTGTAAATAATGAAATAAATATTTATTTATCCTTTATATCTTTATTTACTTATAATGAAAACATGATTTTTATATCAAAGAATCTACTGACTCTCATAGTCCTAGAGTTAAAAACAGAGATCCTTCTTGATCTCAGAATTTTGAGTAATTTCTTTGACCTCGTTATATGAGAAAAATTAGTAAATAAGTTTTTTTACGTCTCCAATCTCTTTCCAAATAGGAACAAGAGGCTTATATAAGCTAGAAACTAGTTCACCACATAATTTACCTTTTAACCCTGGATGGTTCTGAGAGAGAAAGTGGGCACTAACCCGAAGGACATGAGAAAAAGGAATAAACTAGCACCATCTCAGGAAAATCCATGTGTGTGCTCCTTCTAGTCCAGTTAGTGCCTTCTCCCATTCCAGCTTTCCATAGACACTTTCCAATTTCAGTCTTGTCCTAAGCCCATGGCACTAAGATGGTATTGAAGAGAGACTCATCTTTCCTTCCTACCTTAATTTTTCCTCTAATTCAAAGAGACTGGCTTTTTCTTATCTTTGAAAGATTTCTTCACCTGTTACATTCAGCCCTGCCTATTCTCAGAATCAATAAGTCAAATGACTATCAAAATTCCATGTCTCATATCTGTAAACTAGGGAAAAGATAAAAGACTTTCAAAGACAAAAGATATTGTAGGTTATTATCTGATGATTCTGTTTAAAATGTATTTGGATAATGTCTATGAAGTATTAATGGATTATTTTTCTTTGACACTTTCCCATTTTTGAGCACATCCCCTCCTTCATTGCCTCAGGGAAGGTAAGTTACAGAAGAAAGAGGATTTTAAAAAGCCTCTTCCTAGCTTTTGAGTTTCCAAACTCAAGGCCTGAGGGGAACTGAACAGACTCAGGGCAGTTAAACAAAAAGGAAAATAAGTGAAGAAAGAAAAGTAAGAACCTGGCTTAGGCCTGCAGGAGGAAGGGAAAGGAGAATTAAGGGGAAGTAATGGGAGCAGAGATGCTGAGGTCCTTAAGAAGAGGGCATCTGCACTGCCTTATTCCATCACTCAAGTGGATTGGGATCTGAGGGACTCTATTGAAACCTTGGCTAGGTTTAGGATATCCAAGAAAACAGATCCTGCAGGTGGCAAGAAACTGATGAAGAACTTGCACCTTAGACTCACCCACATTCCAAGTGTGTTGCAGAAACCAAGCAATGATTACTGTGTAGCCAAAAGAGGACAGAAGTAAGAAATTACTCTGCTATGGTTTGGACACAATACTTCTCTCAAGGGTTCATATTTTGGAAGCTTGCATCCCCAGTGTGCAATGTTGAGAGGTGGTGGAATCTTTAGAGGGTGGGGGGCCTTGCCTAGCGGGAGGAAATTAGCCTCCAAAACTATAAGTTAGATAAGTTCTGTTACTTTATAGAAAATGGACTAAAACAGACCCTAACATTCTTAGTTTCCAGCATTTTGTGGTAGAACCTGACTAAGCAGCAGAATGATTGATTGTGGCATGCCCAAGAGAAGTGTCACACATGAAAAGGCTTGAGGAGTGAGCTTAAAGGTGATGATAGCTTTAATGGATGCTGACCTGGCCAGATGGCACGGAGGAATAGTGTGCAGTCCCAATCTTTCATTGTGGCACTTGTAGAACACAGTTTTGTGCAATTACGGAGAAAAAGGAGGCAAAACTCTAGTAACTGAAATGTGTTTCTGTCACCCAAAGGGAAGGCTTAAAAAACTTAGGTTTATGTTTTGTGGACTACTGTATTTGTAGATGAGATTTAAATCCAGGACATGCAGGATGATAGAATCATTCTTGAGTGACCTACTCAAGAAAAACAACTGAGGAAAATATAAATCAGAACAGCTTTGAATCCAGACTCTTCTACTCACCCAGTGAATTGAAAGAGCTCCCATGAGCCTCCATTGCTTTTAAACTCACCTTAACTCTGTTACTCAGTCCTTTCAATTCCACTTACTTGACACCTTCCCCCTTTCTCCATCCACAATGCCACTGCCTCATCCCAGGTCCTCATCATTTCTCTTTTGCACTAATATTTTAACAATGACAACAAGATAGCATTTATTTGGTCTCATTATACAGCAGTTATTTTACTATTTGTTGTATTCTATTAACACTTATAAATGTCACATCAATCTTGTGAGGTAGATACTATTTTTATTCTTATTCTATGTTTAAGAAAACTGGGATGCAAAGAGATTAAGTAAATCATCCATGATAACACTTCCAGAATATGGCGAAGCCAGACCTGGGCTATCTCCACACGTCTTACTTTAGACCATTACTCTACACCACCTAATTTCAGTATCCTAACTCTCCATGCATTGAGTATTGTGTCCCCACTACCCCCACACTATCACCTAAATAATCTTTCTGAGCCATAAATCTGAACAGAGTAAACCTTTCATACAGTCTTCCAATGGCTTCCCCTCACTTAACAAAAAACTTAAATTTGTTAGGCATATAAGAGCTGAATTTTCAGCTCCTGCTTAAATTTATAATATTGATAATATAATAGTCAGTACATTCAGTTTCAATACCAAATATTGATATAATTTTTAGTGCTGGGGTTAGGGTTATATTTTAATTGTCTTGGGCCTGGAATATAATAGGCATCCTAAACAATTGCCAAATGAAATAACCAATAAAAATATCGTTTATATCCTTATCTTTTCTGCCTGATTCAACAATCATTTCACAAATGTAAATCAGACTCCTGTTAAATACAAGCATGTTGACATACTTTATTCCACTTTTTCTAGCAATGTTATAGATAGGTGTGATCATTGCAATTTTAATGATAAAATTAAAGCCGAGAGAGTGCATAAATAATAAGATAATAAGAAATTATCTTTCAGAATTTTTTTATAGTTAAAGATGAAATAAATAAGTACCAAACATTCAAATCCTGAACATAGCAGTAACTTAATAACTGGTGATTCTTCCAATTATTGAGCAATGATATACACCAGAGCTTCTTGGTGTCTTCTAACTAGATGTCAGGTCCAGATATCACAGCTGCTCCTAATTTTCAATGCATGGCTTGTCTTTTTTTCCTAAGACCATTACCTCCTTTCTTTTAGTGTTCATTCTAATCCTTAGAGCAGTCCTTTGGTTCCCACAAGATCCACACTTAAATTTCTAGAGATCGTTTCACAAAATGAGATACAGCTCCCTTCTGGGGACTTCCTGACCCCACTTAGGGGAATACATGCTTAAGTTTTTCCCAGCATTTTAAAAGAATTTCTTTCCTGGCCTTAAGGAATTAAATTCTGCCCATTTCTTGTCATTTTCAGAGTTGATAGGTTACAGCCTTGCCCCAGTATAGTCAGGCTAGCATAGCTATTGAGGATTGTGAAAGACCAGATGGCTCTACTCAGATGAACCAAGCAAGATTTCCTCAATTTCATGTTCCAGCCTCTCTCAACTGTCACCTGGAAATGCTCATGCTTCACAAATGCTAATGGAGTACTAGAAACTATTTGCTTTCCTCTGTGGGGTAAGGCTCCCCTTCTAGAGATGCCAGTTCCAACTGTGCCCAGCCTGACTACACTATCTCTGTCCTGCCACTAATGACTCTTTAAGAATTTTAGTAAGAAGGAAGAAGAGGAAGAGAGGAAAGCAGAGTGAAAATAAAAGCCATGAGGGGATCCCAGACAAGCCCCTACTCACGCAGAAAAAGAGGTGTAGATTTTAAGACTTTAGTGTTGAAGAAGAGTGTTAGAGGAAGTGAACTTCGGAGGCCATCAAGGTCACTAGTGAATACACTTCTTTACTTGTGGGCCATGTCAGGAAAAATGAAAAGGCCTACAGAAATAGCAGGAGCAGATCTTTGCAATTTAATGGACATTTAAAACTTCACATTTATTCAAATGCCTTGGTCTTTCTATTTATTTGGTATAGTATAAAGAGCTCAAGGTATGCATTGTGCCAAAGAAAAATAAATAACATAACAGAAAACAAACAATTCTTGGTGTATGAATTTCAAAAGCCTGGGCCTAGGCTTAATCATAATATTGTACCAAACCAAGCATTAATCCTCATATTTAATTCCTCACAATAATCCTATTAGTTACTATGGTAGATGGAGTAATGCCCCTCTGCCCCCGAAAATGTCCATGCCCTAATCCCCAAAATCTGTGCATAGACTACCTTACATAGCAAAAGAGACTTTGTAGAAGTGATTAAGTTAAGGTGTTTGAGAAGGGGAATTAGCCTGGACTATCCAGGCTAGGTCCAAGGTAATCACACAAAAACTTGTGTGCAGAGGAGTCAGAGAGAGAGAAAGAAAAAAAAATGTGATGACTGATGATGGAAGCAGAGTGTGCATGAGCTCTCTATTTGAAGATGTCATGCTACTGGTTTTGGAGATGGAGAAAGGGTCACAAGGCAAGGAACACAGATGGCCACCAGGATCTGGGAAAGGCCCCAAAAAAAAAAAAAAGTCTCCTTTACAACATCCAGAAAAAACATAGCCCTGACCACACTCAGGACTTTTGACTTCCAGAACTGTTTGGTGATAGATTTGTGTTGTTTTAAACCATTAAGTTTGTGATAAATTGTTATAGCAGCAATAGAAAACTAATACAGATGGGTACTATTGTCTATTGTACCCACCTGCTAACCTTATTTTACATGTAAAACACTGGGGCACAAGTGATGATATAACTTTCCTAAGGCCACATAACTCATAAGTACTAGAGGCAGGAGATAAGCATTTTTGGTCTGGTTCCAGAGTCTAGGTACTTGTCCATTACACTGTATTGCTCTTTTGCAAAAGAATCAAGAGATTCAGAGGGATGAGTAAGGAGAAATATTATCCTGGGAATGAGGTAGAAAAGAAAGTTGAAAGTGAAGTGTTCTAGATGCAAGTAGAATCTGAGAAAAGAGTCCAGAAATCTCTCCTCCAAGGCCAAGAAATGGGAAGAGGGTAGAGGATAAGAGAATCTCAAGCAAAGAGCAAAGTGTCCTTTCTCAAGGAGAACCTAGGTTGGTGACCAGCCCTTCTAGGAGCATTATAGAGGACAGAATCAGCTGTGAAGTGCCTAGCCTAGTGATCCTGAGATAAGTTTTCCGAGCTTCCCTGTACTACAAAATGTCAGGGGAGGCTGGACTGTTTCTTTATGTCCCAAAGTAACACAGATGTGGGAACAAAGAGTTATTAGATGTACAGAGACCCTGTGGAAGGAAATGAAGAATGACTCAGCCTGGGCTGCTGGCCAAGGGCAGGAAGGGAGGTTGGGCCTTTCTGTGGATGCCAAGCATATGTAGAAGATAAGCAGAGACCAGATGTTACCATGTGTGCTTCTGTGCTGGGAGCCATTAGCCAAGTAGGTATGACAATTTCCTTGCCAGCGTACCCCATGTTGCTGACATGTTGCAGTGACATTGAATGTAAGTGACCTTGCTCAAGGACCAAGGCAGATTAGGGTGTTCCCGGTTTTAAGATAATCTTGTTTAGGGCGTTCCCAGTTTAGGTTCCAGGTTTAAGGTTTAAGATTATTCCTGCTGGGAATAGGGCGTATCCTGCTGCCTGAGTTCCCCTTGAGTTCTCACGGGATTCAGACAGTATATTTTGGAGATAGAAGCCCAGTGGAAGTGAATTTGGGAGAGAAGGTGGATTTGGGCAGAGAACGTGGATTTCCCCAGAACGTGTTTGTAGACGGCTGGTGTGAGTTCGGGAATAAAGAGTTGCTGTTTGAATCTACAAGCTGTGTGGTGGCTCGTGATTGTGTGCCCAGCCAGACTGCGGCGTTTGTGCCCAGCCAGACTGCGGCATTTGGTGGCCCGTACGGGGAACTTCTGAAGCTTAGAGGTAAGTGAAATTTCTCACCCTTGAGGAAGAGAAAAAAAATGGGTGAACATTTCAAAAAACAATGTGTTATTGTTTTGATTTATTTTGTTTTTATTTCAAGTTGCCTGTTCCTAGAACTTTCTCAGGCAAACTGGGGAAAATGGTTGACTCAAGGTTTGAAGTTGTTCGCCACCGAGCAAGAGAAATTGTTAGAGGAAGGAGGCACCCCAGTAAGACCAAGAACAGTTAGGACATATGTTGATACAATACAAAAATGTAGCCCATGGCTTTTTAAAGACGAGTTATTAAGTATATCAATGGGACCATCATGGTATCCTGTAGAAAGATTTTTCTTCAACAAGAAAGAGATGCTAGTTCTGTTTACTACATTTGTCTAAGATCTTGGTTTTTACAGACATCTGATTAATTTACAAAGCTAAAGTGTTAAAATATCAACCACTAAATATAAAATCAAGTACTTTTACTTATTAAGTTCCATAAGGTAATATATTTAAACATTATGTGTGTTTTCATAAATTGGTAAATGGAAAAAGGTTTAATATTGCTTTGTGTCTGTGTCTTTGCTAAAACAAGGTTACTAAGTGTTAAGATTCTATCATGTGTAATTTATATACAAAGAGTAGAAAAATTTTCAGTTGGGTTTCAATTATAGTATTATAGTGTCATAAGAAACATGAAAGTCTTTCATCTTATTAAAGTGGAGTAATTTGTCTAAATCAGAAATTTTATAAGAGTTGTTTCAAAATGTGAATTTATAAAAAGGGTTAACAGTTAAAAAAGAGATAGAAAAAGATTCAAGATGTGGGAATATATTTTAATATAAAGGTTAAAGGAGAAATAAATGTTTCTAGATGAGATAATCTCTGTGTGGTAAAGTAAAAAGTTGTAAAATGTCATTTAAAAAATTTTTGAGGAAACTAGACTTAATTTAAAAGCTTGATAAAGGAAGAAAGAAAAAGATATTTGTACATGGCAGATTGAGACAAAGCTTCTCAATGGAGTTAAAAAAAAAAGCCTTTGGTTGAAAGGCAGCCATGTAAACTAACATTGAAGCGATTTAAACAAAATCTAAGCCTCGTTTAAAAGAGTGAAGCTGTAGGTGGTGAAAAAGTACATTTAAAAATACAGTATAGATGATAATTAAAAGGCTTTAAAAGGTTAAATTGAAGATGGTTAAAATGCCTTCATGATGGAGGAAAGAAGCTTAATCTTAAAGGCATTACTTTAAAAAAATGGGAAGATAATAGGATAAAAGATATTTAGATAAAGAAGATTAAAAATTTAAAGTGAAAAACTTTAAAGACAGAAGTATAGAAAGTTAAAAAGAATAAAGATAAAGAAGATGTAGAAAGATAAAAAAATGTAGGAAGACAAGAATTTTATACCCACAAAATAGGAAAAAAAAAAAACTAGGAGGAAAATAAGCAACTAAGGGTAAAAATACAAACCTTAGGGAAAAAAACTAGAAGATAGAAATAAGATAGAAAATGGTTAAAAATGTCAAGTAAGGTATTACACAGATAGAAAATGCAAAAAGCTAAGACAACTATTAGATACAGACATATACTTATTAAAGCAAAAAGAGGGAATTGGAAAGGGGTATATATCCCCCATAGATAAACTTAAAATAACCCTTTTTACTCTAAACTTTTAAAATTTGGATTCATAAGGACTTAGTGCTGCGGAAAGGCATATGTATCCAAAAAATGTACATAAGCCTAAAGTACTTTGGAAAGATATTCTAACAGGACAATGGAAAGGTCCTGACCCAGTGATTGTCTGGAGTCGGGGGTCTGTTTGTGTTTTTCCACAGGGAGAACAGCAGCCCATTTGGATTCCAGAGAGAGTAACTAAAACAGTTTCTACAGATCGAAAAGAAGATGATTTGACTCAAATCCATAACAGCTGATATCCAGAACTCCAGCTTGGCCATTCTTACATCTGCGACAGTGATTAACCAGGATGCTTTTTTCAATAGCTATTTTATTATTGGTTTTCCCCATAACATGAAGTTCTATTTTTATTTTTTGAGCTCATACAAACCTAGGTTAATGTTTTTCTGATCAGTTTTATTTTTTGACTGTGGAGTTTTTAAACATTGCAATGGAGATTTCACCTAGGTAAAGCTACAAGGCCTTTACTATTCTTATGTGTTGTACGTTTGTGTACACTCTTGTGTTTTGTGTTGTATGTCTGTATGTGCGTATGTCCATATTTCTTGTATGAGGAGCGCTCATGAAAAAATGGATCCGAATTATTATTATTTTTTTATTCACGTGATTTAAATGGTTTAATTTAAATTATGTAAACAGCTGTTAAGGATTGTTTTTAAAGGTGGTTAACAGATGTTTGTTTACTAATTTAAATTAGGTAAAAAGCTGTTAAGGATTGTTTTTAAAGTAGGTTAACAGATCTGTTTGTTTACTTTCACCTTTCCTTTTCATTATATTTAATAATTCTTTTCAGGATAATGTCTCTTTAGCATCATTGCCAGAATTCCTATCTCCATCTCAGTGCCGGTGAAGAACTCAACAAGTAATGCTCAATCAAAGAGTCAACTTACTTTGGGAGGAGACAGATTTTGGGGAGGAAATGGACATATTGATAGATTCCTCTGCTTTGAACTGCTTGCAGAACTTGCCTGGACTATGTAACTATCGTTTGGTGCAGCGAATTGTGGTAATGCTGGCATATCTTTGCTGATGGTGTCACTAGTGATGCAATTTTTATTTCCTTGCCAGTGCACCCCATGTTAATTGTGGTAGTGCTGACATATCTTTGCTGATGGTGTCACCAGTGATGCAATTTTTCCCAAGGAGCCGTCAATTGGCTTGGTGTCGTGGCATTTCTGTATCCTCCTCCCTTCTGCTAGTGATGGTCTAAAATTTGGGGGCCAATGGCTTATGCTGGACCGGTAGTCAGTGACGGGTATGATCCAATTGCAGTGGTATCAACCTAAGACAGGAGGCTGACGCCTAAAGGTCAGTTTTCCGATGACGGGTAAGAACCATATGTTGAATTGGACAACCTACCAGGCACGGTCCATAAGCCACATTAACCTCACTCCCCCACTGGCACCGAGGCCAAATTTGGGGGCCAACAGAGGTGAGGCAAAGAACCTCACCCCCCCACTGGTGCATAGACCTATCCACAAGTATGGCTGTATGCTGGACCGGTAGTCAGTGACGGGTATGATTCAATTGCAGTGGTATCAACCTAAGACAGGAGGCTGACGCCTAAAGGTCAGTTTTTCCCATGACGGGTAAGAACCATATGTTGAATTGGACAACCTACCAGGCACATTGCTTGTTGTTTAATTAATCAGAAGGGGGGAGATGCTGGGAGCCATTAGCCAAGTAAGTATGACAATTTCCTTGCCAGCGTACCCCATGTTGCAGTGACATTGAATGTACTTAACCTTGCTCAAGGACCAAGGCAGATTAGGGTGTTCCCGGTTTTAAGATAATCTTGTTTAGGGCGTTCCCAGTTTAGGTTCCAGGTTTAAGGTTTAAGATTATTCCTGCTGGGAATAGGGCGTATCCTGCTGCCTGAGTTCCCCTTGAGGTCTCACGGGATTTAGACAGTATATTTTGGGAGACAGAAGCCCAGTGGAGGTGGATTTGGGCAGAGAACGTGGATTTGGGCAGAGAACGTGGATTTGGGCAGAGAACGTGGATTTGGGCAGAGAACGAGGATTTGGGCAGAGAACGTGGATTTGGGCAGAGAACGTGGATTTCCCCAGAACGTGTTTGTAGACGGCTGGTGTGAGTTCGGGAATAAAGAGTTGCTGTTTGAATCTACAAGCTGTGTGGTGGCTCGTGATTGTGTGCCCAGCCAGACTGCGGCGTTTGTGCCCAGCCAGACTGCGGCACTTCTGTAGATAAACAGGCACATCTTGACAACAGGCAAATCTTGGCACATGAAACTTAGATGCAACCACATACAAGGCAAGTGCATCTACAGAAAAGCAACTGAGGTAGGAGGGAAAGCCATGAATGTACAGACATTAATTGACAAGTCACTTCATTTGTAAACTTTGGATTGCTTATCATTGATCAAGTACAAACCTCTAATTTTAAAGACTGAGGAAACTGAGACTCAGAGCCTTTAAGAAACTTAAGAATGTGACCCCATACAATGGTCAAATTATAGGATGAGGAATTAGGTCCACATCTTCTGTTGCCACAATGTTTTCTATTTCCTGTCTCCTTTACTTACTCAGCATTTTTTTTTGGGGGGGGTGCATTAAGTATAAAAAAAGAGGATTAAAAGAATAATCCTGGAACCCCTACCCCTTCTTCCTGGATAATAATAATAATATAATATCTTCCTGGAGCCCCTACCCCTTCTCCTCAGGGGTCTTGACAACAAATAATAATCTGTATGATCCTGAGGGCTATTGTCACTACTGAGTAAACATGAGCCACAACAGGTAGGACTCCGACAATACTTTGCTCCCCTCTCACCTTGGGCAGTGATTTCATGGGTCACAGGGGTAGTCCTTGTAGGCTCTGACCTGTCCTCCTCAGAAACTGCTGCCCTAAGTAGGTCACCTCTGATTTCTCTTCAAAGCCTTTCAGTATGGCTATTGTTTTAAAAAATAATATAAGAGCAAGTCTTACTTTTTGTAAAAAAAAAATTTGGTAGGGGGGAAGAGGCAAAGATTTTTGAAAAAAAAATTATCTTTAATCCCATCCTCTAGAAATACTACTGGTAATATTTTCCTTCAAATCTTTAAAATACATATGCACACAAAATTTTACCTCATTGAAAATTGAAAAGATTATCTAATTTAAACTTTACTCATTCTTTTGCTTAGAAAATATGTGGCAAAAGCAATCCTTAGCAAGAAGAATGAAGCAGAAGGCATCACAATACCAGACCTTAAACTATACTACAAAACTATAGTAACAAAAATAGCATGGTATTGGTGCCAAAATAAACACACACATATATATATATATAGACCAATGGTACAGAATAGAAGACACAGAGACAAACCCACATAAATACAATTATCTCATACTAGACAAAGGCACCAAAAACATACATTGGAGAAAAGATAGCCTCTTCAACAAATGGTGCCAGAAAAACTGGAAGTCCATATGCAGGAAAATGAAACTGAACCCCTATCTCTCACCATGCACAAAACTCAAAGTGGATAAAGGACCTAAAAATTAGACCAGATACCCTGTCCCTAATAGAGGAAAAAGTAGGCCCAGATCTTCATCACTTCAGATTAGGCCCCGACTTCCTTAACAAGACTCCTAAAGCACAAGAAATAAAATCAAGAATCAATAAATGGGATGGATTCAAACTAAAAAGCATTTTTCTAACAAAAGAAACAATTAATGAGGTGAAGAGAGAACCTACATTTTGGGAGCAAATTTTTGCCACATGCGCATCAGATAGAGCACTAATCTCCAGGATATATAAAGAACTCAAAAAACTTAACACCAAAAAATCAAACAACTGAATCAATAATGTGCTAAGGAGCTGAACAGACACTTCTCAGAAGAAGATATACAATCCATCAACAAATATATGAAAAAATGTTCAACATCTCTAGTAATTAGAGAAATGCAAATCAAAACTACTCTAAGATTTCATCTCATGCCAGTCAGAATGGCAGTCATCAAGAATACAGACAACAATAAGTATTGACGAGGGTGTGGGGGGAAAGGCATACTCATACGTTACTGGTGGGACTGCAAATTGGTGCAACCAATCTGGAAAGCAGTATGAATATTCATTAGAACACCTGGAATGAAACCAACAATTGACCCAACTGTCCCACTCCTCAGTCTATATGCAAAGGACTTAAAATCAGCATACTATAGAAATGCAGCCATATCAATGTTTTTAGCAGCTCAATTCACAATAACTAAAATGTGGAAGCAAACTAGATGCCCTTCAATAGATGAATAGATAAAGAAACTGTGGTATATATACACAATGGAATATTACTTAGCATAAAAGAGAATAAAATTATGGCATTTCAGGTAAATGGTTGGAGTTGGAGAATATCATGCTAAGCGAAGTAAGCCAATCTCCCCAAACCAAAGACCAAATGTTATCTCTGATAAGTGGATGTTGATCCATAATGGATGGGTGGGAGGGGGGGTGCATGGGGAAAATGGAAGAACTGTGATTGGGTAAAGGGGAGGAAGGGGAAGGGAGGGGGGATGGGGGAAGGAAAGATGGTGGAATGTGATGGACATTATTACCCTAGGTACATGTATGACTGCACATATGCTACAATGCAACATTGTGTAAAACCAGAGAAAAAAGTTCTGCAATTGTGCACAATGAATCAAAATGCCTTCTGCTGTCATACATACCTAATTAGAATAAAAAATTGTGTTTTTTTTTTTTTTTTAAAAAAAGGGCTGGGAATGTGGATCAGGGAAATGGTTCAACCCCAGATACCAAAATAAAAAGAAAAAAAAAAAAAACACAGGGAGGCTAACTGCATACAACAGACTACCTCGAAATTTGCCTTGAAAGAACATATGCCAGCTGAGGTCTCTGATTTTACTTAGATTGTATATTTCAGATCAATAAAAGTAGATAATTGGAGAGAAAAAAGAAAATATGTGGCAAAAAAATCAAAAGTATATATGACAAAAGGTAAATTTTATCTCAATTGTCTTCTGCCACCCAGTTTTCTCTCCAAAAATAATCCTGTAACAAATTGCTTATATGTCCTACCAGTAATATTCTAGTTGTATACAAGAAAATGAATATACATGCTCTCTAATTCTTATTTCTACTATTAAATGAAATATCTTGAAAGCCACATCAGCACATGAAGACCCGCTTTTGTCAGTCATGTCCAGACAAAGAACCCCTGGAACAAACTAGTATTTAAGCAAGCTGTGTTTAGTGCTAGGTCTTATGATTCCACTAAACATGCAGTGAAACACCCATGGTTTCTCAAGGCATCAATATTGAAAGGACAGATTTGGACCTCCTATTAGATGATTTGGGGGAGGGTTTGAGTAAGCAAAGCTTTGCTCTGGATTTGATGCTGTCAGGAAGCAGGGATATTAAAAAGATTGGGTATCATAATACATCTTATCTATAGGAAAGAAGAATGAATCACAGCTAAAGTTATGGTTGGTAACAAATTTCAAGCAATCACCCACATTAGCCAGGATCAGAGAATGCTTGATCACTTTGGGGACTTGGATAAGATTCATGTTTTTTTTTTTAAATTTTTAAATTTGTTTTAATTAGTTACATATGACAGTAGAATGCACTTATACACTTTAATATATCATACAAAAATGGGGTATAATTTCTCATTTTTATGATTGTACATGTTGTAGGACCATATCAGTCATATAGTCATACATATACATAAGGTAATAATGTTTGTTTCTTTTTACTATCCTTCCTATCCCCATATCCCCTCCCCTCACTCCCCTCTACTCAAAGTAACTCAATTCTTTCCCAGTGCCTCCCCTATTGTGAATTAGCACCCGCATATCAGAGAAAACATTCAGCCTTTGGTTTTTGATCTGACATAAATCCCAAGTGGTCTTGTTTTTGCCTTGATCCATCCCAGTCACTGAATGGCTTTGCCTGACATTCCTGTTTTGTGAAATTGTTTGACAGTGGAATGATAGGCCCTAGCCAATAGTAACAGGCCAGCTCTCAGATGTCAGGGGCTGCTTCTTTTTCCCCTCCCCCACTTTTTGTATAGCTTGTGTAATAACCCATTTGATGTTTAATTCTTTAACTCTTCATCTTCTGTTTGCACACATAGGCTGTATCCACATTTTCTTCATTATAAATAACATAAACTTAGGCCTTAAACTCCCTTAAACAATGAAGGGGATTTCCTGGCTTTATAACTCATATGTCAAGAAAATGAAGAAGACTGGGGATATAGCTCAAGGGTAGAGTGCTTGCCTAGCATGTGTAAGATGCTGGGTTCCGTTCCTAACACTATTAAAAAGCTAGAAGGGAGGTGGAAAGAATATGAAAAGACAAGTCACAAACTGGGAAAAAATATTTGCAAATAAAATATCTGACAAAGACCTGGTAAGTCCAAAATATGTTAAAAAAATACTCTCAAAACTTAAAAAAAAAAGAAGCCAATATTTCAAAGTAAGAAGAATATTTGAGAAGACACTTCATGAAAGAAGCTATATAGTTGTTACACAAAAACATAAATATATGATTGGCACCATTTGTCATTAGGGAAATGTCCAATGATATATTACTACACATCCATCAGAATGGCCAACATGAAGAAGACTGACAATACCAGGTATTGATGAGAATTTGGAGGAGTTAGAACTCCCATATATTGCTGGTGTACTATAAAATTGTCCAACCACTTTGGAAAAGCTTAGTCATTTCTTAAAAAGTTAAATATACACTGTTATGTTATTCAGTTGTTCTACTTCTAAGTATTTACTCAAGATAAAAAGAATATGTCCATTACTTATACACAATGATTATAACAGTTTATTTGTAATTGTCAAAAACCAGAAGCAATCCAAATGTCTGCTACAAGTAAATGGATAAACAAATTGTGTCACACCTATACACTGGAATACTCCTCAATACAAAGAAGTGAATTTTGATACACACGATGTGAATAAAATTCAGAATGATTATGCTGAGTGAAGGAAGCCAGGCCAAAGGGGAAAAAAGCACATTTATCTCACTAACTGCCCACACTGGCGAGATGAGCTGAGTTCAAAAGAGGTGGCTGCAACATTAAACAAAGAAAACAGCAAAGAAATCACACCACACACAAACATGAGTTTTTCAGGTCGAGGGTAGGATGGCTCTGTGACCTTAAGGGTCATCTTCCACAGTGGACAGCACTGGAGAGAGAGCGTGCACCCAGAATCTCATTATTGTTATAGGAGGGACACACACAAAGGAGCTTCAGTGGAATGTTCTTCACCAAATAAGGCAGGGGATAATGTTTCAAAGGTGGAGTCTTGCTTTGTGATGTCTTGTGTTCAGCAGATTGATTGATATCTTGGCAAGTCACACCCACCTCAGGTGCTGTGGGGGATCACAGGCAGAGCAAAAGGAAAGGCACACTTATGTCGCACAGCCCAATCAGTGTACAAAGCCAGACTGTCCCCTCATATCGCTCCAATGCACATAGTTCACACTCACAGCCCACGGATGGCTGGTGACACATTTGTATAATTCTATTTGAAATTCAGGAGAGCCCATGAGGGTGCTGTCCTGGCAAGATATAGTGATGTCGGGTGCTCTGAGTGGGCCAAGGGTGACCAGCACCAGTATTTAAGAGATTATGTCATTTGAAACTCACAATGTTAAAATTCAAAAATTTTGTAATAATATTGAGGATCATTCCATGGATTTTTCATAGAAAAAAAAATTCTAATTTCACTAAGAACATGAAGGAGGTTAAGAAATCTCCAAGACAATCAACTGCTTACATAAGTAAAACAGTTGGACAACCTGTGAAAGTCCAGATAAACTAAGTCAAGTGATCTATGGAAGACAGGAAGTTCATCACCCCTTTCCAAATCCTTGTTACAGAAAACAAAACAAAACAAAAAGACAGTCCCCTCTTAAATTGAGGTTGTGGCATGGCAAATAAAGAAAATGAGCTGGCTTGTGCAGGCCACTTGCCTGAAAAACTACCCTTTGATAGCTGAACATATTTGGTGATTTAAAACAACAATTAAGTGGTTTGTGGAAACTGGAAAACCATTTTATTTTGGTTCCAGGATATATGGGTAATATAGCCAAGGATGTAGATGCTTATTTATTACAGTTTGCACTGAGAGATTTCATCTACTAAAGAACATTTGGTTATTCAAAATATCCTGGACTATATGATTTCCAAAAAATAGGTCTATTTTGAGAACTATAAACTGTGGAAGAAATAAAAATCATTTTTTTTCTTTTAAAAAGTCACATAATGAAAACCTAACCATCTACTTGGAAAAATGTCCAAAAGGAACAGCTTCTAATTCAATGAGGTGAAAGCACACTAGGAAGATTGTTCCCTTTGGGGTATTTGGGATTTATATGGTTATCTGGTTATATTGTTTAAGAACTACTGGGTCATTGGCTGGGGTTGTTGCAGAGTAGTAGAGTGCTTGCCTAGCACACGTGAGGCACTGGGTTTGATCCTTGGCACCACATAAGAATGAAATAAAGATATTATGTTCACCTACAACTAAAAAATAAATATTAAAAAAATTTAAAAACTAAAAAATAAATATTAAAAATATTAAAAAGGTTGTAATAAAATCTTGCATAAGAATATAAGTTATACTATGTGAAAAGTTAGGACTCATTCCTAGGAACCACAAAGATCAATCATCATTAATTTTTTATTGTGTTTTATAAAAAAAACATTTAAATGTATACAACTATTTTCTTATGTTGAAAGATTTTGAAAATGTAAAACATCATAGTGAATAATAAGTATTAAAATTTTTGTCAACAAATATATGAGAATATGTTTACAAATTCCTTAACTATTAATAAGCCATGTGCTATGATACCAATGTCTGTTCTAAAAAAATTAAAGCCAGCTGGGCATGGTGGCACATGCCTGTAATCCCAACCTCACAGCCACTTAGGAGACTGAGGCAGAAAGATCACAAGTTCAAGGCCAGTCCAGCAATTTAGTGAAAGTCCTGTCTCAAAATAAAAAGGGCCAGGAATGTAACTCAGTGATAAAGTACCCCTGGGTCCAATCCCTACTATCCTTTCCCAAATTAAAAATTAAAACCAACCATGGTTCTGACATCATAAAATCATGCAATTAAATCAGAAGTTCAAAGTGGATCAAGGACCTAGGAATTAAACCAGAAACCCTATGTCTAATAGAAGAAAAAGTAGGCCCTAATCTCCATCATGTTGGATTAGGCCCCAACTTCCTTAATAAGACTCCTATAGCGCAAGAATTAAAATCAAGAATCAATAAATGGGATGGATTCAAAAAAGGTTTCTTCTCAGCAAAAGAAACAATCTGTGAGGTGAAGAGAACACCTACAGAATGGGAGCGAATTTTTACCCCTCACACATCAGATAGAGCACTAATCTCTAGGGTATATAAATATTTCAAAAATCTTAACACCAAAAAAACAAATAACCCAATCAATAAATGAGCCAAGGGCCTGAATAGACACTTCTCAGAAGATGATATACAATCAATCAACAAATATATAAAAAATGTTTAATATCTCTAGCAATTAGAAAAATGCAAATCAAAACTACTCTAAGATTTCATCTTACTCCAGTCAGAATGGCAACTATTAAGAATACAAAAAACAATAAGTGTTGGCAAGGATGTGGGGGAAAAGGCACATTTATACACTGCTCGTGGGACTGCAAATTGCTGCCGCCAATATGGAAAGCAGTATGGAGATTCCTTGGAAAACTGGGAATGGAACCACCATTTGACCTAGCTATCCCACTCCTCAGTCTATACCCAAAGGACTTAAAAACAGCATACTACAGGGACATAGCCACATCAATGTTTATAGCAGTATAGTTCACATAGCTAAATTATGGAACCAACCTAGGTGTCTTTCAATAGATGAATGGATTAAAAAATGTGATATATAGACACAATGGAATATTACTCAGCAATAAAAGAGAATGAAATCATTTGCAGGTAAATGTATGGCACTGAAGAAGATCATGCTAAGTGAAGTTAGCCAATCCCAAAAAACCAAATGCCGAATGTTTCCTCTGATATAAGGAGGCTGATTCGTAGTTGGGTTGGGAGGGGGAGCATGGGAGAAATAAATGAACTCTAGATAGGGCAGAAGGGTGGGAAGGGAAGGGAGGGAGCATGGGGTAGAAATGATAGTGGAATGAGATGGACATCTTATCCAAAGTACATGTATGAGGACATGAATGGTGTGAATATACTTTGTATACAAACAGAGATATGAAAAATTGTGCTCTATATGTGTAATATGAATTGTAATGCATTCTGCTGTTATATATAACAAATTAAAGTAAAAAAATTTAAAAGAATAAATCAGGAGTTTACATTCATGTAATTGTTGTGGAAACATATTACATGGTATTTTTAAAACTTGAGAATGTTGATAATAGCTCTGATTTTTTTTGCCAGAATGTTCATATTGTGTATAAAAAGGTAAATATGTATTTGTATGAATGTGTAACTGGAAATATCCATACAATTGACTCATTTATATTAACTTTTTTTTAAAATTTTTTTTAAAGAGAGAGGGAGAGAGAGAGAGAGAGAGAGAGAGAGAGAGAGAGAGAGAGAATTTTAATATTTATTTTTTAGTTCTCGGCGGACACAACATCTTTGTTTGTATGTGGTGCTGAGGATCGAACCCGGGCCGCACGCATGCCAGGCGAGCGCGCTACCGCTTGAGCCACATCCCCAGCCCCTTATATTAACTTTTTATTGTATATAGATTTCTAATATTTTTCATTTCTGTATCATTTAAATTTCCTTCATTTGAATAAATTCACTAAATATTTCTAAAAATAAAATTCAGGAAATATAACTAATGTATAGTGAAAGAGCAGATCAGATGTTGCCTGGGGAATGAGAAGGGCAAGAAGAAACTTCTGTAGGTGATGTGATAGGTTCATCATTTTGTTTGTGGTGATGGATTTATGGGAGATAAATATATATATATATATATATATATATTATATTATATATATATGTCATTATATATATATATATATTATATTTATATAAAGTGAAGTTAGCCAATCCCAAAAAACCAAATGCTGAATGTTTCCTCTGATATAAGGAGGCTATATATATATATAATATATATATATATTATATATATAATATATTACATATTATATATATTATATATATGTCAAATATATATATATATGTCAAAATTGATCAAATTGTGTATTCTCAATATGCGTGGTTTACACTCTATATTATACCTCAATAAATCTGTATTAAAAAAGGGAGAAGAAGGGCTGAGGATGGAGTCAGAAGTAGAGTGCTTGCCTAACATGCATGAGGCCCTGGGCTCTATGCATGTACTCTTGTGTGAACTTGCTAGGCGAGTTCAATTTCCAAAAAAATAATATTTTTTGTTTATCTGAATCTAATTTAATTTACCTCTGAGCCACTATTCTGCTGAGATGGTAGAAGTTATATTTTCTATATCCCTTCCAATCCTTTCTTTCCAAGATAACGGAAAGATCCACAGAAGTATCTTATACAGTGCCACAACAGAGAGGCCACTCCTTTTTGTCAAGGGGATTGTTGTTCAGTCCCTGGACACTGCTTATCAGAGAAGGAGTAGGGGAGTGAAATCTCAGCCTCTCTCTCCTCCTCCTCTCATCCCGGACATTACGGGACCTCCTCCTCACACAGACTCTGGACAGGAAGGAGGCCTGGATGATGAGGTTCAGAAAGTATAGTTTAGCCTGCAAGACACAGAGCAGAATAGAAAAGAGTTGTCAGGGGAGAATATCCAACACAATACTTATTGTCAAATTGCATTTCATAAAGCTACTGTTTAGAATTTTAATATTCCTTTCTTAATATACTGTTAGGAGGTGAGTAATAAAGGACTTCCAAACCCTGCTATGAAACAGCCCACTGCCCCACCCCTGACCCATGTTTGCCAAATATGTCTGATGCTGTTCTATGTCTGCAACAAGGCCTTGTGAAGATATCTCTGTTGCCAGATAGGGAATGGCTTTTTAAAGGAGTATCTTGCCAACTCTCAAAAGCTCAAACCACTTAGGTTGAAACAAAGTCTAAATGACCTCTTTCTCTAGGTATTCTCTCTCTCCTCCCCAAGTTCACAAGCAGAAAATAGTTCAAATTTGATTAAAAAAATATAAAACATCATTTCTCAATTTTTCATGAAAATGGTAAACATGAGTATGTGTGTGGGAGGGGTGCCACTGAATAAAAAAGAGATGGGGAGACATTCTACCTGCAAATAAGACATATAATAAGAAAGCAACTGAGAAACAATAACGACCTCCTTTCTATTGCAAAATGAGGGAGGGATTGCTACCTTGTGTTTTCAAGCTTTTGTACATATTAGAAAGTTATGTTGTTGTTTTAATGGAGTGTCAGGAATCATAGTCTAAGCAGAGACTCCCTTTGCACACCATTCATGTCTGGGATGTCTGCAAATCGCTTGGGCCAAATCCTATTAAATGAGGGCTACAGAGCCTTCAGGGAGAGAACAGATCCTATAAGGCAGGGTTTCTCAAACTTCAAATGTTCATAGGAACCATAGAAGTTTAACAATGCAGATTCTGATTCAATAGGTCTGGGGTTGAACATTTCTAACTAAATCCCAGTGATACTAATGCTGCTGATTTAGTATCCCAGAACACACTTTGAAAAACAAGTCTGTAAAGTAGGGGTGCAAACTCAGGATCGAAGCCAGTAGCAGATGTGTGATGTATGAGGATACATAGTATTGGGGACTAGTAGGAACTGTAATGAACTGGTGCATGCCTACAAGCACTCACACAAAAACATTGTGCAAGCCCAACAAAAACATGTCAGCAGTTGAATTCCACCCCCACTAATTTCAACTGCTGCACAAGGGAAAAGGTAAGCAGGCAGGCTTGGCCTAGTAGCAAAACCTAAATGACTTTAAAAAGAAAAAAAAAAAAACCCTAAATGATAAAAGGAGGGTTAATTCTAGCTTGCTCAGAATTTGCTCTGGTTAGCCCTCCATGGACTCATGTAAGTATGGTGGAGGTCAGGGAGTTTTTACATTGTAGTGAGCTGCTACACTTGAATTGTTCTTAAAAATATTTGGGCCCAGGTAGTACACCTCTGTTTTGTCTAATAGGAAAATCTAAAAATACTAAAACGTAGAGCAACATTCTCCCCTATCTGCAATGAGGTGCAACTTCAGCACCTGGAGGATTCCTCTGAAGCCACAGAGGTAGCAGTATGTATCAGGAAGATAAAATGGTTTCCAGTGGAAGTGGAAGATATGATGTTAGGCAAGGTGTTGCCTACAGGAGAGGTAATGGAGCAGGAGCAGGAAAAACCATGGCTAACTGTCAGGATTTCTTCATAGAACCATGAGAGAACCCAGGAACACTACTGATAGGTGGGAAAAGAATCAGCCAAATACATGTCATGTTAAGATCAGTAGGGCCTTTCATGATCATGTATGTCCATCCTGCTCTATAGTCTATCTTCATTTATAATTTTTGAAATAGGTTAGACCAGCACAACCCAATAGAGATATAATTTGAGCCATATATGTAATTTTAGATATTCTAGCAGCCAAGCTATAAAGAGGTAAAATTGATTTTAATAATATATTTTAATCTAATACAGCAAAAACATTATTTCAACATATATTCAATATTAAGAAGTAACGAGATTTTTTACATCCTTTTGTTTGTACTAAGTCTTTGAAATATACTGTGTATTTTATTCTTATACCATATCTTCAATTCAGACTAGACTCATTTCGGGTTCTCAAGAGCCACGTGTGGATAGTGGCTTCTATTTGGACAGTGCAGAGTTAGACTAGATCACACCTTGTCATGTAATTTAAGAATCTCATTTTATATACGTATTCTTATTACATTGAAATGAATTTCATAAAACATAAATATCATATGCTGTGCCTTAAAGTTTATCCTAAAATTCATTACATTATAATTTGTTATTATTAATCTACCTTAATATAAAGTCATTCCAGATAATACATTTATTTGCTCATCTTCTCTACTTTTAATGCTTTAGTGGAGAAAAAAACACTATGGTCTGATCTTGACTAACCATAAATCTATATATTAATAATTTTAGTCAATAAAATGTACTAAGCAGAATTTTGTCTCAAATATTGATGCTGTATATTTAAGTTTGAAGTTCCCTGAAGACTTAATAAACTGAAATAAAGTGCTATGTAGCTTTAAAGTATTTTGGAAACCAGTTAAACATGTTAAAATTATCTGCCCCTACTTTATGTGAGAAAATACTGACATGGTAATTTAAATATGCTAAAACCAGAGTGATCATATGTTCCAGTTTCCCAGGAACAGTGCCAGTTTATGTCTGTTGTCCCAGCATAACTATAATGATTACCCTTTCACTCTCAAAATTATCCCAGTTTGAACAATTTTGGATAAAATATATGGTCATTTTAACTGTAGCACAAAATGTGAAAATCTAAACATTAATCTCTAATTACTAGCATGTGTGTAACTTATACTTAAGTTTTATTTCTCTGAGAAAACAAAACCCTCATATGTTGAATTTTCCTATGTAAAAATCTTGTGCTCAAAGTAGAGAAAGAATGCAGGGCATTTCTTTTTTTGACTCTTCATTCCAAGAGTATTTAATACTCAATTTATATGACTAATTCTAGAAAACTGACTCATAATAGAGTCATCTTATTTTCTGTAGCCTGTTCTTAAGATTATTTTGTTCCTATAAGTGCCATAAGTACTCAACATAGTAATGTCCTATAATACTCAACATAGTACTCTGACCAATGTTATTATTGAAAGGTTTTTGCAAAGAAAGATGCTGTATGGATATTGTTGTGGTTTACATATGAGATGTCCCCCAAAAGCTCCTGTTTTAATGCAAGACTGTTCAAAGATAAAATGATTGGATTGTGAGAGCTGTAACTTAATCAGTCCATGCTAGTTTTAATGGGGTGTGACTGGAGGAGGTGTCCTGGAAGGGTTCATCTTCCCTGGTCCCCATATGCCCCTTTTGGGGCTGTTGTGAACTGGACAGCTTCCCTCTGCCAAGCTCTTCCACCATGATGTTCTGCCTCACTTTTGTCCTAGAGCAATGCATGGACTAAATCTCTGGAACCATGAGCCAAAATAAACTTTGCTATCTCTAAGGTATTGGTGTCAGGTATTTTGGTGAAAGTGATACAAAGCTGACTAACACAGATATATCTTACTCTTTCTGCCACTGACTTAATGTAATTATTTATTTTTAAGGAAAATATTTTAGACAATGTATTTTAAATCACAATAGTTCTCCTAGAATGATCTGGAACCAGGTAGGATATTTCTAATATGCTGGTAAACCAGACTCTCACTGGATTAGGTGGACTGAGCCTGAAGAAGATTTGTCAAAAAGGGGCCAACTCCATCACTGGAACAATGTTAACCCCTCCTGTGTGACTGACTTGAGATGAGAACATAGGCTTTTCTAATTTCATGCCAAGACCCTCACCACTTATGTTTAAACATCAGACATTATGATATAATGAAAAGAACAAACCTTTGGAATTTGAGGGAATGAGATTGAGAAGGAAGGCGTAAATAGATGTAAATTATTATGATTCTAGTTCTTCACTAGGTAATAGGTTTGTGGGTGGTAGTTCACTATTAAAATCAAATTAATAATCATAAAGTATAATAATAAGGTATAACAAACAAATAAATAATAAAGTATGCACGGTCAAATGATACTAGGATTTCCATGAACAAAAGATTATAACTAATTAAATTCTGTACAACTGAGATGTAGATTTTTTAAAAATTCTGACACTATATATACATGATAGCAAATATTACCTTAGGAAAGACACATGACCTTTCTGATCTGAATATTTGTAGGTTAAAAAAAAAGCAAAACTTCTTTACTGCCTGTCTAAAATGATTACTAGACTATTACACTAAAAAACTTATGTGTGATAAACGTAATCTTATTGGGGAAAAAAGGATTCTTTGAAGATGTAATTAAGCTAAGGATCTCAAGATGAGATCATTCTGGATTATCTGAGTAGGCCTTAAATCCAACCATCAGTGTTCCTTATAAAAGACACACAAAGGAAAGACAAGCGAAGAGAAGATCAGGCAGGGATGGGAGACCTACCACAAGCCAAAGAATACCTGGAGCTATGAGAAGCTGAAAAAGGCAAGGAAGGATTCCTCCAGAGTCTTCATAGCCCTGCCAAAGCACTTTGATTTCAAACTTGTGGCCTCCAGAACTGGGAGAAACTACATTTCTATTCTAACCTACCCAATTTGTCCTAATTTGCTCTGGCAGCCAGAGGAAACTAATATAGGAACTAATATTCATTGCATTTCTCTATGAACATTCCTCTACAAACTTCAAACATGTTGTCTCATTTAGCCCTCAAAAGAACCTACTAAGGCCATTTATGATACCTAGTGTTAGACGGGGAACTTATCCACAGTCACATCACTAGTGAGTGGTAGAGCTGAGATTAAATCCAAATTAGTCTGATCATAGGGCTCATACGCTATCCACTGTACCATGCTACCTACAAAAAAAAAGTGTGGCTCTTCACTATTAAAAACAAAAAAAGCCAAGGATCTTCTTTTACCCATAAATATATAAAATAGTCTTACCATGCAAATGTTTACAAGTATTTTCTCTTTGTTTGAAGATTGAATGGGGAGGAATTTTTAAGTAGAAATAAAATAGCAATATCCCTATTAAGTATGACAAGGAATGCTGTATTTCGATATTGTTATTTAGGTTTGTTTTTGTTCTTTTATATTTTGTAATCTTAGTCTTACATTTATCCAACAAATACCTTTTATAGTATCTATGTACCAGGTATTATGCTAAGTGTTAGTGATACAAAAATGAATAAGATATCATTCTGTCCATAACTTACTCCAAAAGGAAATTATTGTGAATATTGTCAGAATGAAAATGGAGTCACTTATGTCAATCCTAGCAAAATAGACCCAGGAGATTACAAGGGAACAGGCTTCACACATGATTTGCCTGGTAATAAGAACTACCACAAGAGTCTCTGTGAAAACCACAAGCCTGCACAAAGAATACTTCTGCAAGGACATCTGCCCAGCAACTGCCTGATCAGCCCTGGGGCTAAGCCATTCTTGTTATTGATCCTTTTAGCCAAAAATAATTGTTTTGCAACAACTTGGGTAACCTTTCTCATTTTGGCTTTAAAAGCCCTTGTCTTCCTTTGCCCAGGCCAGCTATGCCTATGATGTGTCAGAACACATACTTCAGTTTGTAATCCTCAGCTCATTCTCAAATAAATCCTCCCCCCCTTTCTTTCTTATTTATTTATTCACGTTTTTCTTTGAGAGCCACTTTCTCTGTTGCTTTTAGGTTGACATTACTTACAGCATATAGGCTGTACAGGATAGGTTGTTCTCTTAACCATCAAAATGCAATATTGTTAAAATTTATATGCCCTCTGCTCTTTACTGCTACTCAGATACTGAAGATTTATCATCTTCGTGTAAATCTTCACCTTTATAAATCTCCATAAGCTCAACTGTATGCATTATGCATGGGGCAGATTGGCAATATGGCATACAGCATAGGGGAATGGTGGAGTCAATGCAGACTTATAGAACTTCTAAGTTTTTTCACAGCTTAGGATGACTCATATAGTTGTATGAATTTTCCAAACCCAGTCTTTTGTCTCTGAAGCAGCAGCAATCTTATGTGTTCTGCCAGCAGCCATGAAATTGTGACAGACTAATTTGTTAGTTTGCAAGTAGGGTAAAATTCAGACCCATCATAGTTTTTGACAGTGCACCATTTCAAATCCTACCAGGCATACCTTTCACTTTAGCCACTGCAGCTGCAACAAGCTCCAAATAGACCCCAACAATTTTGTGCAGAAGCAATTTGATGGTACTCTTGCTTCAACCTGTGCAGTATCCTTCTAGCTATCTTTTCTAGGGGAATCTCTGGCACTCTTTGTGTGCCATAGGAACCCACTTCACATCTTGGTATTTGCAGTCTGAAATGGGAAAGGGAATTGACTAATGGAGAACATAATTTTATGGATAAATACTTGCTTCCCCTTTTAAACCCAGGTGAAAAGTTTTACAGCATATTTCAAAAGCCTGAGGAGACGCTGCAAGATTGTGTACCAATCACCTACCTATAGGAGTAGTAAACTCCTGAACACAACCTTGTCTTGGCCTTTCCTCCTTCCTGACTTACATGGAATCACAGTGTTTAACGAATCACAGTGTTTAATGAATGTTACTGGCTTTGAGGGGTACCCAGGTAGAGATGTCATTGTATAAGCCTTGGCTTTAGCAATTGTTATTTCCCCATAAATTAACATTCCAAATGTCTGAAGACTTATATGTGCATCTGCACTGGGACTAAGCTGTCTAGTGCAAAGAGTGTGGCATCCTAGGTTCTTACAGAATGCTAAAAAGAGTGATTAGTCCCCCTATTAATTTATTTCATAGGAATTCCTAATCTTTTATTGCAAAAGAACAATTATAAAACAATATCCCCAAAAAAGGCATGAAAGAGAGAAGTAGGCATATCACATGAACACATTTGTTTCTATAACTATCTACTCAAGATTTACTTTTTTTTAAAAAAAGGAAAAAGACAGGAAATTTTGAAAAGCTGGCTGTTAGACCTATTTTATTATAACTTAATCATCTTGCTCACTTTGTTCAAGCAAAATGTAAAGTTTAAGGAAACTTACCCTTCATTTTTAATATTCATGGTGACCATTCATGGGTAAACTGCGGTGGAAATGTGGTGGAACGAATGCATTGGCCAGGGGTCTTGCTACAAGGAATTATCTTGTAAAGTTAACTTGCTTTGACAAGTTCCAGATGTGCTTCATATGACCAAAATATTGAGATACTGGAGGCTGGCATAAATCACAGAGATGTGATTTTTTGCTGTATAGAAGATGAATATTTAGACATTCATTGCCTGTTTCTAGGATCTAAAAACAGAATATATTTTGTTTTTTATTTTATTTTTTTAAGACTGATGTTGATTTGGGGTGTTATGCATTATACTTCATATGTGAGAAAGCATTAATCATTCTCATTCCTGAGCCTCTGTTATTGATCTTTTATTTTTGGTCCTCACATTCAGTCAAAATTTTAGCTATGTGATGGCTACAAAAGATGATAGCTCTATGTTCTTAAGGGTATAACTCACCATCTTCAAGCCTAGCTAGAAGGCAAGGGATCCCCTTTAGTTCCTTATAACACACTCTGATACCACAGTTAGCCTTTTTGAGGGATGGCCACAAGAAGGTATTCCTAGGCGGTGAAAGTGTAACCCTAGTCTTATAACATTCAGAGGAGATTCCAGGTAAAGAGGTCTCATAATCTGAAACATCCTTTTTATGTGGCTAGAAAGAAGAATGTATTAGAATGTATGAGTAACAACACAGAACATACATTGTTAAGGAGGATCAGAATCGTTAACTATTCAAGGATGTTGAAGCAGTTTTGGCTTTACCTTAATGTCTTCCCAGCTACAGAAGCAGCATCAAGGAGAGTTCTGGTGGATCTTGGCTTTCACTTCAAATAGACACTGAGTATTTGCAAGCTCTTCTTTCCTCTTCACATCAAAATTAAATATCAAAGTCAGTGTCTTCTAGTCATGCTGTTAACAAAGACTTCAGCATATGAATTTATGCCATATTTCCTCCATCTCTGGCTTGTGAAAAATCATGGGATCAGTGTATTTTTTTACACAAAGAGGTTGAATTAGAACTTTCTTCTCAAAAAAAAAAATACAAAATACAAAAAAAAAAAACCTACCATAAGAAAGTATGAATCACAATTATTAATTGTTGTAATTAATTCTGAAGTAAATATTTGTGTCCTTTTTTTCTCCATGTTAACTGATTTAAAATATGTTAAAAATTACACAGGAAAAAAAATTGTGTATACTCTTAGTAACATTCTTTTAATTTGTATGTTCAAGCCACACAAAAAAATAAAGAAAAAAAATGTAGCATGTAAGCCATAATTGTTACACTCCAGAAGTTGGCAAAATTTTTTCAAAAAGGGACAAAGAGTAAATATTTTTTATTTTGCAGGTCACACATCTCTGTGAGAACTACTCAACTCTACCATTCATTGTAGGGTGAAAGTAGTCATAGACAATATGTAAACAAACGATCAGGGCTGTTTTCCAATTAAACCTAATTTATAAACATTGAAATTTGATTTTCATATGTCACAAAATACATTTTAAATTTTTCAATAATTAAAAAATGTAAAATCCATTTTTAGCTTGCAGTACATATAAAAACAGGTGGCAGGTGGGTTTAGTCAATGGGGGATTTGGTCTGTAGTTCTCAGAGCCCTATGATGCTCCAACATCAAACCAAAGAGAGTTGGGGTTTTCACTATATTTAAAGTTTCAAAGAAAATTATGCTTGTGTCTTTACTATTTTGGAGGAGAGGCAGGGATTTACAGCTCAACTGTAAAATTCTTTAGAATAAAAATTAGGTTTTTTTTCTTCTTCCTCCTTCTCCTCCTCCTCCTTCTCTCTCTCCTCCCTTCTTTCTTTCTTCTTTCCTTCCTTCCTTCTGCTGGGGTTCAAACACAGGCTGTTGTACCAGGCAAGTGCTTTACCACTGAGCTATATCCCCAGTCCTGAATTTCTCCTTCTCCTCCTCCTCCTCCTCCTCCTCCTCCTCCTCCTCCTCCTCCTCCTCCTCCTCTCCTTCTGTGGATTGAACCCAGGGGTACTTAACCACTGGACCACATGCCACTCCTTTTTTATATTTTATTCAGAGACAGGGTCCTGCTGAGTTGCTTAGGGCCACGATAAGTTACTAAGGCTGACTTTGACCTTTTGATTCTTCTGTTTCAGCCTCCAGAGCTGCTGGGATTATAGGCGTGTGCCACCACACCCAGCTCTCCAGCCCTAAATCTAAATCATATCTAAATGATATGATCATATCTAAATCCTTAAATTGAGAAGATAAGCACTAAGCTCCAATTAATGTTGCTGTATACAACTATCTTAAAAAGTTGTCTTGAATAATAGACATTTACATCTTTAAGTTTTTAAAATAAAAGTTAACCAATTATAACCTTATCTGAAATTTTAAAACACAGAAGTATCAAGAGTTTAATACAATATTAATATATCATTTTAAATGTATTTTCAAGCATATTTCTTTTCAAGGAAACACCCTGAACTGGAATTTCTAGGAATTTTTTCAAAACTTTAAATCATCTTACTTAAAGATAACAAACAATTGGAAGTTAAACCATTATGACTTCATTGTAGTGGCTGGCTTTCCCATTAATGGCTGAACTGAAATTGTCGGCTGTGGTTAAGAGTGTGAGCAGATTTTAGACAAGTTTCAGTCCCTGAAGATGAAATTTGACTTATCATAATAGTACTTGCTATTTGACTTTCTAGTTCTAATAATATTTTACTATATATTGGAGCTATGCAAATATACAAAAATCACAGATTTCTCAAGTTTACATTTAAATATTTAAAATGTGAATTTGGTTCTATCAATTTCTGAATTTCCATGATGATAATAGCACTTTTTCTCACTGTTTGACGTCTGTATGTTTTAGATGGAAAATATGTTATTTATTTTCTTTGCTGCAATCACCTTCAAATAGAGCATATTTATTTCATCCTATAAATATCTCTTCTCCCTTGGTAAATTTCTAGATATTTCTTACAGATGTTCCCATTCATCATGTTTTTAATTTAGAAACTGGGTTACAACTTGCCACAAGTACCACAAAAATGTGGTAAACAGACAAATGTGGATAAACAGACAAGAAAAAATAGATAGATAACTATTATAAATAACCTGGTTTCCTTTTAAAATTTTGTTTTAAACTTAATCCTGAGAGATTTATATCTCTTTAAACTATGTTACTGTAAGAGTCCCGCGAAACGTCGGAGAAAGAGACCACCAAGTGACCACTCATGCAATTGGCAGAAGGGGGATTTATTGAACCAGCATGCTGGGGCTCCGTGCCCACTCAAGAAGGGAAAGCAGCCCAGAGCCCCGAGCAGGGGCTGAGCACTGCTTAAGTACACTTTTTGGGGAGGGCGGAGGGCTTTGTATACATCAGAACAAATCATCATGAGGCGCGGGAAAATTGAACAACAACTCCTAAACATGATTAGTTCATTCATTGGCGGGAACAGGTCAGGCTGGAGTGATAGGTCATTCCTAAGGAGAGTACACATTCAAACTGATTGGTTCAGGCCCTGCAAGGCCTGAGTGCAACCACACAGACCCCTTCAGTTATTAAACAACCAGACAATCAGGGGAAATGTTTACTGGGCGGTTCTAAGCATTGTCTTAACAGCTACAGAAATTTCAGGTTTTGCAGGTAACATAGAAACCTAACAATACTTCCTTTACATTTTAACTCAGACCTTGCAGCTTAGAAACTTTTACAACACCCGGTCTTTTACCCTTTAACTTTTACGCTTTAACTTCAATTTCTTTTACCCTTACATTACATAATAATAGGGAAAAAATAGTATTTTATTTCCATTAATAGAGCCTGAGATTATTTATATGTTTAAATTAATTTAGGCTGAGCAATTTGCTAGTAATACTGAAAAACAGTTTCCCAATGTCTACTGGGAAAACAAGTTATCCAAAGAATGAAGTTAGGCTCTTATCTAATACCACATATAAGATTTAACTCAAAATGGACCAAAGACCTAAACACAAGCTCTAAAACTACAAAACTTTGATAGGAAAATAAAGGAAAAGTTTCTCAACTTTAAATTTGGCAATGACACCAGAGGCACAGGCAACAACAGAAAAATTAGATAAACTGGACTTGGCGAAAATAACTTTTGTGCATCAAAAATATTATTAACAAAGTAAAAAACAACCTATCTAATGGAAGAAAACGCTGGCAAATTATACATATGATAAAGAATTAATATCCAGAATATAAGAGAACTCTTAAAACTCAACATTAAAAGTCATTCAAAAAATTGGCAAAGGATACAGGCATTTCTCCAAAAGATATATAAATGGTCAATGAACATGTCAAAAGAGCTCTGCAAACCAATTATTAAATGTCAATCATTTTGCAAACAGCATACAGGAAGTTTCATGGCATGGCCCCTGCTAATCTCTAGCTTAACTGCTACCGGTCCTTCTCACACTGTTTGTGCCAAGGTAATACTAAAAAACCTACAGTTCCCTGACCACACTTATCTGTTTCAGTCATCCTAGAATGCCTAAGAGAGTGCTTCCTCCTTCTCCTACTTATCTAGTAAACTCCTATTAATTTTTGAAAACCCCAACTTGGACTTTAGTTTTCCCCAGATAAAGCTCCCATCTTCTGAGAACTTATTTTATTTTATTCATTCATGTATTCAACAAATTCAACCACTTTTGACAAATGTTTACTGACCACTTAATATGTGTCAAGTACTATGTTAAAGAATCTTACTATCATTGTTTTCATCATGGCTAACACACAGAATTCAACATGTGTCACAGAATCCAACATGTGTCAGGCACTTTTCCAAATGACCCACATTTATTAATTCATCGACTGAGCAATAATTCTATGGAGCAGATATTCTTATTATCACCATTACATTAATGAGGGAACTGAATCCCAGAGAGGTTAAGTAATTTTCCATGGTCCCCTGTATAGTATACAGCTTCAGAATGCATACAAAGGACAAGCTTTGTCCCTATGCTAATAAAAGTAACTGACAACAACTTCAGAACAAGGTAGGATTTTTTAAAACAATTGGATAAACATAAGAGGTCTTGGTGCTATGTGGTACCTGGGTCCCAGCTCAAGATGGAGAATAGGTAATTGTACCTCTAATTCATAGGTTTTGTGACATAAAGACTAGAATTTTTGTCCGGGATGTATCCTGTAGATACAATTGCCTAGCATTCACGAGGCTCCAGGTTCAATTACCAGCACTGCAAAACAAACTAGAATTAAAAGTCCCAATGCATTTACTCTGCTTTGAAGGGTGGGGAGGGTACCAAGGATTGAACTCAGAGGCCCTGGACCACTGAGCCACATCCCCAGCCCTATTTTGTATTTTATTTAGAGATAGGGTCTCACTGAGTTGCTTAGTGCCTTGCTATTGCTAAGACTGGCTCTGAACCTGCAATCCTCTGCCTTAGCCTCCTGAGCCACTGGGATTATAGGCATGCACAACCATGCCCAGCATATCTATTCTTGTATGAACTTGCCAAGCAAGTTCGATTCTCAAAAGAACACATATTTCTTTGTTTATCTGAAACAAAATTAATTTACCTCTGAGCTACCATTCTGCTGAGATGGTAGGAAATTCATTTTCTATATCCCTTCCAGCCCTTTCCAAGATCGTGGAAAGGTCCAGGTGGTATCCCATATAGTGCCACAATAGTAGGGAGGCCACTCATTACTGTCGAGGTGACTGTTACAGTCCAGCCCACTGGCCCCTGCTGCTAGGTCAACAGGATTAGGCATCTTGCTCAGCATTGCCCAGTCATTCTCCACTCAATTGTTTCTGCTGCCCTTGAATTAGACCTACAACTTCTGTCCTCATCCCAGTTTGAAGTATCCCTATTCCCTTCCCTATCTCCTTTTCCCCCCTCTACATAACATCTAACATAATCTAAGATTAAAACAGTATCATCTTTTCATTTTGTTAATTCCTTTTTCTTCTACTTTTTTCTTTTCTTATTAATTCCCTTTTCCATTTCCTGCATCTTACCTTTGAAGATGGAGAATTCAAAACCACTAATTTTACATATTCATTGTCTTTTCTCTGATCATTTGAAACCATAGAATGATTTAATAAAGTCCTGTTTTGATATTAATTGCCTCAAATAATTGGAAAGCTTTTTCATTCCTTTGAAATAAGATTACCTTCAGATTCCTGTACCAACTAGTTCTGATTCCCTTTCTTGGTAACTCTTAACTATCTCCTATGGAAACAGAAGAAAAAGAAACAAATTACTGGATAAACAAACTCCTTCCTCAAAAAATGAGCTGAACTAAATAAGACCCCAAACTCAATATATGTTAATGAGTGCCAAAAGATACCAAGCATTAATAAAACACCTATTTTGTGGCTATCAATGAACTAAGTACTATGAAAAAGAAATTCTTAAAAAGACAAGGTACTTCTTCTAAGATCATAGTCGAGTTGGAAACCAAAATGTTTAGAAGAACAGCATAATTTAGACAATGTGACTTTATTTAATAAAAAAATAAATTGTTCAATGTGGTTAATAAAAAACAAAACAGTATGTGATAAAATTACTTGTGTATCGCTTCTCGGCCTTTTGGCTAAGATCAAGTGTAGTATCTGTTCTTATCAGTTTAATATCTGATACGTCCTCTATCCAAACATCCTTGGCAAAACATTACAGGAAGAGGAAATGGAAAATAACAATGAAAACCAACAGTGGGAGGTAGGACACTAAAGGGGGGAAAATAATCAAAGAGGAAAACAAACCATGTTTAGTAACATAAATAAACAAATATGGCTGGAAGAACAACCCATATCTCAATAATAACCCTAAATGTTAATGGCTTAAACTCACCAATCAAGAGACACAGGCTAGTAGAATGGGTCACAAAACAAGACCCAACAATATGCTGCCTACAGGAGACGCATTTGATAGGAAAAGACATACATAGGCTGAAGGTGAAAGGTTGGGAAAAATCATATCACTCATATGGACTTCGGAAACAAGCAGGAGTATCCATACTCATATCAAATAAAATAGATTTCAAGCCAAAGTTAATCAAAAGGGATAAAGAGGGATACTACATACTGCTCAAGGGAACCATACACCAACAAGACATAACAATCATAAATATATATGCCCCAAACAATGGTGCAGCTATGTTCATCAAACAAACTCTTCTCAAGTTCAAGAGTCTAATAGACCACCATACAATAATCATGGGAGACTTCAACACACCTCTATCACCACTGGACAGATCTTCCAAACAAAAGTTGAATAAGGAAACTATAGAACTCAATAACACAATTAATAACCTAGACTTAATTGACATATATAGAGTATACCACCCAACATCAAGCAGTTACACTTTTTTCTCAGCAGCACATGGATCCTTCTCAAAAATAGATCATATATTATGTCACAGGGCAACTCTTAGACAATATAAAGGAGTAGAGATAATACCATGCATCCTATCTGATCATAATGGAATGGAACTGAAAATCAACGATAAAAGAAGGAAGGGAAAAGAATACATCACTTGGAGAATGAACAATAGGTTACTGAATGATCAATGGGTTATAGAAGACATCAAGGAAGAAATTAAAAAATTCTTAGAGATTAATGAAAACACAGACACAACATATCGGAATCTATGGGACACATTGAAAGCAGTTCTAAGAGGAAAATTCATTGCTTGGAGTTCATTCCTTAAAAAAAGAAAAAACCAACAAATAAATGATCTCATACTTCATCTCAAAATCCTTGAAAAAGAAGAGCAAAACAACAGCAAAAGAAGTAGAAGGCAAGAAATAATTAAAATCAGAGCTGAAATTAATGAAATCGAAACAAAAGAAACAATTGAAAAAATTGACAAAACTAAAAGTTGGTTCTTTGAAAAAATAAACAAAATCGACAGACCCTTAGCCATGCTAGCGAAGAGAAGAAGAGAGAGAACTCAAATTACTAACATACGGGATGATAGAGGCAATATCACAACAGACACTTCAGAAATACAGAAGATAATCAAAAATTATTTTGAATCCTTATACTCCAATAAATTAGAAGATAGTGAAGGCATAGATAAATTTCTTAAGTCATATGATCTGCCCAGATTGAGTCAGGAGGATATAGACAACCTAAACAGACCAATATCAATTGAGGAAATAGAAGAAACCATCAAAAGACTACCAACTAAGAAAAGCCCAGGACCAGATGGGTATACAGCAGAGTTTTACAAAACCTTTAAAGAGGAACTAATACCAATACTTTTCAAGCTACTTCGGGAAATAGAAAAAGAGGGAGAACTTCCAAATTCATTCTACGAGGCCAACATCACCCTGATACCTAAACCAGACAAAGACACTTCAAAGAAAGAAAACTACAGACCAATATCTCTAATGAACCTAGATGCAAAAATCCTCAATAAAATTCTGGCCACTCGGATACAAAAACTTATCAAAAAAATTGTGCACCATGATCAAGTAGGATTCATCCCTGGGATGCAAGGCTGGTTCAATATACGGAAATCAATAAATGTTATTCATCACATCAATAGACTTAAAAATAAGAATCATATGATCATCTCGATAGATGCGGAAAAAGCATTTGACAAAGTACAGCATCCCTTTATGTTCAAAACTCTAGAAAAACTAGGGATAACAGGAACATACCTCAATATTGTAAAAGCAATCTATGCTAAGCCTCAGGCTAGCATCATTCTGAATGGAGAAAAATTGAAGGCATTCCCTCTAAAATCTGGAACAAGACAGGGATGCCCTCTCTCTCCACTTCTGTTCAACATAGTTCTCGAAACACTGGCCAGAGCAATTAGACAGACGAAAGAAATTAAAGGCATCAAAATAGGAAAAGAAGAACTTAAATTATCACTATTTGCAGATGACATGATTCTATACCTAGCAGACCCAAAAGGGTCTACAAAGAAACTATTAGAGCTAATAAATGAATTCAGCAAAGTGGCAGGATATAAAATCAACACGCATAAATCAAAGGCATTCCTGTATATCAGCGACAAATCCTCTGAAATGGAAATGAGGACAACCACTCCATTCACAATATCTTCAAAAAAAATAAAATACTTGGGAATCAACCTAACAAAAGAGGTGAAAGACTTATACAATGAAAACTACAGAACCCTAAAGAGAGAAATAGAAGAAGATCTTAGAAGATGGAAAAATATACCCTGTTCATGGATAGGCAGAACTAACATCATCAAAATGGCGATATTACCAAAAGTTCTCTACAGGTTTAATGCAATGCCAATCAAAATCCCAACGGCATTTCTTGTAGAAATAGAAAGAGCAATCATGAAATTCATATGGAAAAACAAAAGACCCAGAATAGCAAAAACAATGCTAAGCAGGAAGGGTGAATCAGGCGGTATAGCGATACCAGACTTCAAACTATACTACAGAGCAATAGTAACAAAAACAGCATGGTACTGGTACCAAAACAGGCGGGTGGACCAATGGTACAGAATAGAGGACACAGAAACCAATCCACAAAACTACAACTACCTTATATTTGATAAAGGGGCTAAAAGCATGCAATGGAGGAAGGATAGCATCTTCAACAAATGGTGCTGGGAAAACTGGAAATCCATATGCAACAAAATGAAACTGAATCCCTTTCTCTCACCATGCACAAAAGTAAATTCAAAATGGATCAAGGAGCTTGATATCAAATCAGAGACACGCCGTCTGATAGAAGAAAAAGTTGGCTACGATCTACATACTGTGGGGTCGGGCTCCAAATTCCTCAATAGGACACCCATAGCACAAAAGTTAATAACTAGAATCAACAAATGGGACTTACTCAAACTAAAAAGTTTTTTCTCAGCAAAAGAAACAATAAGAGAGGTAAATAGAGAGCCTACATCCTGGGAACAAATCTTTACTCCTCACACTTCAGATAGAGCCCTAATATCCAGAGTATACAAAGAACTCAAAAAATTAGACAATAAGAGAACAAACAACCCAATCAACAAATGGGCCAAGGACCTGAACAGACACTTCTCAGAGGAGGACATACAATCAATCAACAAGTACATGAAAAAATGCTCACCATCTCTAGCTGTCAGAGAAATGCAAATCAAAACCACCCTAAGATACCATCTCACTCCAGTTAGATTGGCAGCCATTATGAAGTCAAACAACAACAAGTGCTGGCGAGGATGTGGGGAAAAGGGTACACTTGTACATTGCTGGTGGGACTGCAAATTGGTGCAGCCAATTTGGAAAGCAGTATGGAGATTTCTTGGAAAGCTGGGAATGGAACCACCATTTGACCCAGCTATTCCCCTTCTCGGTCTATTCCCTAAAGACCTAAAAAGAGCATGCTACAGGGACACTGCTACATCTATGTTCATAGCAGCACAATTCACAATAGCTAGACTGTGGAACCAACCTAGATGCCCTTCAATGGATGAATGGATAAAAAAAATGTGGCATTTATACACAATGGAGTATTACTCTGCATTAAAAAATGACAAAATCATAGAATTTACAGGGAAATGGATGGCATTAGAGCAGATTATGCTAAGTGAAGCTAGCCAATCCCTAAAAAACAAATGCCAAATGTCTTCTTTGATATAAGGAGAGTAACTAAGAACAGAGTAGGGTCGAAGAGCAGGAGAAGAAGATTAACATTAAACAGGGATGAGAGGTGGGAGGGAAAGGGAGAGAGAAGGGAAAATGCATGGAAATGGAAGGAGACCCTCAGAGTTATACAAAAGTACATACAAGAGGAAGTGAGGGGAAGGGGAAAAATAATATAAGGGGGACAAATGAATGTCAGTAGAGGGAGCAGAGAGAGAAGAGGGGAGGGGAGGGGAGGGGAGGGGAGGGGAGGGGAGGGGAGGGGGGATAGTAGAGGATAGGAAAGGCAGCAGAATACAACAGACACTAGTATGGCAATATGTAAATCAATGGATGTGTAACTGATGTGATTCTGCAATCTGTATATGGGGTAAAAATGGGAGCTCATAACCCACTTGAATCAAATTGTGAAATATGATATATCAAGAACTATGTAATGTTTTGAACAGCCAACAATAAAAAATTTAAAAAAAATAAATAAATAAATAAATAAATAAATACATAACAAAAAAAAAAAAAAAAAAAAAAAAAAAAATAAAATTACTTGTGGCTAGTCTACACAGAGCTTAACCATGAGTTAAGAAAGATACAGATCCTAGACTGGGATATCCAGGGAAATGAAACCTTCACTGATTTTGGAAGATGAGAAGATAGAAAAAAAAGATAAAATAAGAAACACACAGAACTGTGCTGTAAAGGAAAAATGGTAAAGGCACTGGTCTGACCTTAAGAAAAATTTTGTGTATGTAATTATCAACATCCCCAAGTAACAATTATTAATACAACAATCAATCCACCTCCAATCTGCTTATGAGAGACATTGAGTGCAACCAACCATTTAAAACCTAAATTCTCATTTCATTAATTCTATAGCCATTTATTAAGTCCCTACTATGTGGATAGCAATGTGCTAGGCATTAAGGATATGATCATAAGGAAAGGGAGAAAAAATACCTATATAAATTAAATGAGCCAACAATGTCAGGGTAAGCACTATACATATCGAATAATACTAGGCTAAGGACTGTACATATCTTATGTCACTTTGTCTAATTTTTAGACTACAGCAAAACCAAGTAAGCTTTTGACCATTTTACATTTTTAAAATAAAGAGACTGAATGTCAGAGAGATTAATTTGCCAAGTTTATAAACAATTAGAGACACAAATGCAGTCACTTAAATAAGTGTATTTAATAGAAAAGACAAAAAAGTTGTTAAAGATCCTACAATTAATTAAAAAAAAACAAGTTGTTAAAGACCCTACAATGATTAACAGAAAAAATAACTTTGGCAAGGATTATAATAGGCTTTGTAGATTAATGTTACCAGCTTCAAAATCCGTGTTTCTCACCCTTGGTTAAGCATTAGAATTGAATGGGGGGATCAAATGAAGGAGTTTTAAAGGGTGCTGATATTTGTATTCCATCCCCCAAAATTCTGATGTAATTAAACTGGGGTTCATCCTGAGCTTCGAGTTTTAATAGTTTCTCAGGTGATGTTAATGTACAAGCAGTTATTCTGAGTTATTTCCAGCAGTTATTTCATAGTTCATTCAAATTACCAAGGAATTCTGCTGTACTGTAGATTCTGATTTAGTGCTCTGGAGAAGGCCAAATTTTTGCATTTCTTTCTGATGCCTATGGACTGAGATGGAGGCATGCATACAGCATAATGGAGCCCACAGAAAGGCATATTACTTACAGGCTGGGGAGAAAATAGATAAGGCAAAATAACTGATCTCTCTTTGGTCTAAATATGGATTTTGGAGTCAGGATAATCTGAATTTTTCACTCCAGAGCAGATCTTTTCCTCCAGCAACTTTAACGTCTCCAACAGTCTCTGGAATTCCAATTTTCACCATTCCATGAACCACTTACTACCTTTTTGGCTAGTTTACCCTTCTTCCCTAGTTATACCAATTTGAAGATTACAGAGATTACTAGTCTATTATTCCCAGCACTTTTTATCTATTTATGGTTTGATGGATTAATCTATACATTACTATCTATTAAGTTCCTAATAATCTTTCCTCCAAAAGATTCCATGAGGAATCATTATAATCGCTTCCTTTTAAACTCTCATTTTGGCTCTCTCCATGTGAGATTCATCCTTATTTAAACTCAACTACCCTCTTCTCATTTCATTAATTCCAGTCATTTGTTAATTCTCTACCATGCGGACGCAATGTGCTGGCATTAAGGATATGTGAAACTGTTTATTTTCAATAAAAGAACACCGACATCTAATTGTGCTTGCCAGGCCAGTTGCAGCAACATCAAGACAAGCTGGCAGTACCAAGTCATCTCCCGGATGGCATGATCTGCTTTTCTCTTTCTCAGTATCCATACTCTTGATTTACTTTAACCATCACTCCCAAATAAAACTATCACTTTACAGTTTTCCTTTTTATATGGTATCACCATCCACACATATGCTCACACAAAAACTTAAAATTCATCATTGATACTCCCCTTTTTGTCACCTTGCACACCCAACCACCAAATCCCATTGTCTTCTTTAAAAAAAAAATAGAGAAAGAGAATTTTTTAATATTTATTTTTTAGCTTTTGGTGGACACAGCATCTTTATTTTATTTTTATGTGGTGCTGAGGATCGAACCCAGCGCCCCGCACTTGCCGGGGGAGTGCGCTACCGCTTGAGCCACATCCCCAGCCCCTATTGTCTTCTTTATTTCTTCTGCCATCATTCTGATCCAAAGCACCCTAAATATGAAGTAGCCTATTATTCTCTCTGCTTCCATTCTTGTCCCTCTACTGTTGCAATACACACAAATCAAATCATATTCCCCTTAAGAACAGAGTAGGGACGAAGAACAGGAGAAGAAGATTAACATTTAACAGGAATGAGAGGTGGGAGGGAAAGGGAGAGAGAAGGGAAATTGCACGGTAATGGAAGGAGACCCTCAGGGTTATACAGTGGAGGGCGTAGAGAGAGAGGAGGGGAGGGGAGGGGAGAGGTGGGGAGGGGGGAGGGTGGATGATGGGAAAGGCAGCGGAGCACAACAGACACTAGTATGGCAATTTGTAAATCAATGGATGTGTAACTGCTGTGAATCTGCAATCTGTGTATGGGGTGAAGGTGGGAGTTCATAACCCACTTGAATCAAAGTGTGGAATATGATATGTCAAGAAATTTGTAATGTTTTGAACAACCCACAATAAAAAAAAAAACAACAAATCATATTCCCTTGCTTTAAAACCACTTTCCATTGTTCTTAGAATAAAAAACACACTTCCCATTCCCCTTTTTTATTGGTGCATTATAGTTGGACATAGTAGAATTTGTTGTTACATATTTGTATATGCACACAATATAACAATATATTTTGGCCAATATCATAGCCCAGTATTTCCCCATTAGCTCCTCTCTTCCCTCTCCCTGGTCCTTTTCCTCTATTCCACCAAGCTCCCATTGATTTTCATAAGACCTTTCCCATCGTTTTTTTCCTCTCTAGCTTCCACATACGACAGAAAACATACAACCTCTGACCTTCTGAGTTTGGCTTATTTCACTTAACAAATCATATCTAGTTCTATCCAAAGAAAAACATCATTTTTCTTTGTGGCAGAATAGAACTCCACTGTACATATATACCGCATTTTCCTTTTTTCATTCATCGATGATGGACACCTAGGCTAGTTCCATAGTTTGACTATTGTGAATTGTGCTGCTGTAAACATGGTTATGCATGTTTCCCCATCATATGATGACTTTAATTCTTTAGGATAAATGCGGAGGAGTGGGCTAGCTGGGTGGTTCCATTCCAGGTCTTTTGAGAAACCTCCATACCGATTTCCATAGTGGTGTACCCATTTAAAAACCCCACCAACAGTGTAAAGTGCTCCTTTGTCTCCACATCCTATCCATTATTATTATTATTATTATTATTATTATTATTATTATTATTATTTTGGTACCAGAGAGTGAACCCAGAGGGGCTTAACCACTGAGCCACCACATTCCCAGCCTTTTTGTTTCTTCTTTTTTTAAAAAATATTTTTTTAGTTGTTAATGGACCTTTATTTTACTTATTTATATGTGGTGCTGAGAATTGAACCCAGTGCCTCACACATGCTAGGCAAGCACTCTACCACTGAGCCCCAACCCCAGCTCATCCCAGCCCTTTTATTTTCTTCTTCTTTTTTTTTTTTTTTTTGAGACAGGGTCTCCCTAAATTAGGGCCTTGCTAAATTGCTGAGGCTGCCTTTGAACTTCCCATTCTGCTACTTCAGGCTCCCAAGCTGCTGGGATTACAGACCTACTGTTCTATTCTTGATGACTGCTATTCTGACTGGAGTGTGACAGAATCTCAGTGTAGTTTTGATTTGCATTCCTCTAATTAAAGCCAAACTTCTTGCTCTGGGTTTCAAAGGCCTACAAGGTCTATCTGGCTTCTGCCTAACTCTCCACCCTCATCTCATATATTTCCCTCACTCTGACTACCCCTGCCCCAAGCACAGGAAGCTCATTCTTATCTATGCACTAGCCTTGTCTTTTGCTGGTAGTCTCTTTTGGCTCCTCCTTATCCAGGTCCCTTCTCTGAAGGGCCTTCCTTGACAGTCTCATCAAGGTGCCACCTTCCTAGTACTATCACGTTCTTCCATCTTACTTCCTTTGGAGTAATACTGAATATCTGAAAGCACATGGCTTACTTGCTTCCTATACTGTCGCTGCCTCATTGCCATTTAACTCTGAAAAGAGATGGCCATTTATCTGCCTTGCTCATCATTGTAAGCTAAGGGCTCAATAAATATAAGCTGGGTGCCACGCTGCTCACTTCTACTGCAATACAACGCCCATAAACAGTCGGCTGTTACATTTTTGTTTTTAATAAAATAGGGCACTCAACGAAAAGTCAAAGCAGGGAGTCAAGAAAGGGCCTTTTACCCATAGTGCCCAATGTCGTGTGTTAACACAGTATGTAGGGTTGTGACAAAACGCCTACACCTGAGGCTCTTTTCTCTCTGAATATCTTCCTTCCTGAAAATACCAGATCTTGGCCTTACGGTTCACTCTATCTTTCACTAAAGAACATCCTGAGTTTTATTTCTGTAACTGCCCTTTCGGCCTTTCCAGGCCTCGGGGAAGGCGCCCAAAGCTCTCGCGCAGGCGCCGAGCGCGGATTCCGCAGCGCCGAGGGCGTTGTAGTGCGCATGAGCAACTCCAAGCAGGGAGGCGGGAAGTGTTGCGCAGGCGCGTTTGGCCGAGCGCTGGGTGGGGATTCTAGAAGCCGGCGACCGGGGCATATTGGGAGCTACAGAAGTTGTACTCCCTTAAACCGTGAGTTTCCGACGGTTTGTTCCGCGGTTCGGGATTGTGAGGGGTTAGGAGCGAATTCTGGGTCTTGACTTCGGTTCTGTCGCAGTACAGCGCTTCTCTTCTCCCCGACTTCAGATCCCTACGACCTGGGGCGGCAAAGTGACGCGCTTGCGCACAGAGCATCCGGTTTGGTCTCGGGTTTGAGCGTGGAAGGTCCTTTCCCGCGGCGCTCGCGGCCGGCGCTTTAGAATGCCCATTCATTCCCCTTCTCTTCCTCTGCTTGGCGCTCGCGGCCAGTATTGCATTAATTCTCCATCAATTTGCGTGGGACGTTGGACGAGCCTCCTGGGGCTTCTTTTCAGTAGCAAGTCGTTTCCTGCTTCATTCCTTTTCCTCGGGACGAACCGTCCTCCTCTTCGCCCCCCTCACTCACACTCCCCGCAGGCTTGTGCCCAGGCTCGTTTCCTCAGCTTTCCCAAACCCCTTTCCAGCGCTGCCAGCTGCTGCTGAGGCTGCCTCATCTGGGAAATTCTCCCTACGGCCCCCTGCCGGTGTTTCTGGAAGGTGAAAGTAAAGCAAATGGGATTTCCGTAGAAATGGTCACAGTTTCCCTTACTTTGGGGATTTGAACATATGGTGCGCTTTTAAGTGTTTGCCCCTTTGAGGACAGCAGCGTTGTTTAGTGCTTGGTTCACTGAGTGATTTAAACTTACCTTCTCCAGCATTCTAATTTTCACAGCTGCTTTGCTCTCCCTAAGGACATGACCCGTTTGCTGACATTTTGCATCCCAGTTGTTTTGTGATGGAGGCATCTTTGGGGATTCATATGGATGAGCCAGTGGCTTTTTCTCCCCTGCGTGACCGGTTTCAGGCAGAAGACTCTTCAAAAAAATATGAGCAGAATTTTAAACTTCCAGGTATGTGTTTGGTTTAGCATTATGTTTAGGATCATGTTTAGGATCTAAACAGTTATAAAGATGCACAGGCATCTGTATTTCTTATATCTTTTTAAAAAATAACATTGACTCCTAAAGTGAGCTGTATGTTTATATAGGATCATTTTACAAACAAGAGTAGGAAGATCTTGATTCAGGATTAGATTGCATTTTAAGAGTATTGTAGTCCAGCCTGATCATTTTATAGATGAAGTAGCTAAGGTCTAAATATTAGTGACTAAGAAAACATAAGTGTGTTGGAGTCCAAACTAGAATTTCTCATCTGGACCAGCTATTATTTCCCCTTGCCATACTGCCTTACACTTATTTTAGAAATTTACACTGAAGAGATCTTCACTTAACTATTCAAAAGCAGGGGTGCAGGCCTGTAATCCCAGCAGCTCCGGGGGCTGAGACATGAGGATCATGAGTTCAAAGCCAGCCTCAGCAAAAGCGAGTCACTAAGCAACTCAGTGAAACCCTGTCTCTAAATAAAATACAAAATAGGGGTAGGATGTGGCTCAGTGGTAGAGTGCCCCTGTGGTCAATCCCTGGTACCCCCTCCCCCAATTCAAAAGCAGAATTCCTTGACCAAAATGAATGAAATATTTCTAATGCTCACTTAGGTATGATAATGAGGTATGATAATACAATGAGGTATGATAATGACACCATACCTCATTGTACTTCATGCTATGTTTGACCACAACCCAGACCTTAGGTTAAGAAGCTGGAAGTATATTCTCATTGTCCCTATTTTTGGTATTTCAGTTTCCTACACTTAAGAGTTGACTTCGTCGCTCAAATTTATCTTCTTTTTAATATGTATAGCATTGCCTTTTTCCATTGCTATTTCTACCATATTAATTCATTTCCTTATGCTTTGTTTTTGAATTACAGTGAATTTTCTTATCTAAACATTTCTGTTTCGTTCTCCCGGCAAGTGCCGCTTTGATCCAGTTTCATGGATGCTGTCCCTTTTCCCTTCCATTTTTCTTGCTATTACCTATTTTTCATAGTTAAGCATTCCCTCATTAGTTATTGAACATATAATACAATTACATAGTTATTGTATTATCCTTGTATTTAGTACTTTTTGTTTTACCTCCATAGTTTGGCTTCTGATAAGTTGTGCATTAAGTAGCATGTATGAATGAATGAATCTGATTTGGTTCTAGCATTATGTTTAGGATCATGCTACTTCTCTAGTATTCTGAAAATCTGCTGGGGAATAAAGAATGGGTTGAATTTTATTCCCAATTTCAGAAGTTTTATAGCTTTTACATAACCTAACATTGGAGAACATTTTAAATAGTGCCTGTGATAATTTATAAAACATTCTGAAACTTTAGCCTTATAGTTCTTTTTTATGACTCTGAATAAAAACTAAGCTTATATCAAAAATATAACTTCAATAAAGAGTAAGCTAAAGAAGTCCAGGCACATAACCGTCTCTTGATCTAATTAGGAAAGTGATACTGGATCATGACATAGTTATGTGCCTGGACCTCATCAGCTTTTATGCCTTATTGAAGTTGTTTTTTATACAGTAGTGGGGCTTTTAATATGTCTTGTATTCCCAGAACCAGAAAGGTTCTAAATATAATGAATGATAGAAAATACTTGAATGAAAGATTTAATGCAGTGATATAAAGTAAATTACTTGGTGTAATGGATGAATAGCAAAGCCCTTTTTTTGGGATATTTGTCAGTTTCTCATAACTTTTTTAATATATATTTTTTAGTTTTAGGTGGATACAATATCTTTATTTTATTTTTATATGGTGCTGAGGATCGAACCCAGTACCTCACACGTGCTGGGCAGCACTCTACCACTTGAGCCATGACCCCAGCCCCAGATTCTTATAACTTTTTCTGATAAAAATTCTACATGCTTATTGAAAAGAATTTATGAACTATAGAAAGCCAAAATAAGAAAATATTATCCCACTACTCAAATATTGCCAATGATTATTGTACTCCTTTAGTCTTAGAGGTATATTTGTAAAAATCCAAAATGGGATCATAATGCACTTATTTCTAATCTCTCCTTTTTTTTTTTCCTCAGTTGAGGTGTTGGAGATTGACCCCAAGGCCTTATGAATGCTAGGCTAGTACTCTACCAATGAACTACATCCCCAACTCCCCTTGTCTCCATTTTTTGCTTAATGTGTGTCTTAAATATTTCTTATGTACTTAAATATTCTACAACTTGGTTTAAATTCCATTGTATGATATTAATTGGCTTTTATTATTGAATTTTTAGATTGTTTTTCAATTAAGAAAAATGCTGCACTGCTTGAAGTACTTGGAATAGTATTGGATCAAATGTTTGTTCTTTCAGTGTTTCAGCAAGTATTTTAAAGTATCTACTGTATGCCAAGTTTAGTAAGTGAGAAAGATCTGCTCAGTGAAACAATAAAATAAACTTTTCATATACTGAATAACTCTATGCTGTTAAATTATGCTTGCTTTCTGTATATTTTATGGATGCCCATACCTCATGCTCTAAAATGGGTTATAGATAACATCTTGGTTTGCCTGAAACAGATCTAGTTTATGCCTTTTTTCACAAAGTAATTATTATTGATATCCCCTTTCACTCTGAAGAGTTTCAATTTGGGCAGAATGATAAATGATCCCCCTATTTGTAGCATAGAGCCCCAGAATAATGATGTACATTACTAAAGTGTTAGTTTTACTCCATGGTAAGACATTGAAAGTATTATTTGGTGGAATACTTATTAAGTATCTAATAGGTGCAAACACTTTTTTGGATGGTAGGGATAAATCTGTGTATAAAACAGAAATTAATGCCCTCAATATAATGGAAAGAGATAAAAGAAATACTGTGTTCAAAAGTGATTAGTACTGCAAAGTAATATAGAAGGGAAAATATGATAGAAAGAACTGGGTGAGGAGATTGATTTTAAGAGTAGATGATCAGAGAAGACTTTGGCAAGGAACATTTGAGCTTAGACTTGAAGGAAGGTGATGGGAGTGAGCTATGTACCTGTTTGGGGAAGAGCATTCCAGGCTGGGGAAATGGCAAGTACAAAGGCTCTGAGATGGAAGTTTGCCCGCCATTCAGGAATAGCAAGGAGATCACTGTGGCTAAAAGAAGAAAGATGATGGGAATGAAATCAAAGAAAAATGTAAAGAGAGTAGTTTTTGGCTTTTATATGGAAGAAGATTTGAAACTATTAGTCTTAAGTTTTCAAAATAGCAGCCTAGGCCCTCGTGTAAATATGGGCATTTATTTATTTTTATTTTTTTGTCTTTTTTAGGAACTTCCCTAGTCCTCAAAGTCTATTCATTTGTTTCTGTCTGGTAGTATTTTCCAGCTTTTGACATGAATGTGCTTTTCTGCTTGTTTACACTCATCTTCCACTTCAGAATTTGAGGATATTACTTTCACTTTAGTTGTCAGAAGTTTTTAGTGTTGTTTAAAAATGTCAGAGTTGTTCTGTAGTGACAGGAATCCTTAATATAAACATTCTGAGTTTTGTGAAGATGGGTATGTACATAATAAGTAAGTAGTGGCATGGAAGTATATTATTCACATGACTTATATGTTACAGCATTTTCTTATTAACATCTCTTTTCTTTCCTATGATTTTTTAATAGTTAACTAGTATCTCTACTACTGTTTGCCAGCTCTTGCTTATACAAAGAAGAGTTCCAAAGTAGGGAACTTGTAGAAAAACTATAGATTATTATAATTGGAGGGTAAAAAGTTCATCTGATCCAGCCCCTTTATTTTATAGGTTAAGAAATTAAGAACTAGTATAGTTTGCGACGGGTTGAATCCAGATGTTTACATTCCAGCCGTCCTGTATATCAGCACTATCCAATAGAACATTCTGTGATAGTGGAAATGTTTCGTTACTGCCACATGTGGTGAGGCAACTGAAGAAAATAATTTTTAATTGTATGTACTTTTAATAAACTTAGTCTTACTGTCCACTAGCTTCATGTGACTATCATCCTACTATAAAGCTTTCAGTAATAGTAATCACAGAACAAAGTATGAATGCATTGAATACTTGAATATGTTAACAAAATGACTACAAAACACTACAAAACAAGTACTTGAATATGTTTAGTATACAACTGCATAGTTTTAAAATATTTCTTCATATCTAAACACTGTGCTGCCAGTTATACTATGATACAATGTTCTATCACCTAGAAAATTTTTTGTTTTATACTTACTAAAATAATTCTTTTAGACATAAATAGACAAATAATTGTATATCTGGGTAATTATATAAAAAGGAAAATATTTCAGTTCTCCTAAATTTTTGTATTTAAACTCATATCCCATTTTCCTCTTAGTACTGTTTTGTGTACATTAATGGTAACAATTTTTCTCTGAAGAACCACTAAAAATAAGAAACCATCAGGAGGCTGAGGCAGGAGGATTGCAAGTGCAAAGCCAGCCTTAACAACCTAGTGAGACCCTGTCTCCAAAAGGGATGAGGGGTGCTGGGAATGTGGCTTAGTAGTTTAACCCCTGGGTTCATTCCCCAGTATCTAATAATAATATTAATCATGGTTCATTGGCTGTTAAGAAGAGCCCAATATGTCGATCTGGCCTATATTTGATTGCTTCATTTTTACTTCTCCCTACATTGATTTGATTCTTAAGGGTTAAATAAATACTCTGATTTTCTTCAAATCACTGTAAGTTTTGATGCTGTCTGGCAACTGTAAGATGCATCCCAATTCCAAACTTGCTAAAATTGTGTCTTAAAAATCAAAAGAAATGTAATAGTTGAACATATCATTTTAATACCCATGCAAGTCCTTTTCCTTTGACCCTGTGGAATTTGAAGTTGGTTGGAATGACACTTTTTGGGAAAGAGTATAATTTACTACAGCAACTGTGACTGCTAGAAAGCCATATAGATTTTTTCCCCAGGCCTTGTTTTTTGGCTTACAGAGTAAAGTAGGGTGGTGTGACTCTTAAACTTTTGCTTTTTGTCCCCCTACAGTTGTCTCTGGATGCCCATAATGATAGTAATTATTCGTTTATTCAGCATATGTTCCTTGCTGTGTTCTAACCAGGAGGTGAGGTGAATTATAATAACAGGGAACCTATAGTGATGTGGCTTTTGTGGAAGGAGGCAGGCAGAAAATGAATAAACAAACAGGTTAATTTCATTGTGGGTAAATAAATAAACAGGGTAATAGGAGAAGTGCTAATTTAAATAAGTGTCACAGGGGACTGTGACAATTGAACTAACCTGGGAAGTTTGAAGAACCTTTTTTTTTTCTTGAAGTACTGGAATTTAATCCAGTACCTTGGGCTTGCTTAGCTGAGCTATATATTCCAGACTGTCAGACCAGCACATTTAAAACAGGAGCCAGTAAAAGCAAAACCTACTTAAAGAAATAAAGGGAATCATCATTATCATTTAATATTTACTGTGTGCTAGGCAGTGCGTAAAAAGGTTCATCTATGTGTGTGTGTCTAAATTTTATTGAATCCTCATAGTATCTAAGTGGCTTGTATACTGTTACCCCTTTTCTGTAGATGGAGAAACTAGGGCTGGGGATGTACCTAAGTGGTGAAACACGTCACTAGCATGTGCCAGGCCTTGGGTTCTATCCTTAGTGCTCCCCAAATAAATAAGAAGACAGGAAAGTAAGGTTCACAGAGAGAAACTATGCTCAAGGAAAGTCATACTGGGTGGTATACAGTGGAGCCCAAATTTTAACTTAGGGCCTCCATTTCTATACTGTTATATGTAACTTATGTTATATTGCCTCTTGTATTGAGAGCCATAAAGGTTCTCTAGTCCACTTATGATATAGATGGGAAGGTGAGGGTAATTTAAATAAATTCTTACTATTTATTTAAATGGGCTAACATAGTAGAAAAAACACTGGACTAGATCTTCTTAGCCTCTTATTTGGTCTCCAGCTTTTCCATGTTCTCCTCCCCTTAAAGTTCAAACTACTTGTTATTTTTTCTGCTTAAAAATTTTCCATGACTTTCACTTGCATTCTCTGCTTTTCCCTTCCTCAGTTACTTTGTGTTTCATTATCTCCTGTCTCTCCCAGGACCACAATCCTGAATGCCTTTTTCCTTTTCAGTGTCTTTGTATACATAGTTCTTTCTTCCAAAAATGTCTTCTTCCACTTTTGCTACTTGGTGAATGCTTTAGAACACAACTTAACTATCATCTGAAGGCTTCCTGGTACCTTATGAAGGATTTATCCCCCTTAAGCCACCCAGGTCCCTTCTACCTACTCTCTGGCGTTTGTCATTGTATGAAAAATAATAATGTCTTTTTCCTATGCTAGACTAAGCTCTGTAGGGGACCGTGAATGTCAGTTTCTTCATTTAAAAATAAATTTCATTGCTGAGCACTTTTAAAAACAGTGTATAGATTATAGTAGTATCTCTGTGAAATTGGGCAAATGATTTAACTTTCCTGAATAGGGTTTTTATTCTGAAAATCAGGATATTAATTTTTGTTCTCCCCAAATCACAATGCTATTATGAAGATCTAAAAAGATAGTACATGTGAGTGTTTTGAATATATCTTAATCTGTTACATTATGTGGAATATTATTGTGATAACTTAAAAGTATCTCATGTTTAGCTTAGATTTTTGCAATAAAATCTGAAGACACTTGTGTAGTTCTTTTTTGTATCCAGTAGTTTATCAGATTTTGTATTATTGCTGCCACTTATATTAACCACATGTTTTCATAGAGAGCTTATATTTATATTAAAATGAGGATAACTAATGGTATTTGGAACCATTTTTTAAAATATTCTAGAATACTTTAAAATATTTTAAAATGATTTTTAACTAAATATTTAATACATAATACTTTTCCAGGAATAGACTATTTCAATAATATCTTACACCATTTTTCTGCATGGTTTTATAACAAACTTTTTTTTTTAAGAGAAGATGAAGGTGGAAAAAACCCAGCATATTATTAAGCTGCTATCCTGTATTATATCAACAGGTTAATATCACACACTGTCAATTTTTGTTTTCCATTATTCTGTTTTCCCAAACAGTGAAATTTGTTTATTAAATGGTTAAAGGCCTGTGAATATGTTTTCTACACTGGGTGGAATTCTGTAGCTTGCTAGTTTGCCAAGGAATTATCATCTCTTCCAAATATTTCATACAGTAAAGTGTATTGTTAATTTGTATGGATGATAACAAAATGAAACAATGCTGAGATTGATTGATTAAAAAAAATAAAGCTTTTCTGAGCCCTTTAAAATTTTATCTTTGGGGAAAGAAATAGTTTTCAAGAACATTGCATTGTGTTCATGTTTTGCCATCTAGTGATCACAGCATAAATTGTTTATTCTTTTTTTATGTTTGTTTATTTATTTTTTATTTAGTTGTCTGTGTTTCTTTTTTAAGAGATAGGGTCTCACTATATGCCCAGGCTCCCTGGTTTCAAACTCCTAAGCTTAAGTGATCCTCCTGCCTCAGCCTCCCAAGTAGGTGGGAGTACAGATGCACACCACAGTGACTTAAAAACAGAATACTACAGGGACACAGCCATATCAATGTTTATAGCAGCACAATTCACAATAGCTAAACTCTGGAACCAACCTCGATGCCCTTCAGTAGATGAATGGATAAATAAAATGTGGCATATATACACAATGGAATATTACTTAGCATTAAAAGAGAATAAAATCATGGCATTTGAAGGTAAATGGATGGAGTTGGAGAATATAATGCTAAGTGAAATTAGCCAATCCCAAAAACCAAAAGCAGAAGTTTTTTGTTTTTTTTTAAATGAGGATGCTGACTCATAATGGAGATGAGGGAGGAGGAGGGGGAGGGAGGGGTTAAAGGTGTAGGAATGATGGTGGAATGAGTTAGACATTATTACCCTAAGTACATGTATGAAGACAAGTATGGTGTGAAAATACTTTGTGTATAATCAGTGACTTGAAAAATTGTGCTCTATATGTGTAATGTGAAATGAGTTGTATTATGCCATCATGTGTAACAAATTAGAATAAATAATTTAATTAAAAAAAAGAAAAAAGAAACCAATAAAAAATTAGCTTCTTCATTTAAAAGACAAATATGCAATAGCAATGTAGTTATTAGTGTGTAGTTCCAATGTAGTAGAAAGTTGATATTTATAATCTGAGACTATCTTTTTGTCCATTAGCTAAAATAGGTGTATGTGGGTGGTAGCAGTTTGATGGAGTTTTCAATATTCTTACAATTTTAAGATTCATTAAAACATTTGTGATTAATTACATTTTATTTTATTTTTTAAGTTGAGAAACTGTAAAAGAGCTCTTGTTAATTGTATTATTTATACTTCTCTTTTCCTTGGTAGGTGTTAAAAAAGATATTGAGAAGCTGTATGAAGCTGTACCACAGCTTAGTAATGTATTTAAAATAAAGGACAAAATTGGAGAAGGTAATTTAGGGATATATTTTATTACCTTTACAAGTTTTTCCTCCTTCTGTTTTCTTTGCATAATCTAAGTTTTCATTATTATTTGTTGAAAATACCCTATTTTTAAACTATTAAGACCATGATAATATTATTATAGTAACAGCTTTTCTCTTTCTTTTTTCCTTCCTGTAAAGTGTGAAAACATAAATATTTACAGTAAAATGAACAGTCCTGTTTTAATATATTATGCCATTCAAAGTTTCTTCATCTATAAATAGTATCATTTCATTAACATTTTAAAAAGTGAGATATTTAAAACTTAATAAATTATTTTACAGGCACATTCAGCTCTGTTTATTTGGCCACAGCACAGTTACAAGTAGGACCTGAAGAGAAAATTGCTCTAAAACACTTAATTCCAACAAGTCATCCTGTAAGAATTGCAGCTGAACTGCAGTGTTTAACAGTGGCTGGGTAGGCAATTTTAAGATACTTTCATTGATTGGGCTGTATATAATTTATAATATTTTAAAGTATATGCTTATTGGGAATTAGAGATTATGCATGAACTGAATGTATTTTTCATTCACTTGTTTGCAGTTTGCAAATACTTTGTCTCTAACCTTACAATGATTGGTTAAATTTATATTCTTTTAGAGTGGATTTCTTGAGCCCCAGCTTGACTTCCTGTTCTTGTACCACTTTTTTGTAACCTTCCTACCAAATCATAAACCTTGAGTTCCATGGTCTAGATTGTTTTTTAGTATGAAGAACTAATTTTTCTTATCTTTACAACTATAGATATATATAAGATAACTATAATTATGTGGGTTAGTCTCTGTGTCCTCTGTTCTGTACCATTGGTACAGAATAACTTATCTCATTATTTAGAACAACAGAATCATTTTCCATGTCTTTTCCTTGGTTTCTCTTCTGCTAGTTCATTTCTTTTCTTTTTTAATTTTGTTAATTTTTAACAGTTTATTTTTTAAAAATTTAAATAATTTTTTATTTGTTGTATATGACAACAGAATGCATTACAATTCATATTACACATATAGAGCACAATTTTTCATATCTCTGGTTGTATACAGAGTAGAGTCACATCCTTTGTGTCTTTATACATGTACTTAGAGTAATGAAAACCATCACATTCCACCATCTTTCCTACTCCTGTGCCCCTTCCCTTGCCCTCCCTCCCCTTTTCCCCTTTGCCCTATCTAGAGTTCACTTAATCCTTCCATCCCCCTGCCTCCTGCAGCATATTATGAATCAGCATCCTTAAATCAGAGAAATCATTCAGCATTTGGTTTTTTGGGATTGGCTAATTTCACTTATCATTATACTCTCCAGCTCCATCCATTTACCTGCAAACACCATGATTTTATTCTATTTTAATGCTGAATAATCCACTGTATATATATATCACATTTTCTTTATCCATTCATCTACTGAAGGGCATCTGGGTTGGATCCACAATTTAGCTATTGTGAATTGTGCTGCTATAAACATTGATGTGGGCTGTGTTCCTGTTTTTAAGTCCTTTGGGTATAGACTGAGGAGTGGGATAGCTGGGTCAAATGGTGTTTCCATTCCCAGTTTTCCAAGGATTCTCCATACTGCTTTCCATACTGGCTGCACAATTTGTAGTCCCACCAGCAATATATGAGTGTGCCTTTTTTCCCACATCCTTGCCAACACTTACTGATGTTTGTATTCTTAATAGCTGCCATTCTGGGAGTGAGATGAAATCTTAGAGTAGTTTTGATTTGCATTTCTCTAATTGCTCATGGTATTGGCACCAAAATAGACTTGTAGACCAGTGGTACAGAATAGAGGACTCAGAGACTAACCCATATGATTACACTTTGAAAAAGGCACCAAGAATGTACATTGGAGAAAAGATAGTTTCTTCAACAAATGGTGCTGGGAAAACTGGAAATCCATATGCAACAAAATGAAATTAAACCCCCATCTCTCACCACACATAAAACTCAAAATGGATTAAGGACCTAGAAATTAAACCAGAGACACTGCGTCTGTTAGAAGAAAAAGTAGGCCCAAATCTCCATCATGTCGGATTAGGCCCCATCCTCCTTAATAAGACTCCTATAGCATAAGAATTAATATCAAGAATCAATAAATGAGATGGATTCAAACTAAAAAGATTCTCAGCAAAAGAAACTATCAGTGAAGTGAATAGAAAACCTAATAATTGGGAACAAATTCTTACCACACACACGTCATATAGAGCACTAATCTCTAGAATATATAAAGAACTCAAAAATCTTAACACCAAAAAAAACCCAAATAACCCAATCAATAAATGGGCCAAGGAACTGAACAAATGCTTCTCAGAAGAAGAAATACAATCAATCAACAAATATATGAAAAAATGCTAGTTCATTTCTGTCATCATGTAGACATGATGTAGTTAGAATGTTATGCCTCTGATTGTGGTCCTTCTTCCAGCTGCTCCTTAATTTCTTTGTTCCCTCAAAAATAGTCTACACATACTGTTTTTACTTTTACAATTTCCCTTCACTACACCCCTAGTGTGTTTCTCCCTTTTAGTTGAACTGAAACTACTTTAGTAACAGTCAACCATGACTACAAATATCATTTAATGTGATTGACTTTTTTTTGGACACAAGATAATTGTGGACATTTATGGGGTACAGTATGATAATTTGAAACATATATTTAATGTGTAATGATCAAATAAGGATAATTAGCATTTCTGTCTCCTTATTTATCATTTTATGTGTTGGGAACTTTGGAACTCATTTCTTCTGGTTCTTTATAAAATGTATAATACATTACTGTAAACTTTAGTCAACTTACTGTGCTGTGGAACACTAGAACGTATTCCTCCTAACTGTAATTTGATACTTATTATCCATACTCCTTCTATTCCCCATGCCCTTAACCTTCCTATCCTATAGTAATTTCTTTTCTACTTCCTATTTCTGTGAGATTAACTTTATTAGCTTCCACTTATGTGTGAAATCGTGTGGTATTTGTCTTTCTGTGCTTAATTTATTTCACTTAATATCCTCAATATCCTCCAGTGCCTGCAAAGGACAGAATGTCAGTTTTTATGGCTAAGTAATATTCCATTGTGTGTGTGTGTGTGTGTGTGTGTGTGTGTATGTATATATATATATTGCATTTCTTCATTTATTTGTTGATGGACACCATGGCTGATTCCATAGCTTGGTTATTGCGAATAGTGCTGCAATAAGTACAAGAGTAAAGTATTTCTTTCATATAAAGATTTTATTTCCTTTGGATATATACCCATAGTAGGATTGCTAAATTGTATGGTGGTTCTATTGTTAGTTTTTTGAGGAACCTTCAGCCTCTTTTCCATAATGACTGTCCTAATTTAACATTCTCACCAGCAGTATGTAAGAGTTGCTCCTTTTCTCATAACAACCAGCACTTGTTATTTTTTTCTTTGGGATTACAGCCATTCTAATGGAAGTGGTGTCTTGTGGTTTGATTTGCATTTCCCTCATGGTGGATAGTGTTGAGCATGTTTGCATATATTGTTGGCCATTTGTATATTTTATTTTGAGAAATGTCTATGCAGATCATTTTCCTGATTTTTAATCATAGTATTTAGGTATTTTGCTGTTGGATTTTTTTTCAGTTTGTTATATATTGTGAATACTAATTCCTTGCTGGGTGAATAGTTTTCATGTATTTTATCCCATTCTGTAGGTTGTCTCTTTACTCTGTAAATTCTTTCTGTTGCTGAGCAGAAATTTCTTAATTTGATGTAATCCCATTTGTCAATGTTTGCTTTTGGGGTCTTGTTCAAAGGGAGGAGGGGAATAAAACCTCATAGCCTGATATTATACTGATGTTTTGAAGAGTTTCTTCTGTGTTTTCCTCTGGTAATTTTTCAGTTGTAGTTCTTACACTTAGGTGTTTGATCTATTTTGAGTCTATTTTTTGTATATGGTGAGAGATAGAGGCCCATTTTCATTTTCTGTACATGGATATTCAATTTCCTCAGTGCCATTTATTGAAAAGATTTTCATTTCTCCAGTGTATGTTTTTGGTGCCTGTGTTGAAGATCACCTGTTGATGTGTGGATTTATTTTTGGGTTCTCTGTTCTGTTCCATTAGTCTGTGTATTACTTGTTATGCCAGTACCACTCTGTTTTGGTTACATGTTTTGAGATGGGGTGTCATGATTCTTCTAGCTTTGTTCTTTTTGCTTAAGATTCTTTGGCTATTTGGGATCTCTTGGTTTCATAAGAAGTTTGGAATTGTGTTTCCAGTATGCCATTGGTATTCTTTTGAATATATATATATTTTTTTAGTTGTAGTTGGACACAATACCTCTATTTTATTTATTTATTTTTATATGGTGCTGAGGATTGAACCCAGGGCCTTGCATGTACAAGGCAAGTGCTCTACTGCTAAGCTACAACCCCAGACCAACCGTTGGTATCTTGATGAGGATTGCATTGAATCTGTAGGTTACTTGAGATAGTATGGATGTTTTAATAATAATAGTAATTCTTCCATGGCTATCTTTCCTTGTTTTTGTATCCTCTTCAGTTTCTTTCACTAGTGTTTTATAATTTGCATTGTAGATATTAACAGTTGATTTGAACCTTCATCTTTTGACTTTTGTACTGCCACATCTCCTTGTTTTGTTTTGTTTTTTCAGTATCCTTTCCAGCTTTTCCTCTTCCTCTTTGACTTAACACCTAAATACTGGAATTCCTCAATACTTGATCCTGGATTTTCTTTTTTTATACTCTTCTTAGATAGTATCCTGCAATTCCACATGGCTTATAGTAATGATTCTCAAAAGTATATATCTAGACTCAGGCCTTTTTTCTTAACTACAGATACACACATCTGCCTATTAGGTGGCTGATAAATCTCATATTTTATATGCCCAAAACTAAATTTTAATTCACCTTCCCCAGCCAGAAAACCCCCTACCATAATAAATATTCTCAGCTACCCATCTCTGCAAATGGTACCACCCATCTACTGTTACTCAAGCCAGAAACATGGAGATTATCCTCAGTTTCTTCATTTCTTTCCTAAAACACGTCCATCTTGGTCATTTTGCTTTCAAGATGTATTTTTTGTACTTACTCATTTCTGTCTTTGCTGCCACTACCTCTGTCCAGACTTAGACTACTAATATAGCTGGCTTCTCCTACCCTATTGATCCCATCCTTACACAGCATTCAGAGTGATGTTTAAAGTATTGTCACATACCTTTTGGTTTCTTTTGAAGACCTTACGATTATCTGTCATTGTTTCTTACCTTGTTTATTTGTATATCCACTAAATAGTAAACTCCGTGAAGACAGAAAATGTGTTAATTTTATTCACAATTGCATACCTAATGTTTAACATAGTGTCTAGCAAATAACATTACCCACTCGATATTTACTGAATGAACCTCTTTCCTTGTTTTACTCTTCTGTTTATTATAGAAGATGAGATAGCCTCTCCAAGGCATAATTGTGTGTATTTTAGTCCCCTCCCTAGATGTGATCATTTCTTTTTCTATACTTTATCTCCCTCTACCACTTTTTCTTTCTCTGAACTTCAGCAAGTACATGCTAAAAATGTCTTCATCTGATCTTGCAATGCAGTTAGGCAAATTGTCTTGGTGCTCCACTTCTAGTGATACGGCATAGAATCCTGTTTTCTTTCCATATCTCCAGTTTTGCTTTTTCCTTTCCACCTAAATTACTCTCATAATTAATTCCTCATTATTAAACTAAAAGCCTTCCCTCAATCCTTATTCTCTTTGACTTCCAAGCTGATTATCTCTTTGTTCAAAACCCCTCATTTTGTTTCGTCTTCCTCATTTTCCTTATCAACTTACAGGTTTTATTCCAAGACTCAGTTTTCTTTTATGTAAATTTTCACAGAATTAGATAACACTTCTATAGGTACATTCACTGACTTCTCCCTTGACTTTCCACTTAAATATTTAATCTTTGTATCTAGAAATCTCTATCAAAATGATGAAGTCCTGGTTTTAGATGCTTTCTTGTGTGATTTTCCTGCTTGTTTTGTTGCTATGCACATTGTTTTACTCAGGTCCAAAACCATGGAAATCAGCTTTACCTCATTTTCTTTACCTTTTATGAAGCAATATAGTATAGTGATTAAGAGCATAAATCCAGAGCAAACTGCTTGATTCAAAGTGTGGCTCTAATCAGTGACTTTGGAGAAGTTCCATAATCTCTCCGTACTCTAGTTACCTCATCAGGAAAAACAAAAAAGGTGTATTGAGGGGAATAATAGCACTTTCCTTAGATTGAGTTTACTGATAGGTGTGAAGTCCTTAGAGCTTGCCATATAGTGAATGTTCAGTGAATGTTCCCTATAGTTACTTTTAAAATCTGATTACTGTTATCATCTTACCTGCTACTCATCTTGTTCATCTTTTCCTTCTCATTCTGCCAATTCGGTTGAAATTAGAATTATCTCACCCTTGAATTATTATTGAGCACCAGCCTCATAACTGTTATTATTTTTGTTTTATAAGAAAATTTTTTTTTATATAAGTCAGTTAAATGTTTATATTATTTTATATCATGATTTTAAGCCAGTTTCCTGGCAGTGTGTATGCATTGTTAAAATTACATTTTTTAAAAAAGAGGAATAAGACTGAGGATGTAATTCAGTGGTAGAGTCCTTGCCTAACATGCACAAACCCCTGGGTTCAATGCCCAGCACCACCAAAAAAATAAAGAAGCATAAAGTTCCAATTCATTTTAACCTTTCCTTTAAAGTCTGTTTTGCGCTTTTTTTCACTAGGGGGCAAGACAATGTCATGGGAGTTAAATACTGCTTTAGGAAAAACGATCATGTGGTTATTGCTATGCCGTATCTGGAGCATGAGTCCTTTTTGGTAGGTTTTTAATATTTCTTGAATTTTTACTAGCTAAATGTTTAATTGAAAATAATTTTATGATCTCATTTATAACTTATTTTAGGACATTTTGAATTCTCTTTCATTTCAAGAAGTACGGGAATATATGTTTAATCTGTTCAAAGCTTTGAAACGCATTCATCAGTTTGGTATTGTTCACCGTGATGTCAAACCCAGCAATTTTTTATATAATAGGCGTTTGAAAAAGTAAGTATGAAGAATTTTCAGAAAATATTTCTGCTTAAGTGAATTTGTGTTATGGAGTCATTCTCTTAGAACATACTGCAACAGCTAAGTGCAAATTATTTCTGTATAAAATTTTTATTGATTGAGGAAAAGAGATGCAATGAAGAAAATAAAATTATATTCTTAAAGCAATGCCCATCATTAGATATACCAACAGAAACAGCACTTAACTAAGACAGACATAGAATTTTAGTGCTTTTTGCCCTTGCACATGTCTGTCATCTTTTGGCTTCATTTTTCTGTGCTACTAAATGAGAGAATTGGATGGCATGATAGCCAATTTCCTGGTTCAACACCAAAGTTCTGTTTCCATATATATTTTGATTATATACAGAGGCATTATAAGCTGAAAATAACTGTATCATGTTAAATATAGTAAGGAGATGAAAACTATAATTCTTTCTTGGGCTTTTATGTCCTTGACATTGCTCTTTGATTTCCTTAACTTTCTAATTAAATTATCTGCTATGATGCCATCTCTTCCACTGTCAAAGTGTTTCAGTATATTATGCATTCCTCTTCTGTTCTTATCAACATATGCCATGGGAAAAAAAGAGAGAAAAATGATTAAAGAATTGAGGGATATCATTCCTTAATTTTTAATCTTAATTAGCTGTTACATCTTTACTTTGTCTGGAAATATTTTTTTTTCTTTTTTTCAGGAATATTGTAAATTCTTAATTGTTCCTAAAAAGAACTAGTTTCTATGTGAGTGTGGTTTGAGTATTACAGTGTTACTCAACTTTAATTGTTAAATAAAAGTAAAAGTGCTTAATTTTGTTTCTTAGGTATGCCTTAGTAGACTTTGGTTTGGCTCAAGGAACCCATGATACAAAAATAGAACTTCTCAAATTTGTCCAGTCTGAAACTCAGCAGGAAAGTTGTTCACAAAACAAATCTCATGTAATCACTTCAAACAAGATTTCATTGAGTGGCTCAGCACCTAAGGAACTGGATCAGCAATCCACTGCAAAAACTTCTGTCAAAAGACCCTACATAAATGCACAAATTCAGTTGAAACAAGGAAAAGATGGAAAGGTTCTACCTTTTTATATATTTTTTAAGTACTAGCACTATTTTGGAAATGTACTCCTTTATCCAACAGGGGGAGATATAATACTAGTACCTGCGGTTAAAAAGAAAGCTTTTTTTTTTTTTCTTTTAACATTGGTTATGTGTATTCAGTTGGTTAGATTTTTATTAAGGTCTGTGCTGAATCATTTTATTTACTATTTTGACACTGAAATTTTTTACTTAGTTGATTTATAATATCTTTATCATTATATATTACAAATTAAATTATAAGATAAAATGGAAAATAATAGATTTTCTTTGCATGTTATAAAGTTCAGTATAATCATCCTTTTTAAAAGAAAGCATTAGTTAGAGGAAAAAAATTCTGAAGTGTCTATCTCCATTTTAGCTGCACAGCAAAATGTGACATGCAGGTGGTTTTTGAGATTTTTAGTTATATGTATTTGTGGGCTATGATAACATTGTATGGGTCTGAAGAGTTTTGTCTAGACTATTTTCTCCTTTCACAGAGTGTTTTGATGCCTGAGAATGTCTTGGATGCAGCTGTTTTTATTTCATGTCACTTAACTCTTTCAAAATTATGGCAGAGTACAGCTGGCAGAAAGTGTTACAGATATAATCCTTATTTTCCTTGTTTTTGTTGGTATTGTAGGAGGGATCTGTAGGCCTTTCTGTCCAGCGCTCTGTTTTTGGAGAAAGAAATTTCAATATACACAGTTCCATTTCACATGAGAGCCCTGCAGTGAAAGTAAGTAATGTAGCTTAATAGTGCAATGGTCAGTCAGTCATACACTGAGGAAAATTTAGGTAATGACTAGATTAGTGTTTATTACGTAAAGTTTGGCTTTGGCAGAAGTTTTTACTGCTTTGAGCATTCAGTCAAAATTTTATTTTCTCTCATTTTTTTTTTCTGAACATTTCTGGTAGAATTTTTCATCATTTTTTGCTTCTTGTTCTTTCCCTATAAAAATATTTGGAACATTGAGACTTTTTCTGTCATCATTGCTAGAATGTGACTTCCAAATGCCTAACAGAGTTCTAACACATAGTTGATAGTGTAAAGAAGGTTATAAAGGTAACAAAATTGTTTTCAGTGTTAGATGATTTTAAATTGATTTATGATAGCTAGATAGCTTGAGCAACAAATTAAAATTCTGATTTTAGCCACGGTAAATGTGCAGTTTACAGTTCTGAAATGGAGTTAGACACTAGAACATAACTGTTATATTTGTGTAATATATTGGGAGAAATTCTAATAAAGTCAAATATTTACCAAATTAATTAGTAAACTTAAGTTTATTCAACAGAAAAAGACCTTAAACTTTTATTTATAGTCCAACAGAATTCAGCCATTTTTGAAAGTTCTTATTAGGCTGGAACTGGAGTTATAGCTCAGTGGTAAGGTGCTTGCCTCATTTGTGCAAGGCCCTGTGTTTGATCCCTAGCACCACAAAAATAATTGTGCTTTTGCTGTTGCTTTCTGCCATACTAGCTTATGAAGGCATCATGTTAAATGTCATGAAAATAGAAAATACGACTTTTCTTTTGTAGCTTGTAAAGCAATCAAAGACTATGGATGTAATATCAAGAAAGTTACCAACAAAAAAGAAGCCAGTTTCTACAAAAGTTATGAATAGTGGTGTAATAAAGAAAACTGCCAGTTCTTACCCAGCTAACCTGACCTGTGACTGCTATGCAACAGATAAAGTTTGCAGTATTTGCCTTTCAAGGTAATGCGTTGTGATGCCACTATAAAATCACCAGCATGCTGTCAGACAAGATTAGAAATTGCATTAATTTTGGTGGGCAATTGATTTACTGAGTGAAAGGAATAACACAGATCTATGAACTACACAGGCATTGATGTAGAACAATACCTTGAAGAGCAAATGATAACTATTGTCACATATTATTCATTTAACATGCATATGCTCTTTGAGAAACACATTTGCTCTTTTATTGCAAATATGGGGAGATAGAGAGTAACTTTTTTAGAAATTTAATTTGCACATTTTGCTTGCTAATGTCATCTTTTCTGTTTTCTCTGTTTCTTTCTGCCTGTGTGGTATAATTGGGTACAAATAATAGAGCTCCTTTCTTACACCTGCAGCTCTTTGCTTCATAAATTTCTCCCTTTCCTTTAAGACTTGACTTTTGTAGAGCATATCCTGATTAACTCAAGTATATAGTTGAGTAAGTATGTTGATAATTAATCATCCCCAAACAAATGAATTTTCATACAAATTCCTTTTGTGATCTATTTTTCTATTATGGCTTATATCAACTACCATCTTTTCATGCTTGGAAATTACCTTAAGATCCTTCTGGAATAAGGCGAGAGAACTCAGGAAGAGTGGGGGTGACCAGTAGAGGCAAAATAAGGATGCTCATCACACTAGGTTATCATTTGCTTTTAATAAATATGTCAGTATCAAGGCAAAATTCACTGTGAACTAACAAATTGACAACTACTATTCTTTGTACTTAAATAGCGTAATGTAACTAGAGAAATTTTATTTCTTCATCTTAAGGCGTCAGCAGGTTGCCCCAAGGGCAGGTACACCAGGATTCAGAGCACCAGAGGTATTGACAAAGTGCCCTAATCAAACTACAGGTATGTTGTACTGGAAATACAGGTATGTTCAAATGAATTGTTTAGATATATTTTATGATCTTTCTGTATGGCTAATATTGAACTCTCCTGCTTTAATTAAATTATTAAGTAGTTCTAGCAATGAGACATTCCCATTTTTGAGATAATGCCATTCGTCTGAAAGTTTCTCATCCTAATGTTGCTTTAAAAAAAGAAAACATACAGTGTATTTTGTCACTCTTGGGGGGGAAATTGTGTTGAATTTTTTGCCAACTTTAGATTTGCAGCATTTCATCTGCTTACTTAATACCTCAAAAGTTTTCTGTGGTGCAGGTAAAATTGTGTTTGATTGAAATTATTTTTTGTTATTATGGAAACAATAATAATAGCTGTTAAAATTTTTTTTAAAGGAATAAAGAAAATCTAAAGTTGGCATGTAAAAGTAGAAGGGGGACTGACTACTGGGGAGGGAGAGGGTGACTAGGGGGATGGGGGAAAGAGTGTAATAGAGTGGATACAATCAAAGTACCTTATACACATATTTGAAATTGTTACTGTGAAACCCATTATTTGGTGCAGTTAATAAATGCTAATAATTATAATTTTTTTAAAAAATGTTGTTATGGAGCTAGAGACCAGGAAACATTTTGTTGAATGAATAGATGAACCCTGTTATTCACTTGGATTATAGGCTTTGAAATAATGCATTCATTCATTGTATGTCTGTTCTGTGCTTGCTAATGATGCAAAAATGAATGAGACCGCTCACCCTCTGGTTAGTACACATTCTCAAATAATTATAAAATAATGTGTTGAGCATGATGATAAAACCTATTCAAAGTATTTCAGAGGTATTTATTTTAACTCAAAGGGATTATGAAAGGAAGTTAATGGAAGAGATGACCTCTGAGATAAGACTCTGAATTGGGGTAGAGGATTAGTGTTGAGGTGTGAACTGAGGAACTGAAACAGCATAGTCTAGCCATAAAGGAAACTATTAAAGTTTAGTATTGCTAGAATATAAGATACAAGATGAGAAATGGTTAGAAATAAACCTATAAAGAGGTATACAAGGTCAGATCACACTTTTAAACAGCTTGGGTTTTATACTATAGAAAGCTGTTCAAGAGAAAGAGATGGTAATATTGTATTCTAGATGCATCATTCAGGCAGGTATACAGAGAAATAGATTTTAGAGGCTCTTTAGTGAAAGATGATGAAAATATGAAAGGGAAACTTGGTACAAGAAATGAAAAGAAAAATGAAGGATTGGAAAGACCAGACTTGAGAGGAAATTGAATGTTGAATTTGGTGTGGGGAGGTGAGCTGTCAGGGGTAGGGGGGCAGAAGGCATTCAGGATGTTTACCAGATTACTAACTTGAGGACTTGGGTACTGTCAGTAACCATTATGGAGAATAAAGGAAAGGGAACTGGTTTATAAAGGAAGATAAAGTTGGAATGCAGCATAATTTGGTTTGAGATTTTTGTGGCATTTCCAGACATCTAGCAGAATAAAAGTTAAGTCTAAAGTTCAGGGAAGGAGCTGGGCTGGAAATACAGCATATCATCATTAAATAAGTGGTAGTTGAAGCTGTATGATGGATGAAACAATAAGGGAGAATATAACAGAGGAATAGATTGGAATTCTGAGGATCCTTGGCACTGAAGCCTTGGCACAAACATTGAAGGAGTAGTTAAAGATATAAATAGAACTAAGAAAGGCAAATGATCGGTGGCCAAGGGAATAGAGAGCAATAAGTTGATAATACTAAAAATTGAACAATTCAGAGAAAAATGAGCTTTTTAACATGAAGCTGAGCTGGATGTGTTTTGTTTTGTTTTGTTTTGTTTTAGGTGGTCCTGTGTATTGAACCTATGGCTAAAGCTGAACTAGTCTTAATCTTAACTGCCAGAATTCCAGAGATGAAAGTTTCTATAGTAGTTGATGTTAACATCTGGCTGAAGAAGAGCTTCTAATGTTCAGTACTTTTCACTAGAATGAAAAAACATTACTGTAGTATAGGTTTTTGAGAGGCATCCCAGATTTTTTTCCACAGAGCTATTTTTGGTTTCTTTTGATCTTATACAATGTATGTTTACTTAAGAATTTTCTAATGATGAAATATCCTTTTAACTTACCAACATATTGTTCCAGAAAGAAAACATTGTATTTTTTAGCAAGGGTGTTGAGTCAGGGATCCTGGGTATACATTACAGTCACCTGGGGGGTCTTTTTAAAAATACCTAACTCCAGACTGATCAAAATCTCTGAGGGATTGAGCCTTGGCATCTGAATTTTTTAAGGCTCCCAAGATGATTTTAATGAACAGTAAAGGTTGAGAACTATTTTATATAAATGATGAAATTATAGATTTGGAATTTATTTTAAAGTTTGTTTTCTGTTACAGCAATTGACATGTGGTCTGCAGGTGTCATATTCCTTTCTTTGCTCAGTGGACGATATCCATTTTATAAAGCAAGTGATGACTTAACTGCACTGGCTCAAATTATGACAATTCGGGGATCCAGGGAAACTATCCAGGCTGCAGAAACTTTTGGTAAGCAGTTTTATATTATAGAACAAAACAGATGCCTTTGATTATTTGCTGCAAACATAAAATTCTCTTTACAAATAAACATATTCAATGTTTATAAATATATCTATTCATAGGTAGAAAATTCTTAATTGCTTGGAAATACATTGCATTTACGTAAGAAAATAATTTATCATCTTTTCTCCTCATTACATGTAATCATTTACTCTTACTAATTATAGAGTAATAAACTACTCCAGTATTTAGAGCTCAGCTTTATAATCTTAAACAAGAGAATAAGGAATAAAAACTACTTTAGTGACTTTTATTACATAAATATTTACCAGATGTTCTACATGGTACTAAGAATGTTCTCTCCTTAATTGATTTTAGTATAATAAGAATTATAATACAGCCTAATAAGGACTATAGTTTGGAAGAGAAGAGAAATGTGTGTTAGTATTCAGGTTTTGAGGGGTAGGGTAACAGAGAAGTGAAATGAATAGAACACCTTTTCAGATGGAGTATTTTTGTAAGCGTGTATCGGACATAGGACATAGGAAGTCATTTCCACACAGGTTCTTCTTCAAGACTGGGATATACAGTTTACTTTATAGGACACATGAGAATTCTCTCAGCTTCTGTCCAACAACATGAATTCAAATGCCCACCTTGAATTTACTCTCTAAGCACAATTAGACTTTATACTTTCCAAGGAGAGGGTCTGATTAAGTCAGCTTGCACCATACAATATGGAACACCCCTATGGACAATGTTTTAATCAGCCTACATCAAGAGTAACTGGGCTGCCATGTGCTCAGTCCCAGGATCGGTGGGTCTTAACCAACAATGCAAATCAGAATTATCTGAGAAGTTTAAAGAAATTCATATGCCCAAAATGCTGTGCCATTCTGAGAATATAATTCAGAAAAATATACTGAAAAAGGCTCCAGGCTTGTTAATTTGAAAACAAATGATTTTGACTGTAAATCACTTCTGGTCAACCACCATAAAAATCATTGCCTCTTGCTTAGGCACCAGTGCTATGGTCTAGTCCATAAAAAAAACTTAGTGGTGAATTTTAGGAAAGCTTCATAATAAAGGCTTGCCAAAAATTATCTCTGCCTCCAAGTCAATTCACATGTTGTACCTTTCTTCCACCTATTATAAGAAAAATTTATTTGAAGATAATAAGATGAAATAATGCATACATATAAGGAAAAAATGACTGTGAATGTAAAATAATTATCTTGAAACTGGTATTACATTGTAATAAACATGAGTATGTTTATGCTTAACTAATTAAGAAAACATTTATCTACTATTAAATATCTTTAAAAGAAGTTTATGAACATAAAGTTTATCAGCCAGCACTACAACATTTTGTTGAGCTTGACTCTTCCCCCATTGATAGTCAAAGATGTAATGAGAGCCACAAATTAAAGTACATCTGACACAAAAATACTTCAGAGCAAATATCAGATATCACACAAGGGCTTCTTAGAAATTTATATTGTTCTCATTTTAAAAAATAATAGTGCTCTATGGTACTTGTCTTTTTTTTAAGCATAACTTTTTAGTTTTTAGAGCATTTTATAACTTTGAGCTGACTAATAAAGCTCAAAATTTAAATACACAAAACTATGTTCTCCTTTAGAACATAAAGAGATGACTTGCCTGAGATAGCAGTGAGTGTACCTCTGCTTCTCTTATATATATATATAAAATATATATAAAACCTACCCCATTATCCTCAGCTTTAGACCTGGCCCCATTTTAGGTCATCATTAAATACTCATTGAATTCTATTGAATAATTTCAAAAGAAAACTTTGAGCTAAAACAAATGCCTGACAGATAGCAGTCTGTAACAAAATGCATTTTGATTGAATGTACTAGTGTAAATTATTCTCCCTGAATAGTTTAAATGTACTCTTTAGTCATGTACAAAAATAATTTTAAGCATATTGTACTGCTTGGGATGTGCTATATACTGTTTTTATTTCATGACTTCAGAGCAAGCTAATAAATCAAAACTATGTGACTATTCTCCTCTGGCTAGAATTTTCTAGAGATAATGATAGAAATGATAGATTTAAAAGTAAAGAAGAATTGGCCTGTGGTGTCCTCACCATACTTAGCTGGTAGTCATTTGTTTCCTTTTGTTTTTCCTTGGGGTCATCCTCCCCACTTTTTCCTGCCCTGTTACATCAGTCTCAGAATATGTAAAGGTAACTTCATCCAAATTGCTTTGTTTATAATCTGCATACTCCAGAAAGAGATCTAAATGTTATGCTAATCATTTAGAGCCACATTTCTGTTTAATAAGGAAATTAGCAATTAGCATACAGTTACCTATTTGTGTGCGTAACTTATGTTTCCCTGTGTCTGATAATAAGCTGATGGTAAATTATTTTATAAATACATTTATGTTTTAGAAACTTGAGATCTAATTTGCTTGTTAATTCATTGAGAAACCTTATTGGGACTTTATATGCCAGGTACTGTTGTGAGTTTCTGCTTTTATAGAGCTTAAATACCCTCTCTAATGAGGGCAAGAAAGTAAATATTTACTAACAAGTGAATGGTACTGAAAAAGATGAGGAGAAAGGGAGAGAGCTCAGCCATTTAGGATAGGTTGAATAAAACCAGTACCTCTAAGAGTGTGACATTTGAATACAGATGTTCAAATGAACAATGCCTTTTTGTTCAGTCTAACAGACATTAACTGAGCAACTAGCAGGTACCAGGCATTGTATAGGTTTTGGGGGTTCAAAAATAAATAGGACATTCCCTATCTTGAAAGAATACATTATCTAGTAGGTAAGACATACATACATTTTGTCAATTACAATGTAATGTAGCCAGGGAAGAGGGATTCGAGGGAAAGGGAGAGAGAAGGGGAATTGCATGGATGGTGGAAGGAGAGAGACCCTCATTGTTGTACAAAATACATGTATGAAGATGTGAATTTGGTATCAACATATCTTGTATACAGTGGTATGATAAATTGTGGTATAAAGGTGTATTAAGAATTGTAATGCAAAAAATAATAATAATAAGAGCGCATGTAAAAAAAAATATAAATAAATAAATAAATAAGTAGAGCAGGTGGAGCCAGCCAAAAAAAAAAAAAAATAATAATAGAACTCTTCCCAGGAAATGACAGAAGTTTAACATGATCAGTTGCATCTGGAGTGTCATCACAGAGGGGCTTCTTGAGTAAGGTGAAGATGTATATGGGAGCCTCCTGGGCACACGAGGGTGTGGAGTGCTTAAAAGCATAGAGGATGGGAGGTAGGATGGAGGGTGGAGTGCTGCAGCTAAAGATTACAAAAGAATAAAGGAAAGCTGGAGAAGTGGGCAGAGTCAAGTGAGACCTGGCATAGCTCAGTAAGTTGCTGCTTTCTACTTACTATTTCCCACTTTATGGTTTGGCCTTCAATTATGTAGTTCAAATACAACTTAAAAATAGGATGTTGTAGCTAGACACCTTATTGCATGCTCTTAATCCCAGTGGCTCAGAAGGCTGAGGCAGGAGGATTGCAAGTTCGAGGGCAGCCTTAGCAATTTAGCAGTACCCTTTCTCAAAATAAAAAAACAAAAAGGGCTGGGGATATAGCTCAGTGATAAAGCACCCCTGGGTTCAATTTCCACTACCCCCACCAGAAAAAAAATGCATGTGGTGCTCTGTGTTAATATTCTGTGTGTATGCATATATATGTATATACTCATAAAGCACATGGCTGGACTTGCCTCTTTCCCATGACAGATGCTTTTGATATATGCAAATAATATAATGAAATATGTGTGTATGTATTTTTGTTTTTTCTTTTAGGCAAATCAATATTATGTAGCAAAGAAGTCCCAGCACAAGACTTAAGGAAACTCTGTGAGAGACTCAGGGGTCGAGATTCTAACACTTCCAGATTAACAAGTGATAGTCAAGGATGTATGTATGACCCATCCTTTTCAGAGAAGACTGACCAGAAAGCTTCTTACATCATACAAACATACCAGGCACAACACTTAGGGAATTCATTATGTAAAAGGGATAATAATGGCTGTGGCAGTAGTTGTGATGAATGTAATACCAATTTAGAAGGCTGGGATGAGGTACCTGATGAAGCTTATGACCTGCTTGATAAACTTCTAGACTTAAATCCAGCTTCCAGAATAACAGCAGAAGAAGCTTTGTTACATCCATTTTTTAAAGATATGAGCTTGTGATGGTGGTATTTCATTTAATGTTACTGTTGTGTATTGTGAGGTGAAGAGTTTTTGTAATAGCTGTATGTTCTTGTTGATACCAGAATAGGGTAAATAATTTATTTTAAAATGTTATTATCTGCTCTCATGACAGGTCATAAAATAGAGATTAAGATTACTCTAACATATCTGGGAGAATTTTTTGGACAGATAGCATAATCTTTGAGTTAAATCAATACAAGTAAAATCAGACCTTTAGTTTCTCTAAAATTTTTCACTGCCATATGCAAAAAAAAAAAAAAAAAGAGTAGTTTTAGCCTAGCACATGCGTTCAAGGTGAAAGTATTAAAATTAATGGGTGTGATAGGGATCAAATGAGTCAAAAGACTTAGTTTACTGATTCCTTAAGAGTATAAGCTCTGTCCTTTTGAAAAGTTCAAAATGGTGCTAGAACTCTTAACAGTTTTATAGATAAAGATAATTTCCTTTCTTAGAGGATATCTTTTATGAACAGTAAGACAGTAAGGAAGTGTTGGTCGTGGGGCAAAATATCACTTAAAATTGAATTTGTCCATTTAAAAAAAGTATTTCATGAACACATTTTTGTGTAAATTGTGTTATTTATTTTTCTTTCTTTGTCCTCACCTAACATAGTCACTTTGGAAATCATATGGCATTTACCATAAAGTTTCTGGGTGTTGTATTAAATGTTTTATGTTCAGTTGGGAACTTAAAAGTAATAATATACACATTGGTTGATAAGGGAAAGCCTTTAGGACTAAGGTGAGTATTAATAGTCTAAAATGCTTATCCTTTTCTCTTTTGAATGTGTATGTTTTTCTTTTTCTTTCTTTCTTTTTTTTTTTTTTTTTTTTTTTTTACATCATCTTAATATTATTAGGTAGCTGCCCAAAGGAAAAATAAATACAGAATTGAAAATATTACTGGAGATTTTTCCTCTATCTAGAGCCCTCCAGATTTCTATACCCTGTTTTAACTAAGTTGGTCTTATTTAGTGAAGAATGATTATTGGAGTTTTAGGTGGATTGGGAAAAGAGATAATGAAGGAGGCAAAGTGGGAAGGGACCTAAGATAGAAGTTTATATATTATTTACATTCCAAAATGATATGTAGAGCATGTAGCATGATGTGTACAGCATCACAAACTTCCTATGGGAAATAAGTCTGGAGGAGTAGATCTGAGATTAATAAATTATAAAAACAGATTAGGGACAGATATTTACTTCATTATTTTGAGCATTGACAGGTCAGTATAGCTACCTAATCAGATACTTGGTAAATGTAGATAATTGTTTGTGTGTGCGTGTGTGTGTTTGTGTGTGTACACTATTTTATATATATGTATATATATGTATACACCATGGCTTTTGATCTGCTGTCTTATGCTATAATCCTTTTTGAATTTGAATGTTTAATAAAGCTATCCTTTTGTATTTTTATATCAGACTGATTTTAAAAATGATTGTTTAAGCCAGTCTTGTATGGCATGTGCCTACTTTGGGGACAAGGCAATAGGATCACTTTAGTCCAAGAATTTGGGCTATCATGAACAATATAGCAATACCCCTTCTCTTAGAAGAAAGGGAGGAAAATGCCAAAAAAAATTTGACTACTGGGAGTAATTTTATTCTGAGATTAATGAAACATCTCTTTTAAGCAAATAGTGGATAGTAGGTAAACAAATACTGACCTGGCTCAAATGTAATATATGATTTATTGATTTTTTAATTAAAAAGCTGCTAATTGACTTAATTTGTAGGATATTTATCACAAATTATAAAACAGTAAACCTCAGTAACCAAAGTGAAATCTTAGCTAAGATTTTTGACTCACATATCCTCAGAAAATTAAGAGGAATAAAAAATTAACTACCCAGAAGAACAAGGGAGGAAGACATTTTTTAAGAAAGTTTAGAATTCAGAGCTGTTGTTTTAATTTTCTGTTGGTACAGACTTTGTTGATATTCAAGGAGGGAGGTAAAAGATCTTTTTAAAAATATCTAATATTACAAATTTGCTCCTGGTATATTTCAGTTCCACTGGAGAATGTTGCCTCAGTTTGGCAAACACATTCCCAATGTGCTGGATAAAACTAATAAGGGACTTCCGTATACCTATTCTTGCAGTTTCTAAGCCTTCCGGATACCATTTTATTTTATTTTTTTTAATTTTTTTTATTGGTTGTTCAAAACATTATAAAGCTCTTGACATATCATATTTCATACATTAGATTCAAGTTGGTTATGAACTCCCAATTTTACCCCAAATACAGATTGCAGAATCACATCGGTTACACATCCACATTTTTACATAATGCCCTATTAGTAACTGTTGTATTCTGCTACCTTTCCTATCCTCTACCATCCCCCCTCCCTCCCCTCCCATCTTCTCTCTCTACCCCATCCACTGTAATTCATACCGGATACCATTTTATAATGGCAGTTACCTCCCTCATATATTTTAATCAGACAAAATAGTCATTTCTGGAGAAAGATTAAGAAGGTAATGAGTTAATGCCATTTCCTATTATTATAGAAGTTCCTGGAATATTCAGCTATTTTTCATTGTCAGCCTTTTAAAATTCTTACTAGTCAGACTCTTGAGATAAAACCGTTAAGGGTGTTTTCATTTATAATGGTTAGACATTGGAACTGTTAGTATAACAAGCTACAAGTATTGGTTTTTGAAACAGGCTGCAGCTCTCTAGCATTTTTAATGAAACTTTTCCATATAAGGAGATGATTATGGTTGTCTTAATGATCTAAATAAAAATGTGGCTTAAGATGGTTGTTCCAAAGAATTAAATTTAGTTTATTTCAAAATCTGAACAAAAGTCAACAAGTAATGTTAATATTTTAGTTTCTGGCATCAGTATTTTAGGGACAGAATTGTGGTACAGATGTCAGGGTATTGATTGCATAAAAGCTTAAAACTCACAAAACTTGCTGGCTTAGGCTTAGTAATTTCTGTTGTTTATGTAATTTCAGCCCTGCACGTCACCAAAAAGTTATTTATCTTAAGAAACTGGCCAAATTCGGCGGGTAATGCTGTCTGCCAGTGTCTGCAGATGTATTGTTTCCGCCTACATTGGTGCATGTTGTCTTTGGTCTTTAAAGAACACGGTATCTAACACCAGACATTGTCAACTCTCTCCTCAAATTCTTTTTTTCTATATTCTTAGAACTGATGCTGTCATTTCCTAATTTTGTCAAATTATGTGTTAAACTCCTTCCTTGAAAGGTCAACATTATCCACCATGTACCAAATAAGTAATCAGAATTAGTTAATGCTGGGTCAAATTACAGCAAGGTTTTCAACAGTGTAACCTCAAAAGCCAGTAGTAAGGCAAGCATTTAATAAATAATGATGTTTTAGATATATAATCTAAAGTTAAAAAGCATGATCTTAGAAGAGCAATTTGAATTGGGTGAGAAAATTCTAAAAATAAAGTCCAGAAAAGAAATTGCAACTTAATTTAAGAGTTTAATTTGACCTGCTAATTTTTTTCATAGAAGAGAATGAACTAAAAGGATAAAATTATCCTTGACCTCTGTTTTGAGTGCTTAAAACATTTAACAATTTATAGAAAAGAATTCAAAAGGATGAGTTTTTTAAAAAAAAAGTCAAAAGATGGTATGTGTGGGGGCTGGGGGGTAGCTCAGTGCTAGGGCACTTGCCTAGTATGCATGAGGCCCTGGGTTTAGTTCTCAGCACCACAAAAAAAGAAAACAAAGAAACAACAACAACAACAACAAAAGTTGTTGTTTTTAAATAAGGCAAGAAAGGTGACTAGAAAACAGATGTGAATGATTTAGAATTTCTATTTAAGTAGGCCCCAAGTGCAAATATATTTTTTAGTTTAACACTTGAGGTCCTTGCCATTAAGCAGATTCCATCTTGGACCTTACTGAAGCAATTCTTTAAGAAAAGTACCAGGTTTAGAACTAGGAAATTTAATTCTAACACAAAGGAAAATAAGGAATAAGTAACTTGTAGATTCATCTCTAGTTCCAAACTTCCAAAATGCCAATGCCAGTCTAGTAGGAAACTAAGAAGATGGATCAAGGGATGGATTTCTGACATCCTGATATCAGTAAATACTGAACACTTGGGCTAGTTGCACAAATCAGAAAATTAAAGAACCATCGGATGATTTCATCCTAATCAGAAGTTCTGCATATGTTCCTTATCTACATTCTATTGATGGTGTGTTTTTGTATGTGTATTTAATTATGTATTTGCCCTTTGTGTGAATTCCTTCTGTAACTTTTCTGAGACTGTAGCATATGATCTAGAAATTACTTCCAACTAGGACAAGACAAAGAAATCAGAAACAGATGTATGCCTCTGTGGCCTCACATTGTTGTTATTTTATCTCTGTCCTTAAGAAAGAGGAGCAGGGGCCTGGGGAATCCAGTTACTTCTAAAGCTCTCTAGACACTCATTTTTTTACCATGTAGAAATTTCTGCATTTCTTCTGGCATGTTGCTGATCACTATCTTCCTGTACCCAAAAGCTCTGATTAAAAACAAAACCAATCACACTATGCATATGAGTAACTTTTAGCAAGCATAACCATAGCTCCTTTATTTTTTAAATTATTTTACTGAAGTAAAATGGAACCCACTGGCACTCTAATTATGAGCTACATGCCAGTCCTCTTTATTTTATTTGGATACAGAGTCTCACTAAGTTACTGAGGTAGCCCTCAATTGATTTTGCCGCCTCAGTCACTGGGATTATAGGCATGTGCCACCAACCTCAGCACCACATACACTTTCCATTAAATGAATACCTGGTGTTCTGTGAGTACCTTTCTTTGATCTTGATTTATTTTAAAACTCCGCAGGTAAATGATCACATAAAAATTTTAAACTTCACAAAAAGTAAACATTACTTTTAAAAAAATTTTAATTAGTTATTGATGGACCTTTATTCATTTATTTTTTATATGTGGTGCTGAGAATTGAACCCAGTGCCTCACACATGCTAGGCAAGTGTGTTACCACTGAGCCACAACCCCAGCCTGTAAACATGAGTTTTATGTTTAAAAAAATTAAAAACAACAGCGTACATCTCTGTTATATATTATGAGAAAATATCTTTCTTGTTCTCCCCTATAAGTTGTGACTAGTGCCTGGCATTTATTGAGTTGGGTGCTCAATAAATATTAGTCAAGTGAATGCTTTTAAGTTACATTTAATTAATTTGCTTTCTTGGCAAAATACTAAGCCAAAGTCGTCTTTGAACTTTGTAGTTGCCATTATCTCTAATGTTTGTCCTTCCAATCTGTGTATCCCAAATGCTTTCATTCTTATCGGGCCACCAGAAATTCACTGCCTTCTACAAAACCTTCCCTGATCAGTCCAAATATCATTTCCTTGACTTCCTGTACATAAATTTAAGAAGTTAAGGTCTCTAACAACACTTTAAAGTCTCCTATTCAGTCAAAATTTTTGGGTTAACTAGGAACCTGACCCCGTAGTTCCAAGAATACTACCAGTCTAAAAATACACCCTTTAATTCTTAAGCATCCGAAGGCTTAGCCTGTTTCCCTTGGTGATCCCTCCTAAGGCTTCTCAGCTGCCCCATCCCCCTCCTATCTATCTAGTAATTCCTCTGTTCCATCTTGGTGCTCTTTCCATTGGGTGGACATTTTATCTATAACCCTTCATATCCTTGTACAAGAGGCGAGTAAGCAAAAAATTTCATAATTATTATAGTCATGTTCTTCACTCCTATTTCTGTGCCAAACACTATAACAATAAAAAATTTGTTTTAAGGACTCACAAATAAGTTATATCATGGGAAAGCATAATGTGCACACTTGATTTTGCTGATATAATTCATCTTCATACATACGGGATCCTATTTATCCTGGATTTTTCTGAAATAGATTTAATTCCAAAAACTTATGTGTTCTGGGAATTCCAGCATTTCTACTTCCAAATTGCATTTCTGACATTAAACCAAAAGTACTATGAAATTGTTAGAAATGCATTCCAGTTTTTTAGCTTTGATAATATGTCCCTTGTAATGTGGCCTCTGAGGCTAACTCTGCTTTGGGGGACTAACTGACATGTTTATTTCTAAGATTTTTCCAATGTCTTTGAGCATCACATGGGGACTTCAGTAATTTCTCTGAGGTATACATTTAAAAGTATAAATGTATTTTAAAGTATAAATGTCACACACAACTGGGGAGCATTTTCATGCCTCCTGCTTCATCTTTTAATGATTAAAAAATAAACCCTGACTGCAGGTAGCATAACATGAAGCACTCAGCCAAGACTGGCTCTTTCTTAAACTGAATCTCAGTTTCTTCAGCTGCAAAATGGGGTACATGCACCTGCTATTTGTAGGATTGTATGAGACTATGCAGGATTATATGTAGGATTGTATGAGTATAGTGTTGGTACAAGTACATAACTGTTTCCCTTCCCCTAGCTTCCTTCATCTTTTCATACAGGAGAGCATTGCCTGAGAATGTAGTTACATACATCAGGGCTTTTATACCATTGAGTGGAAATGTCACCATCTGAGATACCATGATTCTAAAAACTATAGTAGTGATTTTCTGTGCATTGTGATGTTCTCTCTGCCCACCAGATGGCAGAAATTCCTTTGGCATGTTTTGCAAGGTATGTAGACATCTTTTGACTGGTATATCAATAAGGCTTCTAAAAGGAAAAAAAAAAAATGAATAAACTGGCCCCTGCACATTTGAAACAAATGTTTTCAGGCATAGGGGTAGCTAGTGGTTATTGACTACCCCCTCATCTTTTCCAAACTTTTCATCTCTTTTGTTCCTTCTCTTCTAGTATTTTGCATGTCCTGTTTTGCTCTGCCTAGAGCACTTTCCCCTTAGTTGCAGACTTCCTCACTTGGCTGACTATTCCATCCTTCAGGTCTTAATTCAGGCATCACTGCAATCAGTAAGACTTCCCTGACCTCTCATTCTGAGTCCAGGTGACTGTCTCTATCCTGCTCCTTAGCATCCTGTTCCTCATTAAGTAAGTACCCTGCTCAAATGAGCCTCCCAGTTATCTCTCCTTCTGGCACCTAAATAGTGCTTGGCACAGGTAGACACAACCCTGTGGAATGGATGGCTGCTTCCATAGGACCTTAGTCACCTTTGATCCTTCCTATTATGACACTTAACATATTATCATTCCCTCTTGTCTGTATTACCCACTAGATTGTGAGCTCCGTGACAAGACTTATCTAGTTCATGCACATTGTATCTCCAGTGCCTGACACATCATCAGGCTTCCATGAATATTCATTTAAAAATAAGCACGTATATAGCTATGCTATATGCATATACACAGCATACCTGCAGCAAACATAATCTTTGTTGGAGATGAGTGAGGAGAAATGATAGCAGGACTCTATACCTGTTATCAGTCTGTCTTTGCTACAGCAGCATCTATATGCAGAGTCAGCCAGAGAAACTTCTGATAGCAATTTCACTAAGTTTTATGTTGGCCTAAATTTTCAGTGAGTGAATTTAGAATTCATGTCAAACTTTGTAGGAGGTTAAATATAGTTTGCAGAGCAAGTTTGGAGAGGCCATTGAACATTTAAAGAGAGAGAAGATATGTTTGCAGTCTGGTGGCCAAACAGATGCAGTGATATAAAAAATATGCAGTAGGACAGCCTTTATTGATTTAGGTAGTTAACTAGAAATGAAGCTGAAGCTGGGCACAGCAACATGTGTCAGTAATACCAGCTACTCCAAATGCTGAGGCAGGTGGATCCAATTTCAAGTCCAGCCTCAGCAACTCAGTGAGACCCTTTCTCAAAATAAAAATTAAAAAGGAGTAGGATGTAACTTAAATACCCAGTATCACAAAAAGAAAAAAAAATGAGGTGGAGGTGCAACATTTAAGGGAAAAAAAAAAAAGACTTGCTACATGGGAAGTGCTCTTGGTGTTGAGCATCAAATGATTCTCATGAGGCCTTCTCTGCTCTGTGAAGGCTTCAGGATAAAGGTAGAAACTGGCTCTAGCCAAGAAGGGCCTTGGTCACTTCCATTTATTTTTTTTTTAAGGATCTCAATGTGAGATATATAGATAGATATTTTTAATGACAAGATGACAAAGCAAGTTCACAATTTTTAATATTTTTATTTAACAGTACACTTAACATAATTTACAGTGAATTTATGTATCAAGTTGAGCCACATGAAATTGTTTCCATTCAGCTATTTTTCAACTCAGCAGTGGAGGCTGAACATTAGGCTAAAAGAAACTAAGTTCTAAAGATGAGACATACATATGTATTAAGAACGAGGAGATGTCTGCCATACCTTTTAAGTTGTAATTTACAAGTACAAATACTGGAGGCTTCCCTATCTGTAGGTTCACAAGTCAAAGAAAATGCAGCAGTAACTGAAGCATAGTGGACCTGTAGAAAGATTAACTGATTTTCTCCCTTAATCAACAGATTATCTTTCTGCTGTTAAAGGTGAGAGGGTTCTGTTGCCCTCACTTTCCCCCACTTCAACAGTAGAAATAATGCAGATAATGTACCTCTTCCCTGCATAATTTCCTTTTTCAGCTTTCCCTCTCCCTGTGTTCTTCATGGCCCATCTCCTCTTGTGCCTCTGGAGTAAGTGAAGAAGCTTTTGCATTTTTCCACCCCCATATCAAATTTTTAACTTGAGGGCTGGGGATGTGGCTCAAGCGGTAGCGCGCTCGCCTGGCATGTGTGCGGCCCGGGTTCGATCCTCAGCACCACGTACAAACAAACATGTTGTGTCCGCCGAAAACTAAAAAAAATAAATAAATATTTAAAAAAAAAAATTTTAACTTGATCTTTGACTTTGAGAAGTTGTGAGATATACCTTGCTGCTTTCAATAAAGAAGATCATTTTGATAATACCAATGAGTTTAAGATTGTTAAATTCTTCACGCTCTCTCATCACTACAATGTGAGATGGATCCAAATATGTTGCAACAACGTGGCCTTGGGGCTGCACTTGGTTATGAAATGTTGTGGCAAACTCTCCTTGTATCGTAATGTTATTGGCTAAGAACTCTATGCTTAACCCTATCATCAAGCATTCTAAAATACTTTATCCTTGCTGTGCTCAAAGACTTTCAGAAATTTCTCCTTGATGGAGCATCTGAAATCTTCATAGAAGTATAGGCAAGACTCTTGGTAATTTCTTTTTTTCCCCAGATACAGTGTTTATTTAGTCATCTGAGTAGGGGCTGACCCCAGAGCTTCCCTAATTACAGTCAAGGGGTGGCAGGTGTTTAAATTGGCATCTGGCTGCAGTAGGTGGAAAGAAGAACATTGAGTTCCTTTCCACATAGAGTCATGTATAGTTTTTCAGCATAAGATGAAGTTTCAATAAGAAGGAAAATCTGGACTTTAGCTTTTCGGTTTTTCTCTGGATGTAGACTTTAGGGAATTTGTTCATATTGTAAAACCTCGTAGTATTCTTTTAGGAGCATGACTTTTAGTAACATCACTTCCTTTACCCTGCCTGCCTTTATCCTGGTTTGCATGCCTATCTTATCCTTGAACAGTTGCCAGGTCTTAACTAATTTTCAGAGCCCAATTTCATCACTTTCTCCACACAGTATCTAGCTAGTTTTTTGTATAGAATTGTGTCCAGTGACTATTTATTCAACTGTTAAAATTGCTTTGCTTTGGAGCTGTTTTAATCTGTCTACTGCCCAACTGGGTGTAGAAGACTTAAGTGTTTGCTACATTAGGAAGTTGTAAGAGACTTGAATTGGGGTGTACGCCCAGGTGTCAACCATTCCATTTTCTTTGGGAAATTCTAATACATAAGCATAGTACTCCACTGATCACATTGGTGTTCTGGGACCCTTCCCTACCTCTCAAACACATCTTACTATAGCTCATTGATCTAGGGATTACATCTAATTGGCTGGATGCCTCAAAATGTCACTTCCAGATATTTGAAACTTTAAGGAGAGTAGGTTTGATTTGAGTCCTATTTAAGACAGATCATGAAGGGAAATTCAGAGACTCATCACTTGTTCCCACTTCACCTGAGGTCCGTTCCTTCAGCTCTTTTTCAATTCTGTGAGCTTCCCCATCATCCTTCCAGGAAATCCCTTTTGTGCTCAAGCTGATTAAAGTCTACTTCTGTTGCACACATTCAGAGGATCTGAGCCAATGCAATGATTGAGAAGGTTGCAAAGAAAGCCTGTGAGGCTCCAAGGCCTGACATTGCCTTCAACTTGCCATGTGGCATACAATAGTCACTAACTTGTAATTCACATACTCATCTTCATTACCGGGGTTTTAAGACAATGCTTGTGAGAATACACTGAAGAATGGATAGAATTATAAAGTGCAGTAGTCGCAAAGGAAGTTTATTTGAAAATGAGGAAATATAGACATCGGAAAGCAGGGTCCTGTTTGGGGAACAGAGGACTACTTCTGGAGGATAGAGTTCCTTATATTAAAATATAGGTATTTATAATATTATATAACAAGGTCAACAGAGAGATGGCTGTTAATTTATACTCACAGATCCCAAGAGGAGGCATGACATATTGCAAGGGGCCACAGAGGGAAGCACTAATGAGACAAAAGGAGCAAAAGAAAATAAGGGCAGAAGCCTTGATGGTGATTTCTGTGGGAAGGATCAGACAAAGAGGAGTTAACAGTTCAGGATTGGCTAGTTTTGATGACTTCAACCAATTTAGGGGAATAGGGATTATCCCTAGTTACCTGTTAACTGGCCCTTGGATGATTAGAGCAGGGGACTAGTGACCATGGGTGCAAAGGACCCATAGATTAGGTGTTGGGGAAAGTGGGGTGGGTTGTTCTGCATTTGAAAGGTATGTCCAGGGCTAGCAGTTTACTATCTCTAAGCATTGGCTAGCCCTGGATGGGTGTGTTGGGGGCGGGGGGGGGGGGTTCCCTCCAGAGTCAATTCAGATGTCAAAGTATCAAAACATAAAAAGTTAAAATCATGGTTAATAAATCACATAAGATAGTTTCAGGAAAGAAGGAAGGAATTGGATGTAGATCATAAGGAGCTTGTGTTTCATTATGCAAATGATATTTTGCAGCAACCCAAAGGATTTTGAGCAGGGGAATGGTAAGAGTTATATATTAGGAATACTACCCTGATGTCTTTAGTCAGGAAAAGGTAGAATTTAAGGATCAGATCAGTGGGACCTATAATTAACTGGATATGGGGTTGATGGAAATGTGGGAATAAAAACTAACTTGAATGTTTTAAGCCTTTGTGACTGGAGGATGATACTGCTATTAATGTATGCAGGTGTCTGAGGAGAAGGCACTTCCAATATGAGTCTAAGAAGATAACTGGGCAGAAATGATGAACTGGGTTTCAGAAATGTTGATATGATCATATCTAACAGGCAGTTCTTGTTAATTGTTGCCTTGTGTGATATCTGGCATTTTGTGTTTTTGAATTCCCCAACTATGTCAGAAGAACCCTAAAGTACTTGTGTCTCTTCTTTGTCCCTCCCCAATATCTAACACAGACCCTCATTCCTCTGGTTCTTGTCCTTTTGGAGCTTAACCCAGGCTTTTATCATAGGGCACAGCCACCAAGACTTGACCATATGATGATGAAATAGTCTAGGCTCTCTTACTGCTTTAGCAGAGATCTAAAAGTACACAGGAGTACACACCCAGGACATGCATAAGAGATTTAATAAGCCATGATTACCTTATCAGTAAATAAAGGGGTGAGTGGGCTGGACTTCCTTCCTTTCTCTCCCTCCCTCCCCCCCTCCTCCCTCCTTCCCTCCCCCCCCCAGGGGCACTTTACCACTAAGCTACATCTCCAGACCTATTCTTATTATTTTTGTACCAGGAATAGAACCCAGGGGCACTTAATTACTGAGCTATATCCCCAACCTTTTTTTAAAAATTTTTTAAATTTTAAGACAGGGTCTTGCTAAGTTGCTGAGACTGGCTTTGAAATTGTGATGCTCCTGCTTCAGCCTCCTGAAGTTGCTGGAATTACAGGTATGTACCACTACATCTGGCAATAAAGGGCCTTTCTAAATGTTCTCTAAGAACATTTTCTGGTGCTAAGTTCTGTGAATCATTTTTGAGACTTTTTTATATTAAAAAGCTACCTAGTGGATCAGGGATAGTGTTTATCCTTGTTTTGTCAATCAACTTTAGGTCAGCCTCTTTGTCATAACTCCTACTAGACCTTGTTAATCTGAGAAGCAGTCAATTCTAAAGGTGTTAGAGCCTCCCTATTGCTTTCCCTGTTCTCTTATTCTTGGCTTCTCTTTATGCCCAAGGTAAGGACACTCCTCACACACACATAGTTGGTTCATCTGTAGGGGTGAAAGTGTTCTAATACATGCTTTAAATATAATGTGGATGTCAATCGACCAATGAACCAAATCTGGATTTCTCTGGAGTATTCTAATTCTACTACAAGAACATGGATGAGTGGGGTATCAGTGGTAAAAAAAGTAAACATGCATGCAAAATGCAAAAGGTCATGATGAAAAAGAAAACAGCCAGGAGAAAAGGAAGTCATAATTATTAAAGGTCTTTCATACATGGCTCTCTACTGGATTCCTTCAGTCCTCCCACAGGGCTTTAAACTTGCAAAAAGCAAAAGATTTATATTATCTGAAGAGAAACTAGAGTATGTGCCTTTTGAACTTGTAAATACATATACAATATGTCTCTTCCCATTAGATTGTATGCCCCCATGAAGACTGGGATTATACAATGTCTTTTTTTTTTAAAGAGAGAGAGAGAATTTTAATATTTATTTTTTAGTTTTCGGCAGACACAACATCTTTCTTTGTATGTGGTGCTGAGGATCGAACCCGGGCTGCACGCATGCCAGGCGAGTGCACTACCGCTTGAGCCACATCCCCAGCCCATACAATGTCTTTCTTGTTCATATTTCTATTCTGGTTCCTCACAGAGTTCTAGGCAAATAGTAGCTGCTGGGCAAATATTACATGAATGAGTGAATAAATACATTTAAACTTGATAGTGATGAAAAGTAATACTATTTCCATTTTACAGATGTTGAGGCATAGAGGGACTTAGTGACTCACCTCTGATCACATAGCTAAAAAGTTGAGGAATCTGAAGATTGAGGGTGGGTGCCTGAAGTTAGGCTCTTTCTATTTCCCTGAGCATGTCCCTCCTGAAAACTGCCCCAAGCAAGTGTCACAACCACATTCTATGTCTTTGTAACAGAAATGGACCACACCCTACTTGAAATAGTATCAGGGAATCATAGAATGGAAGAACAACTAAGAAACTGGAGAAGAGCTTGGGTTCAAGTAGTAGAAGTAAAAGTTGAGCAAAGCCCATACTGGGCATCCAAAAAGGAAAAGAAAAGCAAATGTCCATTGCAAGTTGTGGCATCCTAAGCCAGAAATGAGTCATCCCCTCAAGAGGCTATGCCCCTCTCCTCCCCCAGGAGGTCTTAATGGAGGAGAAGAGGGGCAGATGAAGCAGTCTATCACAATGCCATCTTTGAATGCCAGATGGACTTTTCTTTAGAAGTTTCTTGAGTGTTGAAAGTGAGAACTCACATGTCTCCCAATCCACCCCACACACTCCACCAGTCTGGTTTTTATTTTTATTTTTTTCTGTTGCTTCTGTTGTTGTTCACACTTTCCTGTAGGGTCATTTCAAATTCCTATTTCCTGATGACACAACATCCTTCTGTAATCAGCTGGCAGCGGGTACAGCCTGCGAAAACTTCAGGTAGCAGCCCTGCCTGGCACCATTTTCAGCAGCATCCTGTTCACAACTTTCCAGTTTGACTCCAAATGCCAATTTTGGTTTGTGAAAATTTCCATGGCCTCCTGCTAGGCTACTCTCTACATATTCCAGCTTATAGCACAGTGATCTCTTGGGCTGGGCCCCAGCCCCCATCCTGTGCTCTGTGCTATCATTACTTCACAGAGGACGTTTTTTTTTTTTTTTTGGTACTGGGGATTGAACTCAGGGACACTGGACCACTGAGTCACATCTCCAGCCCTATTTTTTATTTTATTTAGAGACGGGGTCTTGCTGAGTTGCTTAGCACCTCACTTTTGCTGAGGCTGGCTTTGAACTTGCGATCCTCCTGCCTCAACCTCCCGAGCCGCTGGGATTACAGGCACGCACCACCAAGCCCAGCCTGACACTTTTAACATTGGTAATGAGCAGTGACTTCAGACATAGCCCAACAACCCCACTTGGGAGGAGGGACATACTGGAGGAACCCAGAGAGGGTAAGGAACTCTGTTATAGTTATATGTTCCAATTGTGACAGAACCAGGACTTGGAAACCAAGGCTTTAAGTCCACTACCCCAGGCTTCTTCATGAAAAAAGGCTGCTAAATTAGGAAGGTGAGGTTCTTGCAATTCTGCTACAGTATGCCAAAGAGTCTACAATTCTAGAGTTACAAGGAGGCCCTGCATTTTCTGTTGGAATAATTGATTCAGGATTTTCCCTTAGCAGCCTCCTCTGTTGTCGGGCTCTGGGCTAAGCATTTACTGATCTTCAATGCTCCCTACTACTTTAGGGTTTACTATTAGCCTTATTACGCAACTATAGATCAACTTATGAACAATTGCAATTCAAATCTTAATATTGAATCTTCCAATCCATGAACTTGGCATAACACTCCATTTTTAAAAGATCTTTCAATTCTCTTTCAATGTGTTGGTCTTGTACTTCTTTTGTTAAAATTATTCACATATTTTTCTTGTTATTATGCATGGAAATATTTTCATAGCTTAGTCTTCCCATTGTTTTTTAATAGTGTATTCTGAAACTTTTCTAAACTTATCACTTCTAGTATATTCTCTCAGATTCCTTAGGCTTTTCTACATATAAGATCATGTTGCCGGCAAAGTAAGGAAAAGGATTACTTCTTCCCCTCCAATGTGCATGTCTTCAATGTCTTTTTCTTGCCCTGTGGTACTGGTTAGGATCTTGCATGTAAAGCTGAATAGCAGCAGTAAGAGTGAACATTCTTGTCCTTTTGACAGATCCTGGTTGCTGTCTTTTCAAAATGAATCTTGGTGACTCTTCCAGAAAGGAGGTAGTAAAGCCTTTCTGCTGAATTAAGGAGTATCTTCATCATCTCCTCCTGCCTTCTTGCCTTGAAGATGTATGAAATGTGGATTTCTCATAAAGGACAAATGACATCCATATTTCTCTCTCAAAGGTCCCTCTGGAACAGCTTCATCCTTTCAGCAGCAGAGGTTTAATATGTGAAAGGAGTTTAACACCTTTCTTTTTTGGCCCCCTCCAGGGATTCAGTGAGTATGTTAGTCAGCTTTCCATCACTATGACAAAATACATGAGAAAAATCAACTTAAAGGATAATGATTTTTTTTTTTTTTTTTGACTCATGGTTTCAGGAGTTTCAGTCCAAGGTCACTTGGCTGTGTTGTTTTGGGGTCTCTGGTAAGGCAGAACATGATGGTGGAAGGTCCTGGTAAAGGAAAGCTGTCATCTCATGGCGGCCAGACAACAAAAAGAAAAGGGACCCAGGGACAAGATGTAGCCTTCAAGGGTAGGCCCCCCAGTGACCTGCTTCTTCCAACTAGGCCCCTACTCCTGAAGTTCCCACTACTTCCCAATAGTGCCACCAGCTGGGTATCAAGCCTTCAACATATGAGCCTTTGGGGACATTCCAGATTCAAACTGTAACAGTGAAGGAAAAATGAAAATTATGGTGCTTAGAACTCTGATGCAAGATCTCGCTAAATTCCAGAAGGAACTAGGATGATGCTCACAAGAACCTGACAGCTGAGAGCCTCCTAGGCACTGCGGGATGCTCTGATGTGCTCCCTGCTATATTCCAGCTGCCTGTGCTTTCTTCTCTCCCATGCTCTTCAGAGCACCTACTAACTCCAAACAGACTGATCCCGCCAAAGCCCCTAAGCCCCATGCTCATCTTAGGGTCTCTGGTTATGCTATCCCTTCCCTCTTGGAATGCCTTCCCACTTTCTTCTGCTTGTCCCTTTCTTGAATCTTCTTCTAAAATCTGATCAATCTGGACCCCAGAAATTTCTTCATCTCTCCACATCTGTAGTCTGACTGCCACTCAACTTAGTACATGATTACAGCAGGTTTGTGCTGTGTAGCTCATAAAGTTTTTCCTAACCACTTGGATATAGGAAATTTCACATTTATTTTTGTCTGAATCATGATCTCTAGCTCAACCCACCAACACTGATGAGAAATCTAGAATCAGCAACTAAAAGGAATGTCTCCTTCTTTCTGAGGTTCTTGCAGTGGCTCTGGGGGCAGGTCTTCAGTATCCTTTATCGCTGATAAGTTAACTATTCACTATGTCCCAAGCCTCTTAGGCAGGTTTTGAGAGCACAGTGCAACCTTTCAGTAAATCCTTGTCAAGTTACTACCTCTAACTTGTTTTTGTGTACCCCACCCCACCCGACTCTGGCACAGAGAAGTCTCCCTGATCCCCTTGACACTCTACAGAAAACCTGAAGGTGACCACACAAGAGGACTAGCCTTGCCCACACAGTCACAGACATGGGTGGACCCATCACAGCTGGAGAGAGCAGGTGTGAAGTGAGTGACTAAGGGGGTGCAGCTGGAACATGTGGTCCCCAGGCCATGGGGGGCAGCCAGACCCCATTTAGGCACTTCCTCCCTTCCTGAGGTGGCCCTGAGGTCCCGGGCAACCCTACCCATGACCCTGGAGCCTGTCATTGTCTCATGGTTCAAGTTCTTTCTGCCTGGAGAGTGCGTGCCTGTTTGGCCACTTTGCCAGGGTTTCCATCACATGCTAAGGATCGTGAATTATAAAAGTCGCTTTTCTCCAGTCAATTTAAGCCAGTCTGGCATGAGTCCCTTATTCTCCTTTGTCAACGAGGCAAAGACTCAGTTGTTCATCCAGCTTTGTGTCTTGCAATGAAGCAACCCTTTCCCTGCCCTTCCTTTCTCCCTTAGAAGCCCTGATTCTGGCTTTTTCTTGACCCTGCTCTGAAGTGTGTGGAAAATCTGCTTCAGTGCAGTTCCCCAGTAGTTGGTTTCTCCTCACTTCCACCTTTTCCTCCTGTCTGTGTGGGACCATCCAGGGATGAGAGTAGGAATAGGGTTTGTAACTGGCAGCTCATTGATGGGTGTTATTTTGATGCTGAGCAAGAATGACTAAACTAACACTCCATGGAGAGGCCTCTGTAGCCAGGGGCAAGACTTGTAGCTGGTGCAGGACTTACAGCAGGAGGGCAGGATGAGGTTTGGTCTCTGCCCCCAGCAGCTCAGCATCTAAGCTGTTAGAGGAGGATCCCCTGTGGGACTTTGACAAATAGAGGTATTTCTTTCCTGTTTTTAAAACCAGAAGTCTTTTCATGGAGGCCCATTTTAGAGCTTGTACCTGTCTATTTGTACTTCCACCTTTTAGTGTACAACCTCCTCCATCCACTTCTACTTATCCCCCTAGATTAGCTCCTGCAGTGTGAGATTAATGTTTACAGTGTGAGATTAATTTTTACCCGGAGACTTCTCCTTTCTAACCAATTGAGTTCCACCAGTTTTTTCACCACCTTGATGCTTTGTTTGATTTCTTTTGCATGTGTTTAGTAGTGGCTTTGAAATAATCCAAATCTTGTATCTTACTTTCAGACTCCCTAAAGCCAGAGTGCATCTTTCCCCACTCAGTGCTTTGTTCAATTCTTGGCCCACAGGACACTGACCACCTTCCGCAAAGCCTCACACATGCCTTACAGCTAAACCCCAGGGTGCCTGAAGTTAAAGCTCTACTGGCTCTTTGAATCAGACAGAGCTGCTACCCTTCCAGTACCTGCTAACTAAACACTGTCAGGTGCCCTAATGGATGCTTCCTCCTGCATGTAGACTTACTGAGAGGTGTGTTTATTGAGGTTAGCAGGTTGTTTTTCTGTTTACATCCCCTTAACCCAAAGAAAACGTTTGGTGGAAAAGGCAAGTTGAAATTTCTGAAGGGATGCTATTTCAGATCATGTCTTTCTGAGCCCTTGAGTCTATAATTTTAAAAAAAGGGAAGGTAGGCGTAGCTTAGTGGTAGAACATATGCTTCATGTGCTTTAGGCCCTGGGTCCAATCCCCAGTACTCCAGTACTCCCCACCAAACACACACACACACACACACACTCTCTCTCTCTCTCTCTCTCTCTCTCACACACACACACACACACTCTCTCTCTCTCTCACACACACACACACACACACACACACACACACCAGCCCAGGTGATGCTGATGTATACCTTTGATTATCAGTGGGATCTGCTTGACACTGACAGTGTAGTCCCTGGGCAAACAGCATCATCTTCAGCCTTAACTAATCAAGAAATGCATAATCCCATGCTACACCTAAAACTACCGAATCAGAATCTATATTGTAGCCAGATTCTCAGGTGATTAGCTCATACCCTGAAGTATAAGAACTCTTGATTTATTAGTGATTGCACTGGGGCATGAGCTTTAACTAGGGCAACTTATTATGGTCACTTTTCCTATCATGGAGATAGTATGTGGGAGCCAAAGAAAGGACAGAGAAGAAATTTGGGCAGCCACAACTCTAGGATCCTCTTTCTCCGAAACTGGGATAGAGTCTCAGGGCCTATCTTTCTGGACTCTTTTTTTTTCACAGTAGGTAACTAATAATTGAATTGTTTGTTCTCCTCGTTAGTTGTGTTTGCTATTATTACAGCATAAGTTGTTGGGGCAGCAGAGAAGAGTGTTAATGAGCTTATGGGGAGAGATCTCTGGAACTGTCATAACCCTGTATCTTTCTTTATTCGATGCTGATCCACACACCCGCTACTCCTCCTCTCACCTCCTCTTAGAGTAACCTTAGTTGCTATGACTGTTCTATCCCTACATCCTGTTTCTGCCTTTTCTAGTTCTTGACATTTTGTCTTTTATCCTGTTCTAGACTTTTAGCTTGCTTCCTAGCCTCCATTAACTTTCTGATCTTCAACAGATAATTATTTTAACACCTTCTGTTACACCAGTGAACACTGAGGATTCAAAGTAAATGCAAGATGCAATTTCTGCCTCCAAGGGTCTGCACCATTGTGTTCATTACTTAGCCCTCACTGTGCTAAATGCTTAATTTAGGTAATCTTATTTAGTTTTCAACAATATAACTGTGAGGTTGTCCCCACGTTATAGGTGCAAGAAGCTGGGCTCAAATCCTTAAATAATTTCCCTAGGGCCATATCTAATTTAGAAGCATAGGTAGGATTTAGGCCTAAGTATGATTATCTCAAGTCCGTTACTGAAGATCCATACTTCTAGCTCAGAATTGCATGGTTTCACAATGCATAGTCATTACTTTATGTATATAAAAGTCTTTTTCCTCTGTCTCCCACAATGGCTATGAGAGTGTCTTAAAGCACTCTAGAAAAGACATTTTCCTCATTGATGAGCCCAGGACACATTTCCAATGCCCAGGACAGTGCCTCACATATCACAATCAACAGGAGGAAGAAGGCTGTTTTGAACCATCTCTTGGATTCTACCCTTCTACCACAGAGCATCCTCAAGCCTGAGGTTCTCAGCATCCTTGGGGCCTGGGGTCCTCCCTAATTCACCTCTGCCTTTCAGAGGCAGGCAGCCAGACCAAGAGACCCTTTTTCACTTTGTCTAAATATAACATATACGGAGTTAATCCAAGCTTTCTGCCTAGAAAATTCCAAAAAACATTATTCTGAAGCTTTATAATTTACACAACCGACAATAAAAATGTTGAAGGAGCTGGGTGCAGTGGTGCAGGCCTATAATCCCAGCAATTCAGGAAGTTGAGGTAGGAGGATCATGAGTTCAAAGCCAGCCTCAGCAAAAGCAAGGGCCTAAGCAACTCAGTGAGACCCTGTCTCTAAATAAAATACAAAATAGGGCTGGGGATGTGGCTCAGTGGTTAAGCACCCCTGGGTTCAATCCCCAATAACAAACAAACAAAAAATAAATAAAATTGAAGGAATTTCAGTAGATGGATGTGGTACAACCCTACCTTTCCTGGTGCTATGATTAGGATATAAGTTATCCTCCAAAAGCTCACATGTGAGACAATGCAGGAAGGTTCAGAGGAGAAATGATTGGCAGGTTAACCCAATCAGTGAATTAATCCCTGATGAGATTAATTGAAGTGGTAGGGTGTGGTTGGAGGAGGTGAGAATTGGGGCATGGCTTTGGGGTATATATTTGTATCCGGAAAGTGGAGTCTCTCTCTGCTTCCTGATCACCATGATGTGAGGCTGCTTCCCTCTGTCACATTCTCCCACCATGATGTCCAGCCTTACCTCCAGCCATGAGAAATGGAGCCGACCTTCTATGGACTAAGACCCCGAAACCGTGAGCCCCTTCTCTATAGTTATTCTGGTCAGATCCTTTAGTCACAGCATAGAAAAGGCTGACTAAAACACCTGATGTTTTAGAGGCTGCCCACTATGCCAGCTGTCTCCCACAATGGCTATGAGAGAATATCCTCTTCCAGGCTCCTTTGTGCTACCTCCTCAGGGCACTTATAGGACTTTCCCTTTTCTGTCCTTTAAAGGGAAAAACATAACATAGGCCACAGAGAATGATTTAACATTTCTGTTGTGCTAATAAGTTTTGATTTATATTGTGATTATATTGTAGCATTCTCTTTTGTGAACTAGTGGGCACAGGAAAAATTATTGAAGGCTGAAATGTATGTAAACTGTTTAGACAACCTAAATTAGAATCCTTCACTTGGGAAGCCTTTGAGAAAGCTTTCTCAAGACTGCTAAATACAGGATAGGAATTAGTCCCATTTTATAGGCCAGGAAACTGAGACCAAAGGTAAGGTAGGATACAGGAACTTTGACATGCTTTACTGTTCCCACCACACAATATATCATTTCCTAAACTGAATTCACAATGGGAAGTTTGAATGTTAAATTTGGCAGGGTTGTGGTTAAAAACTTGAAATTTAGAGTCAGGAAAACTTTGGTACTTGGGTAAGTTATTAACCTCAGTTTCCTGAAAGAAATTACTAATATGTACCCCACTGGCTTGTAATGAGGAATTAAACAGGATGATGTATGTAGAACACTTGACAGAGTGCTTGGCACATAGTTATCACTTCATAATTGTTAGTTGTGATTTTTACTAAAACTATGATTATGTGAGTCCTTCAGTTTCCCTGAGAAGTCCTCCTTGTTATGTGACCAGCAGGCTTATCCTTGTAGGGCCCAGGTACATGTAGTTTTTGTAACTCTGTTTTTTTCTTGACCTATTTTCTGGTTAAAACTCAGACTTTCAGGATTGCAACCACATCCCCTTAGTCTTTACACTCATTTCAGACATCATGTTCAAACTGAGATTTTAGTTACTTATCTAAATACAGTATTAGTATTAGTTCATGGAACAGACCTCCTACATGTTCTTATTATTTCTTGATAACTCAGGTCTGAAATTCCAATGTCTCAAGGTCCAGAGATGTTAGCTCAAGTAGAGCAGATCCAAGCCCAAGAACTGATATGTCTATTTTGAAAGAGAGAACTTGCTTCCTTTAGTTTCTATAGCAAATATTGAATCTAGGGTATCAAATGATCTGAGACATATTACAATAAAGGGGCTTAATTAAGAATACAAATTCCATTAAATCAAAACTATTTACAACCCTGGGATTTTGTAAAGTCTAAAGAAAGAATTCTCCAGACTAGATCCAATAGACTTGGTTCTGTGTAACCACTTGAGAAAATTTAATTTCAAGAGTCAACATATTAATGCTGATTGACATTGGTTTTTCTCTGATGCAGAATGATAGACATGGCCACCTCATGGTTCTCATTTGAGATCCCAATACCCTAGGACTTGAAGGAAACTGACATTCTCTCCCTACTTTCCTCTCTTTTTTTACCTCATTAAATTAAGAGAATTCTTCAGAGAATCAAGAACTGGATAATCCATTTTTATGATAAGAAAGAGACTCCTTTAACTAACTCATTACCTCCTTCAGTCTTGGTACAGCTTTCTTTATTTCTTTTTTATTTTTTTCAACTGGCAATGGAATCCAGAGGCACTTCACCACTAGTACTAGTTGTACCCCTAGTCATGTGACACCAACCTAATAAGAACTTCCCAGAGAATCTTGGAAATGTTTTCACATGTACTGGAAAGAGATGAATGACAAAATTTGGTGAACCCAAAGCATTGTGTCTGCTTACAGGGAAGCCCCCTCTTACTCTCCTCTCCTCCTTCTTCAAATGTAGCAGTCTGACCTACAGTAGATACCGTAAGTACAGTCAGCACAGTAAATTGGATGGAAGAAACGATGAACGAATTGTAACCTAAGATCTTACAGTGAATAAAAGAGTGGACTGGAATGGACTTGTATTGAACTGGTTAGCTGGTTAATAGAAAATTCTGTATTAATTTATAGTATGCCCACAAATTATAGGAAGAAATCAAAACCACATCATTAAAAAATAGGATACAGCTAGGTGTGGTGATGCATGCCTCTAATCTCTGAAGGAGGATTGAGGCAGGAGGATCATGTGCTCAAGGCCAGCCTCAGCAATTCTATATTAATTTCTCTGACACCCTGGGGAGTTCTTATCAGATTGGGGCCACATGACTGGATTAAAACCAATAGCACAGGGAAGAAATTACATGTTATTCTCAGGCCCCTGGCCATAAAATTCATTGCACCTTTGTCCATGTTCTCACTTTCCCTTCTGTGATGACCTCTGAATCTAAATAACAGCAATATAAGATTATAGGATTGTGGATCCCTGAGTCACCACTGTAAGAAGAGCCACAGAAGGACTCTGGTCTGGGGCTTCCTTGTTATTGACCTAGCCTTGGTTGCCCTACTACATGCTTTCTAAAGGTGGGGGTGTCTTAGTTTAATACTGAAGGGAAAGAAGAAACTAGGCTACATCAAGTCACTTTTAATGATCTTATTCCAGCTAGAAAAAAAACTATCAAAAAATAGCCAGATTTTCTATGCAGAATATATTGATCAAATACCAAAGTTTTGAATGAACCCCAGGTTTCTGCTTAAACAACTGGATATAGTACAATCACCACAGAAGAAACTGTAGAATTTTCCAGAAAAATTCTTCACACTATAGAAAGTTGTAACAAGACTGCCAAGTGTGATGGCACATGCCTCTGATTTTAAAGACTTGGGAGGCTGAGTCAAGGGGATCACAAGTTTGAGGTTGGCCTCAGCAATTTAGCAAGATCCTGCCTCAAAAAAAAAAACAAAAAAGACCTGGGATTGTAGCTCAATGGTAAAGCATCTCTGGGTTCAATCCTCAGTATGGATGGATGGATGGATGGATGGATGGATGGATGGAAGGAAGGAAGGAAGGAAGGAGGGAGGGAAGGAGGGAGGGAGGGAGGAAAAGAAGGAAGGAAGGAAGGCTGGCTACTAGATTGGGGATCCCCAGAAAATTCCTTTTATCATTTGAACACACAACCTTACTCACCAGAGGCACTCCAGCTCTCCTCCTCCCCTCTAAGGCACTCTGGCAATCACTCTGTAGTTGTTTCAAAGATTGGGAAATTATTCTGAAAGCAATGTGGCCTGTTGATGGCATTGACTTTGGCTCCCCTCATCACCACTGTCAGTGTTGCCATAAGCCTGTTTGTAAGGTCCTAAAGTTGGCTGCCCTTGAAATAAAATGGGAAAAACCTGAGTTTGTGGGATAGCTTGGTCCCAAGCCCAGTTCCTCTGCCAAAGAGAGTGAACAATCCTGCATTTGTGGTACCCTGAGCTTGCAGTGACCTTCCGGGCCAGCCATGATGCCAGAGGGAGCACTTATTCTCTGAAATGACAGTAGAGGAAGAACCAACCCATTGCCCAAGGACTAATAAATAGGCCCCTCTTTTTCCTGGGACAGCTTCAGCAGGGCCCTGTACAGGACTTAACTCTTTGTTTTCTTGAAATTTGTGCACAGAGACTCATCTGTTTTATCTCTTAGTTAAAAACTGATTGGGTTGAAAACAGATAATAATTAGTCCTCAGTGCTAACTATAGTTTAAAGTTATTTGAGGACTTGAAATAACCTTTACCTCTGTACCAGAGGGTAAGGATCATGTGAGTTTTATTTATTGTTTGATAAATAAATAGTACATACTAGCATAGTGCATGGCAAAGAATATGTACTAGGGAAATTTTATTAAATGGAGAATGACTATGGATAGCCTTCTCTCAAAGCTTAGGCTCTCATTTTGCCTTGCTTTACCACCATCCTCTCCACAAGTGAACATTTTCTCTTGTCATTGTTAACATAAAATATGTTTCGTGTGGCTTCTACTGCTTGTTCTTGACTCGGTGACTCTCAGAATCATCAGGGACAGAGACTTGTGGTCATCCCTTTCACTTTCAACTTTGGGCTGGTGGTAAAACCTCTTGCGTACGTGTATCCTGGGTGTGATCTCCTCTCTCCAGCACTTTCAAAATGCACAAGTCCATTTGTGAGGGCGGAGCCTTCTTGATCAAATCACTTCTCACTGCCCAAATGGGGATTAAGCTTTAACATACAAATTTTGCCAAGGTCTTTGGGAAAATGATTCTCAGCCTCTTGTTCCACTTGGCCAAGAAGGTCCCTTGCTTAGATTCCCAGAATTGCAACTCTTGGTGCTAATTTTGAGTCCTTCTGTGGTCTGTCCCCCAAAATCTAGTCACCTAAATGGGCTGCAACAGCTTTTATCAGGGTAGCCAGCCCTCTGACCCCAAAAGTCTGGATATTTTCCTTTCCTTGGGAACATTGTACTGTAAGTCTGGCAATTCCTGAAAATGTAAAAGGTCCTCATTATTTAATATTTTCCAGCAAATAAGGCCATGGCATCTGAGGTAGGAGTTTAGGGATATCAAGATGGCAGAGGCAGGGTACAAGAAAAATGTTGGCTAGAATATAAGATGGGGCAATGAATCATCTTGTCTCTGTTTATGGTAAGTCCTATTACCATGGCAACTCCGCCACTGAGTGCTTATCAACATAGCAACTCTGCCAGAAGTCCCATATTCTAATTAGGCGAAAATAAAGTAACCAATGGGAACAAATAGGGCAGGGTCTTCAATTAGGTCCATAAAGAGAAGAATGCAGAACAGTTTGACACATAAAAAATCAAATTGCCCAGACCTTGGGGCCTTGACCTCTCACAGAGGTTGCTCCACTCTACTTTATGGAGTGTTTTTGTTGTTGTTTTTGTTGTTGATGTTGTTTTGTTTTGTTTTTGTACTAGGGATTGAATCCAGAAGTGCTTAACCACTGAGACACATCCCCAGCCCTTTTTTGGAGGAGGTTGGGGGATCAGGGATTGAACTCAGAGCACTCATCCACTGAGCCACATCCCCAGCCCTATTTTGTATTTTATTTAGAGACAGGGTCTCACTGAGTTGCTCAGCGCCCCACTGGTTGCCGAAGCTAGCTTTGAACTCATGATCTTCCTGTCTCAGCCTCCTGAGCTGCTGGGATTACAAGCATGCACCACCGTGCCCATTTCCTCAGCCCTTTTTTATTTTTTATTTTTATTTTTTTTTGTTTTGAGACTGGTTCTCACCAAGTTGCTTAGGGTCTTGCTAAGTTGGTGAGGCTGGCCTCGAACTTGCAATTCTCCTGCTTCAATCTCCTGAGTGGCTGGGATTATGGCTGGATCACCATGCTGAGCTCACTTTTACTTTCAATAAATCTATACTCTGCCTTTTATTTCTGCATGTCTTGCTCAGTTCTTTGTTTGGAAGCCAAGAACCTGGACCCCAACTGGACTCTTCACTGATATCACATCTACTTCTTCAGATTCATCACTTCGATGGTTTCTATGGAGCCCTGTTGCCTTTGGAGGAGGGAGCTACCTGTAGAGTCTCAGGATAGTTCACTCTCCCAGACTTTTTGATGCATTTCTTAAAAAAGAAGAGAAGCAAGAAGGGGAACTGGAGAGGAATGAGGGAAAAAATAAAATAAAAGCTAAATGTGAATAGATCATCCTACTACACATTGCACTTCACACATTAACTGCCAAGACAGATTCCCTGTTTTTCTTGAGTAGAAATCAGACTTCCTTCTCTAAATTGTACTTACTCAAAAATTTAACAAAAAACATACAATCAGGAAGAAAATTGAGAGATCATTCTGTTAAGCTGTCTGGCTTCAAGGTGCTGAGTCTTTGCTGGACATTTCAGTAAAATAATTGAAAAACTTATGTAAAATAGTATTATAGGTGATGGGGCAGGCTCCTAGGATGAAATAACAGGGTGCCTGAAGTTAAATTATTATTATTTTGTAGAATAAGCATCAGTTTTATTTTGGAGGATTAGGATCAGTGGTAGGAAAACAATTTGTGCATGGGCCCCTTGGTGCATGTCACCTTGGGAAAGGATTGGGGGTTGGAGCAGAATTGTGAGGCAAAGGAGGACTAGCTCTTGGCTCTGACTTGGCACACCTTTTCAGGGCCTGTGACATGTTTTCCAGGCCCTACTGCCTAGTATTTCAAAGCACCTAGTCATTGCTGTCTGCATCAGTCTCTAGTAAGGAAGGACAGGTCCTGACTCACAAGGTGTGATCCAGATCATCACTATCATCAATAGTAGGTTTGGAAGGAAAACATCAAATTGTGTGAAGGTGGGAGAAGTTATCACAAATTGTTAATTCATGACACTCTTAAGAATAATGGCAATATTAAAAACAAAACAAAAACGCAGGCTGGGGTTACAGCTCAGTGGCAGAGTAGTTGCCTAGCATGCATGAGGACCAAAAAAAAAAAAAAATTAAAAAACAAACCCACTGCATTCTATGAGGCTGTTGTGAGAAGCAAACTAGGAAGGAAACCAAATGCAGACCCTTTGAATGCCACAGAAACAGGCCCCAGATCATGCATCAACCCCTGTATCAAAATCAGAGCATGAGACACTAGGGTGGGAGAGTGATTGAATTTCACAGATTAAGAGCCTATGATGAGAAGCCAGGCATGATGATGCATGCTTGTAAAATCAGCAACTCTGGAAGCAGGGTGGATCACAAGTTGAAGGCCAGCCTCAGCAATTTAGCAAGGCCTGAAGCAATTTAGTCTCAAAAAATAAAAAGGGCTGTGGATGTAACCCAGTAGCTAAGTGCCCCCTGGGTTCAATCCCCAGTACCAAAAAAAAAAAAAAAACAACTTATATGAGCAAAACCAAAAACCAAATCTTCCTTTCCCCTGAGATGTGCCTTGCTGCTGAGTCATGCTGGTAAGGTATCATGATTTTTTTTCTTGCAGGGTTTTCTTCTGTAAAAGTCATTTCAGAAGTTGATGAAATCTACCCAATTATGTGCTGTACATGTATGAATATATCATAATGAATCCTGCATATATATATATATATATATATATATATAATTTTAATGCATTAATTAATAATACAAGGGAGATTACTTTAGTAGCACAAGCAAATCTGGGGAAAGAGGAGGGGGGAGGGAAAAGGAAGATACTGTGGAATAAGATTGATCAAATTATGCGCATGTACAAATATGGCATAATGAATTCCACTATTATGTATAATTATAATGCACCAATAAAATAAATAAATAAAAAGACCAAAACAAAACAAAAAACTGCTGTTACCTCTATCAATTCTTCATTTTAATAGATAGGCAAATAGTAGGAACAATCAGCCTTTCAGGATTTATAAAGGAGAATTCTATTGTGAAGGAGCTGTCCCCATTCTCCTTTAGCTGGTTAAATGTGATTTGATTCAACTCAATTCCAGAGCAGGGATTGAGCATCTGTGTGATGTGTGTGGATACTGATGAGGCACTGCTGGGTGGAGGAGAACAAGTGGGACATTTTCCTGACTAGAGGGAACCCATCATCAAGCAGGGGCCATAGATGTGTAGACAAATAACTACAGTGTGGAACAGAGGGAGGATAACTTATGCCCTGGGGAAGTGAGGGAAGGCTGTAGAGTAGGTGAGGTTTGAGCGGAGTCTTCAAGGGTGAATTGGCCTTGAAAGTAAGACAAGAAAGGGTTAGTGAGGGGAAGCACAAACAAAGCCACAGATGCATAGAAGTTTACCGGGTAGGTGTGTGACTGGGTAGAAGATGGAGCAGGGTAGAAGAAGCAGACGGGTCCTGGGTATGGAGGGGTATTTTCCCTGCTCAGGACTTGGGCAGAATCTCACTAGCATAGGCCAATACCTGGCCTTGGAATGTAATGAGGAAGGAGCCCGGATCTCACAGGAGCCTGATTTAGGATGGAAGTTATTTCCTTGAGGCCTTATCACTCAACTGGTGCCAGAAATCCCCAGCATTCTACTCACTCCTTAGAGGTCTTTTGGAAATGTGTACAAAGAGGTTCCCTGAAAGAAGTAGCACATTAACAATCTGACCACAGCCCTTTGTGCTCAATGTCACACCCACAGGTAGTCACATTTCTGGAACTCAAAGGCAGACTCTGGTGTAAGGCTGTCTGTGTTCAAAGTTTAGAAATAATAGCAATAGCTAGTATTTCTTGATTACTAGCTTCTATATTTCACCTAGCCCCAGAGGCAGAGTGACAACCAGTCACCCTGTGGGAGGAACCACAAGTGGACTCTGCTGGCAGAATGTAAAGAATATGGGCACAAATACATTCCTTTGCCCTCAGGATCATTTGCTCTCACAATGCCACTTCATAGTAGACTGCTCTAGAACAATGCTGACCAACAGAAATTTAATGTGATTCATATACTTAATTAAATTTTTTTCTAGTAATTCAATTACCAAAAGTAAAAAAGAACAATTAATTTTAACCATATATTCTCAACCAGATGTATCAGAAACATCATTTAACATGTAATTAATATAAAAATTATTAATGAGATATTTTACATCCTTTTGGGGGCACTAAGGTTTTTTTGTTTTGTTTTTGTTTTTTTGTTTTAAAGAGAGAGAGAGAATTTTAATATTTATTTATTTTTTTTAGTTTTCGGCAGTCACAACATCTTTGTTTTGTATGTGGTGCTGAGGATCGAACACCAGGCCGCACACATGCCAGGCGAGCACACTACCGCTTGAGCCACATCCCCAGCCCCGGCACTAAGGTTTTAAAATCAGGTATATTTTATAGCACATCTCAACTTGTACAATCCACATTTCCCATAGGCACCTGTAGTTAGTCTCTACCATATTTGATAACAGCTCTGGATCAATGGCCCACATGACTGGACAGAAATAATAGCAATAGCTAGTATTTCTTGATTGCCAGCTGAAAGATCTTGAGCAAGTTACTAAACCTGTGCTTGTTTCCTCCTTTGTAAAAGAGAAGTAATGGTAAAGTCTGATCATGTTGTAAGCATTAAATCGAGAGAGGTAGCCAAAGCCCCACATAAGATCATTAGTCCACTTTGCCTTTGCAGATAGTTTCCTCAGCCTGCAATGCCAAGTCTTCTTCACCTGCAAGTCATGTTCATTTTTTGAAAAATGTCACCTCCTCTATGAAGCTTATCTAAAGTGCCTATCTCTGGCTCTGGACCAACCTCCGCTTTGTTTACCACTGTAATGGTGCTTATTACCTTGTTTTGTAATTGGTTCCCTACCTGGTTCCCTTGTGAATCTTGAAGGATTCATTCATTTTCCATTTTCTATTATCTAGCATTTCTAGATTTTCCATTTTCTAGCATTTCTGAAATGAGAGGTTTACTTACATACAATTGTCAGTGTATTTTTTTCTTGGTGAGTTTTTTTAAGTAGGTGTGATTGCAATATATGCCATAGATTTGATAAATTTTAATATTTGCCTTTGTGTTCTTAGGCACTGGACTCAGTAAATGTAATGCATGTGTCAAATATACTAATAACATGAGTAAAAATTTACTGCAATTACTGCATGCGTAAATTATTTGGCTGGCTGTCTCTCTTCCATTCTGGTTGGTAACCTGTCTAATGTTGGAGACTGACTTTTTCATAGTTATGGGATGGGCATCTTGTGAGAGACCAAAATTTTAAAGAACATGTGACCTTGAGTTGCAACAAGGAAAGAAATCCCACTTTCCTTACTACAGCATGATTATGCTTTAAAATTTTCTTCATCAAAATATCTGATTACTGCATCAGGAAGCAGAGTGGTCTAGCTAGAGTGTAGGGTTGAGAAATGTGTACTTGTGGGATCAGGGGAGGGAGAAAGCATTTCCCCCAAAGCTGTGTGCTTCCTCAGAAATCCCAGAGGGTCCCAAACAGATCTTCTTTCAAAGGGCTCCTTACAAGGCAAGAAGGGCTTTTAAATTTCAAGTACTTTAACAAAACCAGTTTTTTATCTAGAAGCTCTATTGTCAAATTGTGTCTCTCTCATATTTATAAAATGATAAACAAAAACATGCCAAAAAAACTCTCTTATTAAGGGAGTTCCAACCAAAGTCTGATACCTATATTAGAGAGTTAAAAAATAATGATCAGTCCAAAAGATGGGAGGGGAGATGGACTGATAGGGACCTTTTGATTAGTGTTGTTCCCCAAGCTAGGCTCTATCAGAAAGAAGGAAATCAAAATTGACCCACGTAGGAAGTGTCTGAAATGTACATACATAAAGTTCCTGTGAGCAAATATTGACTTTTAAGTGTTTGAGGTTATCACAAAGCTGGTGTTTGAAGGTACACTTTTGTTTTCCCTTGATGAATGGATTGGAGTTCCTGCCAAGTAAAAAGGACTCACGCTCTTTGGGGCTTCTACCCAATTAAACACACACACACAGACCATCCCTCAAAATGCCACCATCTCTCCTTAAGGGAAATCATGCCTGTTCTAACTTCAGCAAACAGTATAAACACCTGGATTGAGCTAAGAGTGTGTAGTTTTATCCACCCTCCACCCCCCAGCTCTGAAAAGAAAACATTGCTTTAGCGATGCAGTTAAAGTAAATTGCTCCCTGCCTTACCAAACTCTCAACCTGTCAGGTAGGCTCAGGGTGTGGAGTTCCAGAGCTGGGCTTGGCTGGGGACGCAGGGGCTCCTGGGAGCACTGGCTAAACTAGGCAACCTCTGAAGTCTCCGACATCCTGGATTTAAAAGGGAAATCAATCACAAATTCTTTTAACTTCCTTTTATTTTTTTTCCTTCTCTTCCTCTCTCTTCAAAATCAGTTGAAATGAAATTACTCTGACTAATGTATCCAAAAGCATCAAGTAAAGTGCTTTCACCAGGTCCTCCTTCCAGAACACTCCACTGTCCTCCTGTGTCCTCCTATTTCAACACTGCCCTTACCCAGCTTCTTTCTGGAGGAGGTGCCTGCTACCTGCAAAGCTACTGATGAGGTAGGCAGATAAGAGCCATATGAATGTGAGGCTGTTCCTCACACATCAGTCCTTTTGCCTGACTGATCATAGCTCACAGCCCCCATTCAGGAGGCAGCCACAGCGCCATAGAGAAGAGAGACTCAACAGTTTCAAGGGGGTAGGAACAGATGCCTGTGGCAGCAGAAAAAGGAGCTCTTAACTGTCTGCTATAGACTCACCACACCTGGCCCCAGGCAGCCCTCTCAAGAGCAGCTTCTTGGACAATCCTCCTCCCCTTAGCTCAGCTGAAAAAAAGATAGAAACCCCCTCTCCCCAGTAGTTTTACTGAAACTTAGGAGGAAGTTAAGGAAGGACAGTACTAAAACAGAAGCAGATGAGTTTACAGAGGCACAGATTTCTTATCTGATCACGCTTCCTGGGGAATCAGCTTCCTTTCCCCCACCCGCACCCTCCATGGGAAAGGCCAAAAGCCCTCATCCTTTGTGTACAGTGAGATAAGCACATTTCCAAAGGGGCCCCTCTCTTCTAGAGCTATTTCTTTCCCTTCATCCTGCTCCACCCTCCCAGCCAAGATCTTGAGACTAATTTAAGGGAAATATGATCAACCTTAATCCTCTACATCTTTTTGTTAAAACCTATGAACTCAAATTTCCTCAAAATAACTGACTTGTAATCATCAAACATATCCAAGTCATGAAAATCAAGGAAAGAGAGAACTGTTTTAAAATGACAGTTGCTAAAGGGGTATGACACCAACATGCAACACGTGATTCTAAACGGGGTTCTTCTGCCTTCAAGGACATTATTGGTAAAGGTCAAGTGGGTGTCCAGGATTAGAAGGGAGTGTAATACCATTGTTAATTTCCTGAGTTTGATAGCTCTTGTGTGGTTATGTGAGCAAATGTTATTGTTTATAGGAAACACATAGTAATGTATCCAATGGTGATGGCACATCATGTTGACATCCTACCTAAAATATGTACAGGAAAAAAATGGCAAGTTTAAGTTTGAGATTAAGGAAAAGCTCTCAAACTACTATATATCCAAAAATTTTTAGGAATGTAATCAAAACACATATTGCTGAGAAAAAAAATTCAAAGTTGTTATTATTTTTGCCAACAAAGATAACTCAAATACCTTATCTTAAGGGACTGAATGAACTATTGTACATATATACACTTTAAAAAGGAATAAGAAATATTTCTATATACCACAATGGTGTGATCTCCAGATTATAATAAACAAACAAACAAAAAAGCAGAGAAAATTGTATGGGTCTATATGTATACACATACACAAAAGGAAAGGAAATTGTGTGTGTGTGTAGCTTTTTTAAAACAAGCAATAAAAAAATCATAAAATTAAAAAACAATTACCTGTAAGAGCTAGGAAGAAATAGAAGTTATAGGATACAAGGTAGACTACTTTATACTTAGTTGGTAGATTTGACTTTGGAAACATAAATATTTCATATAAAAACCAAAATTAAAAAAAAATAATCCTGGAAAATAAAATGAAACAAATGATCCTAAATATGAATACAGTTTTCATAACCACACTATTCCATGAGACTTAAACTTCAACTTGACTACATCTTGTGAAGAACAATAAGAACTACAAAAACAAAAAACACTTAAATTCTTTTTAGGAATAACGTTGTTGGTGGGAATGTTGGTAGTTTTTCTGAAAGGTTTTACATGTGTGTGTTACATGTTTCATGATAGAACAAATGCATAATTACATGATAATCATTACTAGTGTCTTTGAAAACCTGAATTCTTAACTATGAGAGAAAGGAGATGTAGGATTGAAGGTATTAAAACAAAAATTCCTGAAGTCCTGAACTTGAATTGGAAGTATAAATATGAATTCATGATATATTTTATCTTAAGAAATAAATGTATTTCCTGCTTCAATCTACAATAAAGGCCTAGAAATAACCATCAACCCAGTTAGCATAGTGCCCCGCAGTGCCCAGAGTGAGTTCCAGATATACCATTTCTCACTAATGGAACAAGGAAGGGCTCGTGGGAGAGATGGTCATTTCCACAATTAGAGCAGGAAATGCACAAAATGTCCCTGGAACATTTTGTCTTCTTAATAATAAGAAAGTTATCAAACTATAAGGATTGCACTGGAATACTGAAGAGTCAACTTTTAGAAGATTCGAGTTGATTTGAGCATCAATAATGACAATAACTGCGATACATTAAAATATGTTTGAATCATGAGTTCACAATAATTCTAAAAATATAATCATTAGTCACTCTTGAAGGAGGCTGTGAGTCTTTTTATTTATTTTTTGTTACTTGGAAATAAGAATAAAAATTTTAAAATTAAGCATTTTCCTTCCTTTCCTGTATAAATGGTTGCACTGGATAACCAAGTAAGGGGGATTTTCTCTTCTCTTCATAGGATTACAGCTAAAAATGAAGAGGTAAAAGTGGAGTTAGAATATTATCATCACCATTTTGCAATTTCTAATGTGTTAATTCAATTTAGAAATTGATCATCCAAGTTGTGATTATTGCAAAGAGAGAAAAGCCAAAGGTTACATACTTGCTGACAGAAGAATACAGAAGATTGGAAGCAATCTTTCTGAAAAATAAAAAAAATCAAACCTGAAGTTTGTTGAGCTTAAGATACAACTACCAATTCAGAGGAGTGGGAAAAAGAAAACCCCCAAAACAGAGGGAAAAGGAACATATAAAAATGCCACTGGAGGGATCAGTAAGACAACTCCAGACTGAGCAAGTCCACATGGCTAACAACGCCATTTCTTCAAGCAAAGAGAGATCTAGAGATCAAATGAAATGTAAGGAGATAGAGCAATCAGTACATATGGGCCTATTTTGGATCTTGAATCAAATAAGAAAACTTTTTAAATTGCCATTTATGAAGTTTTTTAAAATTTCAACACTGGCTAAATATTTTATGATATTAAGGATTTATTGGGGTTTTTTTAGATGTGGTAATAATATTGTGTATATGTTTTAAAAAGGAGTTCTCTAGAGATTCATACAGAACTGTTTACAGAGGAGATTATACAACGCCTGGAATTTGCTTTAAGATTTTGCAGATGGGAGGAGGAAGCGAGTGGAGGCATACATAAAACAACATTGGCCACTATTGAAGCTGAGCTACCTTTTTTGATGCTTCAAAACTTGTGTATTCTATCTCTCCTTTGTATATTCTTGAAGTTTTCCATACTAAAAAGTTTTAAAATAGCACCTACTATGTAAGCGGGCATTGACCTAAGTCATAAATTGGCATCTCAGAGAAACATAGTCAGAACTTTTCCTTCATGACTTAAACATGTGGGAAGGGAGAAGAATTTGGTGGCAACACCCTTAACTCTCCCCTGACTTGATGAGATGAATATGCAGTTTTCTTTGCCAAATTGGAAAGTGAGAGCAGAATGTAACCCTGTCTAAGGCAGCTCCTCTGTGGAGCTCGTGGAAGGCCGGAATCATGACTCAGGGTCCAGCTGTGCAGCATTCTCATCCACCCAGAAACATATGCAGATATCTATTAGACCAAAATATGGCCACATGTGCGTTTTAACAAAGAGCTGTTAGACAAAAACCCCACAGACACGCCTGACCTTTCTCTTGGCCCTGAGCCTTCCATGGAAATGTGAACTTTCCTTTGACACTCACATGACACCCTCTGGCCCTTAACAACAGTCCTATAGAGAGTGGGCAGTGCCCTTTGGCTCATCAAGGGCAGGGGGCCCGATGCTGTGCATTGCTGGCATTCACATCACAATCTCCTCTTCTTTCAGGGCCCCACCCTATTTGCACTCTGGCTTCATGGTGCTTGAGGGTAAAAACATAAATTCAGCTGGACACTCCTCTGCTCAATGTAGTGACCTTTATCATACATGCCTGGGATGTTTTCCCAAAGAATCTGGGGGAAAAAATGGCTTCGTTAGAGAAATGTGGTACCATGGAAATGCCTGAGAGAGGTCTGGGTCTGGGCACAGGTCGCTCTGACTTGTACTTGATTCCCTCGTTTGCAATGGAGGAATGTTTCTATGGGACCTCCATAGGGCTATCTATTCATTCATTCATTTATTCAAGCACTTACTGGTCCTCAGTGTTGGTAGCTCTGGGAGATTTAAGGAAGAAAAACAGAAGGCCTTTGTCCTGAAAAGCTCTCAAGCAGGTGGTGGGGGGGAGATATATTCCTGAATAACTTTAATTTAGGGTATAGAGTTCAGAAGAAGGAGAGACAATTTCCAACTGCAGCAACGAAGTTGCAGGAAGTAAAGTGTGAAGCAGACATTGAAAGATGAGTAAAATTCCTAATTTTAATACTCTGGAGTTCGGGGTGAATGAAAAGGGTGGTAGTGGTAGTAGTAGTAGAGGAACAGAGAAGAATTCCAAATAGTTGGGGGCATCTCTAACAAAGTCATGCAAATAAGATTTTATAAAGTCTTCTGTTAAGTATAATGAGTCAAACCATTAGTGATGAAGACATCTACCAAAGCAAGGAGTTCTGCCAAACCTCAGGCACTACCATGGCCTATTTCATTTCCTTGTTTGTACTCATTTTTCAGAATGCTGATGATCTTCTCTGCAAAGAAAGAAAAAAAATCACATCAGTCAAAGTTGTCACCTTGTTTATAACACCTAGAACAGACCAACCAATCTAGGAAACCCAAAGTGAAATTTGGGTCAAAATCTGTGGGGTACAGCCACTTACCTATTCCAGAGAGCTGGTTTGTTAAGCTCTTGAATCTCTCCCCACTCTCACTTTGGACCAAATAGCTCACCAACTTCTTGGTAAACAGTGGAAGATCCACATAGTTTGGTTTATGAATCTCAGCACAAACCAGATAAATCTTCTATGGGGTGAGTGGAGCAGGTTTAGCAGCATCCCTGGCCTCTATCCACAGGATGCCAGATACACCCACCCTCAGTTAAAAACCACTGTTCTATATAAAGAAACCAAAATTATACAAAAAGCTTGTGCTTATTGGGTATCTATTATGGGTAAGGTCTACATTAAGTGCTTTCATACATTAACCCATTTATTCCTCACATACCCCAATTTGTAGGGGACAATTTATTATTTAAATTTGACAGATGAAGAAATTATTCACATTTGACAGAGAATTTAACAACTTACTCAAACTCATATTCCTCACAAGTAGCAGATTCAAGATCTGACCCAAGCATGCACCCTCTTGGCTATCAATCTACATCATACTATACCCCAGACTCTCCAGGCATCTCTCATTTGGAAGTGTAAATCAAATGGTATGTGCACCAGTAACAGGAGCTCCTTCCACCAGTCCCAAATGCTGCTGGAAACCAGACTGAGTAGGTCCCTGGGATGGAGCACACATTGCCCAAGAGACCTCTGGGCACCATCCTCACTATCATATGTCTTACTCTCTGCTCTGCCATGCTCTTGAGGACCAAGTGTCTCACCTCTTTCCCATATCACCAACATCTTTTCTGGAACAGATTCTATCCCTGTTATTGCCCCCAGGATCACCCCCATCTGGTTACCACCATGTTCACCTCTTTTAGATAGAGAACTAATCACCGTTTGGCTTCAGCATGGAGTGGGGGGAAATTTACTCAGAAGGGATATAATGGTTCTGCAGGACACAAGAAGTAAAGGTCAGTTATAGAGTACACAGTGACCTTGAGGTTTGCCTCTCCAATATCAGTTTCCCGTTTCCTTTAGTAATTGTGCCAATTGTCATTCGGGTATTCCTCCTCCCCATGCAGCCTTGATTTTAGACAATGTATAGTTCTAAATGTGCACACATACACACACAAATATGTATGCAAGTACATATACGTATTTGCAGATAAATCTGAGTTTAGATTCTAGTTTCACTCTGTACTAAATATGCAACCCACAAATTAATTGCCTGTTTGATCCTCAAATTTCTCTATTTCTGCATAGCGGTATAAAGAAAAAAGCTACTATTGGAAATATTGTATGGATTTGAAATAATATATTCTGCAAAGTATTTTTAAGTGCTATTAAATGGCCACTTTTATGAGGATTTGTTTATCGGGTTGCTTCTTGGTGTTACCTACATTCGGTGGAGAACAAGTGGAATGTAGAAATGAACACTTTGATGACAGATGAAACTGGGAAAAGATGCAAAGAGTGTGTAGGTGCAACCTAGAGTCTGGGGGTGGCATCAAAGTGTCAGAGATATGTATTAGTCAACTATTGGTTGCCATAACAAAATACTTAAGGCAGCCAACCTTATAAAGAAAAGTTCATTTAGCTCACACTTTTGGAGGGTCAAGGGCATAGAAACTGCATTCAGTTCTGGTGAGAGTCCTTTCAGTGGTGTTACATCATAGCCAATGGTAATAATAGGAGCACTTTCAGGAGCAAGAAATCACATGTTGATATGGGAAGCCAGAGAGCTGGGTGGGGCGAAGCTCAGGCTTTTATAACAATCATCTTGTGAGAAGTACCAAGGGGTCACACAAGAACTACCTTAATCTCTTCCCACAGCAGGACCCCCACTGACCTAATGACCTCCTAGTAGGCTCTTAAATGTTACATCTGTTAAAGGTTCTGTCGGCTCCTACACTGCTATACTGGGGACCAAGCTCCCAATACATGAACTTTTGGGGACAAAGCAAATCCATACAATATCAAAGTACTAAAAAAGATACTGAAAGTTTCCTGCTTCAACATTTCTTAAGACATGGCTCCAGATCATTAGGTAGTTTAGCTTTGGGAGAGACTCTTCAGTGCAGCATGGGATTTTTAGGTAATATTGTTCATATTTCACTGACAAAATATCCCAGAACCCTGCTCCTGTTTGTTCAAAACCTAGGAGCTCACAAACAAAGAGCACTCAGCAATCCCAACCATTCCTTTTACAATCCTAGTTTATTGATTTATCTTGCAATGAATGAACTTCCTTAGGTTGGTCTTCAGAGAGTCATGAGCCAAGGCTCGTTCAAAATGGTCTCTGAATTGAACTTCTCTTACCTTTCCAAAATTTCAGAAGCATTCTTTCACTAATTTCCTACCTGTGTCCATCAGAAACCCAGGTGGTATAAATAATTTGGAGGTATTTTCTTCATTTAAGTTCTTATAGGCTTTAGTGTATAGACAGCTATTATAAATAGTTGCCCAAATCATACAAAAAATCTACATCTACCACTCATTGGACACCTACAACATAGATCTGAATCCATATACTGCCCTTGAAAGGTTCTGATCCCTATTATGCACCAAAGGAAGGAAGTTAAGTGACTCAGAGGTTAAGTGACTTGCCCAAGGTCTCCCCACCTGGTAGATGGCTAGGCCAGGATTCAAAAACTAGCAATGACTTCTTTTTCATGAGGTCAAGCTGCCTCCCTCTCCTATTACCCCATGGGTGTGTATGCATGTGTGTGTACACACTCAAAAGTGTATTGGAGTAATCCTGTGGACCTAGGATAGCTGTCAGTATCCTCTTTCAGTTTATACATTGCTGGTAGATCCAGGCAATGATTGAATGAACAAAGTAAGACAGAAGGAAATGTGGGTAGACCACTCTGAAAGGAGAGCCAGAAGAAGCAAGGAAGGGAGGGAGGGAGGGAGGAGGAGGAGGAAACAGAGGAGAGGAGGGAAGGAAGAAAGCTGTTTTCTCCTGCCATGGTAATAATAACTCAGGAGGATATTTCCTGTGGGCTTGTCAGTGAAGAGAATCCTTTCCTGTGAGACTGAGGCATGAGGGGTGGAGGACATGGCTGCTGGTGGGGCTCTGTTTCTGTCACTCATGAGGCATGCTCTCTGAGGAGGATGTTGGCAGCAGCATTTTCACCTCACAGGGAGGGCAGTGGCGTGCTCATGTGGAAAGTCACATGGGAAGGGTATTCGGCAAGTCATTACAAACTCAAGGAAGAAGCTGCATGCTCCACAAGAAGAATCACTCCAAAGTGCTGTGGAGAAAATGGGACCAAGATGTTGTCTCAGACACTCACAGGAGCCTGCCAGAGATGTTCTCTATATCCCCAGCTTTGAGCCACCCTCTGAATACCCCAAACCCTACACCACAAAGCCTGTATTTAGAAAGCAGAGAAGTTTTACAATTGGCACAATTCTGTAAACACATTGGTTTAATTCCAATTTTACAGCTCACTACTCCCTGTAACACACAGTCTGTAAAGCATTTACAATGTTGTTCAAAATCTATATACTATTTACATTCCCTGCCCTCCATGCAGGTAAAATGGATCTAGGAACTTGGCCAGAGTCCTGGGGAAACAACTAGGATTAAATAGAAACCACAAAAAGTAAAGCAACAAGAACACCAAATGGGATGTGGAAAGAACTGGGAACCCTCAGCATAAGGCCTCCAGGTGAGGAGGATCCAGTCACGTGTGGGCAAATTTAGAGAGACAGGAGCTCTTGGGAGGCTCCTGGAAGTGATCAGATGGATGCTCAGCACCACCTCACAGCCTATGTTTTATGTGAATTTGTTTTTCCAAGATTCTACCAGAAATCACCTCACTTTGTATACATTGCTTCTATAAAGAATCAATGTAAAGTCTTCTGTAAAGTCCCTGGGACTTTGAGTCTTAGGATCCTGAGTCTTTCACAGAATCTGGCTCTTGATTAGTGTGTCCTGGGCCCTGTTGACATAGAGACTACACCCAACATCTCAGTCCCCGCCCAATCAATGTGGGCCGCCCAGAGGTGCCCAGGGCTGACAAGGATTCTCTGGCTGGTCCGTGAGTTAATCCTTCCTAGAGGTAGACCTAACTTTGGCGTGGCCTCAAGCCTATATAATGTCTGCTCCTTTTAAAGAAAAAGAATGCAAAATTATAAATTTTAAATCTGGTACAGAACCTGTGGAAGCACTAGTCCTAGTGAAAGGCCCCAGAGCTAAAGCCAGACTTTGAAATAAGCCCACTTCTGCACCCTGGAGCTCTGACCACCTAAGGAGATCTTTGATGGCTCTTGTCTGATAAGAAGCAAGATTTGACCTGATTTCCTTGGCAACAGAGATAACTGAAGATTTTCAAGCTGGGTAGAAAGTAATTAGGTCAGGATAAGAAGTAAAAGCAATTTGTCAAGGCTAAGGACTATCAATAGATTGAAGGGCAGTATTAATCAGTTCAAGAGTAATCATTTAAAAAGATTGCTTTAGAAACTTGCATTATAGAGGATATTTGCTGTTTTAAATAAATTTATGAGATACTGTTTGCCAGCAAATAACACTTATAGCTTTTTGTTGCTGTTATTCTTTAATTCTGTGCATTCCTAAAGACATGGCTCACCCATTGCCTTGGGACCCAACATCCTAAAAATTGAGCGATTACTGAGCTACATGCTGAACAATGTACTAAGTTCTGCCCTTGGCCTCTAGTGTAGGCCTGGCTGCCAACAGGCACAAGTCTAAGGCAGGAAATACATCTCATCTCCTGCTCAGATTTGATTCTTTAGCTACTCAAGCTGGTGTGCCATGATGAATAAAAGAAAGAGACATTTTAGGATCTGTTGTAAATTAGACCAATGAGCCAAGGAGCCTTGTCCAGCAGGAACAACTGCCCCAGGCTATCACAGGGGGTAAAATCCATGCCTGCAAAATTACAGGCAGTGCCTCAGACCCAAGTAGGCCATGAAACCAGAGACTTTAGCCCAAGCCCCTAAAAGACCTTTTCTGAGCTTGGTGTCCTCAACCTAGGTGGTTGTACAACAGTTCATCTGGCGGAACCCCAACCCAGCAGTAAATAAGTACTATGTGAAAACAAAACAGTGTCCTTTGGATACCATAGATTTTGTTATTGGAAACCCCTGGCCAGAAAGGGAACTGAAACTGCTTAATTAGGGACATACCAGCATGTCAGGAAACCAAGTGTGAGCCTGGGAGGAGTAGAGTAAGGTTCTGGCTGGAAGGATATTCAGGAGGGAAAGGGGAGGGTAGTAGGGAAGGCAGAGACGCACCCAAGGGCAGGAAAGGACCAAGATCTGCCCAGCCAGCTGCTCTTGGCTCTGGGTTCTGAGGAGTTAGTATCTCTTCTGAGCACAGAAGCAGTTCTCCATGGGCCTGAGCTGGGTTGCCATTGGGCTGAGCCATGCCTCTGACTTTGACAGACGGCAAGGAACAGCAGTGTTTTGAGGACATTCTTTGCTCCTTTCAATCTTCTCACTTTGGAAACTTTTTGCTGGCTTTTCCTGGTTGTAGACACCTCTCACCAGATTTGAAAGTCCCTAGGCTCTTGCTTTACTTAATTAATAATAACTTCCTTTTATTAAGCTCTTATTGTGACTGGGAATCATTTTAGGTATTCTGCCTTAAATAGTCTCACTCCTTTCCATACTATTTTCTACCTCAGGGACCCACAACTCAGACCCATTATGGCTAAGATCACACAACTAGTCAATTGGTGTAACTAGTACCTAAGCCCAGTATGACTCCAAAGTCATTTATTAAATGCTGGTCAAATTCATTGAACTAGTTCTTCTAGAGATAAAAACATGAATATAGTCAACTCTTTATTTATAATGTTTTAAAATGATTTTAAAGCAATTAATCCAAAATTCACCAACATTTGATCCTAGAATATGTTTTTATTCCTATGTTTGAATATGGGTATGTTTGCTATTCTAGGAATTTAAAACTCCAAACAAAGTAATAAAGATACTCTGTAAAGGAGCTCCAAATTATGAGTTTTCCTTTTCTGATTTTCCTACTAGAACTACTCCCTACACAGAGCTCCTCTCCCTCTGAATCCTCTCCATTGCTCTATTTGTAACCCTTAGCTCCCTTGAGCTTCCAGACGTACATACTCAACTACTTAGTTGATGTCCCCAGTTAGAGGGTTAACAAGCACCTCGTACATCATCCACACGACACACTTTGTCCTGCTCTCCCAGTAATCACCACCTCAGGAAGAGATACCACCATCCACTCAACTACTTAAACCAAAAACTTAGGAGTCATCCCTGGTTCCTTTTCTCACCTTCTACATCCCATCTACTGCTGATTCCTTCTGATTCCTCCTCCAAATGCAAACTGGATCTCACCTAAACTGTCATCCATTCAGAAGCCTCAGTCTTCCTCCGTATAAAAAGGGGAGCTCAGCTATTTTACTTTCTTGGTTTCTATTTGTTATCAAACTATTCAGAGAAATGCCAATGTTTTTCCAGGGATAGCCCTGCCTGGGAGGGGGATAGTCCTTTGTAGACTGTGATTCTAATATAAAATTTAAGCCGCCATACCATTACCAAAATATTTCTTGGCCAATCCACCAATCTGGCAAAATTCCCATCTTGGGAAAATCATGTACCTATTTCAATTGAATGTTTTTTTTTTCTTTTTGCCTCTCTGATGCCAACTGTTTAAAGATAATAGTAAAATTTTAAGAGATAATATAGGTATATCAGGTTTACACAAAAACTTCTTTCACAATTTTTTTTTTCAAATGATGAAAATGGTCTAAAAGTAATCTGGGAAATTACTAACTCCCTTAGCAGCATTAAATAAATTCTTCTTCTGTGAAGTATCAGGAACTGTTTATTTCTCCATGCCCTCAAAGGCAATCTGGATTTTCAGTTAACTATCACAGAGGTGGACTGAAATGGGAGCTGTAGTCACTGGTAGATTAATTATAATTTTTTTCAAGTATTTTGAACACACTCTTTTGGTTATGCAATCGACCTTAAAAAGTAGATCTTAAAACCTTGGAGTCTATAATACTTTGGGTCAGTATATGTAACAGTGTGTGTGTGTGTGTGTGTGTGTGTGTTTACTCTTACCCAGGATTCCTTAGCGATCTGCTCCTGCTCTGTGTGAACTGACAGACCCAAGCAGTACTGCAGAAATACAGATAGCACTGCTCCACGGCTGTGGTCCTTCATATACATTCCTGGGAAATGTAATCCTTGCGGTTTCCAATCTCCTTTCTCTTGGAATACAGATATGAGCAGATTTTACTGTGGAAAGAACACATGCACTTTGGTTTACATTAAGATTAATTTGAGATGGATAAAGAAAGGAGGGCCATTTGGGACCAATATTTACTAAATCTAAATCTCCATTATACTGCGGCAGACTTAATTAGTGCTTAAATTCTAACTTAATTGTGACAAGCTTCCTTCTGTTTACATTTCTGCAATTAAACAAACCATCACCTCCTCAGTGGTCCCTCTTAAAGAAGAAACACAGCTGGCTCAAAGTTAGTTTTAGTTTCCACCCCCTCCTTTCTCACCTTTTTTTTTCTTCTAAGACTTGAAAAAAAAAAAAGTTCAGCTCTCAGCCCAGCTGTTAGGCAAATATAAATTCTTATCGACAACTAAATTAAACATAAATATCTTCAGTTTATTTTGTACAGAATTTGCAGGAGTGGACTTCAGGGGGTGATAAAGTGAGTGACAATTTAACTGAATTAGTAATGAGAATACTTTATGATTGTTTTTATTCAGATACATAAGAACTTATCAATTAATAGTTAAAACTTTAAAAACTATAGTGGTAGGCTGAGGATGTGGCTCAAGTGGTAGTGCGCTCGCCTAGCATGCGTGAGGCACTAGGTTAGATTCTCAGCACCACACAAAAATAAAATAAAGATATTGTGTCCATTTAAAATTTAAAAATAAATATTAAAAAAAAACTATATTGGTAATTAACTCCTACTCCATGCCTTTTTTTTTTTTAATACTGGGGTTCGAACCCAGTGCTGCTCTCCCACTGAACTATATCCTCTTTTATTTTATTTTTTATTTTGAGATAGAGTCTCACTAAGTTGTCCAGGCTGGCCTCCAATGTGATTCTCCTGCCTCAGTCTCCTGAGTGGCTGGGATTACATGTGTCTGGCTCCCTCCCTGCCTTTTGGTTAACTAAGGCTCCCTACAAAATACTATATTTAAAGATGTCTTGCTGGTCTACAGGGCCAATATTTGATATGTTGAGATGGCATTGTTTGAGAATAGGTGGGCTACTTCCAATCAGGGCTCTATTCAACTTTCTAATAACTAAGAGAGGTAATTCTAGCCGATAGAAAATTTAATTTCTGTCTTTATGTGCTCTGTATGCAGATAATTCCCTAAAAAAGAAAAAAAAAGTTTGAAAAAGTAAAACAAGACTTTGGCAGTGTCTTTGAGTTGTGCTTAATAGAGCAGGATGCAGCTGTGCAGAGATACAGCTAAGGGAGACAAAGAAAGCACCCTGAAATTGTAGGTATAGATTAAACTCCGTGTGAACAGGTAGTTTTTAAAGGCTGTGACTTTGGGTTTACATGACTCACAATCGAGTCCGCAGAAGAAGAGGTTGACTAAAAGAATGAATATAATAAAGCTGAAACTTGAAGGTTCTGATAAACATGTGTTTGTTTCAACCTTTCCCCCACAGGTCCCCTTTCTTTTCTTTATTAAATCTTTTCTCATGGTTAGTTTTACCCATGGAGGTACAATGAAGCTTGGTGGTTTTATCAGGGGAGGAGGTAGGGTATACTGCTTAAAATCCATTTTCATCACTTTTAAAGTTACATAATTTCTCTGAACTTCAATTTCCCCGTGAATAAAATAGGGGTGATTATTCTGTGCCTATCTCATAAAATTAAATGAGACGGTGTTTTAAATGCCTGACACATGGATAAATCCATGAATGACAGATGTATAACTTTGACTTGAAGTTACTCTTGCTTGCCTCAATCAATTCTCCACCTAGAAACCTTAGAATTGAATGAGAATACCTAGAGAGGAGACACAGAGGAGGAGCAGCAAGGAGCGCCGTTCAAACCTGGAGGCAGAGCATATCACTGTCCTGTCCAGAGCCTCTAGTGGCTTCCCATTACATTTAGAGTAAAAGTAAGAGTCCTCAAAATCATTTCCTTCATGATCCTTCCACCCTGCTCCCCCTTACTCCCTCTACTCTGGCTATATTTTTCTCCTTGCTTTCCTTCAAATATGCTAAGCATCCTTTCTGTCTTGAAACCTTTCCACCTGCTATTCTTTTGCCTAGAACACTCTTTCTTCAGGCATATGCTGGCATGCACCCTCACTGCCTTCAGGTCTTGGCTCACATGACTTTCCAGAAAAGCCTTCCCCAAGCACCTTGGCTAAAAATAGCACCACCACCATGCAAACCCTTACCCTTTTATTTATTCCTTGATTCTTACTACCTAATACTAAAATGTGCTTATTTGCTAAATAATTTATTTATCTGTCCCTGCCTCTAGAAATTATGCTTTATCGGATTAGTGTATATTTTATTTTCTACTGTATTTATATAGCCTAGAACCATGCCTGACACATTATAGGGACTCAATAAATATTCATGAACTCAATGAATGCCAGACAAGGTAAACTCTCATTCATCAGTATAAGATTTGGTGTGCATCAGAATCACATGCAATACCTATTTTCGTACCCATTCTCAGAAATTTTGATTCATTAGGCCAGGGAGGGAGCAGGGATCTGCTTTAACACATGTCTCAGGCGACTCTGAAATAGTCAACAGACCAGACTTTCAAAAACATTCCCAGAGACAGTCTATTAAATAATGCCAATGGAAAGAAACTACATTAATAAGTAGACATTATTTTTAATGCAATGGGCTACCTGGTTAGGTGGAACTTGATATTTCTTTTAGCAGGAGCTATTTGTTTATAAGTGGCCAAGCAGTGTTGCATATAGGAAGAGACACTAAGTTGCTTTGGAATAAATATTTGTTTTGAGAAAAAAAATCTCTTAAGGGGTCCTTCTTTGGTCCCTCTTAAAGTCATGGGGACTCACTGTCCCAGGGGAGAGAGGTAAGATGAACTTTTCACGACTTGACAAAGGCTGCCCTTCAACACAGGAGTGCTGTGGGGGTTCATGCCACTAGAGCTTCACTGGGGGTAGAAAGGGTCCAAACTTTTTTTTTTTCTTTTTGCTACTGGGGATTGAACTCAGGGACACTCAACCACTGAGCCACATCCCCAGTCCTATTTTATATTTTTATTTAGAGACAGAGTCTCACTGAGTTGCTTAGAACCTCACTTTTGCTGAGGCTGGCTTTGAACTCATGATCCTCCTGTCTCAGCCTCATGACCTGCTGGGATTACAGGCATGCGTCACCATGCCTGGCCCACGCTCTGCTTTTGAGAAAGGCCACCAAGTGTTCTGAGGGTGAACTCACAGGGAGGTAGAGAAGTCAGAACCCACTCTAGGGCCTGAGCTAGCAAAGGAGAAGCGGGTGTTGGAAAACTTGATCTGAGGAAAGCTCAAAATGAGACCATCCTCTCTCACACACTCCTTGAATGAGGGGGTGCACTCTTGGGAACAACTAGTTGTTTATATAAATATAGAGTTATAACTTTGATAGCCTCTTGTGACCCCCCCCCCCCCATGGCCAAGTATAACCTAATTCTTGAGGTTGTCCTTCCTCAAGAATTACTGTTACCCTGTGCAGGAATCTGTACTAATTCTTGCTTGTTTTCGTTATATGTTGCACATTCTAGCAAAGAGCTGGTCAATTTCCCTTTAAAAAGGGTGGAGTGAGGACTTGCATCTCTGGAACTCTCCCCACTCCAGGGACCATGGTGAGAGCAGTTTCTATGGCACAAACTAAACCATTCCTACTTTAAACATCCAGCTCATTCAGCATGATGATAAGAAACAGCCTCTTCTCTAAGCTGCCTTTCTCATCTTGTTATCATTCCTGCCAGGTGATGTGAATATTATAGTTCACTTGCTTATGATCTGCAATATTTTAAGCAAATAGACATAAGTGTAAGAAATTGAACTACCAAATCATATGGGTGAATTATTTCAGGATCATTAAGTCCTTGAAATCAATAGAGGCCTTGTCCGTGTGTTGGTGTGTATTTTCTAAGACAACTGTGGCAATTTTTAAATGTCACTACATTACTTTGCATTTTAATCTTCTGCCTGTAAACATCCTGTCTGGGTGCTGGATGAGTGTTAACAGGAAGGAAAAAGCTGGTAAATTTGATACCAGTGTTCTTCACTTCTTTCTCCCTCCCTTCTCCCTAGACACCTGGGTGAACACCCACACCCACACAAATACACACACCACAGATAATGGAGAGCCCTGTGTTAAAAACAGAAGTCAGGGGGCTGGGGTAGTGGCTCAGTGGAAGAACATTTGCCTGGCACATGTGAGGCACTGGGTTTGATCCTTAGCGCCACATAAAAATAAATAAATGAAATAAAGATATTGTGTCCATCTACAACATTAATATATATTAAAAAAAAAACAGAAGTCAGAGTGGTTCTTCAAGGTTTTCATATCAAGACCCTATTGCCTTCATTTGTTGGGGTAGGAAACTGGACTCACCAGCCATCTTTGACTAACACAGTCAATAACAGTGAAAAAAAACCTCACAGAAATGGTATTCACATTCAAGTTCTTAACTTGAACATTCAAGGCTCATTACCCTTTGTTTTTTAATAGCTATTATTCATTGAAGACTTGCTGAGTACTATGCTTTGTGCTAAGAATTATCCTTAGTGCTCTTCTTGCATTAACACATTCAGCTTCAAAACTCAATGATGTACTTATTATTCTTTCTCTTTTATAGATGGGAAAACCAAGGCAAGGCCCTAAGGCTGAGGAATTTTCCCAAGTTGACTGAGCCAATAAGTAGCAGAGCTGGAATATGAACCCAGATCTACTGTGCTCTTCATTATCATATCATACTTTCCTTCTGCTTGAATTGTAACAAATACAATACTCAAATGCCTATGTTAGTGTAGTTCATGAGCTTTATGGTTGGATTTCACATCAAAAGGAGGAGTCCCAAAGGTTGTGAATCTGGGGTCAAGTGGTTTGTGTTAAAGGGTGCAGTGTGTGTATTGTACTGCCTAGAGCAATGACTACAATCTGTAGTTCCAGAGACCCTGATGGAGTTAAGCATCAAGCCTTTTCTCGTTAGAGCTGGTAGCACATTCATTAACTACCTCCCTCAACTGATTTGATGGACAGCACTAATACAAGTCTTCCTAGATACAAAAAAGCAGAAAATTGAGGTAATATGCCAAATAATCAAAGGTGAAAAAATCCACCCATTTCATTCATCAGATAGAGGCAGAGAATGCTTTCGGAATTCTTATTGACTCTTTTACTATATAGCTTTGTTTTGGAATATTTGTATTTAAAGACCCTTGATGACGGTAATGAAAAGGAAAAAAAGGAGAAAAATTTGAAATTCTAAATACAAAATACATACTGTACCTTTTATTTATGTCAACTTCTTGACTCCTTATAAAAGTGATAATTTGAGATCAATTCACATTTGGAAATACTGAAAGTGGATTATTGGTATGCACACAAACAAAGGCATAAATAGGCAACACTCAAGAGAATTCATACTTTTTACATTTTACATGAGGCCAATGAGGTTTTTCTGAAACTGGAGTTTGAGGTCCTAATTTGGGGTTTCAGAAAATCTCAGAAATTTGTATCTTGGTTAAAGCAGTAGGATCTGCTGTACAGGCCCTCCATTTGTCAATCCTCACCCATCAGTTGTATTGACATTCCGGCTATTCTTTACAAGTGGTACATAAGAGAGAGGGTGGAAGCCCAGTGTGGTGGTGCATGCCTGTAACCCCAGTGACTTGGGAGACAGAGGCAGGAGGACCATGAACTCAAAGCCAGCCTCAGCAACTTAGCAAAGGCTTGAGGATATGGCTCATGGTTAAGTGCCCCTGGGTTAAACATCAGTAGCAAAGGAGGGTAGGGGGTAGTGTGAGTGGATGGATCCACTCAATCAGTCCTGGAAATACATGATACATGTGCTATTGACTCAATGTTACCTTTATTACAAAAAAGGATGCTTTAGGATGCTTCTCTGGTTCATCTAGCTTGAGAAATGAAAATAAAACAAGTGGTAATCAGTAAAGAATCACTACTTAGACATATTTATAAATATTTAGTTTATGTTTCAATATTTGGAGGGAAATTTTACCCTTTCAGAGGTGTTTTGGCAAAATAATGGGTGAGGAGAAGTTTTCAGGACAATGGAATGAAAAAATGGATGGCTGGTCTGTATGTTGATTTGGAAGCTATATTAAATCAGTTTGGATACTTTTGTGAGCTGGAAATATCAACTCAAATAAACTTAATAAGGAAATTTATTATTTCACATAACATGAAATCCAAAGGCAGATGGACCCCAGATGTGATGTCCCAGAACTGTGTTCCGTCTCTCACTGATTCTGTTATCTTACCCAACCCCTGCATCAGCTTTGCCCTCTCCTGAAAGCAAGATGGCTGCCACTTTACCAACACCATATCCAGCCAGGACAGGACTATGATTCTCGTAGGCAGAATCATCTGTCTTTTTTTTTGTTCCTCTTCCTTAGGAGCAAGGAAAACTTTCCCCTAACCACTACCCCCAGCAGACAAATTTTTAAAATTTTATCCTCTTTTTATTTTATTTTTCCCTCTTTTTATTGGACAGAACTGGGTCACATGCCTGTTCCTGTACCCATTAAGGGGAATCCCATGATTTGCCTAAGTAGAATATGCTCCAGGAGCTGAACACACTGAATCACACTGGGGAGAGACAGATAACTGATCAGAATCGGGTTCTTTCAGGGAGGAACCAGCAAGTAAGCAACTGAGTCGGCTGAAGAAAGCTTGGTCTTCACTTGGGTCTGAGCACAGCATGGCCACAAGCTTTATCCTCTTGAGACAACATTACTCACAGTTTACTCTGCAGAGTTTTCTATTGGATTTTTATGTGAAGTATCATTTTTCTCTGACCTCGTGCTGTAGTCTTCTTTTTTCCGAAGCAGAGACCACAATGGAAATCCTACTATAAAAACACTTGAGTGCTATCAAAAGGACCAGACCATATACGGTGCTAGGGACCTTTTTATTTTAAATAAGAAACAAAACTATTTATAATTTTACAAGGAGTCTGCCCTATTTTAGTAAATATTTGGCAAGGCTTCTTGATTAAAAGAGCAAACTGACCCTTGTTCTGCAGGGTTGTTTCGCCATAACTGAGATCGTTCATTAATTTTCTGAAAATAGAAGCAATGAGTGTGTGTTCTTTTGCCCTGTGACTAAGTAGTGCTTGCTAGTGATCTGTTTTAAGCTTTATTTGCTTAGGCATAATTGGTCAGGTGTCTTTTAAACCTTGGTCCTATTCGGACCCCATTCTGAGTCACAATCACCAAATGATACAATTGGAAAATAATCTCCCACAGATGGAGCAAAGATACATTAATATGGCCCTGGAGACCATGGCCTGTTTGACAATACATTTCATACTGGACCTCAGAGGTCCTGGATTTGGTAACAAGCCCCACGTGTTTTGAGAGAAAGTGATTCCCTCAGCACGTTCTGGGAGAGGCCTGTTGAGTACCACATGTTTCTGATTCATTGGCAGTTAACTCATTCTGTGACGTGGGGTTTGTAGGAAACTCTCTGGGCCCAACTACCTTCTCTTGCTTAAAGTTATCCTCTTGCCAGCTGAATTGGAAAGATATGGTATAGCTGCAAGGAGTGGTTTTAAATTAGCCTCAGAAATTCTGCAGAATAGCCATGTTGGAAGCTGCCCCATGACACCACATAGCAGGTTGGTGAGGCTGGCCAGCAGGCTGTGTGCAGGATTTGACATCTGTCCCACATAGTCAAATGTGCCTCTCTTCCCACTCCCTGAGCTAGGAGTCTCTGGTCCTAAATCAAAGCTGCTCAGAAGAAAAGTCATCAGTAGATATTAAGGAAAGGACTTAGAATCCTAAAATTTCAGAGCTGGAAATTGCTTTAAAGATCATCTAGTTCAATCTCATTTCTTAAGAGGCAACTTGTCTAATGTCACACAGCTAGTTCCTTTGTTTATTCCCTCATTTCTTTACTGCTTTCCAGTTACTAGTGGGAAATCCAAAATCAAACTCTCCATGAGGGTAACTCAGAGTCTGAAATATACTACTTGTTTTCTGGTGCTCCACCACTTCACTAGTTAAAAATAAGAAAAATGAATGTCCCCATCTCATAGAGCCAGTGAGATTTAATAACAGCTCAGAACAAGTCTTGGCATATAGTGAGAACCCAATAGGAGTATTCATTGATACTATTCTTTCCTGACAATTGCCAGGAGGAAAATGGGGCAGCAAAAAGTGCTCCAAGCCAGTATCAGTTAAGAAATTTCTAGTTCTAGCCCTATGTTCTTAGATGAGTCTCTTGCTTGAAATCTTTAGTTTTCTCTGTCCTGCTCTTACAAAGATTTTATGTATGTGAAAGCCATAAACCTCTATAATAGAGCTTCTTAAATTCCACTGTGCATAAGAATCACCTGGAATTTTTTTTTAAAATGCAGATTACATTATTGTAGATCAAATGTGGAGCCTGAGCTTCAGCATTTCTAACAAGTTGCCAGAAAAAATGGATGATGCTGGTTTCCCCAGACTTGTATGCATCATGAGGCAGCCTTCTGATCACCAAGCAGACAGTCACTTCGAAGACCCTCAAATTGTCTTCTTGACTCCAGATGTAGCATCCATAACAGTGTGGATAAGTGACCCACTGCTCCTAAAGATTCTGCAAAAGTAGATCCAAAGGGTCTCACTTAGTACTTATTTTCAAGGTTTTACATGTGTATAAAGTTTTGCCCTTGGTCTCATAGCAATCTCACACTTTGCTCAATACCATTTTGCAGACCCGGTAACCGTAACGTCAATCTCTTAAAGCTCTTCCCTTAAGAGCTGGTTCCAATTCCTTGGCAATTAACTTCTTCAGGCTAAGGTTGAGCCAAGTACCAGAGGTTACCATTGGGATGGGTGTGATACCAGGGGAGGGGTGGATGATAAATTCAACTCTCAGGCTGGGAGTCAAATTATGTTCAAAGCTGTTTCCACTCCCTTATAAGTATTGGTGTGGTTGGGGAACGCGTGAAAGTAGAGGCAACAGCAAAATGCAGCAAGCAGCCAGGAAAACTAGGAATAACAGGAAAGAACTTGAAAGCAAAATGTGTTTGTATTCTAAGAGAGTTATAGAAATGGTAATGGCCAACCTATCTAAGAGGACTTGCTGACTGTCATTAAAAGTGAGTATGTGATTGGGTGTTTGAAACTTTACTTTGGGTTCTTCAGGAGAGTCGGAAAGTTAGGAGTTTGCTATTTGAGAATGATTTCTTTACCCAAGAGATGGGATCCAGAGATGGCCATTAGCAGATGACTTCAAGGTTCAGTACCAGCTGCCAGAGTCTTCTTTTCTTCCGAAATATTCCAGTTGTTGGCAAAGAGTCTAAAAGGAGAATGTTTCGACAGACAAAATGAGAACCAAAGAACAGAGAAGACCACCAGGTAACTCCTGCTCTTGCCTCAAGACTCACCCAACAGCCATCTGTCCTCTGCACCCTGATCACTGTGGACCTCTCCCATCACACCATGCTGTGCTTATCAGTGTGTCCCTTGAGGGCAGGTACTGTCTCTCTTCTTGGTACCCCCATCCACATCACAGGCCTGATCCCAGGAAACACTTGGTTATGTGTTTCTGGAATGAGAATGAAGGGCAGAGAGAAGGACTGGGGGAAAGGAAAAGGAAAGCATAGAGGGGGCGGGGGAAAGAGGAGTGAAAGAGATGGAGAGAAACTTTGGAAAATCAACCTTTCATGGTTCCAAGAATGTTTTCCAAAATTCTTCAAACCAGGTCCTATTACAAGGCTTTACTTTCCAGTTTAGCTTGATTGCACATCTGTAATAAAAGTAAATGATGTCTGAACCTGACTGAAATCTAAAATTTAGCCTTCTCCAAGACATCAGATGTGGCCATCTGACCTTAAATATGGAGAGGAAAACTCAGCCTTCTCGTTTCCAAGTTGGTGTTGATTCCCTTTGTGTTAAAGCCAAGTGAAAGATGAAGCAGGTAGGACATACACCCAGAGCAGATGTCGACCCCCTCCCTCAACCAACAGGGCCTGACTCCGGCTGACCACTTCTATGGGAAAGGACAGAAGCCACAGGGCCTGGGGTCCAGCTGACATTACATTCCCAAAACCCGCTGCAAGGAGATTATGTTATTTCAGCTATGCTTCGTTGGATGGCAAATATGTGAGCTGCTTTATGAGGACCTGGGACGTTGCAGAGTCTTCAAATTTACAGCTGTGCTGTCCCTGCAGGAGAATTAATCACTCAAACCAGGCACTGTTCACGGTGCTGGCTGAGGAAGCCATTCTCAATCCCTTGGCACACCCAGGTTATGAGGGTGTGCTGAGACAAGAAAAAGCTCAGTGAAGGCTACATTTCTGAAAACCCTGGGGGCTCCTTTTGCCCCACACTTTTCTGCAGTGACCATTATAAAACAGATGCACGCAGTTTTCTCAGTAATACACACCACCAGCAGCAAGAGAGAGAGGGCTTCTCTGTTCTCATTTCTTATAGGACCAGAAAACTAAGTTCTAAATGCCATCATTATAGCTAGAACACAAGATGTGACTTTAGGCCCAAATTGTAACATTCGGGATGGCATTTCTCCTCTCACAAGACTCAAATACTGTCAAGTGTGATGGTGCACACCTGTAATCCCCACTGCTCAGGAGTCTGAGTCAAGAGGATCATGAGTTCAAAGTTAGCCTCAGCAACAGTGAGTCACTAAGCAACTCAGCGAAACTGTCTCTAAATAAAATACAAAATAGGGCTTGGAGTGTGGCTCAGTAATTGAGTGCCTCTGAGTTCAGTCCCTGGTACCCACTACCCGCTCCCCAAAATTGCAATCTAAATTACAAGTACAGTGCTTTAAAACTCTTCTGAAACTTAAGACTTTATGTATGTGGTGACTATCATGTGTCATCTCAGCCATGTTGAAGCCAAGCCTCCCAGAATTCCCTTTTCTCCACCGTTCTTTAAGTGAGATTTGGAAGGCAAAGTTTAGGCAGCAGCCATTTTTATGCTCAGAAGGTTAGTATAGGCACCAGGTGCCTTGGCAGCTCATGTGTGTTGTTGAGCATCTACTGGTCTACCATGCCTGCCTGGGGCTCCCACTCCTGCCAATTCCCCTCTTTCACCAACACCAGGTCCTGGGCCAGCTCTGTGTGCACCTCTGATAAAGAGCACCAACTTCTTCTGTTAGTCACTAACACTCTCAAGGCTGGAGATGTACAAAGAATAGGGTTGCTGATTGTCCTCTTGTATTCCAGACTATCTTTGCTCTTCCTCGTTGCATATCCAATTCTTCTCTGTTCTTGACCTACCGTGTCTTCAGTGCCAACACCACATTCAGAGGCAACTGTGTGCACAGCCTTCTCCAAGAGATGCCACAATTGTTTGTGATCTAATTCACATTAAAAAAAAAAACACTCTTTTTAAAATATCATCCATAATTGTTCCAGTCTTCTGATTTAACCTTGGCTGATGGGATGTATAGGGCCAGCTCACTGTCACAAACTTGGAAGGACAGTGTGAGTAAATGACAATCAATAGTGGCAACTCTAAATTTCAACATTAGTTTGTTGTCTGCTTTCTCAGTGGTGACTTTCATGAACAGTGTAGTTGACCAGTCAACTAATTTGGTGGCTTTTAGTACACGATCCTTTTATTTCCTCCTTTTCCCTTCTCCACCGAGGTTGTCTCATGTCATTTCCACTGCCAGGAGATGGCTTTGCTGTCTGAGACTAGATCTCAGGTAGGCCAACTCCCATACCTCAATGTGTTCCTGCATTTTTACCCCTGTTCTCATCTTCACAGACCCAAAGCAATAACTATTCTCCCTCATGCATGCCAAGCCCTCTTTCAGGGGCATTGACCCAACTCCCCTCCTTCATTCCTGTTTTCTTTTTTTGTTGTTGTTATTGTGGGAGAAGGTTTGTGCCCAGGGATGTTTTACCTCTGAGCTACATCCCCAGCCCTTTTTTTGGTTTTGTTTTTCCCTCTTAGTTCCCTTATTCTTTTGCTTTCCACAAAATCTGATCCCTCTATTTTCAAACACATCAGCCCACCTATTCCATTTTCAAGAGCATCTATCTGTGACCCTGCTCTTCCCTCAAACTATCCTCGTATCTCTTTGGTGAGAGGGAAACTGTTGCCTTCGCCTCCCCTCTTATTTGGCACCTTCAAAATCAGATTTAATCCCTACTTTATATGCCAGAAGCTCTCTGTCTGGGCTGCACATAAAAAATCACATGGGGCCCAGGACCTATATCCAGATGTACATCAGTGAAACTGTCTCTAAATAAAATACAAAATAGGGCTTGGAGTGTGGCTCAGTAGTTGAGTGCCTCTGAGTTCAATCCCTGGTACCCACTACCCGCTCCCCAAAACATCCAGATGGTTTGATTTAGTCACTCTACAGTGTGGCCCAGGCCAGGGGAACCTGCTCCTTGCCCTATACATTTACAAATTCCATGCTCTTGACAGGGAAGGGGACCATCTGCCAAACTTAAAGCAATTTGGGAATACTAAGAGGAAAAGATGGACATAATATTTGACTTCATAAGAATTTTAAAGCTTCCAGGTAAATAATTTTTTTGCTATTAAATTAATGAACAAATTATACATATTAATATCCAACAGTGGTAAGAACAAACTTCTCATTCATTACTAATGACTGACTAACTAGGTATAATTCTTTGAGAAAACAATTTAGCAAACCATACAGGGGAATAAAAATATACATGCTATTTAATCCATTATTTCTACTTCTGGACGTCTACCCTAAAGAAATAATTCAAGTTGAGCATGGTGCCACACACCTGTAATCCAAGCAATTCAGGAGGTGAGGCATAAGGATCACAAATTCAAGACCAGCGTCAGCAACTTAGCAAGACCCTGTCTCAAAATAAATAAAAAAGGCTGGAAATGTAGCTCAGGGGTGAAATGCCTCCAAGTTTCTATCTGCAGTATTAGTAAAGAGGGAGGAGAGAAATTTAAATGCTGAAATGAGCTAACTTCTTCAAAATGCCCACTGCAGCATTATAACAATGAAAAATTGAAGAAACATAAATAACCAAAAGAGAAATGACAAAAATATATATGGTGTATCTAGTGGTTGGAATATTGAGATATAAGTTGATGAATAATTATGAAGACTATAACATGAAAAAATGCTTACAGTACAATAAGTGAGAAAAAAACAGTACATGCAATTATAAAGTAGGGGGAACGATGATAAAGAAAGTGTACAAATCAGTCCTGGTTTAAAGTAAAGGTGTGGCTTCTCAAATGTTGCATTTCACATTTTAATCATAAATTCTAAATATTAACTTAGACATTTGGGCAAATAGATTTAAACTCTTTTTCTAAACTCTCTCAGCCCTCTATAAATTTTTAATTTGACTTTTGTTGACTTTCTTTTCAAATACATTTGCAAACAAGACTAGCAAGCTTTGTGCTGATAACTTGAATCTTGTAAACAGGCTCCAAGTGATGACACAATTCCCTTCCATCTCATCCCTTTTTAGGGAAGCTTCTCTCATTTCCCCAGCTGGAAAATTTATGGGGGACATTTGACTTTATGCTCTCAATTCGGTTTCATCAGCAACATGATTTCTCCAGTGGGTTGTTTTTTTCTTGTAGCAAAAGGAAGAAATATTCAGGCTCACAGTTAATGGCTAAATCTCGAAATCAATCCTAAGGGACTTACTCTCAGCTTTTCCTCAATTCCCTGGTAAAATAATTGATGATAATTGTGTTTTGTGGTTCCTATTTAGGCTTGGGGATGGAAGAGAAAAACCTAAAGCTATGAATGGTGGAAAACCTTAAAGTTATGAATGCAAGTCATCCCATAGTGGAACAAAATACATAAGTGACAGTGAATACAAAGAAGATGGTCTCAAAGATTTTTTTTTTTTTTAATTAAGCAAGGTCAAGGAGAGGCTTGTAGCACATAATAGACTGGACATTTCTGATTTTCCGTTTTATTTCTAGGGTTATTTTTGTTTGTGTGTGTATGTGTGCACACATGCACGTGGGCCTTGGAACCCAGGACCTCACACATCCTGGGCATGCACTCTTCCACTGAGCTGTAGCTCCAGTCCCGGACACCTCAGAATCTGAAAGGCACACATGGAGGTGTTTCTCCCATGTAGATTTTGCCATCGGTGGTCACCAATTGCCTTCCACTTCCACTTAGCAGGGGGCTGAATGTAAGTCTTCCCATAAGCACAGTCTTGTTCTGGGTTAGTATTCCATTTCCAGAAAAGGAGAATGGAGAGCTTCCATGATAGGGCCAGAGAATATCACAATGAAACATGGCATTCGCTGAGCTGCCTGGGGCTTCATCCACACTCAGGGAATGCTGTATTCTGTTGGGACAACACTTTATTCCCTGAGGAAAAATAAATTGACCACCCCTTTCCCTCACTCCTGTCTCTGCTTTCTGGCAAGATACTTTATGTACTTCTCTCTGAAAACAGGTTAAGGCATGCTGTTACTGACCTGACAGAAAATATCTGACTAGTTGATACCCCCAAAACACAATCAATCCTTTCTTTTTTTTCTTCCTTCCTTCCTCCCTTCCCTTCCCTTTTGTAAAAGTCCTAACTCATCTGAAGCTTGATTCCTTTCAAGACTGCTCTACTTTTCCCCAGAAACATATAGGATTATGGTAAAAGGCAATGTTTGTTCCCAGTTACCCAAGGTCCAATTTGAGTTCAACAACATCCTGTTCAAGAAGCACAAACTTCATCGACTGGTGTGATGCAGAAGTTTTTCCTGTTGTTGGTGGTAGTGGTGTCTTTTCCTCAGAAGACTCATAGGTATGTGAGGCATAGACTAAAAGCAAAGTACAGTGAGAGAAACCATTCAGAAATATACCTGTTTGTCATTGCACAGTTTAGAAGTATTTTGTACAAAGCATGGTGATGCATTTATGTTGCATCTGGGGATAGTTTAGATAGAATTTGAGATCATTGAAAGTGCACCATTTTCTAACTCAAACTGCAGAAGCATTTACAGTAAATCCATAGCACGCTATAAATGTGGCCTCATGAACATCTTCTTTACTATAGTTCCTTCTGGTCAGGTGTGTTCTGGAGATGGAGCAATGGGGTGGCCCATGGAGCAGCCATCATTGCTCTGAGTGAATTAGACAAACTGCTGGCACACCATGGAAAGGGCAGGGGTGTGGTGAAGGTATCAGCAGAAAAGGCAGAACACTGACTCTGTTCAACATGTGTTTACTCTTCATATTCCCTAAGCAGGGTTTCTTTGGGGACTCACAGTCACACTGGGCTAAAGGCCAACATTGACACTGTTTACAGTGAAGAGACTGGCAGGAAATCCACTGGAAAACATTAATGATGGAAGACAGGTTACACAGAAGGAAACTGAGGCATTGAACTGCAAAGGTCTAACTTAGGACTTGGGCTCAGCTGGGTTTCCAAAGCTTGAGTGTGCTCTTTTCTCCTAAGTCGTTGAAAGTTACATTTTAGGAGGCAAGTGTGAACAAGCTTGTGGGGGTGGGAAGCAGCAGGATCTAGTTCTAGCATGATTCGAAGAACCCAGACTCTGTGAGGTCCTAAAAGCCCACAGCATGAGTTTGGGAAAGTTGCCTTACTTCTCTGTGCCCTACTTCACATGGCTGGGAAAGGGCCAAGCAGGACCTCATCAAAGGCCTAAGATGACAAAAGTTTTCCTTAACCTTTTAAAGAGATTGGGTCAATAAAAATATATAATTAGATGAAAACGAAACCATGATTTATGCTTCATTTGGAAAATAAAGTACAGTAAAGGGGCGGCGGGGGGGGGGGATGTCAATGTTTCCTTTATCTTCTCAAGGAGTTATCTTCCACATGGCTCTGAAAAAAACTTCTAAAACTCCATCATATCTTTCCTCTTCCCTGCTTAAAGTCCCTTGCTGGCTGCTTTTGCCCACACAACTCAGCTCAGATGTAGCTAAGATGTGTTGTAGCTAAGACCCCACGTCTCTGGTGTTAGCTCTCATCCCTTCTCTGCAGCCCCTCTCCAGGGACTTCTGGAAGGCTGCACACAGAGGGGTGGAAGAGGCCACTGCCATAGTTACAGTGGAAATGCATCAGATGATAAAGAGTTGATAAGGAGGCCATCTCCCCAAGGCCAACTGTGGGGAAGCTCAGAGACAGTATCCTTGGCCAACCTGGGTGATATTTCTACCAAGAGTCAGAGTTTCTCCACAGAACATCTTTTTTGCTTTTAAAAAAATTTTTTTTAGTTGTAGATGGACACAATACCTTTATTTTATTATTTTTCATTTATTTATGTGGTGCTGAGGATCAAACCCAGTGCCCCACGTGTGCAAGGCAAGCACACTACCACTGAGCCACAACTTCCAGCCCCCAGATATTTGCTTTTTATCTCTTTTCTTCATCCCATTCATGACCCCTGGATTTCTGGAAGCACTCTGAGTTTGCACATTCTGTTAGCAAGGTTTGCCGAGAGCTCTAGTCCCAGCAGCAGCAAAGGGAGCAGACCCATCTGCACAGGCCTGAAATCCACTAAAACAGGTACTGAGCTATGGCAATGCAGTGAAGGCCCATGCTACAAGCAGCTTGCCAAGGGCAGTGATGCACAAGGGTTTAGGGTAACCAAGGTTTGGGGTGACCCAGTATCATCAAGTTCTCTTTACCTCCATTAAGGTGCTATGGTTGCCATTTTCTAGTATTTATTTTCTGGAATAGAAGTCTTTTTGCTCTCCTTTCCTCAGGATTCCTACTAAATTAGTCTTGCTAGTTCTGTCCTTTGAATGCTAGTTCTGCATGAATACCTCAACTGCCCATTTGCCCTTGACCTCCAATTGCCTTGGATAGATGTGAGGCGCCTTCTGAGGTCAGCCAAAGAAAAATCCATATCTCCCTCACCCTCAGATCTGGTGGACAAGTGAATCAGGAAACCACATGGTCACACCAGCATTAACTCTGGGTAGGCACTGAACCAGCCCTTCACATTAATTGCTACTTTCAATTCTCTCCCTAATTCTTAGATGTAGGAGTTGTTATCTCCATTTTTCAGAAGTGGAAGATGAAACCTGGTGAGGCTCAGTAACTTGCCTGAAGTCATATCTTAGAAGGGGATGGAACTGGGATTCCCACCCCGTCCAACCCAGGTCAATATCAAAAGACTCCTCTCTTCTGTGCTAATTAGGATAGGGTGCTTTCTATGGGCTACATATTCTTTTAAGTACTTTATATAACAACCCATTTAAACCTCACATCCTTTGGAGGGAGGAAGTATTATGTCCACCTTACCAAGGAAACACTAAGGCTAGAGAGCTTAAACAACTTGCTTAATTGCACAGAGCTAGCAAGCGGCAGAGACAGGATTCAGTCTGGTAACAAGGATCCAGAGTCTGTAGCTCCTCCCTCCTGTGAGAAGCAGGCTTCAAGCTTCAGCCTACTAATGTGGGCAGCACAACCAATGTCCCCAGAGAGCCTGTTTTGGGCCAGAACCTCATGGGCCAGCACCATGAAAAGGCACTGTAGGGGATTCACATCCTTGAATCCAAGGAACTTTCAAAGTATACCTACCACAAGGTCTGGGGGATAGGAGGCCTTTATAAAGGCATGCTGAGGGTCACGTCTACCCTATATCTCCAGGGTTTACTTTTAAAAGCCATAACAGAGCTCCTTTTGGAAAATCTTTACAATGTACAGGCCTCTATGCTGTCAGGGGAGGCTGAGATATAGCAAAATCCTGTCCTTTGGCTTTATCTCCTTAGATAGAGGAGAAATCCACAGTTATGTGGGTTCTAAGGAGAGCCATGCTTTTGACACTATCCAGTTCTGCTTACAGAGAAAGGCAGTGGCCAGAGCACAATATGACCATGGAAACTTGACCCAGAGTTCTCAGAAGCAAACAGAAAATAAGGTGTCTCCAGCTATGCCCAAGTCCTCCACAGGAAGCTAGAGGGCTTTTCTAGGCATCTGTCAATATCTTCAGTCCCTCTGAGCAACACTGGGGCTGAGGCAAGGACTGGGAGCTCCTTAAAGCATGGACATTGGTTCGGCATCTGTTCTACCTGGGTTCTCTTGGACAGTACCTGGCTCATAGAACATGCTCAGTTAAGAACACAAACTTTGATAAAAGACAGGACAAGTGGGAAACTAGCTGGGAGACAGAGGGAAAATTCAGTAATTACTGAATCCTTCTATATCCCTATAACCTTGTCCATAAAATAGAACTAATGACAATCCCAACCTCCTGGAGCTATTATGAAGGTTAAACACAACAATATGTAACACAAAATGCAGAATCTGGCATTTAATGCTCTATAAATGTTGGCTATTATTAAAATTCTAAAACCCAGGTCAACTGTTAATTCTTTTCTGAATCCTTCTGCTGATTCCCTCCATTCCCCGCTCACTGAGTCTTTCCCTTCTCTGGGCTTGCATAGTACTTATTTATATTTCTGCTATGATATTTGTCATAATGATAATTATGACTGTCTGTTCCCTGAACTATACCATGAACTTTCACCTGAAGGCTGGGGCTTATCTATGTATACCCAGCACAGTGTCAGAGCCACTATCAGTACTGGCTGGGAAAATTGATTACACAGATTCCTCCCTGTTCTGCCAAACAGACCCATACTATATCCCACAGGTTGTAACTGGACACCTGAACTGATGCATCTGCCATCTGGGGCATGGTTTCCTCTGAAGACCCCCTTTATTATTACATGGGGCTTTCATCCAGGAGTGGGATCAGGTAAGGGAGCAGACAGGAACTCAAATTCTGAGTCAGGTGTCCAGACCAGGCCAGGAGATGTATAGATTCTTATTTCCTTGGGCTTCTGACTGCTGGGCCTCCCCGAGTTCTCTGTAGTGCAAGAACTTTCTAAATTAGTCCTTTGCATTTTTTCTCTCTCCAATTTCTCCTGAGTATCAGGTGCTTCTCAAAGTTTAACAAGTGTACAAATCACTTGGGGGTCTTGCTTGAATTCTGATTCATTTGGACTAGAATGAGGCCAAGGTGCTGCATCCCTAAATAGCTCGTGGGAGATGCAGGAGCTGCTGGCCCTCATTCAACACTTCGAGTATCAAGACTTGGGGCTGGGGCTGGGGATGTGGCTCAAGTGGTAGCGCGCTCGCCTGACATGCATGCGGCCCGGGTTCCATCCTTAGCACCACATACAAACAAAGATGTTGTGTCTGCCCAAAACTAAAAAGTAAATATTAAAATTCTCTCTCTCTCTCTCTCTCTCTCTCTCTCTCTTTCTCTCTCTCTCTTTAAAAAAAAAAATGACTTGGGGCTGGGGTTGTGGCTCAGTGGTAGAACACTTACCTAGCACATGTGAGGCACTGGGTGTAATCCTCAGCATCACATTAAAAAAAAAATGATAAAAAGACTGGACACTACTGCCAGGATTATCTCCCAAGACATAACATTGATCATGTCACTTGGGTGGATTTGAACAGACCTTTCCCCCAAAGAGATAAGAATGGCAAATGAACACATGAATAGATGTTCAACATCATTTGTCATCAAGGAAATACAAGTTAAAACCACAATGAGATTCTAGTACATACTGATTAGAACGGTTCCGTTTTTAAAAATACAATAATGGTCAGGCATGGTGCACAGTGGTACATGCCTGGAATCCTGGCAACTAGGGCAGCTGAAAGGAGGATCACAGGTTTGAGGCCAGCCTCAGTAACTTAATGAGATCTCATCTCAAAAAGAAAATAAAAAGTGCAGGACTGTCACAGAATACCCACTGGGCTCAATCACCAGTATTGCAAACAAACAGATGGGGAACAGTAGAACTTTAAGTCCTGCTGCCAGGTGTGATGGCGCACACCAGTAATCCCAGCAACTCAGGAGGCTGAGGCTGAGGCAGAGGAATAAATTTTAAAATAAATAAATAAATAAAAGGGAAGGGGATGTAGTTCAGGGTAAAGCACCCATGCATTAAATCCCCAGGAGAGAGAGAGAAAGAGAGAGAGAGAGAGAGAGAGAGAGAGAGAGAGAGAGAGAGAGAGAGAGAGAACGCGCGGGAACAAGCGAGCACTGCTTAGAGTGCAAGATATTATAGATCCCTTGGAAAATATTATTTTGTCTGGTTTTTCTTTTGTTTCTTTCTTTCATTTTTTTGCAGTGCTGCATGTTGAACCCAGAGCCGTGTGCTTATCAGGCAGGTACTCTACCACTGAGCTACATCCCCAGGCCCAAGTTTCTTTTTAAGACAAAATTAAACATGTACTAGTAAGGATTTATGTGACCCAGCAATTTTACTTTTATTCACTTAGGTATTTGCCCAAGTGAACTGAAAACTTATCTTCACACAAAACTTCCATGCAATGCTGATAGTGGGTTTTCTTTATAATCGCCTCCAACTAGAAATAACACAAATGTCTTTCAACTGGTGAGCAGATGACACGTCCATATTATAGAACACAACTGGGCAAAAAGAAGGAACAAAGTATTGACACACATGCAAATATGAAAGATGCCAGATTCAAGATGCTACCTTCTGTATGCATGATTCCACTTACAGGACATTCTGGAGAAGGCAAGACTACAAAGAGAGATGACAGAGCAGTGGTTTTGAGAGGTTGGTGTGTGGGGAGGATTGGCTACAAAGATGCATAAACCAACTTAATAGCATGATGGAAGCATTCTATAGCTTGATTGTTGTGGTGCTTATGTAACTATGCACATTTGCCAAGACTTAGAGAATGCTAGTTGGGTGTTGGGGTGGTACACACCTGTAATCCCAGTGCTCAGGATACTGAGGCATGAAGATCACAAGTTCAAGGCCAGCCTCAGCAATTTAGTGAGGCCCTAAGCAACTTAGTGAAACCCTGTCTCAAAATAAAACAATAAAAGTACTGGGGATGTTGCTTAGTGGTTAAGTGTCCCAGTGCTCAATTCATAGTAAAACAAACAAACAAAAAAACAAACAAAAACCTTATAGAATGCTAAAAAAGATAAATTTTACTGCATGTTCATTATACCTCTGAAATGATAATGACATCAAAACCACCAGCAAAAAGCTTTAGTAGTTTCCATTTGCCTAAGGAATTTAAAGTCCAGACTCTTTAACCAGGCCCTCTTTCTAACCATTTCTACTTTTCATTTTGTCTAAACACCAGCTAAACCTTGCTGTCACCCAAACACGTGTTGGGTTTTCTTCTCACACTCTGTGCTATCTCATCTCCTGGAACACCCTCTTCTCTAGCTCTCAAAACACTGCCATCTACAAAGGCCCAGAGTGATTGTCACCTCCTCCTTCACACTGCCCTCTCCCAACCCCCACAGTCTGGAAGGGCTGATCTCTCCAGAACTTTCACTTTTCTCCTCACCTTTCCCAGACCTCCTGGTCTCTGCACCTTTCCTGTTCATTGATATTCTGTGTCTTAATATTAGCTTTTCTTCCTTCTGGGATAAACTAGAACAAACTCTTGCTTCTTACACACACACACACACACACACACACACACACACACACACATATACTTCTTCTTCCTGGGGACCTCCTTCATGTCCTTTGGATCCAGCTAATATGCCACCCCATATGACACCTTCCTTGATTCTGCCCTAAGATAGGCACCTTCTCTCTCAGGTCCCTCAGGTTGTTGTTGATGTCTGGACTGCAGTCTCATCAGCTGTGTTGTTTTTGTTCAATGATCCTGCTATTATCCTACTACCTTTCCTATTAAGCTGCCAGTGCTTAAGGACAGGAATTGTGTCCTATTCATCTTTGAATTTTAGGACTTCCTTTATAAAATAAGTAGATAATAAGAACACTAAATGAATGAATGAATTTTCCCAAGAACATTCCTGGACTCCCACATTGACCCCAAATAGTACCATATAGAGATCAACCTGTAACCCTGGCCCTTTCTCTCAGTGAGGAGCCCAGTCATTTGTAAGCCTTTTGTTTTACTCTGGTTGGAATAATTCTTTGGAAACCAGAAAATCAGCTTAAACCCCACATGTGCTCAAGAGGCAGCAGAGAGCAGTCACAGCAGCTTGAGAAAGGCCCTGTGCTGGCACTCATCCGGCAGGCCTGCTCAGGACACCTCAACTCCCACTCCCCAGCATAGGTGAGGAGAGAGGCCAGCCCTGCTGACAGGAGGAGCTGTGGTGGTGTCACCTCCTGGTGGTGATTGATGCCCCATCCTCACTTGTTAGCAGAAGGATTCTTCACATCCCGCCATTGCTGCCTTCCTCTGGGGGAGGCACTGTCCCTGGCAGGCCTGTCCTCCCAGCTCAGCCTTTCCCAGGACCTCTCACCAGTTCATCAGCCCTCACCACTCTTTCCCCACAGTTCCTGAGTGCTGACAGCCAGCCAGGAGGGAAATACATGGGGATGGATTCTGGGAGCTGCCTCCTATGGTTGCTCACTCCAAGATGATAGTTTCGGGGTTCTGACCAAAGGCATCAAAGCTTTGAACAAGTCCCTACTATGAAGATAAATCCTGAGGGAGATGTGCATATGCATTCACATGCTCATGCAATGCACATAAAACATACATACACATACATGCATATACATATATGCACACATGTACATACACATTCATATATGCATGCATATGCACACTCACACACACACATAATTACAAGGGAAAAATTCTATTCCTGACTGGACCTTTGGCCACAAGCTCCCAGGCTGTCTCTTAGTCAGCTAGGAAGAACCCAGTTTTTCACAGGCTATAGTAGGCTTAGAGCCATAGTGAAAATCTGGCTGTGATCAGCACCTTCATCTGAGCCCTCTAGACTTTCCCATTCTCAAGGAAAGATAAATCCAAGATAAGAAGGAAGAGGCTGTCTATTCTCACAATGCAACCTACCCAACTTTGCTTGGACCATGGTCCAGGTATCTCCTCCTAAGAACGGAGGGGAGGAGGGGCCCCAAGGCTCCTCTGAGGTCTCATAATGGTAATGTGGAAAAAACTTTACAACCTGCAACATCTACATAAACTTCTTGCCAAGACCAGCTACACAATTTGCAAATATGAAGCCCTTTGTTCAAAAAGCAAGAAAAAAATGTGCCTTTAAAAGTACTAAAATAAGAGCTTTTTCATATATTTAACATAGTCTATCTCTCTACTTGCCATGATATTTTTTTAGTTGATATTTATTTGCTGTTCTAAGTAAAGAAAAATAACACTTTAAATTATTGGAATGAATTTTACCATTCATTTCTTTAATGTAGAATACCCGATTTAAATGCAAATGTAAGAGCATTTAATTTACATGTAGAATCATTGCATTTATAGTTTGTATTTCATATTACATACACCTATTTATTTCATTCTTACTGGAACAGTGGAGACACTGCACAAAATTAATGCAATTGTTTTTATTTCACGTCTTTCTATGTACATATTTTACCAACACGCCCTACCTTCAGCTTACAATGAATAAGGACTGAAGAGAAGAACTGTGGTTCAGCCTACCTTTTCCCTTCTAATTTTCAGTGAAAGTGGCCAGCCCATGGTACTGAGAAAGAGTGTGATCGGGTTCCTTGGTCATTTTTGTTTCTCTTAATGTCATTGCCTTTTTTCAGCATTCAAAGCAAAGTCTGCTTTGATGGAAAGCATGGCCTCTTGGCATTTCAGGGACCCAGCTTGCTCACCTGTGGATGATCCTCCCTCATCTCCTTCTCCAGTTGAGTCTCGTTGCACTCTCATGTTGGGGCGGCATGCAGATTCTGTGCTCATGGGCATCACAAATGGTGTGTGAAAATGGAGCAGCAAGCACTGGTGCATTCCCCCTGTTCATATGTAGGCTCCATTGTCCATCAGATTTCTCTTACAAAAAAAAATTTTTAAAAGATGAAATTATTAGAAATTTCAAGATGGCAACAGCAGGGCATTAAACCAAGTGTGGGACCCTTCAGAGCACAGAGCCCTGTGCAACTGCACAGGTCATGTACCTTTGAAACCCACCTCGATCCCAGTCTTTCCCTCCCCTCTCCCACATCCCCACATAAAGTCTTCCACCCTCAGTGGCCTGGAAATCCTGATGACCCAATAATCCCCTTTAGTCCCCTTTGGTGGACTCATCACCCTCTGAGAAAACTGAATAGCATGTTTTGTTCATAGTCCAAGTTTCCCCAGACTGGTTCAGCCTGGCAGTTAAAAATGCTCAGGCTCCTACATGCTAGTTATTGAGTACTTACTGCATGCCACATACTGGGCTAATGATGTACCCTATGTACAAATTATCTTATTGAATCATCACAATAAACATATGGATGGTATTATTATATCTGCTTTATAGATGAGGATAGAGTGGACCAGAGAGTTTAAGTAATTTGCTCAATGCCATACAGTTTGTAAGTGCCAGATCTCATCTTGAACACAGGTCTATAGGGTTTTCTTTTTTCTTTTTCTTTTTGTACTGGGACTTGAACCCAGGGCACTTTACCACTGAACTATATCCTCAGCCCTTTTTAATTTTATTTTGAGAATAAAACTTAGTGAGGGTCTCAGTAAGTTGCTTAGGGCCTCACTAAATTACTAAGGCTGGCCTCAAACTGGTGATCTTCCTACCTCAGGCTCCTGGATTACTGGGATTATAGGCATGCACCACTGTGCATTTTAATCTAATCTGTAGAATTTTTGACCTGTAGGCCCACCTCTAATTCTGAAAGTCTTGAGGTCATGAAGAGTTCTATTTGTACTTTTGCGGCATCTGCATCTTCCTCTCTCTCACTTCCCACTTGATAAGGCCACTGAACCAGTTCTGGTTGCCCTCTTGGTTCCTTAGGGTGATTCCCTTGTGAAAAGGCTGCTGTCTGTACAGAGGATTCAGGAATCCTGTCTCCCAGAACTGCAGGCTGTGCAGATGCCAAAGTGGGCTGGGGCCTAGAAACTTCAATACTGGACCTACGTTTGATTGGAAAGTCCCCTTCCTAATTCTGTCTCATATTTCATCATTAAAATAATGGTACTAATAGTCAGAATAATTGAGTATTTATTGCACTGGAAACACATCTACAGAACCATGCACTATCAGTTGCTTACAATCCTATGACTCTCAAAGTGATAGAAGTTTTTTTCTGCTTTGTCTGCAGCACCTCTCTCCAGAAAGCTCAAATGTAAGTTCATCAAGCTGTGATGTGAGGTAGAGGAGAGAGGGTAGGAAATATCAAGACAGATCCCTTTTGTCTTCTTAATCAACATAGGACACCAATGCACCTTTGAGTTCCTTCCATTCTCTGACAGGACCACAAGTGAATCAACCTTGAGGATCCTCCTTACCATTCAACGAGACAAGTCCAAACATTTTGCAATGATCTGAATGTCTGTTGGTGTCTCCCCAGAATTCATGTTATCACTTAATACACAATGTGATAACACAAAGAGGCAAGGACTTTGAGAAGTGCTAAAGTCATGAAGGTCCTACATTCATAAATGTAATTAGTGCCCTTATGTAAAGAGACTAGGGGGGCTATTCCATATCTTTTTCCAGTGCATGAGGAAACAGAAGGCACCATCTATTAGGAATGAACCCTCACTAGACACTGAATCTCCTAATGCCTTGACCTTGAACTTCCCAGCCTCCAGCACTGTCAGAAATACATTCCTGTTGTTTATAAATTACCCAGTCTAAGGTATTTTGTTATAGCATCCTGAACAGACTAAGACACGTGTCTTAAATCTCAGGAGAAGAAACAACTTTGGCTAATGGGATGAGCCCCAGCTCGCGCGCACACACACACACACACACACGCGTGCGCGCACACACACACATACACACACATACACAGAGCACAGCAACCACCTAGTATGAATTTTAATGCCCTTGACAGAGGAGCCTCTCATACTTAGATGATTATTATTTCCCTCTCTCCCATGATGGGGCCCTGATGTGCATTATGCAGGAACCTAATAATGCCTGATTATTCTCTATTATATTATGCTGTTATATTTTCATTGTAACACTTGCCACTATAATTTGTTATTCACTACTTATCATCACTCTCCCATTGCCCTGGAATAGCAGCTCTGTGGGAGCATGGCCCTTATCTGTTGTGCTCCATGTTGTCACCGCAGTGCACATGATAGGCTCTCAGTAAGCATCAGGTGAACAAATGAATGAAAGAAAAAGTGCTGAGTTTCTTTGTTGCTATTGCTATTCTAACTTAGCACCTGGCACTATCTATATGCCCTCTAGACCCTCAAAGGCCCATGCCTTCCCCATATCACCTTAAGGAAAGGGTCCAACCCCTCAGAGACCAAGACAACCAAGATGGACAGGGACTCATACTTTGTCTCTTTGGGAGAGCAAAGAAGGTGTGTGTGTGTGTGTGTGTGTGTGTGTGTGTTTACTATGGCCTATATCTGGGCAATGGATCAGAGGGGCTTTCAGCTGATGTAAGAGCCTGGGGCCCACATGCCCCCTCCCTGCTACTGGGTCAAAGCAGGCAACTTGCCACTCAGCCCTTTCCACACCTTTCAGCTGTGCCACCCTCATTTGACTGCTTTTACCCTTCTCACCTGTCCTTGGGTTCATTTTGTTAAGGTGTTAGGGTAAAGGTAGACAGGACCCTCTGCCCCTAGGGATATTGATATGGATCACGAAGGTAATGGAGTTCAGTGATGGATGCCAGCAGCTGGTAGGGCCTGTTTGTCCTTGAAGATGGACCAGTTCCAGACTGGCTGACTGACAAAGCAGAGGAGCAGACCCCCATAGGCTGCAAACCAGTGTGGGTTAAGAATCTGAGTCATGCTGCCCTTCAGAACAACATGTTATTTTGCTTAATAGACTGATTAGGGATGAATTAGCTCAAGGATATGAAGGGGAAGGTCACACAGCCATATCCCTGGTCATCCTTGGACTGTCATCCTTGAGCCCTGCTCACGTCACCTGCTCTTGATTTCAGAGTTTAATTTGTGTATGTCAGTTACATGTGTCAGTGGGAAGGTTCAGGGTCGTAGGCCATAATTTTCCAAAATAATTTTTAAGTATGCTCTTTCAAAAACAATAAAACTTTTTAAATTAAAAATTAACATATAACTACTGTAAGAAAACAGAAAAAGTATAAAAAGAAAACTATATGAATGTTGGTATTGATCAATTTAGTATTTTTCTATATGTGTATATATAAACATATGTATATACATGTAAGTATACACAAATAATGGCTTTTGTTGTTTTTGTTGAGAGAGGGGTTCAAATTTCAGTAAAATTTTACAGCTCATTGTTTTTACTTAGCAAAACTTCCTAAGTACTTCTATGACATTAGCCCAATTTTTAAAAAATATTTATTTTTTAGTTGTAGTTGAACATAATACCTTTATTTACTTATTTTTATGTGGTGCTAAGGATCGAACCCAGGGCCTTGCATGTGCTAGGCGAGCACTCTACCTCTGAGCCACAACTCCAGCCCAAGCCCAATTTTTATTGCTATGAATTATTCCTTTTGGGGGGGTGTACTGGGGATTGAACTCAGGGGCAGTGGACCATTGAGCCACATCCCCAGCCCTATTTTATATTTTATTTAGAGTCAGAATCTCACTGAGTTTTTTAGCACCTCTCTTTTGAAGCTGGCTTTGAACTGGAGATCCTTCTGCCTCAGCCTCCTGAGCCACTGGTATTACGGGAGTGCTCCACTGTGCCCAGCCAAATTACTCCATTTTATGGCTGCATCATACTCTACCTAAATATTCCCCTTTATATGGACATTTAGTTTATTTGTGGTTTATTAATGTAATAAAAACGCAGGAGTAAGTAAACATACATTGTAAGTCAAAGGCAGGCACACACATTTGAAGGAGGAACAGTTTCCTAAATGTGTGACCACATGAGGACTCTGTGGATAGAGACTGATGGTAGCAGTGGGAATCATTGAACTGCGAGGATCCTGCTGCCACTTGCTCTTTCACAAGACAAGGTCCCTGCTGGGAATGTCAGTTATTGTCAATGTGTCCTCTGAACAGAGAGTCTTCTCTGGGTCTGGGTAACAACCAGTTCTCAGTGTACACAGCCTGTTCTCAGATGCATCTGGAAACTTGTCTTCCAAGCAAGATGCCCATGGCTGCATCATTGAGTAGACTTCTAACTTGGGGCTTCAGAAGATCCCTAAGAACTACATCACCCTGGAGGAAAGCCTGTTTCACATGCAGGGGCTGCTGTCACCTGTGGGAAGAACAAGACTCAGCTGCTCAGCTTAAAGTCCAGAAGTCAATTGTTCCCAGAATGAGGGACCCAGAGCAGGAAGAATTCTTAAACAGAGAAAGGATCAGTATATGTACAACTGAGAGCCAGGTCTGCAATCTCTTGGAGGTCAGCTACAGGCTATGCAGACATACCCCCAAAGTCCATGTAACCCATCAACCCCTCTCTCCTTTAGTTGATAAATGAAAAACTGCTAAAGGAAGTGGTCAAAGATAAAAAGTCTTCATGAAAAGTGGCAGTGTCACTACATTCTGGATGGAAATGAGGTTTGCCCCCATGGCAAACTTGCTTCTACCTCACAGGTGACAGAGCCCCTAAATGGGAAACACCCCTTCCTCAGGGGTGATTTAGCAGTTGAGTTATCTTCTGAAGCCCTGAGTCACTCAACTCCGGGAATTAGGGGTGTGGACCAGACTGGAAATTTGCTGGATCCTTTTCAATGTAACTTGGACCCACCCAAAGCATCTGGGGGAGCTGGAAGACACCCATGTCATCTGGCTAGGCCCTTGTGGCAAGCAAATGGCAGACAAGCTTTACTTCTGAGATGGGCATGGGTCCTGAGCCTACAAGAGAATTTCAGGGCTTTAGATGCTACAGTGCTACCTTAAATTTTCCCCTCTTACTGGCTCTGCCAAAGAGGAAAAAAAAAAAAAAACATGAACGAATGAGTGCATGGACAAGTAAATCATAACCTTTCTTCTTCCACAAAGGCAGAAGCTGGGCAGCAACCATCAGCTAGGGTGAGGGATGGCCTGAGGGGTTTAGGGAAGGCAAAGGTGTCCAGGGAGTCTGGCAGCTATCACAGTCAGGAAAGGATGGCCTCCAGCCTGCCCCAAACCAGGACCCAGGATACCCCTTGAGCTCTATCCACAGGAGCTTGGATAAGCCATGCCTCTGTTCCTCAGTTTGCCCACCTCTAACATGGGAGGAATAGCCACAGCCTCCACACTTCTGTGAGATGATACAGTTTATATATTTTCACTGAGAAGTTGTCAGGTGCACCTACAATTCCAGTCCACCCTGCTGATTCCAGAACGAACATGCAGCCTTTCCCAGTATAATTATGTTTCTGGAACTTGAACAACCATATAATGAACATATAACCATATATGGAACAACCATGTTAAATTAAAACTTCATTTCAGTATTTCTGTGCTGGAGCTTAGGAAGAACTCAAGGTGGGAAAGCAAGAGAGGAGGAGATTGTTGACAGAGAGGAAAAAGCCAGAGCTGAGGTCTTAGAATAGGGAGAGGTCTACAAAGGTACTAAGAAGCTAATGAGGCACTTGTCTCAGTTAATGAGGACAAGTAGATAAAACATCAAATTTATTTTAATTGACCCAAAGGGTTCTTAAAAGGAAAACAATGGCTGCTGCAGGTTGTCTTTCGTTACCTTATTCACTTGCTCAAAAGTACATTTAATATGCACACTCTTGCTTGAATGCCGGGAGAAAAGCAAAGTGGTAATTCAGAGGACTTGGCCACCGCCGTAAACTTCTTACATGAGAGAGATAACCTGGTAGGGGCCAGGCTGCCTGCATGCAAACCTGATATTTCAAGCTCTGCAGCACTGGGCAAGTTGCGTGACTGCTCTGGGCTTCAGTTTCCTCACTTAGAGAATAGGGACAATGATATCATTCTTTCATGAGGCTGTTGTGGGGAATAAATGATTTCATACACAAAAAGTATTTATAACTGAGCCTGCTACATAGTTAGTGCCCAATAAATGTCAGCAATCATTTCCTAGAAAAGGGTTTACAAGGAGAACGGGTGGCACTGCCACACAGCATGAGCAGATGATTCCATGCATCATGAAGTTATAGTTAACATTTTGCATTTTCCTAATATATGTAGACCTTATTTGCCCACTTCTAATATTTGTCGCTTTCAGTCTCCATTTTACAACAAATCTGATATAGACAAAAAGGCAAAAAGGCAAGACCCCCAAGACACTTTAGCAACCTCCTCCCAGGCTCTGAGTTTAAGCAGGAAGTTTTACATTCCTGTCGTATTTGGTGAAGGTGTATGGCAGGGTGCGGCAGTTCCTGTTGCAGGATTCCAGCAGGGCCTCAGAAGTCACTGCCCTGGCTCTGGGGGCTTTGCAAGTAAACTGGAGTTGTCCTTAGCTCACTGTCCTTGCACAGCATAAGCTATCTCCCCACCCTGCCATGCACGCCCGCATGCATCCAGGGCACCCACAGTCTGTCTAAGTATTGCAATATTGTCACCAGACTAAGGCAGTATCTGACTTGGGTCTAAAGAGACAAAACAGATGGGTTTGGTTTTAAGGTTCCACCCACTCTCTCAGTGTGCTGTTATTAGTGACCTCAGAGAGGGGGCTGCCTAGAGAGGCTCAGAGGATTCATTAGACTGAGCTCCTCTGAAAGGCATGTTCTCATGTGGATGAGGACAAGGAGGAAGGAGGGCAACCAGGGTCCAGGGAAACTTGTTCCTTCCAGAGCTCCTTCAGAGCTTCGCTCCTGCACCAAGCTCCGCTCCTGCCCTCCTAGCTCTGCATTCCCTCCTCTACAGGCATGTCCTCAAAATACAGAAATGTAGACAGAAGGAAACAGGGAACGTGGAACAGTCAGACTCCCTAGAGAGCCTAAGTATCTGATCCACAGTGTGCAGAAAAGGGGCCAAGCTGGTGTTCCCATGGCTTGATGCAACAGGTCAGTAGCAAGAGAGATGACTCGACTTTGTGGTCCATGGTCAATGCAGCAGTGTAGAGACATCCAGATGAATTTTCACAGAGCCAAACCCTGCCCAGTGATGGCATCCCAGACTTAATCTGGACATGAAGGACATGGCTGAATAAGAAGGGAACTGTCTGCCTGACAGAAGCCCAGCATTGTCCAATCAGGCTTGCATCTGGGCCCAACTAGCATCTCACAAGTAGGGCTCAACTCTGAGAGGTGTGACAGCATTGGGCATGTCTGCCTAGAGCAACCCATCCTGGAGCAAAGTCACCAGGATCATCAAATCAAGTTTCCCTTACTTGATATACCCACAAATAATAAGACCTAGTGTCTGCTCACCCTCACATTTTAGACTAATATTAGAATAGCAATAATTGCTGCCATTTATTGATGGTTTACCAAGTGTCCGATAACATACTAGTCATTTAATCTTCATGAAAATGCTGTGGAGCATTTTATCTCATTTTTCAGGTGGCACAACTGAAGGTTCGAAAAATAAAATAACTTGCTTAAGCTTATGTAGCTAGTAAATGGCAGAGACAAGATTTTAAAGTCAGTCTGTTTAATTCCAAAATCATGTTGTGTCTTCCCCAATGTTCTCATGGTGGTACACTGTGGCCATGTCACTACCATCTAATAAGGGCCGAAATCTAGTGAAACAACAAAAGGACCTGGATTCCGAAGCTCTACACTCAGTTCCAGGCTTATCTCTTATTCTTTTATGAAAGGTTGAAGAGGAGAGGCCCAAGACCTGCATCTAAAATCTGTCTTTCCCAATACAAGAAGCCTTCTGGCTGTTGCAAATGAAACCAGAGGCCCACCTCAGACGCAAGCACAAATTAAACTCTTTAATTGACTCCTGCATTCTGGAGCCACTTGTGCTCTGTGTCCCCCAGGACACAGCCTTCCCAAACTGTGTGGCCGGTGTTTAGAATGTGCCACTCCTCTGGGTGGAGCGTCCCCTCCAATCACAGCAAATGGATGACTGCTGAAAGGAAATGTGTCAGTTATGCCTCCCACTCCCAGATGTTAGCTTTCTTGGCCTTGGAGCGTTTAACAAAGTTGAATCAAAAGAATAGCAAATATTTTTCTGGTACTTTACATGGGTTTGCATAGGAAAGTGCTAATTTTTTAATAAGTCAAAAAACAGTCAAAATATCAGCAACTTCATGTGGTCTGACCTTATGCAAAGCTTGTTGGCTGACTCAATCAATCAATCTGCAATCAATCCAGGCAGTCTGTTAACAGGGGAAACAAAACTAAACCATGAAGCCATCATAGGAATAAATTATGCGGTGATGTCCAGTCAGAATGGCAACTATTAAGAATACAAACAACAATAAGTGTTGGAGAGGATGAGGGGAAAAGGGCACACGCTTACATTGTGGTGGGACTACAAATTTATACAAACAATCTGGAAAGCAGTATGGAGATTCCTTGGAAAACTGAGAATGGAACCACCATTTGACTCAGCTATCCCACTCCTTGGTTTATACCCAAAAGACTTAAAATCAGCATACTATAGGGACACAGCCACATCAATGTTTACAGCAGAACAATTCACAATAGGTAAATTATGGAACCAACCTAGGTGTTCTTCAGTGGATGAATGGATTAAAAAATGTGATATATATACACAATGGAACATTACTCAGCAATAAAGAGAATGAAATCATGGCATTTGCAGGTAAATGGGTGGAGTTAGAGAATATAACGCTAAGTGAAGTAAGCCAATCCCCCAAAACCGAATGTCTTCTCTGATATAAGGATGTTGATTCATAATGGGGATTGGGGTGGGGGAGAATGGGAGGAATAGATGACTTTAGACAGGGCAAAGGGGAGGGAGAGGAAGGAAGGGGGCATGGAGGTAGGAAAGATGGTGGAATGACATGGACATCATTACCCTAAGTGTGATTCTACTTTGCATTCAACCAGAGACATGAAACATTGTGCTCTATTTGTGTAATATGAATTGAATTGCAAAAAAATTAAATTAAAAAAATTATGCAGTGATGATGTCTTACAAAGAAAAATTTACATGTTATCTTGCTTAATCTCATATCTGCCCCACTGTGGGAGGTCTAAGTCATCTCCATCTTACTGAGGTTCCCCATACTCCGAGGTAGCAGAACCAGGTATGTGACAATGTCATTATAAATACCTCAGGTCCTCTGATGAGGACCATACTGGCCCATGACAATCCCAGTGAGATATAAATGGGCAGGGGGAGCAGCAAGAACAAGGGGTGGGACCACCCTAGGGCAAGGAGAGAAAACAACTTGATAGCATGCAGAAAGAATTTAGAAGGGTTTGGACGACTAGGCTGGGGAGAGAGAGTGGGGTCACTCTATGGAAGATCTTTTTAAAAATTGGCAAGGGAGTCTGCATTTTCAAAATCATCATTCCCAGAGCTGGAAGGAACCCAAAGACATGATATGTCTTACCCCCCAGATTTCAGGAAAGAGGATCCCTTCCTAATTTTACAGAATAAACAACTGAGACTCAGAGATCTGGTTAGCAGCAGAGAGTAAATTAGAAGTAGGATTTCTCGCTTCCTTGTCTGTTGCTTGTTATACCTCATCACACAGTACTAGTCTTGCCCTTCAAATTAAAAAATTACTGTTTTGCCTAACAAGCTGTCTTATTTATAGGCTGTTACTATTTAAAACTATTACACATTTCTAAAGTGGCAACAGGTTCTTAAGGAGAATTTCTTGGCAATGACATAGCAAAAGTGTTTTAGAAAGATTAGCCTGTCAAAAGCACTCTAAATAGATCCCAAAAGAGGGAGAGTGGAGACAGGAAAGGGAATGAATCAGGGAGGTCTTGGAGATGCACTGGAAAAGGAGCCTGAAGGGAAGAGAAGAGCTAGAGATGATGCCAGAGATGGTGATCCACTGATTCTAGGAGAACCAGAGTGGAACCTGCTCTAGGTGGGAAAAAATGGTAAGTTTTAAAGTAATGAGGTTAGATCAATTGAGCAATCTTTCCCTGTCGGTCAATTTCTGGGATTTGGTATGGTAGGTACTACCCATCAACTGCTTATTGGTTATTTGAAAACTGATGGTGACTATACTTCCCAAACTTTGCTGTCAATTTTGCATTGCATAGTTCAGCCTGGTTCTACCATTCACTCCAAATCATGGGCTGCATAGAAGAACATTCAGCCTCTCTTTCATTTTCACTACACTCAGGTTAACCATAATGATCCCAACTTCGATTTTCATGTCACATCTTGGTATGCATATAAAACACTTCAAGTCCTTTTGGAACAAATGTAGAGCAAAGAGCAGGATCATGAGAAAGATTTCCATGCAATACACTGGACACATAATTGGCCAAAGTTATATGGCATGATCAACTTGGAAATAATACTTTCAGTTTCCTCTTATTGTATATATCAGAATAATTCCCTATTATATGATGTTTTGATTTGGGTTTAATATGTTTTAATACACATATCCTGGGGCAAATTATTTAATTGAATAATTAACAATTGTTCAACTATTCCAGGAGGCTGATGTTTAGGAGGCAGTTGGAGATACAAGACTAGACTTCCATGTAAGGCTGATACTGGACATGGATACTTAGGAGTCATTGGTGTTGAGATGAAGGGAAAATACAAGGATAGATGCATTCACTGTGGGCCATGGTCTTGTGAGAAAACTCAAGGACTGTGACAGAGATGTCTAACTATTCCAAAATCCATTTCCTTTATCATAGAATAGAGATGTTACTGCCCATCCATGGACTACATTCCCTAGCTCCCCTTGCATCTAGAAGTGACCATGTGACTAATTCTTGCCTATGGAGAATAAGCAGAAGTGATGTATGTCCTGTCCAAGGTAGGGTCTTAAGGCAGACGTGTTTTTTCCAATCTCTTTAGCCTCGCCTTCACTGGCTAGATCTAGGCAACAGGGCAAAGGTGGAGCCATAGAATGAAAAAACCCTGAGTTCTTGAGTAGAGGAGATCCACCTGCCAACAGGAAAAGCCACTGTGGATTAATACATGACTGAGAAATATACTTATTTTGTTATAGGGTCCTTATCATTTTTAAATTTCTTTGTTACTGAAGTCCCCAATAATATTAACAAGGACTCTTAAGGAATTCCAGGCAAAGGTGAATGTTGGGACAAAGGGGAGAGAGAAGCAGAACACTAGGCCAAGGAGAGAAGAGGGGGAGATCAGAGAACTAGAATAACTCCCAAATGCAGCATTACAGAAATCAAGGGAAGAACAACCTCTAGCAACAAAGAAGTGATTAATAGTGTTAAATGTTCAGATGGGGAAGGAGGATTCATAATTAGGAGGAAAACATTAGACCTAGCATTAATAAGATTGTTCCCTACCTTCCAGAAACAAATTAGATATGGGCAGGCATTTCAAAGCCCCAAGGTCATGTGACAGTACATATTGTCTTTCTTTCCACTTGTTTTGCTGTTGGGCTTTCCTCTTGGCACTGAAGGAGCTTGAACTTCACAACATCCCCAAAGGACTGTGCAGCCCAGTCCAAAACCAATGGAAAAGTGACGTGAATCTGCCATTATGTAATGCAGCAGAAAAGCCCGTTCGTTAGGCTGCTTTGCAAGAACCAACTCCTGACACATCTGGTTCTACAAAGTCCAACGGGATAAACAGAGGAGGCATTTTTGTTTGTAAAAGGAAAGAAAAAATGAGTTCCAGCCTTGAAGCAGACGGAGTGCAGCAGCCCCACTGGGAAGCAGCGGTGTTCCTCCAGCCCGGGTTGAAAAAAGCAGCCAAGCAGCCGCACCTGCAGGTCAGGGGCAGCAGCCACCAGAGGGGCTGGAGCCCCCTCAGAACAGGAGTGAAGATGGGCAGCCTCCACGCTGGTTTTCAGTATTTGAGAAAGTCTTCAGGAAAATAGGCTAATCAAGCAATCTGCTTTCTCCTGCCTTATTTAGTTAGATTAGTTTAAAGGAAGTACAAAACCAAAACAAAACAAGTCCCCAATAATATTAAAAGAACTCGTCCTGCTCACTGTGAGGTCAGGCTGAACTTTGGAATCAGAACAGACTCCTAATCTTGACTCATCCATACAATGCCGAAAAGTGACTAGAAATGGTAGGAAGGGCTCTGTCCCCATTCCTGTTGGGAGCCCTTTGCCCCACAAAATGAAAAACTAAAATTGCAATATACATGTCAATGTGAATAAATTAGTCTTTAAAAAATGCTAATGGAACTTCATGATGGTTTCACATAGTCATTCCTACTCCGTTGTTGCCCCTAAGCACCTTTTACATCAAAATTCTGGAGCCTTCCCTGGCTCCATGAAGGAATGTCTTCTTGTTTGGGGAGAGTTTTCTAGTGCCTTCAGTGACTAGCTATTTGTCTGGAAACCAATGTCCCTAGACTGTAGTGAGGACGACAAGGAGATGACATGTATATCATCTGTTTGTTCCCCACTTTTCGTGGTAGAAACCTGATCATGATCTTCTCTTTTTCCTTCTCCTTCTTTCTTTTCTTTTTTCCCCCGCTAGGTCTTTGGGGTTGAACCCAGGGGCGTTTTGCCGTTGAGTTACATCCCCGGCCCTTTTTATTTTGGTTTGGGGCAGGGTCTCACTAAATTGCCCAGGCTGGCCTCAAACTTGCAGTCCTCCTACCTCAGCTTCTCTAATTGTTAAAATTACAGCAGGCTGCTTTGCAGAAACAAATGCCAAAAACATAGCTGGCTAGTTACGATCTGCTTCTAAAGTAGTCTTTGCTACTATGTAAGTTGGCCATGTAGAACACAGAAGAGAGCAAAACTTGCTTTGCAGGGATCCTCATCTGTATGTCTGGAGACCAATATTCAGAGCAATTGAGTTCTCCCAGTTTAGTACTTTCCTTACAAGGAAGCCAGGCCACTTATTTGACCTAAAAGGCAGACCCCAGGGCTAACCTCCAAACCCAAGTTCATTAAAATATAGATCATCCAACTTTCCACCCATATCAGAATTTCTCCCACAGCTTTCTTGGTGGGTGATCAACCAGAATCATATGAATTCCCTCAGGAGCCAGAAAATTCACTGCTTTCTTTATGAAGCATCAACTCTATTGCCAATCAATTTTAGGTTAAGTCAAATCCACCTTTTTGTTACTCCTCCAAATGATTCTTGTTCTGCACTGAAGAAATTAAAGAAGACACAAGAAGATAGAAAGATCACCAATGTTTATAGATACAAAGAATTAATATTGTTAAAATGGCCATAGTACAAAAAGTAATATACAGATTCAATGCAATCCCCATCAAAATACCAATAATATTTTTCACAGAACTAGAAAAATAGTCCTAAAATTGATTTGAAAGAACAAAAGACCCATAATAGTCAAAGTAAATTTAAGCCAAAAAAATTAAAAAATGCTGGAGGTATCACAAATTATACTATAGAGCCATAGTAACAAATTATACTTCAAATTATACTATAGAGTCATAGTAACAAAAACTGTATAGTTCCAGCATAAAAACAGACACCTAGACAAATTGTACAGAATAGAAGACACAGAGACAAACCCATACCAACACAATCATCTGATCCTTTACAAAAATGTCAAAAACTTATGTTGGAGAAATGACAGCAATTTTTTTTTTTTTGGTACTGGGGATTAAACTCAGGGGTACTCAACCACTAAGTCACGTCCTCAGTCCTATTTTGTATTTTATTTAGAGAAAGGTCTCACTGAGTTGCTTAGCACTTCTCCGTTGCTGAGGCTGGCTTTGAACTCATGATCCTCCTGCCTAAGTCTCCAGAGCTTCTAGAGTTATAGGCATGTGCCACCTCGAACAACCAAGACAACATTTTTACAAGTGGTGCTGAGAAAATTGGTTATCCATATGAAGAAGAATGAGACTAGATCCCTATCTCTCATCCTGCACAAAAGTCAACTCAAAATGTATCAAAGACCTAAGAATCAGAAACTATGCAACTCCTAGAAGAATTAGAAACACAAACTATACAACTCCTAGGGTCAATGCTTCAACATACAGGTGCAGGCAACAACTTTCTCAATAGGACTAAAGCTCAGGAAATGATGTCAAGAATTAATAAACAGGATAGCATCAAATTTAAAACTTTCTACACAAAAAAAAGGAAACAATTTAGAAAGTGAAGAGAGAACCTACAGAATAGGAGAAAATTGTTGCTACTTACTCTTCTGACAAGATAATTAATATCCAGAATATATTTTAAAAAAACCTCAAAAAAACAACCTCACCAAAAAAAAATATCAATAATTGGGCCAATGAATTAAACATATATTTCTCAAAAGAAGAAATACAAATGGCCAAAAAATATGTGAAAAAAGTTCAACATTGTTAGCAATTAGGAAAATGCAAATCAAAACTACACTGAGATTTTGTCTTACTCCAGTAAGAATGGCAGCCATCAAGAAAGAACAATAGGGGCTGGGGTTGTGGCTCAGTGGTACAGCACTTGCCTAGCATGCATGAGGCACTGGGTTCTATCCCCAGCACTACATAAAAAAAAAATATTTTAAAAAAGGTATTGTGTCCATCTACAACTAAAAAAAATTAAACAAAAAAGAATAGAACAATAGTAAATGTTGGAGGATATGTGGAGAAAAAGAATCTTGGTGGGATTGTAAATTGGTTCAATCAATATAGAAATCAGTATGAAGTTCCTCAAAAGACTAGGCATGGAACTACCATATGATCCAGGTATACGACTCTTTGGTATTTATCCTAAAGAATAAGAGTCATCATACTACAGTGATACATGCATATCAATGTTTATAGCAGCACAGTTCACAACAGCCAACAATGGAACCAACGTGGGTGTCCACCAGTGGATAAACAGATAAAGAAAATGTGGTATATATGAGTCTTACGCAGCCATAAAGAAAAATGAAATTGTGTAATTTTCAAGAAAATGGATGGACTTTGAGAATGTTATGTTAAATAAAATAAAGCCAAATTCAGAAGGTCAAAAGTCATAGTTTCCTCTCATATTTGAAAGCAAAAGAGGAAAAGAAAGATGGTAGAGGTGTTGTGAAAATCTCAGGGAGATCAGTAGAGTAGAGGGAAGGGACCAGGGAGAGCAAGGAGGGGAGGGAAAGGGAAAATACTGGGAAATGATTTGGGCCAGATTATATTTTTTTAATGTGTACATGTACAAACATGTAATAATTAATCCCACCATTATGTTAAACTACAATGCGCCAGTAAAAATATAGAAAAATAATGATTCTTGTTCTACTCTCTGAAGCAAATCAAAATAAATATTATCCCTTTTCTGTATGACCACCCTTTGACTGTTTTTCACAGTAATCAGGTATCCCCACTCCATCTCAATGTATCTCTTTTTCCAAGTTAACTACTTCCACTGTTTCAAAAGTATACACACACTTTTAGCATACTGTTTACTCGCCTTTGAAGTTGTTCTTATTCATCAAAGAATCTTTTAAATTTGTATTACAATAGTGGTCATAATTGACTCAAAACTCCTTATAACTTAAGCCAGGCAGAATGTAAAGAAAATATTGCCACCTTGATCTATAAATTAAAATAGCCAAGTTCATTATTGGCTCATATCTGGTTTAAGTCAATTCAAAGTATTGATTTTCATTTCTGATTTTAAATGGGACCAGGCTAACTTGCTTAAGTTTCTTCTAAAATACCTACAAAGCCACAGATAGATAAAAACCCCATCTACCACCCAAAACTAAGACCAGTAGAAAAATCACTTGGCAAAATCTCAAAGGAAATGATACTTAAAATGGAAAAAAAAAAAAAAAACACCAAATTTGTTGAGGAAAACAACTGTCTGCTAGCTTGGCCTTTTCCTCAAGAAACAGTGGACCACCAAAAAGTAGGCTAGCCTGAGGTCTACCTCATAAGATGCCTGGGAGCTATCCCTTTACCATGTTGGTGTTACATTTTGAGTTGACATACATATTTTCACCACCTCCATCTTTTAATATCTCTTTAGAGATCAATTCTAGGAAGTGTCTGAGATTGGGAGTGCTGGATGATTGTATTATATTCGGAATAATCTGTAGAAATAAAATGTTATACTTGGGGGGCAGAAAGTGGAAATATCCTGGTAGCACTCCATACAGAAAAGAGTACTATAGAACCAGACCATGGGTAAAAGCACTCAGCACAGCCGAGCCATAGGAATGCTAGCTAAATTCTCAGAACTGGGCAGGGCCCATTTTCATCAACCTGCTCTCCAGCTGTACAGTTGAGAAGATTTAATCATCGCCTAAGTGCCCAATTAATAGAATTAAATGAAAGCTACACACCCTGTCTGTGGGTGAATCTGACACTGACTTTGTCTCTTCTCATTCAAAGATGAGTAATCAGAAAAAGGAAAACTGGCCTTGGGAATACAAAAAGTAATTACATAGAAGATGAAATGAAGAACATTCCTCTAAAAATGACCTCCTTTGGGGGAACCAGAAAAATTTTAGAAAATTGTGTAATGACCTCAGACAGATGCAAAAAGGTATGGCATCTGTGAAAAAGGAGCAGATAGTCATAAAGAGAGAAAAGGACGGCAGTGTGGACAATGGAGTAAGATGAACAGCAATGAAACGTAGGTGAGATAAATAAGAATATTAGCAAAATGAGTAACGAAAACATAATGAGATTCTTAGTATATAATATAAAGCATACATTGGAATGAAGAGTAGCACAGGCCCTGTGGGAAAGTAAGTTAGGATTCTGGAGATCACACTTGAGATGTTTTTCTATAATGTAGAGGAAAAGAATGAGGAAATTAAAATGGGTAAGAAGATACGGTAGACACAGAAAACAGAGAACATGATTCAACATAACAAGCCCGAGACACAAGAACAAGAAGAGCTGAAACAAATCAAAGACATCATTACAAATTGCTTCTTGTGATGAAAAAAGATTGGAGTAGCCAGGCAACTCAGTATTTTCTAGGTAAAATGAAAGAAAATGACCTATATTTACATGTGGTCCGAGCACCTTTTTTAAATTGAAAGAACAGAGAAAAGAATCTTTCAGGAACTCAGATCTTAAAAAGAATAATAACTTATGAAGGCGCAGACCTCTGACTTCTCTGCAATGCAAACTCCCAGAAAATAATGCAATCATCGCTACCATCTGGATGGAAAGGATTGTGAATCTAACCGTGTTGTTACTGGTTAATCAAGGCAACAGAGAGCCATGTGCAGGTCGGCAAAACCTCAGGAAATGGATTGGTCCATGGTCTCTTCTTAAAAACATTTGAAGAAAACATTGACCAGCTGATTACAGAATCAAAACAACACATACATACACATGCGCGTACACACACTCACACACACACACACACACACACACACCCATACCCGTAAGGGAACAGGACTACCCTAACACAGTTGGAACCATATTCTAGAATTCAATAGCTGTGTGTGTTGTCTGGGACATTGTGCTGCTCAGAGACCAAGCTTGGCTCTTGTGAAAAACATTGTTGACAGCTATCTAACATCTTTCCTCCCTTCCAAGATCAACCCAATTTTGTTCATATCTACCTCCTTACATAGCCATGAACTTCAAAGGAAGCCAACCTCTTACCCAGATGTGATGTGGACTGGTCTATCCCTGGTCTGAGACTGGTTTCGGTATGCACGTGTGACTTAACCTTCACCTGCAAATCTAGGAGAGACTTACAGAAAACTTTTATAAATACAGACACACAGCAAGAGGCAGGCTCATCTTTTCTCGTCATTGCCATGTCTCAGAATGACTGCAATTATCCCACAGTGATGAAGGTCATTAACCTGAGAATCATATCAATATATCTAGGATAGCAAAGCCAGAGACGTAAAGAAACTGGGTCCTTTCTGACACTGTTATTGGCTAAATTAATCAAACCTGGGCCTGCAGTGCAACTCTAAGTATACTTATTACTTAATATAAACGAGTCCAAATTTTCTGTCACGCACAGCTAAAACCATCCTAAGTGACAAAGCCCTACAGTGTTAGCTCTTTTTCTATTGCTTCCACTCCTCTCTTGGTGCCAAGGGACATTTCTGGAGCCATATCCTTTAACCTACAGTTCATATGGAATCTCTTGCCTTATTTGATGATCGCTTATAACAATAAGTGGTGCTGTTCTTGTCCAGATTTTTCTAACAATGGCTAAGCTTATTACACAGTGAAGACCCCATGCCAAGAAAATTACTAAACAAAGGGTCTTTTCTCTCTCTTTTCACAAAAGCAGTATTGCGTAGAATGATATAATGAACTTTTTCATTGCTAAAGAACTTGAGAAATGGTTTTTATGCATCTTTAGGCCTCATGATAAATGACCTAACTCATTGGAATTTTTTTAATGATGAAAGTCAGTAAATCATGCAGGGACAAAAAATCATATATGATTAAATGCCATTTTCTAAATTATCTGAGTTATGAATGTTCCTGAATTAAATGGCACTTGAAAATTAGCATATATTATTATCTTAGCTATGCAAATGCATAGGAAAAAAAACTAAGAAAATAAACTAGATTTTTATATTGATTCTTTCTGCATGGTAGGACATGGTTATTATTCTCTCTCTCTGTCTCTCTCTCTCTTTTAATTTCAGACACCTGTGTTCAATTTTGTCTGTCTCTTCCTTTTTTGGTGACCTTTCTTGACCCAGAAATTACCTGGTTTCACCTCACTTTCCCAAAAGGAGCACAGAGGGCCATTCCTACTTTGAACTAAGTTTCTTCAAAACTAGTTTCTTAACACTCCCCTTTGGAATCCTTTTTCCTGGCTTCTTTCCTAGCTTACTTTTTTTCCTGACTAGAAACCCTTTATTCTTTGTGGTAAAAGAAGGGCAAAGGAGTAGTCCCACAAGTCTTTCATCTTTATCCAAATGGAAGATTACCTTGCATTTGTTGTACTCAAAAATGAAAGACCCCTCAGGCAAGAAGCCTGGTCTACACACAGTCTATAGGTCAACTTGACAGTCCAGTGGTCTTTTTTACTTCTGAGATCAATGTGGTTCCCAGGAAACTACCACAGCAAACTGCCTATTAGTTCTGCCTATTCACTGTCAAAAACCTCTTAGGAAAACAGCTTTTAATTTTGTCCTGGTACATTTTTACCTGGAGGGTGGATTGAGTTGGCTTTGATCACCTGGCATTCTGATTTCTTGCAAGAATCTCTTCCTCCACTGGATGCTGAGCATTTGACTCCAAGATTGGTAGGGTTGCTCCACTTGGGCAGATTCTGGCTGTAACAAATACAAATGATCATTTGTTTTGAGAACCCCTGTTTTGGGGCAGAGGAACAGAAGCTTGATAAAGCTAGCTCAAGAAAAGGGGAACATTTTAAAAGATAAACATGAGACCACAAGGGATCAGGAATGGTATAGTGGAACCCAAAGACAGGAATCCCAGCATGATTGGGTCTCCTGGATAAAGGAGCCAGTAACTAGAAATCTACGAGGAGCAGAGGCCTCTCTCTCTCTAGGAATATACCTCTCTCTCTCTTAATTATCACTCCATTTTCCTCCCTCAATTGACAAGTTCTTTCTGCTTATCCATTCTTTCCTATCCCTCAAGTTTTGTTTGTTTTGTTTTGTTTTTGGTACTAGGAATTGAACCCAGAGGTGCTTACCCACTGAGCCACCTTGCCAACCCTTTTTATTTTTATTTTTGAGACGGGGTCCTACTAAGTTGCTCCTAAGCTCCTTAGCTCCTTACCAATTTGCTGAGACTGGCCTTGAATTTATAATCCTTTTGCCTCAGCCTCCTGAGTTGCTGGGATTATAGGTGTGTACCAGCTACATTTTTTTTCACAATAATAAGGAATATACCCAGGGGGTGCTCTACCACTGAACTACATAACCAGATCTTTTTATTTTATTTTGAGACAATGTCTCAGTATATTGTCCAGGTTGGCTTCAAGCTTATAATCCTCCTCCTATCTTAGCCTCCAGAGTAGCTGTTATTACAGACATGCAATCAGTATCCTCATAAGTTTGGAATGCCTATGGCTTATCATGGCTACCCAGAACTCTACCTATGGCAACTCTTGTTATAGATGCTTGCTTTTTATCTTAGCTATTCATTGGCTTAAGTTTATGAAAACTGCAATTAAAAAATAAATGGAATAATTTATTTTTAAAAATAATTATGGAATTTTCAATACATACAGTAGAAAGAATAGAACAAAACTGATTGCCCAGTTTCTGGTTACTTCTAGAAGAGCAACAGTGAACAAAATATCAAAATGTTAAATAAGGACAGGATCTTCCCACAGGAATAGTAAACTCATTACATTGAATGGTTGTCATATATTTAGGTACTTTACATTCATTAGAACATTCACTCCTCATTAACAACCCCATGAGAGAGATATGATTAAATAGTCCTATTGGAATTCTTGACGCTGGGGCTGGGGATGTAACTCAGGGCTAATGCACTTGTTTGGCATGTGTGAGGCTCTGGGTTTTATCCCCAACACTGCAAAAATCAAACAAAAACCCCTTGATATCAAATTGTATTTTCAACCTAGTTTTGAATAAGAAATCATTTATTGGCAAAATTACACATAAAGTCTCAGAAACCCCTATACAAAAAGAGTAACCATAGTTTCTGTTTTTAAAATGTCGTCTTTAATTTTTCTTTTTCCTGGTATTCCCAGTTCAATGACCTAACTTGCTTAGAAAAACAAGACTTTTCCAAGAGAAACAGCATTTAAATCAAAGAAAATTCTTACAACAACAGTGTTTCTAAAATGTGATCGTTTTAGGGACTGTGATATTTCCGACAGGCTGAGTTTTTAAAACCTGGAATTGGGGTGCTTCATCACTCAAGGGACTAATCCTTTAGGAGAGTTTTAGAGTTGCATTTGGGAAGTTGCTGAGAGAAGTATTTTGCCCTTGAACTGTGATACCTCTTCAATGAAAAGGAGATTTCCATTATTATTATTTATATTGGAATCTAGTGACAGCAGCTACTATTAATCATTCACTTATTCAAAAGCTTTTTATGGGAGGCCTACATGGTTTGAAACACTATGCTTGGGATACATCTATGACATAGAAGACCTAAGTCTCTGCCCTTGTGGGACTAGCATTTTATTTTTAGTATTATGGTAAGGCTCAATGTGACATGTCTAATTTAGGATTTGATTTTCCCATAGTTAAAAAAAAATCTAATTTAGGATTTGTTTTTACCATATTAAATAATGCTCATTTGTACAATTGTAAGAAAATTGGGAACTAATTCAACCTCAACTAGGTATAATTTGAATGCTCTAGAATATCCCCAAATCAGTAACTATCATTATACCTGCATTTCCATTCTCCTAAATATTCTAGTTCATTCCCAAATAATGACTTATTAATACTCCCCAAAACATTTAATAATTAACAAATTTTGCTGGCACTACATGTATTATATGAATTGAGAAGTCTTGTGATTTTCCCTTTTCTTCTAAACTTCCTTTCTGAAAACAATTTAAGCAAGCAATCACGAGTGAGTAAATTCTGCCCTTCTTGATTTTATCATAAAAATGAGTAAGGGTGGTAATTCGTGACAACTTTATCCTCCTTTTAAAATTATTTCTGCTCATAAAGTATTTCCATATGCTATCAGATAACTCTGAGTTGCTCTATGTACTGAGTCATGCCTCTGCTGGTAAAGTTATTAGACTAAGGGTGCTATCCCAACTTTCCAATTTGAGACAGTTCTTAGGAACTGAAACCATCACTGCTGGAACAAATCTGCATTAAGATTGTATTGATTCCTGCCAGGTACTGGGGGGCACACCTGTAATCCCAGCAACTTCAGAGGCTATGGTAGGAGGATTACAAACTCGAGGTCAGCCTTAGCAACTTAGCAAGACCCTGTCTTAAAAGAGAAAATAGGAAGGGCTATGGATGCAGCTCTGTGGTAAAGTGCACCCGATTCAATCCTCAGTACCACCAAAAACCAAACAAACAAACAAAGATTTTATTGGCTCCATTATTTACAATATTCTTTTTGAAATCTGTTCTGGGACAATCCAGTCCTAGTATAAGGGGACTAACCCCAAGGTGCCATAGACAGAAGAAAGACAAACAGAATAAGTCCAATTTCTTAGGCAACTTACTGATGAAAGCATGGTCCTAGGCAGCACCAAGACCAGTTGGAACCCCACAATTTGGGTCAGAAAGAGGAGAGTGTTTAAGGGTTAGGACAAAAGTAACTTCATCTTGGCTGCTAAGCACCTGATTTATCTTTTTTTTTTTTTTTAACCAGGTTTATCTTAAGATCACAGTGAAGAGTCAGGTGCACTCCTGGATCCAGTGTTTGAATGTAAAGCACCACTAACAGTTTTATGTATTTGTGGTTTTCTGGGTAACTATGCAAGAAAAATCCAGATTATGTAGGGGCAATCATGGCAGTTATGGCTCAAGATGGCTGCAATCAAGTCAAGCTTTATCCATATAAAATCTTATTAATTTCCATATTTTCTTCTTGAATACAAATATCTTAAGTCTATAGGACTATAAAGTCCTATACTATCTTTTCATTTAAATGCAAATACATAAGTCAGGAATGAAAGAGGGAATTCACTAATTTCAGAGAAAGAAAATGGAGTGTAAGGGAACACTATCAACAACTGTATGTCCACAAATTAGACAACCTAGACGGAATGGGTGATCTCTAGAAAGATACAAACTACAGAAACCATCTCAAGAAGTAGAAAATCTAAACAGATTGAGAAAAAAATAAAAAGAATCTAAATGAATAAAAACTTTTCATAAAGAAATGCCTAAGATCTGATAACAAAAACAGCATGGTATTGGCACCAAAAAACAGACTGGTAGACCAATGGTACATAATAGAGGACACAGAGTCTAACCCACAAAACTACAATTATCTTATATTAGACAAAGGTGCCAAGAACATACATTGGAGAAAAGATAACCTCTTCAACAAATGGTGCTGGGAAAACTGGAAATCCATATGCAACAAAATGAAATTAAACCCCTATCTCTCACCATGCACAAAACTCAACTCAAAATGGACAAAAAGGTTATATTAGGAATATAACCAGAGACAATGTGTCTAATAGAAGAAAAAGTAGGCCCTAATCTACATCATGTGGGATTAAGCCCCAACTTCCTAAATAAGACTCCTGTGGCACAAGAAGTAAAACCAAGAATCAATAAATGGGATGGACTCAAACTAAAAAGTTTCTTCTAGCAAAAGAAATAATCTTTGAGGTGAATAGGGAGCCAACATCTTGGGAGCAAATTTTACCCCTCACACATCAGATAGAGCACTAATCACTAGGGTATATAAAGAACTCAAAAATCTAGACACCAAAAAAACAAATAACCTAATCAATAAATGGGCAAAGGACCTGAAGAGACACTTCTCAGAAGATGATGTACAATCAACAAACACATGAAAAAATGTTCGTCATCACTAGCAACTAGAGAAATGCAAATCAAAATTACTCTAAGATTTCATCTCATCCAGTCATAATGGCAGCTATTATGCATACAAACAATAATAAGTGTTGGCAAGGATATGGGGGGAAAGGTACACTTATACACTGTTGGTGGGACTGCAAATTGGTGCAGCCAATATGGAAAGCAGTACAGAGATTTCTTGGAAAATTGGGAATGGAACCACCATTTGACCCAGCTATCCCTGTCCTTGGTCTTTACCCAAAGGACTTAAAAACAGCATACTTCAGGGACACAGCCACATCAATGTTCATAGCAGCACAATTCACAATAGCTAAACTGGGGAACCAACCGAGATGCCCTTCAGTAGATGAATGGATTAAAAAAATGTGGCATATATACACAATGGAATTTTACTCAGCAATAAAAGAGAATAAAACCATGGCATTTGCAGGTAAATGGATGGAGTTAGAGAAGATAATGTTAAGTGAAGTTAGCCAATCCCCAAAAAACAAATGCCAAATGTTTTCTTTGGTATAAGGAAGCTGATTCATAGAAGGATAGGGAGAGGGAGCATGGGATGAATAGACGAACTCTAGATAGGGCAGAGGAGTGGGAGGGAAAGGGGGGGCATGGGGTAATTAAGGATGGTTGAATGTGATAATCATTATTATCCAAAGTACATGTATGAAGACATGAATTGGTGTGAGTATACTATGTATACAACCAGAGATGTGAAAATTTGAGCTCTATATATGTAATAAGAATTGTAATGCATTCTGCTGTTATATATAAATTTTAAAAATAAATAAATAAAGTTCAAAAAAGAAATGTCTAAGATCAAATGATTTTGCACTGGAGAATTCTATTACCTATTTAAAGAGTAGTTAAAACTAGACTTTTAGAAGCTCTTTCAAAAAATAGAATAGGAGGGAATACCCCTCTAATATATTCTGTAAAGCTAGTGTTAACCTCTGATATCAAACCAAAGACATCACAAAGAAAATCACATACCAATATCTCTTATGAATACAAATGCAAAAATCCTCAGTAAAATACTAACAGACTAAATCCAGCAACATATGAAGAGGATTGTACACCATGATCAAGTGGAGTTTACCCCAGAAATACCAAAATTGTTTTAACATCAGAGGATTAATTAATGTATTTATTACATCATATCAAAAAATAAGGACAAAAACCAAATTATAACTCCAGCAGATTCATAAAAATCACTTAACAAAATTCAACCCCCATTCATGATAAAAACACTTAATAACCTAGAAATAGAAGATAACATCCTCAGCCTGGTAAGGGGTAGCCATAAAAAAACTCACAGCTAATGTACTTTCAATGAAAGACTGACTATTTCCCCCATGATCAGTAACAAAATATCTGTTCTTGTCACTCTTACTCAATATTGTGCTGCAATTATACAAATGAAAGGCATAGAAGACATTCTGATTGGGTAGAAGTAAAACTATCACTATTTGCAGATGAAATGATCTTGTATATAGAAAATCCTAAAGAATCCACTAAAAAAATAAAATAAATAATAAAAAAATAAAATAAATAATAAAAAAAATAAAATAAATAATAAAAAAATAAAATAAAATAAATAATAAAAAAATAAATAAATGGGCTCTGCAAGGTTATAGGATATAAGGTCAGTATTCAAATATCAGCTGTATTTCCATATACTAGCAATGAACAATCAAAAAAAGAAACAAAAAAGTAAGAATATTTATGATAGCATCAGACATAATAGGTATAAATTTAATGAAGAAGTGCAATACATACAATGAAAATTATAAAACATTGCTGAAATAAATTCAATACTTAAATAACATAAAGACATTCCACATTCATGGAATAAAAGGCTTAATACTGTTAAGATGGCAATATTCCCCAAATTGATCTACAGAAACTTTGTCAAAATCTTTTTTTTTTTTTAGCTTTTTAACTTGCCTCTTTTTTTCTTTCTTTTTTTAAATTATTATACCTTGTCAAAATCTTAGCTACATTTTTTTTTGTTGCAGAAATTGATAAGTTTTTCCTAAAATTCATATAAACATGCAAAGGGACCAAGAACAGCCAAAAATGTCTTGAAAAAGAACAAAGTTGGAGTACTCATATTTCCTGATTTCTAAGTGCTTCAGATATACAGTAAGCATTTTACTGGCATAACGATAGACACAAATTAATGAAATAGAATTGAGAATATAGAGAAAACACCTTATATTATGAGCTGATAGGCAGGGCTGAGTCTTTGACCAGGGACAGTACCCCCACTCTCACCCCAGACAAGGGAAGTTGGTGTTGGACCAATCCCGTGCAAGGAGATCAGAGTGGGAGCAACACAGGAGGAGGCTGAGCCATGATGTTCTCAGTGGCTGTGTACCTGCCCTTTCCACACATCTCTCTTCCCAGCCACACTGAGGCCTTGGACCTGAGTGAGTTGATTTGTTTGGAATATATATATATATATATATATATATATTTTTTTTTTTTTTTTTTTTTTTTTTTCTGGCTGATGGAGCAGTCAGCAAAGAAAGCTGTTTTGATTAAAACTGTTTACTTGAATGAAGCAGAATTAGAGTTCAGCACTGGATTGTTTCCTTGCCTATATTAAAAGACTTCTGAAGACTTGCTGGATAGCAATACCTCCCCAGTGCATAGAGAATCACCCCAGGACTCACAGGCCATGAACTTCAAAAAACCCTAAACCTAACATCCGAGGCATTAGAAGACTCCCCCAACTTAAACTCAGAACCAACCAGGAACTTTCAGCACCCTTGGTAGATAACTTTGGATTACCCTGGAAAACCCCATAGCTCTTACAGCACCCAAGAGGGAGCCACATTGCCTGTTTTAGATGGAGGAAACAAGTCCCCACTTGCATGAGGTCATCTTGCCCAAGGACTATAGCAGGATGGCTCCTCTGACTGCACAGCCACTGTCCTTCCCTGAAAAAGGCCAGCCATCTCCCCCCACATGTTCTCACACTGACTGAATTCTGGATAGAGCCTCTCCATGCACAGTCAGTGTCCCTGCATGTGACAGAGATCCTGTGCAAACCATCTGAGGAGTCACTGCTACATGGGTCATCATGATCTCAGAGATTTGCCCCTTGGACAAGCTGACTGGATGTCATAAAAATTAATTAAATAATTCAAATTGACTGTTGGGGTGTTTACCCAGAGCAGGCAGTGACATCCCTTAGGCTTTGCAGGACAGCAAGAGCTAATCTGAGTCACTGTAAGATGGGTCCCGGTGGAATCTGAGTATAAACAGGGAGGTGCAGATCTGGCCCACTCAACCCACTGAGTCAGAGCAGGCCTCATGCCCTGAGCCAGGACCTGCATATCCCCCAGCCTCTCACTTCTCCCCTGCAGGATGGGGGTCACTCCCTTCAGGAGCTGGCCCTCTAGAAAGGGAGGACAGAGCGAATCGTGCACAGAAATCACAAATCCCAGGGCTGCAAGGAGGAAAAAGCAGGTTTAATACTCGTCTCCATTTCCGAGTTGTTGCTCTTTTCTTCCTCCTCCTCCTCCTTCCTTTTCCTTTTCCCTGAATTTTCTCTTTCCATATTCAACTTGGGAAGCAGTCAGTAGGCAGATAAGCATGTGCTTAAGGTCCAGGAAGGCAGGAATACCCCCCCAAAATTGCTCAGAAAATAGCTTATATCATATACATATTACCACATACACAGATGCACACATCAGGAAAATCATAACTTTGTTTAGCTTGTGGACACATTCTTTGTGGTTTAGTTTAGCCCTTCTTTTGAATGACAAGGGAGTCCATATAAACAAACACCATTATCTTTTCTGAGCTTAGAGTTCCTGAAGTCCTGGAGTCCTCGTGTTGAGTTTTGAGAAGCTATAGATGGGGATAGTATGTGTGGGAGAGAGAGACAAGTTTCCAAATGTAAAGCCACAACTCATAATATGGTAATGTTAGGGATTATTGGTCAAGGTGGGTGGTGTCAGCTACTTTGGGAGGCAGCAGTACAGAGTAAGGTCTGAAGACTTTGTGGTCACACAAGCTGGGCTCAAAACCCAGCTCTGGCATTTACATAACAGGGTGATCTCAGTGAGTTATTCAACCTCTCTGAGAGTCAGTTTTGTAATGAATAAAGTAGGTGATTCTTAGGACTGCATGAGCTAATATTTTAGTCAGCTTTTTTGCTCCTGTGACTGAAAGACCTGACCAGCACAATTGTAGAGGAGGAAAGGTTTATTTAGAGCATCAGAGTTTCAGAGGTCTCATTCCATAGACAATAGACTCTATTCCTCAGAGCTCAAGGTGGGGCAGGACATCAGGGTGGAAGAGTGTAGTGGAGGGAAGCAGCTCACATCATGATCAGGAAGCAGAGAGAGACAGAGACTCCACTCGCCAACTACAAAATATATACCCCAAAGCCATGTTCCCATTGTGCCACCTCCTCCAGCCAAACCCTGCCAACCTTCAGTTACCACTCTGTTAATCCCTATCAGGGGATTAATTCACTGATTGGATTAAGGCTTTCATAACCCAATCATTTCTTCTGTGAACCTTCTTGTATTGTCTTACACGTTAGCTTTTGGGGGGACACCTCACATCCAAACTATAACAGCAAATATAAGTAAAGCCACTTGAAACAGAAAAAATACCTAGTAAATAGTAGCTCTTATTTTACAACATAAATTTTAAAAGCAATTCTGCTGTTTTTATTACAAGGACTTACTACCTGATGAATTATGCTTCATGTAAACCTTTTTCTTATAAGTAAAATGCTAGGTTTTTTTTTTTTTTTTTAAATACCTTTGCTTTTTGATATGGAAAGTCCCTCTATTAAGGGATAATAAAGAAGCCAACTTTTACATTAACAACATAAATCTCAATGCAGGTATGATTTATTAATTTGCTTAGCCAATAAGAGTGTTCTTATCATGGAAACCAATTAAATTAATATTTATTTTGCCCACAATTAAAATACAGAAACAATCTAGAAAAAATGGAAACACTTTCCTTACCTATACTCTTACTATCGCCAATTTAACCCATTAAGTCCCAGATTTTCTATGTAGGATGAAGGAACACAATGGGTTAAGTTGACTTAGACCCAAAGAAGGAAAGGAGGGAAGTGAAAGGTAGCTGACCCAAGGTGAAAGACAGGGAGGAAGCTGGGGGAAGGGCTTCCCTCTTGGAAAACACCAAAACAAGGGCTTCCACGGAAGTAAAGTTTCACACAGGAAAGGCCTGGAAATCTGACAGCCAAGTGGAGGGCTCCTGTAGTCCTAATCCCCTGATGGTGACTGATAACCCTCTTTGTGTCCAGGCCTAGTGCTTCCGGGCAGGAAGCCCCAGCCTCTGTAAGAGGGATAAGGCTGGCCTGGGAGCAGGCCCTGTGGGGGCATCTCACTGCCACTTCCCACTCTCCCTGGGAGGGTCAGATTCAGACTCCCTTTCCCAGGACCTCAGGGGTCTGAGAGGTCAGGGCTGGTGCCCACTGGTGTAGAATTGGGGCTCTTCTTATGGAGGTCAGTGCTTAAAGCCAGGCCTAGGAATCGGGAGGTCAGGGTACAGCCTGAGAGGAGGCCTCATCAGGAAGGTGAGTAATGAGGAGTGAGGGAGAAGATAAGAATTTAAAGAAGGTGGCTTATGTTTAGGGGACATCATGGGGTCAAGGGTCAAGACACAAGGTGATCTAAGAATTGGAAGAATTTTCTCTTCTATTTTAATATTTTTAATTTTCACTTTATAGTCTGATTAGCCCAGTTAAAAATTTGCCTAAGAAATGAGGGCAAAGCCAATCTGTTTTCACAAACTCTGTTTACTTCAGCAATGATGATATGGAGCCCTGGGAGGCACAGCCTGGGGTCCTCTTGGCATATCCCAGTCACACATTTGGACAGGAAGAGTCCAGCACTGTCTGTCCTGGGTTTGCCTCTGCTTGTGCATCTTGAAAGATGGGAAGAGAGAATTCAAGAGAATGTTCCTGAATAACAAAACTAATAATAGCAATAATAATAAACTCACACAGCATTAGGGAAGTAGTACTTATTTCTGTGTGGCAACAGTATAGATGATTTTAGGTTGTTTTGGGTTTTTTAAAACTTTTTTTTTTTTTTTTAGTTTTAGGTGGACACAATAGCTTTATTTTATTTTTATGTGGTGCTGAGGATCAAACCCACTGCCTCACGCATACTAGGTGAGCATTCCACCTCTGAGCCACAACCCCAGCCCTGGTTTTAGGTGGGTTTTGTTTTTGTTTTTGGTTTGTTTTTGTTTTTTTTTTTTTCGTTTTAAAAATATTTTTCAAACTTTCTACAATAACCATACACATTTTACAACTAGAAAAAAATAATGTGATTTTTTAAAAATCAGTTATAATGAAACTTAACAAAGAGGTACCACAGTGTAGCACTTTTCTGTGCATAAATACAGGCCCATTGTTGATAATAGCCTAACATATTATTTTGTAACTGTTTTTTCCATTGGATAATATACCAAGAAAATGTTTTTTTGGAGTGGGCACAGTGTACATGTGTTGCACATGGCACATGGTGGCGTCACTGTAATCCCAGCAACTTGGGAGGCTGAGGCAGAAGGATCACAAGTTCAAGGCCAACCCCAGCAAATTAGCAAGATCCTGTTTCAAAATAAAAAAGGATAAGGTATAGCTCAGTGGTAAAGCGCCCCTTGGTTCAATCCCTAGTACAACAAAAAAGCCAGGCATAGTGATTTGTGTCTGTAATCCCAGTTACTTAAAAGGCTGAGGCAGAGGATCGTGAGTTCTAGGTCAGCCTCAGCAATTGAGTGAGTCCCTTAGTAACCTTGTGATGTCCTGTCTCAAAATAAAAAATAAAGAGGGCTGGGAGTGTAGCTTACTGGTAAACACTGGTAAAAAGGCCCCTGGGTTCAATGTCTAATATTAAAAAAAAAAAAAAAGAATGAGTTTTTTTGGGCAGAGGGAGTAGCCCCGTAGTAGAATTCTTGCCTACTATGCACAAGGCACAAGGTTTAATCCCTAGCACTCTAAACAAACAAACAAATAACAACAACAGCAATAGAACAAATAAAGCAAAGCAAAAAACCCACAGGCATTTGTTTTTATGTCATGTGACAATCTTATAACTTATTATTTTTTTTAACTCTATTGCCTAGCATAGCCTTGAGTTTCTGAGCTCAAGTGATCCTCCTGTCTTGGCCTCCTAAGTAACTGGGATGTGGCTCACCATGGTCGGCTGATTTTTTTTTTTTAAACAGGAAAATAACATGAAATTAATTACATGCCTAAAGCATGGAAGTATTAGGCATTTTGTACAACTCAACTTTATTTTGTTTTGTTCTCTTGCAGTGTTTAGGATTAAATCCAGAGCCTCGAACATGTAAGGCAAGCATTCTACCACAGAGCTCTAGACCCAACCCCTGAGATTTAGTTTTTAAGGCCATAGTGTACCCTACCGTACACATTCCCTAATTTATTTGACAAACCCCTTTCATTGGACATTCAGTAATTACCTTATTTCAGTCGTAAATAACTCTGTGATAAACATAATAATCACCACTTTTTTTTGGGGGGGGGAGGGATTTAACAGACAGGCAATTTACCCCTGAGCCACATCCCAAGCCCCTTGTATTTTTTACTTTGAGACAGAGCCTCACTAAGTTGCTGAGGCTAGCAAACTTGGGATCCTCCTAGTTCCGATTCCTGATTTGCTGGGATTACAGGCTTGTGGCACTATGCCCAGCACAACTTTTAATAATATTTTCATCCTGCTAGAACAAAGAAGGGATGATAATATGACAGTCATCCCAAAAGTTCTAAATTCGACCAAAATGCTCTGAGAATCTTACTATAGCTTTCAGATCTTTTCAATTTATAAGACACATAGCCATCTACCTCTGACCTGTACTGAGGCAGATGCTGTGTTTATTTATTTAGCCAGCTAAAATTTTTTGAGCACTTACTACTTCGGGAGCAGAGAATACAATCTCTGGAGCACTTGTGGAGGTTGTACATAGAGAAGTTAAGAGTCCAGGATAGTGAAGTCAGATTGCTTACTCTGGTCCTGAGAAATCTAACTTATGAGTTTGAGCTAGTAATTTTATCAGTCTCAACATCAATCTCTTCATCTGAAGTGAGGATAATGATAACTACCTAATTGTTGGAAGGATTAATTGAGGTAATACTTGTGAAGGTTTTCTATGTGTGGTACACACTGAATGCTCTACCTACTATTATTAGCTTTAAACTTCCCTCTCTCTATTATTGTTGAATATTTGTTCATCTGTCTATATTTCTAAGCCTCTCTATTGCCTACACTTAATATAATTCTACTCTCCTCTTGCCAGATGCTTAATTGAGGCAATTAACTTATTATTGCTTGAGTGGTACACACTGTAAGAAAAAAGGAAACACTAAGTTAACAGATAAAAACACAGAGCAGCTGGGTGAGGTAGCACACAGTTGTTATCCCAGCAGCTAAGGAGGCTGAGGCAGGAAATGGCAAGTTCAAACCCAGCCTCAGATAGTTAGTGAGGCCCTAAGAAACTTACTAAGATCCTGTCTCAAAATAAAAAGTATGAAAAGGCTGGGATCCAGTCAAAATGGCAGTTATCAAGAATACAAACAACAATAAGTGTTGGCAAGGATATGGGGGCAAAGGTACTCTCATAAATTGCTGGTGAGACTGCAAATTGGTGCGACCACTCTGAAAAGAAGTATGGAGAGTCCTCAGAAAACTTGAAATGGAACCACCAGTTGACCCAGTTATCCCACTCGGCACATATCCAAAGGACTTAAATTCAGCATATTTTAGTGACACAGCCATATCAATGTTTATAGTAGCTCAATTTATAATAGCTAAGCTATGGAACCAACTTAGGTGCCCTTCAGCAGAAGGATGGTTTAAAAAAAATGTGGTACATATACACAATAGAATATGACTCAGCCATAAAGAACAATGAAATTATGGCATTTGCTGGTAAGTGAATGGACATAGAGACAATCATGCTAAGTGAAATAAGCCAATCTCAAAGAACCAAAGGCCAGATGTTCTCTCTGATATGCAGATGCTAACTCACAATAAGCAGGGGCTAGGTAAGAATAGAAGTTCACTGGATTAGACAAAGGGGAATGAAGGGAAGGGAAAGGAAATGGGAATGGGAAAGACAGTAGAATGAATGGACATAAACTTTCTTATGTTCTTATATGAATACACCACCAGTTAACTTCATATCATGTACAACACAAAAATGGAAAGTTATACTCCATGTATGTATGATATGTCAAAATATCATATATAACTAAATATATAACTTATATAACTTCATATATAATTAAAAAGAACAAATAAAAAATTGAAAAAAAAATAAAGGCTGGGCATGTGATGCAGTGGTGAAGCACCCCTAAATTCAATCCCTAGTACCAAAACAAACAAACGAAACCCTTCGAACTACAGTAGATAAGTCTTGAAACTTAGAGTCAACAAAATGTGATTGTTAAATTTACTCTGAAAAGAAGAGATTTCTCTGGTGAGAGAAAAATCCTGCCCAATTCTTCACATTCTTTTGAGTTCAATTTTACATTTGGGAACTCTAAATCCTGTAGCTACTCTTCTACAAATTATATCTGCTGTGACCCACACAATCACCGTATCACTGATGCTGACTAAGTGGGCACAGGGGGAGACAGCCCAGAATGCGCCATTCTAACTGTGGGTATTTTTAATCCCTTTTGTGGTCAGGAGAGGAATTCCTGGGCTCCCAGGATCTCAAAGCACTGGGATTAACATTGAAATGATTACTCTGCCCTTCCCACTCCCTTCTCCTGCAGAAGAATCAGCAGTTTGGTCTCATTTCTTGACAGGGCTATGATACTAATCTTTTTTGACTGCAACTTGTATTACTTAAATGGCAAAATACAGCTGAATGCTGTGTGAACTGGAATGGAGATTTGCAAGGTGCTAATGGGAAATTGCCAAAATTACAGCATGAAATCACAAGGAGTCTCAAGTTAGTTTAAAATCCTCTCAGCTATTTATCCCTGGTCTTTAAAAAAAAAAAAGTTACAAACTGTGGGAAAATGAAGGTGGCTCTTTGTTAATTCCTGAATACTGCTACTGGGAGGGAAATGTGGTTTTGCGCCAAATTTGGAGGCAATTGGAGAGGCAGCACACTCTAACAGGTGGGGGATCAAGCTGGATTTTCTGTCCCCCGGTCAGTGACCAGCAGGGTTCTAGAACTGACTTGGCACTTCACTTCTCAAGGCTTTAGTTTTCTTTTTTGTAAGATGAGAGTCACACCACTAGGTCACCTCTGAAGTTCTGTTCGCGTTCCTATGGAACATTTTTAAAATATGTTTTTGCATATTTATTAGATTCACTGAGATGCCAGATGCCTTAGTTCATTTCATGTTGCTATCACAGGAAAACACAGACTGGCTCATTTACAACGAATAGAAATTTATCTAGTTCTCAGTTCTGGAGCCTGGGAAGTCCAAAATCAAGGTGGTGGTGAGGTGAGGCTGTGTGTGTGTGTGTGTGTGTGTGCACACGTGCACGCCCACAGGTATGCTACCAAGGATTGAATTCATGAATGCTTTACCACTGAATTACATCCCCCAGCCCTTTTTAATTTTGGAACAGGTTCTCGCTAAATTGCATAAACTGGCCTTGAACTTGTGATCCTCCTGCCTCAACCTCCTAAGTAACTAGCGTTATGGGCATGAGCCACCATATCTGGCCCAAAGGTAGTTTTATAATAAACCACCTCTAGCAATAACTAACCCTCTTCCACTATGATGTTATTAATCCATTCATGAGGGCTCTGTCCTGATTACCCCGTCACCCCTAAAGGTCTCACCTCTCGGCACCATTACATTGGGGTTCGAGTTTCTAACATATGAACTTTGAGGTACACATTCAAACCACAGCACCTCAAAAGTGTATTTATTAGTAATATGGATGGGTAAAGAGCATGAACAGATAATTTGTAAGACACAAGGACAAAAAAACAAATGAACATTTTCAAAGAAGTTCTTTCAAGTTTTCTCTCAAGTATATGAGTGTCATCGCTGACTCCGACTATATTTGAGAGTATTAAAAAGCTGTTTAAAAAGACTATTAAAAAGCTGTTTAAAAGCTAAGGCTGAGCCTGGTGCATGCCTGTAATCCCAGCAGCTCAGGAGGCTGAGGCAGGGTGGATCATGAGTTCAAATTCAGCCTCAGCAACTTAGTGAGGCCCTAAGTACCTTAGCGAGACCCTATGTCTACATATAAAATATAAAAAAGGGCTGAGGATGTGGCTCAGTGATTAAACACTCCTGGGTTAAATCCCTCGTTACAAAAAGAAAAAAAAATGCTAAGCCAGGTGGGGTTTGTTGCATGGTAATCTTCATTAAAGTGGTAAGTTTTATTTGAGAACCCCTAAATCTCAGTATCAATAGGGCTTTTCTCTTGCACCGGCCAGTCTTCTAGAGAGTTCTCCTGATTTCTACCTTGGCTCGGAGCTTGACAGCGGAGATTCTGTGACCTGAATGGGGGAGGGACTGGAGGTCTCATGGTTCAGAACTGCCCTCCTCGGGGAAGACTCCACCACCTCCATTTTCAGGTGCTCCCTGGTACTCCTTTTCTGGTGTTCCTGGCTCTGAAAACTTTGATCAAAGCTCACCCTACAGTAAACCTTCAGTCCTCTGCCTGGGTTGGAAAGAGGTGGGGACCCCTCAAATGATGTTCCTGTTTTCAGCCCCACCGCCTCCCATGTGCTCAGAAGGGCAACCCCCATTCCTCAGCCTTTTCCTTTGAATCCCATTTTAGTGGATGTTGGGGTGCACCACCCAAATACCCCCACATTGATTAAGGCTCTCATTTCTCAGCTTCTGACAGTATTGCTGATGAAGGTCTTCTTCAATTTCTTTATTTAGTGTTTTATAGTTTTTATTGTAGAGGTCCTTTATTTCCTTTGTTAGATTAATTCCCAAGTATTTTATTTTATATTTTTGAGGTTATTGTGAATGGAAAGTTTTCCTAATTTCTTTTTCAGCAGATTCATTATTAAAATATAGGAACATCATTAATTTATGTATGTTGATCTTGTATGGTGTTACTTTGCTAAATTTGTTTTATTAACTCTAGAAGTATTCTGGTGGAGTTTTTTCGGTTGTTGGTTTGTTTGTTTTTATCTTCTAAATATAAGATTGTGTCATTAGCAAACAGATAATTTGACCTCTTTTTTTCCTATTTGTATTACTTTATTTTCCTTCTCTTGCCTGATTTCTGATTTCTTCAAGGACTAGGTTGAATAGAAAGTGTGAGAGTGGGCATATTTGTCTTGTTCCTGTTCTTAGAGAAAAGCTTTCAATTTTTTTTTTCCATTCAATATGATGTTGGTCTTGGGTTTGTCATAAATAACCTTTATAATGTTGAGGTAAGTTCCTTCTGTTTTCTCTAGTATTTTAAATATGAGTAAGTGCTGCACTTTGTCAAATGCTCTTTCTGCATCTATTGAGATAATCAAGTGATTATTGTCCTTAACTCTATATATGTGGTGAATTACATTTATTGATTTCTTTTTGTTGAACAAACTTTGCATCCCTGGGATGATCATGGTGCACTACCTTCTTGATATATTTTTGTATGTGGTTTGCCAATATTTTATTGAGAGTTTTTTCATATATGTTGATCAAGGATGTAAAACTGTAGTTTTCTTCCCTTGATGTATCTTTATCTGGTTTTGGTATCAGGGTGATACTGGCTTCATAGAATGAATTTATCAATGTTTCCTACTTCTCTGTGTCATGGAATATATTTGCTAAGGATTGGGATTAGTTGTTCTTCTAAGGTCTGGTAGAACTCAACTAAGAATTTGTCATATCCTGAGCTTTTCTTTTTTGGAAAGCTTTTGATACCTGCTTCAATTTCATTACTTAATATTGATCTATTTAAGTTTTCTATATCCTCATGGTTCAATTTGGGGAGGTCATATGTTTCTAAGAATATGTCAATATCTTCAAGATTTTCTAGCTTATTAGAGTATAAATTTTCAAAATAGTTTCTAACGATCTCTGAATTTCAGTAGTGTCTGTGGTGATATTTCATCTTCCATCTCTAATTTTGTTAATTTGAGTCTCCTCTCTCTCGGTTGATTTGGCTATGGGTTTATCAATCTTGTTTATCCTTTCAGAAGAATCAACTCTTGTTTTATTGATCCTTATATCTCTTTATTCTCAATTTCATTGATTTCAGGTCCAGTTTTAGTAATGTCCTATCTGCTACTGATTTTTGTGTTAGTTTGTTCTTCTTTTTCTAGGGCCTTGTGGTTTAATGGTAGTTTATTTATTTGATTTATTTTTTATTTTTTTAATTAGTTGTTCAAAACATTACATAGCTCTTGACATATCATATTTCATACATTTGATTCAAGTGGGTTATGAACTCCCATTTTTACCCTGTATACAGATTGCAGAATCACATTTCTGTTTTTTTAATGTATGAGCTCATTGCTATAAACTTTCCTCTTAGAACTGCCCTCATACTGTTCCAGAGATTTTGATATGCTGTATCATTATCCTTATTTGTTTCTAAGGATCTTTTACTTTTCTTCTGATTTCTTTTCATTCATCATTCAAAAATTATCTTTTTTTTTGTATTTGATAAGATTTACTTTGTGACCTAAAATATGATCTATTTTAGAAAATGTTTCATGTGTTGCAGAGAAGAAAGTGAATTCAGTCACTAATGGATGAAATATTCTATAGATGTCTGTTAGGTCCACTAAATAATAGTACTTTTTAGTTCTGAAGAATCTTTACTTAGTTTATGTCTGTTTTTGTTTTGTTTTGTTTTGTTTTATTTGGTATGTTTGTTTGTTTTGGTATCAGGATTGAACTCAGGGACACTCAGCCAGCACATCCCAGCCCTATTTTGTATTTAATTAGAGACAGGGTCTCATTGAGTTGCTTAGCACCTCGCTTTTGTTGAGGTTGGCTTTGAACTTGTGATCCTCCTGCCTTAGCCTCTGGAATCCCTGGGATAACAGGCATGCACCCCCACGCCCAGCTTAGTTTATGTCTGGATGATCTATCTAATGATGAGAGGTGTGTTGAAATCACCCAGTATTATTGTGTTGTGATCTGTTTGATTCTTAATATAGAGAAGGGGTTATTTTATGAACACAGATGTACCATTGTTTAGTGCACAAATATTTATAGCCATTATATCTTGTTATTGATGATTCCCTTAACCAGTATAAAGTGATCTTTGTTGATTCTGATTAATTTTGGCTTGAATTTCACTTTGATATGAAAATAGCTATTCCTGCTTGCTTATTGCTACCATTTGCATGATGTGTCTTTTCCTATACTTTCACCTTCAGTCTGCAGATGTCTTTGTCTGTGAGTCCCTTGCAAACAACATATGGTTGAGTCTTCTTTTTAAATCCAGTTTGCTAATCTGTGTCTTTTGACTAAATAGGTTAGACCATTTGCATTCAATGTTGTTAATGGGGAAATGATTTTTATTTCCTGCCATTTTTACTTGTTTCTCATGTTTAATTCAGACTTGATTTTCCTTTAACTGTTTTTCTAGTGAAGTTCATACCTTTGCTGGTTTTCTATTTTTATTTTTCACTTATTCTTCATGAAATAGTTCATTGAGATGAATCAGCTAATAGAAAAATCATCCCATTCACAATATCCTCAAAAAACCCCCCACAAACTTGGGAATCAATCTAGCAAAAGAAGTGAAAGACCTCTACAATGAAAATTACAGAACACTAAAGAAAAAAATTGAAGAAGACCTTAGAAGATGTTCTTGGATAGGCACATTTAATATTACTGTACAGATTCAATGCAATTTCCATCAAAATTCCAATGATATTCCTCATGAAAATAGAAAATAGAAAAAAGTATTCATGCAATCCATCTAGAAAAACAAGAGGCCCAGAATAACCAAAGAAACCCTTAGCAAGAAAAGTGAAGCAGGAGGCATCACAACACCAGACCTAAAGTTATACTATAGAGCTCTAACAAAAATAGCATGGTATCAGTAATAAAACAGGCAAGAAGACCAATGGAATAGAATAGAAGACATAGATACAGACCCACAAAAATATAGTTACCTCATACTAGACAAAGCTTTGGCAATAACATACATTGGAGAAAAGATAGCACTTTCAACAAATAGTGCTGGGAATACTGGAAATCCATATGTAGCAGAATAAAACTTAACCCCTATCTCTCATCCTGAACCAAACTCAGCTCAAAGTGGATCAAGGACCTAGGTATTAGACCAGAAATTCTGCACATACTAGAAGAAAAGGTAGACCCAACACTCCAACATATCAGCTTAGGAATTGACTTCTTAATAAGACCTCTAAAGCACAAGAAGTAAAATCAACTATCAATTAATGGGATGGCATCAAACTAAAAAGGTTCTTCACAGCAAAGGAAACAATCAAGAGCATGAAGAGAGAATCTACAGAATGAGAGAAAAATCTTTGCCACCTGCACCTCAGAGCATTAATTTCCAGGATATATAAAGAACTCAAAAAACTTAAAACACACACACACACAACAACAACAACAACAACCCAATCAATAAGATAAATGGGCAAAGGAACTGAACAGATCCTTCACAGAAGAAGAACTACAAATGGTCTACAAATATATGAAAAAATGTTCAACATCTCTAGCAATTAGAGAAATGCAAGTTTCTAATCAGAATGGAATTATCAAAAATACAAATAACAATAAATATTGGTGAGGATATGGGGAAAAATGTTTACTCATACATTGCTGGTGAGGCTACAAATTGGTGCAACTACTCTGAAAAGCAGCATGGAGATTCCTTAAAAAAAAACTTGGAATGGAACCACCATTTGATCCCATTATCCAATTCCTCGGTATATATCCAAATGAGTTAAAATCAGCATACTATAGTTATACAACCACATCAATGTATATAGCAGCTCAGTTCACAATAGTTAAGCTAGGGAACCAAATGAAGCATATATACACAATGGATATTACTCAGCCATGAAGAAGAGTGACTTTATGACATTTGCCAGCAAATGGATGAATCTGGAGATTATCATGCTATGTAAAGTAAGACAGTCCCCAAAAAATTAAAGGTCAAATGTTTTCTCATAGGTGGAAGCTAACCCAAAATGAGAAGGACAGGAGGTTAGGGGGAAGAATAGAAGTGAGTAGATTAGACATTGGGGAAGGGAGGGAATGGAGGGAAAGGAAGAGGTATAGGCAAAGACAGACAGTGGAATGAATCTGACATAATTTCCCCATGTACATATATGAAAACAAAACAGTAAATTCTACCATGATGAATATCCACAGGAATGAGACTCTTAACTAGAATATGATATATTCCATGCTTGTTCAATCATATCAAAATGTATTTTGCTGTTACATATAACTAAAAAGAACCAATAAATTTAAAAAATAGTTTATTGAGTATGTTTTGTAGTACAGATTTTATGGTTATGAATTCTTTTAATATCATAGATGGTTTTTGTTTCATCTTCAATTCTAAAAGATAATTTTGCTGGGTATAGAAATCTTAGCTGACACCCACTTTCTTTCAGAGTTTCATATAAAATATTCTAAGCCCTCCTGGCTTTTAAGGTTTAGGCTAGGAAATCAGTTGAAACCCAAATCGGTTACCTCTGAATGTGACTTGTCATTTTTCTCTTGCAGCTTTTAAAATTCTATTCTTATGCTGTATATTAGGCATTTTAATGTGTCTTGGAGAAGATTTATTCTCATTCTCTCTATTCAGAATTCTGTATGCATCTTGTATTTGAATTTCCACCTTATTCCTAAGATTTGGAAATATTTTGAATACTATTTCATTGTAAAGACTGCACATTCCTTTAGTTTGTATTTCAGAGTCTTTATCTATCCCATTGATTTTTAAATTTCGTCTCTTGATGTTATTTCAGATTTCTTGAATATTCTATCTCTCAACATCTTTTCTCTATGTTCAACTTTATTTTCAATATTATATACTTTGTGTTGAAGGCCTGAAACCTATCTTCAAAGTGGTCTGCTTTATTGGTGATGATTTCCATTGAATATACAATTTTATTTATTAACTTTCATTCTAGGATTTGTGTGTTTGGTTCTTTTTCAGGATCTCTAGCTCTTTATTGAAGTGATCTTTCACTTCTTGTATTTTCTCTTATTTCATACCTTACATCTTCTTTTAACTCACCAAATATTTTAACTATGATATTTATAAATTCTTTCTCTAACATTTCCTCCACTGTGGTATCTATGGAGTCACTTGTTGAAGTATTATGGGGATTTGGGGTGGTTTATTCCCCCCCATTTTTTGTATTGCTTGCATGTTTACCCATTTATTGAGATGGTTATTGCCTCTTATTTTAAGCAAAGAACTATTCATGACCTTTCTCTTAAGAGCCCTGGGTTGGGCAATTATCCAGGTATTGATACTTTAACTCAATGTGTAGCCTCTGCTGTTCCACTTGAGAGAAGCCACTGAACCTTACTACAATCACTTTAGAACCAAGTCTTGTACTATTCAACCTTATTAAAAACAAAATATTTGTTGATACTGTTCTCCACAGTTCACCTAATCCAGGTATAAACTTGGAGTAAAGTTCTCTCAGGTCAGCTGTCCCTTCACTGCCTCCTTTCTGTGTTGTGGGGAGATTGGGAAACGTTGCCTAGCTCTGTTCCACCATCTCCCAGGCTCTCTCTTCTGATTTTCATATTATAAAAATTCATTGGCATTTTTCACCTACTATTGTCTTCTCTCCTTTATTCTTTGGCCTCTTCTGTTTCTCCTCCTCTATTCTCATTCCATTGATATTTTTACAAGACACCTGGAATAAATATACGTGTTCAATCTGTTTACCCGGAAGTTTAAAAACATGTTCATAACACCATGGAATACATATATAAGATAGCTCATTTGAAAATTAACTTCATTTTTTGAACACTACTTGAGATGGAATATTAAGGAATAAGAAACCACAGGAAAATATGACAGCTCTACATCATCAATGGAAAAGTTTGAGTGTAGCTCCCATATTTTCCTGGCATACCCTCCCCTCACCCCTGGACTACACTACCCTGCCCCTTCCTAGGTCTGGAACAAACACCTCTCCTTCCTCTTAAGACCTCTATACCTGTTGCTTTCTCAGCCAGAATATCCTTCCTTCATTACAATTGGCAGCCTCTTCCTAAGCAGCCAGAACCTAACATCTAACATCAACAACCCCTCACACCCAGTATCAGGTCAAGTACCTCCCTTATACATCCAAAGCACTCTACACCCACCTTCACAGAAACACTGTACACACCAGGATTATCACTGCCTGTGAATCTGATCCCTTTGAGTTGGGAACTGAATTTTTTTTTAGACCTACTATTTCTTGCAGTATTTGACAGATAATAATGGTTTGAAGTAAGTGAATGAATGGATCAATGATAGATGAATGGATGCTTCAAACAGGCTTTCTCTGGGGTGGGGGTGAGGGTTAGTCATAGAGGATTACAAAACCTCAAACTCAAAGAGTCCCTGTTATGAGAGGGTTTCTGTTGTCCCACCCTCCCCAAACCAGAGCAAAGACACTGGAGCAAAGGAGTTTGTCCAGAGCATTGCTATTGATTTCATTGACAGAAATGGAAGAAAAGATGCCACAGTCGCTATTGTGGAATACTGAGCCAGAAAAGGGCAGAAGGGGGGTGAGTGTGCATAAAAATCATTACTACCAGTCTAGAGTTCAAAAGCTATGAAAACCTCCCAAAGAGCATTTAATACCAACTACAAGAAGCACTTTGACTAATGCTTGCATCTTAGGTACTTCTGGAAGCTCTGTGTATGTTTTAACTCATTTTACCCTCACAACATTCTTATGAGTTAGGTATGATTCATATTTTATAGATGGAGAAACTGAAGCACAGAAAACTTATCTGAGACCATTCAGCTAGAAGTGACAATGGCAGGATCTGAATCCAGGCAGTCTGAATCTAACACCCATGCTCTTAACCACACCAAAGCAAAAGTCCCAGTATTGAACCCAGGGTCCTTTAATCCTAAGCTACATCCTCAGACCTTTTTATTTTTCATTTTAAGACAGGGCCTTGCTAAGTTGTTGAAGATCTCATTAAATTGCTGAGGCTGACCTCAAACTTGAGATCCTCCTGCCTCAGCCTCCCTTGTCACTGGTATTATAGGCATGTAGCATGGCACCTAGTATTTTATCTATTTTCTGATCTTGCCAACTCACTACCTACTCTAAGTTGATAAAAAGAAACTCACCCTTTTGGATGGAATAGCAATATTCCTGCCTTGGCAAGATTCCTGGCTGTATTCTGTCTCATATCCCGTGGACCACAAAAATCATATGATGAAGAAAGTTGGGGGAGAGAAGAGTCCAGGGGCAGAGAGAGTGCTTATAATCTCTCCTTATCAAAATGATGAGAAAGAATCAGTATAGAGGAAATCAGTATAGAGGCACAGTCAACTGTGCCTGGTACAGAGACTTAGTGGTCTGCACTCAGATGCTGAGCCTTGGTTTACAGACCCAGGACGAAGGGGACAGTATGTGTCAGGAATCAAGTCAGAGCCAGTGACTCACCCCACCCAGAGGTTCAGGAATACATCACAAGATGCTGAGACACGTCTCAAACACTTGCCAGCTGAGCCCATCTGGAACATGAGTTCTGAGCATGAAAGAGTAGGAGACAGGGGAGGAGCCCAAAATGTGTGGGTCAGTGAGAGCTGACTCAGAGATCACTTCCAAGGCCAACCTGGGACGACTGGTCTTGTCTCCGACCAGTCCCATGGTGCTGCGAGAGGCCATGAGGGCGGCAGGGCTGAACCCAACACCAGTTTCCCAGGCAGGGAGGAGAGCGCTCCAGCTCGCCCAGCCTCTCCCAAGCCCTCCCTTAGGGTCTTACTCATGTCAGGGCTCTATTCTCAGGACAGCCCGCCCCTCAGTGTGAGAGGCAGGAAAAAGGGACCACCACTTATGCCCCCTTGTTCCTCTGAATCCTTTCAAAGGAGAGGAGCTTGTAATCTAGGCCACAAAATTGCTCCCACTTGACTGAAGCAGAATTTTCATGTTTGTAACTATTGAATTTGTGATGTGGAGTTTTTTTGTTCCGTGTCTGTCTTTCCCACCAGGCAGTAAAATTCCATGGGGAAGGGGACCCCTTGTCCTGGTTGCTGGTGTCTATGAGGCTCCCTGGTATACAGTTGGTTCTCCATACATATGTTAGGTGACAAACTGTGCATGAACTCTGTGCTCTAGCCCTTAATTAGGGATTAGCATGAACAAACCTTCTGCCTACCCTTCTTTACAGACACCAGTCTGCAGATGCTCTGGTCCTCACCCCACTCCACCAGGGCCTTGTTTTGCCTTTGCAGAGCCAGCAATTAAAACCCCCAGGAAAGTACTATGGGAGTCCAGGTCAGGGAGCCTGGGCCTCAGACCCCCAATAGCTCAGGTGTCAGGGGCTGAGTGAGCATGGAGGTGGGGGTTGGGCTGCAAGAGCAGGATCTCCAGAATCATTTGGGGACTGAATTACTGAGATTAAGAATTTCAGAAGTTGGGGAATTCAGTCAGTTTTTGAGAGGAAATGTCAGTAACTAGGGGAAAAACAACTGGGATGCAGGGCGAGCTCTTTGGCTGTGAGGAACTGTCCTGGCTCCCAGTCAAACTGGCTCTCTTCCAAATTTTTTATTTCTGGTGTTTGGTGGTTAAATTAAAAAAAAAAAAAAAACTTATAAACTTAACTCCAGTTAGAAAAAAAAATACAACTATTTCAAATATTGATCCTGGATAATCCTTTCAAACCTGGCAGGGAGACCACCATGAGTTAAAGAAAGGGGAGGCCCAGCAGGTGGCAACTAGGGGAGGGCTGGGCCCCCTGCAGCTCTGGGGCTGTGTAATTTTCAAGAGCCCCTTCCCACTCTGGATGTGGGTTTTACTGATCGACTCACCTCCCATAGGGTTTTAAGGACCAAGGAACAACAGGCATGCAGGCTCAAGCAGTGATTCTCCACCCTTTCTCATAAACTGACATTTACCTTTGACATTTGGTGACTCTTCCTCTCTTGGCAGAAATAACACATGAATATTTATTTTTTTAAAAAAGTGGAAATGAATTAAAAATAATTTTATCAGATCAACGAAATAGAGAAGCAAAACATACAAATGGCTGGTCACTAGGGAAAACAAATGTCCGATAAACATTTGTAAAGATGTTCACCCCCAACAGTTGTCAAAGAAATGCAATTGAAACAATGACAACCATTTGGTATCTTTCAGATTAAAAAGCATGGGAAGAAAGAATGTTATCTGCCAATTTTAACTATTGGAAAACCAGAGAGTCAACTGAAATACTTATAGAACTAGGATTGCAATCCAGTGAGAGTTGACAATATTCTTATCTAAAAAGCACTTAAGCTGGTGTGGTGGCACACACTTGTAATCCCAGCCACTGGCTGAGGCAGGAGGATCTCAAGTTCAAGGGTAGCCTCAGTGATTTTAGTGAGGCCTGTCTTAAAATAAAAAATTAAGTAAAGCATTTAGCAACATATATTGAGATACAGATATATTTCTTCCCTAATAATGAGTTACAAAATATAATGGAAAAGATACCATGCACAGTAGGAACAACAGAACTAAGGATTCCTGAGAATTTATTTAACAAGAAATGAGTGACTTCTATGAAGAAAACATGTTATTGTGTGCTAGAGCTTGAACCCAGGGCCTTGTGCATGCTAAGCATGCGCTGTGTCACTAAACTACACCCACAGCCTCCCCAAACATTCTTTATTCAGAGACAGTGAAAACATAAAAAGTGTTCAGATGAATTGAAATTTTAAATGTAAAATATGAAATCATGAAAGTCCTAGAAGAAAAGATAAGTCATTGTATATAAGTCTGAGGTAAGGAAGATTTTCTGTGGATGTTCTCAAAGGCAGAAAGCCTTAGTGAAAAGCTGGATAAATATGACTATATAAAATAGTATTGCTAAATACCAGAAATCAAAACTAAAAGGAAAAATAAAATAATAAAAATAAATATTAAAAGAAATGTTAAGGGCTGGGGATGTGGCTCAAGCGGTAGCATGCTCGCCTGGCATGCGTGCAGCCCGGGTTCGATCCTCAGCACCACATACAAACAAAGATGTTGTGTCCGCCGAAAACTGAAAAATAAATATTAAAAAAACTCTTTCTCTTTCTCTCTCTCTCTCTCAAAAAAAATGTTAAAACATTGTTGGATTACTTTTTGTTATAAAACATTCATTAACAACTATTCTAAAGAAGTATTTTGGGGGGAAATATAAAATGTAGCTTAAGTTCTTATTTCTAAGAAGCAGATAACCATGCGTTTTCATTAAGTTCCTCAAAAATATCAAGTCAAGTTTCTGGTCCCTAAATGAGACAAACACCAGGTAGGCAATCCTTAAAGACTACTACCTATGCTAGGCAAGCACTCTAACACTGAGATATATCCCCAGCCCATTTTATTTTTTATTATTTTTTAATATTTATTTTTAAATTATAGGTGGACACAATATCTTTATCTAACTTTAACTCTACCTATAAGCCCAGCTCCTAAACCCTGAGGGAAGAAAAATAAAGACATATAGTTCAACAAAGAAATTATTGAAAAGGAATTTAATTTGTTCTCACATTCTTCACATTCAAAGGAGTACAATTGTTTGGTTTTATTTTATTGTTGGTACTGGGGATTGAACCCAGAGGTGTTTTACCACCGAGCCATATCCCCGGCCCTTTTTATTTTTTATTTTAAGACAGGGTCTTGCTAGGTTGCTTAAGGCCTTTCTAAGTTGCTGAGGCTGGCCTCAAACTTGTGACCTCCTGCCTCAGCCTCCCAAGTCACTGAGATTAATGGCACGGGCCACCATGCTCAGCTCATAGGAGTACAATTTGTAACTCCTACAGGATTTTGCATATATGCTCCTCTCTACCTATTCCTCCCACTCCATTAAGAATTTAGACTTACCAGGCATCCAGTACTAGGGAGGCTGAGGCAGGAGTATTTCAAGTCTAGGGTCAGCTTCAGCAACTTAGGAAGACCTTGTCTCAAAGTAAGATGTTAAAAGGGACTGGGGGTGTAGCTCAGTGGTAGAGCACTTGCCTAGCATGTAGAAGGCCCTGGGTTCTTTCTCCAGGTAGGTCCTCCCTCCCCTACAAAGAAAGAAAGAAAAGAAAGAAAGAAGGAAAGAAAGAAAAAGAACCTAGACCCATCTTAACTTTTCTTTTCCAACTTCTCCCATTCCCTTCCCTTCCAACAACCCTCAAGCCCACTTTCAGTGCTTTCCCTTGTCCTTTCCAACTCCTCAATCTCCAACTCTGAAACTCATGATATCAGATGATACTACTAATAGTTCTCCTTGTCACCTCCTTGTCACAGCCTGGCTTCTACCCCTAATTCCTTGTAGGTACCCTCCCCACCTCTCATTATTCCTGTGGTAGATCCTGGCTTTCTCACCTCCTCAGTCTCTTAATGTTGCCATGCTCGGGGGCTCAGTTTCTCTGACCCCTCCTTTATCTACACTTACTCCCTAGGCGACTCATCCCATCATGTGGCTGGTCCATACGTCCATAGGATAATATATGTATCACTCTTGCCTGGACCTCTCTGTTCATCTCTAGACCCCCACACAGCTGCCTATTCACATCTCTGTTTGGATGTCTAACAGACATCTCCCTCTTAATAGCAGAACTCTTCATTTTCCCTGCCTTCCTTACAGTTCTTCCCTTCTTAGTAATGTACCTTCATTCTTCCTCTTGCTCAGCCCTAAAGCCTTAGAGGCACCCCGACTCTTCATTCTCTCACCCCACATTCAACCTGTCAGCACATCTTGTCATTCCAGAATTTATCCACTTTCACCACTTTCCCTGTCCTCCAAACCTCAGTCTCATGGTGCCTGAATTTGTGCCAGAACCTCTGAGGTAGATACTCAGCATTTCTCTCCCCAGTGCATTGCATTAAACATCACTTTGGTAAGCAGAGTATCTTCTGGGCCATCTCAAAGAACAGAACTGTTTTGTTTTCCAGTCTCCCTCCTGTAGCCACTCCTACATGTCTACTGCTCTGAGCCTTTTGGTCCTTTCTTATACTATTGACCACAGCACTTTCCACATTTACTTCATTTAATTTGGGCTATCACTTTCTCTGAGAAGCACATTAATGCTAGTCCCCAGGGATCTTGCCAAGGTGTTAAATGTTGCATCATAGGAGAATGCTCCCAAATCAATAAATTCTCTCTGTGATGAGACTCTAAGGTCTCTCATGATTCTGCCTCCTATATTCGCACTCTTGTGTATTCCCTCCCCTTGAGTGTGACTGAGACATGTTCCAAAATACATGTGGTTATGTGTCTGTAGTTTTGCTACATTAAGATTGGAACATCAGTCTTGCTAGGAGACTCTGTCTTGATGGCTTTGAAGAAGGAAGCCGCCATGGTATGAGCTTCGCTAAGAAAAGGCATATCTAACACAGTGCTGAGGTGGCCTCTAGAAGTCAGCCAGCAAGAAAGTGAGGCTCATTTTGATAGTCTGTGAGGAACTGAATCCTACCAACAATCAGGTAAGGTTGGAAGCGGCTCCTTCCCCACTTGAGCTTTCAGATAAGATCAGCCTGGGCTGACACCTTCATTGAATCCTTGCAGATGACCTAGTGAAGTTGTGCTGGAACTCCTGGCTCACAGGAACTGTGAGACAATACGTGGGCATAATTTGAAGCCACTAAATTTATGATAGTAGTATTATTGCTCAGCAATAGATAATGAATACAATTTCTTCTATCAAACCTTATGTTCTGCCATACCCTTGATGTAGCACTCTTCAGATCCAGTCTCATGCACCCTCTCCAAGACTCCCTCAGTACACATTGGCTAGGTTCTGTGGTTCCTTCCTCCTCCTCATAAGCTCAGCTGGGCAGTAATGTTACTTGACCCTAGTTACTGGTTTTGACAACTGCTACACTTTGCCAGAGGCTATGAGTACTTCTACTACCACTAGTGATGAGGTCTTCACAGCCATCCTGCCAGTGAGTGATTCAATTCAAAATCCCACTACAGAGCTTGCTTCCAGCAGCCACTTCCAATACCAACTGTCTTAGCTCAGGGACCCTGAGATACAGGTCTCAAGACTCTAAGATTTGTGTGTTAGAGTAGCTTCTAGTTTCTAATTTAATTTCATTGTGATCTAATAGAATGCAAGGTATTATCTTTATTTATTCTTTTTGTATTTGCTAAGAGTTGCTTTGTGGCCTATGATATGGTCTATTTTAGAGAAGGATCCATGTGCTTCTGAGAAGAAAGTGTATTCAGTCATTGATGGATAAAGTATTCTGTATATTAAGTTATTAATATATTCTATATATTAAGTCTAATTATTTAGATTGTTAAGTCTAAATAATTAATTTTACTTTTTAGTTTCATATCTACTTTATTTAGTTTTTGGGGTATCCATCCAATGATGAGAGAGGTGGGTTAAATTAAAGTCACCCAGTATTATTATATTGTTATCTACTTGATTCCTGAAATTGAGAAGTGTTTTTATTTTTTATGTACATAGATTTTCTCGTTTGGGACATATATATTTACGATTGTTATGTCTTATTGATGTATAATTCCCTTAAGCAGTATGAAATGTCCTTCTTTGTCCCCTGTGATTAACTTTGGCTTGAAGCCCACTCTATCTGATATGAGATAGAAATCCCTGCTTGTTTACAAGATCCATGTGTATGATATGTTTTTACCCACCCTTTTACCTTCAGTCTCTTGAAAACAGCATACTTTTAGGTCTTGTTTTTTAATCCAATCTGCCAGTCTATGTCTTTTTTTAAACATTTTTTAAATAATTTTTTAGTTGTAGATGGACACAATACCTTTATTTCATTTGTTTTTATTTTTATATGGTGCCAGGGATCAAACCCAGTGCCTTATGCATGCTAGGCAAGCACTGTACCACTGAGCCACAACCCCAGCCCCAGTCTATGTCTTTTGATTGATAAGTTTAGGCCATTTACATTCAATATTATTGGTAAGAAGTATTTTTTTATTCTCTATCATTTTTATTTATTTCTGGTTTTTAAATTTAGTTTCTCCTTTGATTGACTATTCTTCTAGTGTTGTTCCTCTCTTTCCTGGTTTTCACTTTTATTTTTAATTTCTTCTTAATAAAATATTTTATTGAGTATGTTTTGTAGAGCAGACTTTTTAATTGTGAATTCTTTTAACTTTTGTTTATCAGGGAAGGTTTTTATTTCATCATAAGTTCTGAAGCTTAATTTGCTAGATAGTATTCATGGCTGGCATCCATTTTATTTCAGAGCTTGATATATATTATTCTAAGACCTCCTACCTTTGAGTCTCAGCTGATATCCAGATTAGTTTCTCTCTAAATGTGACCTGTCATTTTTCACTGGCAGTCTTTAAAAATTATATTCTTATTCTGTATGTTAGGCATTTTCATAATAATGTGCTTTGGTGTGGGTCTGTTGTAGTTTGTCTGTTTGGGGTCCTTTAAGTGTCCTGTATTTGATTTTTTCATTTCATTCCTTAGGCTTGAGAAATTTTCTGATATTATTTCATTGAAAAGATTGTTCATTACTTTGGTTTGTATTTCCAAGCCTTTATCTATCTCAATAAATCTTAAATTGTGTTTTTTCATGTTATCCCATATTTCTTGGAAATTCTGTTCATGGTCTCTTAACATTTTTTTTCCATGGCCAACTTATTTTTAGGTTTATATATTTTTGTCTTCATGCCTAAAACTCTGTCTTTCTGTGATGGACTACTCTGTTGGTGATGCTTTCCACTGAAGTTTTAATTTGGTTTATTGATTCCTTCATTTCAAGGATTTCTGATTGAGTTTTTTCAGAATCTCTCTCTTTATTGAAGTAATCTTTTACTTCCTGTGTTTTCTCTCTAATTTTACTCCTTACATCATCCTTTACCTCACAGATTAGTTTAACTGTGTACATTATAAAGTATCTTGGTTCATTTGGTGTGATTTGTTCCCTTGCTTTTTTATGTTGTTTGTGTGTCTGGCCATCTAACAATATAGATCTAAGGCTGTAGAGTTTCTACCCTGTAGACTTTTAGTGTCCCTAAATGTTTCCAGTACCTCACCATTTAGGGATAAACAAATAATAACAGCAATCAGTGTAAATAATATACAGCATTAAACCAAATAGTTCCTGCTATGATGTCTACAATGTTGTCACAATCAAAAGAAATGATATGATAAGTTACTGCCTAAAATAAAAAGTTTGCAGAGGAGTTTACAATTTCAAATGGTGAACAGGGAGAGGACAGAAGTGATGTCAGATGTGAAAATTATGAAGAAGGAGGAGAGAAAATAGAAGTAAAAAATTAAAGTGTGAAAGAGAGAACAATAGAGATTGACTGTTAGCAGAAGAAAAGAGAGAAAGAGAATTGAGAGAAACATAAGTGAGAGAATATATATATATATATATATATATATATATATATATAGTAAAAAATTTAAAACTTAAAAATAACAATAAAAATAAAAGAAAGCAAAGCAAAACTGAAATATAGTAACCAAACAACCTAGTCCTCAAAAAACTGATACATGAAAAATAACTGGTTTTATAAATGCTAGAGATGAGAAAAAAATATGAATATGTATAAATGTCCATGAACCATTAAAGTCACAAGTAAGCAGAGAAAAGAATAAAAAAAAATTTCAATGACAAGTTAAAGATTATTTGTGTTGGAGTTCAAGAGATTCTCAGCTTCATTTCTCAGCAGTTTTAGGTGGAGTTGTCTGGAGTATGATGCTTGCTTCATCCTCAGGGTGGGGTTGCTAGAGTGATAGAGATAATCCCATAGGTAGAATTCTTTGAGTCAGAGTTTATTCTTAGATGGGCTCCAGGTTCTTCACTGAATGCCAGCTGGTCTGGAGATTTTAAATCAATGCATCTCCAGGGCCCAGCAATTGCTGGTCCTGGAAGACTACACCCTATGGATCTCCCCTGGGTTCCACTCCTGTGGTGGAGGAGCCAATTTTACTTTACTATGTCACCTGCGGACTGCAAGTTTCCTGGTCTCAGGTTCAGGCTCCAAACTCAATCTCTCCCACCCACCTCTTTCAAATTCCTAGCCAGGTGCTTCTCTCCCAGCTGGTCCTGCAAGTAGCTGGATTGAAGGGGAAGCTGGATTGAAGGGGAAGCTGGATTGAAGGGGAAGCTGGATTGAAGGGAGATGGAGAGCCATGTGGGTTTCCATGACTAGTTGTCCCTGTATAAATCTCTCTCCACATTTGGTTTTCTCCTGATCATTTAGGCATACTCTATGTCGTTCCATGTGGGTTTGCCAGGCCTGTATTTTGGGGTGAACTCAGATTGGCTCCTCCAGCTGCCAGCCCTCATGCTGTGGCTGCAAAATGGTTCCTTCCTGTGTCTTCGGAATTCCCAGGAGAGATGTGGTTTCTTCCCTGTATAAGGATATTGTGCAGCGCATCTTTCAGTTTAGTCAGCAGTGTCTTTGATCTCCAAACTCTCTATACCCAGACATGCCTCAGTCCTCCTAAAAATGCGAGTTCCTTTAATTCTCTTATCCCTCCACTGTGCTTGTAGAAGGACTACTCAGGCTGACTCCAGCCACACTAGCAGCTGTGGTGCTGCGGATTTCTTCTATATTTTGTTATATCCAACCTCCTGAGTCCCTGATCTGCTTTGAGTGTTCACTATTAAATTCCAGTAAATTCCCCCCACCACCACCCATTTTTATTTTATTCACCCACCTTTCTGAGAAGCTGCCAGTCTGCCTTCTTGGTTTCGCACCACAGAGCAACCAACAAAGTGTCCTTATCTATTCCACCATCTTGAAAGTACCCCCTCAGCATCTTCTCTTGAAAAACTAGGAATGGGTGTGATAGTTTAAAATAGAATCCTTCATTTCCTCTGCCAAATCTCAGCACCCACATTCCTACTGCCTCAGTTTCCATTACTACCAAAAATGGTACTGTTAGTTTTCTAGCTGTTTGGGCCAAATACCTGGTACTGTCCTTGATTTTGCTTTTTATTTATTTATTTTCTGCTGTTCACACCTCACACCCAATCCATCGGTATGTACTGTCAAATTTTCCTTTCAAATGTGTCCAGAATCTAACTCTTTCTTACTAACTCTGCTGCTACCTGGTCTAAACCACCATTGTCTCTTATCAGTACTATTCCATGAACCACTTCATTGGTCTTCTTACTTTAGTTTCTTATCCACATAGCTAGAGTATTCCTTTCAAATATAAAATCATGTCCTTCTGCAGTTCAACACTTTTAAACAGCTTCCTATCTAATTCAGAGTAAAATCCAGAGTCCTTGCTATGGCCTGCAAGACTACCTGACCTGGTGTTCCCCAACCTTCTGCTCTTGTCTCTTACTCTTATATCTCACCTCTTCTTTAGTTCTCTCTAACCATTGTGGCCTTCTTGGCAGTCCTCAGCACCCCCAGAATGTTGCTCCCACTCCAGGTCTTTGCAATCCTTGTTTCCTTGTATGTATTTACATGGCTCCCCTCACCCTCTATTTTCTTTTGGTCTCTGCTCCAATGTATTCTGTTCAGGTGCCCCCTTCTTATACACAAAAGGAAAGTCTCATCAGCCCCACTTAAAATGAACATGACCTACCCCATATTCTCTAACAGCCTTGTCCTGCTCTATTTTTCTGTATATTAGAATGTCCTATGGAGGCAGATCTGCCGTTCACAGATGTGTCCCCAGAATCTGCAATACACCTGGAACACAGTGAGTGCCCAATAAGTATTTGTTACAAGAATAAATAAATGGAGAAACAATTTTTCTTCCAGATTTTCTTCCAGGTTCTTAGAAAGTTTTCTTTGAAAAGCCAGGGAGCAGGTAATAGCAGAAACTAGAATACCAGCTGCCTCCTTTTTTTTTTAGCCTAGGGATTTCCCATTCTACATTTGTTACTGTCTTATCATCTCATTCAAAATACAAGTCTAAAACCTCATGGCTTCTACCCAGACCAACAGGGTTTATGACATGGTACAGGCAAACCCCTGCTTCCTTATTCATTTCCCAAACACACAGTCACATCCCCACCCACACTTAGCCTTGGCAAGCAAATTCCTCACAGAACACATTAAGCCAACCAAATATATAAAAATCTATATTTACAAAAAGGTTAGGAAGTGTTTATTCATTTCACAAAAGGATCCTCTGCTTTGGAAAAGGAGTCACCACAGGAATCCTTTCAATTACTAGTTCACCAAATCAATTTAAAATAGAACTTGGCTTTAAGCATTTTCTCCCTGCGGAGAAAAGAAAAAACATTATAGTCAACGGATACCCTCATGTTCTAGTCACTGGCCTATCCCATTGGCTATCATTTTATTTAATCCTGATACTCTTGTGATTTAGTGAGTTACACCAGGATCTACCCAGTTATTACAAAAACTCCCAACAGTTTGGTTGTATCTTCTGAGTTTCTTTGAACTTCACAAATCATCCTATTCTTTCCAAGAGAAAAATATAAAAATATATGGCTCACTGGCCCATTCAGTTTTGGGGAAAATAAATTTTACACACCTCGAAAGCACCCAAGCAGGCAACTTCCATTTCTTGTCATTGTGGATTAATTAGTAACAGACTTGCCTTCATTGTAAACAACTCTTAAATTGGGAAAAACATGTGAAATAATTGTTTTCAGACTTGAGACAGGAGTGATTACTGAAAGAAGAAAAACAAATGAGATAAATTCTTCAACTTACCCTGTTTTACCCTCTGTGGTACAGGGAGGGCTTGCTCAAAGGATGGCCTCCCCCCTGAGCTGAGAAGTCACAGCTTAGAGTTCAGGGGTACTGAGGTGGCTAGAATTTGTGGGCAAGACACTGGAAGAAACTTGGCAGAGAAATAACTAGATATCTGCTTAGAGTTCACCATGAGTCTTGGGGGGGTGGGGGGGCACTGTGCTACATTCCCAGCCTTTTTTAGTTTGTATTTTGATTCAGGGTCTCACTCTATGTTGCTTAGGGTCTTGCTAATTTGCTGAGACTAGCCTTTTAACTTATAATCCTCCTATCTCAGCCTCCAAAGTCACTGGGGTTACAAGTGTGTGTCACTATACCTGGCCCCTGAAGTCTTAAGGTGAAAAATAAGCTGTGATTTTTTGTGAGGCAAGACTCCATGAGTCTGGGCGAAGAGTAGCTATCAGGGAAAGAACAGTTATTAGAGTGGTGTAAGCTAGACAACTAACGAAACTCACACAGTTAGGAGACATTTAAGTTCTGACTATTCCGATAGAGAGCTCACTGAACGCTCCAGAAGGCCATATCTTAGGAGAGGGCTAAGCTTGCTTTAAAGTCAAGGTTACTCTAACCAAGTCTACTTTAACAAGTCTCAAGAACAACTCTTGGCTCTTAAAAGACCCAAGTTGATCCATAAGTTAACTGCCTGGTAGATTGAAACTCGATACTCTATTAAAGAGACAACAGCATTGAGAATTCAACAATGTAGGTTTACAATGTTCAGCAACCAATCAAAGATCACTAGATATCCAAAGAAGCAGGAAAATATGACTCATTAGTGGTGAAATATCAATCAATAAAAACCAATGCTCCCAATATTTTTCTTATTGAAGTGGTACAATATTTGCTTTTAGGAATGAGAACTTCAGTTCCATAGGAAGAGAAGTGATGTTCTGGTTATTTTGTTTAAAAACCAGAAAAGAATATGATACTTCATTGTTGTTGTTGTGACTAGGGATTGAACAATGGGTGTTTTACCACTGAGTTACATCCCCAGTACTTTTTTTATTTTTTATTTTGAAATAAGACATCATCAACTTGCTGGAGGCCTCGCTAAGTTGCTGAGGCTAACCTTGAATTTGTGATCCTCTGCCTCTGCTCCAAAGTTGCTGGGATTACAGACATGAGCTTTATTTTCCATTTTGATTTCAGGGAACATGATAGCAAATGCTCACTGTAAAAGAATGTGAAAATTCCTAAGAAAAGAATGAAAGGGTTCATTAGTCACAGGACATACATGACATGCCTACTATGTGCCAGTCACTGTTTTAAGCACTGTGGCTAGAAATGGTGAGCAAGACTAACTCTGTTTCTTTAGAACTTACATTTTGGATAGGGAGAGACTAGCCATAAACAAACTTAAATTAGTAAGAAAAAAAAATAGTGAGTGTTACACAAAAAAATAAGTGCTATATAAAGAATTGACCTGAATGATGTGCTCAAGGGAAACTGGGTGCTTGCTGTAGACTGAGTGATCAGGGAAGACCTTTCTTATGAAATACTTAGGCTGAGATCTGAATATAGCAGCATGGGGACCACATAAACAGCATTCCCAGGTAAAGGGACTGTAAATGCAATACCTTAAACAGCAGAGATGTCACAGAACATCCTGGCTGGAGGAGAGCAGGGGTCGGGAGAGTTGTATCAGCAGAAATTAGAGAGGAGGCACCATGCCTGACTTATGTTTTTATTCAAAACTTAAAAAAAACAGTTAAAGACAGAAATGAACAAACAAGAAAACTTTCAGCTAAAGTTCAAAACAAATTAAGGCCTTGAAAAAGAATTCTGAATTTATTCCAAGTGTGATAGAAAACTTACATAGAGTTTTAAACAAGAGATTGACAAGATCTAGCATACTGTAAAGAGGGCACTGTAGCAGCCAAGTGGGGATAGATTGCATGGGGACAAAGAGGACACAGGGAGTCTGTTAGATGTGTTGGACTGTGTTACAGATGGCTTGGACCAGGATGGTGGTAGTACAGATGGTGGGAAACAGAACATGTGCTGGGCGTCAAATCAACAGAACTTGATGATGGATTGGTTAAGGGGTGAAGGAAAATAACAGTTTGTGTCTTGAGCCAGAGGGTAGAAGATGGTGCTGCCAGAGCCCAGAAACTGGTAAAATCATGTACATCTGGGTAGTGCCCAGATTGTGTGCAAAAGGTCGCCTATCAGCAGAGCTGTGAAGGACCGTGGAAAGAGGTGGTGAGAAGGTATCACAGATGAAGACAGAACAGAGCAGGCGGAGGCCAGGAGCCAGGGACCAAATGGCAATTGAAGACTCTGCTCTGTGGGTGGTTGGGTCTCTCTCCTAACTGTTGCTTCAGTTTTTCTGCATTGTGGTTCAGTTCAGACCCACGGGCATGAAGTGACTTGAAACCAAATCCTTCGTTTCCGATTACATGCTTTGGTTAACTGCTTCCTACACTGTGACTGGTTCGCTGCAGTCACTGAGGAATTCCTATCACATTATTGGCATTGTGAGAAATATACTCAAGGAAAAAAAAATCAATCAAAATTGGGAATTTTTCACCTTTTTCTTTGCTGGTATAACAATTAAATTATCCTTTCTCTTTTTTTATTTTATTTTTTATTTATAGCACAATATTTTTTATTTATAGACACAATATCTTTATTTATTTATTTATTTTTATGTGGCGCTGAGGATCAAACCTGGTACCTCACCCATGCAAGGTAAGTACTCTACCACTGATCCACAACCCCAGCCAAAGTATCCTCTCTTAATTGCTTGCTTTAATGGAATGTCAAAAATGGTGGGTTTCCTTGGAGTGTAGGTTAGATGGGTACTCCTCCAGATGTTCTATTTTTAAGGTTAATTTGTGGGTTAAGAAGTTTTTTATTTTCACCTCTTGTTTCCACTTAGAAAAAAGATTTGCAAACTAGACACCTCAATGGAAAGTGTCTTCTGGAGATGTTGTATTTACCTAAAAACTGTAGTGTTCCAGAAGTTTATGTTTTGATGAAGATTCTGGAAGCTCTGGTTTCTACTTTTGATGTTGGTTGTTACTGTCTGCATTGGATTTAAATAGAAACAAGGCCTTCCTAAACCTCCCCTCCACCAAAGAGAATCTGGGTGATTTTCCCCCTTTAAAATTAAGCAGTACTTCAGTGTTCTTGTCAAGTACACTGTGTTCGTGGCAGGAACTATGTCATAGGCAGTTTATGAGCTGGGACGAGTAACAGAACAGCAAAACCTGCTCCACCCAAATCACTTATAAAGCCTTTCAGCTTTGAGTCTTTAGTCAAGTGAAAGGAACCAAGTTGGGTTTTAAAACTGAGAAATAAATCCTTTTTCTCTTTGCCCATTCCCTCTTTACTTACACAGGTGATGTGCTATGATCTATAGAAAAAAATGATCAGTTCTGAGGCTTCTGAGCAGAAAGACGGAGAACATGTTAATAAATATTGAAACATTTTAATAAAAAACAAAGAGGAAAGTGGCTGAGATGTAAGTGTATATGTGTGTGCATGTGTGAGCACGTGATTTCAGAATAACTCTGTCCTAGTGTGCGAGGACTGGCTCCATGGTGCTATGACACCCAAGAAAGTAAGGCAGATAGATCTAGGATTGCCCAGAGTGCAACTTACTGGGGACTTACCAACAGAAGTGTGGTTCTGGGCAGCAGAAAGACCAGTTGGATCCCTGAAATTTTGGTCAGAAAGAGGGCTGTATCTATGGGTTAGAACAAAAATGACCACCATCCTGGCTGGAATATACCTGGTTTAGCTTAAGAAAATATTGAAGAGTCAGGGCATCCTTGGAGTCAGGGACTGAGTGTAAAGCCCCATGTAATGCTCTAATGGTTTTATGTATTTATGGTTTGTTGAGAAACTATTCAGGAAAAACCAGTGGGAGGGGCTGGGGATGTGGCTCAAGCAGTAGCGCGCTCGCCTGGCATGCGTGCGGCCCAGGTTCAATCCTCAGCACCACATACAAAAAAAGATGTTGTGTCCGCTGAAAACTAAAAAATAAATATTAAAAATTCTCACTCTCTCTCTCTCTCTCTCAAAAAAAAAAATAACAGTGGGAGTTATCAGGGGCAATTGTGGTGGTTAGAACTTGAGATAGTTGCAGTCATGTCAAGCTCTATCCATACACTCCATCCCTTATAACCAGCACTTACAATCTCACATGCTCCCCTCTACTAGGATTCTAAGTCTGCCAGAGATACTAGCATTGTGTAGGTGACGTGCTACAAGGTCATTTGTCCAGCTTGTAAGCAGAGTCCACAGCAATAGTAGAGGCACATGCATGAAAACAGGCAAGGAACGTTTATGCAAATGTTAATAATCACTTTTCCTACCAGGAGCCCCAGAACCAAACCAATGACAGCATGCCTCCTATAGAAGGTCAGAATCAGACAAGGCATTGATTTGGGTTTCATAACAGCACAGGCTCCAGGGAAAATGACAAAAACAGAAAGACTGCAGCTATGGACAGAAAATTAAATGTTTAGTAGGAAACTGTGAGGGTAAGTCTGCACCATCCAGCAAGACAACAGTGGTGGCATCATCTCTGTTAGACAATATGGCATAATGCTTGCAATATGCAAAAGATCATTGCTCTTTGTCCATGTATCAATTCTGGCACTACAGTTTCTGGATGCACAGCTTGGACACAAAGAGACACTCATAAGGATCAGCCATGCCTGCTATGTGGGTATTTAAACTTATTAAGACTTCTCCAAGGACTTTAATCCAACTCGCCAAGGTGGGTTTGCCCATATCTGTTGCTTTAATAAATGATTCTATCAACTTTGCTGCCTGAGAGCTATATGGCAGAATGTTATGATATATAATGTGCTTGGGCCCAATCTTGGATAGCATGTCCTGTGAATTGGTTGCTCTAATCACTGTCAATTAGGTGTGGGTACTCATACATTATACGTAACTTCTCAAGAATTTTGATAAGAGTGACAGTTTGGTAGGTTCTCTTGCCAGGGAAAGATCAAATAAGGCCAGTAACATATCTACGCAGGTTAAAGCATATTTATATTTCTTTACTATTTGGCAAAGGGCCAATATAATTAATCTTCCAGTCCCCAACACATCTGTCCCTGGGCATGGGTCAAGAAATAGGGTTATAAATTGGAGGACGCCTAATATTGAGTTGTGGCCACCACCAAGTCACTATATTTTGGGGTCAATCCTGTCCCTTAACTATCCTACTTTATCACTTTTACTCTACTATTTGTTTTCTTCTGTGGTTCTGGAGATTAAACCTAGGGCCTTGCACATGCTAGGAAAGAACTGAGCTATATTCCAGTCCTTTTTTATTTTGCGACAAGGTCTTGCTCAGTTGCCCAGGTTGGCCTTGAATTTGTGATCCTCCTGCTTCCACCCCTCCAGTAGCTAGGATTACAGGCATGAACCACCATACCCAGCTATGCCTACTCTTTCTATGAACCTACACATCTCCTTCCTGGGTCTGGGCTAGGGCCTATATCTTAGTCAAAGCATCCACCTTCCTATTTGCAGGATTGGAGGTCTTAATGTGAGCGGGTACATGAAACAGTTAATTGTGCCCTGCTTTGCCTAGTTGTTCCCATACTTAATGGCTCTTCAGAGAGGCCTTCCTGGTATAGGCATTTTTCTACCTTTCATTGTGCCATTCATAACATAGAGCTCTGGTACACTGGCCACTTGTTAGTACAAATAAGCAATGGCCATGGTTTATGAGTTGCTACCTGTTAAGGTTTTGATTTAGAATGTCCCCTAGAGTCTCATGTGTACAGAGGTGGAGTTTTTAGGCAATGATTTGATCATGAGGGCTCTGACCTCAGCAGACCTCATCTGACCTCATTGATAACTGAACGATCTACTGGGAGGTGGAAACTAGTTGGAGAAAGTAGGTTACTGGGGATATGCCTGGAAGAGTTAATCCTTGTCTATGGTCCTTTCTCATCTCTACCTCTGCTTTCCTGCTATGAGCTGAGAAGCTTTCCTCTACCATGCCCTTCCTCCATTTTGTTTCTGCCTTGGAGCCAGATGCCTATGGACTAAAACCTCTGAATCTGTGAGCCAAATTTAATCTTTCCTCCTCTAAGTTGTTTTCTCAGGTATTTGTCACAGTGATGCAAATATGATTAACACATTACCCCCATACTGCCTGGATTTTATTCTGTTTCAAACTGAAGAGTATTAGTGGCAGGTGGTATCGCAGTGGCATTTAGACACTTAGGCTCCTTCTGCTGGATCCATTTGCACACCAAGCATTTTGAGATATGGCAGCCACCTTCTCCGGTACTTGTGAGGCTTGGTGAGTGGCTCCACCTGTGCTAGGATATTTTACACTACTAGAAACTTCTGCTGTAAAGGGTGTGTCTAATTTTAGCTCCCTTCCAGATCTGTGACAAAAAAGAAAAAAACAAACCTACAGGTACCTTTGTCCTATTGTTCTTGCCAGAGATCCCAACTCATGGTCACCTGCACTACAGGTGATATCAGATTGTACTGGCACACTTTGTAGGGGGTGATTGAATCAAGAGATGCTTTACCCCTGAGTGAATCCCAGCCTTTTTTCTTTTTCTTTCTTTTTTTTTTTTTTTTTGAGACAGGGTCTCAATAAGTTACTGAGGCTGGCCTTGAACTTGTGATCGCCTGCCTCAGCCTTCTGAGTAACTGAGATTACAAGTGTGCACCCTATGCCTATCTATGGCTCCGTTCTTAATCAGTTCACATATTGGGCATAGGTACTGAGCTAGATGAGGAGTAAACGTCACATATTACCAAGCCCCTGCACAAAAGCCTGTATATCTTCACCATATGGGGGATGTGGAAGTTTTGCACTTTATCTGGCACCATGCCTGGAATCAAATGGATTTCATGTGATCAAATCACCTGTTGAAATTTTTCAGACAGATCAAAGCCTTGGATCTTATGGGGCTAACAGCCCATCCCCTTGTGCATAGGTAAACACACATTATCGAACTACCAAATTCTATAATAGTATAATCTTTACCAGTTAGCATGATATCTTCAATATAATAGAACTAGACAGCATCACTGGGGAATGTCCATTGCCTTTTTACTCAAAAAGGTGAATTGGTTTTGCAAGCCTAGTTTTAAAGGAATACTGAAGAAAGCATTAGCTAAGTCCACAAGAGCATGCAAGAAAGAATGTGATTTTTTTTTTTCAGTGTCTGAGCAACGTTAGTATCGCAGAATAGATAGGAGGTATCACCTTACCCACTATAGTCAGTAGTCATTCTCTAAGTTCCATCTGGAGGGGTGGAATGTATGGATACAGCTTGACATGACTGCAACCATCTCAAGTTCTAACCACCACAATTGCCCTGATAACCCCCACTGGTTTTTCCTGAATAGTTTCCCAGCAAACCATAAGTACATAAAACCATTAGAGGGTTACATGGGGCTTTACAATCAGTCCCTGGTTCCAGGGATGCACCTGACTCTTCAATATTATCTTAAGCTACCAGGTACCTTCCATCCAGGATGAAGTCATTTTGTGCTTACCAATAGATACAGCCCTCTTTCTGACCAAAATTGCAGGGATCCAACTGGTTTTTCTACCACCCAGGACCATGCTTCTATCAGTAAATCACCCAGTAAGTTGCACTCTGTGCAGTCCTGGATCTGTCTGCCTTTCTTTCTTGGGTGTCACAGCACTTTGGAGCCAGCCATCAAACACTAGGACAGAGTTGTTTTGGAACACACATTCATATCAAGTAGTGTTGCCTCAGTCATATGGTTCCTCTTTTAATTTTTTTCTCTTTAATGAATTCTCAGTGGTGATAAATGTTCGAGAAAGTCATTAAAAGTCAATTCATGCTGTGACCTTCTGAGGAAGGGAAGGTGATGTCATATGACCTTTATTTTAAGTCTGAAATCAAATCTACGTAAAGTAGTTTTCACTTCCTCTAAAAAGGAAGGAAATTTACAAAGACATCAAATATGCTAAACTCAAACTTTGGATTATTAATGACATCTGTAAAAATTAATCCATCCATTTGTTCATTTTCAAACATGTTGCATTGGAAAGAGCAGTTCTATATGTGTGACTTGCTGTGAAAAGAAAAAGATGCTTATATTTTCTTTGAAAAGCCACTTCGTAATATTTCTTCATTTTACAGAATTATTACAGCATTCACAATAGCAGAAATGAAGCAATGCTTTACAAATGAGTTTTGCACATGCATTTATTGGGAAGGAGGAAGAAGAGAGGAGCAGTGCCAAATTATCAAGAATGGCTTATTGAACCAGGAGAAGTCTCGAATGGACCTGACATGAATCTGCTTTTTATTTACTAGACAACCTTTTCTCTAATTTTTGGAATAAAAGAAAAATAAATCAGATTTTTTTTTAATAATGAAAATCAGACAACACCAAACTCTTACATAAGTCTTGGAATTATAGCCTTTTATGGGTCCTGAAATCATTTAAGAATTGAATGAAAACTATGACTTATTGTCATATGATAAAGTCCCAATAAGTTAGATCTATTTCTAGTTGTTCTACTTGTCTGTTTGACTAATCTATTTAACTATTCAAATGCTAATACCATGGTGTTTTATTACTTGATTTTATACTAAAAATCTAATATCTCTTAAGGCCAGACCACCCTCGCCATTCTTTTTAAAAATTCAAGGGGAGATGGATGAACTTTTCAATAAGTCCTTCCAGTAGAACTGAATAATCATCTGGAAGAAAACAACAACAACAACAACAAATCTTATCACACATTAAAGTATGGATTAAAGATCTAAATTTTTAAGATAAAATTAAAAGATATATTAGAACGTATCTAGAGTTAGAGAACCCTAAGCAAGAGAGGAAAACTAGAAATCAAAAGAAAAAGACATATTCCACTACAAAAAATTAAAAATTTTTGTTTTGCAATATCCATTATAAACAGAATGAAAAGAAAATGACATACTAGGAAAATATTTGTCCTACAGACATGTGACACAAAATTTCACTAGTGTAGAAATTATTAAGAAAAAATGTAGTTCATTAGATAAATGGACAAAGGAAATGGAAATGCACAGAATGATCTGGGAAAGATCCATGATTATATAATAATGATTTAAAATTCAATGTCAATGCAGATAATACAAATTCAAAAATGAGACAATCCTTCAACCACCAGATTGCCCAAACTGAAGACATGTTAACGCCAGTAACACTAAGAGATGATTTTATTAATTTATCCTAAGATCTTTGTGTGAACGATCTCATTTAATATTCACAATGCTAAGAAGTAGATTTAAAAAAAAAAAACTAAGGAAATAGCTCAACAAAAAATGGTAGAGCCAAGATTTAAACCAACATGATCTGATGCTTGGAGTCCAAACTGTTTCAACATGCCCAGGAGATGGGCCTGCAGCAGCGTGAATTGTAAAGACCTTCTGAGAAAACAATGTGGCCTTAAATATTAATGCCATCCCAGAAATAAAAAAGCCATCAGGATGTTGGCATTATCTATTCTTTGGCTACTTGGTAGAATTTACCTATAAAACTGTCTGGGATATGCAATGATATATGTGTGTGTGTGTGTGTGTGTGTGTGTGTGTGTGTGTGTGTGTATATATATATATATATTTTTTTTTTTTTTCCCCCTAGAGACAGGGTCCTGCCAAGTTATCCAGGGTGCCCCAAACTCAGGAAATCATAATCCTAATGGTCTCAGCCTCCTGAGTAGCTGGCATTACAAGCCTGCACTATTTAGTTTTAAATGTTGTGTTGTTTTGTTGTGAGTACATTTGAATTTTTAATAATTAAAATTTTATTTCCAATTTCAGTTGTGTCTTAAATTAGTTTTGGCAAATTATATCCCCTCTCCTACCCAGAATTTATCTGTGCCATTTACCAAGTGTTTTGTCTCCCAGTTCCCAATCCATTCTCCCCTCCCCTCCCTTCCCCTCCCACCCTTCCTTTTCCCTTCCCCTCCCCTCCCCTCCCCTCTTCCTCCTTGTCTTGCCTTTCCTATTTCTTCATTTTCAAGTGTTATAACACCAACGGAAACACCGTACTCCTTCCAGGCCTACCAATCCAGATTTGTTAGATTCTTTATTTCTAACTTTCCCTTGGAGTAGAGTGTTGGACTTAGGCTTCTTTGCCAGTGCAGGCATTAGTCTAGCCTTCTATAAATGGTTATGAAGTTTCCACTGTTCTGGGCTTGCTGACTTTTTATTTTTGGCTTTGATTCTGATCCTTTCAACTCAACAGTTGCTCATTCTCTGCCTGTTGATGCTGGAATCAGGACTCAGCAAACCACACTCAATTTAGTTCTGATAATCCCAACCCTAGGGATGCGATTTATTAACTTCAGTGTTCTCTCTTCACCTTTTCACCCCAAGGACACCTGCTTTACTGAGTCCGATTCAGTTCAGACTCTCAGTGACCACCCACATTGTCTGAGCTTTCTAGTTTATGCAGATGAAGTTGTTTATGGAATCCCTTATTTGTTAAAATCTCTGCAGTGTATGTTGTATCTTTTTTTCACTCCTAATACATGTATTCATTTCAACATAGTTTTTGTCGATCTCTAGTAGTCTTGCTATGTTGGATACTCTTTTATTTCCAAATTTTCCCCCAGCAATTTACAGCTATAGATTTCTCATAAATTAGTGATTTAGCTGCATGTTTGAGTATATTTTAATTATTCTTCAACCCTATGTATCTTCTGAGTTCTTTAAGCCATGAATTATTTAGAAGTGTTTTAAATGTTCTGTGTTTCGTATTTAAAAATTATCCTTTTTATATCAATTTATCAACTATTTGAATTGTGTTAAATCAGTATTAAGTTCTTTGATATTTGCTGAGAATTCCATTATGGTTCTAGCTGTGGTCAATTTTTATAAAGATTTCATATTTACAAAATATTCACATTTAGAGGCACAGGATGCTATGCTGTGCCCATTAGATCAAGCTTAATTACATTGTTTAAATCTTCCATATTCATAGTCTTTTGATTTATTAATTCCTACATATGATATATTAAAATCGCCTATGATGATGAAATTGTCAGTTTTTCTGTTGTTTTTGCTTTAAAGCACTAGATTACAAAGGACATACACACATATATGCATGCATATGGATATATAATAGATGGATATTAACAGCAACAGAGTATGTTGGCAGAAATCTAAAAACAACGCTTCTAAATGTCTCTTACTAGTGATTAGGCCAAATTCATTACAGGAAATAGTATGTAGCCATCAAAAAGCACGGATTGTTTTGCATTTACTAATCTACGGGGAGTTTTGTGCTAAGTGAAAAAGGCAAGTTATAGAGCATGTGTATTGTGATCCTATTTTTTAGTAAATGAAACAGAAATCCCTTTATCTACAAATGTTTCAATATGTTTGAGTTTAAATAATAACTTTTAACACCAGTTTCCTCAGGGAAATGATTGAAGGGTTTGGGAAGGATAGCAGTAAAAAACATCTTTGTTCTCCTTCACCTCCTACAATAATAGTATCTTACTTTAGCAATTTAGGATAGGCCTAGGAAAAAAGTGATATGATCAGCACTCATTTTAGGGGACCCAACAGGAAGATGTGGGCGTGTGGAAAAAGACAAGTCACAAAAGTTATGATCCAGTCTTTGTTATTAGAGTGGGATGTGCCTATTGATATGAACATAAGGAAATGTTTAGGAACATACACTTAATCAATATTTCTGTAATTAAGTAGAAGGCTTATTGGGGTTTTTTTTCACTGCTGCAAATATGTGTATTGCTTACATTCATTTTACACACACATATTATGAGAAGTAGCCCCATGCATGCTACCTCTCACATACAGTTCTGGACAGTTCATAGACCTGCTAAAGCCCACTGGTTATCACCTGAGTCTCTTCTCCACTAGAAACATGGAGACTTTAACAACAGAAATAGTAGCTCACCTGTCAGTTTCTCCCTCCTATTCTCCTAAAGGAGCTGGCTGCAGGGGACAATCTTGGTACTGAAAATTTGATGACTCCAACCTCACTTAAAATGTGGCTTAAGTTTTTTATGCTGTTCCCACTCTGTGGGCAATGAGCTGTGTGGGGGGCAGGCATGAGGGCTGGGCTGGTGGCCTTGCTTCCAAACCATCTAAGACACTAACTCTGAAGAGGGGAGGAGGAGATAGGGACATGGCAGTTTAGTTTGTAAAAACATATTCAACGTTAAAACATAATCCTTGATAGTGAAAGAAAACTGTTTGGGTAGCATAAATTTGTCTGGTGGGAGCACGCCAAACAGAACTGAGCTCCAGAGAGATGAGAGGGGTAGCTGGAAGGCAAGCAGATGACTCTCATCTGAACCATGCTTAGGAGTTTGAACTTTATCCTGAAGGCAAACCAGGGGAATTACTTAAAGGGTCCAAGTTGGGGAGTAACATGATTTGAGTGTTTTCAGGATTCGTTTGGCTGTGTGGTGGAGAAAGAACTGGAGAGAAGCAAGAGGGGGAGTTGGCATACTTGTTTGGAGGCTGTTGTGGCTAAATCAGCTCAGGAGGTAATGGCTCTTGGGCAGTCGGTAAAAGCAGAATTAAGTGGGAATAAGGCAATGGTTTAGAGAAAGGTATTCCAGAGGTAAGATGACTTAGGAATCTGGGGATGGGGAAGGCAAAGAGGCTCCAGTTAGATTCCTAGATTTCTGTCTGGGGCAACTGGGAGAGGGTGGCTTCAAATTGAGACCAGAATGGTGGAATAGCATTGGAGTATTCAGGGGGATGAAAATGGAAGAGCCTAAATACACGTTATTTCTCTTTCTTTGACTTTAGGCAATTGATAGAAGGCCCAGAGTGTTCTGCTTTGTCCACCCTCCCCTCTGCTCTCAGAGGCCTCTTTGCCTTTCTCCACCATCATCTTCCCCATCAATGTAGCAGATGATACAGGTAAGAGAAAGTCAGTGAGAAAGCGGTGCCATCAGTCTGAGGGTGGAAATTAATGATGACCAAACAAACAAGACACGCGTTAATAATTGATATATATCTTTTTATTATGCACAGATAAAGGACTTAAAACTGTGGTTATCAAAACTATACATCTAAGCATGTTCACAAAATCACTGACACACTGACAGAAAAAAAGACAACAGGGGTGTTCAGACTGGCCACAGGGATTTTCAGGGTACTCTTTTTACCCTCATAGTTGATGAAAAACAGCAACAAAATCAGGCTCATTCAGGAAAAACCAGAAGAGAGAAGTATTGTATTTGGAAATTGATAATAGTCCTTTTTAGAAAAACATCTGTCAGTTTCATGAACAACCCCTAGATAAAACAAACAAGAAAAAAAGTCGCATACAGGACTCACCCAACAAAATGTGCTCTGTTAACACAACCAGCAGTACAGTCATCATTCAAACCATGAGGTAGTTACAGTACAAAAAGACTGGCACGCGTGTGCGCGCCCCACACACACTCAGTCATGCCTGCTGAGAACACACGCAGGAAATGGATTTACAATCTTATTACCACACAAGGGAAAGACCATTTTGTGTTTAGAAAATGCTATAGAAACAGCTTAGACAGAAAGATCTCTGACTTCAAAATACAGAATTAACAGCTGGTGAACACCACATGGTGAGAAGCTATAGGATGTTACACAGACATCTGCCTTGGAGTTCAGAGCCTTTCAACAATAGCTTCAGCATCCACAAACAAAACAAAATGGCCTTTGCAAATTACGGGCGTAGCCTGCAGAAATAACACATGACTTGGCAGACAGAATTGAGTTCAACTGGAATATAAAAACAGTTTTAAAGAAACTTGCAGAACATGTTATAAAAGTAGAACTTGTACTTTGTATTAAAACTGTGAAGATGAAGCAATCAGAAATGCTGTAATAAGAAGCTGGGGAGAAAACACACTATTTTTTTAATGTTCATTGTTTAGAAACATTTCAGAAATACCTAAGGACATTCACTCTCTGAAATGGGATCAGGTTTCATTTTTAGAACGGGATTTCTTGATCTTTAAATAATACTTCTGACAATGAGACCCAAACAAATAAAAGGTGATTTTTTTTCCTTCTTTTCTTTCTAACTCTCTTTTAAAAATCTTTGGGTGTGCATCTATAAATTTGTAAATTAATTAAAATTATTTATAAAATCATTGGCAACATAGTATCTCTCTCAAAAATATACATTTAAATATATTACAGAAGTTTTTTTTTTAACCCTGTCCATCTAAGAAATGAATTTTTTAATACCTCCTCATAGCTAATTTTGTTTTTAATAAGACGGAAAGGGTTTCTTTAAAAAGCAAAGAACTGATCAAAAGAATTCACAGTAACTGAAATTAAACATTTCATTGGGAGTAACTTAAATTTATCTAAAACACTTAAATATATCTTTATACACTTTTTGTAGTAAAATATAGCTATAAGTGACTTAAAGACTCTAGTCTTCTTTGAAGACATCTTTAAATTTTTTTATACATAGAATATGCTAAAACAATACATTCTGCTGAAGGTTAGGCAAAGCGCATTATTTTCAAACACAGGTAGCGTAATCCAGGTCCTCCACTCTGATACCCTTATGTTAAAAAGAATAAACTAAAGGAAAACATTTCTCTAGTCTTGTGTTGTCTTCAATGCATACATGGAAATCTGAAAGAAGTTCAACTTATCAATGTAGGTAGCCTGGAAATCTCAGTGCTAAAGTAATCTGCTTTGATTAAAATTATCTTGATTGAATGTCTACACCTATCTAATCAATCACTAGTACTCAATGACTGGATGATAGTGATTTCCATCTCCTCTTACTTGTATACATGTAGATACTCCCTAAAGATTTGAGTTTCATCAGCATTTATTATTCCATTTGCAGAGGACCAGGCACAACTGCTTTATTTTTAAGGGCAGTGAGATTTGCTTATGAATATTTTGGGGTGGATCTATTTGTTTTATTTATGGAATCCTAACTCATTTGGGGGAAATTCTGGAAAAAGAAAACTATTTAACTTGCATTGAAGCTATCTTCAGAAGTAAATGATCTGGTGTGGGAATCCTCTTCTGGCATTCTTTTTAGCATAAAGGTATCGCTGAGCTTTATTTAGCTGCAAAGTGGCATCATATTATTCCATTTCATGACATTCACTTCAAATCCTTTTGGAGTTTGGGATATATTTAAGGCAAGAGAACTAAAACAATCCAAATGAGTGCCTTTCACCCTATTGCAGCTCTGTCTTGGCAGAATTGGTGAGGCTATTCAGATTACCTATAGGACTCCAACAGGATCTGCCAGGAATTTGTGTCTCATGGGGGCTTGGATTTTACAAAGGGGCTTATTAGAAAGGTTGATGTGTTTTGAGTAGAAATTCTCATTCTACCAAATATGACTTAGGAGTAAATTCCAACTCTGGAATCATAGAACATTTTCATAAGGGGAATGAATTTTTCTCTTCTTCAACTGAGAAAATGTGCCACATGACATATTATACACTTCCACTTACATATGCATATACATAGATCAACTTGCAAATTTCTCCTCAGCTTTACAACTGACTCTTGCCCCAATTTAGACATTAATTTATCAGGGAAAAAAATGTAGGAGATGGACACAGATCAATAGTTCCAGATTTTGTCTATCTTCAATTTCTATATGCCTATACGAAATACGAAGTTTGCATTAAGACATTTTTGTAGTTGGTGTGTGTAAGTGTGGGGAGACACAGGAAGCTGACAAGGCAGTCAGCACTGGTTTTGGCCCAAGACACAAGAAAGGAATGTTGACTTGACATGTGGCAGGATGCAGTCCCCAAGGGCAGTCAACACCCAGCTAACCACACATCAGACCCCACAAGGCATGGCAGGTCAGAAGTGTGCATCCAAAGATGCCCATTAGACATGGAGGAGCGCTTAGAAAGCCTTAAAGCATTTCTTTTGTTTTATGTCTTGGTTCAGATATAAAAGAATCTTTGGCCACATCTCCTCATTGAATCTGCTGTCTAGCTGATATCCTTTTACCATCTCCTTGAGTCTGGGTAAAAACTCAGGGTTCCAAATCATGGATGTTCTCACCTGGACAAAGCAGCATTTAAAAAACTGGCATGTGTTTCACATTGAAAACCCCGCAGCCTGTGAGGGGCTGGTGGAGAAGGCCACCATCTTAGCTTCTGCACATGAATTCTAGTGTGTTACAGAAGTCCAGGGGTCACGCTTACATTGGCCATGGTGAGGGGTGAATACAACAGGTGATCTTTACACTGAAATTCACTCTCCCTTTACAATGGAACCAAATTCAAGCCTTCTGAGTCTGGATGCACACCATCAGCTGTCGCGGGCCCAGCTGGGTCTGGCTAGGCTGTGCTGCTGCTGGAGCAGGGTGTGCTCTGAGTGCTACCGATGCTGTGGGCTGCACTGCTGTTTTCAGAGGCTGGTGGGGAGGTGGGGACTTGCTGTCTTCCTGCTGTCTCCCCTGTAGTTAGTAAAGAAATAAAGCAAAGGAAGGTGCATGTTACGTGTGTGGAAAAGAATCTTTCCCCCAGCTTTGCCATTTATCTATTCTTTTTCTCAACCAAAGCAGAAGCAACTGGCCCAGGTCCTGGATGGCTGGAAGACCTTACCTCATAAGGTTTTTCTGCTTGTTGCTTTGCTTTGAAAGTCTCGTGCACAGGGAAAAGAGGAGGGTTTTCCTGTTGGCTAACAGGCAATCTTAGTGGCTAAGACCTCTGACAGTTGATGACAAATGCCCTGGATTTCAGAGCCTACAGCCTTTGAATAAAAACCACACACATCTGGACTGTGTAGGACAAGTGACCAGTACCTACCTGAACTTAGGAAATGCTGTACCTTCTCTTATAAAGATATTATACTTTGGAGGCTGAGACCTTTAAATTATAATAAGGAAAACTTGGCAGTTTGGGAGCCTTTTTATTTTTGGTGCTAGGGATTGAACCCAGGGGCTTGTACATGCAAAAACACATGCTCTTCCAATAAGCTACACCTTAACTCCTGGAGGCCTTATTTTCTGAAAGCTCTTGTTTAAAACTGGGCTGGTGAAGTCTAGATTGTGCCCTAGCAACAGCAGAGAGTCTTGTGTGCCAAGCATACGACCTACCTAGGAAGTGAGAAGGGGAGGGAGGCTGCTATGGGAAAAACTTTTTGGGGAAGGGGCTTAGCTGTTTGCACATAAAGACTGCAGTGGTTGCCAGCAAACACCCTCCTTCCAGGCTGAGGTTCGTTGCTGAGTGCAACGAGAGTATCTCCTAACACATTAAGCATCCCACTTTTCATTACACACTCCGCTGCATTTCAGCTAAACCCATTCTTTGTGCCAAATGTGCAGGGCTGTGGAGAGGGAGGAAACCTCGGGTCACACACATGGTTTGCATTTAACAGTGCAAAAGGCCCTAGAATTAGTCTTCTCTTCAGCAAAACTGGCCTCAGCGCAACCCTCAAAAAATGGCTTTAGGTAGGGAAAAGTGATCAGGGCTCTCCAAAGAAATGCACTGCATTTTCTTTAAAAAATCAGAGCACAAACTCCATAAACTTCTTGTAAGCATTCTCCCCCCTCCAATGTAGGAAGCCCCAGAGGGCCAGGTTTGTTTAGGAATGAGCCCGCTCTTTCCTGTCATGCTGAAATACACATCTATCAGCTGGAGATAAGCAACCCTCCCTTCTGCTTCATTAAAACAAAACACCCGAGCAAATGCTCTGCCCTCCAAGTACAGGAACTCGAGCCCGTAACTTCCATTCCCTTTCGGGGGGCCCCTCAAAAGCATCTGCCAAAAGAGCAGCTCTGCAAAATGTAGAACCGGCTCGTGCCCCTGGGTCTGGTTACAGTTCTCGCTGTCACCCATTTTATGAACTAAGCTCCACACACGTTTGCATCGACCTCAGAGCATTTATGTGCTTTCTGTATGGCTGGCCCTGTGTTTCCTCTAATTATCTTTTCTTCTGGGATTGGTGAGATGGAGGGAGAAGGGGGTCAATATTCCCAAGAAGCAGGGAAACTATATTTACTCTTCTTTTTTTGGAAAACTATATTTTAGACCTTCACCAGCATTGCCCCTTACCCTTCATGTGTAGATGTAATTAAGGGTGGGAAATCTGCCTCAATGACAGTAACTTTCTGCCAAAGATTTACTTTCCCCAGAGTGGGTGCTTATTTCTAGAAGAGGATCAAATCTCAATCTCTCTCTCTCTCTCTCTCTCTCTCTCTCTCTCTCTCTCTCTCTCTCTCTCTCTCTCTGCTAGGGACTGAACCCAGGGCTTTGTGTATGCTTGCCAAGTCCTCTGCCACTGAGTTACACCCAAGCCCTGATATACACATCACACACCACACACACATACACACAGACACCACACACACACACACACACACACACACACACACTCCAGAGACCTAAACAACTCTTGATAGATTTCAAGAATTCAACCCCCTTGCTGGGTACAGTGGTGCATGCCTGTAATCCCAGTGGCTTGGGAGGCTGAGGCAGGAGGATCAAGAGTTCAAAACCAGCCTTAGCAACTTAACGAGACCATGTCTCTAAATAAAATATATATATATATATATTTTTAAGGGCTGGGATGTGGATCAATGGTTATGAACCCCTGGATTATATCCCTGGTACCAAAAAAGAAAAAGAAAGAAAGAAAAAAAATAGAATTCAGCTCCTTTACAATTTCCATGTTGATACACACTCAGCTGGATACTCATGTTATCAATTAGAAGGAATAATGTGGCTACACATGAGCCACATTTAAAAAATCTCTTTCCCATTTAAATAAAGAATACACCAGAAAAGCAGGAGGAAAGCCAGCCCCCTCCCTTTGGGCCCTCCAGGCTTCATTTACTCTGCCTCACAGAGGTTAAAACCGGATAGCCTTGCCTCCTCTGGCCACAGTGGACAAGTGCGTCTCTTCCAGAACATGACACGTGCTTGATTATTCAGATTCAGGAAAAGTGCCAGTACCATGCCCTGCCCAGGAAGTCCGAATATTTGCTTTCCGGTGTCTATTTGCCAAATATAATTTGTTGCCATGTCAGTTTATTTTAATCAGTGCCCATTAAAAAGAAATCTTTCAACTTCCAGAGTTTCAGAAACTCTTGGCCTTGGAAACACTGTTCAAAGTAAATCTGCAAACAACAAAACAAAGAAGCTCCTACCCTTGAGACTGCAGGGTCTTTCACCCAGGAGGACATAATGTTAACATAATGTTCTATCAACTTTGATCCAGTAAGGTGTTAAGGAGAATGTGTCTGAGCATCTGCTTGGAAATGTTTAAAACTCCTTCTATAGACAAACTATCCCTTCTACCTCTGGCTGTTTCCACAGGCAAAAGATTTCTCAAAATAACCAAATTAAAAAAATTATTTTTACCTTTTGGAAAAATTAAGAAAAAGATTTTTCATTGTCAGGTGGAAAAATTCATCATGGGGAAGAATGTTAAATGTGCCAAGAGAGTTCTTCTTGAACTCTTCTTAGAATTCTTCTTAGAATTCTGCTTAGAAAACCAGCAGTTTCCTGGGATATCTGTGATGGGTCCTTTGGTTTTCTGCTCTCTGTCACAGTGACACTGGCTTTTTGGAATACCCACTTTCTCCAAAATATCCCTTGGGTGTCAGATACAATCAGGCTACTTCTGGAGGAGATGGGGAGGGATGACTCTGTTGCTAAGCAACACATGGAAGAAGTTTGAAGAAGGCTCCTTGCTCATACTATCAAACTTGACCATAAGAGACAATGTGTTCAGTGTTTGTGTGTTCCTAAAATTTAAAACCACATTGAGAGAAGAGAGATTGGAGGAGGAGGGAGAGTGAGTAGGGGAAAGAGGCATGTGGTGCCTGGAATACTCTGGAGGAGGAGGGTGTGCTGAAGGAGAGAATCTCATATCGGTCTGTGGATGAGCCTAAACAGTGCCAGAAAAGTTAAAAGAAACAGAAAAAAAAAATTTCTCAAGGGAAAATCTGTTTTATTTCTTTCCAAGAGTACCCAGAATTTAACACAGGGGCACTCAACCATTGAGCCACATCCCCAGCCCTATTTTGTATTTTATTTAGAAACAGGGTCTCACTGAGTTGCTTAGTGTCTTGCTTTTGCTGAGGCTGGCTTTGAACTCACAATTCTCCTGCCTCACCCTCCTGAGCCACTGGGATTACAGGCATGCCCACTCTTCTGTTTTATTTCTTTAGCTTAGCCCAGTGTTGTCCAGATCTGATTTTGTGCAACCTCTTGACAACCTACTTTACAACTGGATTCTTATCTCTCAGCCTTTCACCACGCAGGTCCTAGGGAAGAAATTCTCTCTGAGAGATGTGAATAGCGTGGAAAGGCTATATGGGGAAACAGTAGTGGAAGAGTTTAAAAGAAAGATGAGAAGAATCTAGATTATTTGGCCCAAAGCAGATTGAGTGCAAATACTGCCCTTGAGGATGATTTCAAAGAGAAGCAGACTGCTGTTCTTTATTTCCCTGGAGGGCAAAACATGAGGAAATGAGTTTAAATGGCAGACACAGGATATAAGTCAGAGAGAACTTGCTGGTTATGAGGATTGGTTGGTTATAGGGAGACTTTATGGAATCTTGTTCTTGGGAGATAGTTAAGCAAAGGATTGAAAACCATATGCCTAGGTGATTTAGATTTAATATTCCTTGATGCTGTAAAGAACAATACTTTCCTCTAGGCCTATGTGTTGACTGTAATTTTGTAGCAATTAGTGTCAGTTTCTTGATATCCCAACTAATTTTCAAGCCAACTCCTGTAAGGAGAATGAACTAGGCTATCTTTAGTTTAGAGGTCTTGAATCACTTTTTATCATTTCCAAAAATTGTTTCCCAATTGTCCAGGCTAAAAGAACTTTCTTTTGCATGCAAAATATCCAGGAAGGGTAGGTTAGATGTTGTTATAAGAGAAAAAAATATAATTTTCCAAGGTGGGAATTAAAACCTTTCAAAATATCCTGCTTACTACTTCCTTCCTATATTCCTGCAGTGGGGCCAACCTGTTTGCACCTGCACTTTGGTTTTCTGTTTCTTACTTTAACTTGATTAAGAGGATGCACTCAAAGTCTGACAACAAGAATGAGAGAAGGGGGAGAGAGAGGAAAAAGGAAAGAGAAAACTGGGTAGAGGAGGAAGGCCATCTTTATAACCCCTAGGTATGGCTATCATCATAAATGAGCTTGAAGCTCTAGGTTGTTCAATTGCTAGTCCTGAGCAAGGTACATTAAATTAACCCTTTAGTATATGAAGGAGATCCTTACTTCCCAAGTTCGTAGGGATGAGATGCTTAAACAATAAATGCATATGAAAAACTTTTTGAACCCCAAAGTCCTATAAAAATGTAAGATACTTGACCCTGCTCAGATGTGTAAGCAGGAAAAAAATCGAAGAGTGGAAGGAACACTGTGGTTCACAGAGCAAAAGAAATGTGGAAGTTTTGAATCAGGCATGCCCATCCCAATCCCTCAGACGTGGATTCAACAATCCTCCAGCAGATGTACCATGTGTTCTTAAAGCAGAAGTCTGAAGAAACCCATAGTTCAGAGAGTCAGTAAGACCTTTGAGTTAGGGGCATCTTTGGAGGCCCCAGTGTTTTTAGAGGTCGAAGGTTTCACCGAGGTCCTGAGCCTTGCTCTGATGAAAAGAGAAGGAGCAGGAGGTTAGGCTGAGGTGAAGGGTGGGTGGCAAAAGAGGATGTCCCAGGCACCAGCTGGACAGATGGGAACCCTCTGTGACTGTACAGAAGGCAGAACCCACTCTCTTTTCACCAGAATCCTCCATCCTTCTTTTATACAGTTAAACAGAGAGAGTTAAGATCAAGTCTTAAGCTTTCCTGGTATCTCTGTCCTTGTGTCTTTTGTCAAGGAGCAAAGCCCCTGCAAAACCTTCTGACCATTCAAATCCTTCCCCCTTCTTCTCAAGCTCCCCTCAGTTACTGTGAGAGTTTTGGAAGAAATTTAATTCTTAAAAACAACACGACTTCCTGTTCTGATGAGACTAGTCTTACCAGTTCTCCATCTTTCTGAAAAAATTCCCTAAGTTGTTGCTTTCCTAAATGTTGACATTTGTGTTCATATTTGGGTTTCTACCTGAATCACTGTTTATTGCCAGTCTGTCTGGTTATTCTCTTGCTTCTAAAATATGTAAGCTCCACAAGAGCAAGGCTCTGTACCATTCACTAGTGTGCTGCCAGTGGCTAGAACAAACAGTGTTCAAACTGAAGGGCAGCTCAAAAAAGATTCACTGAGTGAAAGAATGAATAAATGAGCGAACAAACAAAACTTAGCGTATACTAAAAAAAGGTAAAAAGAATAATCAAATTACATGTGAATCCACCTGCTTTCTCCTACTGCTTCCACACTGGTGGCATTTTTCATAGCTGGACACAAAGCCTGGATATCCATTAGTAGGAGTGCCCTCCAAGTCTGTTATGTGCTGATTGACTTGTGGTGAGAAAGCAATATCAAATACATCATTATTAAAAATTTTTAGAAATGTGAATCATAAGTTTATTCTCTGATATGCAAGAGGAAGATGAAAGTATTATAACTACATGTCCTTTGAAAATGTAACAACAGAATAGAAAGTATCCAAATCCAGAAAGTAGTTTCCAGGCCTGACTGCTATAACTATGTAACTCTGCATAGTTGCATCAGTTTGCTGGCTCTGTTCTTCCCTATGTGAAAAGGAGATGCTGAAGCAGATAGTAATTTCCCAAGAACCCCTCTAGAGCAGCTGATTTTTTAAACACAAAGGCAAGATTTAGTAGAGACTGTTTTCTGTATGCACACACAGACTGGCGTTCCCTCTGTAAATTTCACCAGAATGACAGTGAATAAATTGTCAAAAGGCATAACCCCATAAAAACAAAGATAACAGGAGTGAAGACAACAGCAATAAAGCATTGGAGGCTGGTGAAAAAATAGGAGAATAACTGACTCAAGAGAGCGGAAACCTAAGCCAACAGTGGGAAGGCTGAGGAACAACCAATCTGTGTCATAGAGCCCTCAGAAACTCAGGAAATGACAACAGGAACAAGAGAGGGGGAATATAGGGCTAAAGGGAGATAGCTGAGTTTCTGTGTAAGAAGCAGTAAGATTTTTCTATATCTCCAGACTCCACCAGGCTGCGACCCTGCCCTTCCTCACCAGGAGGAAGACCGGAAGTTTACTCTTTTAAGAGGGTGAAACCAAGAGTTCCAGGAATGTCAGCACCAGTACAGTGCAAGAATTGCACTCAGAAAGTGCTGGGTGAACATGCTTTGGGCTCTCCTGGGCACTGGCTGGCCTGACAGCAGCTAAAAGCAAGTGGCCTTGCTTCTTCCAGCACCAGTGAACAAGACTATCTGTCTCCTCCAGAGCATAACTTAATTATCCACACTCAGGAAAAGGGCTGGTACCATACCCTGTCCAGGAAGTCTGAATATTTGCTTTCCAGTGTCTATTTGCCAAATATCATTTGTTGCCATGTCAGGTTTTTGTTTTGTTTTTGCTTTTGTTTTTGTTTTATGGTACTGGAGATTTAACCCAGGGACACTTTACCATTGAGCTACCTTCCCAGCCCTTCTAGTTTTTTTTTTTTTTTTTAATTTTGAGAAGGGGCTTGCTAAATTGCCTAGGGCCTTGCTAAATTGCTGGGGCTGACCTCGAACTTGAAACCAATCTCCAGAGTTGCTGGGATTACAGGGCCACTGTGCCCAGCTCCATGTCAGTTTATTTTAATCAGTGCTCATTAAAAGATCTCCCAAGGTACACCTTCTGGGTGGGAAACAAGACCTGTTTTATGGAAAACTTAATAAGTAATGACCCTGAGAGGATCACCAGGAGGTGATATCAGGGGCTCAATAAAACAAACCTGCCCGATAATCCTAAAGAAATTCACAGTTAATACCTCCTACCTGCAAACTAGAACTTCCCCATTCTGAAACAATTCCAGATTAATATTCTCAGGTAGACTTTAAAAAAGGAAAAAAATCCATAGAAAAAAATTATTGGAATAAAAAAATCAATGTATTAACAACTCAATAAATGACTGAAAGATAAAGATGAGGAAATCTCCCAGAAAATAAAGAAAGGAAAAAGATGGAAAAACCAAAGAGAAAGGAAAATTCAAAGACCAGTGAAGAGGTTCCACTTTCAAATAAAATGGTTTCTAAAATAAGAGAATATATAAAACAGGAGTGAGGAAAAGGAGGAATTCTAAATAAGATCTCAGTATCAGCACTGAAGGACAGGGCTCAATTGGTGCTCAGTACCACCATGTATGAAAATATACCTAAATCAAGGGATTCTACTGTAGAATTTCTTTCAGAAAGAAAAATTAGGCCACATACAAAGGGAATCAAGAATCTGAATGACCTTGAACTTGCCAATAGCAATTCTCAGAGCTAGAGGACTATGAATGCTTTCAAAATTCGGAAGATTTACTGAAAAATAAAAAGAATCAGTACAACACCTGATATGTCTGAAAGCATTAGAGGGGACTGAGATAACTGACAGAGTCGGCAGATGAATTCAAGATAAATATATAGAAAACTAAACCAGAACTGGCAGGGAGACTTAACCCTAGAGGGAAATAAAAGCCTTTTTCATGCTTCTATGACACTGGGATTTCTTATGAACAGTCTGCAAAATGAACCAGAGGCTACAGCTTTGAATAAAAAGTGATCTTGAGGCTATGTTGTAAGTGATGCCAACAGATTTTAAGCCCAAATGACAATGTTTATGATACCTTTTACCTTCTGAATTGGCATAATTTTTCTGGAAAGCATCACAGGAAGCATTTCTGTTTTTTTTTCTTTAATCTATTTACAAATCTATTTCTGTATGAGAAATACTTTCAAATCCCCTGGTTTTAGGGACAGGGTATTAATAACAATAATCGTCCAAGTTCAAGGAGCAACATAGGCTATCTCACTGCTACACTTTGCTTTTTACCAGGTTTGTGCACCTGGCTGTGGACAAGAGTCTAGGATCATGGGTGGGTGGGGGGGGTGGGTTTCAGTGGGTCATATTCCCATAGTGAGCACCATTTAATTGCCCTGTATTCTGCCTGGACCTGGTCTCCTGGTCCACGATTAGCTGTGAGGGTTTGAGGGTGAGCTATGACCAAGACTAGTTGGTGGTTGAGCAGGCACATGGAAAGCATCTGTGGGTGACTAGGCTGTATAAAATCCTCAGGGCTACACAGGCTTCTTGGAGTACTTTCAAGTGCATTCCCAAGAGACAACACAGACTGCCAATAGCCCAAGAACCTCTCAGCCACGCAGGAGGTTGGAAAAAGTTATGAAGAACTTTGTTTGAGATCTGAACATGTCAGTATTCCTGTGACAAAAATGATTTACTCTAAAATACTACTCAGTTAAAAGTTGTCCCTTCTGGTCCTTTTATAAACTGTTCATGAGAATGAATATTCCTAAACTGATTCATTGATGTTTATATAATACTTAGAATCATTCCACTTAAGAGCCTTATTTTTTCTTTCTCTCACATGAAACATACTTCACTCAAAGGTTGCTAATGAAGACCAATAATTTGAGGACTCAGAGCCCCATTATTGCTTTTGCCAAGAAGTTGGCTTTGGGTTGGGTGAATTTCCCATGTGAGGCACAAAAGGGTTTGTTCCTTCCTTTCTAAAACATTTAGTCAGGGGGTGTAGTATTTGAAGCAAAAATTTGAATGAAAAAGAGTTTGAAATTTTAAGTCACAGGATGTCTGTGTCAAGAGAGCAAAAATGTAGTGTCTCAAAATGTCCTTTAGTAGTGCTTTGTGTTCCTTTAAATTGGTCATCCTTTTAGCTGGGCTGATTGAACGGCCCAAGGTGAGGCAAAAGATCAGAGCATTCAGTGGTCAACGGAGAATAAAGTTCTAAACACAGAGACTGAGACTGCCTCTTGCCTCAAAATGATCCATCTAGCACTGTTGACACAGGTTCACAGTGTAAACAAGTACCCAAGAGCAAATAAGACCAGCTAGCTCCCTAGGCATGTCTCAAAATGCATGCCATTCCTTCCCATATTTGCAGGGAAACTAGGAAAGATGCAAGAGAGCAGTCCAGGGCTCCTTCCCCACTGAAACAGAGATCCCCTTGCTGAGCTTTCATTCTGTTCTGGCATCAGAACAGGTTTCCAGTTCAGGCCAATGGCTTTCATGCCTGGGACTTGGGTTTGGAGCACATTGAAGTTTGAGGGGCTTGGGAAGCTTAGTTTAAAAACAAAGTGCTTTGTTGCATTATATCTTTTTGATTCATGAAAATAATTTCGAAATTTTAACTTTTCATAGAAAGACATGAGAATTTTATGTTTATCAAAGAAGATACACACAGCATGGGTTAAAAAAAAAGGTTGAGAAATTCTGGGTTAAGTCGTTGATTAGGGACTCCAGTGGACAGTGGTCAACACCTTGGCAGATGTGGTAGTAAACTCCTGGCTTTCTTTTTATCTCCCTGAACATTTATATGTCTATTCTGAAGTCTTTATCTTTGGAGGAACTGCTTATATTTCCAGTTTGTCTACATTAACTTCCTTTAAACTCTAAAGATAAAATAGCTTTATTAGAAGCTAAACTTCAGCAATGTCATGATTGTTATGAGCAGAAATAGTTTAAACATTCCTTTTCTACAACTGTAAAAACAAATTTTATATATATATATATTTGGGGAGGGTGGTACTGGGGATTTAACTCAGGGACACTTTACCACTGAGCCACAATCCCAGTCCCCTGATCCTTTTTTAAAATTTTGAGACAGGCTCTCACTAAGTTGCTGAGATTGGCCTTGAACTTACAATCCTCCTGCCTCAGCCTCCTGAGTTGCTGGGATTATAGGCATGGGCCAATGCATCCAACAGTAAATTATATTTTTATAAAATCCAATCTAGGTCAAATCCATAAACGTGAGAAGAGCGGAAATGAACCTTCTCTCACTTTCATTCATTCGTCCATCCAACAAAACACTGAGTATCTACTGTGTGGCAGGCACAGGCTGTGTACCAACTGAGAGTCCATAGTCACACTAACCTGTGTGGGAATAGATGTACCACAAGGCCCCCGTCAGGAGTGCTCCGATCACAAATGCTGCAAACGCAATGCCCATCACGGTTAGGGTGTCCAGACCATGGAAAATTTCTATAAAAGAGGGAAACCAATACACAGGCCCTAAGTTAGTCTACATCATACATTGAATTTTATATTTGTTTTACAAGCACCATCATAAAGGTTGAGCACTGACTAATAAAATTTGAGAATGTAATAAGGATTCCAATAAAATATACTGTATTTTGTTACTTGCAACTTTTGGTCAATGGAAAACGAAATTATGAAGCTTCCAAATATTCTCAGTTTGCAATTTATTTTGAACAACAAACTAATTTAAAAAATAAAATTTGTAAATTTTGTAAAATGTTAAGTCTGTGGTTTCATCATCCCAACCTGAGGAGAGTGTCTTGAAAATTCACAAGTTAAGATGCTTTGGAAAATAAGGTGAACTTTCATCATCAAAATCTGACTCAGGATGGGGTTATAGCTCAATGGTAGAGCACTTGCCTTGCATGTGTGAGTCACTGGGTTTGATCCTCAGCACCACATAAAAATAAATAAATAAAATATTGTGTCCATCTACAACTAAAAAATATATTAAAAAAAATCTGACTCATTGTTTATTATTCATCGAACACCTCCAATAGTGAGACACACTACACAGAAAATACATACTTAGATTGCTTTATAGTACTTTCATGAATATTTAAAAGTTTGAAAGAAAAAAAGAAGAAAGAGGGTGAGAAGAAAGTACAGAACAAGAGTAAACTACGGCTGCGGATTATAACATTTCACCCACCTTATATTAAATCCTCAATCTTAAGAACTATGTATCATGTCATTTAAAGGAGCCTACTCTTTAACACATCTCCAGCCGTAATCTTTCTACAAGGGGAACATAAATACTTCTCTGTAGGGAGTGATGTCAGCTTCGCAGTCAGCAAAACATAAATAGAACCAATTGTTCCTCCATTTGGCAAAGAATTTTATATTTGAAATTAATTCCAGGCCACAGAAATAGGATATTTCCTTTCTCTTAAAAAAACTATCCTCTTTGAGTCACTTATAAAAAGTTAAAATCAGTGTCCAAAGAAGAGAGGGTTTTGATAGACTAAAATTTTAAAGATCTCTTGTTTTTTTAGTATAAATTGAAGATATAAGGTCTCTCCCCTCAATACTATCTCTACTTTTCACCCTAGTCAGAAGCAACTGATCTCTATATAAATTAAGTCTCTTTCCTTTTCTACTCACTTCATTTTTAAAAATTCAGTAGTAATCAAATGTGACTCTCGAGCCCCAGCACTGAGAGAGCTCAGGGAAAGTTGTGTCATGATAGAGAACAGTCTGGAAGGATCCATACTCCCAAGTCTGGGCACTGCTCTTCTAGCATGTGCCACTTTGTGTGTTCACTTAAATTCTGAAAAATGAAGATAACTTTGCCTACACAGAATGAATATGAGGGCTCCTTAGCAAGGACAAGAACTGGGAAGAGACCTACGGAGGTTCCTGTGAACCAAGCCATTAACCTATTTAGCTGAATCTAGTCCTTAGAACAGATATTAAAAGACAACTTGCCTTTTTATGCCTATGGAAGCAAAGATGAAGCATAATTACAAGTTTTTAATGAAAACATCTACAAATTCCATGAAAATCAAACTAGGTAAGTATGAGAAATAGTGTCCAAATGGCTCACTCTTTCTAAGTCATGATATTGTTCCATAATCTTGGTAAATAACCCCCGAGGGGAACAGTTTATGACTTTGTATAGAGCACTCTCCTGACTGTCACATGTATGTTATGGGGTCAGCCCTGGAGACTAATACTGGGAATCTTCACATACAGATTCTTCTTACAAGGCTGTATCATCTAGAACTCTCTGTGGGTTTCTGGGAAGCTGATTGCCTCAGTGCCAACGATAATCTTGGGCAGCTTGCTAAAATATTTCTTGTTAATGTTTTCTGCCATACAAAATGTTGAAATTGGCTGACATAAATTTCAGCTCATCATTCCGTAGTAACTGCTCTATTATTTTCTTAAAGTTCTTTCTGGTCCCTTCTACCCCACCTCTTTGACTAGAGACAGTCTTGAACATGTAGCAACTAGTTCCCTGAGCAGGTAAACATTGTTGACCAACACTTAAAGCTATGTACTCGCACAGCTGTACGTCAGTGCTTTCAAATCATAACAGATATACGCATGCAAATCATTAGCTTATCTCTCTAAAGCCGAGTTACTGCCTTCTTGTTCAGGCCACACATGTCAAATAGGTCAACAAATTAATATTTTAATTAATATTTCTGCAAAGACAGAAAGGATAGAAGAAAGAAGATGATGAAAGAAGGACAGAGGAAAGGAAAAAGTATGGGGGAAAAAAAAGAGGAAAGGGGAAAGGAGGATGAGAACATAAATCTCCTTATCAAACTCCAAGTTTGGCAAATGTTCACTAACCAACTCATTCTTACAAAAGCCCAAGAGGCTTATTTCGAAATAGTTGCAGAAAGACTTACGTGGAGGAACTGGATTTTGTTCCTTAATGCTTGGAACTTTTTCTGAAAACAAAAGCATAAGTCAAGTCACAATGGATTCCATGAAGAAGCCAGGATTTGAGCAGAGGGTTTTCAAAATCTCAGCAGAAGCTGACACTTTTCCTATTAATACTTTGTGAACACTCTGCCAATGACCCTCTTCAGATATCAAAACTGTAACATGGGTGACACAGAAATTTTAAGCATTGTATTCTGCTAAGGGTCAATTATACAGGCACTCCAATTTGAAGAAAATTCAAAAGGCAAACACCTAAACTTAGGGAATTTAAATCTAATGGTATATGTGTCTTTGATTTACTTACAAAAAGATTCAATATATTTAAATATTGTGCTTATCCAAGTGTATTTACATTGTATTCCGTGTTTAAAATATTCTTTTAATTTAATAATTTATACATTTTTGCATCTTTATTCTTCTTCCTTTAATGCTATTGTTTCTTTGAGTATATGTTCTGGTACTGGAGATTGAACCCTGGGTCTCATGCAAGCACCCTACCTCTGAGCTACACCCCCAGTCCTTTTGCATTTTATTTTGAGACAGGGTCTCACTAAGTTGCCGAGGCTGGCCTCAAACGTGCAATCCTCTTGCCTCAGCCTCCCAAGTCACTGGTATCAAAGGTGTGTGCCATGTTGACTATAATACTACTGTCTTATGATTCATCACTCATCTGCATTGCCAAAGAGGTCTCTTTGTCCACCAAGACCTTCTGCAGCCACCAATACTACCTCCTTTATATTAGCCCCCAGAGTGAATTTTCCAGAGCCCAGAGATGATCGTGTTATTGTCCTGATTAAGTTCTTTGATGACTCCTCTTTGATCACAGGAAAAAAAATTCAAGCTGTTTTTCCCTTAATGGGGGTCCTTCACCCATGCTGGCTTCTGACACTCAGTTATATAAGTTCTCCAAATTTCCCATGCTGCTCCATGTCATCACACTTTGCAAGTCATCTCCTGAAATGCCTCCTCTCCTAGACCTGCTTGGTTGGAAATTTTGCTGGGAGGCCTTCCCTGACTCTCTCTAGTTCCACCTTGGCCCCCCAGCAGGGCTGGTCTCTTCCACATTGCTCATTTCATCCCTCTTCTTGGGCCACATCACACTCTAATTTGCTGAGGGGACAGAGATTCCTGCCATTTTTTCCTGCCCTGAAGACAAGGTCTAGTTCTTACTCATCTCTGTTTCCTCATAGAGGCATAGAGTTGGTCTTTCAGGACTGTTTCGCAAAAGTCGATTAAAATGCTGATGCACTTTTTGGAGATGGAGGAAACAAGGAATAAGACTCTTAAAATGTTTGTGTGCTTCATTATTTCTATAATGCTTCATGTTAATGAAGTGCTACAGAGCCAAGATTCTCATTCGAGGTTCACCCCAGTGCCGTGAGGGAGGCAGAAAAAGAATTTTTATCACTATTTTACAAATAAGCAGCCTGAGATTCTGATATCCTGTGATTAGCTCAAGGTCACAGCTGGAAAGCATCAGGGCAGGGGTTGAAACACAATTCCAGACTCCTGCCTCACAGGCTAAATGACTGGTGAGTGTCACTCTGTCCTTAGCTGGAGAACAGGGATTAAGTAAATGCTCAATCACAGACTGTCTGCCCTCAACAGAACAGCATGGACCAGGGGCCAGGATACCACAGCCTCTGAGCTAAGAATGAATTTCACATTTTGAAATGATTTCTTAAAATCAAAAGAAGATGACTATTTCATGACACAGTTGTATGAAATTCAAATTTACTCCCTAAATGAAGTTTCATGTGATCACAGCTATGCTTATTTATATAAAATCTCTGATTTCTTTCATGCTATAGCAGTAAAACTGAGGAGTTGAGACATGGAGTATATGTGCTCCCAACTAAAAAAATTCTCTATCTGGCCCTTTCTGGAAAAAGGGTACTGGGCCCTGGCATGGACTCCACCCTTTTCTTTAGAGTTTAAAAGTGATTCATAGTGGGGTAGGGAGGGGGAACATGGGAGGAACAGACGAACTCTAGATAGGGCAGAGGGGTGGGAGGGAGGGGGCAGGGCGTTAGCAAGGATGGTGGAATGTGATGGACATCATTGTCCAAAGTACATGTATGAAGACACAAATTGGTGTCAACATACTTTATATACAACAAGAGATATGAAAAATGGTGCTGTATACGTGTAATAAGAATTATAATGCATTCTGCTGTCATTTATTTTTTAAAAAAATCAATTAAAATAAATAAATAAATCGACTAAGTAAGTCATAAAAATAAATAAATAAAAGTGATAACATGTTGCCAGTGTTGGCACATTCCTATAATCCCAGCTATTGAGGAGGCTGAGGCAGGAGGATCCAAAGTTGGAGGTTAGTAATTGAGTGAGCTACCACTGGGTACAGCTCTGAGGTAGAGCATTTGCCTAGTGTGCATGATGCCCAGGGTTCCATCCCCAGCACTACCAAAAAAAAAAGTGGTACGTAGAGCCTTTTCCATCTCCATTTCCATCCAAAAAAGAAGGAACACACACTTTGTCTGAATCCCCCTGGAAGCAAAAAGAACTTGGGAAAAGTTGACCAAAATTAGCAGTATATGAGTTGATATTTATGAAAATAAAGGTTGACAAGATGAAAGGAAACAGAATTATAAATTCTCACTATCAGTCATCTCAACTAGGCTGATCAACATGTGTCCTCAATGGTCCAGCTCAAGGGAAACCACCAGATGAATCAGAGCCACTATAATTGACTGGTGCCCCAGGAGCCATGCAACATGATGGCTCTGGGATGAGGAGATGGGCTAAAGTTACACTTCAATAAATTACTAAGAAAACGTAAATGTGTGTTTTTGTTCCTTTTGGGGGTGGGCAGTACTAGGGATCAAACCCAGAGCCTTACACATGCCACGCAAGTACTCTACCACTGAACTACATCCCAGCTCTGACCGTGTGTTTTCAAGGAAAATTAATTCAGTATGCAGAGCACATTCAATACACTAACTGCAAAATGAGCTCTCCTGGGAGTTTGGTCCCATCAGCCTTATTGGCAGCAGTAACAACTGTGACACCTTACATTTGTACATTTGTATAGTATTTTCCAAAAGACAAAAAGCCTTCATTTATATGACTCATTTTAAACCCTCAAGAACCCTATGAAGTAGGGGTATCTAACCACAAAATTCACCCACTTTCAAGAAGTAGTGGTTTGATTCACTGAACTAAGTCCAAAGGCATTTAAAGGTCTCAATAGTGTGCATCATGCGAGAAGTATATGCACTTCTGGGAAGAGTTCCATCCAATCAACCGCCTGTGGTTAAACTTTGTCACTCAGAATCCCCAAGTGATTTAAAAATAATGATTCTCCACTGAGGAGACCTCACATGTAAAAATTTAGGTTTTACAGCAAGGCCTGTGTGATGGATGACATTGTTCTAAAATTCTTAATGGACTTATGTTATGATCTAATCCTCTCCCCCACCCCAAATAGGGCCTTCTCAGAGAGCTAAATAGGAACAGTTGTTGCTCGTTTCTCCTGGGTGAAATTCCTCATGACTGCGCATAAACAATAACAAGCACAGGCTGCAGAGCTAAGGTTGAAGAAATTTATCCTCTAACTTTTTTTTTTTGTTCCCAAATCCCTCATAACCCCTGAATCTAACTAAAATAGTTTCATCTCCACCAGAACCCTATAATCGAGCTGGCATGCTAAAAGGAAAAGAGGGGATGTAACAATATTTACTTTGGGTTTAGGGATAAGATTGTAAGAAAGGAATCCTAGATATTGCTGTAAAGAGACTTTTAACAATGCATTTCTTGCAGAACGAATAAACTATAATCAACATTCTGAATTAAATCTTTTCATATACTCTGAGCAAATTTTGGTCTACCTCTTGAACCAAGATTTCCCTCCTCAGATTGTTAGGCATGGCTTTCATAAATGGGATATTTCTGGGGTTATGCATGAGTAACTGACCACAGCTTTGGGCCTTCAGTTTTCAATTCAGTTCTCCTAAACACAGTAGGCCTGTGCAGGCCCACAGAAAAACAAGGCGTCAAACTGGTACCCACATCTATGGGTATTTGGCAATGAGGGAAGGAGGGTGTTATAGTTTGGATGTGGGATGTTTGCCAAAGGCTCCTGCACTGAAGTCGTGGTTCGCAACACAATAATGTTCAGAGGTGGAACTTTTGGGAAGTGACTAGATCACCAGGGTTTTGATCTTATCAATGAATTAATCCACTGATGAATTCACAATCAAAATGAAATATAGTCCTGGAGATATAACTCAATGGTAGAGTGCTTGCCTAGCATGCTCAAGGACCAGGGTTCAATCCTCAGCATCACAAAAAATTTAAGTAAGTAAATTTCATAATTGAGTAGAATATTGGAGGTGGTGGGAACTTTAGGACATAGAACCTAGTTGAAATGAGTGGGTCCTTGGGGGCATGTCCTTAGCGACTGCATCTTGTCCCTGAGCCCTTTCCTCTCTCTTGCTCTCTGCCTCTCAGCTACCATGAGTTAAGCAGCTTTGCTCTACCACGCCCTTCCGCCGCCAGGTCTGACTCACTTCAGGTCCAGAAACAATGAAGTCAGCTAACTATGGACTAAAATCCTGAAATCATGAGCCCAAATAAATATTTCCTGCTTTATGTTGTTTTTCCTCAAGTATTTTGTCACAGCAACAGAAAGCTGACTAATACTTGGGATGGGGAGAGGAAATCTCCTGGAGATTCAGAAGGCTTTATGCAGGTACCACTGGAGACAGGTTTTACTAATCTTACTTCACTGTTTCTGAAACTCTTCTCTGGGTTCTTTCAATACTGATGGCCTGTTCACTTATCTTCATTCTACCACTAGACAATGGTTATTACCTAGGGGTAATTTTCGTAAACTTGGAAAAGCATCAAGACACATTGGGGGTATCAAGATAGTTGTGGGGGTGACTGATATTGGCATTTAGTGGTAGAGACCAAGGATGCTGCTAAACATCCTACAATGTGCAGTTCAGCTCTTCTACAACAAAGAGTCATCCAGCCAAATAGGTTGATACTACTGAGGTTGAGAAACCTGCACTAGAGTATAAAGGCCTTAAAGATGGGATAATGGGCATGGTGGCACATGCCTGTAATCCCAGTGATCTGGGAGGCTGAGACAGGAGGATCATAAATTCAAGTCCAGCCTGAGTAATTTAGCAAGACCTTATCTAAAAAAAAAAAAAAAATACTGGGGATATACTTCAGTGGTAGAGTATCCCTGGTTTCAACCCCCAGTATGAAAAATCATCTGTCAACTCTTATACCTACCATTAATAAGGACTCATTTTTTGGAAGAAATATCCATAAATGCCATGTAGATCCTATTATTGGGTACTTTCCCCAGCAACCCAGTCTTCACACTGCCTTCGGGGAGTAGCCTTCCTAAATGATCTAATCATGGGTTTCCTGCCAGAGACCTCTTGATCATTCTTAACCTTTAAAGGTGCATACTGGAATGTTTATGGATGAAATTAAGTGTCTGGGTTTATTTCCAAACAATCCACTGGGCAACAGGAAGTGATAAAACAAGATTCACCATGAACAGATAGTTAAAACCAGACTGTGGGTTCATTCTATTTATATATATTTGAAATTTTCCAAAATAAAAAAAAATGTTTAAAGGCAAAGCAAATGGAATCATAAAAATCTCTATAATACCCCTCCCTATTGGATAGAGGCGGAACGTCTTATTCTGCCAGCGAAGCATTTCTACCATCTTTCTACTGTTTTCCCCTCATCTGTATCTTAGCTTGATGACAAAAGTTGGCTGGTTCTTTAGAGTATTTTTGTTCTGGAAAAATCAAATGTGTTCCAAAAAGTAATGCCTCCTGTGGATTAACTTCCATTTGACATTCACAATTTTTCCTTCCACAACACACACCACACCACCTGCCAAGAAAAAAAAAAAAAAACCCACCCAACTTTGGCTAAGAGGAGAGGAAATTAACATTTACTGACTATCTATGATATGCAGGTGCTTTTATTTTCTGAAGCTGTGTGGTGGAAATATGAAGGAAATTCAGTACTTCAAACATTTAACATGCTGAGAATTAAGTACTGCATATAAATCATGACAAATTTGGGAAAGATATTTATTGCTCTTTTCTGTCCATATGACCATTTCTCTCGGTGTGTACTCTGTCACAGTTTTTTAAAAAAAATCATCACTGGCATGGTGTAACCATTTTTACTATGTAAGACCAACTGTTCTCGAGTGCTGTAAAGAGTAGTCACAGCATCCAAAGCAAACATGCCTATACTTCAACATGTTTCTGAAAAATATGGTAAGATGGCCTTACCTCAACTATTTTAATTGTTTTGCCATAAATCATAATATGCATAAACTATTCAAGTTTTCTGGAGTTTTTTGTTTGTTTATAATCCAAAGTCACAGAACTTTTCCTGAACTTTACTACACTATTAAGCAGACTCCGCATTTCCTTAGCCCTTTAGAGGAACAGACGTTTTTTTTTTCTCCCCCCCTAAAATTCATCATCTTCCTTCCAGTTCATATTCTTTAGGGTATTTAGGTGGTACTGCAAATACCTATGTGATATGGAATGAAGAGGGGGAAGGCAGAAGAGAAAAGGAGTATGAAGAGAGAGCTACCTGTGTTGTTGGTAATTTTTATTAATAACTAGCACCATGTTTCACCTGAGAGAAGGCAGAGTTTGAGAGCACAGGTTATAGAATCAAAAAGCCTGGATTTAATTCCAGATCTGCTTTTATAGATTGCATGACTGTTGGTAAGTTATTTAATCTCTCTCTAAATGCAGGTGCAATGAGGATTAAATATAACCCACAACATTATAAAAAGTAAATGCTTAATAAATGTTGGATCCTCACCACCACCAGGACCACAATCCATTGTTAAAAAGTTTAAGTAGATAAAGAATGATAACCATTGGGCTGGGGATGTGGCTCAAGCGGTAGCACGCTCGCCTGGCATACGTGCGGCCCGGGTTCGATCCTCAGCACCACATACAAACAAAGATGTTGTGTCCGCCAAAAACTAAAAAATAAATATTAAAAAATTCTCTCTCTTTCTCTCTCTCTTTAAAAAAAAAAAGAAAAAAGAATGATAACCAAGTGATGGTTCCCATAAGGACTTAAAGATCAAAGGTGGCAGAGATGTGCTCAGGGAGACTCCACTAAAAACAGTGACTGGAGGGTGAACTCAGAATTACTTAGGAAGTCTTGACAGCCTGTTCTCCCTGTGTACAAGAGGAAAAAACACGGGCTTGAGGGATACTCATGCTACTGACAATGGTAATCACCACTCTCTCTGCCTGGTGCTCTGCCTCTATCTGCTGACCCTGAAAACCCAACACTCAAAAAAGTAAGACAAATCAAATGCCAGGGAGAGCTGGAGATTCCTTCACAGGGCACCTATGTAATAAAAGGACAGTGGAACATCCCTTGGTTGGGAAATTTTTATCCAAAAAGTTAATCCCAGCAAATGATTTGCCTGCTCCCAGGAAGAACATTCATGATGCTATTATTATTATTTCAATGAACCTATGGTATTGGGCCAATGATTACAAACCCTTTTTAAAGGACTATTCTAATTCACTGTGAGACAGAAGAAAACATGCTAACTCCAAAGGTCTGCAATAGGTGAAGAGTTTAGAGACAAAGAAAATATACATAAAAGGGGGAGGAGTCATTCTAAGAGTTTAAAACTGTTAGAAATCCCACCCATTTGGTGCCGTCAGCGAATTTGCATATAGCCTCTGGGAAGCTGGCCTACTGTTTAACCTCATGAATTTAACAAATCTAAGTAATAACATGCTTCTCCACTAAAATCTAGTCTCAATTAGCAAATCTCATGAAATTGCTTTGATATTTGGTAAAACTTTCCTCTTGAACTTTTACGTAACAAAATACACTGAACTCTCAGTGTAATTACACTAAGTTTAAAGAAAAGTAATTACCTAATTTACAAGAAAAATTACTTAGAAAAATACCACCAGACTTTAAAAAAAAATGAATGAATTGCTGGAAGTTATACTGCTGCAATATTAATGTGTAATTATTGTCTGGCATGGGAAAAAGCAAGCTGCTGCCTACAATTACCCACAGAATTACCTCTCTCAAAATAGGTGGGAGCAACAGATGGAGTTCGAGGAGCTGCTGCTATTGTTAAACCACTTTCACAGGACAAAACAGAGCCAACTGTTGCCTAATTGTTTCTTTGCAACACAACTAATTTATTCTTATTTCTTTCCCCTGAACCCAATAAAAAGGAACTCAGATTTGTGCATCCCATTTAAAGAAAGATGTCTGTTGTAACTTTCAAATGGTTGAAAACCAACCAATAAAATAAAAATAAAAATAATAAAAAAATTTTAAAAAACCAACAACAAAAAAATGTGGAGGACCTACTCCACATCTAACAGGTACATTTCAAACTGACTTCAGGATGGCTGGGAAATGAATTAAAAATTATTTTGCTCCATCCAGCAGCATACTTGAGTGTTGCAGCTGGAAGTCTGGAAGCCACCTGATCCAAACCCCTCCTCTCCAGATGGAGAAAATGAAACTCGAAGAGGTGAGGAGAGTTCTCTGGAGTCTCCCAGCCAGTTGGTGGGGGAAAGTCAAGAGTGGTGGCCCAGGCTCCTGGCACTGCGCCAATACTGTCCTCCTATACTTGCCTTCCTTTCTGACATGGGCATGGCCCTAGGAAGAGGGAAGCTGCCACAGACAGATATGACAATTGGAATGGCACAGCTATCCACAGAAGGGTAACTCAGCCAAATTAGAAACTGGCCAGCACCCACATGCCTCTGTTCTGGTAGGTCCTGCCTGCTCCAGAGCCACCCCAGCTGCCTAGTTCTGCCAAATATCAGGCCAACAGTGCTCAGATCAGAAGTGCCCTCTTCCGGTGGCCCCAAACCCAGCCATCAGGTCTCCCTGCTAATGCCAGCAGCTGGAGCCAGCCTGCTCACTGACTTCTGACAAGGCCCTTGGTATCTGGCTTCTCTCTGTCCTTCAATGGGGTGGGAGGTGACCTGCGGCTCCAGCCCTGAAATATCTCACCCTGGAGGTTTGGAATCCACTTTCATTCTCCAGCCTCCTCTCAGTTTGACACCCTGACACAGAAATGCTTCTGGAGAGTGACAAGTTGTTTCTAGACAGAGACAACTATAACTGACCAGATATCCCATGTGACATTTACTTCCACCCCTCAGATGTTGACAGCTGCCTGATGTGCTCACGCTTGTTTGTGCCCCCTGGAGCTGCAATGTAGTCCCTGTCAGATGCTCCCTTCACAATCCACAGGGCCTCATCTCCATTCCTGACATCCTCTTAGGGCCCAGCTCTGCTTCTCTGCTGGTCCAGCTGGCCTGATTTATATCAAGTCTGGCTCTGCCTTGCCTGTCCTCCCATTTACTGGTGCCACCCCCTCAAGGCACATCCTTTTCTCTAGAAGATGCGGCTTGCTGAAGGTTCCTGATGTGTAAGAAGAGAGACTCTTAGATTTGGGCAACAAATTTGATTGTATAAAGTTATAAAAACTGAATTATAAAATGCATTTGGGGTGATGGTTCTCCATCGTCTTTCTACTGTGACTCCCAATATGAACAAGGTTAACAGACACAATGCTCTCTCAAAGGCATCTGCAATTTTGCCAAAGTATTACATTAGCTTGTAGCCAGCACCACCACTAGCCATGGATCATGGAGAGATGGGCTATAGACTGGGTGCTAGTCCCAGAACACCAGAGATAACTTTAAGCCTTTGTTCCATACCACAAGGAACCAAGAGTGATCTAATGAGATCTAACAAGAAGAAGAGTGATCTAATTTTTGAAAGAAGACATACTTTGTAAATGTATTACAACTTAATCACAATGGCAGTAGGAGAACTAGCTGAAGAAAAGACTCTTTGGAAAAGAATCCCTTTCTAAAGTTAATAACAGGTCCTTAACTTATCTCTTGAATAAAACTGAACTTCATAGTATTGAATAGTTTTAGGAGTATCCTTTGGGCCCCTATTCTCTGACTGAGCCCCTAATACGTACCTTTAGGTTCTGCTTGGTGGACCACTGCCAGGGGCTTGGTGAATGTCTTCTTATTCTGCATCATGGCCCAAATCATGGAGGCATCCAGGGAGGTGCAGGCTTCATCAGGAGGTACGCACTACAGGGAGGAAGAGCAAAGCAGTCAGAGGTCACTCGAAAGTGCCTTTGCCAGCCCAACCTGCACAGTTGTTCTGTAGCCCCTTATCAGACAGCTTACAGCTGTTTACCATGGAAAAACAGGAAATTTGTGTGTTTTTCAAGAACCCTAAATAATCAGGGAGATATTAAGGCAGGCCCACTATATTTTCAGCTGCCCTGGAAGATGCAAACATCACTAGATGGCTTACAAATATTATCATCCCCAACCCTTCTTCCTGAAAAACAACCCAAAGTTTTAGAGTTAGTTTGAAAAATAGGGGAACTGTATGATGAATGCTGGCCCTTCACCCAGTTGGCTTCATAGAGATGGCTTGTGATAACATTTGTGATAAATGTTTGTGATTTGTGATTGTGGGAAACTTCATATATTGCATCATGTGGTTGACAGATTTTATATTTGTTATCTAAAAAGATAATAGTATTATTAAGTTTGTTTGATTTTTTTCAAAATCCTGATATAGGCACTGCAAAATCAAACTTTCCAGGGTCATCTGCTTTTTGAAAAGAGGGGAGTACAGGGCATTGAATCCAGGACCTTGTAAATGCTTTACCACTGAGCTAAGCCTCCAAGCCCAGGATCATCTGCTTTTAATATTCTAAAATGCAGGTTCTAAGGAGTGGCACCCAGGTGTGTGGACCATGAGATCAGCCACTTGTAGCTATTTTAAGGACTCAAATGGGAAGATAGTGGTAACAGCTCATCTTAAACCTCTGCTGCATCACAGCTACTGTCTCACCTATTCTTCTAACCAGAGGGAAGCCAAGTACTATTATCCCAGCTTACAGGTGAGGACATAAGGGATCTGAGGGGCTGAGGGACTTGCTTAAAGTCCCCTGAGTGCAGCAGGCCTTTCTTCTCTCTTCCCATGCCCTTTCCACTATTCCCTACCTTGAAGGTAAACGGTGATTTGAAATTCAGGATCATATCCCATCATGTGATCAGAACTTGGGACTCAGAACTCTCCTTGGAGAGTTCTGGAAGGAAACATTAGAATTAATTTTCACAGATTGACACACTGCAAAGCTGTTCCAGAAAGAAGTAACAGCCAAAATCACCAACAAAAATCCCTAAAAACTGCCAGTCCTCCTCTCCTAAATACCCAACTCCTAAAAGTTATCCTTCTGCCTGCAGGAAGTGACTGGGGCCCACAGCTAAGCACCGAGCTCCCCATGACTCTCTATACCATCCACTAAGCCCCAATCTTGACAGCCACTGGAAGGTAAATGTCCACCAGCCTAAGGTATCCATGCTTCCAAAAGCAAAGAAATTGATATAAGTCACCTTATATGTGTCCCTGATGATTATCATCGGATTTTTTGTTTTCACATATAGACATTTCATATATAGACATCATATATAGAATTTTCATAAATTCTTAAAGAAATGAGTTCCCAAGGAAATATAATAGTGCAAGGGATTCAGATCAATGGCAATCTATTTGATAATGATAATTTTCCCTCTTCTAAACCTATTTCCTATGGCCTATATATTAAGTGAGAGAATTCCATATCTGCATTATTAATGATACAGCTTGATTCTTAACCTTGGAGATATCAATTGATATGTGAGTACAAAGGATGAGAAGCTAATTTACACTGTGTGGTATCTATGGAATAAATACACATTGGAAATTATACATCATCACAATAGGATGCAGAAACGAAACTACAACAGAAGACACCTTTCACACACAAGGCTGACCTAACGAGGCATCATCATAAACCTAGTAGAGCGCTTCATGAGCTATTCCAGTGAGGCCAAAGGGCTCTGATTTCTGTTGTGGCAACAGAATGCAGTGGTTCAATACAGGGAGCGATATGAGGCAAACATGATGAACTGATGTAAAACTGAGAAAGAGTAAAATAGTTGTTAGTTTCCCTTAGAAATCTTCCTGAAACCAGTCAACCTTCTAACTCACACAGAGAAGGTCAAAAAAGCAATTGCAATCCAAGTCTCAACGGGACTTGGAAAAATTAATCCTCATGCTGAACTTGTCCTTTCGGCTCCCTGTACTTCTGGCACTGCACACTGCACACTGCACACTATCTGACCAGCAGAGATAAAGCCAGATCTCTCCCTCAGTGGAAAACAGTCCTGATTTATCACTCGTAAGGTAATACTAAGTAGCACACATGGAAGGAAAGAAAGAAAAAAATCATACTGTCAGGATTTATTCTCTAAGACTCCATAAAACTCACAGCTCCCTGCTCACTCTGACTTTATTACTTCAATTGGGCAATTCCAAAACCAAAAACCTCAACCTGCGATAACTGGGGATTAAACTTGCCCAGTAGGTCACTGCATCACCTAAAAATGTCAAAGTAGCGGTCTAGATGGATGAAAGCCCACTAACCTTAGGCAACTTCTGGGGGTCCTTCTCTTTCTTGGTACATAACGTCAGTTCACACTGTAGGAAGAGCAGTGAGGTATTGAACATGGGCTTAAAGACAAAACTGAATCGCTTCTTATCCATCTCGGCTTGTGGGATAGGAAAGTGCACTTTCTTGGGGCTGTAGAATTTCACAGACTCATCTTTAGGACATATGTTCTCAATGATGGTATAATCAGACATCCTGTCAGGGTTCGAATATGGAGAGATAAAGCATGTTTGGATGGCAAATCCCAGTTCGTGGTCAGCCTTAGTGACCGATACCTACAAAAGATCAGAAAAATCAATTCAGAAACAAGTTAGCATCTTGCTTTTACTTGAGGGCACAAGGATAGCATGCTGACCTAGCCCTTCAGATGAGACATTACTTTATTTTCATAACATATGCATAGACTTCTTTCTAACTACAAAAGTAACATACGCTCATTGAAGAAAGGTATTTTCCACTTAAATTTGATATGGATGATGACAGTGAATTATTTAGCTCAAATGCCAGCCTGGAAGTTTCAAATGCAAGATGAATAAGTCTCTTCAACCCCCCGTAAGTCCTCTGAGAGATAAAAATAAAAGCACACCATGCGTTGAAGTGAATTGTCCAAAATAAGTAAAACACCTACAGCAAAGCCATAATAATAGTGTTTTGCTTACAGAACAAGCTCTTTTTAAAAACTTGCTCAAAAAGTAGAACACAGAGGCAGAATCCCTAACTTTGTAGGGAAGACTGAGTTTCTAAACCATAAATCAGGGGGCTGGGGATATAGCTCAGTTGGTAGAGTGCTTGCCTCACATGCACAAGGCCCTGGGTTCAATCCCCAGCATATCACCAAAAAGGAAAAAAACAAAAACTAAACCACAAGTCAGATCAAACCTAAAACATTATAACAGATTCATCTGAGCTCCTGCTTAGTCTGTGAGCAGGCAGAGCTGAGCTCTGATGCTGGATGTCAGGGACAGTGCAATCTGGTGGCCATCATGGACCTGGCAAAGTGTCCCAGCTGCTCACAGGACCAAACCAGCCTTGCCAAGTACTCTCCCTTCACTCTTTAAGCCCAGGGGTATTTTAAGGGAAATCTAATCTGGAAACATTTCCAATTCATTTACACTTCCTTCTTACAAAACATTTGTATGGGCCATGTCCAAATCTTGTTAAGGTTCTTTTCTTTAGAAACAGGAAATAGTGTTTAGCCAAGTGTAAACAGAATTCAAACATCAACTATCCTGAACTCAGCTAAAATCCCTAGAACAGACTGAATTCTCCATTTGGTGACACATGGATCATGGCGTGGACTGCCCTCTCCCTTCCATGCCTCATTCCTTAACTAAATTTAGGATCAAAATAAACTTAAACACTTTTAAATAAAGTTAGTCCTCATCCCCAGGCCAGTAGCCCCAGAATCCTTTCAAAAGACATGGAGATATAAACAAACTTTCCATTCTGAGATACCCAGGGGAAACCCCTGACATTGCATAGAGCTCTGAATCCACAGCACTATTGTGAAAGATGCCTGCATGGTTAACCATGAGGCACTCAACAAATAGATGATGAGGAGCAGGAGGATGCTAATGAATATGATTATGATACCGCAGCTTATGGTGACACTTGGTGATATTTCAACTTCCTTATCTTTGCAACAAGATATTCTATAGAACAAGATATTCTACTTTGGAAAGATGGTAAATTTTATATATTCTACTAGTAACGTGTCCTTTAACATGAACTCAGAACTCACAATGCAAAAATGTGTAGCAAAGGAACATCACATCTTTTCTTTCTCTCAAAGAAAGTATGTAATGGCAGAATATCTAGGGGATCCCATTATTATTATTATTTTCTTGGAAGGGAAAAAACATTATCAGTAAGTCTTTTACTCTAAGATAAACCAGAAATGAGAATACAGGCTGTGAAATGAGACATGTCCAAGAAAATCACATGCTCTTCTGTTCTCAAATATACCAAGATTTAAAGTTTCCTTACCTACAAGGACACATACAAGATATAGTTATTGTGAGAATTAGTAAAGTTATATGCAAACAACACAGCTCCCAGAGAGTTAATAAATACCATCCATCTTTAGCAGTATAATTCTAGATTTAAATTTTGGGTGTTATAAACAGTTGTTGTTGTTTTAATTCTCCAAGACAAAAGAACCAAACGAAAAACTGCCATTATATTACCAACAATTATCCAGATACGACCAAGAAAGAGGTGGCAAAACTGATAATGTCTTAGGTTAAAGTTAGGACCTGTGGTTAGAGAAAACAGAGGATTCTAGGAGGGGATAAGAAGGATGGCTAGGAGAAAAAACTGGGAAATTGTTCTTTAGGTCAAATCAATGATTTATTAAGTCTTTCTTAACCTAGGTAAAAAATTTTCCTACCAGCAGTGGAGTCCAAATTGGAAACAAAGACAAGACATGCCTGGTTGCTATCCTAATTTACCTAAACATTTACAGATTCTCTCTCCTATTTTAGGTATTTTAAATCAACTAAGAAAAAATAGTTTATAAAATTTCCCCATCCCCAAAATTTTCAATGTGTTTTATATTTAAAATGGTAGCAAAAAGATATAGTTCACTTTTTACCAAATTTAAGTTTGAAATGTATAGATGATATTTGAAAAGAATAGAAAAACAAGACTGAGGAAAAAAAAAACTTTACCAATAATATATTTCAAGTAAGCCAGCATTGCAGAGGAAAAATCCCCAAATATCCAGGGCAAGATACACAAAGAAGATTAGCCACTGATCAGCATAAACCAACAATGCCATAAATTAGCAAAGCCAGGCACACATTTGGAAAAGAACAAACTGCAGTTGAGCAGCACCCCTAAAATCCACAGCACAACAGGGAGTCATTGACCAACTGCATATGTGGATTGTGCAGCCAGAGGATGACAGCAATCTTGGATTAGGGAAAATCTATGATTAGGAACAGCATGTAGAAAGCAGTGAATTTTCCCCAGTCGTGAAAGAAGTGTACCCTAGAAAGAGAAGCACTCTCCAAACAGGGAGTTAAAGAGGAGGGGCAGAATCCATATGATCAAGGAAAACAACATCCAGAGCCAGAGGGCTCCGTCCCAGAGCCAGTGCAGATGTGAGAGTTGTTGGTCTTTCCAAAACAGAAATATGTGCACTGAAGTCACTTTTAACATATGGAAGTATCCTATTTCGACCCCTTAAGCTTCTCACTCCTTCCTTCTCACTCACAGTGAAGTAGAACACCAGCTTGCAGCTTAGCACCAAAGCCAGTTTGTCAGATGCCAACTTCCCTGTAAGACCAGGTTGTGCCCAGGGTACAGGAATAAAGGACAGTCTGGTGCCATGCGATTTGTCTTTAGAATCCAATCTGTGAACCCGGATGTTTGCATTGATGAGACTTCATATTTTCTTCTCTTTCAAATGGCACTTTGAGGATAAATGACAGCAGTGTCTAGGGGACATGCAGTCACATGGCCTGACAGAGAACTCTGAATCTGAATTCTACTGGGTACTAGTTGTGTGAACTTGGACAAGTTTGTTCCTCAACTTTTTCATCCATGAGATGCAACCATTATTAGTCCCTTCTCACAAAATTGCTCGGAAGAGTTAATTACTATAACAACAGTATTTGGCACATCATAAATCAGCAATAAATGTTAGCTGTTACTTTTTCATTATTACTATCTAATATTCTGTAGTCCAGATTTGTGCTATGCATGATCATCACTGTTTTATATAGTAAACATTTTTAATAAATTTAAACAAATACTTAGATAATGACTTAGAAAAAATTATCTTCTTTCTGTATTTTTTATTTTTGTTGTTGGTGGTGCAGGTACTGAACCTAAGACTTCACACATGCTAAGCAAGTGGTTCTAACACTGGGCCACATCCCCACCTCCAAAAAAACAATTTTCATGAGATATGATAGCACTAAGCATTTTGCTTAAAAGTGAATGTAAGGGGCTGAAGTTGTGGTTCAGTGATAGAGCACTTACCTGTCATGCGTGAGGCCCTGGGTTTGATACCCTGCACTAAAATGAAAGATGAGTGTAATTTAAAAGATAATATGTGAGGTTGTTTGAAATATTACATGGTTAACTCTGACATGGCAACTACTAAACTACGGCTCCAAATATACTAAGATCAAAGCAAACATAAGGTTTTATTAGTAGAATTCATGCCCTGCCCATTTTTTTAAAATATTCACCTATTAGATTTTCTCTTCTTCCATGCATATATGATTATGCCAATATGAATCCCACTATTGTGTATAACTAGAATGCACTGAAAGAAGCATTATAAAGAAAAAAAAAAAAGCCAGGCATGGTGGGTCATGCCTGTAATCCCAGTGACTTATGAGGTAGAGACAGAAGAACTACAAGTTCAAAGCCAGTCCCAGCGATCTAACAAGGCCCTAAAGCAACTTAGCAAGACCCTACTCAAAATTTAAAAAAATAGAAAGGCTTAGGGATGTGGCTCAGGGCTCTAGTGCCCCTGGGCTTAACCCCTGGTACATTAAAAAAATAATAATAATAAATATTAAAAAGTCGCTCTCTCTCCTTTCGCATAATATATGAGATTTTGAGATTTCTCACTTTGTTCAGAAAGTACCCTGGAAGTGTTTTCTCAGCCAAGCCTTTACCCAGAGCTACAGGCTGTGAGGAGGCACAGGAAGAGGCCCATATAGGGTGCTAATATCCCATTAACAGCAATTCAGCACTAAGCTGAAAGCTTGAGGATAATATTTCGGTCTCACCTCAACAAAAATGTGCCCATTCTCTGCCACAGAGAAGACCCCCTGGGAAGGCACCAGAAACAGGTCAGTGTTGTATAGCTCCATGTTGAAAGTGATGTTTCCATTGGGCTGGTCCTGAAAACTACTGGGATTCCCCAGCTGCCGCAGGCTGCAATTAAACTGGAAAAAAAAAAAAAACAGAGATAAGGATAAATCAAAATCACATGAAGGATGAAGCCCCTCCTAGTTATATGAGCTTTGTGACATTCAATCTTATTGTCTAACAGTCCCCAAAGCAAGTCAACCAAATGGACAACATTCTCCACAAACTATATACTAAAACCAACACATACTGAGATTTCAGGTCGGCTCAACAGAGAAGCATCTCCTTCATCCATATCACCAGGAAATCCATTATCACCTGATTCCAAATCTTCATAGCCATCTGGCCAACCACTACTATCCCCAGGGGATGGAACCTGTATCACAACCTAAAAGGCAAAGAAAGCACAGCCATTGTTAAAAAAACAAAACAAACAAAAAAAAAAAACACCAAACCAGTGCATCAGGTTCTGTGAACACCATGTGGCAATTCAGATGCAAACTGAAAACTCGACTTTAATATAAAAAAAAATCTCCAAACTTTTAAGGATTTCACCTGTGATAAATAATAAGGAGAAGCCCAATGCAGGTCCAAGTTAAGATCTGAACTAAGACTTGTTTTCCCTTGTGAAAAATACAGATTCATTTTACAACTACATTGAATAAATAACAATTATTTCAAATAGTGGGAAGACCCTAGACACTGAATCGGAGTTAAAAGGGCTGTCAACAGGCCTGTCTTATTGTAAGGAAAGCTTCTCCTTACAGGTCTTTATATTTGATCTCTAAGAAATGCTAAAAGCTGAATATTGTCAGGAGCTTTAGTTATTATTACCCTTCAAACTTTGTGGAAAGCCTAGATTGAGATAGAAACAAAGAACCTGATGTTTACACTGGAGACAGTCTCCTCCTCTTTTCTTTATACTACTCTTTTGCTCATTTCTCCCCTAGTATCTTTCTGTATGGTATCTGGGTACAGAAAAGAATATGTTCTAGTCCAAGACAATCTATCTTACACATTGGTTGAAATTATTGTTCCTAGGTTAGTTCTTAATAAGATTAAAAAAAATTTACCCAAGGACCGTGGCTCCACACACACACAAAAAAAATTCTGAAATTGATACAAAACAAAAACATATAGTAACATTACTATAAATAGTTATAACTGGAACAAACAGTTAAAATATACACTGAAGGGAAGAGAACGAGGGAAAATTGACTCTCTTTTTGCCAGGTTCTCAAAAGAAAGTATTGAGGCAATTGAAATAAATGTCCAGGATGTTGCTTACCCAGGACATCATCACAAAGAAAATAAAAATAATGATATGCCTTTCTTTCTTGAAGGAAAAGACACCTTTTTGCCTTAACAGGCAGATCATCACACACTTTTATTGATGTTAATTTGGAAACCAGTTTTAAAATGCCCAAGTCTAGCAGTAATGTATGCCAGCCAGTATATAAGGAGAAAGTGGATAATTCCAAGAAAACTAGTGTCATAATTAGTAGGAAAGTCAAAGGTTAATAAATTAGTTATTTGGGTAACAAAGGGAGATTAGCTAGGTCAGCCTGTTACGAAGATTAGTGGATGAAAGAATTCAGTTCTGACTCTGCCATTAACTAGTCCCTTGAACCTAAAAAAGTTTTTTAACTCCCAGGAGTTTAATTTCCTCACCTGTGAAATAAGGAAATTGAATGAGATCATCTGAGGATTCTTTCAGTTGCAAGATCCTGAGGTTCTCTAAGGAACAATAAACTTGGGCCCACAGGAGAGCCACTCCCCATATGAACCACAACGACCACAGCATGTGATCTCTAGCCTCCTCCCAGTTGGGTCAAATTTATCTGTTGACAAGCAGTGGCAAGAACCAGCAGCCACAGTCACCCCATCCCATGTCAACACTGGAGTAGGTGCTTGGAGCCCACAGACACACACTGCATCAGAGGTAGACAAGGGGACTTCTGAGCCTCATTTTTAACATGAAAAGTACAATCCAAACTCTAAAATCAGCACTTTGAAGTTTTTTGGGGATTTCATCTTCAAATTCTTTTACTATTCACTGCCTAGTCTTCATCTCCTAGAGAACAGGTTTAATCTGAAAAGATTTAGATAGTCACAGGAAAGATTTTTTTTCTGGGAAGTGAAATTTAGCTATTGCAATGGATTATCAATGAGGGCTATCAGTGGAATCCTTCTCCAGGTACTTTCAAAGGAAATTTTCTTCAATTTAGGGGTTTTTTTTTAGAGGTGGAGAGAGAAAGATTTAATAATTACTTAAAGGTCCTTTTCAGATTTTAAATTCTCTCTCTGATCGTTATTTATGAGACAGAGTGAAGACCTCTCACTCTGGACAAGACTCAAACGAGACCAGAGAGACCATACACCTGGTTAGAGCTGTTTACACATAGCCCAAAGCCTTGGGTTTTGTCCCAGGCCATTTGGACCTGCAGCTTGGCCATAGAGAGAAGTCACAATCACTTGCCAAAGAACCCTCCATCAGGAGATGGAAGGAAGGAGTGGATGAGATCATCACGATACCAGATAAGGAAACAGGGTCTTCCAACTCCCAAAGACTCACCAACAAAGCAAATGAAACAGAGATCAGGGTCAAAGTGCATCCCATTTTGTTGAGAACTAATATATGGCTTTACTCAGATCCCCCCTCATTTCCATAGAAACATTAAGATGAATTTTAAATTAATGCCCAAAAGTGCTTTCACAAAGGACAAAGCTTTGTTCTGGAGAACACTCACAGAGTTAAAGTAAACCACACCATCAGGGGCTGATCGCCGGTGCCAAGTACCACAGCCATTCAGCGGAGACTCCAAAATGAAGTGGGTATCATTCATCTTGGCCTTGCAGGAAGAATCCCGAAGGGTGAGCTCCATCCCTGAGTAGCCATTGGCCTGAAACAACAACCAACAAAGGCATAATGGGGGGCTCACAGGTAGTGCTGCCACACACAGTTCACACATGCTGCCAGGTCTTCACCTCTCCCCACTTACCTCTTCCCAGCTGACCACCTGTCAACAGCCCAAGGACTGTGATTGCTGGCCTTGGAAATTCAATAGCAAAATATTGACACATAAGGATTTGGAACTCCACTGCTCCTACCCTGCCCCTCACTGAGAACAATAGAAACCAGGTAAGAATCGAAGACAAGAGAAAGTGGGTCCATCCAACAGAGAAAACAGCATCAAGTGTCCAGAATTCAAAAGCAAGAAAGCTAGAAGGAAATAATAAACACAGACTAGGGTAAAATGGGGAAGGAGGTTGGCCTCTCCTTTAAGAGATTGTACTAACCTGGAAAGAATCTTTTTCTACAGCCACGGTCATCTTTTCATTGTCACATCTGACTGACAGGGCAACACCCATGCTCCCCTGCACCTCTTCTGGCTCTCTGGGACCAGGAAACAGTTGTATGCTGGGGATGACAGAGTCCCTTGGATGGGGGATTCTATCTTCTCCCCCTTTCTTCCGGCCTCTCCTGGAGATATCAGGGAAAGGAAAGGGGAGACCTCCATTTCGGCCTCCCCCACCCCGGAAGGGTGGTTTATCTGGGGCAGGCAAGGAGCCAGGGTCCAGGAGAATCCGTAGCTCAGGAGGAATGGTATGGACTTCCTCATCTCTCATCTCCTCTGTGGTGACAGAAGAAGGCAAAACATCATTGGTGTGTGATGCTAGGCCACAACCATCATCATTAGAAGCAGAACTGGAGGAATTAGCACAGAATTGGCAGGTGTAAATGCACATTTAACAAGCAATGTATAAAAGTGATTAGGAGTCTATAAGCCTGAATTCTAGTCTTGGTATCTAATTAGCTAAGTGGTTTTGTGCAAATGGCTTGCTTCTCTGTGTCTCAGTTCTCAATTTTTAAAATTAAGGGGTTGGGTCATATTCATGATCCTCAATGTTGGCTGCATATTAAAATCTCAGAGATTTAAAAAAAAAAAATCCTCACTGCCCAGGTTGTACCCCAAGCCAATTAAAACTCAAGACTCTGGGGTAGGAAATATTTTTTTTTCTACTTTTTAAATAATTGGTACACTATAATTGTACTTAATGATGGAATTTATTGTTATATATTCATACATGCACATAATATAACAATATAATTTGGCTAATATCACTTCCCAGCACTTTCCATATCCCACCCCTTAGTCCCTTTCCTCTACTGACTCCCCTTTAATTTTCATGAGATTCCAGCCTCCACCTTTCTTTTCCTTTTTCCTCTTCAGCTTCTACATATGAGAGAAAACATACAAGCTTTGACCTTCTGACTTTGACTTATAATTGTTAAACATAATGGTCTCTAGTTCCATCCATTTTCCTGCCAATGACATAATTTCATTTCTCTATGTGGCTGAATAAAATTCCATTGTGTATATATCCATTCATCTGTTGATCGACACCTAGACTGGTTCCATAGTTTGGCTATTGTGAATTGTGATGCTATAAACATGGGTATGCATGAATCACTATAGTATGATGACTTTAATTCTTTAGGATAGATAAATACCAAGGAGTGGTATATAGCTGGGTCATATGGTAGTTCCATGTCTAGTCTTTTGAGGAACCTCCATATGATTTCCTTAGTGGTTATACTAATTAACAATCCTACCGATAATGTAAAACTGTTCCTTTTTCTCTATATCCTTTCCAGGGCACAATTATCAATGTGTTTTAAGCTCCCTAAGATTGAGAACCATTATGGTAGATGACTTCTAAGTTCCTACAAGTTAGAAAAGTCTGACTAGAGTAAGTTATATAAGGCAATATATTCTTCACAAATGCCATTAAAATACTTTCCCTGGATCTAGAAATCTTTTGAAGAGTTCCTCAAAAGATTTCTTGACATGATATTAATATTTATTTGTTTATTTATGATGGTGCTAGGGTCTCAAGCACATTAGGTAAGTGTGCTACCACTGAGCTCACCTCCACCCCCAATACTGGCATTTAAAAATTATTTTACTGCCTCCTTTTTGACTGCTATACTCTAGAAGCTATTTGGGCACCCTGACTTTAAAATCATAATTCCCAAAGGGGAAAGAAAGAGCTGCTTAGATACAGTTATTTCTTTGAAGGAAGAGGTATTTCCATGCAAGTAATGCTCAGCATTCTGTCATATTTTCAATAATTTAAAAGAAAAACAAAAAGTTTCCCCAGTCTTTCTACAATTACAATCTAAGGCCAATCCAATGGGTGCTTAAGGTCAAACCCATGTCAGTGGAAGTTGAATGTGATCATGACTGGTTGGCATCAACTCTGCTTTAATACAATCCTTTTGAAAAGCATGCTACAGCTAGGTCCAATGGCAGTCATAGCTTTTGAGGGTTTTTGACTTGTATGTTAATATAATATCTCCATAACAACTGTAAGGTCCATGCTATAATCTCCCCTCATTACTGAAGAGGAATCTGAGACTCAGAGGTGAAGCAACTTCTCCCCGCAACACAGCAGATCTGGGACTTGATCCCACATTTGTAACCTCTGTTCTAGTGGCACTGCACTCAGTAGTGGTACTACACAATGAGAAAGAGGTCTGGGGATCACAAGAGTTGGGGTTTGAGTCATTCTAACTATAAGCCTCTGCAAACTCAAGAACTTGTCGAGCCTCTGCTTTCTACTCCATCATATTGAGATGGCAACTCTGGTACTCTCCCTGCATAAGAAAGCCCAAGCAGGAGTCCTCATGACCTTTCTTTTACAAGATACAGCCAAGACTACAGGCCCCAGACTTGTCTGCAGCCCTAACCCCTTAGAATTCTCAGCCTCAGGTTTCCCCAAGAGAAGAACACAGGCTCTAATTTATTCCTAACAAAAGTCACCAACATGCAGTGAACTCTAGGTTAAGAAAATCTGTGTTATAGTTTCACCAAGTAATTTTTTTTTTTTTTGCAATTCTAGGTAATTTTAAGTCTTATAGAAGAAAATAGTCAAAGAAATTGTTTAAATGTGCAAAAGAAAAACAACACCATTCAAGCAGAAGTGAGAGTTCCTCACTGGAAAGCTTCATTTGGATGACATTTTTAAAACAACAACAACAACAAAAATCATTCTTACCATTGTTTTCAAGCCTAAGATGAAATCTATTAGCCACAGGAGCCAGTGTGTATGATGTTACTGGACTATAGCCATTGTCCAATGCCCACTTCAACAAGTTCTCTTGGGTGGAAGGAATGTCATCTCTTATTGATTTGGTCATTGTCATAGATCTTTCACCTTCTTTACCAAAGCCAATACTATTGGGAGCCTAAAGATAATAGCAAATTTTCACTCATGAGTCTAAAATGAAACAGTGTTTTAAATAATAATTAAATACCTGAAATAAATAGATTCTGGGTGGTATTTGAGGGATTATTTATTCTTTTGATCTCTATTTTCCTTGGGCTAAGAACATTGATATAACCTTTAATAGCAGATAAAGAGAGACATGTATTCATACTATGTGATCACATTATTTTAGATGGCTTATATCAATAAAAATAACCCAACAGCTAAGTAGCTACATACTAAATATACCTAATCTGTTACCATAAAACTAATTTAATGTTTATATTATCATCATCATCATTATAATTAATGGGGATGAAACCCATGAACTTGAGCATGCTTGGCATGAACGACATCTCCAACCCAATGATCACATTAGGCTGGGTCGGGGAGGTGCTGGATATTGAACCCAGGCTCACTTTACCACTGAACTACATCATCAGCCATTTTTATTTTTTTATTTTGAGACAGGGACTCACTAAGTTACTGAGGCTGACCTCAAACTTGCAATCCTTCTGACTCAGTCTCCAGAGACACTGGAATTACAGATATATGCCACCATGCCTAGCTCCAATGTTTACATTATTAAAAAACAATCTCAAAAGTATATGCCAAACTTTCCTTTTTTATTTTTATTTAAAAGTATGTATAAAGTATACGTGCACATTATGTTGCCCACAAATGTCTGTGCTTCTACTTCTTGTATCCCCAATTTTAAACAAAACATGACACAATCTACCAATTCAGTGTGGAGATGATCCCAACTTTATAAACAATTAAATGCCACATGGCAAAACAACCAATGTTCATATTTCATCTATTGTTTATGATTAATTTAGCAATTCTGTAATTGTATGCATTTGCCAATTCTCTTAACTATGTTTACATTTTATATCCTAAAATACTAAATAAGGTCATCACTCCTCTAAAAACACAATATTTTATACAGTAAGACAAGGAGGTCATAAAATTCGCTTTCACTGGGCAATCAGTAAAAAAACTAAAATAACAGATATAAATGTACTCTGAGTAACCAGGTCATAGAAGGTAAATGTCAATGTCACCTGCTGACTCTTACAGCAGTGACCTTGGCAGAGGAAAGGAAGCTGAGTGCTTGGAGAGGGACCCCAGTGGGAAGGCACATTTTTAACAACTGCTCCAACCAGGCTGCAAAGTCCTTCCAGCCTGCAGATTATACCATTTTCATGCTGAATAAAAATCACTTTAATTTCCATGCCCAATGATTTTCTCCTGCATATATGCAGCATTTTTCCTAAATTCCTCATTTGCTTCCCATTCTGTTTGCCCTGAACATGACTAAATATTAATCCTTTCCCACTGTAAAACCATAAAAGATTCACAGGCTCTAAGTTCTCTTGGCCTCTTTGGTTGTGGGAGTTTGGCTGAAGACACATAGATTTCAATTAAAGCTTAAAGGATCTCACCCGGTATATTTCTCTATTAACCAAAGTGCTTATCCAAGGGAAATTGGCCAAACTGACCAGTCACAACCACTGCTCACAGAGGAACCAGGTGGAGTTTTAACCAAGTTCTGCAGCCCCCATTCCTAAACTCAGTTTCATAGATTTAGAATGGTTTAGCTCTTGGCCTAATTAAGAGAAAACTCCTTATGGGAAAACAAGGTTAAAAAGAAAGAGGGAAAGGAGAAGTTGGAGGAAGAGAAAGAGGAAAGAAAAGGAAAAAGGAAGAAATAAAGAAAGAAAAAAATTAAAATGAAGTAAAGAAGGATCCGATTTGTTCTTAGAACTTTTTACTCGTTTAGTCAACAGTGGTTTCTTAGGCTCAGCTCCTTCCAGCCTTTCAAAGTAGCAGGTTGTTTTGATTGGCAGGAATCACAACCTTGGCCTAAACAATACTGGTTGGCCTCATCTGCCCTAGTCTTTCATGTCACTGGACAGCTGAGGAAATATTGTATTTCCCGAATACTCTCATCATAGCTGCCACCTGTCCTTTTGAACCAATACGGAGTAATCTGTTTACACCTTTCAACATTAAATCTGGAAGCTGTCAGTATACCTCATATCAATTATGGCTCAGAATTTAAAAGGGTCTATCAACACATTTGTGAGGCAGCAAGGCTTGGGACAATGACAGGAAAGATGATTCTCAGCACTGGGCAAATTCCTCACCCTGTATTTCTGGGAATCCCTAGGCTTTTTCCAACCTTAGTGGAGCTACTCTCCAATAGGAGTGTTTAAGGGGGTCTCCAAATACCACCACCATCTTTCCCAGCCACATCTTCACGAAAGATGATGAGCTAGGAAGATTCTAAAGTTCCTGCCCCACCCCTGTCACATTAGCGTCAGAACCGAAGGTGTAGGGAGGAAGTGGGCCAGAGGGTGCAGTGCATATTCTCACTGAGGTTTAAAAAATATCTTTTCTAAGAATAAGTTGGTCATCACCAACCCGGAAGTCCTGAGACCACGTGAAACAGTATAAGAGAAAAATTCTAATAAGATTCCTTCATCCATTCTTACATCCTGGAGGTTCCTCCTGCTCTAGAAGTGATTATGTATTGTCTATAGGGGACCATTGTCCATAAGGGACTTGAGGAAAGAGCCAGATCTGGACCTGGCAAGTGGACACTTTCAGGGTTTCCATTCTCTCTCAGCAAAACCCTTTGCATCTCTTTTGACCATTTTGCCATTTGGAGAGTGCATTTGGCCCATACCCCGACCTCCAACAAACAGGCATAAGCCACACCCATGGGGCTCTTCAAGTTTACCCCACAATTACAATTCTTTTGGTGAACATTTTTCTTTGTTTTCCCTTGTTTAGAGAAGTACCCTAATTGTTCCTATAGACACGCTCTTAAAGAAAATTTTTACGGAAGGAAGATGAACACCCCCCACACACACACCCTTTATGCCAGACACTGTGCTAGGAGCCTTAAATGTATTCTCTAATTTTCCTCCAAGATATAAGGGGAGAGAAGCTGCTATTCCCTTGTTAGAAAAGGAGAACCTGAGACTTACAGATTAAGTAGCACATGTAGCTGAGAGTTCACGATGTGCATGCTGCATGCCCAATGCTTTAGAGGAAATATCCTGTAGGTAGGTCCTTCACAAATACTTGCTGTTTGGATGAGTGAGTGAGTGAGTGAGTGAGTGAGTGAGTGAGTGAGTGAAAAAACAAATGAATAAACTCAGCTAAACCGCACCTTAACTGTCAAGGTGAGTGTTATCTACCCAGTTTACAGGTGAACAGACTCGATGCTCATTTAGGCTGCCCAACATCTACTAGGAGTAATGACAATTAGAGATGGGATTTCAATCCAGTCCTTTCCAGCCCTGAGCCAGGAATCTTTCCACTCTACCATGCCATCTCAACAGGAAATAATAGAAACAGGGTCTCTATGAGCATGCCTCCCTTTCTAAGCAGGAATTTAAACCTTTGTATTAGCAGGTACCTTTCACCTACAGGAGTCAGAATTCACATCTGAAGTTAGGGGAGTTAGGAAATCACAAAGCATGAAACTGACTGGGAGAATAGAAAAGAACATCATGAAACATTACCTAATTGTTTAGTAATGTTGTCATGCATTGTCCAAAATTGGCCTGCAATAGGAGTACAGCCAAGGAGAGGAATATAAACAGATCTTGCTTGGGATGAGCGATCTCATTTCTAGACTTTCTGATTCATATGAGAGATGGGGACATTCAAAGTGAACTCCAGAACTGCCAGGGACCAGGCACACAAACTCAGGGAGAAAAAGAGCCATTAAAGGGTCAGGCCTGAAAGAATATTTACACAAGAACTCCAGCAGGGAATTAAAATGTACCGTATGTTTTTTGCCTTTCAAAGCATGATTCCCTTTCCTGTTTTTTTTATTCTGAAATTAAAAACATTTGGCTCATGTGCCAGGCAGCAAAAGTAACAGACACCCCAGGTCACCAACACCCCTCATGCCATGCCAGAGAAGGGCAATCAAAATATCTGCAACTTCAGAGAATCACAGCCGGGCTTTGCACTGGACACCAAATTAATTTATCACTGTTACACACGATGGGTCATTACTCTGAAACTTTAAGAAAAAAGTTTTAAAACCCACAGGAACCAAGAACAATTACTTAAAAATTATGATGTGTGTGCTCTTGGCTTTGCACGCTGCCTCCAGTAAGTGCGGTTACATGGCGTTGCCCAGGGAACAGCTGGCTTTGCCCACAGCTGAAGACACAGAAGGTGCCACAAGTGACTGATGCCAAAACCAAAGACAGCCCTCTCCCAAAATATGGAAAACAAAACCCACTCCAACGGATACAACACAGGTACAGAAAGAGAAATGGGTCTACTTTTTAAAAAAGACAATGCATAAAGATTGGAGCCTACAAAAGAGGTGCTAAAAAAGTCAAAAATGGGGAGAAGGATTTTTCTTTAATTTTCAGTATGAATCAGTCCCATATTCTGCCAAATAGTTATTCCCCTAATGATATCTGAGATAAGATTTATTTCACCAGACTTCAACATTCAACTTTTTAGGAAACTAGCTGCTATTTCACCTTATGCCAACCAGCTAAGCCTCTTAGGTTTATGTATGACCTTCATAAAATAAAATGCATAAGAAATAGGCATACTTGCAGGTCCCTAAGAGCTAGAAGCAAGCAAAAAGTTGTGCCAAAACCACACAATTAACCCCAAAACATCTATAATGTGACTTGGGGTCAGCCTAATTTCCCATATCTTACCTAAGTACTTAATCCCAAAGTAAAAGCTGCTATTCGGGATCATAATACTGACACACTATGAGTGAGAAGCGTTCTAGTACATTTCAGGAATTTCACAAATGAGGCAAGTGAAGTTCAGAAAAGCTAAGGGGCTTGTCCAAGGTCAGTTTATAAATGGAACACCCAGGACTCAAACCCAGATCTGTCTTGCCCTGAGAGGCCCATTTTAATCACCACCACTGATCACCCTTATCAGAAGAAGCCAAGAAGCAGCCTATTTTGTAAAGTAAAAAATAGCTGAGAGAACTTAGAGAGTCCAACGAGTCAGAACCTTTACAAAAATAACATGCATAGGCACATTTTAAATTACTGCCATTCATCAAGACAAATGTGCAACCAACTTACAATCACTTTCAGGTTTCCCTTAACATCAAAAGATTTGATCACCCAGTTGACAGACTTTTTGCACTTCAAGATCAAGATGAGATTTTTGACCACCTCAGGATCCTCTCGAGAAGGTCTTATGTCAATTATTATATCCACCTGGAAAGCACTGTGAATGGAAAACAAAGGCAAAGTTAGGACCGAAATGCCAGAAAGTTGCAACTATCTCCTCTCTTCCAAGTCTTCATGTTTCTAGTGTCTGGCCAGTTGATTAAACAGCTGGAGTTGATCCCAGGCAAATGACATGTGCAAAACAGATTGTTATTGCACACATAACAAAATGGTTTTACATAACAATAGAAACACAAGCCTGCTGAAAATTAGTCACTCAAATTTTCTCTTCTTTGCAGAGCAAAAAGCGGCGGTTACTTAATGCAGCCACTGTTTGAAATGGACTTGAACGAACCAGAGAAGTTTACTTTTGAAGAAGAACTGTTGCTTCTTCAACCTTGAACACCTTCAATGTGTAACTTTCCAACTAGGCTATATGCTCAAAGTCCTTCAAAACCAGAAGTGGGTGGCAGTTCAGTGACGGGGACAGCTGGTGGCAGGGAGGAGGAAGTCATGGTGGTAAAGGAAAAAAAAGAAAAAAGAAATAGGAAACTTCAAAATAAAATGAGAGGTAAAAGACTGGAGAATTTCTTGCCTTATATAAGTTTTGCTCAAGCTGTTAAGAATTGGTAAGAATCAGATCTGCATTTATTTTCCCAAACTTCTGGACATAGTTATTTAAAAAAAAAAAAAAAAAAAACAACAGATGGTCAACCAAGGGATTGCTAGAACACTGATGAATGCAACCCAAACTTTTAAGAATTCAGTATAAAAGAAAAATATTACTAAACAATAACATCTCTATCATTCTGAATTTAAGTGGAGAGTCCTTGTCTTGGTTTTATATACTTGTAACGCATAAAGGGCTTAAAGGGCATGGTATACTCAAATGTAGCTTTGGGCTTAATATCTAAGCAAATTTGCCAGAGTGCTTCTGTATCCTTTTTAATTTTCCACAAAATTCTTCATGTGGAACAGAATGGGATATTACCAAAATTGATCTGTAATTTATTCACTTTTGAAATCAAAACTTGATTATAATTTTAACTTTGAAATCCCACTACAAGTATCTTTAAATTTTTGAGTCATGAACCCAAAAGAAATACAGGCTAGAGTGGGAGAAGGAACTATTTTTGTTTCCTTTTTCTTTCTTTTAAAAACTTCTCTAATTATTCTCAATAGGGAGGGTCAAATTTCTGGCCCAGGGGTAGGAAGGAATTGGGGGGAGGTGGGCGAGAACACAGGAGAGAGGCAAGCTATATCTAATAGATTCTGGGCAGATCACCATGAAAGCCCCTCCCAAAACAGACATGCACGGAGCTTTAAGGAAACAGCTCTCAGTGCAGACACTATGAACAGAACTTTATTAAAATCAGAATTTTACCAAAATGAAGGCATAAAAATAGGAAAAGAAGAACTTAAATTATCACTATTTGCGGATGACATGATTCTATACCTAGAAGACCCAAAAGGGTCTACAAAAAAACTACTAGAACTAATAAATGAATTCAGCAAAGTGTCAGGATATAAAATCAACATGCATAAATCAAAGGCATTTCTGTATATCAGCGACAAAACTTCTGAAACGGAAATGAGGAAAAACACTCCATTCACAATATCCTCAAAAAAAATAAAATACTTGGGAATCAACCTAACAAAAGAGGTGAAAGATTTATACAATGAAAACTACAGAACCCTAAAAAGAGAAGTAGAAGAAGATCTTAGAAGATGGAAAAATATACCCTGTTCATGGATAGGCAGAACTAACATCATCAAAATGGCGATATTACCAAAAGTTCTTTATAGGTTTAATGCAATGCCAATCAAAATCCCAATGGCATTTCTTATAGAAATAGATAAAGCAATCATGAAATTCATATGGAAAAATAAAAGACCCAGAATAGCAACAGCAATTCTAAGCAGGAAGTGTGAATCAGGCGGTATAGCGATACCAGAGTTCAAACTATATTACAGAGCAATAGTAACAAAAACAGCATGGTACTGGTACCAAAACAGGCGGGTGGACCAATGGTACAGAATAGAGGACACAGAGACTAATCCACAAAGCTACAACTATCTTATATTTGATAAAGGAGCTAAAAGCATGCAATGGAGGAAGGATAGCATCTTCAACAAATGGTGCTGGGAAAACTGGAAATCCATATGCAACAAAATGAAACTGAATCCCCTCCTCTCGCCATGCACAAAAGTTAACTCAAAGTGGATCAAGGAGCTAGATATCAAATCAGAGACTCTGCGTCTGATAGAAGAAAAAATTGGCTCCAATCTACATATTGTGGGGTCGGGCTCCAAATTCCTTAATAGGACACCCATAGCACAAGAGTTAATAACAAGAATCAACAAATGGGACTTACTTAAACTGAAAAGTTTTTTCTCAGCAAGAGAAACAATAAGAGAGGTAAATAGGGAGCCTACATCATGGGAACAAATTTTTACTCCTCACACTTCAGATAGAGCCCTAATATCCAGAGTATACAAAGAACTCAAAAAATTAGACAATAAGATAACAAATAACCCAATCAACAAATGGGCCAAGGACCTGAACAGACACTTCTCAGAGGAGGACATACAATCAATCAACAAGTACATGAAAAAATGCTCACCATCTCTAGCAGTCAGAGAAATGCAAATCAAAACCACCCTAAGATACCATCTCACTCCAGTAAGATTGGCAGCCATTATGAAGTCAAACAACAACAAGTGCTGGCGAGGATGTGGGGAAAAGGGTACTCTTGCACATTGCTGGTGGGACTGCAAACTGGTGCGGCCAATTTGGAAAGCAGTATGGAGATTCCTGGGAAAGCTGGGAATGGAACCACCATTTGACCCAGCTATTGCCCTTCTCGGACTATTCCCTGAAGACCTTAAAAGAGTGTACTACAGGGATACTGCCACATTGATGTTCATAGCAGCACAATTCACAATTGCTAGACTGTGGAACCAACCTAGATACCCTTCAATAGATGAATGGATTAAAAAAATGTGGCATTTATACACCATGGAGTATTAAGCAGCACTAAAAAATGACAAAATCATGGAATTTGCAGGGAAATGGATGGCACTAGAGCAGATTATGCTTAGTGAAGCTAGCCAATCCCTAAAAAACAAATACCAAATGTCTTCTTTGATATAATGAGAGCAACTAAGAACAGAGCAGGGAGGAAGAGCAGGAAGAAAAGATTAACATTAAACAGAGACATGAGGTGGGAGGGAAAGGGAGAGAAAAGGGAAATTGCATGGTAATGGAGGGAGACCCTCATTGTTATACAAAATTACATATAAGAGGTTGTGAGGGGAATGGGAAAATAATTAAGGAGAGAAATGAATTACAGTAGATGGGGTAGAGAGAGAAGATGGGAGGGGAGGGGAGGGGGAATAGTAGAGGATAGGAAAGGTAGTAGAATACAACAGTTACTAATAGGGCATTATGTAAAAATGTGGATGTGTAACCGATGTGATTCTGCAATCTGTATTTGGGGTAAAATTGGGAGTTCATAACCAACTTGAATCTAATGTATGAAATATGATATGTCAAGAGCTTTGTAATGTTTTGAACAACCAATTAAAAAAAAAGATGGTCCATGTGAAAGCAAAAAAAAAAAAAAAAAGAATTTTACCAAAATGATAATTATGTTAATAAGACACATTTTTGTAATTTTCTCAACAGAGATAATCTCAGTCAGTGGGGATCATGATATAGGAAGAGTGATTGTGTCTTATAATTAATGCTCAGAAATTTAGAACAGGCTTCAGGAACTTATCTGGAATATATGGCACCTGAAGACAGATGCAGAATATAAATTGACACCACTGTGTCCTTACTCCCTCTTTAAAACTGCTGGGACCCACACCTGAAGCACAGATGGATCCCTCCCTCCTGCATCGGGAGGCCTGCACCGCTCTCTACCTCAAGTAAGGAAAGACATTTACTCTCACCTCTCCACAGTTCAGAACACACACACACACACACACACACACACACACACACTTGCTCACCTGTAAGGGTTAGAGTTGGGGGTGATTAACTCAATGATGTGCACTTCTTTATCCTGGGGCTGGTTGGACATCACACAACCTTCTGCAGCTTTGGGCTGAAGGTACTCAGCAAGGTAATTGAGTGAAAGAAAATTCTTCCCTATGTTGCATGTGGGAGGGAACACTTGGTCTGAAAGTAAAGAATTACAAGGTGATCTGTCAAACCACTGAGCTACCTGTCACCAGAATGAAAGGAAAAAGGTGATGGTGAGACTGAGCCAGTGCATGACACCAGGAACCACAAGACAAAAAGAAGGATCTTAGCCTGTGACCTTCTCAATCACGGCTCTGAAATGTCTGCCACTATGGTCACCAGTGACCTCCCAATGACCAACACTAGTGGCCTCTTTTTGTCTAAATCCTTTCCTTTCTTTTCCTAGTACCTTTCCTCTGGCCTACGTTTGAGTTCCTTCCAATGGTCTTCAAACTGTGGTGTGTGTCAGAATCCAGCTTTAGCTCCCATCCCTGGGAATCTGTTCAGAGCATCAACGTGGTGCCCTGGCACCTTTCTATTTTGAAAAGCTCTGTAGTCCATCCTGATGTACACAAGGCTGAGACCCTCAGCTCCTTCCTCAATCCCCCTTTTGTCTCCTATTTTCCTAGATGACCTTGGTCACTCCAATGGCTTTCACTTGCACCTGGACTGTCACCCTTTTTTCAAACTGCAGACTTGTACTGCCATTTGTCTACAGAGCATTTCCCACCTAAAAATCTTATCTGTATTTTACAGTCAGCATACTCAATATTGAATCTTTTATCTACCCTATGGCCATATATGCTCCTCCTTGGATATTTGTAATTTCAATTAATAGAAGAACCAGTCATCTCATGAATTCTCTGGTCCACACATGTAGCATTAATCACTTCCTCCTGTTTATTCCCCACAGACCTTTCTACCCTGAAGGCTAAAACTAGGAGTTCTGGGGATACAGGGAGGACAGACTTTCACCTTTCTCATAATCTTGACCCAGACAACTCATGTTTATATGGCACCTTACAGTTTCAAAATGCTTTTCCAAACATCATCATGTTGAGTGCTGCTCACCACCTCCACCCGAGGAGGAGTGTCAAGGGTCTGAAGACACTCCCTCCATGGCACACACCATTTTCACAGCACTGGGCTTGATGGGATTTTCATCTCGTGGTTTAAATGTTTAAACAGAACTTGAAAGAAACTGCTGGCAGTCTGACAGCTGGGACCAGTGTCAAGGAAGTTCTAGGTGTAGCAAGATTTTCAGAAGGGGTAATTAATCAGAGACCTGGCACTTTAATCAAACAGATTTCTGCCTTTTTCATTTTAAGGATGGGGTGCCAGGGTTCATATCCACATGAAAGTCTCACCTGAGAGTAAGGAATCATCCCAGGAAGTTCCGAGTTTGGGTTGACATTACTCCCCTCCCCAACTTGTGCAACCTCCCTTGTGCTGAAGTCTGAAGTGCACACTGTGACATCAGAGCTCCAACCACTATGGCATCCCCAGCACCAGCCCCAGAATAGAGGGGACCGAGCAGTTCACAAGGACTGTTTGTAAGCTCATTGCAAAAGAGCACTGACTCTGCACTCTGCATTGTTTTCTAAAAACACCCGCAGAGAGAAAAGACCAAGGCTTCACAACTTGGGCTGCTAGAGCTACCTTCCTCCACATCTGCTGAGGGTTTTGCCAGATGTGCAGATGAGGTATGCACACACTACAGCTGCAGCCCTGTGATATCTCCCCCAGATCACAGGATGGAAAATGATATTAGCAGCCTGGCTGAAATTTAATCGAGAATCAGAAGGTATGTGTATGGACCAGAGAACTCAAGAGACTAGGACCCTCTTGGGATTGTGGCCTGCATTTCCAGTTCACAGGTGCAACTGGCTTATAGCTGCCATATAATAGGCACATGGCATAGGTTTCCTGAGTTCATAAACAATGATGTGAGATTTGAAACAAAAAACAAAAACTTCACCCATGTTGGGAAGCCACTAGGAAAGGTTTAATTGTTCCAAAGTTGCAGTTAATAAGGGCTCCAATCCAGATGCCATTGTCACTAATTTGAATAAGCTGATCACTTTTGATCACATGTCTGGGTTTTTCCCCCTAAATGACTTTCTGCATACCTGGCATCAAAATTCACACCAAGTGCCAAGTAGAAAGAAAATCACAAAGGGGAATCCCAAGTGGGAACCAAGCAAATTTATGGGGGTCAGGGGGATGAAACATCACATGGTTTATTTGTATTTTAAGAAAAGTTTAACAGATGACTTTGAGACTCAGAAGGGCATATTCTGAGAACAGGAATAAGCCTGGGAGGTAAAGTGAATGCTCTATTTTCCTGCTGTGGAAACTGAGGCTCTGGTGGTAAATTTGTGTTGCTTGAGGCCTAGTTATTAAGACCAGTTGGGATAGAAGTGCTACTCTTCAAGGCTGGGGTTGTGGCTCAGTGGTAGAGTGCTTGCCTGGCATGTGTGAGGCACTGGGTTCAAGTCTCAGCACCACATACAAATAAATAAAATGAAGATCCATTGACAACTAAACAATATTTTTAAAAAATATATTTTAAAAAAAAGTAGTGACACTCTTCAATTCTTTAACTCTGTGTAGACAGGTGAAAACAGTTCTCAGATGTGAGGAGCACCAAAATCACCTAGAGCTCATGAAAACACCAACTGCTAGTTCAACTCTAGTGTTCCTGATTCAGTTGGCCCTGGGAGGCCTAAGAAATTGGATCTCTAACAAGTTTCCAGGCAATGGGATCACACTTTGAGAACTGCCAGGTTTGAGCAAGAGGAAGCTTAAGGCCTGGGGTCCCTGGAAATGAGGAGGGTACAGGCTAGGTAAGGAGGTTGGCTCAGGAGAGTCCAACCCAGGATGATACATTTCCAATGAGCCACCAACTTAATTAAAAAACCTTGCTCTCCTTAGCTGTTCCTCTACATGGTTAGTGACTTAGACTCCAGCTGATGACTGAAGCCAAGTTCCAGAGGCTTCAAACAGTTACTGGGCTGGACACCAGGTCTTCAAGTTAATTTCCCCTATTAAGTTTGTACCTTAATCACTTAAGTGACTTAACCCCTCGCCCACAGTGCAGGTGACTGCCATGCTTAGAAACTCATGTACTGTCAGAGGGATGAGGCCTCACAGCTAAATGTTACAAATTTTCTTAGTCTGACAAATTCCAAGGGGTAATTAACATTCTTTCATGCTACCAGAATTCTGCTTCAGAAATGCAGAGCATTGGCCACGGCTTAGAAATTTTATGAAAAGAGATTTTTCATTTTATCTCAATGGGGTTTGACCTCGATGATTACTTACCTGACTACCATGAGAGCCGAGTGAGAAATTTAAACCTTTTGAACCCAACTCTTCTCTAAAACACTTCCTCTCATCCCAACTATATAAGCCTTCATCCACCAGCTCACTTTGATTTTCAGATTATGCTTGTGTGGCTAAGATTTAAAGCAGGCAACAAGCATTAGACTTAAGTCAGGAAACCTAGGTTGAGATTTGGCTTTGCCACTTGCTAGTGATGTAGATTTTAGAAAGTTCACATAACTTTCCACTAAGGTCTCTGTAAAGTGGTGGGAATAATGTCTCCTCCTGGGATTACTCTGGGGTTAAGCGGGGTATATGGAAAGTCCCTAGTGTGGCCTCTGCATCTAGCACACACTCCAACATCAGTATCTGCCTTTCCTGCACCTGTCTCAAAACACTTTAAACCAGCCCAGATCCAAAAAAAGAGTTGGGAACAAGCATTCAATAACCCTTCTTCTCCTGCCATGCTATTGATGGAGGTATGACAGATGCTGTAGAATCCAACACAAAGCACTGGATGCTAAAGACCTGAAACATAATGTTCACATATCCCCTGATTTTAACAAGGACTCATTCACAAGAGTTATTTCCTAGTAACTTAAGGCATTCCCAATGCAGTCAACTAAAAATAATAATGAAAAGGGTTGTTTTTTTTTCAAAATAATAATAGGCTTTCAAAATTGAGTCATCAGATATTTATATCCCTCTGCAATGTGAGGAAATTTAAATGGGCAATTTCTTATCAAGGCCATATACTTCCTTTCTCCAATGCCTTGTCCTTGCAACAGGCATTAGTGTTAAAAATGTATTTAACACTTTTCCTCTGCTATTGTCCAAAATTTAACTGATATCTCACATAAGCTGATATTGGCTCTAAACAGTTGCAGAATAATAGGGAAGAGGAAGTCCTAGCAACTGACCCATCCTGCCAGCTCCTTCACTGCATCCATTACCACCATCTTCCCCTCCCCCACCCCACCCCTACTTCTCCCCTTCCACTCACTTCTTTTCTGGCTCCTGTGGAGACACATTATCTAAATCCTACACAACAATCTCCCCTTCTCTCAAATGCTACTCTTGGTTTCTCACTTGGTCATTACCAGGCCAGTTTCCACAGAGGAAAGGAAGAAGGGGAGGGGGAGAGAGCAGACCCTGCCAGCTCCAACATTCAGAATCCTATGATTCCTGGCTCGAGCCACCTGGCCTCAGAAAAGAAAACAACAGACTATCATAAATCAGTCATTAACTGAAGCCACTTAAAATTTACCTTCCCCCACTTTAATATAAATATTTCTTGCTATCTTGAGTTCGGTGAATGAAGTCACTGCTCCGTACTCCTTTCGGGCCCAATTTAACAGCTCCTCGTTTCCATGGGGGAAGTTCCTTGCTTCTGTTTCTGCTGTCAAGGAGAAGTTTCCTGGTGAAAACTGGACCACGGAGCCCTCAGACACCTAGAGGAAATAGAATTGCTTGTTTAACATGGCAGGTCACCCAGAGCTGAATGAGTAAAGAAAGCACTTATATGAGACCACCTATGGGTGTTTGTCAATACCAGAGTTTCTCCGCCCCCCCCCTCTTTCTTTATTTCTTTCTTTTCCTGCAGTTGATTCAAGAAATAATCCCATGCCTAGTTCTCCCAGATAATGGCAAAAGTACTCACCCAAGGTATCCCTTTGAACATCGAAAGATCTTTGTGATGAGAGACTACATTGTGCCATGTGAGTAATCATAAGAATTATCCTGGTTATTATCCTTATATCCATATTGAGAATATACTGTCCAAGTACAGTTGGCCCTCCATTTACACGGGATTCATATCGCTGGATTTAACAAACTACATATTTAAAATATTTTGGGAAAAATTGTACATGTACTAAATATGTACAGAATTTTCCTTATCATTTTTCCCTAAACAACCCAGTATAATAACTACTTACATACTATTTATACAGTATTGGATAATATAAATAATCTAGAAATGATTTAAAGTATATAGGAGAATATGCATAGATTATACACAAATACTAATGTCATTTTATATAAGGGACCCAAGCATCTGTGGAACTTGGTCTCCTGGAGACAGAGGTGATCTTGGAGTCAATTCCCCATGGGTACCAAGAGTCAACTGATTGTAATGTGTCTCAAGTCAAGTGGAAAGTGTTGGTGGCCTTATGGGCTTATAATGGGTTTCAGTATCAGGGAAAGTGATCCCAAGGTTTGCTGGCAACTGAACATGACTTTTTGTGGAAACAGTTGTGACATCTGTGGACAGAGTCACCACAACAGGCACACAGTGAGAGCCCTTTTGTTTTATATTCTCCTAAATTCTGAGATTAGAAGAATGGCCAAAGGTGGTCAATCTTCTACTACATTCCTCTATTTCATCACAATGAGATGAATGTGTACAACAGTTTATTTTGTAAGACCCCCAAATTCCAACAGACAATGAAGTCAAGAGGCTGTTAAGCCAATCCTAATAAAACTTGTAGGATGATTTATGCAAGTCCCACATTACTGTTGGATGTATTTAGATCATCACTGATCTAGAACATCATGGTGCATAAATAATTAACACATTCCAAGGAGGAAAATCATCTTGTTGCTGTGCTATAATCAAACATAGTTGCTGATAAAAATATGCATGTCATTTACTAGCATTTAAAAAATAACTTACCTCATCAAGGTTAAAGTGAAAACTCAAAATGCGGACAGAAAGGTTTTCAAGTCATAGAATTATAAATGTCTTACATGAAATTTACCAGGAAACTTCTCCTTAACAAAAACTGGGACTGAGGTTGTGGCTCAGTGATAGAGCGCTTGCCTAGCATATGTGAGGCACTGGGTTCAATCCTCAGCACCACATATAAATAAATAAAACAAAGGTATTTAAAAAAAAAAAAGATGAAGCTTATCTTAAAAAAAAAAAACTAAGCAGTTTCTGAAGGGGTTATAAATAGTCAAACCAAAAAGAAAGTTGAGTGCATGATTGTGCAAATGGCTCTATCACTTACAACAGCATTACAACACTAACATACACACAACAAAATAGTACTGACCCAGCTAGTGTGCTAGACATTAATATTTTCTACTCAATCATATATATATATATATATATATATATATGTATAAAATTAAATAAAAATTTAAAAAATACACACGCACGCACACACACACGTGTGTGCGTGTGTATTTTAATGCTGGCAAACAATTCCATGAGTGAATTGATTCCATGAGTTAGTTACTAATGCTGTGACCTCTATCTTGCCTGCAAACTGGATTCATTTGAAGAACATTTTTTAAATTTATTTTTAATGGGTATATTATAATTATACATAAAAGTGGAATTCATTGTGATACATTCATATGTGCACGTTAACATAGATTGATCGATTTCATTCCACAGTTCTTCCCTTCTCCCATTTCCCCCTTTCCCTTCCTCTATTCCCTCGCTGTCCCTTCACCTGGAAAACTTCTACATATTCTGATGCCCAGGCCATATCCAGGTGGGTAAGAATCTTTGGGTGGGGACCAGGCATCAACATTTTTTTAAAGCATCCTGGGCGATTCCCATGTCACACAGTCACCAGTGGTGTGGAAGGCACCAGGAGAGCACAGGCTCAGTGTGGCTTCTTAGCCAAGAAGTCCTGCTCTACACTTGGGCAACTCATACCAGCTGTTATCACCAAACACCTTCTGGATCCCTATCTTGAATCCCCAAATGACAGCCCCTTCTATGATAGAAATCAGGCTATTTCATACTTATTGAGGGCTTCACAGTTTGTACTGACTTGGAAATAAACTGCTTCACAGTAGTGACCATTAACTGCCTATCAACTATACATTATGCACCCTAAAGTGCTATTAGGTGTGGTAATGACAATTTCTAAGTGTCCTGATGCCAGTTCAAAGCAAAACCAGCAGGGAACATTTAGCTTTGACCTTGGCTTGATGTCATACACACATGAAAAAGCCTGTGAGCCATCTTCCCACCTAACACTAAACCTGCCCACCTATGGGTAACTCCCCTGACACATGTCACATAGCTGCTGATGATGGCCTGAACCTCAGGCCATCTTTATCTTGTTGTCTGACTTTGCCCCACATGTAAAATCTTCTATTCACTAAAAAGCATTTGATAAAACCATTCACAGAATTAAAGCAAACAAACAAACAAAAAAAAAAAACTGTTATCAAGTCTGGGGGGTAGGATGGAAGACAGTTGGGAAACCAAGTACAGAGGCCTTTGTCCCACTGCCAACAGTCTGGCTTTGTAGGCAAGAATCCCTAAATGTTCTGCTGCTTGTGTCCTCATTCACATTACATCCATTAAATATGACCCTATGTTTTAAATATGTTTCACAAAGAATACATTTTTTTCCACAGTGAAAGAAGTGACATATCACACTACTACATGCCAGAAGCCAGAAAGCAACAGTGTAAATAAGAGAAGAAATCGGATGCAACTTCAGAATGGAGGGACAACTGCTGATGCATGGTCAGCCCTGCCTGAGCACTTCTCCTCCCAAACCAGCAGCCATAAGGTTCACAGACTCAGGGCTAAAGAATTTGGAAACAAAATTACCGCCACTCCTCAGGCACATTCCAATAAGAAGAAACCAAAGCTGCCAAGAGCAGTGAGGTGTCCCTGACTATAGGTCAGTGGAAATTTCCTGCTTCTGCAATGGTTTAGTCAGCACTGTCTCCTGACTGCCAGCTCTCCAGGGTCCAGAAAGGCCTCCCCCACGCCCACAGAGTTGCAGAAGGTATTGTTCAGGTGTTTCTCCCCCTTGATCTTCAGGACCTGTGAGGTAGGCTACCAAGACTTTCACAGTACAGAGGAAGGAACCTCCGAGAGGCTAATGGTCTACCTCAGGCCAGAGAGTCAACACCACCAGGAGAGGACCAGAATGTGGGACTTTTGATGCACAGTGAGCTTCTGTTTGAACCCTTTCTGAAAGAACTCACTAGCTTCCAAAGTGGATTTCTGCTCTTTCTTTCTAGTTGTAAGATTCACCTTCTGTCCACTAGTCTGAGCCACACTTATGAAACTAAGGAATTCCTTCCTCTTTCTTCTATGAGATAAGCCTTCCAATATCAGAAGATCTTTATCACATGTTGATTCTTCAGGGCAACATTCCCAGCTTCAACTCCTCCCCAGACACCCTGGTTGTCAGATCTTCACCAGTATAGGCTCCAAAATATGCTGGGACAAGATTAAGGGTCTCCAGGTATGGTTTGACAAATGGTGGTTAATTTTAGGCACCAACTTGACTATACCATGGGGTGCCCAGATATTTGGTATCAAACGTTATTTTTAGTGTTTGAGGGTATTTGGGGATAACATTTAAATTAGTAGACTGGATAAAGCAGATTTCCTTCTGTGATTATCCAATTAGTTAAAAGCCAAAACAGAGAAAAAGGCTGACCATCCCAGAACAAGAGAGAATTCTCCCACCTGACAGCCTTCCTACTGAACCATCATCTCTTTTGGGTTCTAGAGACATCTCCTGGGATCCAGACTGAAACTGGGACAACAGCTCTGCAGATTTAGGGTTTGCCACCTCCATATGAACAAGTGCTAGAGAATAAGAAAAACTGAGAAAGAAGAGAAGGGTTTTATACTTTTAACCATTGTAATGGTTAAAAAAGAGAAAGTCAATGAGAAGTTAAAGACCTTAAGGAAATGAAAGAGCAAGCCACACAAGCACTAGGGGAAGGAGCTTTCCCAGGGGAGATGCAGTGAGTGCAAGGTCTGGCATGGCAAAGGGCCAGCAAAGAGGCCAGCATGGCTGGAGCACAGAAGTGAGGGGGGACTGGAGGGAGAAAAGGTCCCAGAGACCAGAAGGCCCTACAGGACCCTGTAGACCACTGCAAGAACTTCAGTGTTAGTCTGGGCGAGATGGGCCACCACTGAGGGTTTATTAAAACATCTACCAAATGTTTTATCAGCTATGTTGTCTAGACTGAGGGTGAGGAGGAGCAGTAGACCATCCAACTCCTGGAATACTCCAGGTGACTTTGTGCTGCTATAACAAACCTGAGGCTGGAGAATTTATAAACAGCAGACATTTATTTCTCTGAGTTCTGAAGACTGGGAAGTTCAAGATGAAGGTGCTGGCCATTTCAGTATCTAGTGAGAGCTGTGGCTGTCCCCTGCTTCCAAGATGCTGCCTTGTTGCCATGTCCTCACATGGTAGAAGATGGAAGACCAAAAGGACCGAACACTGCTACACAGCCTCTCTCATAAGGACCTTTTCACGGGGGAGGCATCCTCAGGACCTCATCATGTCCTAAAAGTCCTCCTCTTAATGATACTGCATTGGAGAGTAGATTTCACCATGAATTTTTAGGGGACATGTATATTCAAGCCACAGCCCCAGGCAAGAAATGGTGGCAGGTCACACAGGGGAGGTAGTAGTAAAGATAATGATACCTAAACCTATGTGTCTTTGTTTTGTCCTTCTCTAACACCAGTAATTGTTTCAATATAAATGCAAACTCTCCTGATTATCTTTTAGACTTGTATTTCAGGTCTGTAACACCATGTAAAAACTCTTATTCTGTTAGCTGTAAACAATGGGATTTCCTATGCACACATTCTGTGTGTTTTCATTGAAGTCCCTGAGAAGTCCATGCCTCACAGGTACTCTCCACACCCCTGTGAGGTCGCCCAGGTTGTCTGTCCAACTATCAAGTGACCCTACAGAACTGACTTCATTTTTCTAAAGGCATTGTGTGAGAATCTGCCAAGAGCCTTCTGAAAAAGGTACATAGTTCTTCGACTCTCCAGCCTGCTGTGATCTTCATGGCACCCATATTGGTTTAAAGTTTGTGGAACAAAATAGAATGTAAAGAGAATAGCAAAACTCATTAAGAAATAAAGGGAAAATAACTTTCTAATATGAAAAGGGTTTGCAATCATTATAGTAAGGGAAATAACTACATGGGTATATAGGACAAAAATCTGTTGTTCTTTATACTCCTGCCACTCTCAACAGTTCACCTCTGCTTCCAGTTATAGTGGGTAGTCTACCCATATCAACCAGTTCTCCAGCCCACTGAACACCTGCCAGAGTCATGTAATTCAATTTAATTCTGATACTGTCTACCTTGAGAGAGTGTCACATCCCTCAGATCAAGGGCTCAGTCCCACAAGACTGGCCCCACATCAGAATGCCAACTGCAAGTTCAGATGAAGTGTACTTGTGACTGACCAGCATTAATATGAGGTTCCCACAACTGCCTCCTCATGTTCATTTATTTACTAAAAATGGCTCAGAGAATTCAGGAAAACACTTTGTTTACATTCACCTGTTTATTAAAAAGGAACCATCTCTGGACAGTCTGATGGAAGCCATGCATGAGGCAAGGTTTGGAGGAGAGGCTTCCAGGCCCTCATAGGACACCACCCTCCCAGCACCTCCATAGGTTGACTAACCTGGGAATGCTCAAGCCCCACCCTCCAGTTCAGGCATGTTTTTATGGCTTCTTCAAGTGGGCAGGATTGAATTAAATCATTGCTCACTGGTGGCTAAGTCAATCTCCAGCTCCATTTCCTTTTCTAGAGGTGGGTGAGGAGCTGAAAGTTTCAAGCTTTAATTAGTTGGTTGGTTCACCTGGTAACCAGCCCTGTCCAGGCCATCCAAGGGCCCCCCACTGCTCATCTCATGAGCATAGAAAAAGTCGTTTATCACGTGGGAGATGCCAAGGGTCTTAGGAGCTATGTGCCAGGAAATGGGAGCAGAACTAAATATATATCTTATTGTGTCACAATGAGTGAGTGTGGAATTGCTTGAAAAAAAAATAAAAGGTTAAGAACAAGGATTTTATATTTGGATAAATGGCAGAAACTTCCCAAGGCTATTTATTCCATTTCCCATCCTCCACCTTAGTCCTGGGTCCTTGCCATGCTACTAACCCATTTCTGGCCCTTCTGTGTCAACCAAACTGTTACAGTAACCAATACAGTTCTCTCTTTCCCTCCTCCACACTGTCAGCTGAGGGATCTTTCTAAAAAGAAAACACTCAATGATGCAGAAAAGCTGATAAGCATCTTAATGTGGCCCATGGCCAGAGGGGGTCTTGCCCATCCCCCATTTCAAGCCACTTTCCTGTGTACCCAAGACTCACCATGTGGAACCAATCATACTTGCAGAACACATCATGTGACCACATGCTGTTGGGTCTCTTAACATCCTGCTCCCCGGCCTGGGCCAAACACCATCCTGCCTTGCTCACCTGCTGAGCTGCTCCTTCTCCCCACCACAGGCACCCCACCCCTTTCTGTGAAGCCTCCCAGGATTCTTGGGCTCTTCAGATGCAGCTGTCCATATGCTTTGTACAAGCCTCCAGCCTATCCCCTCTCTCATGTGAATGGCTTCAGTTTATCAGCAAACCTGCTGCCTTCACCTGACAAAGAACACCACCCTGAGGGCCAAGGAAACACCTTGTCATTCTGAATCTCTTGTGGTAGTGCAGGACATGGCACAGAGCAGAGACCCAATAATTGCTTGTCAAATGAAAGTTCAATGTTGTTACTTACAGGAAAGGATATGCCATAATTTCTTCACTCCTGTTACCCAAACTCCTTGTTTTCTTCATTGCCCAGGACCTGAGTTTTGGGTCAGGCTTTAAAGCTAATGATTTGATTTTTCACCTCATAACTCTAGCTAAAAACCAATTATTAAAGCATATTTAGGAGTTCCATGTCTCCCCCCACAGTACACTGAACTTTCCTCCTGCTTGCTAATTAAAACTCAATCCTCTGACATTCCCTGACATGACAAATGTCTTCCTGTGGGAATGAACAGCACAGAGCTCCAAGGATCCTGGTTCTTAGCAAGGGTCTGTGGAAGGGGCGACCATGAACCACCTTACCATGTAACAAATCCTGAGTTGCAGAGACACACCTGAGCTCCCTCCTCGCTTGAATATTCTTCCCTACTTGAACCACACATGACATTTGTATTTTAAATTCTGGTTATGCTACCAGACTTTTTTAAAGAGCAGAACATTATTCTATCTGCCAGTGCTGGGAGTTTTATTAGAAGAACTTACGGCTAGGCAATGAGAGCCAAGTTTATTATTTTTTCTGGATCAGATTCAATAACCTCATCCAAAAGTTTGTGAAAAAAGCAAAAGAGGCAACCAGCCCTTTTGTTTCCACACCTGTGTTTTAGCTTTAACTCTTAAAGTCCTAAGCAGATTCGTAGAAGCCTCAGGGTTGATCTTGCAAGTAAAGTGCACAAATTCTCGCTCATGGGCGCTGCCTTTTCCTGGAACTAAGCTGCTGCTTCTTCTTAGCACTTATCTCAGCACATCAACTGACTCAGGCCTGGTGGTTGCATGACGGTCTCTCCTGGTCCTCTCCCAAGTTGGTTTGTTCTTCATTAGGGAGGACAAGAGGAACTTAGCTGTGGAAAGTGCCACACCACAAAGCCTCATCTAATTTAAGCCCACCCTCCTGCCTCCTTGATCCCACCCCCAAAACGAATGCTCCCTGATGAACAGTTCTGATGAAAATTCAGGCCACACGAGATCACAGGTGGCAATTCTCATCTCCGTTTTAACCTTACCTCCTTCAAGTCTATTCAAACGTTACCTTCTTGACAGGGACTATCTAAAGTTAGAATGAAGGCTGGGGATGTGGCTCAGTGGTAGCATTTGGAATAGTGATGAGCAGAAAAAAGACACTCGATAAGCACTTGTTTAAAGAATGAATCTTGAAGACTGATTAATTGGCAGGGCCTGCCTAAAGTTCTATGCTGAGAAAGATTCAGGACTAGTGACTAGTGCAGAAATGAGAACAGATGTCATGAGTAGCCATCTGTCTGCCAAGGGCTTCAGCAAGACCACCTCTGCCCACAGCTCTGCTGTCCAATACAGTAGCCACTGGCCACATGTCACCAATAAGCACCTGAACATTGCTAGTTAAATTAACCTGTGTTGCAAATGTTAAAATACATACCAGAATCTGAAGATTTAATTACAAGAAAAAGTCAAATACCTTGTTAATTTTCATTAACTGATTTCATGTTTAAATGATATTATTTTGGATGTATTAATTAAAATTTTCATTTTTTTCCTCCTTCTCTCAGATGGGGGTTCTCACTTTGTCCCCTAGGCTGGTCTTGAACACCTGGGCCTCAGCCTCCTGAGTTAGCTGGGACCATAGACAGGTGCCACTCTTCTGAATTATTTTGCTTTTTTAAATGCACTAGTAGGAGGCTTGCATTACATGTGTGGTCACATTATATCGCTATTGGACAGCATTGCTCTAGGTCCTCCTCTGCCTACTGCTCTAGGTCCTCCTCTGCTACGCCCTTAAGGAAGATCGTGTTTATGAACTGAGGATGTCCACCAGCCCATCTGCTTCTTGGTTTGGTCTCAGAAATAAACCAGTGTCAAGAAGACATCTCAAGCCCGGTGCTTCCCAAAGCATGACTTTCAGACTAGTTTATCACAGGCAGAAATAAGTTAAAATGCAGCCTCCAAAGTGGTGAGGATGTACAATCCAGGAAACCACATCATAATCCTCTTCCCACCAGTGTGATTCCAACCTTACTCAAGGAACAATGCTCTAGGTCATACACACAAATATTATTTAAACTCCAAAAAATCTCTATAAAGCTTGAATGAGATTGCTTGAAGAACAAGCAAAAACCTCCTCCCCTACCCTGATGAAAAAAAAAAGCCAAGAGAGAGGGAAAAGCCAAGTTATGGATGGAGTCATCTTCTTACACATTAAAAAAGAAGTGGGTCTTGTGAAATAAGAGAAGCCACAGCTCCCCGTGTTAAAGACAAGCCTGTCGGGATCTCAGAGGAAAAGCCATTCCAGGAATCAATCAATCCCTCTCCCTCTCTCCCTCTTGCCCTCTCCCTCCCACCCCCACCCCCTCCCCGACCCCAGTCGCACACGCACACTAACTATACGCTAACTATAGCTCAGCTGTGGTCCACTTGGAGCTTGAGTTATCGGTTGGGTGAGTGCCTGCTATTCATGTTACAGGCCCTTGGGGCAGCTCTGCCTCACACACCCAACTTCACACATTTCCATGAGTTTGGTAATGGTGGAAGTACAACACTTGCACAATGAAGGATTGGCTATTGTCCCTCTTCTGTCCTGCCCCACACCCAACTTTTACTATTCCTCTTCAGTTTTCCTGACTCCTGCATACACAAATCTCTTTTTAGAATTGCCTGCTTAGGAAAATAGAGCAAAACAACGAAAACAGATAAAGCAAAGAAAAACATTGATATTTCAGAAATACCTGCCATGCCAAGAATTTGCTAGCTCAATTCCAGGGGAGGAAAGACATACGGTTAAGGAGAATAGGCACTTCTCAAGAATCCAGGTTTATATTTAAGTAGGATCAACAGATTGGCCCTAGAACTTGTAATGGCCCCCACACAGAAAGGCATTAAGGAGATTATCCTTTGATGTATTTTGTGCACATAAAGTCCAGCAAAGATAAACTTACTGCAACAATATTGAAATATTTACCTCCCTAATGAGGATTGACCCCTACATTCTGAAAGAAGAAAAGCTCACATTCTCCCTTCCCAACTCCTGGGAGGACTGTATTTGCCTATTTCCTCCCAATCCCTGAGATGTGAAATGTGATCTTAAACATGTTTTCTATTAACATATATCATGACTCAATGTTTTTTTAAAAAAAGGTTTGTTTGAAAGAAATAATAACTTCCATGCCCCTGAACATACATTTATAATTTGCAAAGCTACATATTCATGAACCATAAGATTATAATATATGCCAATCATGCATTCAAGAAACACAAACCCATGCAACCATTTTTAAATTCTTGGTGTTTTTATTTTGTATCTCAAGCCAGATTACTTTCTTCCAACAAAATGACTTAAAACATACTATTAATTTTTCTTGAAACATTTATGATGATTATTCTGTTTTTAATTTTTCTTTTGCTAAAATGTAAAAAGCTAAGGGTTGAAACTACTCCATGTTCTTAACACTCTACATGTTGACACATGTCCCTGAGGAAAGCTCTGAGATGCTGCCCTCTGAATATGAGCTTGCACAAACCTGAACGTGAGCCAAAGCAAAAGCAATACTCTAATCTCCCATGGAAACATTACAAGAATGACAATGTATGTAAGTTACACACACAAAGAAAAGAAAAAGATCTCACTCCCATCTGACAAATGAACTCAGTCCCCCATAGATTACCAAATTTAATGAAGCTTGAGCTGCATTATAATAGCTTTCCAAAGTAGAGTCCCAGTCTACAGAGGATCCTCCTCAGCCTTACAGTATAACCTCCCCAGACTCCTACATCTACCCTTTCATCTAAGAGGAGTTTGACCCAAATTTCATAGTGCATTTGCCATCGAAAGCATATTTTTTAATATTTATTTTTTTAATTGTAGTTGGACACAATACCTTTATTTAATTAATTAATTTATTTATTTATTTATATGTGGTGCTAAGGATGGAACCCAGGGCCTCGCACGTGCTAGGCAAGTGCTCTACCGCTGAGCCACAATCCCAGCCCCTAAAGCATATTTTTGAAGGAAAATGTTAGAAAGTTACTGCTACTTGCCGTGTTCCTCAATTAATCTTTTTCCCTTCCAAGTGTGCTTCTGGGGAACACAGGGGAGTGTCTTTTTTTTTTTTTTTAGATTACATCCAATCTGAAAAGCCAGGTTCAAGTGCACAAACTAAATTTTACAAATCTCAAATAGGTTCTTAGAATGTTCTTTATGGAGCTTTTCTTCATTGATGCTGATAATCTAAGTTCCATTTTATAATGAAATCGAGGCTCAAAAACACTAAAGGATCTACCCAAGGCACAGAGGTAATAGGCAGCAGGGTTGACAACAGAACCAAAGACCTTGTTTCTCACTAGCGCTCTCTCTAATTCACCACCATGGAGCAGTCACTACCAAATGCAGTAATCAGTGTAGGGTGGATGGGAGTCTCCCTCAGTCCTATACTAATAGAATGCAAGGAGGTTACAATCCTAAAGCCTCAGCCTCAGTCTGAACACTTACTTAGTACACATCACAGAGATTCCAAATCCTTTCATTTGACACTTGAAGAAACTAGGGTTCTGAGCAATTAGGTAAAGTGCAAGCATTACTCAGTTTTAGCAAGCAGTGACAATGCTCTTTCCACCTGGGAAGTGGAATGTGTCTGGATAGGTCATCTCTGGTGAGGGAACCAGCTCATAGGTCAGCAAAGAGCTGCACAGTAAGCCTAGCTTTCTACCAGGACAGAGTAGGCAAATACAAATGGATTTAAATGAAAGCAAAAAGGAAAGGCAGGAAGGTAAACTAGAGGGTCACCACCTTCTCTGCCTTTTGCAAGCTGTTAGGTTGCTTCCTTCTCTGAGCTGGTTTCCCCAGCAGCCTTAGGAGCTGTGTTGGATGATAAAGTGGGAGAAAGGGGATGGAAGGAACAGACAGAAATAGGACTGCCTGTTACAGAAATAAATTATTTTGCTGGAAAGCAAGTTATGGTAAATAACAACAACAGATTGTCCAAGAATCTGTTAATTTAACAATGGTTAAATTAAGATGATAATGGATACAGCACAACAAAAATATCCAGCTGTATAAACATAAGATATAAATATGTCTGTGATGGTCAGTTTATTTGTCAACTTCACGAGGCTACAGATCTGTTATACAGTCAAACCTCATCTACATGTTGCTATGAAGGCATTTTGTAGATGTGACTAAAGTTCATAATTAGATGACTCAGGAAGGGAGACTGTCCTGGATTATCCAATGGGCCTGATTCTATCAGTGGAAAGCCCTTAGGAATACAGTAAAGGCTTCCCAGAGGAAGAGGAAATTCCAGCTGTGGACAGCAGCTTCAGCTCATGAGTATCAGTTGCTCTTTCTGCAGGGCTCTCTGACTTGCCTTGCTTGTCCCCACAATGGTATAAGCCAAATCCTTGCAATACATCTCTTCATATGCATCCTCTACTGTTTTTTTTTTCTCTAGATAAACACTGTGTGATAACAGTGTGTGTGAATGGCTGATAAAAGCCCCAGGAAAAATGGGGCTGCATATTCTAGCCACTGATCAACCATAGACCCAAGAACAGTTTGAGAAAAAAAAAGCATCTAAAGGACATTTCCTTAGGGGGAAGGAACAGGGATGAGGCCTCCAGCCTAAAACAACTGCTTGGAATCCTCTTAGCTCTCCCTAAAATTAGCTCTTAAGCAAAGAAAGGCAGGGAGGGTCCCCTTGGCAGTTTATGCCCACCTTTCAGATTCTATTTAAAAGTCTCTGAAGAAGAAGACTACAGTGGTCTCCCATGCCAAAGCCAAGAAGTTTGAACTGAACATATGGTGAAATAATGTCCAAAGGACTAAGGACAGATGCAATACTAAGCAAGGCAACCTGGTGGAGCTGACACACAGTCCAACAAGAGCCCAGAGAGAGAATGTTACTGGGAAAGGGGTCAAAGAAACAGTTCCAAAACCCTCATCCCAATGGAACACTGGTATGACCTAGATCCCAATACTGAAGCAAGTCATTCACAACATACTTTACTGAAATAGCACCTTTGTGCAACTAACCTCATGCCTCAATATGTCTCTAAGGGTTCAATTCTGAAGCCCTCTTCTTGGGATAGTTATCAGTGGCTCCATGCCGGAGAGATACAGATAACATCATAGTTATGCCCTCAAGTCAAGCAATGTGACTATCTCCAGGGAGGTCACCATTTACCATTCTGAAAAATAGCATTATAATTGTTAATATTTATTGAACATTTACTATGTGCCAGACACTATTCTAAGCACTTTACATGAGTTATAACCACAACTTTCTAGCTGTATGACCATGCACAGGCTGATTTTTTTTTTGTCTCAGTTTCCCTATCTTAAGAAGATAATAGGGGGCTGGGGATGTGGCTCAAGCAGTAACACGCTCGCCTGGCATGCACGGGGCACTGGGTTCGATCCTCAGCACCACATTAAAAAAAAAATAGGTTGAAGATGTCGTGTCCACCGAAAACTGAAAAATAAATACTAAAAAATTCTCTCTCTTCTCTCTCTCTCTTAAAAAAAAAAGAAGATAATAGTACCTACTTCACAGACTTGTTATGAAGATTAAATAACGTATGTATTTATATGTGTGCCTAGCATATTGCACTATGAAGTTTGTTAAATTTACACATACATGCATGTGTGTCCTCACAATAGGCCATGAGGGTTGTCTGACAGATCTTGAGGTTGATAGGCCATGCTTTCCTGCCCAAATTTCTAGAAAAGGATATAAGAACCCTGTTTTCAAGGGTTAGGTCAGCATTAGCTTCAAGCAGTAACTCTAAACATTGCCCTGAAGACTGTATCACCCAGAAGCTAGAATCTTAAGAATAGGTTCTCCATGACAAAGGAAAGGATTGGAGACCCATGGGCCATGACCATTATATGGTGTTGCCAGAGAAGGCACATGGATAAGCCTCTGGCTTCCAGGTATACCCTGGGTCCTAGCATCATCCTGTCACTCATCACCCAAATGGGATAAGCCAGAGGCAGAACCAATGGTGACTCCTTGGAATAGTGGCATTAAGAACCCACTTTTGCAACAAAGACCCCAGAGCATCTAGGATAGGGTGTTAGGAATCAAGGGCAAAAGCGTATCTTGGAATATACATTCTACCCCACAGACAGAAATAATAAAGGATTCTGGGGCTCCTTCTTCCCTGCAGAAATCAAAGTAGCTTCCAAACCAGAGAGTTAGAAGACAAGGATGTGAAGTGCAAAACTTAGATTGCCTCAAATAAACCCAATAACCTGGGCTCAGGAAAGGGCTGGGCCATCATGCAGTCACTTTCTGAAATGGGAAGTGTGAGCCACCTGGGTGAACACTTACCAAAGGCTTCGATGTCTGCAATTTACAAGAAGACCTAGGCATGGTCAAAAGCTTTCACATCATCCTCCCAGAAACTTCTGGAAGACAGACTTCCCCCACCCCTCTCATTACACAAAAATAAAACATTCTACAACCTCTCTTAACAAAATACTCACTTGTTGTACCAAATGGCTCTCTGAGGTTGTCCACCATGGTATCCCATGGCACCAGAGATTAACATTTGATACAATTTCCCAATGCTTGGAAGGACAGAGGCATCAGATTACCAGATTCGTTTTAGACAATGAAGCCTTAAAGAACACCATGGGAGTCTGCACAAAGAAACACCAACCTTCCCTCCTGAGTGAAAGCAAGTTTATTTAACCTCAATTTGTTGAATAAGAGCAAAGCCTTCACAAGGCTGGGGCCGTGCCCGCACAGACATGACACAACATGTCAAGTCAGAGCCAGGAAAAGTCTACGCTTGCAGGAGCCCTCCTGGACAGATGTCTTGCTCAGGAAAAAGACAAGACACTGGGCAAACCTCACAAGAGCCCCAGGCCACTCACTCCCTGGCAACATTCACCAACCTGAACCCAGGGAGTTAGGATAATTCATAGGGAGTCTTTAGAAAATGCTTCTGAATCAGGTTTACCAGATGGAATTGGACTCTCTCCAGGGTTCTTATTGCCACAGTGACATTTAGGAAGAGCTTTCTCGCCACAAAGGGGCCAGAAGCTCATTCCTAGTAAATATGGTAGTTGACTGACCCTAGTTCATGAGAGGATCAAGCCCCCATATAATTAAGGCTCTTAAGGACAAGCCACAAAACCAACAGATAAGCAGGCTCTGGAAGAGAATGCATGGTCCACAACCACTTGGAATATCCCACAGGACATAATGAGTCATTCCACTAGAGACATTTCAAAGAAGAACCACCACTCTTGAAACGTTTAGTTATTTTATCTGCCTTCGAGAGAGAATTTATTTGGAGAAAGACCTCACTGGAAAACCCAACATGGTATATTCTGACCCCAATGTACAGGGGTGACACTTCTGACTGAGCAGGAAGCTGGGTTTGTGTGCAGTGCACTGACCCATCTGCCACATACTGCCCCAGAGTCAACCCAGCAGAGGAAGCTGCCTCAAGCTGCATTTACAAGAAGGTTCTGGTTTTACCCAATTTTCAGGATCCAACCATGGTACGTATTATACTAAACTGGCAACTCCCAATTTCCTAACCAACTCTCCCATATAACGGGAACCTCCCTGAGGGCAGGCAACTCGCCCCACTTCTCCCTGGACTCTCCATGGTTGGCTCAGTTTCCAGAATTGCGCAATTATCAAAAACCGGGTGTTGGATGAATGGACAAGTACATACATAAACCATTATGCGAGGTATGCTAATTTTGTGGGTTTTTTCTAAACATGAGGGAGAGGGGCTGCCAAAAAAGGAAAGGAGGAAATTAGAAAAGAAAAAAAAATTATTTCCAGATTTTTAAAGGTAATGCAATAGAATACAGAATATATATTTATTTCTAAGTTTCCTCCTCCACAAGCAAACTTGACTATTGGAGTTATTCTTAGGGCATTTTTGGACATTGAAACCCTCAGTTACACATTTCTTGGCCTCATGAAAAGGTAATGGCTGGACATGCGCTGTGGTACAGGCTGTACAAGTCCCTTCCTAGCACAGCACTGAGCTCACATCTGGGGCTGTTTAACAACTGATTGGAAATTTAGCCTTCTGATTTCCAGTTAAATACTAGGCACAGGAAAACAAATAGCACTTGTTTTTCACTGAGCCTTGTCAGTCATCCAAACTGCTGTACAGACCAGAGAGCTGCCTGTGGTTTGGTGGCAGAGACCCAAAATATTTGTACTTTTTTTTTTTTTCACTCCAGTTTAAGTAAAAGGAATAAACCAGATTTGGGCAAGCACAGCTTCTTAACCCACCTCTCCCCCATTCTTGGAAATGCAAAACTGGTTTTCAAATATTAAGCATGTTCCTGGTATTAATTTACATTTTTCATTAGGATTAAGTTTTGATTTGTTTTTAATCTGAAGCCAATAGCATAAAGTTTGGTTTCTCTCATTTATTTCAACTGCTCCACCTTGATATTTACTTGGATTTGCTGAAGAGGCAATGTTCATATTGCTGTTTTCTGTTTCCAATTAAATTGGGCTATAATATCTAGCATTTGTATGATCAAAGAATCAGAGTTTAAAAGCTGCAAAGAACTTTAGAAATCAGATAATGTAACACCCTTCTCTTAGAGATACGGGAACTGTAGTTTCTTAGGCCCACTTATGTATAACTAGTCAGTGGTGGAGCCACCACCAGTACTCAGGCCTCCTGACACCCAGGAGGGTTTTATACAGAATATATTTAGAAAAACTTGAGTTACCTCTGAGTTGCCAGACAAAATATAGGACATCCAGTTAAATTTGAATTTCAGATAAACAATGAATTTTTTTTTTAGTATAAGTGTGCCACAAATATTACATGGGTATACTAAGAAAATTATCTGGTGTTTATCTGAAATTCCACTTATACTGATATCCTGTATTTTTATTTGCCAACTCTGGTAACCTCACCATGGAGACCAACGTCCATCCTCTCCCACCCTCCATCCCCCACTCAAACTTACACACAGTCACATACATATCTTCTCTGGTTTTAATGATAAATGGTTGGGAAAAAGAGATCACAGCACAGTAATCCCAAGAGAGAATGAGGTTGGGAGAAGCTGCTTATTTCCCGAGACTATCCTAATCTTAGATATCTATTTTTTCCTTATGAGCATTCAAAGCAGCTAACTCTGACATAAATAGGTTGGACATGGCCTTTGGACCATTTCGTTATTAGAAGCCAAGGGTCTCATCTTAAAATTTCTGTTTATCCGAAGTTTCAAGTCTGTAGACCTTGTGGGAGATAGCACTTGGGTTTGGAATGCAAATAAAGATTAAAAAAAAAGTATATGGAATAAAGTAAAAAGATACATTTTAGAATCTAGTTCAGGGCTAGGAGTGTAGCTCAGCAATAAAGTGCATGCATAGTATGCATGAGGCCCTGGGTTCAATCCTCAGTACCAAATCATATCATCATCATCATCATCATTATCTAGCTCATTGATTTTGTACCATCAGGATTTTTGTTTGTTTGTTTCTATTTTTGTTTGCAGTGATGAGGATCAAACCCAGGGTTTTGCACATGTTGGGCAATTGTTCTACTACCAAGCTAAATCCCAGCCCTTGCACCATCATTTTTTAAAGAGTGCCATAGGAGGGTTTTTCCCTAACAGCACTGTTAGCTTCCCTAACAGTGATACTATGGTATGTGAATTAGGATATAATTCACATACCATAGTATCACTCTTTTCAACTGTATAAGCCAGTGTTTTTAGTGTATTCTTAAAGAGTGGTATACCTGCCACTATGCAATTCCTGAACATTTTTATGACTCTCAAATAGAAACTTCATACCATTATCAGTGGTCATTTTCTATTCTTCCCTCCCACATGCCTCTGACAATGATTCATTTTCTTTCTATCTCTATGGATTTACCTGTCCTGGTTATTTCACATAAAAAAAAAATCACACAACATGGAGTCTTTTGTGTCTGGCTTCTTTCACTTCTTAGCATGTTTTCAAGATCCATCCATGTTGTGTTATTTATTGGAACTTTATTCTTTTTTTATATTTTAAGATGGGGGTGTCATTGTGTTGCCTAGGTTGGCCTTGAACTTGCCATCATCCTGCCTCCTTGGCCTCCTGAATAACTGAGATTACAGGTGTGTGCCACCATCCCTGATGATTCGTTCCTTTCTATGGCCAAATAATATTCCATTATGTGAATAAAGTATCATTTTTTTTTTGAGAGAGAGAGAGAGAGAGAAAGAGATTTTTAATATTTATTTTTTAGTTTTCGGTAGACACATCTTTATTTTATTTTTATGTGGTACTGAGGATCGAACCCAGCGCCCCGTGCATGCCAGGCAAGCACGCTACCGCTTGAGCCACGTCCCCAGCCCTAAAATATCATTTTTAACATGTGATGGACATTTGGGTTGTTTCCATTTTTTGGCTACCATGAATAATCTTGCCTTGGACATTTATGGACAAGATTTTATGAACATGTGTTTTACATTAATTGTTTTCCAAAGAACTGTTTTGTATTCCTATCAGTGATATATGAGCCTTCCAATTTCTCTACAGCCTTGACAACACTTGTTATTATCTGCCTTTTTTGTCATAGCTATCCTGATTAACATGAAGCTATCCTGGTAAGGCATCTCATTGTGGTTTTGATCAGCATATCCCTAATGACTAATGACACTGAGCAGATTTTTCACGTGCTTTTGGTCACTTGCATCCTTTCATTGGAGAAATGTCCATTTAAGCTGGAGCATGTTTTTAAAGACAACATTGTGGCTTTTCCCAATACTTTTTGGCAAAACAAGAACAACAAAAAATGCTTTCAGGTTAAAAATTCAGACATCAATCACCCAGTTGAGTTACTGTACTTTTTCTTCAATTGTGGAAATATGTTCACAAATAAAAGTAAGCTTCTATGACCTTTTTAAGAGTATTTTAATTGATTTTTTTCAATATGATAGATGGAGAGGGAAGGATTCCCTTAATTTCTGATTGCACTGAGGAACAGTTCTAACCTACTCAATATTCTTTGGACCATCCATACACCCTAAAAAAGGAAAACTAAGACTGTGACAACTCTATCATGTGTGTGCACGTATATGACTCACGAAGATATACTACTCGAAACTCAGTATGAAACACTCTCCATCCCACTCCCACTTTCTAGGTAACCAGAACAAATGGATAAAGCCACTACACTTGCAGAAAAATCTAAATCCCAACTTCCCCCTGCCTGACACACTCCTTCCTCTTGCCTGTGCTGTGGGGTCATGAGGAGGACTGGAATGAGCTGACAGAAAAAAAAGACAGATGCCTTTATTAGACAATATTAAAGCATAATATTTTATATTTTAAAGTGAGTGGTTGAGAGCTTCTGAGAAACACAAGCCCTCCTAACCAGTTATGAATATTTTCCCTTTTTTAATTTGGCATTTAACAGTGCAAATATGTCAATTTAAATAAAAAGTCATTCTGATAATGGACTAGGTGCTGTTCCTTGAACCCTACTTTAAAAAAAAGAAAAAATTGTTGAAGTATTGTAACTGAAAAGTAAACAGTTGTGAGCCAGTAATGCAAGTTCTTCAGCAACACACACGGGAGGAGACAGGGATGCGCACATCTGGAAATGGGGGGCGAAGTCTCGAGCTCTCTCTTCAGCAACTCTAAGCAGTTTGAGTAATCTTGGGAGGAGAGTGATGGGAATCACTAAGTCTCAACTTCCAAAGATTCCATGGGCTATCTAAAGTGTTCAAGAAACACTTAATGTAAGATAATTGATTATCTTATCTTGTAGTTTTAATTCTTAACTACGATAAGTGGACAAATGGACACTCTACTTGTCTTCTACCCAGCAAGAGAAATGCACAAGGAACTTCCTCTCCATCACTGTGGCTCTGTGGCAAAGGCTGTCAAGACGATGAAGAAACCTTGAAATTCACTTCAGCCCACAGGGAAGAAGGGAAGAGACTGCCTAGGGAAAGCTGCCCAGCTTGTGAGAGAAACTTGCATCACTCATCTCTTGATCTGAGAATTGGAATGAACAACAGATGTTCCACCATCTCTTTCAGGTCATGAAGAAATGTGTGATGGGAGAAAAGCATTTTCCCTAGAGGAAGCCTGCTGGACAACAGAGCAGAGTTAAGGTGCCCTGGAATTTAAATCCTTGACTTCTCCGGCAGCTGCCTCCCCTGCCTGGGTAATTTTAGGTTCATCATTTGAAACTAAAATGTTAGATTCCCCATTTAGGTTCATCCTTAAATGAGATTAATTCCAAGAACATTGATGTTACATTGCTTACTAGATTGTCCCCATTTGTAAATCGTAAACTAATGGCCAAGCAGTTCTTCCAGAAAGTAAACAAAATTAAAGCAAATAAATAACTTGAAGTAAGATACTTTCCCTTAAAACCCATGCAGTGGCAGACTGAAAAAGGAATCCAGAAAGTGATAAATACAACGAGGATATATGTGTCTCATATTGTTCATCTGGACCTATAGCCCAGAGCAAAAGGAACTTCTTTTACTCTGGGGCCAGCCAGCCAGCCAAACTAGATATTTTATAATTACAAATGTAGATTCAACATGCTTCCTAAATGCTCTCTAATATAACACCAGCAATGGCACCTAATGTCTATGAACTCATCAGTGGCAGGCACTTTGCTAGACATTTTATATGTAATCTCATTTAACCAAGATAATACCTCTATGATGTAGGGACTATTATTATTACCAAATTATTTTTCCTGAGAAAAATCAGACTAACAGAAATTATTTTGTCCAAATTATTTGCTCAGGGTAAGCAAAGCCTCTGCTTAGAATCTCTCCATAACCAGCCATGTGATAAGCACTAGCCTTACATAAAGCTGCTGAGCACCTGAAACATGGCTAAGCAACAGGAACTATATTTTTAAATTTTTTAAAATTAATTTAATAGCCATGAATAGCTAGTTCCTACAGTATTGGATAGTACAACTCTACAGCATGAAGATTAAATGTGCATATGAGTTTATCATCAGACGACTAAGTCTTATCACAAATAATCTTATTAAAGGAGATTGACAATGACTAAGTATGAAGATAACCAGTTTAGCATTAAGAGCTTGTAGAATAGGTACTATCTGGGTTTGAGAGACAGCTCTGTAAGAAATGAGCCCTGTAATTTGAGCCACTATTTAGCCTCTAAGTCTTAGCTCCCCACTTATAAAAAGGGGTAAATACACTAGGATCCTTGGGGTATTGTGAGAATTAAATGAGATAAACTATTGGAACTCTTAGTAAAATTCCTAAAAGGTACTAAGGACTAAATAAATGTATTCTCCCTACCCCTGGTACTGGGGACTGAACGCAGGGGTACTCCATCACTGAGCTACGTCCTCAGTCCTTTTTATTTTTTATTTTGAGACAGAGTCATGTTCAATTCCTCAGGCTGGCCTCAAACTTGATATCCTCCTATCTTAGCCTCCTGAGTCCCAAGGATTACAGGTATGTGCTATCATGCCTGGCTATAAATTTATTAATAATAATAACTAAATTATTACTGTTTTGACCTTTTTAAAAGAAGTATTAAGAGTTTCAATTCTCAGAAAAAGTTATAATTTAAGTTCTTAGTAACTCCCACCTTGTAAATGTATCTTTTGAATTTTTCAATGTTTCATTTTGAAATTAATTCAAATTAATAGCCAGGTTTCAAGTATAGAAAAAAGGAATCTAGCATACTCTTTGACTAGATTCACCAGTTTTTAACACCTTGCCATGTTCTCTCTCTATGTTTTTGTTTTTGTTTTTCCCTGAACTATTTGAGCCTTCACTCCTTAGCACTTAAAATGTATCAGGTATATTTCTTAAGGACATTCTCTTATGTAACAATAGTATCTTATTAAATGCAAGAAATATAACATTAAAATAATACTTAATCTATAGGTCCAATCCTAATTTCATCTACTGTCCTTAGAATATCCTTCAGGATCATATTGTCTCTTTAGTCTTACTTAACCTGAAATGGCTCCTCAGCCTTTCTTTCAATTTCATGATAAACATAAAGAGGACAAGCCTGTTATTGTATAGGAAGCCACTCAGTTTGGTTTTGTCCAGTGTCACCTCATGATTAGATTCAGCTTCTACACACTTTTGGCCAGAATCCTACCTAAGTGATACTGGGTTCTTGCTCATTTTCAGGCACACAATGTTCACCTGCCCCATGTTGGTGACATTAATTCTGATCACTTTATTGAAATATTTCTGGGTATCTCTACTGTTGTTCTTTTCTTCCATTTTTAATAAGTAATTTGTTTAAAAGATATTTGGAGAATATACAAACATACTGTTCCTCAGACTCCCTCCACCTCCACTGGATTTGACATCTGTTGATGATTTGTGCCTGATGATTTCCTAACTTCATCATTTCTTCCATATTTCTTAATTGGCAGTCTACTATAAAGAGGAATTTCCTCTTCTCTCCTTTTTTTCCTAATTTATTTACCTACTTAATAACTACATTGACTATGGATTCTTAGTTTATTCTGTGGGAGTCTCTGAGTTTTTAAAAATATTCTTCAAATGCAGGTGACAAGAAATTACAGATTTGAATTAAGGTCATTAATTGGGCAAAGGAAAGGTCATTAATTAGGTCAGAGGAAAACTCTTAAATGAGGACTCCACTCACCTTAGATGGCTACAATCAGGAGAGGTGTAAATGCTTAAGGCCATACATTAGGACTACAGCAAGGAGCTCTCACAGTGGACAGCGTGAGTTATCACTCACACTGCAGTGTCGCTCATCATCAGACATGATATCATACCCCAAAAATTCCATCCAAACAACCCATCTATTTCTCCACAACTAGCAAACTTGAATGTTCTGGCAAACTCCAAAGGACATGATTTACAAATAGTAGGTAATATTTGGATCTTTCCACAGAACTAGGTTCCAGCTTTTTCTTTTTTTTTTTAACCAAATACAAATGATTTCATTTTGGAGCTCACTGTGTCATTTCTCAACAAACAGTTTTTCATATCAGAAATTAGGCCTCTGTTATATACAAATAGAATGGGTTTGTGCATATTTATTTTGGTCAGAGACCACACACCCGGTGGCAGTTTGCAGTATTTACAGTACTCCCGATGCCACAAGGGGATCTCTGAGATGAGACCAAAGCTCAGGCCGCACAGCCTATGATTCCAGGTCCTCCTCTGCCATGGAAACAGGACCACAGAGGACATGTAGGTGGTGCTTGCTTCTTGCAAATGCTTATCTATGCGATTCAACTACCTCCAAGTGTACAATTCCACTTTCAACACTCTCAGAACAACGGTATTATTTCGATGAAAAGAAGCCCTTTTTAAAAGATTTGCAAAGTTTGGGGTCATTATAACCTCATAATACGGACTACTTTGGGAGGGTTTGAAACACTTACCAAGAAAAGTCTGGAAATCCCAGTGGCAAGTCTCTCTGTCTTCAAATGCCACACCAGGGGTTGTGGGGAGTTGAGCAGAAACACAATAGGCTTGTGGTGAATGTGCACTGAGGAGATAGGATTCAGGTGCAGAGTGACCTAGGCAGCAAGAGGGGAGAGATGTTAGCACCAGCTTTCCAGGCAGATCACTCAGAGCAGCATCTGGATATCTTTCCACTACTCACCATTAAGAGAAGAAGCTATAAGCTAGTTCTGAATCTGTGAATAAGATGTTTCATGTTGAGCTAGATGATACTGCCAATATTGGGCCTTTTTGCTTCTCTACCCCCCCCCAATTTTTTTAACCACAAAGTGGCTATTTCATATGCCTAATCTCAGCCAAACATGACTCAGTTCCCAAGAATAAAACACAAATAAACAAAACACTTTTTGTTTTATTTTCAAAATTGACAATGGCAGAATAAAAGGTACCTTCCTTCAGGACTGGCTTATCCTTCAGGTCAAGTGGCTGAGAATTAAAGAACAGGATCCCCCTCAGGATGGGTTATCCCTCTGGACCTTCAGAGAAAGGACTTTCTCCTGTCTCAGGTAAGCTCCAAGCTCTATAAAGTTAAGTGAGTTCTGACAGAGAAAGTGCCAAGAGAGAAAGAAAGGGGCTGCCAAGGGAGCTGCCAGGGTTCTCACTCTCTCAGCTACTAGTGGGAAGGGGTTTTCCAAAGAAATGAGGCAGAAAACACACCAAATAAACACTGATTGTACAGAGTTCCCTGGGGGGCTGGGGGTGGGGAGGAGAAAACTATGAGCCTGGACAGGAAAACAACTGTGGTCAGTTTTGAGGAAGGATCAAGTACTATTGTAAGTTACCATTATCATCATTAGCATCATCAAAAGGCACCTGTAAGCAAAGCCAGAAAAAGTGGACTCAGTGTCTTCTGAGAGCACTTGAGCCAAGGGCAGTCAACATGAACTCAGAAAAGCAAAATCATGCTTTTAATAACCTGTCCACAGGGGCTTTCTGTTCAGAGGGGTGAGGTGAAACAAAGAATCACATACTTAAACTGATGGAGAACTCACCAGAGAGTAACAAGGGAGAGAAAGGACAAAAAGGGCTTAGGCTGGGAAGGTACAGAACATCTGCAGAGGGCACATCAACCCTTTTTCTGATGATTTTCTTTGTCGTTTTCAGCATACAATCCTTAAAGTTCACAGATATGCATAAGTTTGGGGCAAAATGCACACTACAAAATAAATAAGTATATATCTCAAATGAACAAGAATTTTTTTTTTAGAAAAGCTTATGAAATGAGATGTATGAAACAGATATTCATACTCAGGTCCAAAATTTTCCAGATGGTCCAAAGTGTCAAGGCCTGGCTCAGACAATCGGGGAAAGATTTCTAGGAGTCCCAGCTCTATGAGCTTTCCTGGAAATGGCTCCTTCTTCAATATGTGGCAGTGTCTGGCCAAGATGAATCTCTGATTCTGGAACACAGATCCCAGGCAAAGCCCCAAAAGCCATTTGGCAAAGAAGAATTCACACTACAATTGGGAAATTAAAAGAAAAATACCCAATACTTTTTGTAAAAGATCATTTGGCAAGAACAAAGAGACCTGAAAGCGTCCGCTCACCTAATGCCTCCACACCCTTGCTTTTCTATACTTCCTTCCATTTGGGCAAATGTGCTGCAGGGAAGACAGGGCACAACTAAAACAACCAGCAAAGATTGAGAGGATAACAGCTCCTGGGAATGTGGGGAGAACAGATCTGGAATATCTCAAAGAATCCCTGCCCAAGTTGCCTAATTTCTCCTAGGCTGTAAAAAGGAAGGAAGGGTCCTCAGTATGGATCAATTATAGCTCAGGATAGATAATAGTTAAAGTCATAAGAACATCCTTCTGCAGTTCTTTACCATCAGATTGTCCAGTGATGGTGGTCTAAGGACCAGAGCTAAGGCAGATTGCAGCAAAGAACGGAGAAATGATACAAAAAAATGGTATCCAACAATTTCTAGCTTAGAAATTCAAACTCCTTAGTTTAAGGAGTTGACCCTCAAGCCTTTATCAAATTTACACATAAAAAGCCATATATTAAGGGCTGGGGTTGTGGCTCAGTGGTAGAGCGCTCACCTAGCACATGTGAGGCACTAGGTTCAATCCCCAGCACCACATAAAAATAAATAAATAAATAAAATAAAGGTATGGTGTCCATCTACAACTAAATTAATAAATAAGCTGAGGCAGGAGGATCATGAATTCAAAGCCAGCCTCAGCAAAAGCGAGGTGCTAAGCAACTCAGTGAGACCCTATCTCTAAATAGAATACAGAAAAAATAGGGCTGGGGATGTGGCTAGGTGGTTGAGTGACCTGAGTTCAACTCCTGGTATCAAAAAAAAAAAAAAAAAATCCACATATCAGCTGAATCTACAAGCTTCAAAAGCAATAAGGAACTGAACGTAGGGGTGATGTGAGCGATAAAGGCTAATAGGGCCAAAAGGGATACATCCCAAATGAAGGAGCAAGGGCTAGTCTCTAGATCAGTGGCTTCTTTGTTAATCTTTGGTAGTCACAAAGCATTTGAGAACTCAATGTGAGTATGAACCTTCTTTTCTCCCCCTATCCCTCCCACACACACATCACACATCACACATCGCATGACATTTTGCAGACAATGGTAAGGAAACACATCCATTGCAGGTGCCATGAACCCCAGGTTAATTGCCCATTAACTCTGGGTAAGGAACCCATTGTAGAATAGCAGGAAAATTCTAATGGCAGAAACAGAAACAAAATGGCTCCATCTAATTAAACTAGAAAGCACACTTCTGGTCTAAAGATGTCATCATTTCTGGGAAAGAAATCCATAGATGACGACTCAGAACTAAAAATCTATCAGTGTAGTTCCTGGGGCTTCAGTGGCCTCTTCAGACCCATGCTTGACCACATACCGGTCCATGCAGCCCTGTCCTTTTCTGCTTTCATTGTGTTTCTTTCAAACTGTGCTGAATAGTCAGTCTTCCTGGAGGGGTGAGGAAGTGCAAGTAAATCTCGTCTGTCACATCCCATATGTAGACACTGTGCCTCACACCTCACTGATCCCTCTCCTAAAAACAGGAAAGTCAATTGGTCTCATCAGTTCTGCCACATCTTCTCATTAGAGATATTCTGAGGTTATCCGTACACCTCAGTAAACATGCTAGGTGTAATTTTATAAGAAAATTCAAAACAAATCATTTTTTTTTCTTGGAAATGTGAATACAACTTAGTCCAAAGTCAAGGCCAACTCTAAGGAGCATAAATCCTCCAAGTGGAAAGACAACCTTCCTATCTTCCAATTAGGATGCATGTCCTTGCCCACATTATCACCAGGAAAAAAACAAAAAAACAAAACACAAGAACAACATTCTCTAGACTTTGGGTGGCGAAGACATCTCAGTTTTCCAAAGATTATCTTTGATAAGCAAAAACTAAATATATTGCCTTGGACTCTGTAAGCCACTTTATGAAAATGAATTATGTACTTACAGGCAAGAGAAAATGCTTAACTGCTTTTATGAAAAGATGCCATATGAAAATTGTTTTGTGTTTCCCAGAATTCATAGCATAGATGCAAGATATCCCTATCATAGAGATTTCAAAAGATTTCTTATTAGTAAGACCCCACCACCACCACTCCTGGGGTTTGTTAAAACAAACAAAACCAAAGTGAGAAAAACAACCGATATGAGAGCCTAACAGTTGCCCAATTTTGCTAACGTGTCAGTGAGGTTTTATTTCAACTTTTTTGATTCTTAGAACAGCCCCTGTGGACCCACGAGGCAATGAAGTCATCCAAAACACTACCACAGAGACTCCTAGTATCTAAAACCAGACCAAATAATGCTCTGAAATGGATGATTCAATGATCAGTTTACACTAAGATAGATAAGAAAAGAACTCCAACAGCGTGTCTATAACCAAGACCCATAAAATCACAGGCTGGTCTGTATATAGCCATCATCTGTCCCCTGCTCAGAGGTAAGGAGACATCCCTTGGCAACAGTGCTGGCAGTAACTGAAAACCTCCTGAATCCTGGCCTCCCAGCACCCATATATTACACAGACAGACAGTGAGGCGTGCATCTATTTCAAGAAACTAGGGTCCCAGAGTTAAACTCAAACTTCACCTATATTTGGACAATGTGACTTTTAGGAACTTAATGGTGACTCCAGATGGATCTGAAATGTTGCAACTGATTGCTGGGGGAGGGGAGGAACAGTATTTAGCTCATTCTTGCTACCGTGTTTTAAAGGATATCCATTCTGAGGAACCATACCACTGACATTTCATTTGCTTGCCTTTCACCATTTGGGAATTGGTATAAAAAGATTCCTTTAAAATATTCTTGGAAGGATGGATTTGGAACATTTTAAAGTTTCCTTTTTTTTTTTAGTTTTGTATTTCCCTGAATTTCTAAAGGAACATTAATTAGTTGGTGCTGAATTCAAGGAATTGGGACCTCCTAATGTCTCTACCCCCACCACGGGGAGTCACCTGATTATCCTCCCTGGTCTCCAGAAGCTCTGGGGTCAAAGATGTCACACAGTTACAGCAAAAAAGGCACCAAGCTGTTTCCTAGTGGTTTTGAATTGAAAGAGGAAAAGAGTCAATCAATTCCCACTAATCCCCCTCCCCCAAGGAGGACATGATTTTGGACTCCCTGGAAACCTCTGAAAATAATCTAATAAAACCACAAAGTTCAGGGGGATTCTAAAAGTCTGAAATTTGATGCAGAAATAAGTGTGCCTTCTTTCTTCCATATTTTGAATGCCCCAGAAAAATTCTGGGAACTAAATTTGGGTTGGGGATTGAGGGGCAAGAACTCATATAAACAGAAGAATATTTATAAAACTTACAGGTCATGACCCTCTAATGGGGTCCTGAGAGTATTGCAAGGGGATTCCAGGGACCCTGGACCTCCCTTCTCAGAGGAGCCATTGGCTTGGCCACTGCAGGAAGAGAGGCAGGGAAGTGGAGACCCTGGGTATAGGTATGTTTGGGTGTGGGAACACAGCTGGGGCCCTCGGCAGGCCTCAGCTGATAACGAAATCTGAGGACACTGACAGTATTTATTCTTCAGTATTAAACACAAGCTGTGTGAGCATCATTCTATATGTGCCACTAACACACTGTAGTCTTTCAGGCTTCGGGCCTGAAGTGCAGTAAAATCATGTTCCCAGATGGACACCTGTGGTGGGCTCAAAAGGCATCTCCAGTGAAATCCTTCCTTGTCCCTCAGCTCCATGTGCCACTATAACAATCTGTTTAGATGTTTGTCTCCCCTGTCACATTGTAATGTCCTCAGAACATAATTCAAGGGCAGGAAGAGAGTCACATTTATTTCTGCAACCTTGGGACTAGCATAAGGCCAGACGTCTAATAAGTAATTAATAAGTTTTCTGGAAAAATGAATAAAAGAATGAGCAAAAGTTATTAATGAAATATGACTCAAATAATGGCTACAAAGTCATAATGCCCTGTTTTTCTGACCAAAAAAGGGGGTCATCTAATAAAGAAGACATTAACTTCACTATCAAGTACAACTTGAACTTTAAAACAGAGTCAAGAAAAGCAAACAGATTCCAACTACCAAAATGAATCCTAGGGGCTGCCCGGACAGTATGTTGGAGAGGATTCCGCAGCCACATCCAAGCCTTGTGGGAATAAACACAACAAACAACTATGGTCCTCTGCTATGCGTACAGGACAGAGCAGAGCAGCTCTTACAATGTTTATGTATGAAGACCTATGAGGCCAAAAAGGAAAGTAGAAATTTGACCTTAATAGTTATGCAAATTAAAATATATAAAATGTGAAAAATAATCTTTGAAACATATTCTCCTTCTCAAGGTATAATAAGGAAAATGTGTGAGTCAGAAGCAAGAACTACTTTACTGCTGGGAGAGAAGGAAGGAAAAAAGGAAAGGTAGGAGATAGGGTTATAAGCAAGTTGAGGGGAAGTAGCAAAAACTGAGAGGTCAGTGAACAGAGTTAGCAAGAAGGAGTCAACAAGTAAGAACAGCCATGGGTGTCTCCAGTGCCGGCTAATAATGTGGCTAAAGTGCTCTGAGGTAAACCTTCCTCCAACTTCACTGCAAAAGCTTCCATGATGCCCATTCCTGTCATGAATGTGTGCCGCAGAACTCAGAAAGACACTGGTGGTATCTCAAATGCACGTGAATCAAGTGAGTCTGAGACATGCGGAATACAGAATCATAAACCCAAGGAGGGTGAAGATTCCAAGAACATAAGGCTCTGGCAGTCTCCAGAAATAGCCTATTTGGATTTCTACAAACCACAGGATGATCAGAGATGCAAACCAATCACTCACTCCTGAGTTGCAGGGGGTCCCAGCTGATGTGTCGATTAGACTAAATTATTCTCTAAGGAAACAATTCTGATCAGGGGAGGAAAACCTTGGGAATTCTGTGAAATCTGGTTTTCCTTTGAAAGCTAAAGCAAAAACAACTCCTGAAGTTCACAGTCCCAGCCCCCTGAGGGTATTCTGGTGGAGTCAGGTTATGCTTTTAAGGAAATGTTTTTGGAGAAATTTCAGTTTCAATTACATGGCCTACCTTGGGAGAGAGAAAAAGTAACATGGAGTCAAAGGTGGGGGAACGTGTTATCAGTCCATGTTTGGGGAGCATTTTTTCTGAAACCGTATTATCTTCTTTGACCAAATGTTCCACACTCTTTTAGAGGCATGGAATCGTAAGTGTTTTTAATTCAGGAAATAAACAATGTCAGAACAGCATAAAGTACAAGGGAGCAAATACAGTGTGCAATGTTCATGTCAGTTTGGTACTTTGACCTGTTTTCCTCCACACAATCAGTTTTTGTTGAGCCCTGGGATGCCTTTTCAGGGTGAAGAACCTATCATCATGAAAAGCAGAGGGAAGGTTGCCAAAATTGCATTTGGAATTTGGCATGTTGTAGCTGATAAGCGTCTAAAGTGGGATAATTTCTTCTTAAAGTAGCATTCAAGTGTTTAAGTTTCAGACTTTCTTGAGGCAGCATTAAAAGCAGTTCAACACATTTGTTCTAACTGGAAAGGAGTGAGGCTGCAATACAGAATAGGACACCTGGCAGTGAAGTTGTTAAGGTAACTCTGTAACCTTAAGATCCTTTAAGTACTTTTTAATATCCTAAAAGAAAAGGGGAGAAAAAAGAAAAGAGAAAAGAAAAGGCAAAAGACCCAAATGGTGAGAAGTCTGAACAATGATCCTGTGGACATTTATTCACAGGTAAATCAGAATTGAGGGTTATGGCAAGGACTAAGAATGGGTTTTACCTCAGAATGAAACAAGTGTAAATTCTAACACAGACCATTTGTAAATTCTAGGTAGAACGCTTGCCTAGTATGTGTGAGGCACTGGGTTCAATTCTAAGCACCACATATAAATAAATAAATAAATATCCATCCATCAACAACTTAAAAAAAATTAAAAAAAAATTTTGTTGTTGCCCATATTTGACTTTGGGAAATATTAGGTTCTGCTTTACCATGTGGAAAAACTGTATGCTAACTTTTATTTTTACACTTCAAATGAGCTTCTAATATCTGAGTTCTACTCAGTGTGATGGATAGGAAAGTCATTCAAATACTTGACTAAGCAGCTAAACACAAGGTGGAGCATCTGTATTTAAAGGGTTTGAAAGTACTGTGAAGATTTGGGTTTCCCATGCAAATGGAAAAGGTTCAAGCTACTTTTTCATAATAGATCTCCAAAGAATTTTCTAATTCTGTCTATAATATAGAAGGTCCTAAAAGATATCAAGGTCATACTGCTTAAGCTCCACTTTGTAAATCAGTTAAATCTCAAATGCTTATTAAGTCAGTATCTTCTAGTCTTCTACTGCTCATTTTCTGCAAAACTAACATAGTTTGCAATTCTGCCTCCAGATCATACTTTGAAAATACCACTAATAAACAGCAATTAGAGACAAAATGAGAAAAGTAGAACTAGGGCTCAGGGGGTTGTGATGTAAAATATTTAGGCCTTGATTATAAAGTTCAACATGACAAAATTACCAGCATCTTGCAGAAGTATCTTAAATTCTCTATGTGTGATGTTTGGGAAGAGAAAAAAAAATTTTGACTAATAGTATGAAAAATCTCTCCATAAAAAATGTGATATAAATAAGTAAAATATGGCACTACCCATACAATAAATAATTATTTGGCCATAAAAAAGGGAAAAAAAGTCCTAATAGATGATACAACATGAATGGATCTTGATAAAAGGTCATGTGAAGTAGTAAAAAAAAAAAAAAAAAAAGCCAGACCCAGGTCACATGTTGTATGATTACATTTTTATTAAATGTCCAGAACCAGAAAATCCATGGAGACAGAAAGCAAATTGGAAGCTGCTGGGCTGGGGATGGGGGATGGGAGAAAATAATGTCTTGTTACTCTTAATTGATATGGAGTGTTTTTTGTTTGTTTGTTTTTGAGGTGATGAAAATGTTCTAGAAATAGATAATGGTGATGGTTACACAACACTGTGAATATACAAATGTGACAGAACAGCACAATTTAAAATGGCTGAAATGGTTTTATTAGTCTGGGTTCTCCAGATCTTAATTATTAAGATCCCCAAGTCAACGATGGTGCAAAAATGAAACACATTCAGAAGAAACCATACATCAGTTTTTTATTTTTTTGAGGTGGGGATTCTCTATGTTGCCCAGGCTGGTTTCAAAGTGAACTCCAGTGATCCTCCTGCTTCAGCTTCCCAAATAGCTGGGACTATAGCCGTGTACCACCACAACAGACTCATGTTTGGAATTTTGCATGTTGATATTTTCCCAGGCTAGAAATATGTAGTACAATACTCTTTGCTGACACTGGGCAAGGGCAGGAGGTCACAGCTCCCAGTCAGGCATGAGATCATGGGGGAAAACAACCAGTACTCTGTGATGTGCTGTGTTGCTATGCTGCAATGTCCAGTTGGTTAGAGGGATTAAATGCACTTTCAACTTAAGAGTAATTTCAAATTGTGATGGGTTTATCAGGATAACACTTCATCATTTTACACAGAGGACCATCTGTATAAGAGGAAATTTATCATAGGAATTAGATCACAAAATATGGAAGCTGGGATGTCCCATGATATGCTGTCCACAAGTTGGAGAACCCAAGAGAGTCATTGGTGTAACTCTCAGTCCAGGACCCAAAGCCTGAAAACCTAGGGAGCTGCTAGTACAAGACCCAGGGTATGAAGGTCTGAGAACCTGTAGTTCTAATGTCCAAGGGCAGAAGACAAAAAAAGCTCTCCAAAAGACCATGAATTCCTTTCCCCTGCTTTTTCTTATCTCTGGGCATTCAATGGATTGGATGATGTCTGCCAACCATAAAAGAAGATTTTCCTTATTAATTCACCAATTCAAATGCTAATCTCTACTGGAAACCCTCACAGACACACCCAGAAATGATGTGTTCCAGCTATCTGGGTATCCCTCAATCCAGTCAAGTTGACACTTAAAATTAACTATCACAGTGGTAAATTTTCATGCTATGTATATTTTACCACAATAAAATGTGGTTTTAACTTTCACACAGGATAGACCAGATCAACTCTAGAGTTTAAGATCTCATTTGGAAAAGACTATAACTATAAGAAATTCATTTTACCTTAAGGCTAAAAATTCCTATCAATCCTCAGGACTCCAAATTCTCCAGAACTATGCCATACCCTAAGCTAACTTCAGTCAATAACTTGTGTTTCCTGCACATTTTTTTTGCATTTATTCAAACATCATTAGTTAAGTGCCTCTTATATGCCACGAACCACATCAATTACCAGCAATGGAAAGGTAAGAGAAAAACAGCCTATCTCCCCCAATTTGTTCACAGTTCAGTAGGAAGAGAGATGCCTGAAGGGATGGATATAGTACAACACCATGACTAAACTGTGTGGGTTATGTGGAGAGAGAAGAGGATGTCAGGAGCAAAAGAGAAAATAAGCAGCTTAGGCTGGGACAGGTCTCCCAGACAGGACAAACTGGACCCAAACTTGTTAGGAAACAGGCAAAAATCTGTCACCGTGATAAATTTTCTTGTTTCTCACAACTTCTGAACTACTTGGATTGGTTGGATAGCTGATTATCAGAAATATTTTAGGAAAAATAAGATGTATTAGATAAGCACTCAGACTCCTTCTGACCCTAGAATCTAATGATTCCATGGCTTCATTATTGAAGAGTTTTCCTAAGATTTTCAGATTTGTTTTACCTACTAATCATATAATTTCTTCTCTAAAGATGTTTCCTAAATTCATTTTTGAAATTGCATAATACTTGGGCTGGGCACAGTAGTACACCTATAATCCCTGCAACTTGAGAGGCTAAGGCAAGAAGATCACAATTTTGAGACCAGCTTGGGCAATTTAGTGAGATCCTGTCTCAAAAATAAGAAATGAAAGGGCTGGGAATGTAGCTTGTGGTAGAACCTTGCATGCCCAAGGCCCCCCGTACTAGGGGAGGGGAAAAGCCCATATATTTCAACATTTCACAAAAATCTGGAAAACTGTCCTGGTAGGTTCAGGTCACATCTGTCCATGTTTGGGAATATGTGAGCTGGCTAGCTTGTTGTCTTTTGCTTATAATTAGAAGTAGCTTTGAACAAGCTACTGTGCTTCATAAAATGTTAAATGAAATCTCTCCAAACCTTAAAAGAAACCACTCATGTAAGATTGCTGAAGTTAAATAATTTATATTTGTTATAAATATAATTCTTTGTAAACTTCAAGTTATAAGGAAAATTTTACTATTATCTCAAAGAAAGATAAGGAGTTTCATTTTCCAGACCACGGCAGATGAGCAATATTCTAAAATGCCCTTGTTTAGAACCGAGACAGAAATCTGATATAGTCAGTTACCTACACGATCTAGTCATCAGTTTCCACATCCTTAAGCAAACAAAGCTTCTAACCAGAGTTAACAAGTAGCAAAATTGTGTGATTTTTGTTTCCTCTTCTATTAATTTTCCACACACCATGGACAGTTTCCAGTTGGCACCAAGAAATAAAGTATGGATAACAGGAAAAATGAACATGTTAAGGCAGTGAACACCTAAATGTCAACTGAGGGAAGGACTCTTTAACACTGGCCTCACGCTTCTTGAAGAATGTCTTACCATCTGTCTTTTGATTAACATTTTTTCCCTCAGAATGGGATTCATGAAGTAAAACATGGCCATCAACGTAGCAGAAGAATGACAGTGTGGACACTGTTCAACTCTAACTCCATTAGTTCCCTCAGTCATCTGACCTTGAGAAAAGTTGCTTGACTCCTTTGTGCTACAGTTTCTTCATCTAAAATACAGGATAGTAGTACCTACCTTTTTGAGCTATTATGTGCAACAAGAAAATTAATACAGTCCCATATTTTAAAATGATGTGTTAGCTGTAGACAGGTTCTCAATTTTCTCCTACAAAGATCCTTCTCAGACCCCTTTCCTTTTGGTGAAGTGTTCTGCATTCACTACCCTAAAACACACTCATATCCGAGTTGTGTATAAAGTGAACATAATGTTCTACTGTACTTTGGAAATTTTCAAAGTCAAACTGTGTGCAAACTCAGGAAATGAGGTTTCTCAACTCTTTTTAGAAAGAGGTGAGTTTATGTATTAACAAACTTAATTACAGCTTCATATTTTCACATACAATCAATTTTGTTCCTTTTACAGAAAAAAATATCAGGCTCTCTAAGAAGGTTTCAAGGTATCAGTGCTCTTAGAAGGAAGCTCTTACCAGCAAATACCCTTGACCTGTGTCCTGTTGACCTTTCCCTTACAGTACCTATTATCTGCTTATATTAAGTTAAGTTTGTACAAATGGACTCTCTTAGAGGAAGTGCTAGAGTGTGGATGCTGAGTGTCCCCCTCAAAGGTCCATGTGTTAAAGGCTTGGTTCCCAGGGTGGCACTATTAGATGATAATAATACTACTAATAATAATGACATATTTAATCCTTTGACATCTGATGGGATAGGTACAATTATTATCCCCATGTTAAAACCAATGAAACCAATGCTCATAGAGTCTTAGCCTAATCAAGGTCCTAAGGCTGGTAAGAGGAGAGCTGATATTCCAGCCCAGAGTCTGGCTCTGAGTCACTGTTGAGGTACTGTGCACCCTTAGATGATGAGGCCCAGTAGAGAGTCCTTAGGTTATTGGGGTGTGACCTCAAGGTGGACTGTAGGGATCCTGGTCTCTCCCTGTTTGCTTCCTACCCAATGAGGTGAGTGGCTTTGCTCTGTCAGGTGCTCTTGCCATGATAAGCAAGAGGCAATTGATCAAGGACTAGAACCTCCAAAACTGTGGGCCAAAATAAATCTTTTCTCTTTATCAGTTGATTATTTCAAGTATTTCATTCTAGTGACAGAAAGCTAACACTGGAGGGATTGGGACTTGTGTTTTTATCACCTTAGAGCCTGGTCCAATACTTGGAAACTCTATAGAAGTATATAAAAATATGGAATCAATCAATAAATAAACCAACAAACGCATTCTAAAGTAAAATTTATTCTCTCCCAAGTTCTACATTTTCTTCCAACTTGGCCATCAAGTCCTGTAATCCAATCCTTTGGGTCACTCTGTCTTCCTTTCTAAATTACAGGCACTTTGACCGGGTGGGTAAGAACAGTGACTCAGAGCCAGACTCTGGGCTGGAATGTCAGCTCTCCTCTTACCAGCCTTAGGACCTTGATTAGGCTAAGACTCTATGAGCATCGGTTTCATTGGTTTTAACATGGGGATAATAATTGTACCTGTCCCATCAGATGTCAAAGGATTAAATATGTCATTTGTGTAAAGCACTTAAAACAGTGAGTGGCACAGAGTAAATGCTCTTTAAGTGTTAGCTATTATTACCTCTGCCCTTTAAAACCACAGTTATTTCCTCTATTCCCTTGGTTCCTATAGAAAGAAGCTCTTGTCTATATTGTTCTTCAAGCGGAAGATAGTTTTCCTTGTAGATCTCCAAACACCAGACTGCTGGGCTTGGCCCACAGTCTCTTCCTGAACCATCTTCTCTCTGGGCATACACAAGCCCTGTTAAGCTCTCCCTTCACTACCACTCTCTTTCTTCCCCACCTTACGACCCCATAAACTTCCTCCTTCATTCTCACAGCTCTTTCTTAGATCATTGTCATGACCAACACTCCATGGCTTCCTTAACTCTGGCTTCAGCCAGACTTGGAGATGCTTTGAAGGCCCATACAATTTGGGAGGTTAGGGAGCTGTTTGTTTTTAAAGGCAACATATCCTGAATGAGATGCCCTGTTTCCACGTATTTGTTGACACAAACCTATGACTGTTGGGCTTGCTATGAGCTCAATGAAGACCTCCAGCAGATACAATATCAAAAAGGTCGAGACAGCTGCAAAGGTTTCTGTTTCCCTGGAGATGGGAGAGTCATGGAAGGCTAAGAATCACCACAGCAACCAGACTACAAAAACAGTCCGTGGGCTTCAGCCCCATAACTCTGGTAAAGCAATTTGTACTCCGTGAAAAGGCTGGGGCACAGAAGTTGAAAGATGATCAAAGTAAACACTGCTCCTCAAGCACCATTTTGTTGTGCTGATTTCAAGGCATCAAGTCACAGCATCAAAGTTCTGTTACGAAAGATGCACATCGAGTGCCAGGGATTTGCTAGGCTGCTCGGATGAGAAGGTCTAGAGAGAAATTCATAGCACATTTTCCAAAACACCCATTTCAAATTTGCACTAAGAACAGACCAGGGTAAAAATGTATGCCATTATATCAAGTTACCCTGCCCATGTAGGAACAGCTGTTGATCCCAATCCTGGATTTTAAAAAAGGAAGAAAAAAAAAAAAACCTGGTGATTTTTCTGATAAAATATTAAAAAGACTTCATTTAATGCTGTACTTACATGGACTGATTCCTATAGTTTTGAGAAAAACTTCTAGAACCCTTATTAAATAGTAAATGAGAAAATAACATATTCTAAGATCTTTGATTGGCTACCCCAAATCTATAATAGTTTAAAAAGCAAACAAGAAACTACACTATATTATTTCTGTATTACACTCCAGTTATTCCAGCTACTTCTTACTGGGACAGGAAGATTTCAAGTTCAAGGCCAGCCTCAGCAACTTAATGAGATCTTCTCTCAAAACAAAACATATTTTTAAAAATGGCTGGGGATGTAGCTAAGTGGTAAAGTGCCCCTGAATTTAATCACCAGTACCAAAAAGAAAAAAAGAAAAGACAAGTAACCCATTGCTATGGCACATGTCTACTGGGGAAGCTGAGGCAGAAGGATTCTAAGTTCAAGGCCAGCCTGGGCAACTTAGCAAGAATCTGTCTCAAAATAAAAAATAATCCAGGTGAAGTCGTGCACACCTGTAATCCCAGTAGCTCAGGAGGCTGAGGCAGGAGGATCTCGAGTTCAAAGCCAGACTTAGCAAAAGTGAGGCACTAAGCAACTCGGTGAAACCCTGAATCTAAATAAAATACAAAATATAGCTGGAGAAGTGGGTCAGTAGTTGATTGTTCCTCAGTTCAATCTCTAAATACCCCCAAAAATAAAAAATAAAAAGGGCTGGGGACATAGCTCAGTGGTATAGCACCCCTGGGTTCAATCCTCAAGTCTGGGGGAAATTTTTTAAAAATAAAGAAGTTCACAGTTACCTGGAAGCAAAAAGACAGATATAAACACATCTGTGGGGAACATACAAGGAGAAAGGGGGACACATCAGCTGGGCCCTGAGAGCAAGAAGGGCTGATACAGGCAAAACTAAAGTTGGGTCAAGGAGGAGGGCAGGGAGAATTTTGAAAGAAATGTCAGAGCAGTGGAGGTAGCATACGGAGATCTGAGGAACATTTAACTCAGATGGATCTGAGAAAATACAAAAAAGAATAAAGAGAAATAAAGCTGAAAAGGTAAACTGGGGCTACATCACAATGGGCCTTAAAGGGAGGCTTTATTATTTTGCCATGGGTGAAGGCAAAATAATACAGATACAATTCACTTTTCAAAGATGTGGACTATCATTTGCTTCCTGATAAATGATTGGCACATTAACTTCTGGAAAATTGTCAATCACACTAATGTATTAATTCATTAAATGCACTTCAAACACCTGACTTACTTGCCCAAAAGAATATACATCATTAACAGATCTAAAAAAAAAAAAATTAAAACCCATTTTATTTACCATCCCATTCCAAGTCTTCTATAGTTTCCCTTTAGATTGTTGTTATTGGATTAACAAGGAATATCTCACAAGGTGAGAAAAATTAAACATTAGTCTTCCACCCCAAGTCTAGACTTGAGGATTTTACTCCTGGCTTTGCCTCTAGGTCACAGGCCTTCAATAAATACTTGTTGAGTTATAGGTATAATCAAAAATAATCAATGAATCAAGCATATAAACTGTGGAGCTTTACACATTTTTATAAGGAAGAATTCATGGGGCCTGGCGATTCTTGTCCTGGTTATAATATTCTATGCAAAAATCCATTAAGTCCTACACATGGTTCTCTAGTGTGCAAGAAATGAATTGGATTAGACCTCTTACCTAACCCTCTAGTTTTCCCCTCAGAAGCACAAACAGCTCACCTGTCTTCGCTGTTATGGTTTGAATGTGAAGTGTCCCCCAAAAGTTCATGTGTGAGACAATGAAAGAAGGTTTAGAGGCCCAATTATTGAAAACCTTAACCTAACCAGTGCATTAACCCCCTGATGGGATTAACTTTAGTGTGAGCTGGAAGCATGTAGGGTGTGGCTGGAGGAGGTAGGTCATCTAGGGCATGCCTTTGGAGTATGTATTTTGTGAATTGAGCTTGGTATGTCTGTCTGTGTGTCTGTCTGTTTGTGTGTCTGTCTATCTATCTCTGTTTTGTGGGGGCCATGTCTGAAGCTGTTTTCCTCAGACACACTCTTCCACCATGGTGTGTTACATTACCTTGAGCACCGAAGAATGGAGCCTGCTGTTCTATGGACTGAAACCTCTAAAACTATAAGCCCCCAAGTAAACTTTTCCTCCTTTAAAACTGTTCTTGTCAGGTTTTTTGGTCACAGCAGCGAAAAAAGCTGACTTAAGACATTCACCCTACAATGTCTTCCTAAGATGTTCTCCTAAATCTTGGCAAGATAATCATCAGTATTTCTAATATATGACTAAAACAATTTAAGATCATCATCTCTCTTATATCTCACATTTTAAAAAAGAAAGAAAGTTGTTGGTAAGGAATTTTAGAATAAAAATAAGATTGTCTGATTTCCAGAAAATAATCATTCATTTTTGCCCTCAGTGATTAAAAGTTAATTCTCCTTGCCTGAAAAATAGAGGAAATTGGCTGTAACGCATAAATACTGGTGCTTTCCAAGCTTGTCTTCCTCCTACTGTAAGATTCCTGGCATCGTGCACTTAAAAAAAAAAAAAAGTTTTTCTGAAGTATCTTGCTGTAGGCTTCATTTTCACCATAAATGAAGAGACATATCACATCTCCATGTCCACCAGTAATTTTAAAGCCTATGGTTCTTTGAGCAACTGATGGAGTCAGGAACAGTCGTCAAGACAGACAGATCCCTAGAAATAGATGCAGTTGTCAAGAAAAAATAGAATGATGTGTCTGAATCACCAATTTTATAAAGCCAGGTCACACCAAATAATTTGCATACTCGACTAAAAGGAACAATTGACCAAAGTTTTATTTAACCTGCCAAAGTGAATTCAAGAGAACAAAAGAGAAGATCTTTCTTCTTTAAACAGTTAAAAATATCCCAAAATGAATTTATCTTATTTTTCAGACCAGTGTGAACATGTTGTACAGAGTTCCTTTTGTCCTTGTCCCCTGGCCACCCCCTCTTGCCATCCATGGCAGTATGTGCCCTCTAGTCTTCTATGTTTGGCAGAGGCAAAAGAACCATGAAATATTCAAAGCTAATCCTAAGGGTAAATAATGATTTGTAGTGTCTTTTAAAACAGGTAGTGTTGACAATAGTCTTAAGTTCACTTATTTGGTTTTGCTAATTTCTTTTAGATATACTTTTTGATAAAAGAGCTATATGATTTATACTGAATTTCAGGAAAACTGGCAAAATTATTCTATTTTATACTGAAATATATAGCTCCCAGTATATCAAAATATGATTTCAGAAATAAGAGTAAATGCAAACAACATTATCACAGTGGCAGGTTTTTAAAACGCCATTTAGATGGCATAAATCATCTTTCGGGACAAGGGCAGCTCTTGGTTAACCCTTACATAAATCTTAACTCTGAGAACAAGTCTCAGCCATCACAATCCACTCGGTTAGTGACTGGGAATTCTTTCAGGGTAACAGGCAATGTGCTAAATGGCCACCATCAGGCACACGTAAAGTTCCCTTATTTTCCCTTGCTTCCTCCCTCTTGCAGTCTCCCCATCTCACCCCCACCCCCACCCGTGTGGCACTTCACTGGCTGCTCCAGAAGCAAAGGAATAAAGAAAAAAAAATTAGAACCAGTTAGTGGGCCTGGTTACTGTAAGACAACTGATAAAATTCTGAAAGAAGAGAATAAAACCCCAAATGAAATGTGTATACAATAAAATCACTGATTCTTCATGATAAAGGAGATTTTAATGATGTTCTACTCCAGATGTTAAGGAAATTAAAGCCCAAAGAGATCATAACTTGCCCAAGTACCACAGCTGGCTACAACATCACTGGGATTAGAACCCAAATGTTCATTCCCATCATCTAGATGATCCAGCTAGTGGACTATTCGTGTCTCTCTTTATACAACCAATTGGATATCAGGGCCTCACTAAGTCCTCAGAATTAAGCACCAGCTCTTAACCACTGGATGAGGATAAAGAAACATTAGAAACACCAAAAAACAACTTCTCCCAGTGCAGAGCACCCCACGATTTGAAGCCTAACTAATTCTATCTCCTTCCACACTGGCCTTCTCACCTCTAAGGAACATCCAACCATAGGACGTTGACATTAGCAGATCTTTCATCTGGCCTCTTCTTCCCCCCAGCTCTCTGCACCATGGCTTGATCCTTTTCATCACCCAGTCTCAGTTGAAGTACCCCTCTGCAAAGAAGCCCTTCCTGTCTCTTGAATACCTGGGTACCCCATCTTCAAAAGCACCAGGAAGGGCTGAAATGGCCTTATTTGCCACAGAATCTCCAATCTTAGAGCACACAGTAAACACATTTTTAGAATGACTAAATGAACTAATCTAGGAAAGATAAACCAACATATGGGGCAAATCCATAACTGTGCTGATAAGTCCTTTCATTTACAATTTTATATATTGAAGAGGAAAGAAAAAAGGAGGACTTCAATCTAAGGCTTATCTCCTGGGCACTTTTTGTTTGTTTTTGTACTGAGGATTCAACACAGTGGCACTCTACCACAGGGTTACATTCCCAGCCCCGCCTTTTTAATTTAAAATTTGAGACAGGATCTCAATAAATTGCCCAGGTTGGCCTCAAGCTTGCTATCCTTCTCCTTAGCTTCCCAAGTTGCTGGGATTTCAGGCATGTGCCAATGTGTCTGGCTCTCCTGGGCACTTCTGATAAAAAAAAAAAAAGTTTATTGATAATAAAACAAAAATAATCATCTTTCAGCCTACTCAAGCTATGCAAGAATTCAAGTCAGAATATATTTCAAAGTTCACCTGATTCTGCCAGCAGAAGCCTTGCACTGCTGAAATTTTTGGGCATGTGAATGATACATTGTTTTATCAAAACGTTTTCCAAGATTCCTTTCCAAATTCAACTCCATGGTCTTTTTTTCCCTAAAGGGCAAAAACACCAACCTGTTTCCAAGCTATTTAGTAATATTTTGGCACAGATAATCCAGTAAAGAGAGTTGTTTGTATAGAACAGAGCTATCATTAATAACAGGGTGCCCCAACCTGTCCCTCTTTCTAAGCTCTTCACCTATAGATGACAACCCAGCTATTCACATTTAATTCTTACCAGATGGCTGTTTTATTGAAGCTCAAAGACTTATCTCCAATATGATTAAGTCGACAAACAACCCTGGGAGCAATATTTAAGCCCATATTTAAGAAAGACTGAGATCATCTAAATGGAATAGAAACAAGGGGGAAACCCGCTGTCCATTGCTTCTTTGCTAACTTTGGCAAATTCTCAAGGTTAGGGTTGTCAGGACTGCAAGTGACTGGCACTGTGCCTGACAAATAACAGGTGCTTAGCAAATAATGACTCAATGATTGAAGAAATGTCTATACCTTGAGAAAGTCCACTTTGCCCACAGCCACTCACACTGTCAATTCTATCTAAGGAAATATGCTATGAATTCCAGCTTGGGCTCCATTAATTCCTTCCTAGCTCATGACCCTGGGTAGAACAATTAGACTCTCTCAGTCTCAATTCGTTGTGGAACTAACAACATCTCCATGGCTAAGGTGTTAAGAAGACAGAATAAAGTGCTGTAGGGTTTTTTTGTTTGTTTTGTTTTGTTTTTTAATTCTCTGGAAAGAAGTTTATCAGTGCGTGACTGTGGCTCTTGTTCAGTGCAATGCCACTACCTTCTGCATGGATTTTGAAACAGGATGACAAGTTGATGGCAGCTAGACACAGGACCTTCAGACCACTTGGTTTCCTAATGAAGAACTAATAGTTTTCTGCCACTTGTCAACCTTCCCCTTAGCTTTGGGACTAAGTGCTCATTAAGATCAGCCCCTAAGCCAGGTGCAGTGGTACACAGCTGGAATTCCAGCAAAGGAAAAAAGGATGGCAAGGTTGAGGCCAGCCTCAGCAACTTAGCAAGATTCTGCCTCAAAATTAAAAAATTAAAAGGGCTGCAGATGTAGCTCAGTAGTAAAGTGCCCTTGGGTTCAATCCATAGCCCTGAAAAAAAGGTCAGGCCCTAGAGACTAAACCTGGGCAGCATAAATCCAATCCTCTTTACCATGGCCAGCTGCATCTTCACTAGTTATTCCTGGTCAGGCATCACTAACCTGGTCAGGCCCGGGTCTTGCCTATAAACTTTCACTGCAATTTTGGGGAATCCCACAAAGAAGGGTCCTGAGAATATCACTTTCAATCCACATCTGCCTCCAACAGCACATCTGCTCTAAAGGGGACCCACATTTCTGAACAGAAATTCCACCACCAGTGCTTGCTGCCTCCGCACCATAGAGCATGCTCTCTGAGAACTAGGCACATAGGGAGTTCCAGAGCAATGAACTGCTTCATTCAGGCAGCTGGACTGTAGGTAAAGTGGAAGGTTCCTCCCAAATTTGTAGCTGGGAAGACATTTATCTTTAGAGATCTACCTAATTTACCACTTTCAGTGTTAATGATGATATCAAGTGAACCAGCTTTAAAGACCTGCAATAGTATAGTTAAACACCCATCCTCCCCACGTAAATCCCAACAGGCAAGGCCACCAGATATGGGCTATCTCAGCTGCAAAGGTACTTGCTGTCTTCAACATATTTCATACTCCTCAACTTGCCTTTATTTTATTTACCGCTCTTCTCCTCTAGTCTTGGAAAAGTCTGCCTCCAGCTCCCTGAGCCAAACCACATCCCTATTTCAAACCTCTCCAACTTCTCACCTCCAAAATGCAGTGCCAGGTTAGTACACCTGGCTCCAATTACCCCAGCAATAAGCCTAGTTCCAGCCCCAGCCCCTTCCCACATGCTTGATTACTTAGCGTTTGTTTATCTCAGCCCAGCTGTAGTTGATTAAGTCTATTTGGTTAAGTTTCTGTCATGTGTGTTTAGGGCCATGATGTTTCTAGGTCTCTGTCCTCTGCTCACAGGTGTTGTTCTTGTCCCTGGGATGTACAGCAGACCGAGGGCTGGGGGATGCTTCCTCTGTCACTCCTACAATGTTTTGTACTGGCACACAGTCCATGAAGTCTGCCCTGCTGACTGTCCAACTGCCTGGTTCTAATTTACAGGGGGAGGGCCTTTTGCTTAGCAAACTGAAACGATTAGTTCCTCTAATCTTCTGTATTTCAATAAATAAAAGGGAGAGGGAGAAAGACTCATGTGTGTATTCTGTCCTGATGGAATAAAACAGAGCTCTTGGAAAAATCATGGTTTTTTTTAAACTGTGCAAGGCAATAAGATCTAAGCAATGAAATTCAAAAGCATTTTTCCATGTATTTAGAGGCCAGATTTGCCCCCCAGATCTGTAAATCCTATTTAATCCAGGGTTCCTTTCTAATAAATCATCAGATAGCCTTAATTTACATTTCAGCTATTAGCCACTGGAGGCTGAGGGTTTCTTAAAGGATATTGTCTTAAAGATTAGCAATTCCTGAAATACTTTCAATTCTAATATTTTAGTGTTATTTTTCACTAACAGCAAGTTATTTGTTTTTCACATTAGAGGCCTAGACTAACTGCAAAAATATACCCTCAATTCCCAAAGTAGACCCAAAAACAATAGCATTGAGCTGGGGCTGGGGCTCAGTGGTAGAGCACTTGCCTATCATGTGTGAGGCACTGGGTTTGATCCTCAGCATCATGTAACAAAAATGAATAAAGAAAAAATAAAGTTCTATTTATCTATGACTAAAACCAATATTTTAAAAACTAGCACTGAAAGAAACATTACAGTTCAATATTCCCAATTTACTTATATTGACCAGAAAAGAAACAAACTCACATGGTTCTATACACTTGCTGACATTTAAACAAAAAAGATTGTGCTAGATGGAAAACCAAGTCCAGCTTAAGACTCAGAGTTAAGTGCTGTTTTCTACACCTTAAAATCCTGGTTTAAGAATCATTATGTCTGAGGCTGGGCACAGTGGTGCATGTCTATAAATCCCGGTAGTTTGGGAGGCTGAGGTATGTGGATCATGAGTTCAAGGCCAGCCTCAGCAGGTCAGTAAGACCCTAAGCAACTCAGTGAGACCCTGTCTCTAATTAAAATATAAAAAAAAGGGCTGGGAATGTGGCTAAGTGATAAAGCATCCCTGGATTCAATCCTGGTACCAAAAAAAAAAAAAAAGAAGAAGAAGAAGAAGAAGAAAGAAAAAAAATCATTATGCCTGAACCACAGATACAATTTTCCAGGAAATACAATTAGTGAGAAATTTCCAAATACAAACTTGCTAGATTTAACCTATTTTCTAAAGCTACACTGTTGCAACAACATATTCACTTGTTCACTCGTGCATTTATTTCACAAATACTTGAAGGCTGGACACTGTTTTAATTGCTGAAGGTATCAGTGAACAAAACAAAACATGTATCCTTGTGGATATTTTAGGTGAAGACACAGAAAATAAACATGTCTAAATGTAAATGAATACCAGGTGGTGATATGAGTTATTATTTACTCATACATTTATTTACTCATACATTCATTCATTCACTTATTAAAGCACTGGGGATTAAACTCGGGGTACTTTACCACTGAACTACATCCTCAGCCCTTTTCATATTTTATTTTGAGAGAGGGTCTCACTAAGTTGTGGGGCTGGCCTGGAGCTTGTAATCCTCCTGCCTCAGCTTCTTGAGCATCTGGGATTACAGGCATGTTCCACTGTGCCTGGTTATGAGTCATTTTTTAAAAGTAAAATAGGGTCCAGAGACTGCAGGTGGGGAGTTTATGGCTATTTGAAATGGGGTGGTCAGTGAAGGCCTCTCGGCAGCAGGACTGGGCAAAGGTGGGGAGCTGAGTGAAATGCCCCAGGCCAAACAAAGACCCTGTCGAGGGGGGAACGCAGGATATCAGGGCCAATAACAAAGTACAGTGAATAATGATGACATGCTGGGAGGGACCTGAAAGACCACCTGGGGCCCTGGAAGGGACTGGAGAGCTTATTCTAAATGTAATGGGAAACAACTGCAGGAAGCTGAGCTGTGAATTTCATGAACGGACTTACATTTTTAAAGAACTGCGCTGTTGCTATGTACAGAATAGATCTTATTAGCTGATAATGATAGTAGCTGACATTTATGGAGTGCCGATTATATTTCACCCACTATTGTAACCACCTGTCACCTTATAATTATTTAACTATCCCGGAAACCCTATGAAGTAGATTCTATCCTTATTCCCACACAAGGAAAGTGAGGCATAGAGAATGTAACTGATTTATCCAAAGACACAGAACTGATAATCAATAGAACCAGACTTCCAAGGTAGGCATTCTACACAGACCCTGCACTATTAAAAGGCTGGGTTAGAGATCCATTGCTTCACAAGTTAAAATGTGATGGTGGCTCAGACAAAAGGCAGTGGGCAAAGGTGGGCAGATTCAGAATATATTCTCACAATAGGACAAGTAGGATTGACTATCTAGGAAATCATAGGTAATCATAGGTAATGCCAGCATTTCTGGTCTCAGCAAACTGGGTGGCAGTCTCCTTTACAGAAATGGGGAACACAAGGAGGGAATAAACTGGGGGCAGGAGGACAGCATGGAACTCAGGTCAATCTTCTTAACTAATGTGAGGAAAAGAATGTATCACTTCCTATGGCTGCTATTAACAATTTGCAAAAATTTGGTGACTTAAAATGATAAAAATTTATTCTCCAACAGTTCCAGAGGCTAGACATACTACATCAGTAATGATGGGCCAAAATTGATGTGTCCACAAAGCCATGCTCCCTCCAGAGGCTCCAGGAGAAGATCTGCTCCTGGCCTCTCGAATTTCTCATGGCTGCTGGTATTCCTTGGTCTGTGACCCCATTCCCCTAAGCCCTGACATCAAGATCAGATTGTCTTCTCTTCATCAAATCTCCCTTTTAATAGGATATATGTGGTTGCATTTAGAGGCTACTCACATAATCCAGGATAATCTCACATCTCAATAATCTTAATCACATCTGCAAAGACCCTTCTGAATAAAATAACATTCACAGGTTTTGAGAGTTAGGATATAGAAATATCTTTGAACTTATCACAGAAATTAAAATAATAAAATCCACAGGTATGGATAAAGAGTTAAAGAATTTTTCCTCTTTTATATAAGAACTTGATTTTCTGTTAACTTTCAATTCTGTGACCCTGGTAACCTGATAAGACATGAGGTCAACCATAATACAAGGCAACTCACTTAGTTGGAGCTGGATTTTTGGTGGGGGACAGAAGGAAGAGGGATACTAGGGATTGAACTAAGGAGTGCTTTACCACTAAGCTGCATTCCCAGGCCTTTCTTATTTTGAGATATAGACTCACTAAGTTGCCTAGGGCCTCCCTAAATTGTCAAGAATGACCTCAAACTTTTGATCCTCCTGCCTCAGCCTCACAAATTACTGGGATTACAGGTATGCATGTCTCTGCCTGGCTTGGAAATTTTTTAAATTTGAAGCAATATTAGGGCATCCTGAGAACATTGGCTTGGTGGGTACCGTGGAAACTGTTCCCATAGAACATAGTTACTTATTGGCTGCTTGGAGCATGTGAGGCTTTTAAACTAGGGTAAGACACATATGCACACAGACACACAAATGTAGATCTCATCTCCCGGCATTTAAGCCAACTAGAGAGCTCCTGATGGTTGTAAGAACAATCCATAGGTAGCCACAAGGTACCCCAAAAGAGAGGAATGCAGTGCTGCGCTGCTACCTACCAGATGCAGTCCTTACCTTATTCTTTTGAGTAGACTGAAGCCACCTGTGTCTCTTGTGTCTAAATGTTTATTTGACGCCAACGAGACCCTCGGTATGTGCTTGTTACACATGTTACACATATCATTTCAGTTAATTATTTCCATTTCTATTTCCATCATACCTTTTACCACAGTTACCAGCAGGGAAAAGAAACAGAGCATCTATTTCATCTGGTGGCCCTCCAGTGGCCTCACTCATAAGCAACAAATTGGCTAAAAGGGGGAAAAGGAAAAGGAAAACTAGAAAAAAAATTTTTTTTTTGGTTAACTTAAAAAAAACTGAGTTGCCTGTTCCCTCAGGGAGGAAAAGTACATAGTGCCTACAGATGACTGTCATGCTGCTGCCCTGGGCCTTCCAGGGTCCCCAGCAGGATTAAATGCAAAAGCCCCAGCCCACATCTCTGCTGGAAAAGTACAGTGGGCTTGTTACTCAGAGCCAAGATAAAGGATGAATCTTTATGAGTACCGTAAGTATGAGTCATGAAAAATAGGAAACACATGTAGGACGTATACATAGTAATTGTACCAAGCCAGGAAAAGTGTTTAGGATGTATATAAGAACACACAGCAAAAAGGACTAAAAATTACCCTGGTACATTGCTCCAAAACATATCCAAAAAACTCAGAGACAGGCAAGGGTCCATTATCACTCTATTCTCTAATAAACATAAGTCACTTTCATATTTGGAAACAGTCTTTTTATTTTTTTTTTAATGCAAGTAGGAGGAGAACTGAATCAAGAAGAAGTAACTTGCAGAAGGCTTTGAAAGATTTTATGATTTGGGAAATTTGAATAGCTTCCAACTAAAACACTGGGAATTAGATCTTTAACAGCATTAAAAATGAACAAGATTCCTTCAGAAAAATATTTGTTCACAATGGTCCTATTACCATTTCATTTTGATTTTCACTATCTTAACAACCAGTAGCAATAAGTGGGGGGAAAATCAGAATCTTTAAACCTTAGAAAAGCAGGAAACAAAAATAAACAGCAACACATGCACCAACAACAGACCAAGACAAGCACTGGAGGCCTCTCAGAGATGCTGGGATCAAGAGGAAGAAATCCCTGTGGGCAAGAGATACAGCCCCCTGGATAACTGCACCAGATGAAAATTCAGGCGGTGTTCAGAATATAAAGGAGGGTGATCACCCCTTGAGATATGACAGATAACTAAGGCAAAGTGCATCAATATTAGAAACAAGGCTCTTCAATTGCCTTTAATTTTGGAAGCCCTCTAAATTTAAGATTTAGCAAGGAAAGCAAAGGAGACAACCTAAAGGCCATACATCCTACACAAAAACATGCTTGTCCTAACAGAATTTTGGCTCCCTTGAACTTCTCCTTCACCTTTGGAAACTGCCAGGTCTCAACGAGAACGCTGCTTGCATGTCTGTCTACTTGAGGTTGAAGTAGGAAAGAGATGTGTATTGTTTCAAACTTCATTAAGTGTTAAATTTACCTAAGACTCCAAGAAAGTCAGTGCCAGTGTGAGGCAGAAATCTCAATATAACTTACATATCACAGAAAAAAAAATCCAACTATAAGCCACAAAAAGACCCCAGGAGCATGGCTAGAGCTGAGAATCTAATACCTCATTCTCTAGAGACCGTTCATTTCTCAGGCCTCATCTTTTTGCTCCTCTCCTGGAGGCCACACATCACTCAAGAGGTCACACTCGTGAGGGACTTACCTCTTAAGATGGCATCAGTGCAGTTTCCAGTTAAATCGGCATAAAGGTATCAAGCACCTACCCTGCTACAAGCCCAGTGGGCACAGGGTACCTATAGCTACATTGCCAACCTGCCATAGCAAATTCAAAAAGAATCAGATGTGTGTGTACGTAGTGGGGTACAGACAAAAGTTACACTATGGCAGGGATCCTGGATGCTAAAGCTGGCTGTGATCCTGACTCACAGAACAAGTAACATCCAATCAGGTCTATCTTCAAAAGAGGTCAAGTCTACCTGTAATTCACCCCTCCTCCACCTCCAAGAGAAATAAACATTTTATATTCAGTTAAAGGACTCTGATTCAAATGAAAACTGTAGGGTGTCTTGGAATACAGATAATGCCAGATAATTGTGCACAAAGAATCACTCTCAGGAATTCGAAGTATAACCATCTCAATAAAGTTTTAGCAAAATTCTACCAGATTTCTAGAAAATGGTGATAAAATTGTAAAATCCCCCCCCCCTTTTTTTAATCAACCCCACTCTTACCAGTTTCAAGGGCTACCTAGTATCTGGGTCTTGATACTTCAGCCTTTTAGACAAAACCAAGGAGCTCAGGGAAAGGACTACTTCAAGTAGCTCAGGGTCAAGGCAAGATGCCCCTACGGGCTGGAAACAAAAGCCTAGGGCACACGAGTACAGTGGAGGCCAGAGAAGCAGGTCCTCCAACAAAGTCAGATTCCTGTGTCTTTAAAACCAGACCCTCATAAATGGCTTGCTTCTGCTGGACACCATGCTCTAAATAAACAGACTCTTCTGGCCGACACACAACTTCCTGTAGGGTTCTGGTGGGTAAAGCTTGAAAAGGCTGCCAAATCCAATGACCAGCAACTTCTGAGCTGACTTAGAAAACAAGCTACAAAGACTTGAGTCCAGAGTAAACAAAGGAAAGAGCCACATTAAACAAGGAACAAATTACTATACAGGCAGGGATATTTTAAGTACTCACTGAGCGAGAAAACAAAATTTTTAAATATCAGGTTATTAGGTATTTAATAATACACAGTAGAGTAAAATGCTCTCTTTCAATTGGAGGAATCAAAGTTAATTAATTCCAGCAATATTAAGAATTGGCTGAGAGTCACCTCCTACATCATGAGGACAGATCATTCTCAATGGCCCAACTTCAAACCCGGCTCAGATCAAATGAGCTACCCAAGGGAGCAGCACAGAGTCAAAAACCATTTATAGCTTTTTACCCAGCTAAGGGAAAGACTAACTAGTTTACTAGCAGATGACTAAAACCCCTCAGAGTAAAAAAGAATGTTACAGAGATTCTGAAATGGTCTGGAGAAAGACTGAAACAGAGATCTATAGAGTTACAGTAAATCTTAAAGTGGATTAAAGGAGATTTAACTACGAAAAAAATATATCAAAGCAGTCATAGAAAATGGAGGGGCCTGGGGACCAAACAGCAAGTTCACTGATATAATACAAATCAAATAAACATTGCACCATGGAAAAGAAAAGTAGTTAAGAAACTTATAGTGATACTTGAAATAACATTCTTATACCATGCAAGAACCCAATTTATAAAATGCAAAAGACATCCACGGCCCAGTTCCAGTCCTTAAGAAGTTCCCTCTCCAGTTGGGTGCACATAATTAACACGCATAATTCAGTAGCAAAGAATATGGGGGAAAATATAATTCTGTATAATTCTGTACTCTGGGGAGGAGCAGAGCATGACTGGGGGAAATGAAGAATTCAGAGCAACATTTTAAAAAGAGGAAGATGGAGAAGGGTAAAGGAATCAGAAAAAGGACTGCTGGAGAGGAAAGACTGATGTGTGGGTTTCTAATGTGGCAAGACATGAGAGAATTAAGACAAACGTTCAAGTGGAATTAAGAAGAAAGGCCTACAGGTGTGGTAGCACACACCTGTAATCCCAGAGACTTGGGAGGCTGAAGCAGGAGGATCTCAGCATCAACAACTTAGGGAGGCCCTAAGCAACTTAGCAAGACCCTGTCTCAAAGAAACAAAAATAAAAAGGGTTGGGGATATGGTTAAGTGCACCTATGTTCAATCCCTGGTACAAAAAAGAAGAAGAAGGAGAAGGAGAAGGAGAAGGAGAAGGAGAAGAAGAAGAAGAAGAAGGAAGAAGGAAGAAGAAGAAGAAAGAAGAAGAAGAAGGAGGAGGAGGAGGAGGAGGAGGAGGAGGAGGAGAAGAAGAAGAAGAAGAAGAAAGGCTTAGAAACAATGGATTCAGCAGATAAATCAGGGGTGTGATCCTAGCCAGTATTTTTTTTTTTAAATAACAGGTTCCTGCTATGTTGCCCAGGTTGGCTATAAACTCCCAGCTCAAACCATCCAAGTAGCTGGGACTATATGCATGCCATTATGCCCAAGCGTGAGGCCTGGGAATCTGTAGTCATAAGCATCTCCAAGGGATTCAGGTAGAGGGCCTTCACACACCACCCAGGCTTTGAGAAACACTGATCCACAGGAGTGAGTCCAAATCCTTACTTGTGCAGCCTTTTCAATCTCATCTTCCACTTTCAGGCCCCAGCCCAGCCCCCAACATTGTCCCGTCCTCTATCCCAGAAGGTAGCAAGCTCTTTCTGCAAAGAGCCAAACAGTAAATATTTAACACTTCGTGGGTTTCTGTCACCGTATGCAACTCTGCTATAGCAGTAAGAAGGCAGCCACAGATAATAGATAAATAAATGAGTGTGGCTGTATCCTAATAAAACTTTATTTACAAAAGCACATATCAGACTGGTGAATGGATTAAAAAAACAAAACAAAACATGGTATAGCCACACAATGAAAGACTACAACATGGATTAATCTTAAATACATTATGCTAAGTGAAAGAAGCCAGTCACAATTTACGTACTGCATGATTCATTTATATAAATGTCAAGAATAGGCAAATCTGGAAAGGGGAAAGTAAATTAGTGGCTGCTTTGGGCTGGGCAGAGAGCACAGGAAATGGGGGCGTCACTATGAAAGAATACAAGGTTTCTTTTGGGGGGGTGATAAAAATATTCTAAAATTAGATTATAGTACTTGTTGCATACCTCTATAAATATACTAAAAACTTGCACAGTTTAAACAGGTGAACTTTATAGTATATAAATGGTATCTCAATAAAGCTACTTAAAACCAAAACAGGCAGCAGACCTATTTGGTTTGGTCCAAGGGCCGCAGTTTGCCACGCCCTCTGTATACCAGCCATACCATGTATAGGGGAAAATTTTCCTCCACAGTTGGTTTCTACTCTGCCCTCTGGGTATATTAAGGCCACTGTCCTTCCGTCCAGCAATATCTGCTTGCTTTCTAAGCCCTCCGTTAAATGCTCTGTCTTCTGGAAATCCTTCCCTCACCTGCAAATAGAATGACCACTCCCTTTGTTGAATTTCTGCAAAATTTTAATACATTAGTCATATTATTTGTTATTTAACATTAAATGTGTTACCCTTTAATTCCAACGGGCACTAAAGAAATAAAAAAAAATTGAGTAGAATCTAGAGAGGATGTCCACCTGACACACTGTAGGCTCTTGGTAACAAGTCACTGAAAGGGGCTGTGAGAGAGTACACAAAGGAGTCAAGGGAGTATTATTTAAAGAAGATTGGTTCTATGAAATAATTCCCAAGATAGATGGAAAGAATCAAGGCCTAAAGCTGAAGACAGCAGTCCCAAGAGAACAAGAGACTGCAGAGTTAGTGGAGAGAACAGAGACATTCAAAGGAGAAGGGAAAATGACAATAAAACTTGGTGACTGACCCAATATAGGATCTGAGGGGGATGGGTAAATGCAAGATGGTTCAAAAGTTCCAAGACAGATGTCAATGGTGACACTGAGGGCACAGGGAAGCTGGCCCTAAAAACCAACACTGGAGTGAAGAGAACCAGCTTAGGCAAGTCCTTGGATTCCATTTTAGAGATTATGAAGAGAAGCATTAGCTGGCATTGACCACTAAGTGTGTGCCAGGCACACAACGCCAGCCCTAAATGCACAGCAATGCCCCTCAATCATCAGTGAACCCTCTAAACAAGTGCAACTATCACCTGCGCTTCACAGGTAACGAAAGTGGGCTTAAAGAATTAAGTGTCACCCAGGACCCCACAGTTGGGAAGGAAAGAGCTGAGATTAACCCTGTATCTGAAGCCTGTCCTCCACACCACACCTCAGGCACCCAGGAGCTCAAAGTAGGACTGGGAGACCCGACTGGCATTCCACTTGACAACCCATGGAGAGTTCTGAGGATGACAGGCAAGAAGTGACAACCCAAATCCTAAGGACAGACAGGCCTCCTCAGGAAAACAGAGGACCAACAAAACAACTGCTTCGATTAAGAAACCCTGAGAAGAAGAAAGAAAGCTGGGAAGGAAACAGAAAAACAAGTGGAAAGGGAGACAGAGAAGCTGGCTAATGTACCATCCTGAAATTAACAGGGAGGTACCTGAAGAAAGAAAAAAATTGAGGAAGATAAGGAACAGGGAAAGACAAGACAGTAGAAAGAGCTCTTCAGTAGGAATTGGGGTCCCTGGGTGACAGTCCAGCTCCTATCTGACAGTGAGCAAGTTGCCATTTCACTCCCTGGACCGGTCCCCTCTGGAGATGGGCGGGACTAGACTGGCCCCTCCCCAATCCAGCATCTCATGAGCAGTCAATAGGCAACATCAGTGACACCCACAGGTAACCCCAGAAAGCAGAAGTCAGGCAGCAGATAGGGAAGTACACCCAGATGTTCATTCATTCAGGAAATTGAATAGGAAAGGAAAAGAGAAATAAGGAAGCACCCAGAGGCAATCAGAGGGGCCAAGTTCACCCGCAGCTCTTCATCATATAGAAAGAAAAGCAAACTTATTAAACATACATCTAATTTACACAAAAAAATATTTAGAAAACACAGAGGAAGGATGGAAAATAATGTGATAACACTTCTGCAGAATTTAAGTCTTCAAATTAGAGATATCAGCAGTAAGTTTCCCTATATTTTCATACAAAATGTCAAGACAACAGATACACAATGGGAAGGAGAAACACAATTGGATAACGTGACGTTCTGCACTCACATAAATTGGTTATTTGCCCAATTGACATATCTGGTCTTGGATTTATAGACCTTCTCTTTACTTTGGTGATTTTTTTTAATCCTCTCCAAAAAAATTCTAAGAGCAAAAAAGTCACATTTTCAAATATGGAGGATCTCTTATAGAAACAATCTCTAACAAGATTTTCAGGAAATTTAAGAACATCAAGAGCAGTTACCATGACAACAGCAGTGAGGGTCAGGGTTGTAACTCTAACCTCCAAGAAGACAAAATACCACACTGCTGGACAAATTGTAAAAGGGGTCAGGGCAGTCTCTTCTCCATCTGAGGAAGGGGCAATAATAAGAGGTCTTTTCCCAATCTTCAGGTTCCAGCCATCAAAGAACATAACCGACATTACCGCAGGCTAAAATGGCAAAGTCCAAACAAGCTCAGTCCCCCTGGTGGGGCAGGGGGTGTGTTATCCCAGAGCAATTTTATAGCACCTAGACATTCCTATGATAAATGATAGGGTTAAGCTGTATAGCCAGCCAGAGTCCTGGTAGGCATAAGGAAACTCCTTTACTTAGCTTGTGTCCTGATTGTTTGCTAACCACTGGTATTTACTAGTATTCATTGATTTCTGCTTTCATTTTTTTCCAGAGTTTCATTTAAAAAAAATCAATTTCATTTTTTCCAAAATTAAGTTTTTGGAGAGTCCTTATTTGAGAATTAGCTGTAGTTTCAGATTACACATCTTGCCCCAACATGTTAGAAATCATCCTTGACTGGTGTGGCCAGTTCTAACTTTGGCTTGCATTGTCCTCTGTTGCAAAATCCTTGCTTTGCTGCCCCGAAACCCTGATCCTATTCAGCCCTGGATGGTGCCTCCAAGCTGCCCAGCAGACTGTCATTCAAACTGCACTGAGCAACATGTGAAGGGGCAATTCTTTAAGAGGAACCTATTCCTTTAAGTTCTCTGTTCCTATGTGAGAGACAAAGTCAATTGCCTTTGAAGATGTGAAATAATTTCTATAGCCACATTCAAATGAGGGTGGGGAAGAAGGGAAGGAAAGAAGGAAAGGGAAAGATGGTAGAAGAGAAGAGGAAAAAAAGAGAGTGTTTGGGGGAAATTTAATATATCTGTTGTAGGTCTCTGACAAAATGGTAAGTTTAGAGATAATCTTACCTGTCACATTGGGGCAAATTCCAGAAAAACCTCCTTTTAAACAAACACCAAGCATTGCTTACATATAGAGGGTTCTTGTTTAAAAACTGAATTTCAACAATATACAGCGTCTGTGTATGAGGGGAGTTCACTTTGACACTTGCTTAGTATATACATTATCTAAGATAACACAAACATAAATAGCCCTTTTTTCCTGCATATATACAGAACTAGCATTGGGAAGTCATTCCTGAATAATAGCAGAAGGGAAAAATGCTCCAAATAGAGAAGGAATGTAGCAAGTTTGCTGATGTTCATTTGATGTTTCTGCTGTCATACATGTGCTTTCCAAAAAGTCAGCTTTGAAATCTTCTATCAGTTCTTCAAATAGTAATGGGCAAGACACATACCCATTGCCCTCTCTCCAAGCATTGTAGTGTCTGTATTTTGATAACTCAAAGGAAAAACAGAAAAGTTATCCATCTGTTTAAATTGTAGAAACATGAGGAAAGACTAGATATAGGTAGATAGGTAAGTATATCAGTAGATAGGTGGAGGTAGAGATCTCCAAATCTATCAAAGTCCTCAATGTAAATGAAAGGATATTAAATCAGATAGCAAAGCCCAAATACCAAAAGTTTTTGAGTCTTTTTCTTCTTTAGCAGGAGAAAGAAGAGTCTTGTTTGTTTGTTTGCTTTTGTGGAGTGGAGACTGAACCTAGGGCCTCCCGTGCATGCTAGGCAAGCACTCTTTCTCATAGCTAAATCCCCAACCCAGGGAGAATCTCTTAATGTGCCCGTTCTCCCCTACACAGGTAAAGCAAGTTTGATCTTAAGAAGTACTGGATTACAAACAGAGAACAGGTGAGGCACTTTTGTGAAAGATGCTAAAAGCATTAGGAGATGATTAGTTATGAAAACAGATAAAAGCTCCCTTGGCAGTGACATTTAATGTGGGAATTAACAACCCCACGGAGCACAATGGCTCCTGAGCTCAGCCCTGCTTTTATAATTACTGACATTCGGTGTGATAATCCTAAACCATGAAAAAGAAAAAAAGAAACACTGCCACACACGTATCAACCTTAATACTGTCCCTAAAACACCAAGGAAATAAGAAAGGACCCCAACGATTGGAAAGCCTATGCACAAAACCCAAACCCTCCCTGGGACACATGCCGTCTCAGCCAACTGATAGAGCCCACAGGCCTGGTTAGCAGAGTTTGCAGGACGGAACAAGGTAAAAGATGAATGTACAAGAGAGGCCATCTCAAAAGTGTGGGGAAAGCTTGAACTGTAGTATCAACACTGCTCAGAGGCAGCTCCACAACTCATCATCTGCTTGTCTAACCTCCCCAAACCCAAACGTCCTCAAGCTGCTGGGGACTGGCAGAGCTTGTACCCTTCATGCACAGGGCTGGCCCACAGCAGGTACCAACTGCTACCACTAGTTGCTGGTACTGTTATTTGTAGGATAAGGGAGCTATTAAGAGGAAAGCAGAACAGTTAACATTTCAGATGTGTTTACTTCCTTCTCTTTCTCCTAACTGTGGGTTTTCTTGCCCCCAAAAGAACCAAGAAGGGGACAAGTTCATGCCACAGTCCTCAGAGAAGGTATAAAGTAAAAGCAATTTGGAGCCACATGTGTGATTAACCACACATCCCATTTGGCCATGCCTGCCAAGAAGCTTAGAGCCAAATTTCAAACTCAATCATAGCAACTATGTGAACCCACACAGCCAACAAGCCTCACTCTTCTTTTTTTCTTTGGTTCTCATTTTGTACTTCTGCTTACATTGTTGGTATGTCTCTTGTTGGAAGCCCATCCCAAATCTTCTTTTGGAATGAGACAGAGAAGCAAATATATAAAATTATGGAGTTACGTGCTTTCTGATGGGTGAAGTTATTAAATCTGGCCCTTTTCCTATGTCAAGAGAGTTTCCTGATCCTTACTCCACCCCTACAGCCAGGCACTGGCACACCCATTAATAGTCCCTCCATTAATGTCAGAACAAATACATAAATGCCAATGCCTGTATCTTTTAAATTCATGTGCAGTGGCTAACTATGGGCTTACCCTCAACAGCTCTTCATAAGAAGCAAGCAATTAGGTTGGAAGTAGAAAAGACTCGCTTGACCACATAAAAGCAGATCACAAGTAAAAATTAGATGATAGGAAACAAAACTGTTGCCATTCCAGCAACTAAATGAAAGCATGCTATTGTAAACAAGCCTCTGATGGTGCACAGTCGTAGTCAGGAACCAAGAAGCACCCAAGGCACTGAGGCACCGAGGCACCGCACTCCACACTCCGGAGGCTCACAGAGGGGACTGGGTGCACTTTCTTCAGTTAAAGGGCTCAAGGAGCTGGTTTGTGCAGCAGTGAGAAATGACACAGGTCTTCACTTATCTAAAAGACAAATCCAATCTCTCAGGGCTGTTTATCCTCTTCTGCCCTCCTCAGTCGCCAGAGAGTCTTTTTCCAGTTTCCTGTCACTGCCAGGGCTGTTGTTTCCAAAACCAATGATTACAAATGAGAGGTGTGGTCTCAGAAGAAAAATACAACTACAGGTCTCCCTGTCCTGAAAGAACCCAGCAGGAAGGCCAATGGGAAAGGAGGGGGGCCTTGTGACATTGCTGTAATAAGTGTGTTTCTGATACAAACCCTCTGCTGGCTAATACAATTGTTCATCCAGTTTTGTTTGAGCATAACTGCCTCCCTAAACCTTGTCAACCGGCTGTGTTTACTACTTCTAGTTCTAGGCTCTGTCACTTCCTCTACTCCGGAAAATAAGAAAAAAAATCTCAGCTGAAGGACCTTAAGGCACCTGGGAAGTAGGAGTTTAGTAAAATGTTAGAGAAGGCATGATTTATCCTGGATCTTCAAGATAATCCTGCACCACTCACAAACTGAGGGGAAATGGGGTTGGTTTAATAATTCCCTCACATTCAAAGATGACGCTGTGAAAAACAACTACTGCAGTCATCAGTCATACACAAGTGAGGTCTGGAACCAACATGATAATTCTGCTACATTGCAAGCAACAGCACTTATTTCATCTTCAAAATTATTTGCCTTAAACAAAGGCTGCCTCTGGTCCTCCTACTATTGCTCCCAAACAAATCAGCTGTTAGTTTTTGCACAGCCCATATTATAGCATATCTATAAAAAAGGTATCCATTGAGAATAGCAAAAAGAATTGCGTGAGTTTAGGTTGGAGGAGAAGGAAGCAATTTGGGTATAAAAAAAGTGAAGTGAGCCAAGGTACATTTTATGGGCTAATTAGAACACGTTGGCAGGTTGAATGATTTTTTTGAATAGCTTTATTGGGATAAAATTCACATACCATCAAATTCACCCTTTAAAATATAATTCAACAGTTTTTATTATATTTTCAGGTTGTGCAACCATCACCCCACTGAATGTTAAGACATTTTAACCCCCCACCCTCCAAAAAACCATAATCATTAGTAAGTCAACCTCCATTTCCTCCTTTCCCCATCTATCCTAAACAAGCATTCATTTAACTTTCTGACTCTATAAATTTGTATATTCTGGAAATTTTACAAAAATGGAATTATATAATTCAGGGTTTGTTGTGTCTCTCTTCTTTCAGTTAGCATAATATTTTTAAGGTTCATCCGCGTTATAGCATATGTCAGTACTCCATTCCTTTCTATAAATATACATTTTATTTATCCATTCATCAAATGATGGACATTCAAGTTGTTTCCATCTTTTGAGTATCATGTATAATGCTAACATGAACATTCATGGGCAAGTTTCTGTGGGGACCTGTTTTCATTTCTACTGGGTATATAACCTGGGAATAGAACTGCTAGGTTACATGGCTCAAAAGATTTTTTTCCAAAACGGTTTGCACAACTGTAGTAATTTCTCTCCATAGTAATCTCTGAAGGGAACAAGTAGTATTTAATACTTCTCCACCCGCATCCTGCCACCCCCCAACAAATTCATTCATTCTCTGCCCGATGTCGTCCTCTATATTTACTCTGTATACACAAAATACCTGGAGGGCTTTGAAATTCCTGATGGAAATTCCAAATATCAGCTATCCCAGCATCATGTTTTCAAACAGGATTGAACTAACAACCATCTAATCCTTAAAGGTCCCCAAAGAAGGAAATAATGTAATTTCCCTTGGTCGCCTCCTCTCAGAAATATCTTCAAATAACTAGCCCCAAATTATACACATGCTCTACAAATATTGAAGAGCACAAAGATGCAGTTTTCAAACAAGTTTGGGATTATCTTACGTAGTCCCTCTTTCTTTTCACACCAAATGCACTATGTCCCTTGATGCCACCTAATTTTACAGCCCTGCCATGTCCTAAAATGAATTCCATTTTAGTAAGTAACATAGTAAGTAAAAGTGTGGGAGAACTCTGCTGTCCTTCCTTGAGGTATTTTTCTTTTTGCTCCAGTAGTCTTGCTGAATCTATTTTCATAGTCAACAACAGTACCGCACAATTTAACATCAAGAATTCTCGGCTGTTGCTGCTTCTGTAACAGCTTGGACTTTCTCCCTTCTCGGTTCCTCCGAGAGAGGCATATATAAAATGAGTAATTACTGCTGCTGAAGAACTGCTGGAGTCAGCAACGCCTGGTAGGAGCTGCATTTCCTCCTCTCCTTCCCCTCCCACCACAAACTCTCCCCCATAAGTTAAGAATTAAAGACACATTACTGGGATAAAGAAATCTGACCTGAAATATGCGTTGCAGCAACAATGGCAAGCAACCAAGAGTATTAACAATAATTTCCAATGGAGCTGGAAAGGCTAGGCGATCTGTCTTTGAAATGAGCCAACTCTCTGCACACTTTCATGAGATTAGAATCAGTTTGCTTTTCCTTCAAGATACTTCATGCCTCTTCTGTCCCTACTCCCCCCAGATGGACAGGATGGTTATAGCACATAGACAAGTGGTTCTGGAAATTTACTTTCTTGACCAAGAGAAAGCTCAAAGATAAATTCCATTCCACATTAGTTTTCCTATGCTTCATTGTGATTGGGATTTACTGTGGTTTCATTCTCCTTGGAGACATAATACCTGAGTGATAACATCTCTGACATAGAAGCTAAAAAACAGAAAGAATAACAACTGCATGTTGTCTTGGGGGAAGTCCATCCTCTTAAAAAAGTATGATGACCTTGCACCCGTGATCTCAGCCATGGGTCACGAGAAAGTGGAGGCTGTTTCTCTCTGAAGGTGATGACCCTGAGCTAGTGAGCTATCTCTGAACCTGCTTATTCCCATGTAAAATGATAGAGCTTCATGAAGTAGCATATGAGTGCCTCAAATAGTGCTGAGAACAGAGCAAATACTGTTAGCACTGGGCTTGTACCTTCATCCTCACCCTCGCAATGGAGGCTGAGGCCTCTACCATCTTTGCAAAGCTGCATGGACAGTAATAAGAAACTTCCCTCAGGTCTTTTCACAGAAACACAAAGTGCTGATAGCTTTATTCCATAATGTTCCCATTTCCCTGACTCATTCTGGAAGAGGTTCATAAGACAAAGCAGGACAGAAGAAAGACAGGCCACTGGTGAGAATGAGGAGACATATTAAAATTACAGAGAATGGCACCTTGCTTCCTCACAGTCATTCTTAGAAGATGAAAATTCATACAAACATGCTTCCTGATATGGAGGGCCAGGAAAGGAGGCAGCCAAGCAATCCCTAGAGAGAGAAAGCTTAAAGTTGACTAGGCCAGGGAGCCATCTGTTATTCTAAGTGCTATTCTCTCTCTTGTGTTCATACATGAGCATCCTTGTTGAAGAGAAGAAAAGGACTCTATATTCAGAAAAGCATCTCTGCAGACTCAGTGGATGGTGGGCTGAAAGCCGACACTAGTACCTACCTCTCTCTGCGGCTGGCCTGGGCCCTGGTCTGTGGGGCGCAGGTTCAACACGTGCACTTCCTGTGGCAGCCCAGTCGTGCCTCTGCTGGCACAGCCTGACAGGACCGTGAAGCTCTCCATCAAGGCCTGGACGGGATGGGAGGCATTAACAGGAGACAGCTCACACTGGGTACCAGGCTCTAGACCTGCAGACAGAATCACAGACATGAGCCACTCAGAGCAATGAAGTCTACCTCAAAGTGGGTGTTTCTGGATGATCAAACCACTGCCAACCCTTTACAGGAGTCTTTACAAATAAGTTGTCTCCAGAACTAAATGAGACTTTAAGCAATTTATTCCATTTATCTCTGACTTTCTTTCAAGAGAAGAAGAATTCAACACAAATCATACAGAAGGTGTCCTTCATCCAGAGGAATACATTGATAACTAGTGAGTCTAAAAGGGAATTTAGAAAATCAAATATATATCAAAATCATCCAAAAGAAACTTAAGGAAAGGCAGCAGAACACAACAGACACTAGTATGGCAATATGTAAATCAATGGATGTGTAACTGATGTGATTCTGCAATCTGTATATGGGGTAAAAATGGGAGTTCATAACCCACTTGAATCAAAGTGTGAAATATGATATATCAAGAAATATGTAATGTTTTGAACAACCAACAATAAAAAATTTTAAAAAAAAGAAATTTAAGAGATTGGGATTTCAGAAGAACAGACTAGCCCTTTTCGCCATTTAGTCCTAGAAGCAACTTCATTTTGCAGGTTAATAAATTTGTATGTAACTGCAAAAACTCAGGAGGCTGAGTCAGGAGAATAGAAAGTTTGAGACCAATTGAGCAAGAGCTGTCTTGAAATAAAAAATAAAAGTGACTGGGATATAGCTCAAGGTTAGGGCACCCCTCGGTCCACTCTTCAGTACTGCAAGTAAAACAGAATAAAATAATAAATTTGCATTCCTTTTCTCCTCTTTAGTCTGTCTTTGTCAGTTTGTTCCAGAACCTTCAGAGGACAGTGAGGAATTCCCCTTCACCCCTATAATGCTTCATGTTCACACACCTCTGTGAGCTTGCTGCTACTATCCCCATTCAATAGCTGAGGAGCCTGGAACCTGAACACGCAGCTCCATTTCAAATAGAATCCATATAAAAAGACTTGCTTGCATTCCAACGAGCTCTTTCTGACTTTTAAATAATAAAAGTATTCTCTAGGATTGCAGCCCCAATCTACAATGGAGTTCAGAACTAGCCACTCCTATACCTCACGACTATGTCATAAGCAGACACTCCACCGGGTGGGCCAAATCTATTTCAGGACTCACAGAAATTATCTAGGTTGATAATAGCAATCTGGTCTGAAATGAAGTATGTGCCTTCTCAAATAATCACTGCCACTCCGTATCGCTGGACTGTGCCCAGCTGCTTTCTCAGAAAGCAGGAGGTAGGAAGATGTTGTGGCAGCAATGGCGGGAGGCACGCACGTTTCTAGGTACACTCTGAAACACTAGGGAAAGTCTTTCTGTTCCTATTCAATTCCGGGGACACACACTGGTCAGAGCTACTTACACTGGGAACCCCTCTGAAGTGAATTTGCAACAATCACAAGTTAAACACAAATACAAATGTTTTTAAGTTTCATTTTTTGTATGAGTGTGCAAAGCTCTTATTAGTCTGTCATTTGACCCAAACACATCTGCAAAAAGGGCTACAATCCGCCTGACTGGTCCTCTTCCTTCTGATGCCACCACTGCCCACCAGGATCCTCCTTAAAAAAAAAAAAAAATCACCATATGGACTCATTGCTACAACAAAGCAAGAGTAAAAACTCAATAGGAAGCAAATAAGAGAGCAAGATCTAACCCAAAGAGGAAAACCCCCTTAATGAAGAAGGCAAGAATTCTTTGCCTCAGAGCCTATTCTCTCTCTGTTCTGCTGGAATCCAGGAAGAGCAGAACCCCTCTTTCTGGGCTGAGCTCTATCCGTGGGTAATACAAGTCAGTTCAAGATCAGAAAAAAAGAGAGAGAAAGCAATGCCCCAGAGCATACTCTGATTAAGTGTAAGACAGCATTTCTTTATAAGGACCTTCTGAGGTCAGTGTTTAAATATACTCAATGTTATGGTTTGGATCTTAAATGTCCCCCAAGGCCCATGTGCTATAAAGTCTTGGTTGCCAGCTTGTGGAGCTAGAGGGAGGTGCTGGAACCTTTAGGATATAGAGCCTGGTGGAAGGAAGTTAGGTCAGTGGGGGCATGCCATTGAAGGAGATACCAGAACCCTGGACCCTTCCTCACTGTCTCTTTTTGCTTCCCAGCTGCTATGAGGTGAGCAGTACTCTTTGACTCACACTCTTGCCAGAATTTTCTATGTAGCCACAGGCCACAGTGCTAGTGCCAAGACACCATGGACTGAAGTTGCTGAAATCACGAGCCAAAATAAGACTTTCCTTTTTTTGAGTTGTTTATCTCAGGTATTTTGTTGCAGCAATGGACAGTTGACTGACACACTCAGCATAGAGTGCTCTTGACCATCTGGAGTTTTTGAAGTTTATTATTGAAGTCTTCCCTCCAAATTTGAAAAAGAAAAAAATAACACAACATGTGATTTAGCTATTAATATGTGAAAAAGACAACAACCTCAACAAAAATTTCAGGAATTATCCATCACCATCAGTAAGAGTATGTAAGAAAAGTTGTCTTCAACAGTTCAACACACAGTGTCAGACTGTTCTGGTAAAAACAATAAAGAAACTTCTCCCATTTAATAAGTTTTTATTATGTGCTGGGCAATGACAGGTGCTATGTATCCTTCCAACACACCATAAAGAGGTAGTATTAGTCCAACTTAAAGAAAAAGAAGAAAAGCTCAGTGAATCACAGATGCAGGGGTAAAGTATCCTGAGGCTATAACTTACTCTTAAATGCACCTAAAAAAATAAGACAGATTGATAGATGAATAGATGCTTGATAAAGAATCTATTGCAAAACATTAATTCTGGAATCTGGATGTTCACGGTACAATGGTTTCAACATCTCTGTATGTTGAAATGTTTCACACAAAAATGTTGAGGGGGAAGGGATGCTTATTAAAAAAAATCAGGCCAAAAATGCCCCAGAAAACATACACTTCTGAGAAAGCAAACAGGTCTAACTTTTCGATAATATCAAAAGTCTAGAAAAAAAAAAAAGTACATATCCTTTGACCCAACAGTTTCCCTCTGAGAACTCACCATAAAAAAATAACTGGATCTATGTACAAAGAGTACAGAATGTACCAATGGTGGGGTGAATACAACTTAAGAGAGAAGATAAAATGAAAATAAACTCTGTAAGTCAGATTTTGCCCTGCTTAAAAGGACTTAGTGATCTCTCCCTGCTCTCCAGGCAAAATCCAGAAATCTCACCATGGGTCCTTCCAGATCTGGCCTTGCCTCCTACTTGGGCCTCATCTCTCAAAACTCTGGAACTTGCTCACTGTGTCTTAGCCATTTTGGTTGAGGCATAAACCTGTTCGAGTGTCTCCCAATATCAATTATTCTCGTTTTTCTCCAACTGTTAGTTAAGGCTAGAATAAGGAGACAGCCCCCACTTTCAACAAGGTATTGCCATGTGACAAAATTTTGGCTGAGATATAGCCAGAGATGACACAGAGAACTTCCAGGAAGTTTCCTTGTGAAGGGAAAGAGAAGGATTCTTCTGTCCTTCCTGATGACTGGAATATCGATGTGACAGTAGTGCTAGAGCAGCCATTTGGCCATCAGATTGAAGAAATATGCTGAGGAGGCCAAAGCACTAAGAAGTTGCCTGAGTACTTGATGAACACAGAACTCCTGGATCGACTGGCTCTGGACTGCTTTTTTATACATGAAATACATATGAACTCTTCTCTTATTCAAGTCCAAAGTCATCTGGAGTTTTCTGGAACTGGCAGCTTAATCCATCTTCATTAATATACTCTCCTTCTTTTACTTCGTCAAACCTACAACCTTCCCAGGAGCCTCCACATATACCAAATTTCCTCCATGAACACTTCCCCTACCATTTCTGTTCCCTCCTGGGCCTTGGAAAGACAAACTCCTGCTCATTTTTCACATTTCCAAAGGAAGCTTCTACGGCCATACCAACCTGAACATGCTTGATCTTGTCTAAGGAAGCTTCTCTTGCCTCTCACTATGTTAGATACCCTTTTTTTTTTCCCCCATACTTTCATAGTACTCTCTACTTCCCTTCAAAGCACTTCATGTAATTTGATGAACACAACTATTTGCATAATTATTTGTTTAACATCTACATTCTCCCAAAGACTGCAAATATCACAAAAGAATGGACCGCCATTTGGTTTATTGTTGTACACCTTCCCCCAACACAGTAAGCCTCACATAGTGGACACGCCAACATTACTGAGTAGAGAAGAAAGAACCATGAGGTGATCCATGTCTAATGGATTTCACAAGAGCAGGAGACTATCCTAGAGGTCTTCCTTTTGTTCTTTAAAAGCCAAAGCTTCAATTGTACACCAAATGGGGGTGGAAATCAGTCGCGAAATGAAGAAGTGTTTGAGGTTGCTAAGAATCAAGTCCTAAGTTGCTAAGAATCAATCAGTTGGGTTCCCCACCCTCAACTGTCACAGAAAGCAGGAAACACAAACTTGCCGTCCTCTCTTATTGAATGCTCTTCTACCCTCTTGAGGTAGCTGGAGGACCCCCTGTCTCCCTTATCCACACCTCAGATCCCCAGCTTCAGCCTGCCACCTCCACAACCAGCCCAAACCTCCTTGTCCCTCTGCCTAGCCACAGCTGATCTTCAAGATCTCACCTGCCTTCCTCACCTGCTATTTTTGCCCTTGGGTTCACAGTGGGTCCTTGCAATCTGCCCACACAAAACTACATCAGGCTCCACTTAGAAAAGCTTTCTCTGGAAATAGAGTGATCAGCCCCACAGGCTCTACCACACATTTCTAAGGAAACAAGGTGGCCTGGTGCATCAGGGACTTCCTTGGCCCAAGGGCAGCACCTCCCAGGCACCAGAGCCCAGGAGAACATGTTTCAGAACCCTGCGTGAGTCAGCTACTCATATATGTGGTGCCCGGAGCACTCTGGAGCTGCTGAGTAACAGGTCCACAGGATAGCCTCAGAGGCTGCAGGCTGGAACCCCACAATGTGCTCTTCCCTACGTAATCCAATCCATTCTGGTGTCATGAGACCGATAAGCAAGCACGAAAGCACACTGGTGAAGATCCTAATCAACATGACAGAACTGTTTCACCACAGTAAAGAGCAATAGACCAAGTGAAGAAGAAACAAATCCCGGCTGAGAGCAACAGTATTTGCTAACACTCAGGCCTTTGCCTTTATTATTATATTATAGGCCAGGCACAGTGGCATACACCTGTAATTCTAGCAGCTTGGGAGGCTGAGACAGGAGGACAGAGAGATCAAAAGCCAGCCTCAGCAAAAGGAAGGCAACATGCCACTCAGTGAGACCCTGTCTCTAAATAAAATACAAAATAGCACTGGGAGTGTGGCTCAGTCAGTGGCCAATCTCCTCTACCTCCTAAAAGAAAGGCATATTATAGACACTTAATATTGGAAGCCTCATGGAAATTCTGAAAAGTGAGTAGAAAAACTATTATTATTCCTACTATAAGTAAATTGTTGCAAGCCACAGAGCTGGGTGCATGTTTCAGTAAAGTGCTTCCTGACACAAGGCACATACAGGCTCACGTTCAGAGACAGACCTCATTGCTACCTCCCAATCTGGATATTTCTACTTATTCTGGGCATCTAGTATACGCCCTGCCCAGGATTCTTTGGGGTTAGTCCTAAAGAAACTGGGCTTTTCTATGGTCTTAACCAAGTTTATCCTTCTTGGCTCCCTGGCTCCTGGGGAAATCTGACCTCTCACAGTCCTCCTGGGTACTGTGTTCTGTCTGAACTGACCTCTTCCCTGCTGACCTGCAGCGAAGCTCTGTCCTTCCTGCTTTTACACCCTCTCAGCCACCAGGACGGACACCTGATCCCATCCCCCCACAAGATGTGACTTCTGTTGACTGAAACCCTGGCTGACCTGGAGACAGTACAGACACCAGTGAACCCTGTAGAAGAAAGCTACCAGGTATCCCAGGCCAGAGACAGACACCCTGAGAAGGCCACTGCCAACCAGACACCTGCATCAAGTTAGCTTCCCACCCATCAGCCTGCTCAGCAGCTAGGCTACTTGAGGCAACTAGGTCTGGTGTGACAGAGCCAGGGGTGCACTATTGTTGTGGAGGAGTATCATGGGTACCCTCTGCACACATTGTTTCTAGTCCTTGAAACATTGCCGCATTCTGGCTGGACACAATTCACGAGCCACTTGTCAAGCAGAAAGGAACTTTATTTTTTGAACGCACATGCCGCACCACACAAGCTCTTCAGGAATTCCCTCAGGGCCCAACTGCCACCACCGGCTCCTCCGGCCAGCCTCTCAACCGCTCTCCCTATTGGCTGGGTTGCATGGGCAGAGCCAAAAGAGTCCCCCAATGAGCAGCTCCGTGGTCTGAAAGGGCGGGGAAACAGCCCAAAGAGCATCACCGCAGAGGAGCCAATCAGCTGGAAGTTTGCTGGGGCCGCAGTGAGCCAATCAGCTAGAAGTTTGCTGGGGCCTCTTTGGCTGTGACTCTCAACAAAACATTACCATGAAGACAGTGTTAAAGCCCAGATTTTAGAGTGATGGACACTAATGCTCAGAGAGGTTAAGAATTTACCAATGAACACACTGCACCAGTAAGTGATATCAGGGAATTCAAACCTGGATGTATCACATTCTAGGTCTGGGTTCTTCTCATGACAGAGTACCACCTGGTTTCGACTTGAACTTTCCTGTCTTTCACCTTAGGGATGCTTGAACAGATTCACAGGCCAACCGTAAACATTAATTCAGGTTTGAGAAGATAAATAAATTCTCAGTTCACACTTGTAACCTTTAGTTGACTTAAAAGACCTCATAAACTCAATGAGGAAGCACAAGTTCCTTTCTCATTTTTACCAAATGTCCTCTTTGTCTTTTTCACTAATGCTTGATTATCCGGACACATGGGAAACATTTCAAAGATCTAACTATAATATCAACATCTAAATTCCCAGTTCTACTTAAAGAAAAAAAATGAAAATGGACTCACCCTTTCATTATGTCCTTTAACTACAACACAGCATTCCAATCTCAGTTACAGAACCCCCACGTCCACGCTGGCTGCGGGCCAGCCCCAAGCCTTGATAGAATGCAGACAAAGCATTTGGGAACAGATGCATTTGCTGTACACACTTTAAATTTAATCTATCCCCAAAGAAATTCTTAATGTTACACCTCCTGTGACACAGAGTAAAATAATGAGGGGAGGGTATTGTTTAGAGGAAAGCATCATAAGTAATCTTCACGTTTAATAAACGTGATCTGCAAGCATTCTCGATACTAATGCATACCAAGTTGACACAAACATCTGGTACCTATTCCACATAATTTCCAGCGCTCTGATTCCCCATATCACCCAGAGTACTAATGAGGAGCGTGTGTTCAGCTGTAATAAAAGTGGTAAAGATGCAGAGGGAATTAAGGGGTAACATTATAGCCTGGGACCAAGACATCGCAGTGGGGAGATTTTATTCCACCAACACCATTGGCTCATAAGGGTTTCTGTTATCGTCCCACAGGGAATTCCGCAATGCTGTCAGCTGCAAAGAGGGACAAACTCCCACAGACTGTGGGACTGGGGCACTACAGGATCTATTCTGTCCTTAAGCTGAACATCCCTTCTACCCCCATGGGATGTCAGAATCTGTAAGAAAGGGCACCCAGGATGATTTCTCCGGCAATAGCACAGTCTGGCTTTAGGAGACAGGAATGTCACCAGGATATGATGCAAAAACAAAGCTCCAAGGGAAAAACACCTGGAAGGCCCTTTGCTTTGGAGCCTGATCTGTACACATGTGCTCATGTTTGTACCATCTCAAATTACAAGCCTTTGGATCTACAGCCCCTTGGGGATAGAGCTGCGGAATGTACCACCATTAAACTCCTTCCCGCATGGCCCCCACCTGGGGTTTTCAACAATAAAACTTAACATGAAGCTGAATTTATCCCTGGTAGGAAAAGAAATGCTCTAAATCCTGCAATATGGATTTCTCGGGGGGGGGGGGGGGAAGCCCAGATTTTTCTACAGCTCAGCTCTTTAGGCATATCTTATCCTAGTTCCTTTCATCCTCCAGGCAAATATCTAAATTCAAGCCTTCCTCTTGACAAACCAGCCCTCTTCCAAGAAATCAAATGCCCATTTGTTGGGCCAAAAGCCAGTGCATATTTCTATATGTTGTGTTGAAATTATGGTGCAACCATGTTGAAGAATTTCCTGTGTTCAAATTATGTTTTTAAGTATTCGAAAGGAAACAAAGATCAGAGCTTCATTAAGAATCTAAATTCTTCAAGTGTTGGGAAGTACCAAGCTGCAAAGGGCACTGACCCTTCCACCTAAGCAGGATACCATTATACCACCCAGAAGTGTCCACAGAGGGGGTCTGTGCTGCTCAGGAGGAAGGGGTGTTGTTTTGTACTTTTTATGACCTGAGACAAGGCAGCAGAGGGGGCATGTCACAGATTTCACCACTAGACACAGCAAGAGAAGCCTCTAAGGAGCTAGGAGTATAGCTCAGTAGTAAAACATGTATTTATTAGCATGTGCAAGGCCCTGGTTTTCACACCAATTTTTTTTTTTAAAGGAGCTCTTGCATTAGGTAAGCATGGGGTACTGGACCAGTAGATACGGGAGCCAGTTTCAGTCTGTATCTGCTGCTTACTGGTTGTTTGGCCTTGTTTTTGTTGTCATTGTGATGTTTTTGTGGTATTTAGGATAGAACCCAGGACCTCATGAGTACTCTCCCACTGAACTACACCCCCAGCTCTGACCTTATTTTTTAATCTCACTACAATCCCTCCCTCTTACTCGATGACTGGCTCAACTTGTAGATCAAATGAGGCATTATACATAAAAATGCTTTACAAATTTCAAGTACTATTAGAGACATTAAGTCCCCTGAGGGGAGGAGAAATAAATGAATGAAAACATTTTCTCAATTGAAGAATGTTTTCTCTGTGAGCTTTTAGAATGCTTAATAAAATATCTAAGATAAGATGTTCTTATACTACTCCCTAGCCATTACTCCCCAAAGAATATATCTAAGAATTGTGCTGGGGAGATTTAAAATAAAACTATGCACAGTATTACAGTATAGGAGTAAAAATTCCTGTTCTCTGGGTACATTCTGCCATTTTCTAAACAAGGTGAAAACAGTCCAGATTTGTGCCTGTGTAGGGAGTTCTGGCAATCCAGGAGGAGGATAATTTAGCACCACCTTGGCCAACCTTCTCTTATTGGCTTTGATCTATCAAATGATGTACCAGTTCCTATTCTTCTAACAAGAGCTAAAGAAAGCTAAGACAGATGGGGACACTTGCTACAATATTCATTTATGGGAAAATTAAAATTTATGAGATGTTATTGGTCTCAGCCTAGACACTAAGGACAAATAGGAATGTGTGAAGGATGGAAGAAAACAGATTCTTTTTTTCTCCTACCTCACATTTTGCAGATACAAAATAAGTGAAAGAAAGTACGCTTCTTTATTAAGAGGAAAATGCGTTATTGATTTAGATTTGCAATATTAAGCCCAACTTTGTCACATAATAAAAATTATAACTTAATTCCTCATAATGCAGTATTTTATGGCAAAGTGAGACTTTAAGGGATATGAAGCAGCTCCTCTTTAATCCTGAGGGATGATATTACTAAATCTTTTTATCTCTCAGATCTTGACTTAAGATAATCACTAAACTAATTTCCTTTCCCAACCCATGGTTCTGGGGACTGAATGAGGGACTTCGCACAGACCAAGCACATGCTGTACCTCTGAGCTATCTCCCCTATTTTCTCTTTTTACCTCTAGCAAACTGGTGTCTGACAAGTAAGAAAAGGAGAGGAGAAACAGAGGTAAGAATGTGCACAGAACCATGGAGGAATGGGACACACTGCAAGGGATCAACTCAGGGACTGGTGAGTGTTCTGTTAGGACTGCTGTGTAGGGTCTGGGGTGGCTGGTGAGCAGCAAGACAGTAAGGGAGTGTGTTAGGAAAGACAGAGGGGGAAACCACACTGCCAGGGAGTTGAATCATAGCCAGTAACCACTAGTCCTGATTACAGATAAGAGAAAAGAGATTTAAAAAGGAAAATCTACAAACTTTGGTTTGGCCACACAAAATATTTCTAATTATAGCCACGTGTACAAACTGAGCCATGAACTGAAACACATTTACTTTAAGGATTTTATATATAATCAGGGCAGTCAACAATTGGTTTTCAAGGAATGAAGGAAATGCTTAGCATGAATGCCAAATTACCCAGCTTAATGTATATGTCAAACCACATTACAAGACTAAAGCATATTCCTTCCTCTTTAGACAAACTAGCTGGCTGCTCAGGTGCTTCTGCTACAACGAAAAGTGAGAGCTAATGGTTTATAGGGAGCTTTGTGACCACCTGGGCACAAGTGCATTCTTGTTCCTTTCACGGTGAATCTAAAAGGCTCTGGAGAAGCAATGGAGCTGGAATTTCCAGAGTTTATGACAGCTGTGGGCCAATCAAGTGGTTCCATGGAATTACTCAGTGCAGACTGAGGAACAGTGGGCCTGAGAAAGACAGGAGGATTGTGCCTAGCTAAGCAGGCCCAGTCCAGCATCAGATCTGTGTATCTAATTAAATTCAGAAACCCCATCAAGCCTGTTACATTTATTATACTTTTTCTTTTAAGAAAATATCAGCTTTCACAAATCTATTATTTCTTTTCTTTGGGCTGGAAACTCCATGAGGGCAAGGACCGTGTTTCTTTTGCTCATCTTCCAACTCAGTGTTTGGTATCATACATGGCATACAGGAAGTGTTCATAAATGATTGTTGAGTGATTAATTCATGGGCCAAACAACCAAAGACCCAAACTGCCAATTCTCCATAGACTGTGGAATAGTCTCCCAAGTTTAAATTTCAGCACTGTAGCCTCTTCCAGTTACCCAAGCATTTCCATTTCTCTTCATGTTTCTTCTCTATATCAAAAGGATGATTCTTAGGATTGCTTTCTTTTTATTATAATAATTATTGCCACATATCTAACTATAGGATATCTTCTGGAAAAAAAAAACACTTTTTTAATCCATCTAAGCCTCCTTATGCATTAGGAACACAGAATAGTAGAACTTAATGGAACCTTGGCTACTAGGTAATGCCCTGTCACCCAGAGAGTTTAAGAGAACTCTACAAATCAGTTACCAGAAAGGCCTCTTCCAAATCCTTCCTAGTTTTTAGACAAGTTCTGACATGGCTTCTGGTCCTAGAGATGCAAAAATCAATGTACAAAGAGAGAATCCCCAGTTTTAGTGGATGCTTTTCCTAGAAAATTCCTGAACCAACCAAACTGTCATGTTATACATTCCTTTATTGTTTATATAGTCAATTATTCCTAGAAAGGAAATTGGGGGGACTTATAACAAAAAAATGGACCCATAAAACATACTTCAGCTGCCAACTAATTAAAAGTCACTATGGCAAAAGAGAAATCTTATCAAGAACCTGGCTAAAGAAGACTATCAAACTCAGCTCTAAGCTTCCTAGCAGCCAAGATAAAGTGAAAACATGATGCTTACACAGAGCTCATAAAAAGGAAACAAGTCAGCTCTGGACAAGAAAATACTTTTCCTAGGTTTCAATTTAAGAGACCTATAATAATGTAAGGATTGGTGACTCCAGAGGTCATTGTACATGAATCTTATTGTATAGTAAAAAATCTCCCTCGAAATTTAGAACTGGGATAAATGAGATACCTGTACCACAAAGCATCTATTGAGCATGCTCATGACAAAACCACACAGAGAAACAGACTATAAAACACACATCTGTATCTGACAAAGCAACCTTTCAAAACAGAAGTGTCATATGATGTTTCAAAGCGAAAGCTGTTTAAAGCTGTTTTTTTTTTTTTAAGTTTGTCACATTGAGTCAAAGCAATTTCTGTTTTTCTAAAATTTGTGTGTGTTATTTTGCGGGGAAACTTCTCTTCAGTGTTTTTCCACTATGAATCAACTAGCTCCTATCCTTCCCTCTCAAGTGAACCTGCGGAAACCACTCTGCCAGAGGGAATTCACCTTCTCTCACATGGAGACAAGCTCTAATACTTTCAAATGGTCAATCTGAAAATGAAATGCTTTGCAAGCCAATTCCTACAACAAAAACGGTCTTTGTTTCAAGATTTTCACAGAAAAATATACTAATGCTACATCTATTATTTAAAGTAATTATTAATACCTTAGCTCAGTAATTCATATTATACTCCCTTCTTCCCACCTTCCCATCACACAATAAATGCCTTATTTATTCAATACTGACTTGTATTGAGATATTCCAAATAAGCAAATTTTCCAAACAACTAAGGCTTTATTCCCTTCAGGAAACTTTAGTCTTTTTTAAGGGAAATATATTTAAATTTTACTATATGCTTAATTACTTCCTCGATACCTTAAATATTTTGAGCATTCTGAGTATCACCTATTGTACTTTTTCCTGAATATTTTGAGTTCTCATTATAAAAATGAATTACAGTGATTAAAAATTTCTGTGAAGTTTCAGTTTTTATCTCCACCAAATGCTCCCAAATTTCTATACTTTATAGTTCTGCTGACACTTTCTATATTTCTAAGGATTTTTTTCTAATCCTGACTGAAAGCCTATGTCTACATCAAGCTCATCACTGACCTTCTTTTACACTGGTTCACATTCCACTTTAAGCCAGCCAGCTTTGGAGGAGGGCCAGAAGGTGGCTCCCCATTCTATTTACAGAGTAACCTATATGGGTTTTTGATATCTCTTTTCCTTGTAACTTGCTAAAACATTTTGGCTTTCTTCATGATGCAAGAAACTGCTATAAACTGACACATATAATAATAATAATATGAGACAATATTAGGAACCCTGTCCATACCAATCCAATTTGAACAGCAAGCCATCAAAGAAAGTGAAGTTTATGCACCAAGGGTAAACTACTTGAAACTTAGATCACACCCAAACTGCTTAAAGTTAGCTCTACTCTCCTATTGTTATTGCTTCTGAGACTTCAAGCATTTCAGAAATTCTAAGAGAAAAAAACCAAATGCATACTTAGATCTGACAGAGTTCTCATGATTTCCCTACCCCATCATTTTGTGGTGCCCTCTCCTCGTTTTTGTTGTTGTTGTTCAGGATGAAAAGATAGCTAACATGCACATTCCAATAATGCAGATTCTTCTGCTGTAGTTCCTCAGTGGAAATTGTATTCACTACTCCTTCTTGCCTTCACTCTCCAATCAGTGCCAGTGGGAACCATCATGGAGAACATGCCCCCTCCAAGGTCCCTATCCAGGTCTGTACAAATCATCCATCATGTACCACCATGTAATCTAGGGCAAGCCACAGACTGAAAAGTGCCAGTTCACAAGGAAAATGCACAATGGGGCCACACAAAAAGCCCCTCTCTGGTATAACGACACCATTTCTAAAATAAAAATCTTTCTAAAATAAAAATAAAAAAGTCACAATACAGAATCTCCAAGCCTTCACATCTTAGAAATAGGGGTCCAACTACACCCTTTGCAAACCAAGATTTTAAAAATAGGGGTCCAACTACACCCTTTGCAAACCAAGATTTTTTTTTTAAAAAAAAGGAGGGAATATACACAAATATTGAGGGTAGATATACATATGAACAGGCTCAAGAAGGTCCACTTTTTTAAGCTCTTTTCTAAAATAAGAGTTTCTTTACCCCCAAAGATAAGTCAAAATTTATCCAAGATTTCAACCTTTCTTAAATGTAGTAAGTATAGGAAGTTGCATGGAAACAATGAATGGAAGTGCACTTTTATCAAACAACTACAGGAAACTTTCAGTAGTTTATAGCAAAACTACATATTTGAGCAGAGAAAAAAAATAAACTATGCTCTTTCAACTCCTAACTTTTACTCTCTCTCTCATCCAAAACATACAAGAACATGCACAACTGACAACTATGAAACAAATCTCAACAGTAAGAGAAAATTAATATCTCAAGCTTTCAAAAATACACTTTCCCAAATTACTTAATGAATGTCTTCAAATAGGCCTACACCTACTTCTATTATCGTATGGCCAAAATGAGTCATAATAAAACTTTGGAATATTAAAGACAATAAGTGAGGAAATTCCAGAAAATATAAAAACTATTTCAGGGAGCCCAAACAGAACTATATTTATTTTTCTATCTAAATGCATAGGAATGAATAAACCAGCAAATAAAACAGGCACTCACAAAAGTAAACATATATCTGGCTGCAATTCTACAACACAGTCCTCCAAGTTTAATTTTCTTAAACAAAGCTAACTTCCAGCACCCCCAAACTGCAAGAACCTCTACCATGAGCAATTTAAAAACAGGCATTGGTGGGGGGCAAAGGTATATCTCAGTGGTACAGCAGGTTCTTAGCATGCATAAGGCCCCAGGTTCAATCCCCAACACACACACACACACACACACACACACACACACACACAACGTGGGGTTGGGGATATAGCTCAGTGGCAGAGCAGGTGCTTAGCATATGCAAGACCCCAGTTTGATTTCCAGTGCCAAAAGGATAAATAACAGGTCTTTTTGAACACACAGCACCTAACACAGCAAATGGTACCTATGTTACACAAAGGAAAAGTTCACATTTAGTTCTCTTTGACTTAAGTCTTAGTACAACTCAGTCTGGGCTATAACTCCAGTTCCACTAATAACATATAAGTTTCTACAAGGCCCAGTTTTCTCATCTTTAAAACAGGAACAGGCATTCAGGATGTGCCTCAGTGGTAGAGCACTTGCCTAGCATGTGTGAGGTCCTGAGTTCAATCCCTGTCACCATAATAATGATGATGATGATAATAATACCTGTCCTAGCTAATACCCAGAGATGTTATTGAGGTCATGTACTTGAAAGATTTTAGCTAAATCAGGAAATTCTATATACATGTAAAGATATTTAAATATATAACTGATCAATAGAAAAGACTCCTATCTTCCCATCATCCCACCCACACCCTTCAAAAGAGAAGCCCACAACATACAAGGAGAATATGGGAATAAAAAAAGGACAAACTTGTAGTTAGAAGGTCTGGGCTCTAGTCTCAGCTCTGATGCTAACAAGCTGATTTCCAGGGCCACCTCTCTTAGTTTCCTTTACCTGTGCTTCACCTGGGACTAATATTTCCTGCCTTGCCAAAATGAACTAAAGTAATAGATTATTACAAAGAATTAGATAAACTTGAAAGTGAGATACCTATATAAGAAATTAATATACTAGATTTGCCCAACAAAAAAAAATCTGGACTTTAATGGGTTGTGTTCTAAAACTGATGAACAAGGAAAAAAAACTGGCTGTGATCAGAGTAAGTACTGTGAGGAAGAAAGTCAACCAAGGTAGGAGTGGAGACGCCTCCCCCGTGTGCACTCACAAGAGCCAGCGTGGGTGTTCATTACCTAATGAAACGGGGCTTTAAAAGTTGGAATTTTGAAGACATACCTGTTCTAACTCCTCTGAGTCTACTTAAGCTTGTAAACTGAAATATCAGGTCAGATTTTCTCCATTCCTGGTTAAGACAGAAGCACACAAACTCCAAATTTTAAAAGTGGATGCCCAGCATTCCAGAATAAACAGCAGCTCATGGAGAAAGCAACAGAAGAAGGGTAAGAGGAGAAAATAGATCAACAAACTACAACAGATTGGTCACTTTGTAATTAAAGAGAAAAGAAAATAACCTATCTCCAAGTTCAACTCAAGGCTGAATTCCTATCAGAAAACTACCGGAAGCCAAAGACTACATCTGGATAATACTTTAAATCTGAGGCTGGTCTTTGAGAAAACATTTGACAAAGATTATCAAAACATGCATTTTTCTTCGTTTCTACTCATTTTTCTCAATTATTTTCCCCAAATTCTTGCACTTCACTTACCACTCCCACTTTTTCAACGGCAATGGGCAATTACATAGGAAGCTGGACAGAAGAGACACTGCATATAACACATTTGTTTTAATATCTATTCTCTTTTAATCGGAGACTTCTCTTTTATAACTATGAATCAAAATGGCTCCTGAATCTTCCTAAAGTAGCAAGTATTCACTGAAGTCAAGCATCTCTTCTGTTTCAGTTGGAGGCTCCCTTTCATCTTTGTGGGGCTGTATTTTGGATATCACTACACACTGTGGTTCCCATTCATTGGGCTCATCTGAAACGTTAGGCTCACTCAGTAAGTGCCAACATTCGATTGTAACTTTATCCAGTAGGAGCAAAATGTTTTGAAAGCAAAGCATGAAGAAACTTAATGATACATATTCTTCTATATTCCTTTTAGGTAATCAGGCTATAAAGTACTTACTTTTCCCCCTAAATTAATACAGGATTTTGACTACATTAAGATGATTATTTTCAATGACTCCCATATAATATTCTGATTAAAGAAAACACCACAATGTCTTCATATATGAGTTCATCTAGTCCCTATGTACCTTACCATTTATCATCTGCCTAATTATATATCTGATATAATCAAATTATTGGCCTACCTAAGAATTCACAAATTTAGTGTATTGTCTTGAGTTATATATTTACTTTAAGAATAATATTTTTTTTCCTTTTTCTTGGTGCTAGGGATGGAACCCAGGTCCCTCACATGCAGGCAAGCACCCTACACTGAGCTACACTCCCTGCCTAAGGAACCAAAACTTTTATCTCTATGGCAGGCTTTGGCCTCACCTCCAGCCTGATCAAAAAAAGCAACCATGAGACCTATCTACAGTGAGCATTAGAAGACATCCTTAGCCATCTAACAATATTTTTACAAAACATCGGAAAGAACATATTGTTCAAAAGCCATGGAAACTGAGTTTTACAAGGTCTATATTTAACAATCTTTAGCGAAAATTGTAGATATTAGCTCAGTGTAATAAATGAAATGTAATATCTTCCTCATATCAAGGTCAGTGGCAAAAAAACACTCTGGCCTTGACAAAGACCTCAAGGATTCAGACAAATAAGAATTTAGAGAAGTGTTTGTGGCTTGTTTGTTTTCAAATACTGCCTATCTTAAATCCTCCTTGGTTTTTAAGCTGGAAAGGATGCAAATGTCTGCATTACTACAGTCACCTTCCTCCCACTGCTTTTAAATGCTTTATAAAGCAGTCCCTGTGGACACCAATCTTAAACTGCCCTGGCCTTGCCAGGACAAATGTTGGCCCGTGTATTCCAGTAAGGCCATGAGTATTCTGAAGGTCAAACAAAAAATGGATTATTTCCAACCAGAAAGGAAGTTTGTGCTCTCTGGAATGAGGCCCCAAGCTCAGCCTTGACTTGGTGTGCCATGAGGCAAGTAAACCAAAAACTGGGAACAGCCTTCCTTTTTAATCAGTGCTTTCTGAAGGATGCTACTGATAACAAGGAAAAAATGTGAATGTACTTGATGTTCACATCTCCCCCTGTCTTGGCTTTTTTTCTTTTTACAGATGCATACACAGCTGTTTAAAATAATACTGTCCCTAATAAAGCTTTATATTTAAACTATGGTATGTAAATCTGGATTCCAGCACTAATCACACACACAAAAAAAGGCTTGACTCAGTTTTTCCTTTTATCTGTTTTACCAAATAAATTTCCACAAATTCTTCCTGTAGCAATCACTTTCCTTGTGATAATGGTGCTAAAAAAAAAAAAAAAAGGAAAGGAAAGATTCTAAGAAAGCAGGGGAAAGAGGCAAAGCTTTTTGATATCTTCTGTGAAGAGCTAAAAATTTAATTATTTCTAACCACTAAGGCATATGACTAGTGGCAATTTGCATGCCTATATTGCAAACGTGGTATTCTCTTTCTTCCTTTGGCATACTGAAGCAGAAAGAAATCTCAACTGTCTTTTAACGGACAGTTTAGCTTGGTGGTCAGTGGCTAGCACAAAAGGGCCCACCTTTTCTGGATCCAGCAAGGCCTCATGCTTCCACAGCTCCATCTATAGGCTCCTAACCTTCACTCCCCTTCTCTAACATGCTGGAATCTCACCCAGCTTTTGCAGCCCACCTCAGTGGTTCTCACAGCCTCCTCCGTGCCTCTCTCTTCAGTTAGAGAGAACCTTGCCCTCTCTGCATTCCTGCAGCAGGTTGCTTCTCCAACAGGAACATACCATGGCTGCAAAACTGAGCCCTGTCATGACTCCCCAGCATCTAAGGAAAAGTGTTTTCTTATGAATTCTCCATAGCACCTGGGCCTTCTACTTAAAAAGGATTCAATACATATGTGCGAAATGGAATTCTTTGAGTAATGGATACATTCATATTTTCAAGGTTCCGTAGTAAGTGAGCAACAGAAGCAAAAATCAAATCCACATTTCACAAAGATCGTAACAGCACAACTTACAGGATCTGCAAGGAAAATCCACAGGTGTGTTTGGGTTTATGTGTCTGGTGATCTGCACCTTGTGCCTATGTGCACACATGTCCTCACAACAAGGAAAGAGCAGTGAGATTTCTCACTATTGACTAGGGTATGATTTTTTTAATTTAATTAATTTGTTTATTTTTCATACCAGGAATTTAACCCAGGGGAGCTTAACGACTAAGCCACATCCCCAGCCCTTTTATATTTTTTGTTTTTGCTTTTTTTTTTTGGCGGTCTGGGGATCGAACCCAGGGCCTTGTGCATGAGAGGCAAGCACTCTACCAACTGAGCTATATCCCCAGCCTCTTATTTTTTGTTTTGAGATGGTGTCTCACTAGGTTGCTGAAGGTCTCGCTCAGTTGCTGATGCTGGCCTCAAACTGGCAATCCTCCTGCCTCAGCCTCCCTAATCACTGTGATTAGAGGCATGTATCACTGGGCCCAGCTCTCAGTTGTGACTGTATATGTTCCCACAGCCCTAGTTGCTATTTTATATTTCTACTCTTTACCATTAAACATTTTTAAAACTGGATCATTTCCCCTTTGCCCCCAGTCTTTCTTTTCTTTTTCTTTCTTTTTTTTTTTTTTTAAGGAAGTTTTGGACAGCAGGAAAGCTGAGCTAAGGCACAAAGAAAAGCTGACTCTGCACATGCCTCATTGTTTTCTATTTTCATTCCAGCGCAGTTGTGGCTGGAAACCAGCGGTTTAGGATTCCCCATGGACCTGCCATCCCAGGTCCCTGGGGTTTCAAAGTGTTATACTTTATACACTGCTCAGAGAGGTGTGATTCAATTCAACATGTTCCCTGGAGTTCTAAGGGAGGCTAATATATATTGTGTGTCTTTACAGAGGCAACCAAAATAAGTGTTTGGGGAAAAGTGGGGGAAATGGAATCAAGGGAGTATTCAGAGATATAATTATACATACAAAAGTGGGACCGTCTGTGTGTGTTTTAGAGGTGGGAGGCTTAATGTAAACATTGACTACATTTGTGTTTTTGACTTTTATACATTCTCTACATCACCACACACTTAAGCACACAACTGTTAAAAATGTTGATATAATCATTTGAAGAACGTCATTTACCCTATTATGGGTTTGGGGTATTTTGTTGTTCTTGGGATTTTCTCCCACAATTTTTTTTGGGGGGGACTGGGGATTGAACCCAGGGGTTGCCTTACCACTGAGCTACATCCCCAGCCCTTTTTATTTTTTATTTTGAGTAAAGTATCACTGAATTGCTTAGGGATTTGCTGAGTTTCTGAAGCTGACCTTGAACTTGCCATCCTCCTGCCTCAGTCTCCCAAGTCACTAGGATTACAGGCATGTGCCACTGTAACCAGCTCCCCCCAGATATTCTTAGCTCTCTTCTTCAAATACATCTGATGACTTATTTCTTAATTTGAGACTCTTTTTACTGCCAACAGGATCGTCCTGTTTTCCACGAACACAAGTGTCTTGCCATGGAGTAGAACTGATTCCAAAAGGCTGCTCATAACCTCCTTCTGGGACCTACAACCACAGGGTCCAGAAAGAATTCTTAAACCCTGAACTCGTCCCAGTCCACTGTCCCTGGTAAAGTGCCACTTCTCAGAGAGCTAAGTCATCCCAAGGCCAAAATGACACTTTGACCCACATAGAAATTAAAACTCAAAGGAAGCTGAGACAATTCCTCTGCTGAGAGCCATTCTCCTGCTGGGAGAGGCCTCCAGGAGTGGGCAGCCTCCAAACACACAGTCAGTCATTCCTGATGGTGATTTATTGCTTAGCCTGACACTAAATCCACAGCTTATAATAGCAGGATGTTCCTGTCGGACAAGGTCTCTCAGAGCAGCCACTGTCACGGCCTCCTGAAGACAAAGATCACATCTCTATGTCTGCTGACAGGGCTAGTGGTTTCACCAGCAACACCCTCCCCAGATCTGAGGATACTCACTTCTCATTTCTCTGCTCAGGCTATGATTCCATTATTTCAAGTTCAGGGTGGCATGGCCATAGACCCATTATTTCAAAGATATTTACCTTCCATAATCTTTTTCCTTAAAGTACTTAAGAGAATGGGTCAGCTTCAAAGCAATGGGGAAAGAAACAGTGAATTGATAATAAGAAGATGTGGGTTCTAATCTTGAGTTGGCTTCTTAGAAGCTGCGTCACTTATAAAGCTCACAATCTTCCTGAATCTTAATTTCAGATAAATGAAAAGTAGCACATTTTGCACAAGACAGTTATAAGATTTAAATGAGAGAATTCATAAGAAAGTACCTAGTATATATTAAGTGCTTACTAACCTTTTACCTACAGAGCAATTATAATGCTAAATTCATACTTTTCAGAGGGTGTGGTCATCAATAATAAAGACCAGAAGGAATGCTTTAAACTTTTTCCAATCTTCTCAGCCAGGTTTGAGTAGAAATTGACCAGCCTCTCTGTAAAGATTTTACACCATAAATGTAATTATGCCATATTGTAATTGGCATAATTATAAATATACCAACTGTATTATACCATAACTTTACAACACAACTGTAAAGATATTAAGTATTACAGGCATAGGTGTTAATTGCCACAGTACTTATAATAGAGAAATACTGGAAAACCATCACTAATGGTACATATATATACATACATATATATATATGAAAATATATATGCTACACTTAAAACAGTGCAAGTTGTACTGATGGAAAATCTTAATGACATGCAAATTTTCTAATTGCAGAAAATTATGTAAAGAATGGTAAGATTTCTTGACCCTCTAAAACTATGTATATGTGTGTGTATATAAAATTATAGGAAAAAATGGAATAGATATCTAACTGTAAAATAGTTCCTACCTAAGGTGGGTTGATGCCAGAGAAGAGGGATTGGGAAGACAAAGAAAGGGGGCTCTGACTTTGTTCTCTGTCCCTCTGCAGCATGCAACTCTTTCACCATGCAAATGTTTTTGAGTATTGCTTGTATAATTAAAAACTAAAACGTAACCCCTACTTTATCATACAGATAATTAGAACCAAAGCAAATGCTGGTTGACTAGTTCCCTCTCTGGATGTCTTATTTCAAGACAGCATTATATGTGGTTCAAATAAACAGACCCAGAGCCCTCTAGGAAGCAGAGAACTCTGTTCTCAACTGAGTGCCGACATCCTCTCATCAACTTGACACCTTTGGCCCAAATCCCTTGTTCTCTGTGGTCAACGATTCTACAAACCTGGAGTATTGCCTGGACTTGATAGGATGCTGTTGTGAAAAAGACTGGCTTTGAATCCTGGCTCTGCCTGCACTTTCTGACACTTTGCCTCGGTTCTCTCATTTGTCAAATGGGGATATCTACATTCTGCAAGGTGTAGATAATGCAGGCAAATATATGACCCCTAGTAAGTGCTCCATAAATGGCAACTGTTATCAGTACTATTGTCAATCAGGAAGTTCTCTGAGTTTCAAGATCATTCTCAGCTGTAAAATGAGGGCCTACCATTTGATTGCTTTGAACGATTGGTTTTAATGTTCTACAAACATGTGCTATTGGAGAAAATGGACAAACACTTGATGAATAGTATGGCCAGGTAGCAGGACCAGAGACCAGACAACAAGAGCAAACTCAGCATTGCTAGGCAGGGCCTGGAGAATCGTGTGATTTCTGTGACTGTTACCATATCCTCAGGTAACAAACAAAGATGGTAGAGAAGCCTTTCCTCTAGTCTAGAAAACTTCAGAATTTGGAGAAATGCACGACAGAGAGGCAGACATATTCCTATTCTCCTACTGCCAAATAGAATACATTTTCACTATCTCTTTATGCCAGCTGTAGGCCAGGAATAGCAAAGCATTAAAAAAACAGATGAATCCCTGTGACCTTCCCAAAGACAACCTTCATTATCCAGCCTTCTTAATCTTTTGGGACAGAAGATCAAGTCAAATCCCTTTGGAACCAATGAATAATAAGGTCTCTGCATGCCTAAATTTATCTTCTGGGGCTCAGTTGAAATCCCACCTTTATTAACCTTCCCAGATCCTCCTTACTAAAAGCCATCTCTCTCTGTGAACACCCATAGACTTTGTTTTTCCAGTCAATTTCTACTTTAATTAGTCATTTGCATGCCTATTTTAACTCACCTATAAGCTCCCTTATAAAGCCAAATAATGTCCAATTTGGTCATCCACTCAAAAGCATATATTTAAGCACCTTGCTAGATGGTAAATACCATAGAAGGTTCTAGGGATACAGAAATAATAACACATTCTCCATCTTCAAGGAGCTCATAATCTAATGGGAAAGATGGGAACGTGCACACCCAAGGCCCATAGTGCTATCTGAGCAGAGAGAAGGAGCCTCCCTAATCCACCTCAAGGAAAAGAAAGATGAGAAGGATCAAAAACAGTTTCCTAGGGCAGGTCATATCTGAGGTGACTTTTCAGAATTAGTATAAACTACCCAAGCAAAAAGGACTGGAAAGGACAAATCGGTATTAAAATAAATCTGTATCAACATAGGCACATTTACTTTGGAAAACTTAGGTGGCAGTTTCTTATAAATTTATGCATACACTGAATTATACAACCCAGAAATTACATTCCTAGGTATTTACTCAAGAAAGTAAGAACGTATGTCCACCAAAAGACATGTTTGCAGAAGTTCACAACTACTTAACTGCCTAAGATTCAAAGGAAACAACTCAAATATTCAACATGTGAATACATAAACAAATTGAGATATGTCCACACAATGAAATATACTCAGCATTGAAAAGGAACAAACTACTGATACACGCAACAACCTGATTGTTGACTCCCCAAAACATTTAGCTATGCCAAAAGAAGCCAGACACAAAAGAGTACATGAAATTTCAAAAGGGGTAAAATAATCTATAATGACAAAAAGCAGATCCAGGGGCTGGGATTGTGGCTCAGTGGTAGAGTGCCTGCCTAGCATGCATGAGGCACTGGGTTTGATTCTCAGCACCACATACAAATAAATAAAATAAAGGTCCATCAACAACTAAAAAGTATTTAAAAAAAAAAAAAAGCAGATCCTAATGGCCTGGGACTAGGGATCTTGACTACAAAGGGGCAGAACAGAATTTTCTTTGGGGTGAAGGAAAAGGAATAGATACTAGAAAAATGTTATATATTTTTTTTTTCTGGTACTGGTGATTGAATCCAGGGGCACTCTACCACTGAGCCACAGCCACAGCCCTTTTTAATTTTTATTTTGAGACAAGGTCTTGCTAAGTTGTTTAGGGCCTCAACAAGTTGCTAAGGCTGACTTCAAATTTGTAATCCCCCTGCCTCAGCCTCCCAGGTCACTGAGATTACAGGCATATGCCACTGTGCCCCACTCATTACAAGTCATTTGTCCTCAAAGACCAGAAAAACAATGAACAGAGTTATTAGTCTGTTCCTGTTACACTCCACTCTAAATATTTTAAAAACCAGAATTTAACAGGAAAAAAAATGGTTTTACCTAAACAAAAGTCTGCCCTATTAAAAATTACAAAGACATTTATTGATTCAAGCAAAGATGACATCTTACTGAGGAATGGCTTCTGTCCCTTCCCCTCCACCATTTCCTATACCATCATGGGCTTCTAGCAAAGGTTTGCTTCTTGGGGTGGGCCCTCTGTAGGTGTGAGGTAAAACACCAAGCCTATGGCTGGCATGTGATGTGAAGCGTCTTATCGACAATCATAACAACAGTGTCAGTGGGGCACAAGTGGTCTGGCAGTTACATCATGATATGGTACTGGTTGCTATTCTCAGCATGTGTCACTGACTTACTGACAAAACAGTTAAACATAAAAAGGAACCAGTATCAGTGGTAATTGGGATAGAATCCCTGGGTGAATAGGAATAAGAAAACTCCAACAGTAATCCCCAAACCACCTATTTCTCCAGTTTCAATTTCCTTCTCCAAACATTTTTAAAAAGTGCAATTATCAAACTAAACTGATTCGGGTTGATTGCTGCTTCCTTTCCCTGGTGTGAAGGCACCACAAGATGAGCAAGAAGAAACACAAAGGACTCCAAAGATCCTCCCCTTCTTAAGGTTTCTTTGTATGCATGCCATATGAGATAATTCATTCAGTTCCAGGTCATGATAGCACAGTCCCTGGCACACAGAAGGCACTTGAAAAATGTTTACAGAATGAGTACAGGACAGTAGGAGAAAGCATCTGAGCATGGACAGCAGAACAAAGCCTTGACTCTCTTGGCGTCCCTTTCTTAGCCAACCTATTCACAACAATAATAGTTCCTGTCATCGAAAAGCTGAAAAGGAGCTGTCACTCACTGCTCATTGAATGAATAAATCTATTCAGTTTCTCTCAACCTCATCCAAAATGCAAGGTAGCTATGGCCAGTGCAGGCACGACTCCCAACTGACTTGTTATTCACCTCATTGGCCAACTGGGAATAGATCCCCGAATAAACAGTTCAGTTGCAAAACATCCAGAGCAGCATCTTGGTCCACAGCTTCATCTGTCCCAGGGTACTGGCTTTACAGCTCACCCTGATCTCGGCTTTCCAAGCTTGACCCACACCAGGGCAGGTCGCTCACTAACAGTCCTCACCCCTATGCCTTCCTCAAGAAAACCCAAGGATCATGATGGCTACAGAATAAACCTGGAAACTTTTACTTCTTTCCCTAGTTACAATCAGCAGAAAGCACTAGATTCACCAGTATCAATATTCACATCCATGATGACATCTCAAATGTAACCAATCAACCCCACCCTCACCTCCATCAATATTTTGCCTTCATTAAGTAGCCACAGGAAAAAGAGTCTGCCAAATGGCAAACTCACATTTCACACAGGCCTGTCAGCCAAGACAGGAAGGAAACGTCAAATCCATGGCCCAGTGCATAAATGTTCAGCACTGAAGTGAATGGAAACCAACAGGACACTTGAGGTTATACTTTAACTTAAAGGCAAACTAAAGCTGAGTTAGTTCAGCTCAACAACAGGAGAGTTCATAAAGAATTATTCCAAGCAAATGGTGGAAGCCATTCCAGTGATAGGTCCCCTCTGGATGGGTCAAGCTCCAAGGCACACTGTGAGATAGGGAATGAGGACTTCTAAGGGCAGAGGCAGACCTGAATTCTTCTGGGATGAAATTCTGGTTTAAGAATACTTCCATTGCTGCAGTCACAACCAGTAGCACCCCTACCCCAAGTCTCTCTCCCCTTTTCTCCCTCAAGTCCTTTTGACATATAGTCAGAGCAGGACAAGAAGGTACTTGAAGGCCTCCTGAATACAATGAATGTGTGCTTTAAACTTTATGGCTAAGGTTGGCTTATATGCAGGTGAAGGAGTTCTTCTTTCTCTGGTTCATGTTCCTGAGCATCTGTTCTGTTCACAAATCACCAATGCCAGCCTTCTGTATCTCCCCAATGCTTCCTCCTGTACCAGGACTCCTGGGCCACCACCCAAGCAGACTCACAGTAACAAGACATGATGTGGGGTAGGGAGCCCTGGAATGGCACTTCAAGATCCAGGCACTGGCTCTGGCTCTTGCAAAAGGCTATACCCAAGTGAGAGCAAAAGACACAAATAACAAAAGGATGCAGCTATGAAATTGGGGAACCTAAGAATGTCAGTAGCGTCCAGAACATAGCAGAACCCTCAAAGGAAGTTCTGGGCTTCAAAGTGTGCTCCAAGATGTCCATGAATCACCACTTGCCATGGTAAGTTATAATTACCAAGGGTGCTTTGGGTACAAAAGACCATCATTGTGAAATAAAGAACTCATAGAGAACAAACTCCAAAGTTGGTTTAGTGCAAACAAAGATCCATTCTAAAGGTGGAGACCCAAAGATAGCTTTATAGTTCACATGAAGAGAGGACCTAAAATGTGATTTTGAAAAAGTTAGATCCTAGATACTGAACGCTGCTTCTTTAAACTCACAGCTAGAGGCCAGGCCTAGGCAATGCAAGACTGAATTCTGCAACCTGCTGGTCCCGGGCCATAGTCTTGGCCTCTGTCTTTCTCTGACATAACCAAGATAAGGCTCACCCTGGCATGCTCTGCCTGGTGAAGAATGCTACAAGGAATTGAGTACTGGTGTATGTCTCTAGGGTAGTATGCTTCCCGGCTACTTTTGTTTGGTATGTCTTTGTTTTGGTTTAGCCCTGGTAATCTGGCAAGTAGTCTATTTCCAGGGGGGGACTCTGTCTGTGGTGTGGATGCCCAGGCTTGAGGTCCTCCTTCATTTTCATAAACAGAGCCCAGTTGCCACAGCAACTAGTGCTGTGTGCAGCTGCTAAATAGCAGAGGTCACCGAGAGCTTTCTTTGGGTTCTACAGTTTGTTCCTATGCATCTGTGAACAGTGGTGCACAGGAGCTGCAGTAATACCAGCCAGTAATTCATATAGAAGCTGGTCCTGAGGAGGAACTGCCAAACCAACTGCTACACACAAATGGGATTTCAGATGGAGCCCAGACCCTACCTGACAGATGTTAGCCAAGGGCACAGGAAAAGTCAAGGGCATAAAGAGTGGCAACTCTCTCCCTGTGCCTTCAACAGCCCCCAGAGCAGTGAGAGGGTACAGGGCCAGAGCTCAGTGCAAAAGGAAGGATCTTGGAAAACTGAAAGTGGAGTTGGGCCAGTAACACTTCGGCATCACATGGGCCAATCAGATGCTTTCTCTGCTTCCCAGTGAGGTAGGACACTGTTTTCCCTACCCCCACAGCAGGAAGCATATCATACCTCAGCCAGCAAGAACTTCTGAGCCGGAGTCCCAAAGGTCTCTTCTAGTTAGAGACCATTGCTACTGTTTCCACCTTCCCAAGGCAGCTCTTTGGGAAGAGCTGCTACACATGTGATACAAACTGAATAGAGGCCAGGCATAGCCTGTGGAAACACACACACACACACACACAAACACACACACACACACAAACACACACACACACACACACAGCTGCCCGCCTGCCTGGGAGTGTCAGGGAAGATCTGATTCTGTAAAATGCAGCTTCTGCCTTCCACATAGATGCTTTCCGGCAAAAACAACCATAAAAATGAGGCTGCTCTATAAAATGGGTCCCCTTCACTCTGGCAAAATCAAACCACTGGTTGGGGGCCCCAGGAAACTATAGAACTGAACTGAGTATAAACTTCATTTAACAGTCTTTCAGACGTGATCCCATGTTAACGACATGGAAGATATAAACATGCTTTGGCCCCAGCACCACTTTCAGAGACAAGTGATTATTTAAAACTTAAACAAAATTAAGGCTTACCATTCCCAGAAACATATGCTTCTGTCCTTATCAATCAAGAGCTGATTAGAACACTACACGGAGAGGAAAATGGGATAGAAGTTCCCTAATTCAGTGTAACTTAAAGATTAGCCTGAAGACATGGGTCAAACATGTTTGGCAAACAGGACCGAAATGTTTTACATAGAGGATTTTATGTTATTCCCACCACTGTATTTTATTACAGGGCAAAGGAAACCTAAACAGTTAAGAAGTTTGTCCTGAGGCAAACAGTTCAATAATTTAGACTTCAAAGACTCCATATTAACCTCTGTTTACACAAAGTAATATGTTTCCTTTGCCTGCTAAACATCAAAATACTTCGCAATTAATTACCTCTATTTTTAAAAGGACTCAAGTCCTGTTAAATATAATGGCCAATGTACTTTAAGCAGGGGGTGGGGGATGTGCTCAAAATATCTGCCAAGACAATTTGCAAGGGATTTGATTAACATAGACAGTTTAAAAATACTTTTCTTCCAAAATTATAATTTTTTCCTGTATTATTTTTGTTTCCCTTATGCCTATGAATGCTGTGAATCTAATAATCAAACAGTAGCTCTTTTGTCCCCTTAGAAATTCAACAAAGTTAAGATTCCAAGCTTAGAAAATTCAAAGTTATTTCATTTTCTAACTAGTCAGTACTTAACTTCTTTTCTTCAGGACATTCCCAGTTCTAACCCTAGAAGCTAGCACCCATTGAGAAGTACACAGGGAAGTACAAGGGGCCATAAGTGGGAGAGAGCGTCACAAATAACAAGGTCACCTTTGATCTATGGACAAATAATTAATATTCCCTTGAATCTGTATAGGGATTTTTTTCCCATTTGGTATCAGGATTGAACCCAGGGGTGCTTAACCACTGAGCCACATCCCCAGCCCTTTTTATGTTTTCATTTTGAGACAGGGTCTTGCTGAATTGCTTAGGGCCTTGTTAACTTGCTGAAGCTGGCTTTGAACTTGGTGATCCTCCTGCCTCAGCCTCCTGAGCCACTGGGATTACAGGTGTACCCCACCACACCCAGCTATGTAGGGATTTTTAAATTTTCAAAGTTCTTTCACCCATTTCCCATTGTAGTACCTTCAAAATATACACATTTGAGAGTAATATTACACTTATGGAGTGTCACATTGTGCCAGGCTCTCTGCTAAGCACTTTCCATACAGTAGTGGGTTATTCCTCACAACAACCTTGAGATATACTATTATTGTTTCTATCTTACAGATATAAAAATCTGTAGTAGAGTGATATTAAGTAATTCACTCAAAGTCATGAAGTTATTGAATCAAATGATTAGGCCAAGCCAGGCTACAGGTAAGGGTGGAACCTAGACTGGCAGGCAGGTTAGCCTTCCCGGTTCCAAAATCAAAGGGTGCTTCTTCCAGAGAAAATACTGAATCAAGATAACCCAAGCAATATGCCAATGAGCTCCAAACTAAATATGCATTCTCCCTCCATGAAAAGCTCAGCCACCGGCATATTAAAGAGAAATATAAACACCAGAATTCCTTGATTCTCAAAATTCTCAGTTTATTTCATTTTAATTTTATATTTTCTACAATGTTAAAAAGTCTTTGCAAATTACTTAAGAAAAGTTTAATGCCTCCAAAGAAAGGAACTAGTTGGACATTATATGTCAGAGTTTTCACTACATTTTTCTTCTACACTATAATGTTTTAATGACATTTTACAATTCATGTTTCTGGCAACCTGATCATTAACACTGAAAGTAAGGCTAAGTTCATGTAACATCATACATCACCAGGGGCTGCAGTTTGAAGCTACTATTCAGCTGGGCTGATTTAAAAACAATTTTGATAGCATAGTATACTCCTGCCTGATAAGATTAGAAACTTTTCCTTTCTAAAAAAATCTTCCCCTACCAAACATGAAAGGATTTTTTTAATCTGAATTATTTCAAAGTTGCAAATAATAATAGATACTTCTCCTGAGATCTTATTTCCTCTCCTCTGAGGGGTTCCTCTTCCCTTTAGGCCCAAAGATCAGGCTATGATACACAGTGAAGGCAATGTTTATTTTCTTTGCACTAAATTGAAGACAAATTCACATTTGAAAGTTCAGAGTCAATCTTTAATTGCATCATTTAAATAGTGCACTCTGCACCAAGTTCCTATGGCTGCTAGAGAAAAAGCAGAGCCCAAGATGAGCAGCTTTGTCTCCATTCTTACAGAGCTTCCATTCTAAGAAAGTGACAGACAACAAATATGCTAAGTTGAGATTTTAAAGCTAAAGAAGCCCCACCTCCAGGAAGGACAAGTACAATAAGGCAGGAGTTTTGTGAAAGTGGGGCCCAGTGACCCAGGCACTGACTATCCTCTGTCTGGCTCACAGTCCCATCACAGGCTCAGTGGAACAAATCTCTATGCCAGTGTGTTCCCAACTGGTTCAGGACAGCTCAAACTACAAATCTAAGCCTCCCTTCTCTTACCAACAGGGAGCAAAGTTCTTTGAGCTCTCTCAATTTTGACACAAACTACCTGGTTACTTTTAGATAACACCTGATTATTCGGAATCCATTTGCTCACTGTCACCATCCAGATGGGTGATTTGTTACCCAAATTCTATGGAGCTTTTCAGGGTGGCTCTAGGGGGCTGAGAAGAGATGAACTGCAGCCCAATATAAAAAAACAATTTCCCAAGAGTCAGAGATTTTTCAAATTCAAGCAAAGACTGGGGGCTCAGTCAACAGGATATTAGAAAGGTGATTTTGTGTATCAGGCTGAGTTGGGCCAGATAATCTCTAAAGATTCTTAAAATGCCATCATACCACTACAACTCTACTGTGCCCTAGGAACACAAAACCTTCCCAGATATAACTTATCCTAAAATATTACTTGAGGATAATGTTGTTAATGAAATAAAAAATTCAGATGTCATGAAGAAATAAGCAACCTAAAATATGCCACCTGTTAACTAAGCAATAATTGTAACAGCACATAAATACTAATAACAGGTAGGGCTTTTGAGCACAGTATCTCATCAAATATTCAAAGCAATACGGTGAGGTGGATACTAATAGTGTTTCTACTTTACAAATGAGAACACTGATTACAAACATGTTTCACCACCTCTTGGTGGCAGAGCTGGGAGTGCACCCAGATCTCTGGTCCTCAAGTCAGTGCTCCGCAGCAACGTGCTCTGGAAGCTGCCTTACGGTGTGGGGACAGTTTTCCTCTTAGATTGGGTTACATGAATATCCTAGAGTAATAATCTCAAAATGTAAAAGAAATCTTAAAATTTAATGAATGAAACTCTTTTGATAAAAGATAATCATAAATTTCTACTTTATATAGAATACATACTGAACTTTCTTGACTATAATTTACTAAATTGTGGAAGCTCTCGGAAAGTTAGTTCAGCTTCCAAATCTTAGGTCCAAGTAGTAGCTTAAACACTGCAAGATTCTGGCTCAAAATCAGTCACAACATTTTTCCTATGACAGTATAACAAACACACACTGCATTAGATATTTATATTTCTGCTAAATATCAGAGATGCCCAAATTGGTGATTATGACACAGCTTGTCCTTAACTGTAGCAGTTTCCATTACAAAATCCAATTTATGGAAATGCAGGATCCTGTTTAAAAATTGATTTAAACTGATATTTAATATGATAATATACTATTGAATTCCCTCTCCCTTTTGTTTCTTCATTTGAAAAAATGAGCCATCAAGTCTCCTTTTAGTCCACTTAAAATACAAAAGAAAAAATGTGAGCTCCAAAGTTTGGGATTCTCAATACATCCCAGCTGGAGTGCTGTTGTTCTTTTTTTAATCTGTATTTACAAATATTAATGATATTTAAAGTTCTTAGCAGTTAATTTCTTTAAAAAGCCAAAGCACAAAATAACAAATTAACTTCAAAAAGCTTAAAAGTATTCAGCACATATACAACTGCTTCAATTTAGACACTGGCAGTATATTAAGAACTTATGGGCTGGGGTTATGACCCAGTGATAGCACGCTTGCCTGGCATGTGTGAGGCACTGGGTTTTGATTCTTAGCACCACATACAAATAAAGGTCCATTAACAACTAAAAAAAAAATTTAAAAGAACCTATTAACAAATTTAAATTATTCACATAAAATTTATAAATATTCACATAAAATAGGTTTACATACATACACAATATTATGGCAGAAAATTTCTAGGAAATCATACTTTTTAATTTGTGATATATATAAACTGATGAAAATACTCAGAAATAATTTAACATCTTTCCCATTATACTAAAATCCAAGAACTATTAAAACTTCTGATTTTTAAGGGAACTTCAAAAGAAATCACTTTAGGCACAAAAAGTCAGAACAAGGCCCTCAAATCCCTTCCTCACAAATATTACTGCATCATGTCCTCTTCATCTCTATCCTTGCAAATACCACACCTGGACAGTTGCTATATTGTTCCATAATGCCTGTGCTGGCAAGAGAGCATATTTTGAGTAACAGTGATTTCGATTCAGAGTTTGGAGTTGAAAGAAAACTGGGGATCATATTGGCAATCCTTCTTATCTGCCAGTTGACTGACTAATACAGAGAGGCTAAGTGGCTTCTCCTAGCATTAAGCCTCCTTGATGGAGTCCTGCACTAAATCTTTATTTGGGTCAGAAAAAAAGAGTCCTTCCACTAAGTTATCTTTTCTGTATTATTCTTAAACTTTTTGGTTTACGGATTCTTTTTTGCTTTAAATTTACTGAGGACTAACTGGTCATGGTGGTGCTTGCTGGTAATCCCAGCTACTCATGGGACTGAGGCAAGATGATCACTTGAGCCCAGGGTTTCGAGACCAGCCTGAGCAACATAATGGTAACTTATCTCAAAAAAAAAATTACTAGAGGCCCCAAAGAGATTTATTTATGAGTTACATACATCAATGTTTACCACTATAGAATTAAAGCTAATTTTTGAAATATTTATTACTTTAGCTAAGTGTGGTGGTGCACATTTGTAATCCCAGTGACTTGGGAGGCTGAAGCAGGAGGATTACAAGTTTATAACTTTGCAAGACCCTGTTTTAAAATTTAAAAAAATAAATAAAAAGGGTCATGGATGTAGTTCAGTGGTAGAGCACCCCTGGGTTCAATCTCCAGTACCACACACAAAAAATGTATTAATTCATTCAAAACCAGCAACAAACTCATTACATATTAATGTAAATAGTATTACTAGTGGAAAATCATTGTTTTCTGAAACAAAACATAGTATTACTAGTGGAAAATAATTGTTTTCTGAAATAAAACATAAGTTAGTGAGCAGAGCATCATTGTTCCACACATCTCTTTAATGTCTGCTTAATACAAAACATCTGGGTTTTCAGATCTACTTCTGCATTTAATTTGTTGTGATACTCTGTTCTGGTTGAAGGATATGAAGAAATTTGGCCTCATAGAGATACAGTTGTCCCAAGTATCCTCAGAAGATTGGTTCCAGGATCCCCTCGGATACTAAAACTTGTGGATGCTCAAGTTCCTTATACAGAATGGCAAAGTATTTGCCTACACACATCCTCCTGGATACCTCAAATTATTTATAGATTACTTATAATGAAGGCTGGGGATATAGCTCAGTGTTAAAAACACTTGCCTAGCATATGTTAGGCCCTGGGTTCAATCCCCAGCACTACAAAAAAAAAAAAAAAAAGATTTGTTAGATGACTTTACCTAATACAATATAAGTGCTATGCAAACAGTTCTTTTTTGTTCAGGAAATAATACAAGAAAAAACATCTGTATGTGTTAATACAGACACAAGTTTTTTCCAGTGTTTTCGAACTATAATTGGCTGAATCCTTGGATGTGGAATCTGTAGATACTGAGGACTGACAATTGAAGGTGCAAAGCTTAATAGTCGTCAATAGTCTTTTCATGTACTTGTGGCCCAGTTTCCTCTTTGATATTATACCTCAATTAAACAAATGCCATTTCTTAAGGTTTGTTGCAATATGGTGTCTGAATTACACAATGAACTTTTAAACCCTGTTCCATTAAAATCCATTGCTTTCCCTCAACCACGGAGTAATTTCAAAGTGAAAAATAGTAACTTATTGGGCTGGGGATGTGGCTCAAGCGGTGGCGCGCTCGCCTGGCATGCGTGCGGCCCAGGTTCGATCCTTAGCATCACATACAAACAAAGATGTTTAGTTAATAGTAATGTCCGCCGAAAACTAAAAAATAAATATTAAAAAAAATAGTAACTTCATGGCAGAATATTCTGGCAGACACCATTTCTAACCAAGCAAACAAGGTTAATATAACCAGTAAGTCCTAGCAAGGTAATGTACCCTTGATTTGATGCTCTGAAAAGGATACATCACCTCTGTGGTGTCCTTCCCAATAATGGATAACTTCATTGTAACCAAAAGAGAACATCAAATGAACCCAAACTGAGGAATATTCTCCAATACGCTTTAAAAGTGACAAGGTCACTGAAAGACCAAGGACCTGTCACAGATTGGATGAGACTAAGGAGACTGACAACTAAAGGCAGTGTGTGATCCTAGGCTGGATCCTCAAACAGAAAAATAACATTAATGGAAAAATTCATGAAATCCAAATAAATTTCATACTTTTTTTTTTTTTTTTTTTTTTTGGTACTGGGGATTGAACCCAGGGGCACTCAACTACTGAGCCACATCCCCAGACCTATTTTTTTTTTTTTTTAGAGACAGGATCTTACCCATTTTCTTAGCACCTTGCTTTTGCCGAGGTTGGCTTTGAACTCACCATCCTCCTGCCTCAGCCTCCCAAGCTGCTAGGATTACAGGTGTGCACCACCCACATCCCACTATAAATTTCATAATTTAGTTAATAGTATTGTACCAACATTCACTTCTTAGTTTTGATTACTGTTCTATGGTTATATGTAAGATGGTATTATAAGGAAAGCTGAGTGTGGATATAAAAGAACTCTGTGTTACTTATGCAACACTTCAGTAAATCTAAAATTTTCTAAAATAAAAAGCTTTTGGAAATCAACTGCTCTATCTTGTACCCTTGTTGACTCTTTTACCCATGCATGATTTTTATAATGCCATCATACATCAGTCATCTAGAAAATAATAGATTATTTACTGAGTTATATAAATAAGCCTAATAAGACATTTCATTATATGGTATCTGTTTTAAAATCACATTTGTTAACAGTTTCTCCCTTGACCTCATCAGAAAAGTATTGTCATTCATGGTGATGGATAAAAGTTTTCCAATTTTAATTTTGTTTGAAAAATAAGATTTTATCATTGGCAACAAATACTCTCAGTTGATTTCCTTGAAGTAATAGGCCCATTTTATACTTTGTCAAAAAGTGCCGGCCAAATTCCAAAGTCTGGATAACCATCATTTGTCTGTCCATTGTTCTTTTAAGTAAAATGGTGTTCCATGAAAAACAGATTAGTTCAGCTCATAATTCAAATAACTGCAGAAGCACTTTTCTTGAAGGCAACATCATATTTTGAAATGTAGAAGTAGTATATGCAGACTTCCCATTTCATCATACAAAATATTAAAAAGGCATATATTTCAGGGGTCTTACTCCTTCATCAAGAACACTAAAGAAACTGGTAGTCAGCTGTTTCACTGTAAGTGTGAGGCAATAAAGTGCCGCCCTGATTCCTATAGAGGCACCAGCAATTTCATACAATTGCTTCTATCTATCAGCACAATGGTAACTCAGTGAAAAAGAGGCCATCTCAGTATTATAAAACTGGTTTTTTACCTCAGAGATGCCCCTGAAAAAGTCTCAAATCCATGACCACAATTTGAGAACTACTGGTTTAAAGAGTTAATCTGCAACTTCAATTGTCAAGACCAATCTTGACATTGCAATAGAGAATTACTTTCCCTAAATGAAAGGGTAACATTTTAACAGAGTCATTGTTCACCTTGATAAAGTTCTCAGATAGTACCAATAGTTGGAGGATAAAAATCTCTGCAAGATCCTCTAGTTATAAGTCCCAAATGAAGTTTTACTGTAGTAACTGTGCTCCAGCAAAACTGTGATGGAAAAAATCCAAGGACCTGACAAAAGGTCACAACAATTGAATAATCTTTGGGTTCTGAGACTGCCCCTGACTTCTTTTGACTTTTGTTTCAAACAAACAACAATGTTCATTTTACTGCAGTGAACAGATGCTATGACTCTCCCCTGCTCAACAACACTTGTTTTGAGTCTCAGCTAAAGAACATATTCCTTACAGGACACACTGAGCTTTGAGTTCTGAAAACTTAAAACAAAGCCAGCCAGGCCAAAAGCTCACTTTTGCAACTGGCCTTGGTTACCTGTGACTGAGATCCCTCTCCAGATGTCCAGAGGGAGTATTAGTTTTCATCATGATTAATAAGAGTGGTTTGAAGAGGATGGAATTGTAACTATGAAATGGGTTCTAGAACTTAAGTGTAATGAAACAGACATGGTGAAGCAATATTATATGTAATATGGGCACACTGTAGTTTTCAAAATAAACTACTGAGGGTTGGATGTAGCTGAGTGGCAGAGCACATGGTTTGCATGTATGAGGCCCTGTGTTTGATCTCTAGCACATACACATACATACACACACCCAGAGAGAGAGAGAGAGAGAGAGAGAGAGAGAGAGAGAGAGTTGAAAACTACAAAAGCACTACAGAAATAAATTAAAGAAAAGCTAGATTAATTAAAGGGTATACCATGTTCATGAATAACAAAACAAACACAACAAGCTACAGATTCTGAGCACTTTTCATTCTCTAACTGGCAAACCCTAGACCCTATCTTCATCTCAAATATGTTTCAATGCAAATGACCATGGTTATTTTAGAACAGCCTTGAGTTTTATCTTTTTCAATAAAAATCAGTTTTTAAATTTTTCAATTTAACTATTAGTTATAACATCGTTCATGGTATCTCACAGCTTAACAGGAATATACCAGTAAGTCTTGGCATTATTTTCCCAGAGAAAAATCATAGCTATTTATCAGTTCAAGGACTTTATTTCCAACTTTTAAAATATCTTTCATGATCCCTCACAGTGCTGAGGGCTTTGATCTTATCAACTCCGTAGAGCTGGCTAGGAATCATCTGCAGAAAGGGCTGAGTTCAAAGCTGCTGCTGCAGGCCTGTGGCTGAGGAGGAAGCAGGTTGTCCAGAGTTTCAGAAGAGCCCGCCTCATACAGAGTAAACAGAGAGGCCACTGTGCACTCAGGAATAAATCCTTCCACCAGTACACACTCTCCTGGGGCATTCACATATGCTTGGTCCAGTAGATTCCAAGTGGAGTAATAAACAGAAAGAATAGATTTTCTTGGGCCTTCCTTAAGTTTAGGAAGATCTGACAATATCACAAATGGCTCAGCACAGTCTTCTGAAACTCATTAGAATTCTTTTCTTCTGAATCATGTTAATAAAGTAAAATTTGGTCTGGGCTTTGTACATAACTACTTACTCATGCTGCCCAAGTCCAGAAGGACAGGAAAAGCTGCTGAGAGCTGTCAGTGGGAGACAGGGCCAGGCCCAGGAATTGGAAGATTTCTGGATGGATGTTTTCAAACAGAGCTATACACAGCTCCCTTATTTATACAACACATGATTGGCTCTTAGATAAGTCTGAAATACTCTTCTGTACTTTCTTCAACTGTCTATATTGCCTCAGAATCAACAGAAACTGGCACTTAACTCAAAAAGCCTCAAAACTCCCTTTTTTAAGGAACAGGGACTTCTAAAATTTTTCTACAATTTATCAGGCGAGCTAATTCTAAATATTGTTATTCTATAACATATGCCAAATGTAGCAAAATAATGTAAATCTGTTTTTCCCTTTATCATGCAGTATGCCCTGAACTTCAGTTGACATGTGCATGATTTCAAATTGAGATTCTTTTAAACATCATTTTCCAAATGCAGCAACCATCGAAAAATTCACTTTTGCCATCCAGGCACAGTGGTGTGCAACTATAGTCCCAGTTATTTGAGAGTCTGAGTAAGAGGGTTGCCAGGTATTTGAGGCCAGCCTGGGCAACATAACAGGAACTCGTCTCCAAAAAACGTGTAAAAAAGAAGAAAAACTTCACTTTTTAATGCCCTGAGCCCCTTAAATAGATAACCAGAGGAACCTGATTTTAAAGTGGGAGGGGCGGACACCACTCCTTAGAAGCCTGCTCCTTGTGCCTTTGAACATTTAACACTTAAAATCAGAATTGTTTCACAATAAACTGGAGGTCCCTTCCCTCTCTCTAAGAAGAGGTCCTTGGGAAGTATTTATTTAGTTAATGAATGTTAAGTGATTATGTTTCTCTCACAAAACAAAAACCACCCAAACCTCTTGAAGATGCCCTTTGGGCTCTCTAAGTCTGCAAAGGTCCACATGAGCTGCATTATCCAAGGGCCTGGAGCAGTCAACTGGCAATTTAGGGAAGAATATGGTCACATGCACTTCTCCTAAAAGAAAAGCAACTCCCCTCTTGGCCCAACTCCAAAAGGCAATTGAGCAGGCTAAGGTCCAGGCTAATCTCTGCACAGTCTCTCTGCCAACTTTCTCCTACAGGCATTAGATTTTTCACCATGGGCTTTGCAAATAATCTAACACAATTAATTAGTGCTTTTGAATTCACCCCGTATCATTAATGAAACATCGCCAGACAGCTTTTGATAGTGTATTTCTAGAGCTAATTAAGCTTGGCAAAAAACAGAGGACACAGATTCCCGGGCTACCTGCCAGGGCCAGGCTGAGACCTGGTCCCTGAAAGACAGCGGAGCTGTCCTTGCAAACAATCCTATGGTGACAAAGGTGGTGTACTGCTGGATTCAATCCCTCGGGGTCCTCTCTAATCTGAAAGACTCTCCCAAATCATGTAATTCTTAAACTCTTAAAGTTCAAACTATTCTTCTACCCTAAAGATTTTTTTTTTCCTGATAAATAGAAATTCTGAATTTACTACCTAAAAGTTACTGGTATTACTTCTAGTCTACACCCCCAAAAAAGACTGATTTAAGAATTAAAAAAGATTTATAGTTTTAAATATATAGATCTTCAAACAAATCTCAATCTAGGATTCTAATCAAAGAGTCCTGCATAATCTAATATTTCTCATCCCATAATGTCAGTCATGTGGGAAATCTTTCTATTTTTTTCGCTATCTAATGCTACACGGGATCCCAGACTGTTCCACATGCATGGCCAACAAGATAAACACATTTTTGGGAAGCCTAGAAAAAAAGCTAGCAGGGAGCAAAAAAGAAAAAATGTTGTTGCATTCTTCTGGACTTTTCTGGTTCAATTTCAAATATAGAATAACCACCACCTGGGGCTTATGGTTAGTTCTAGGCAAAGTAAGGTGGTAGATGTCCCCTGCCCCCCCATAACAGTGATGGGGCTGCAGTTGTGGCTCAGTGGTAGTGCAATTGAATAACAATGACAAGGCCTGAGAAAGTAAATCAGGAAAACTTATACATTTATCAATGGCAAATAAATGAAGTTATTCGAAACACTACTTTTTAGGCACAGAAGTTAAATCTTTTCATTGCCTTATCCCAATTTATAATAAATATGGTGTCAGTGTACTTAATGGGCATCAGTAAAAACTTAGGTCCTTTTTTCTTTTCTAAAAAAATATTAATTTTTAAACTCTAGCCTGGAATCTGATTATAGGAATGGAGTAGGAAACAACATTAACTTTTAGTCCCACCCTCCCAGAGTTACCTCAACTCCTTTTATCCAGTTAGCCAACATCCTCCCTCATTAACTATAGTCCCTCAGCCTCAGTCTCCTGTATCAATGTCCCCACCCTCACTGAATCAACACAAGCCTCCTACCATGGTCTACCAAGTTACAAGGCAAGAATTGGGACCAGGGCAGATGAGGCATATGAAAGGAATAAATGGAGGCAGAGGGTTCCTGCTTTAACAACTGTGATGATTACATCAAGGTATAGCCCCAGCTGGTGAAAGAGGCATATGGTCTCTGTAGGTGTACCCCATGGATAGCCAGGAGCTAAAGGTGTCTGTGAAACTCACTCCCTGGAACCGACTTCCTTTCCAGCACATGGCTCACTCTGACACAAATGAGTTTACCAAAAAGGTTTTCAAGGTAGAGTTTCAAAAGCGTGCTAAAACTGAGCTCTGTTTTATGACACTAAGCAATTGTCTAGGTGGGAGCAGGTTCTGTTACAATCTGTACACTGAAGAAACAGATGATCTATACAGTTAAATGTGGTCCTCAGAGCAGCGGTATCAGCAGCATATGGATCTATTTAGAAAATGTACAATCTGTGACCTATCATGGGGATATAGTTTGGTTTGGTAGAGTGCTTGCCTCATATGCACAAGGCCCTGGGTTCAATCCCCAGCACCACACACACACACTCACACACACAAACACACACACAAAAAGACCTGCTAAAACAGAATTTGCCTTTTAAATAAGGTCTCCAGGTGATTCTTATGTACATCAAAGTTTAGGAAGAACTAGTCTAACGTCTGTTTATAACTTCCAACCCTAAAAAGCAAAACTTCCTATTCAGCAAGCAAGATGAGTACGCCCTGCCTCAGGCAATACCAATATGAATATCCATATTTAAAAGTGATTATTTTCTTTACAGAAAAAGAACTGCTATAAGTTTTGAGCTCCTTATGCATACTTCATAAGTAGTCTAACTTATAAAAATGGGTTTACACACAACTATTTACTATATAAAATTGTATGTGACCAAATTTCTCTGAAGCACCACCTTAAAACGTTATAATAAGCACTTTTGCAAGAGGTGGTAAGACTTTTGAGGAATGAAAAGAACGAGACTTGGCAACCAGGAAGGAAAGTAAACTGGGAAGAGAGTTTCAGAGTTTTAAGACAATGATTTTTCAAGGATAGTCACTCATTGTGAATAGATTTTCTTTAAATGGTTGGTGGAGGTTGTTTTGTGTTTTAAGATACAGCTTTTAATGTTTGTAGAAATAATTATCTCTATTATTAGGTTATGTGACAAAGTTTTCCACTCACATGAGAAATAAATCATTATAGGTTGAAAAAAATCACAGAATTGTCATTCTTAATTTCATAAGTATATCACTTCCAAAGATCCTTCCTGAGCTTATTGCTTGAGCTTCAAGGTAACTCCCACCTTAGGACTTCTGTGCTAATGCTCTTTCCTGGTTTTAAGTGATCCTGACCCCTCTCATCTCTTGCCTTATTATTAAAGCAGCCACCCAAAGTATCCTCAAATCCATCCTTGCTCAAAAGTCTACTCTCAACACAGCAACCAGAATGATCCTATTAAAACATCCTTCTGATCATATCATTCTCTGCTCAAAATCCTCAGATGGCTCCATCTCACTTAGAGGAAAAAAATGTATGATCGATAACAAGATCCTAATCTATACACAACCTCACACATACCAATGAACCCTCATCCCACCTTTCCCCACCCTCCAGTTACTCCACATACTCCAGTTACTCCAGCTACTTCCACTCCAACAGCCACCTGGCCTACTTGCTATTGCTTGAGCTTCAAGGTAACTCTCACCTTAGGACCTCTGTGCTAATGCGCTTTCCTGAGATATCCATTTAGCTCACTTCCTTCAAACCTTGCTTCAAAAATCATCTCAGTGAGGCCTCCCTTATTAAGTGTACACACACTTAATGTGTGTGCTTTTGTGTGTGTGCTTTTGTGCACATGCTAGGGATTCAACTCAAAACCCTGTGCATGCTAAACATGTACTCTACCAGTGATATAACCCCAATTTATTTATTTTTTTTTAATTAATGGGTTGGGTTTTTCCCCCTGTGCTGGAGAGGAAACCTAGGGCCTCTTGCATGCTAGGTAAGTGCCCTACCACTGAGCTACACCCTCAGCCCCTAACTGGACTTTAAGTCATGCACCCCCACTAATGATCCCTAATTATCCATTGATCCTAATGACCACTAATGATCCATTGCTAAAATATGCATAGTTGTTTTGTTTCTGGTCTATTTATCCCCACTAGAGCCTTGCTTCTTGAGGACAAGGGTTTTTGTCTATTTTTTTTTCCCTTCTATATCTCCAATACCTGGAATTGTGTCTCAAATTCCACAGGTGATCAATAAATTCCTGCTCAATCAACCAATAAGCACTTTCAAAACTTTAACCATATTGAGGGAAAAACCTCATTCTTTGCACTACCTCTGAAATCCCTTCTCCCTCTCCGTGCCTCAGAAGCCAGAAAAGCACCTGAGACTCAGTAGGTTACTCAGTTTATTGGCAAGTCTATCTAAAGCACAGCAGTTCTTTAAAAGTTTAAGGAAAAGGCAAAACAATAAATGGTGATATGTAGTTAAAACCTTTAGCAACAAAACTGCACAGCTGTCACACACAGACACACCACTGGGAAGCTCTCCACAGGAGAGCACAGAGGAGCCCAGTGGGGTCCTGGTAGAAAGAACATATGCAGGGGCTGACTCCAAAAGCTGTGGCCCTACTCTCCTGAGCATCCTTCTGGATGCGGCAGGAAGGAAGAAAGATCTTACTTCTGATGGCTCCTCTAAACTAGGACAAAGCTATCCAGGTATGTGAGGACAAAAAGAAGCAACACAAAGAACTGGAAGCCGTTTTATTGAAACTTTTTCCTATTGCCATATATGGTTCCCCTCATTGCCAACAGAGAGAATAACTTCAAATTTGGTTTAAAATCAACATTTTCCTTTGAGGATAGTAAGATTTTCCACACACCACTCCTCCTCCTCCTCCATCACCAATTTTTTTTTTTAATATTTCAGGATAGGGCAGTAGAAGAGCTGGGCTTCAGAGCACCTGCTGCCTATTTCTTAGAAGGAAACTTCTAAGAGCAAGTGCATTTTTAAATCCTCTAAAATTCTGCCTGGTTTCCAGCACCCTCTCAGAAAATAAAAATATGACTAAATTGGACTTCAGATCAATTTTTCTTTTTTTTTTAAGTAAAAAATTTTAAAATTAAAGAATACAAAACTAAAATATAGTAATCAAACATTTTAGTTCACAAAAAACTAATGCATTTAAAATAATTGGCTTCAAAAATGCTAGAGATAAGAAGAAAAAAAAGGAAACTATTTAAATGTCTATGTACCATTAAAGTCACAATTAAACAGTGAAAAAGAATTTTAAAAATCTTCATGAAAAGTTACAGAATTCTTTCCATTGGAGTTCAAAATATTTGGAGCTTCTCTTCTTAGCAGTTTTAGGTGGCATCTTCTGGAGTGTGATGCTCCACCCTCAAATTACTGGAGTGAGAGAAGTAATCCCATGGGTAGTCAATTTTTCTTTTAAGATCACTCTGGTAATGACATTTTAAAGAAAATGAAAGTCAGTGGTTCACATGGATATGGTGCAGGGTGGTCCAGTCATTTGAGAGGGGCAAGTACTTCTGTGCATAGTAGATGCCATGGGAAGGAGCCATGGGCAGAGCCAGTTCTAGGGAAAGGGCTCACATTGGGACACTTCCCAAGACACTCTCTGCTCCTACATCATTTCCGAAACTAGCATGCTCCAAACTCTATCAGTGATTCACGGTGCCCCCAGAGTATCAGGAATTAGTCACCAAAGCAAACAAACTGAGAAAATCTAACTTCCTATGTGCACAACTGTGTGAAAGTATAAACTTTTAGCAATTAAACCGTTATGTAGGTACATATGGATAGCTCTGTCCTGATGAAAATGTTGCCCACTGTTTGTAAAACAGACCATAGCTGGTATACTAAAATAATCCAAATAATTCAGAAATTCATAGAGCAGGGTAGCAACGACATAGCCTAGGATAAGGATGAAAAGGGAGGAGAAACTTGGATCCTGTTACCTTTGTGACATCAAATCTATGACTATAGTAACCATGTTTCCATATGTACATCTAGCTACCCAACTAGCTATTAGTAAACTCTCCTTGCAAGTGAAAACAAGAAAAAGACCTTTTTATAGTCAATATATTTCACCCACTCATCTTTGCAGGGAAAAGGAATCTTTGAGAAATAAACTCATCTTTCTTGACTACTACTAACTGTCCAAACTGTGTGTGTATGTCTGTGTACATGTGTATGCATGCTCATGCATTTTATATGTACTGTTTCTATGCAAAGACCTATAGGAAATGGGGAGAAGGAAAATTTCACCATGTTTGAGTACACATGGTATATCCAAAGAGAACACGAGAATGCCCTAAATGCATGACACTTCATCCACTCTGGTCTCTTTAAAATAAATTGGCACCCTGGTAATAACTGGCATCACAATTGACAAAAATGCTTTCCCTGTGTATCCAAGAGCAAAATTAAACACAAAAATAAAGACTTAATAATAAAAATAATCACAGATCAAATCAACTGTGTCCAGAGAACTAGGGGCTGGAGGAGAAGGCTTTTTTTTTTCTTTTCCAGTAATGGGGAATGAACCCAGGGGTGCTTTACCACTGAGATATACTCAGAACCCCATCATCCTCCATCCTTTACATTCCCTGGTGGTAGCTGTCAGTCAGCACTCTCTGCCTCCTGCCTTTAGGAATTACAACTTTGGATCATTCAGTTTCAGAGAGGAGAAACCCCAAAGTTCATGGGCCACTGTCTCGAGTCCAAGAGAAAGAGTGCAGGATGAATGAATGAAGAGAAAGAAGGGGGTATACCTACACCATGGAATGCTATTCAATCATTAAAAAGAAAGAAAATCTGTCATTTGCTACAACATGGACAAAAGTAGAAGATTTTATGTTAAGTGAAATAAGCCAGGCACAGAAAGACAAACATTGCCTAATCTCACTCCTATGTGGAAATTTAAAAGGTCAAACTCACTAAAATGATGGTTACTTGAGGCTGGGATTGGGAAGGATTGAGGAGAATATAAAATTTCAGTTAGGAATAACAAGTTCAAAAGCTGAATAGTACATCATGGTGACTACAGTTACCAACAATGTATTTTATACCTGAAAATTGCTAGGAGAATAGATTTTAAGTGTTTACCATAAAAAATGACATACAAGGTAAGGCATAAGTTAAACGGGTTGATCCAGCCATTCCACAATGCAAACATGTATGTTATACATATAACAAAACATCATGTTGTACACCATAAAAATACAAAATTTTTACTTGTCAATTAAAAAGTAAATTTAAAAATTATATTTTTTAAAAGAATGCCAGTCCCTTTAGGGCAGCATAACAGGAAAAGCATGAACACTGAGTCTGCCTCTCTGCTTATTTCTTTATTTGGTCTTCATTATACATTATATTTAATTCCTTAAAGCTAAGTCTCCTCATTTCTGAAATAAGTATCATGATAATATTAGCCATGGGGGCAGCAGTAATAATAGCCAAAATTGGAAAATAATAAATACTGATCTCACAGGGTTTCTGGTGGGATTAAATGAATTAATACCTGCCATGTGCCCAGGAGAGCGCCTGGCTGCACTGTTTCAAGAGGTGCTGGGGGTGAGGTGCTAAGGCGTGAGGTGCTAGGGGTGAGGTGCTAAGGGGTGCTTGGCAGCAGAAAAAGCAAAAGAATCTGTTGGAGCAGTTTTTCTGCAGAAGTGTGAGTTCTGGTTTAACCGAGAGTTGAATCATCTTTCTAAATCACTCACTTGCTCTTCCTCATTACTTGTCATTCTGGAAATGAAGAAAGTAATACCTGCCTACTCCAGAGACTGCTGGGAGGATCAAATGAAATACTAGATATAAAAGCATTTTGAAAACTATAAATACAATATGATATTGTTATTAGTTTACACATTCCCCAAGGCTGCCAGCTGTCCCATTTTGAACCAAGCATTAACCAGCAGGTATCTCCAATTGCTGTCCCATGGATACAAAGACTTTAGAGCTTTCTTAGCAGGAAAACAGCTCAGACTAAAAATGTCTCAATTTTCCTGTGGACTCTACCTGAGATTCCAGGTATATCCAACAGAAAAGAAATGTTTGCTCCTGGGTATGCAGGTTGTGAGCAAGCTTCCAAAAGGGTGCATCTGGGCACCAAATCGAGACAGTGAAATGAGGGAACCAGGTGTCCATCTTAACCCCTAGCAGGGATGCCAGCAGCGTTTCTGCAGAGCTCACCTCCGCAGACCTCTTCCAATCTGGCACAGGGGCCCATGGAATGCTGCCAAGTCCAGCCCTTCCAACCAAACTGACTTCCTTGAATTCTCCATGCATGCCTCTTTTTCTCATTATTAAAACTCCTGGAAACACAGCCCTACCCAACACTGCCAAGCCTCAGAGGCAGCAGCTAATATTTTTTAAAGATGTGTAGGAATAGTTTTTAAAGTAAAAAATGTAGTGAGTATTCAGCCTGCAGTAGCAAGCATTTATTTTTCAAACTTCCCACTTTTCTTACATAAGATATATCACAGGACTCAAGATAAGGTGCCAATAAGTAACCTCGGGCCATTTCTACTCAGGAGGCATTATGGTCCTACATAGCACATGTTCACCAAGAGCAGGGCCCACCAGGCCCTCAACACTATACCATAACCACAGAACAAGGGAGGGAGGAAAGGATGAATTGTGTAGAAGCAACTGCTAACCCTGGGCTGTGGCTTGCTGCTCCCTGCCTTCTTCACCCTCCACCACAAGCAGAGAAGGAAAAGGAAGGCTTTCCAGGAACAGCCAGCCAAACCCACCAGGCTGGAGCAAGCAGGTTCCTACTCTTCTAACTTGGGCTCATTTCTCATGTTCCACTGGGCTTGCCCCCTCCCAGCAGATCTATAGGGGGCCTTTTACCTCTTTAACCCCCTCTGCTACCAAGAACTCTATGCCTTCCCTCTGATGTAGAGCTTCAAGGACATTTCCATGAAGTGGGAATACTAATAAAGATTACTTAAGGGTCCTTCTGCTCAGATAGCTCTTTCCATCTCTTCTGAGGAGGCCAAAGGGGTTTCATCTGATTCCAGGATGTCTCATTGGTAGCTATTTACTTAGAACTTAATCAGTCAAGCTAAGAGATTTGCTCATTCTACATAAGAAGATGCTAATAGAGCGGCCTTCGGTTAGACTGAGAGCCAACTGCCTGGATTTAAGTTCCAGCTCTAACTTATTAGTCACAGGACATTGTACAAATTGTTAACCAAATTGAGTCTCGGCTTCCTTGTTTGTAAGATGGAGATGATGGTAACCATAATAATACCCACCTCATAGGGTTGTCTTATTAAAACAAAATTAACTAGCAAGCCCTTGATAAACATCAGTCTGTGTCCCAGGACTGTTGTGTCTGAAGCTGATGAGGATAATTTCTTCAGCCTCACTGATGGAGGCCCAGTTTGAATTCTATGATGCATGCCTTGGACCTCAGAGGATGGAGAAAATCCAAACCTCAGAATGAAATTCAAAAGCCTTTCTCTTGATAGTTAAGGTCCTCCACAATCTACTCCCATCCTTCTTTCCAAGTAGACTCCTGCTGTATGTCTACACCATTCTCCAGGTCATCCATCCATTAAAAAAAGAAAAAAAGTCAAGCACTAAATATCAAGTACATGGCAGGCATGGTTCTCCATCTGGTCAGCCCAGAGTCTTTCCCATCCTAGACAGTCTATCCTGAGGACAGAGCTGAAGACTAGAGCTTCCACAAAGCCCTTGCTGGCTGCTCAAGTCCACAAGGGCTTCCTCTTCTGACCCCTCTGAGGTCTTCAGGGTTTTACTTGGCATTTGTCCTACATTGGTTATTTTGTTATATAGTCATATTTTACAAACATAATTAAATGTACAAGCAACTCAGGGATAAATCTTACATTTCTTTGTGTATCCCTAAAAGTCTAGTACTGTGTTTGCATTTAGCAAGGATTTGGTGATAAGTGATTTTTTTTTTTTTTTTGGTGCTGGGTATCGAACTCAGGGCCTTGTGCTTGCAAGGCAAGCACTCTACCAACTGAGCTATATCCCCAGCCCGATAAGTGATTTCTTAATGTTTCAAAAGAACATAGATGGCTCAAGCAAACCCATTATCATTCTTTCAAAACAAACACCCCTCAGATCAATACTCTCCTATAGTATAGAAGTTTAAAGGCTCAGCCAGGCATAGTGGTGCATGCCTGTAATCCCAGCAGCTAGGGAGGCTGAGGCAGGAGAATCACAAGTTCAAAGCCAGCCTCAGCAACTTACTAAGACCCTATCTCAAAATAAAAAAGGGCTAAGGAGGGCAGGGGGTATAGCTCAGTGGTAGAGTGCTTACTTAGCATGCGTGAGGTACTGGGTTCGATTCTCAGCACCACATATAACTAAGTAAAATAAAAGTCCATTGACAACTAAAGAAGAAGAAGAAGAAGGAGGAGGAGGAAAAAAAAAAATATATATATATATATATATATATGTGTGTGTGTATATATATATGGCTACGGATGTGGCTCAGTGGTTGAGCACCCCTGGGTTTAATTCCCAGTATCTGAAAAAAATAAAAGTTTTAATAGCTCAATTTCCAGACCTAGACTTATTAGGTTTATGGTTAACTCTGTCATTCACTAGCTGTGTGACCTTGAGGATGTTACTTAACCCCTCTGTACTTCAGTGTCCTCATCTATAAACAAGATAACCAAACTACCTACACTTCTTAGGGTATTATAAGGATGAAATTAGATAAAGCACTTTGAATGGGACTTGGCACACAGTAAATACTCTTTAAATATTTATTATGATTATTACTATCTTCTTGAAGTACAACTCATGCATAATGCCCCCAAAAGTATAGTATGCAGCACCCACATAGAAAGCTACTAGGTATAGGTATATAAAAAACATTTTCCCCTACTTCTTCATTCATTTGGCCTATTAGGTTATATCACAATAACAACCAACAAACTCTACCTTAAAGACTTCCCTATCTCTGTGCCATTTATCAGTTACCTTATGCTGTCAAAAAAAAAAAAATCTACAATGCCACTGTCCCTTTCACTTCTGCAAAGCTTTAAGCATGCATGCAACTAAAAAAAACCATATATATATATATATATATATATATATCCCCACCATGGCTTGAAAGAAGAAGGAAGGCGTTAAGCAAAACTGATGTGCTACTAAAAACATCAAGGCTATACAGGGCCATCAACCTCACCACATTCCCAAGAAAGACCTTCTTCAGTGTGTTTGTCAGTCTGACTCAGGCATTGATGAAAGCAGAAAGCCCTGCTCAGAGCCACCAAAGGTGGTTTTGTACCTTGTCATCATAGCATGATGTTTCTCTTTCTCTCTCTTCCTCTTACTCTCCTCTCTTGCTACTACTTTTCAATGTGATTTTAATTAAGATCCATTTTAATGCACAGGCCAAAAGGCAAATAACTCTTCAATAATGAGACAAAACGAAACTGCTGACAGAAAATAACAGAAGAATGGGCAGTTCAAATTCACACACTGGCATTCAAAAGGAAACCCAAAACCAAGCAACTTTCTTTCAAAGGATGTGCAATGAGGGGGATATTCTGCTTTCCATCCTCATAAACCAATTTCTCCCAACTGACTTCCACTCAGCCTTCCTAATACCACCCCTGGTCTGAGGCTATGGGGATCCCTAAGGGTGGAATGGTTCCTTCAGCACAACACCCTGGTTAATAGCACAGATGTAAAACCCTCCACTTCCCAGCTTTGTCACACTGAAAGTTATCTAACCTCTCCATATCTCAATTCATCACCTATAAAGTGGCAAAAGTAATTATTTCCAACTCAGAGTTGTGATTATCTAAGCTCATTAAATAAAAAATATCCTTATTCATTTTTATACTCTATAATTGTTCAGCCCAGTGGCTGCCTGTAGTGTATATTCAATAAGTGGTAATTATTACCCCCTCCATCTGTACCCGCAAGTCAACAGCCAAAACCAAGGGACTAATCATTTTTCAAGTCAATGCTTTTCTTGTTGAGACCTGCCAGTTTCCAAAACTGATCCAACAAATTAGTTTATGTGGCCATTAGGGAAAAGACACAGAGCAAATTACAACAAATGGAGTAAATCAAGCTTCCAAATTTATTAAGCAACCCTGACATGGAACACTAAGATGTTGGTGTGGAGGATTGATAACTCTTAATAAAGGAACAACATTCCAAACTATCATTTGCTGATTCTCAGCTCCAACCTAATACTCTGATGGTCTCCAAAAAAATACATGCATTTCTCTATTTTTTTGAAAAAAATATTTATGCTTTTTGTAGCTCTAAGATTGAAACCCAGAGCCTCACACCTGCTAGGCAAGTCAGTGAGCAATATCCCCAGCCTCTTCCTCTACTTTTCAAAAAGTTACATGTTAAAATATCTGAAATACACAAAATTATCCAGGCAAATCTGTAATCCCAGTGGCTCAGGAGGCTGAGACAAGAGGAACTCAAGTTCAAAGCCAGCCTCTGCAAAATAGCAAGACCCTAAGTAACTCAGTGAAACCCTGTCTAAAAATAAAAAATAAAAAGGGCTGGGGATGTGGCTAAGTGGTAAAATGCATCTGGGTTAAATCCCCAGAACCAAACTATCTATCCATCTACCTATCTATATGAAATAGACAAAATTAAATACCTTCCAAGCATCCCATCCCAAAAGCATCTCTATCCAGAAGGCATATTTACTTTGTAATAGAGAAAATAATAAAAAGTGTCTTTCTTGACATTTTTATTTAGAGACAGCAATGTAAGTATAATCTATCCATGTAAAAAAAATTAAAGTGTGCTAATCATTAGCATATTTTTTCTCTACTTGCCTAAACAAGGTTAGGAAGTATCTGTATTAGTGACATTGGAATGCCTAGTCTAGGCAAACATGTTAGATATCTGTATTGTGGTCAAACATTTTATTTACTTAAAGAACCTAAATATTCAAGTTTTACATGAACATCAGCATGGTGCAAATTCTTCTAAACTGAAGAGATTGAAGAAAAAAATATATCCAAAAGAATATAATGACTATTCAATTTATATGACACAACTCACCTGCAGTGACTAAACAGGAGCTCATCAGGGTAAACATGGCGATCATATAATGGGATGTCATTTTTATTTCTCCAACAGTGCACATCCAGTCACTGCAGCCTATAGTTCTTCGGGTCACAGACAATCTTTGCAAATCAGAAATGGCCTTAAAACCCCTCTTTGCAATGTTCAAATTGCCTGTAAAAAAAATAAATAATTTTCAATAAGAGAACATAGTACAGAAAATTCTTTTCATAAACAAACACACATTAAAGTTAAATTGGCCAGGCACGGTGCACACGCCTATAATCCCAAGGGCTCAGGAGGCTGAGGCAGGAGGATCGAGAGTTCAAAGCCAGCCTCAGCAAAAGCAAGGTGCTAAGCAACCCAGTGAGACCCTGTCTCTAGATAAAACATAAAATAGGGCTGGGGATGTGGCTCAGGGGTGAACTGCCCATGAAGTCAATCCTAGTACCAAAAAAAAAAAAAGTTAAATCAAGAATTTCTGAAAGGTGTCAAAGAAAAAAATCTGTCTTAAAAAAATGATAGACTAGTACTGAAGCAAACTAGGGTAGAAATGGTGATAACCCAAATTAAGATTTTTATAGCAAATACTTTAGCAATTGACATGATTATATTTTAACACTTTTAAATCTTTGGGTTTAAGATTGTTTTTACCCACAATCTCTCTATGTTGCCCAGGCTGGTCTCAAACTCCCGAGCTCATGCAAGCCTTCCACCTCAACCTCCTGAGTAGCTAGGACTACAGGCACGTACCTCCACAACCAGATAAATCACGACAATAGAAGAAAATCGAAATGCACCTGTAACACCACCAGTTACATTGTGGTACAATAAACAATGACATGAAACATGCTTTCTCTAGTGCCAGGACACACACACACAAAAATAGCTCTGATTAGAGACTCATTCTAATGTTATAATGACAGGGTTATCACAGGCATCAAATTAAATTACGCTGAGAATCAATCTGAAAAAACAAAGAACCATAAAAAAGGCAAAGCTCTTATTCCATCTGTTTGCTGACATTCTAGCAGATGTCTCCCCTGCCTTTCAGCCCCATCTGGACTAGATGATCCAGAAGATCCTTTCTAACCTTTTCCTATCCAGAGTCTAATCAGAGTCTGCTGGTAGTTTGCTCAACCTGAATATTCCTCCCATGGCTGCTTTACCTCATAAAGACACTTCAAAGTATGATTTCCAGCCTTATATCCCTGAGCTGGTACAACTCCCGGAAGTTGTTCGATTCAACAAATATGTATTGAGCACCTACTATGTTCTAAACATGATTTCTTCTCATCAGCAATAAAAGTTATCCAACAACTGGATAAAAGTTCAAATAATCTGCTTGATCTAAACCCTGGGCAAGGCAGGATGGGGGAGTTTCCCAGAAATCTCTGATACAAAGAAGGGTTGCAACCTTGTCATCCTCACCCAGGAGATGCTATCCACAGAATGAGTTCCTATTGAAGTGGTCTTTGTTCATCAAATGTTAACAGAAAGAAATTTAAAATGGTTCTTCAAGGCTGAAAGTGTAGGTCAATGGCAAAGCACTTGTCTGGCATGAGTGAAGTCCTGGGTTTGATCCCTAGCACCACAAAAAATGAGTAAATAAAATGGGTCTTCACGGATGTAACACTAAATGCCTGTGTGAAAAGGGAAAATTGGATGTTACGGGACACAGATAGGAGGAAGCAGGTTCTGGGTTTTGTAATGATACAAAATATGTGAATATTACCTATCTGGAAACAGTAACAATAAAATTGTAACTTCGAAAAGAACTTTTTAGATATGCCTTAAAAATAAATTATTATATATGGTTCAATCTTGGTATATGGTGGAAATTAAAAGCCTAGTATAGAAAAAGAAAAGCCTAGTATGAATACAATATGGGTTATGGTGGCAGTTAAAAATCTGCCCAGCTGTGAATCCACCCTGCCACCTACCAATGAGTGATGATTGATGTCAGGCAGATTACTTTTCATGAATGAACCTATCATGTGGTAGGATATGGTAAGTGAGGACTCAGTAAGTACAAATGATGCTTCGAAAAGTGCATAACACATTAAAAATATAAACAATCAGTAAATATTAGCTAATATTCTCACTACCTGTTTATTCTCTTTAAGGCAGTTAAACTAATAAAATGGAAAGATCACTGTGTGGTCATTTACGTAAGTCTTAGCTGCTGACAAACCAGTTCAATCATTTGTTTACTGAAAAATAAATGCAACAGACCAAAAGAGGAGATAAGCTAAAGAGCCGCATCACTAAGAGAATAAAGTTGCCAGTGAAGTTGAGGCACAAGTCATTGGTGACACAATGGTCTTGTCTCAATGCCAACTAAATTATATGGCTCATTTGGAAGCCATAAAATAGATCCTTGAAGCCCAACATTTCTGTCACTGTATTTCCACCTCAGACAAAAAGGAAATCTTCTGTTAACAATTTGACAACAATAGGGAAACCTATACTTTCCCTTCAGGAAATCAGATTTCCTGAGTGGATTGATAAGGAGAAAACTCTCTGAAAGAATATGCTATTTCAGCAAATGCTAAGGGCCATTTTTATAAAGCAAAACCCTCCAAGGAGATCCCAGAAGAAGATGGCTTCCCAGAGGACTTTTATGGGGCACATAAACCATAGGCAGCACAAGTCTAGAGGGAATATTTAATGAGCATGTGTCACCCCTGCCCACAGCCACAGAGGGTCTGTGGGGCTGTGGCCCATTAATCCAGGGGCTTAAACCAGTTCTGCACAAATCTGTGGAAAGAAAGGCAAATGGTTCTATTAAAAATATAGACTGCAAATTGCTGACAAGAATATTGGGCAATTATTAAAATGCAGCAATTACAGATATAATAAAGCCAAGCTAAACAATTTGATGCCCAAAGGCAAACCACAGCAAGTTTACACCGGATCCTAAAACATCTCCGAGGAAGTCAGAGACAAGTTGAAACTACACACTGCTGTTTCTAACAAAGAGAGAGCTTTCCTTCTTTTAGCATAAAAGTCCCTTCATAATGTAACTTGTTCAAAAAGAAAATAAACTGCAGAGGGGTTTCCGTCTAATCTTCAAAGACAGGATCCTAAGGCAGAGGAGAATGGAAAAGGAAGCATGAGGTTCCCATTCAGCCCGACTTCAGTGTGGACCAACACCTGCACACACCAGTACCTCGACACATGAACCAGGGATCTATTCCCTAGTTAGAAGAATGTGGGTGACTCTGGGCCTCCAATAAGTGGTGGCTTTGAAATAAACCCAGGGAACATGAGCTCCTCTTTTCTGTGAGGTTCTGTCACATTAACTTCACAAATACCAAGGACTTCAGGCCCTGGCTTTTTGACTTCACTGAATCTCTTTGGACTTTCAAAAAATAGATAGGTCCTCTGAGATCTGCAAGAACAACTGGGGGTAGAATAATCACTTTGCCCACATTTCAAAGCAATGTGTTCCATTCAAGGGGTATGAGAACATTTAGTATTCATAAACTAAGAGAATAAAATTCTGAAAAAGAACTTCATGGATTAAAAAAGAACATGCTACTAATTTTGCTAATTTCAAGAGTTTGTCTTTGTTCATTTCTGAGGCCATTAAACTGAGCATGCTGTCCCACATTCTCTGGTGATTCAACAAAGCACTCAAGTGAAGACTGGGATTAGATGAAAAACCCTAACCTTAACACCATCCTGGGTTTAAACCAATGTTCAAAAGGAGTTGGTTGGGAACAATATTGCCTGGTTGAATTTTTACGGTTGTTGTTGTTTAGTTTTAGAACAAATCTTGGTCTATCTTGGAGAAAAAAAAACTGGAAAAATGGGTGTCTAGCAGTAGGTTAATAATCAGTAAAAAAATAAAAATACTAACTATCCTTTTGATGGCTAACATATTTACCTATATGAGATTATTCAGTCAACACTACATCATAATTAATTTGTAACTGATCAATTACGCAGTTAAAAAATTTAGCATGCTAAAGATATATGAATGGCTTTTCAAACTGAAAGAGATCCACAGGATTTCATTGATGAAGATGAGCCCCAAATTCCAAGACTTACACTTGCCCAAAATAATAGGGCAGAGGCAAGGCTCGGTCTCTGTCCATGACTACCGCTCTACTTCCCAATTTCAGCTCTGTCGTCACAAACTGGAAACCATGTTGTCCTCTCAACATTCAATCTCTGAAAACAAAACAACGTTTTTTCCAAAATAGGGGGAAGTCTGCCATGGCTACTATCAGACACTGATATGCACTCTGCACAAATGATTACTGATCACCACTGTGACTCAACTGCAGGACCATGGTGGCAGTTATAATAAATAAACCATCCTTGGTAATGCTGAACTCAAAGATTTTTAAAAATGCAAAGGGCAAGATGAAGCACGAACCTGTGATTGTCACATTCTAACATTAATACTGTTTTACCTGAAATCAGCAGGAGAAATCAGAGATGGAACAAATTTGAAGATCTCAAGGACACAGACATAGTAGAATTTAAAAATTCCCATTGACTAAATTCAAATAGTAAGAAAAACCTGAGCTACTGGTAGCCTTAACATGGAATGGTTTCAGAAAGATCTTTACAATGTTTACAATCCACCATTTAATTGGGGGAAAAAATGTTTTCTTTTTTTTTAGAAACACACAGTTAAGTCTGCATGTGATTTTAAGAAAAGCTCATAGAGAAACTGTTCTGATGGCTATTCAACCTGCTATTTAGGGGATTCAGAAAGAAGCAGCATGAATGGCATCAATATCTAGCTTGGCAGCCTATAAAAAGGGGTGTACAGGATGTTAGAATAGATACTGTTGTTTGATGACATTTGGATGCCCTTTAGGACCTGTACACAGAAAGCAAAGCCACCTTATTGTCACAGCAGCGACTCTCAGGTTTCTCTATCACACAAGGGAACTGGACAGTTTCCAATCTGTCTACAATGGTAGACAGATTTGGCACAGAGAAGGAAAAAATCCTGGATTTGGTTGAGAAATCTTTGGAATCATATCTAAGCACAATCGGTATTCAACAAATATTTACCACTACTATGTGCCAGACACTGTTCAAGATGCCAAGGGTTTAGTAACGAAAAAAGGAGCCCACGCTCCTACCCTCCTGGCGCTTACATTCTGGCAAAAGTAATATCATTCATTACTTTAGGCAAGCCATTTACTTTTCTGAGCGTCATTGCTTCTAACAATACATCTTTATTTATTGCTTATGCTGTGCCAGGTAACGAGGATATTATGGCAAAGCAAAGAGACATGTTCTTTCCTTAATGGGCTTTAAGTCTGGTGGAAAAAAAAAAAAAAACAAGACAAATAATCACAAATATGTAACTACACAATTCTATATGTGCTAGAGGAAGAGTATCCACATCCTAAGGGTAAACAGAGGTTTAAAAGCTCAGGCGAGGCAAGACCCTTCAGGGAGAAGAGGTTTTACAGGTCCTGATTCTGCAGCAAGCCCACAGGAAGAGAAGAGATTCAAAGGGAAGATAAGAAATTCAAAGGGGATGATCAGATTGGAGTTGATGTTGTTTTCCGGTCCTGGGGATTGAAGCCAGAGTCTCATACTAGCTAGGCAAGCACTCTGACACTGAGCAACATCCCTATTTATTTATTTGACATAAGGCCTCACTAAATTGCCAAGGCTGCCTCAAACTTTTGCTACTCCTGCCTCTGCCTCTTGAGTAGCTGGGACTACAGGTGTGCACCACCACTTTTTATTTTTCTGGTACTGGGGATTGAACCTGATCCACATCCCCAGCCCTTATTATTTTTTGAGACAGAGTCCCACTAAATTGCCCAGGCTGGCCTCAAACTTGTGATCCTCCTGCTGTGGCCTCCTGAGTTACTGGGATGAAAGGCATATATCACCTTGCTCAGATTGAGTTTTTAAATATTTCCCTGAATGCTGTATGGAATTTCTTACAGCAGGTCAGACAAGAAAGAATGGTGGTTGAAATCAGAATGGAACCTGAGTTTGTTCCTTGGTAAGGAGTAATAACTACACTTAACAAGGTCACAAGGTTGCTATAAGAATCAAATGAGACAGTGCATACACAGCAGAAAAACTATCATTACTTATCATTAATAGGCTGTCTTAACCAAAGACATTTATTATCCTGAGGCCTAGGAGTAATGAAAGTCCCAGCGTGCTGTGGCTGTCAGCAGGAGGAAGTGAAAAGAGGAAGATTACTCCTAAACTGCTGTACTAGTGGGCAGGAATTTCATGTGAAGACTTGTGGGGAGGGAGGCAGAGGGAGGCAGGAGCCACAGAGGGTAGGAGGGGAGCAGAGCCGCTGGGCTCGCTCTCTCCTGCTTGCACTGGCCACCTTCAAAGAAAAGGTAGGCTGCCCCTCCAGGGCACAGCCCAGCCTCACCACCCGCTGTCCTAGAATTCTTCCAGCAACCCAAGTGGATTCTAAAAGGCCCAGGCACAACAGACCTCATTCCCAAGTAAAATATATCAACACGGGGAAGGAAGGCATAGATACATTTCCACAAGTTGGTGAAAGACCACTAGTGGATTTTTCACCACCTTGCAATACTCTAAAAAAACGCCTTTTCATATTTATGATTTTTGCATCCAAAGATTTCTGTTGCTTATCATTTATGAGGGTGTGTCCTTTTAAGCTAGAATTAATACAGAACTATATTTGGGAGTTCAAAACCTGGTATACCAACCTCTACCACTCACTCTCCTGTAACATGATAACAACACTTTGATTATAATATATGAGATAGAATGTGGACATGGTACTTAAAAATATTACTTATATTCTGTCCCACAGTCTTTTCTGCACACCGCCCCCTACCCCTGCTTGGCGTTGAGGATTGAACACAGGTCCTCAAGCTTGCCAGGCAAGCTCTCTACCACTGAGCTACCCCCACAGTCCCACTGTCCATTTTAAATCAATAACAGTCACTGTTGTTTTAATGTTAAAACAGCCCCCAAACTTCCAAAAATAATAAGTCAATTACCAGTAGTGAGACCATATAAATTGTAGTTTATAGAAAGCTTCATATTCATTTTGAGATGAGACTTTATTATCTAGAATTTCAAAAATTCTCCCCATCATCAAAAAAATAATTATTCCAAATTCAATACAAGATCTAAGTCCTAATGATAGTCATGATATTGCAAAACTGCTTCCAAATGATGAGGACGGCACGGTCTCAACATTTCTGGTATAAGTTATAGAGACCTGGCTACATATCCTTCCTCCATTCTACCTATGGTTCCCATATTAGCAGTAGAGGTTTAGCCAGGGGGCAGTAGAACTCAGCCTAGCACTTCCACCAAACCAACCCAACTACTAATAATGAGGAACAAGCTGTCATCAAGAGGATTTACATCATGAAGCTGCAATTATTCCAGCAAAGCTCAGCACACTTAACATTCCCAAGACTACAGTCATCATCCCCCAGGCCCTAGCAAGCACTGGACATTGACAAAAAGCTTCAGGTAGATCTCAGTGGTAGAGCACATCCCTAGCATGTGCAAGAACCTGGGTTAGATTCCAGCACCACAAAAATAAATAAAATATCATGCATACACTACAATAAAAGTTAGTATGGATGAATGACCAAATTGTTAGAACATGTCTTGATAGCAAATGATAAACCAACAGATAAGGGTTGGAACTTCAAGCACCCTCAAAGCAACAGGGGGCAGGAGTTCTGCCATCAATGTATTTTATGAATTCAGACATTCTAGGACTTACTTGCTTCATCTCTATTATTAAAAGATTAAACAAGAAATAATTTTATTCTACATCTTACATATAATTGTCATTATATGGACTCATGACCAATCCTGAATCCTCTCTAGAAAACAAGACTTCAAAAATATCTGTGGAGAGGTTGGGGGTGTGGCTCAGTGGTAGAGAACTTGCCTGATACATGTGAGGCTGTGGATTCAATCTGCAGCACCATCACACACACACACATACACACACACACACAAAAAAAAACTTTGAAATGTGTAATCATATAATGGCTAGCAGGAATAACATTAAGTTAGAAACTATTATACAACAATCACATTCAACTTGATAACATACAAGAAAATAATATACCAACACTGCATTAGTGTGTTTAATCTATAACTTATTTGAACCAAAAAATATTTAAATGTGGCATGTTCCCAACAATGAAAATTATAAATCAAACACAAAACCTGAATTTTGTCCAGATCTGCTCATTTTATCCAAACCTACCATTTCTATGCTCTTCTTCAAAGTCCAGGAACCCTACTCATTCCCGTCTTCTCATTCCAAAGCCACTTCTAATTAATCCCATCTCTCCCTGAACACTGACTCCTCAACAATTTGTGTATAATTTGTGCCATGTTAACTTCTACTCAGAGCCAACTCAGTATGTTACAGATAAACAAAATCCACTCCAACCCTTTAACTTGATAGATTAGCAAACCAAGGATCAGAAAGACTCCATGACTGACTGGCCCACTGATGCACAGCTAGTTAATGGTAAAGCCAAGGCTTTGGCTAAAGGAAGATATCAGGGCCACAGGGAAATTCTTCCCCTCTGTAATTATTCTGCGCTTATTCAAGTGTTTGTTCCTCATTCCCCTTCTTATTAGAGGCTCACACCCTGCTTTCTTCTCTGACCCCACAGAATATCTGTGACTACTGAGCACCTAGGATATCATTCCATTCTCTCAAACACCCTGTTTGTTCTTGCCTCCATTTAATTTTTTTAATTTTTATTTTTGGTGTCAGGGATTAAACCCAGGGACACTTGACCACTGAGCCACATTCCCAGCCCTTTCTTCTTCATTTTATTATTATTTAGAGACAGGGCCTCACTAAGTTGCTTAGAGCCTCACTAACTTGTTGCAGCTGGCCTCAAACTTGCAATCCTTCTGCCTCAGCCTCCCTAGTTGCTGGGGTTATAAGCATGTGTCACCCACACCTGGGTATTCCATTTGAGAATGAAAAAAGTAAGGCTTCAAGATGCTAAGAAAGCCTGAGATCACCAACCATTAAGTCCTCGCACCAAGATTTGAGTCCAGGTCTAATTACATAGCCCATCCTCTTACCCACTACAAATTGGGGTTCCTCCAGAAACAGCTGGCTTCCAAAAAAGAAAAAAGGCAGGATCAGTTCCTAATCAAGAAACCACTGTGGATACCAACCAGGCTCCAAATAGGCAGTCACTCTGGTAATAGGCAGTCTGATGAGATCTGACACAGAGACAAATTATTTTGCTTTGAAATCAGGCTTGCAAATATATTTACTTCATTCATTCAGTCATTCAATAAGCATTTATGAGCAAATGATAAACCAACAGATAAGAGATGGAACTTCAAGCATCTACCTCATGTTGGGCCTTGTTTAAGGAGCTGGACACAGAGCAATGAACTAAACACATCTATTTTCAAAGAGTTTTATCTTCTGATGGGGGGCAGACAGACAACAAATATATGTGTCAAACTGTGGTAAGACCTAGAAAGAACAATAAAGTAGGGTAAAAAGAGACAGTGATGAGAGGAGGGATGCTATTTTAGCAGGAGGCCAGGGGTGGCCTCCCAGAGGAGGTGGCATGTAAGCACAGAGAGCAAAGCTGTGATAACATCTGAGGGAAATGCATCCCAGGAAGTGGAAATAGCAAAGGCAAAGGTCCTTGGTGCGTTCTACAGTGCTGTGGAAGCATGCAGCCCCCACAGCCCACCGGGGTTCAAATCTCTGCTCTACTTCTTCCAAACAATGTGATTATGGGCAACTTACTTAAACCTCCAGGCCTGATCTGTAAAGCAGGCATAATGTGTCTGTCTTCCTCACAGAGTTGTTAGGAAGATTAAGTAAATTAATACCATTTAAAGCACTTAATACCCAGTATGTTGTTAGGGTTCAGGAAATGATAGCTATGATTATTGTGAAATAGTCATCAATAACTCAGCTCCATTCAGAACAATTCATTTTCAATTGGTGGTTTTGAATCCCAGGGTTAAATTACACTGCTTGGCTCTGTCCATGGCCAACAACTTCCTCCTAAGCCTTAGACTTCCTTGGCTGGGCTTCCTGTCCTGAGGAGAAGAGTCCTGTATGGAACCATACTGATGTTATCTCACTAAGAAGGAGAGGCACATTACTCTAGCTTTACTATTACACTAATATAAATTATGCTCTTCATTCCACACCCCCTGCCCTCCAGAATCCAACACCTCTTCAGGACAGAATTTCTCGCCCCTTAGGTGTAAGTTATTGGTTTCATAGGACTAGTCCCACCCATCTTCACTCCTCGATGGCATCACTGACAGAAGCAAGCAGCAACTTCAACTACAATCCTCCGTCTTCAGAAGGGTTCAAACTGCACTTCAAAATTAAGATGTTAATTGTTTTTTTTTACATCCTTTCTAACATGTTCTTTTTGCCTAAAACAAACATTTGTTTTCAAAGAGAACAGAACAGAAAAGCAAAACTCAAAAAAGCATCTGGCCTGGCAGTCTCAAGACTGTTCCTTGGAGCACAGTACCAGCTCTAGAAGATACCAGAAGCCACCAAGGGCATGGGCTCAGAGCTAAAGGAAGATATCAGGGCCACAGGGGAAATTCTTCCCCTCTGCCCAGTACCCTCTCCTCCAGCTCTGTCCCTTACTGCTCTGTTAATTTTTCATCTTTGTATCTGGATGGGTTAGAGGGCAAACCACAGGCAGAGAGAAACCACAGCAAGCCCATGCCTGTTAGAGGTAAAAATTGGGAATCTTCCCAAACCACTTGTAAGGCTGGGGAGAGCCCAGGGTTGCTCCTTCAAGTCAGACAATTAAAAAGAGATCAATGTTCTACTCCAACAAGTCTTAAATAAGGCTTTAAAAAATCAGATCCTCCTTCTTCCTGACAGGGCCTGATGTGTTCCCTTTTGAATGCCCCGAGCATATGTTTAACTGGAGTATAATGAATCTATAAAATCTTACTTTTTCTCACTCATCTATTCATTCCACCAATATTTAGGGAGTGCCTTCTCTACACCAGGACTGTTCTAGACATGGGAATTGGACAGGGAACAAAACATAAAAATCCTTGCCCTCATGTAACTTCCATTCTAGACAGGGAGACAGATTACAGACAAGACATAGAACTGTGTGTTAGGTAGAAATAAGTGCTAAGAAAACACATAAAGCAGAGACATGCATGTGAGTCTTGAGTTTGTTTCTTTGTTGTGAGCCAGGATCTAAAAGATGTGAACTCTACAGATATTTAGGAGGAAAACATTCAAAGTGAGAAAAACAGTACACGTGAAGGCCCTGACACAAAGTGTGCAAGGAAACTCAGGAAACAGAAAGTATTCAGCTAGTATAGAGTAAGCAAGCAGCAGTAAGAGACCTGGGAATGGTCAGCTACCACACAGGACTTCACAGATCACTGTAGGAATTTTGGCTTTTAGTGTGAAAAAGACAGGAGCAGTTGAGAGTTATAAGCAAGGCATGATGGGATCTGGCTTAGGTTTTATCAGAGTCACTCTGGCTATTGGGTGGAAACTAGATTACAAATGGGTTGGGGGAAAACTGCTCACTCACTGTGTGATCTTGGAAAGACCACCTTCCCCCTTTGGTTGTTCTCATCTTTAACAGGCCTTAAAGAAGAGTATTCTAAGCCCTGTTCTAATCTCAAATTCTGATTCTGATTTGATTGCCTTCGTCTTGTCTATGATTATATTTATATCAACTATAATCCTGACCTTTCCTCAAAGCTTTAACTGCAGTGACACTGAGTTGAAGAATTTAATTTGACAACACATATCATACATCAGGCCCATACTAGACACTCAGGATACAAAGACGGTAACACTCTGTTATGGTTTGGATCTTGAATGTCTCCCAAAGGCCCATATACTAAAGGAACAGTCCCAGTGGTGGCAATATTGGGAGAGAGTAGAATCCTTAAGAAGTAGGGTCTAGTGGGAGATCTTTAGATCTTTGGAAGGGGATTATGAGATCCCCATTCTCTTCCTCTTTTTTGCTTCCCAGACATGAGGTGAATGGTTTTGCCCTGCCACACGGTCCCACCATGATGTGCTACTTCAATACAGGCCCAACACAACAGGGTCAGTAGATCATGGAGTCAAATCTCTAAAATTGTGGTCTAAAATAAATTTTTTTACCTTACTAGGTAATTATCTTGTGTTATACTGATATATAACAGCATAACCGAAGGTCATTAAGGAAGTCCCCAATCTGAGACTGTGGACCACAGAGTAGTATTTGGGTTTGGGAATTAGTTTTAATGGAAAGACTTACAGAATAACCAGGTGTCACTGCAGAATAATAAGCTGCTGAAAGTATGGGTATGAAATGAAAAAACTGGAAGTTCCTGACATAGATATGGCCAATGAAGCACGGAAATGAGCAACTAAAGGTAGATTGAGAAATGAAAAGAAAGAGGAAATGCCGCTAATGATTTGTCTCCACCAAAACTCATGTTGAATTCTAATATCCATGTTGAGGTACTAAGAGGATAGGAACTTGATCCAACCATGGTATTTGGATGGGGTGGGGCGGGTTGGAAGGTAATTAAGGTTAAACAGGGCTATAAGGATGGGGCCCTAATCCAATGGGACTGTGGCTTTATAAGGGAAGAGAGACCAGAGCTAGAATGCTCTGTCTACCCCTGCACCTACCTAGAAATTCTGCAACAGGTCCCCCACCAGCAAGAAGTACCTCACCAAATGCAGACACTCAATCTTGAACTTCCAGCCTTTAGAACTGTAAACTGAATAAACCTTATTCTGGATAAGTAAGCCAGTCTTGGCTTTTTTGTTACAGCAACAGAAAATGGACTAATACAAATGCCAACATGTGGGGATCCATCATGGAAAAGGAAGACTGCAGAGAGATCAGGAACATCCAAGGGAAAACCAGAAGTAACGTTGTGGAAACCAAGAGAATCAAATGTGGGGAAAAGAGAAGAGTAAAGCAAAAAACGCATGAGGGAAAGAACAATGAAGATGCTGACTGAAAGCAGGCTCGGAATTTTGCACTTTGCACCTTTTCTGGCTCGTCATGGTGTGGTGGGCGTGGGAGCCTGCCTGCGGCAGGCTGAGAAGTAAATGGAAGGTGAGAAGAAAAGAACCAAGAGCTAACACACCACCAGCTCTGGCAAGACTAGTTGTTATCAGAGATTCTGTACCATCAGGAAAGTCTTATTCAACACTCTGTGGAGGTGTAAGGTGTGAGAAACAGGAACCAAAAGCTGCTACTGGGGGGGGTGATCGTCTGGTGATGGAAAGGATGTTTCTTAGTTACCCACCCAGGTCTCATAGGATCACTAATCCTGAAACTAGCAGCAGGCATTCAGAAAGGCTAGTTGCTTCTAATAAGTGTCGAGGACAACATATCCACCCACATATTGTCCAACTATTAGACCTCTGGCCTCCATTCTCTCCTCACACTAACATCCTTGCATTTTCTCCCTTAGCAGAATACTGCTGAGCAGTAAGGACTGCATTTCAGTTGAAAGAAAGGTAAGTGTAACAAAAGTCCATAGCACCAACGACCACGTGTGGATCTGTGGATCCATAAATTGCATCAATCAGACAGGAAAAGGCTTCACCAAAAATCCAAGCTGGGACCTAAAACACTGGGCCCAGAGCAGTTAGTGTCAGCAGAAGTTGCCTAACTGCCCTTCGATGTGCTCTCTGAGAAAAAGAAAAGAGCCAAAAGAGGAACAAGTCTTTAATCCTAAAATTATTCTGAATTTCCAATACAGAGCACTTGAGAAACATCTGAATTCAACAGAAAAACTAGCAGATTCTTTAAAATGTGCATCTACAATTCTTTCTCCTATACCCTCTGCAAAAAAAAAGCAACCTAACTCCCAAATGATCATTTTTCTTGGCTTAACTTCACTATTTTTTGTGATACATAATTAGAAACAGACTGATTTTTCCTGGCTTATAGAGAATAAGATCCTTCGGGGTTATAAGAATTGCCAGCTATAGAACCTCAACTTTAGCAAAAATGTCTTTTGCAAAGCTCTTACCTATATACCTACTTGAAATCTATAATAATTCCAAAGAAAACATTTAAATCCCTTATTATTATGCAAAAGTTAACTTTCTCCTAATAAATCAGAGACCTCCCTCCCTCTCCTCACCTCTCTACCCATTTAAGCTAAGTGAAATTCTGCTTTGAGTTCAGCTATCTCCCATTCAGACATTACCAAAAGCCCCACCCAACACGGTATCTACATGGGACACTTTCTAGAGGTATTTTCAATAATCTAGTAGAACTGGTTCTAAAAAAAACCCTCTTCACTTAGCCCATAATAAATTTAATGTCTTGAGCATCTTAGAGAGTGAACATATCAAGCAATGAAATAAAGACGCCAACGGACTGAAAAAGGCATAAATATAGGAAAATGTGAAATGTAAGAAATTGGTCATCCTTACCTTGGCTCTTGTCAAAAACATCATGTCCTGCAACTGTGGTAAATAATGTCATGGGTTAAAAACAAAAAGACAGGTGTATCTTCATAAAACAAATCATTCTTCATGATTCATATAGTATATTATGAATATATGACAAGTAACAATTTCTTGAAGGTCACAAAACTCATAAAACTAATAGGAATACTTGTTCAAAAAGCCTTTGGCAAAAAGAGAGACCAGCAATAATAAACACGTTCATTTAGAAGATCAGAAACTTCTCCCACACACATAGGGAAGACCTTACACTGCAATGATGAAAAATGTATGTAATGAGTCAATGGTGCTTTCCCTCCAAGTTGCATTTAATTTGCCAGCCAACTGCACAAAGTCTAATATAACAAAATGAAAGATTTATACTTCGTAGACACTCAAGAGTTTTGTGTTTGAGCAGGTTTTGTTTTACAGAAAAAAAAAGCATAAAAATGAGATAACATAACAACACTGAGGATCATACCAAAGAACTTAGGATACTACCACATGAACATGGATTTTGTAATTAGAATCTAAGTATCTCACCTCGAATAACCTTCCAAGTACAAGGGGTAAAAAAAGCCACTTTCTGCTCTAGAAATTATCATATACTTAGATAATTATGAAATGAAATTTGCAAATAGCCACCAGTGCATTTTTGCTTCCAAGGACGAATATCATACTGTCAAAATACATAAATCACTAAAAATGCTAATAGAATGATACTCTCCAAAGGGACTCTTTTCACACACCAAATGGAATTAAGTATTCATCAAGTTTCCATTAATAAAATAGTGAAAAAGAAATCCAAAGTTCTGTTGGGCCCTCCACTCTGCCTATCGGTAGTATTGGCCTTCCTGTCTGAAATTGCAGACCGTCTCCCAAGGTAATCTGATCAACAGGGAAGCTCAAGGACTAGTGTCTGTAAAGATTGTTTTCTAAAGATCATTTTTTTCAGGAACTAATAAACTTAAATGTGTTTTTACAAATGGTCCATCTGCGATTTTACACCTAAACCTGACCTTCAGCATATACAAGATAAGCAAATTAGGTACTTGGAAAGACAGAAAAGCAAGTGCTTCATCCTCCTGACACAGCTCCTAACTTGAAAGGCCCCTCTCACTCAGAGTCCAGTGTTCAAGAGGTAGGGAGAGCACATGCTTCTGCATTATTTTTTTTTTTGGGGGGGGGGTACTGGGGTATCCTTTTTCTTAAAGTAAAGATAGGGCTAACATTTCAGACTTAATTCTAAATTATTATCCTGGCAACACTTTAACATTAAATTTGAAAATGAACTTTGTTCCACTCAACATATCACTCAGAGTGCTCTTTCCAGATTAGGAGATTTCAACATAAAGGAATCACCACAAACAATACCAGATATTAACTTATCTCTGCCTATACAGTTATTATCATCTGAAAGATATGTCAGGATGGACAGATATGTCTGGAGCTCCTGTTCCAGACCTTCCATTTAAAATATGGTCTCTATCATATTTAGGTAACTGTCAACCTATTAAGTCTCCATCTCTAGCCTAGAAAGCTAAAAAATAAAAAATGTTGAATAAGGTCCAAACAAGAGTTGCCTCAGGCAGAATTTATATCAATGTTGTTTTAAACACAAAATATTGCACACATTTTGGCTGAGAGAGCAAGAGATCAATCACTAGTCCCTAAGATGGAGAGGGAGAATGGTTGGAAATCTGTGCTAAATCTTAAGAAAGGACTTTGCAAGGAGAGAAAATAAAGCTCAATGTCAGTTAACAAGCAAATGTGCTATTTCAAAAAAAAATAGAAAACAAGAAATCTAGAAATGAACAGAGCCCAGGAAATGGACCCAGATCCTTTCTGTAAAGCCTTTCCAAGTGGTGTTAATTTATTTCATCTTGACTAGAAACTGAACAAATTAGCAACAGCTTGTGTTTTATGAAATGCTACAAAGTAACAGTGCTATCATTCCAAGTGTTACTCGGAAGATGTAGAACCCCAGAAATTACTGCCATTCATCTTAGTACATTTAATTTTCTTCCAATGACATAAACGCCCTTACTAAATCCGTTAAAGGCTCACTATTATTTGTTAAAGGCTAGCTTTTCATATGACCCTAGATTCACTCATACATTCCAAATTGCCCACATTCCTAATGGCAATACGAGATTGCTTTTTAAGTTAAAGATCCTTAAAAACACTTATCCAACTCATTACAAAATTTTCTAACATTTTTTAAATTTAAAAAAATTAAAAACATTTGAAAATATAAGGAAAATCTACCATTGAACTGACCAAAATGACAATATTACTACTGTTAAAATAATTATTAAGAGCAAAAAAGAAGACTGTCCTCTTTTAACTAATAAACTTGATAATTATAAATTTTCATCCATTAGAAATGAAAAGACAGAAACACACATATCATAATGAATTATCAAGAGCTGGTAATTCAAAGTGACTACAGAGCAGAATCGTCCAGGAAAAATATTACAGCTATGTTACAACTTACCCAGCCATTCTGTAAATTCTAATTATTCTGTCTTCTATGCTTAAAATATAAAGTCAGAACCTTTCACAGATTTATGTCCCAGGAAGCTGGTCATCCCTTACATACTAAAAGAAGTCAGTAATGACCTGCAAAGGACATTTTTGAGTTCCCTGGGCTCTCAGGCAAGCAGTCACCTGACTTTTACAAGCTACAACCAAGTTTCATACAAAAAGGAAAGATTAATTCCTTGGAGTCTTAAAAAGAATGGGACAATAGCTTCCTTCCAGCAAACCAATTTTGTCAATCTTTAAAGGCTTTGGGTGACAAAGCCCTAGGCATCCTTAAGGCATCTTAGCCCCCCTGCTAAGATGAATAAGTATAGTTAATTTGCTGAACTCTAAAACCAGAAACCATAAGCTGATTAGTGAGTAGGAGGTTGATAAACATTTGTGGAGAAAGTAAACTAGATGAGCGCATGGAAGACTAATGAGATCCCAAATAAATGCTACCCTGTAGTAAGTACAATGGTAGAAATTTTGAAAGAAGGGGCTAAATTTGAAAGTCACTTAAAAATAGGATCCACATAACCATAACTTTATGAAGTAAAGTTAAATCAAAACTGTGTGATACACAAGAAATAAGAAAGGAAAATGGCCTATAAAACTGCAAAAAGAGAAAACTTAAATTGTCAGTTTGACTAACTCGGGGTGGGAGAGGATACTGGGGATAGAACCCAGGGATGCTTTACCCCTGCGCTACATCCCCAGTCCCCTACACCCACCTGGCTTTTTTTTTTTTTAACAGGGTCTCACTAAGTTGCCAGGGTAGCATCAAACTTGCAACCCCCTGCCTCAGCCTCCTGAGTTGCTGGGATTACAGACATGTGCCATCAAATCTACCTTCCAAGCATGTTAACTCTTAAATATTGTTTATACATGTATTTATAGGTATGGCCACCCATAGACACATCATAGATACCTATGCTGACATTGAATATGATAAATTGAACATCCCTAATCCAAAATCAAATATGCTCCAAAATTCAAAATTTTTTCAGAACTACTATGACATCACAGTTGGAAAATTATTCATCTGACCTTATGTGATGAGTCAAAGTCAAAAAAATATACTAAAAATGCTATATAAAATTACCTTTTGGCTATAAAGTCTACATGAAACAAATTTTGTGTTTAGATTTGGATCATTTTCTCAGGTCATCTCATCATACATGTGCAAATATTTCAAAATCTGAAGAAATCCAAAACACTTCCAGTCCCAAGCATTTCAGATAAAGCATATTCAACCTATACTAAAATATATGCCTCTGAAGAATGCACAGTAATAGAATTGTTGTAACTGGGTGAACAATCTTCTATTGTCTTGCTCTTGAAAGATGTTAATGAAACATAATAATAACAGAAATGTGAGTGCACTAGTCTGAGAACAATTCATTACAACCAGTTTTATATAAGAAGTTAAATAGCCAGGCAAAGATGATGGTGCACGCCTGTAATCCCAGCAGCTTGGGAGACTGAAGAAGGAGGTTGGTGAGTTCAAAGCCAGCCTCAGCAATTTAGCGAGACCCTAAGCAACTCAGAGAGACCCTGTCTCTAAATAAAATATAAAAAAGGTCTTGATATGTGGCTCAGTGGTTAAGCCCCTCTAGGTTTAATCACCAGTACAAAAGAGAGGGTGGGTATAGAGAGAGAGAACGTTAAATAAGGAGAGTTACAAGAGGATTCGGGATGGATTTCTCTGGATCACCAGTTTTCTCAATAACATGAAATACTATTCAAACTACACAAAATTATTTTACATGCATACCTCCTAAAGAAAACAAATTGAAAAAAATAAGAAGAACATGGATGTGTGTATTTAATATCTATCCAGCCACCCTAGGGTTCTTGACACATCCTATATACAGGCCTTGTCCTCAAAAATCATTGTTATTTTAATGGGTTGAAATTAAATACAGTTCTTTATTGCAAATGCAAAAAGCAACTTGGTTATTTTGATAGAAGAAGGCACAACATTTTTCTCTTCTAAAATGTATGTTTAACACCTTCCAAACTGGTTTGTATGATTTATAGACATTAATAGTATTTTGTGCTCCCCCTATTGGTTAATATTAAAAATAACAATGAATTCCCCAGGGATTGCCTTTGAAGTTCTGGTGTTCAAAAGTTAAGTAGGTGATTTTATATTTAAAAACATGAGCCAAATCAACAGTTGTTAAGCAAAGCTGCCATATAATGGTCAGATTCCATCACAACAGGAAAAATTAATGCTGACAAATGACAAAGACAAACTAAAGGGCAAAAAATATGCTGAAGCTTTGAAACACTAAACAATGTAGAATTAAAGCCAAAAGCAGAGAACACCAAGAAACAGAGCAACATCCTTTAACTGACACAATGGCATGAAATCAATTCCATTTTAATAGCCCTTAAGGGGGTAAGAATTATTTCCCTACCTCCTGTGCCAGCCTCAAGCTGTTTCCTAAGGAAGCCAAGTAACGGTGATCAACAATGTCTGGAAAATTAATAAAAGAAATTAAGAATAAAGATCCATATTAACACAAGTCAGTTCTATTTATAATTATTTGGAACCAGTTTCAGAGGAACTGAAAATTTATATATACATACATATATATTTTTTTCACCTAAATTAATCACAGATATGTTATCTAAGTATCAAAAGATGTGTTGAACTCAGATGGGAAGCTGGGTGATGAGAGAAGGTCATCTATTCACCACACACAAATCTGACTGCTCTCTGCCCAGCTGATCAAGCTAGTTGAGGAGTTAGAACTAATGGAAAGTTGTGCATGATCTTGGGCAAGTAACTTACCCTCTACTGTCTTATCTGTAAAGTGGGACTATTAATAGTGTTTTTACCATAGAGTTGATGTGATGCTTAAGTGCCACCAGGTCAGTATGAACACAAATTTCTGGTACATAGGAAGGGCTCAATAAACATCAGTTATTACTACCGAAAAGATACAGGTGAATTCACACTGAAGTAACTGCAGTATGAAATACCCTTTCAGGAAGATGACAAGATCTTGATCTGTTTTGTGAAGACTTCTATCCTCCCAAACCTACCACTTCATCTAGTGAAGATGGAACTCAGAAAACTCCTGGTTCCGCGTCTCAATCTGTCACTCCTATAGTCCCCCTTACCCTCACCGCTGTGTCACGGCAATGCTGGGACAAGCACTGCTAACACCTGGCAACGCTTCCCTGGCGCCAGGCACTGCTCTAGCACCTTGCACACAAAAAATCGTTCAATCCTCACAGCAACATTTGGGGGACCAGAACTGTTATTCTCATTTCACAGCTAAGGAAAAGGGACGATTTTACTGTCCTAGCTTTCTGTATGGACCCCAAATCCATAGGGTTCTATTCTGCCAAGGTAGGGCATGCTTGCTTGACATGCCGGTTCCCCTACACTATGTGATTCTGGAAAGTGCCCTAATAAGAACAAATCTGATTCTTCTAGCAATAGCCCAAGATTTCCAAGTTTGTCCGAACCAAGTTAACACACTTAAGAGAGCCTTCAAAATAAATCGGGAAGAGCGGCCAAGTTAATGCGGGTGAGTACTCCGCTGGGGCTGCAGCAGCAGCGCACGGCACAACCCGGGGAGCACCCTCGGGGTGCGGCCGGCTAGGAGCGCGGGTCGCGTGGATGCGTGAGTCCTGGAGACGCGGCCTCTGCCACAGCAATTGAGTGCAAACCCACAACAAACCTTTCCCACTGACGCTGTCACGCGTAGGGAGGGAAGTGGCCTGCGCACCCCACAGAGGTCAGAAGGAACCACAAAAAGGAAGAGTGAAAGCGGGCTTGGAGAATTCCTCCCCAGCACTGCGCATCGCCCCGAGCGCTGGCCACCGGTGACGGCCGCTTCCCACGCACCTCAGGTCCTGGCTCCTCCGAGTATGAACACCGTCAGACCAAGGCCGCCCTCCCAAGTCCAGGGGTTCTGCCGTCCGAGGCGACCCCAGCAGCTAAGCAAGCACCAACAGCCCGCGCTCCAGGGACTCGCAACGCGCAGCCTGCAGAGCCCGCGGCCCGGCGGGTGACCAGCAAGCTGCACAGCCAGGGAGTCCCGGCTGGCACTGCAGAGCTGAGCGGACCAGCCGGCACGTACCTCCAAGGCGGTGTGTCAAGCGGAGATCCACCCGCGGCAAATTGGAGGAAAGCAGAGCAAAGTTTCCCCGCCCAGCACTCGGCGGCTGCGAGCTCCTCCGGCAGCTGCTGCGCCGCGGCGCAACTACGCCATCCCGACCCGCCGGGGACTTTCACCTCCTGCAGGGAGCTCCGAGAATCACGCAGGGAAAGTGGCCGGCACGAGAGCCACCGACTTCCCTCCCTCACTCCCTGAGAAGAGGAAAGTGCCGCTTGGCGTCCCCGAAACCCTCGATTACCCCCATCGGGCCGACCCAGCGCATTCGCTCTCGCTCACACACACACGCGGGCGGGGTCGGGCAGGACGCCACAGCAATCAGCGCGCGGGGGGAAGGGCGCTTCTCCACGGCGTCCCCACCGGGGGCTCTGGGCCGCCCAGAAACTCCTCCTCCCGCCTCCCGCCTCCTCTCTCCTCCCCTTAGCCTCCCCGGCTGATGGATGAGCCCCAAGAGCAGCTCAAGCCTGCGTCTCCCTCCGGGCGGAGAAGAGAAGGAAAAGAAGGAGCTCAGGGTGCGGCCGGGCTCAGAGCGCCCAGGTTGGGACAGCGGGTAGGAAGAAGAGCGGGCAACGCGCTAGGAACTACAGGACTCGCTCCCTCAAACTAGATCCTTCAGACTTTCCAGCTCTGGAGGAGCTGAGTTTTTATTTGGCTCATCTGTCTCGATATAAAAATTCTAAAACCGCAGATAAACTCATCACACCCTCTGCCTACGCCCCAGCACAGCACCCCCGCCCCCGCACACATAAATTCTGCCCTATTTGTTTTTTCCCCAACCTCTAATCCTGCTTGTTATCTCAAGGTACATTCTGACTGTGGACGCTAGCAGAGTCTTTTCTCTTCCTTGCTGACAGTTGAGGGTGCATTACCCTGCCCTTTCCCCAGCTAGCTAAATAAATTAATTACATATAATGGAACCAGATCCGCATTTCTAGAGTCACCCTAAGGTCGGCGGCGTGGTGAACAACAGGTGGGCGGTGCGACGTCCTGCATGCACGTGCCTGTAAACTGCAACCTGCAGGAGTTGAAAGTGTAATGAAAACACTACTTTGATCCTCTGTTTACACCCCGTATTTGTATTAAAAGGTATACAATATAACAGGACACTCTTGTACAAATAGGCAGGTGAATGACCATGAACTGAATGGCGTTTCAGAAACCTGACTCTGCCATTGGATTAAGTAGTTAAGTGGTAGAGCACTTACCTAAGCATGAGCAAGGCCCTGTGTTCAATCTCTAGTTTGTTTGGTTGTGGGGTTTTTGTTTGGTTGGTTGGTTTGGATTTGTTTGCTTTTGTTGTTGTTGTTGTTTGGGTTTTTTTGTTGGTTGGTTGGTAATGGGTATTGAACTCAAGGGCACTCCACCACTGAGCCACATCCCCAGCTTTATTTTGTATTTTATTTAGAGAAAGGTCTCACTGAGTTACTTAGCACTTTGCTTTTGCTGAGTCTGGCTTTAAACTCGCAGTCCTCCTCTGTCAGCCTCCAGAGCCGCTGGGATTATAGGCCTGTGCCACTGATACTAGCTGAGTCCCTAATAACACACACACACACACACACACACTCAGAGAGAGAGAGAGAAGTCAAGTCCTAGATAATTTAGGAGTGTCTTTAAAGACTGATAAAGTGACTGCTCTTTGTGGAACCACATTCACACTATCCATGATCAGCTTTTGAAGAAATAACTCTATACCAGGCAGGATACAAAATATTGTATACATATGGACTCAGCACTATAAACCCTATTATAAAGGGAAGTCTTATAACTTACCGAGAATATATGCTATTAAGTGGGAGGACCAGGATTCAAACCCACTTTTGCCTACCTTGGAACTCAAGCCCTCAATAACCTGGTTATACTACCTGTCACCAAAAGCTTTGCATATTGGCAAAATTAAATGGCTTTTTTAAAATTCAGGAGTAGTTTTAGTAGATGACATGGGAAAGCACAGAAATTTATATTAGTGTGTACAAAACTAATTTGGTTTTCAAAGGCTGAGGTTTGAACTTGGAACCTCTGGTATTCTAAGCATGAGCTCTACCGCTGAACCACACCCCCAGCCCATCATTAAACTGATAATATTGTTAGTAGAAATCCTAGCTGAGCACAGTGGAGCATGTCTGTAATCCCAGCAACTTGGAAGCCTGAGGTAGGAAGATCATTAAGTTCCAGGCCAGCCTGGGCAACTCACTGAAGCCCTGTCTCAAAATAAAATTTTAAAAATGGGCTGAGGATGTACCTCAGTGGTAGAGCACCTCTGGGGTTCAATCCCCCCAGGGTTTTTGTTTTTTACTGCAAAAAAACAAAAACAAACAAACAAAAATTATTAGCAGACAGAACAACCAATATTATTAGCAGACAGAAATCCAGGTATCTGAAGCATAGAGTTTAAAATAAACTTAAATTTTTGTTTATCTGGAAAAGCTCCTCAAAAATCCTCCTGTCTTCCCCCCCTCCGTTTTTTTTAGACAGGGTATGGCTTTGTTGTCCCCACAATCCTCAAACTGGCAATCCTCCTGCCTCGGCCTTTGGAGTAGTTGGACCTACAGGCTCATATCACCATTCATAACATTAGCTAATTACTAAAGGGATGGATCCTTTTCTTTCATTGTTCTCAAAATGTGGGACTCTTTTTGAGTTATAATATTTGTTCATATACCAGCTTCCTTTTAGTCCAAGATGGTATCTTGATCATTTGTTCTGATCAATTCAAAAAGAATTATAAACAGAGGGCTAAAATAAAGATGTGCTTTATCTTACTTGCATAAAAAATTTTTGCAGAAAATCTCTATGATTTACGTAGGCTGTGTCTATCACAAGGAACCCCCCCCTCCTCCCTGCCAGGTATGGACCTGCTCAATGACTCATAGAGGCATGTCTCCAGATTCTGTTGATTAGCAGACAACTAAACAAATTCCTACTAAACTGTCACTAATGTCATATGTTGGATCTACCCTGGTACATTTCCAAAAAAAAAAGTCTCAATTTTCTGAAAAGACCATATCATTAGAAAATCATTTGGTTGAATTTCTTTTTAAGTAAGTCCTAATATGGTACTTAGCACAAGCTTCATAAATTACAAATTTTTACTCATTAAATCCTGAAGCAGTTCTACTATCCTCATTTTTACAGATTAGAAAATGACGCATAGAGAAGTTAGGTAATTTGCCCAAGGTCACACAACAGCAAGCAGCAGAGCCAGGAAGCAGAGCCAGGTGGTGGCCTGGCTCCAGAGTCTCTATTCTGAACTTCCACTTTGTGCTACAGGTGAAAGGGAGCCACCTTCCACTCCTGCGGAAAGTCTATCAAGTCTTTAATTCTCAATTGGTTTTCAAAAGATAAAAAAGCAAAAGTTTGTTTGGAGAAATATTACCCCACCACCAACACATAAAAGTAGATTCCTTTTGGCTAGTAAAGAACACTAACATAAAGTTTGTCTAATACAGCCAACATCTTGGAAGCAATTGCACAACTACTCTTAAGAATGTGTGACAGAACGAGAACCAAATGTTCCAAAATTGTTGTGACAGAATACTGGTCTACAAACTACAGCATGTGCTCTCATTTTCTGCTCAATCTATTAATACAGACAGATTTATTACTTTTTTTCTAAACTTCTAAAGATTCCAATTCATACTTGCAGGTGTTTTATATGTCATCATAATCTAAGGTTATAATTTAAAGCCATGTTTTCTATATCGGTGCCTGAAATGAGAATTTAGTTTTCACAGATAAAATTTGCAGCTGGCAAATTTCAAATTAATGAGGAAAAAATACTATCAAATGAACCTGTATGCAGAGCAGAGTCCCAAACAGTCACCTGATTCAGACCTCAGAGAAATTGGAAATAAAAATCCAAAGTAAATTCCCTTAATGTAATCATGCTTTCCCACAAACTTGCCATTTCCTGTGACCCGGCAGGAGCCTCCAATAGAGGATTCTACCATACACCTTCAATTTCCTCCTCAGCAGGATTCTGATGGAGCAGGAAAGCTCACACTATTTCAAAGTGACAGCAAAACCCACCCAGAGATTCATGGTTTTAGCTCCTGGGTGATACAGCAGAGCCTCCCTCCTCTCCCTGCAGGTGCTGGGATTCCAGAGAGAGGTTCAGCCCCTACACCCCTCTTCACAGCTGCCCTGAAGAGAACTAGCCCTTTTATTTTGTTTTCTGTATTTGATTGTTGTTTCTGCTGGTGGTGGGGGGGGGGGTTGTTTGTTTGTTGTTTGTTGTTGATTTGTTTATTGGGTTTGAGCTTGCAGAAGAGGAAAAAGAAAGTGTTATGGATTATGAAATGTTATTTTACATTTAGTGAGACAAAAAAAAAAAAAACAGGGCTACACCTCTTAGCCCCATAACTCAAGCATGCCAGAGCAGAATTTTCTGAAATTGAACTGAAGTTTCACTGATCATCTGAGGGTCTCCCCCACCTCTCTGTCCTGGGGTTGTATCTAAGCTCAGGAAGGCTTGCATGGAGAAGAGATGAGTGAGGGCTATCTCACCCTCGGGAGCCATCCTCTTGTCAATGCTTGTCTCATAATGAATATGTGTCATTTTCACCAAAAATCATAAGATTATTATTCCTTTATATTTATTCTCTTTTCTTTTATAAAGGTACAATGAAAATAAGCAAACATCTTAGGATCACTGGATGTTTAGCAGCTAATCCAGGTACTAATCATTTGATTAACAACTGAGCCTTGATTTCAGTAAGGACTCCCTTAAGGGGAGACCATGAGGACCTCACAATCCTATTTACATTAGTCTCCATAAGAAATCCAAGCTTGGGTTTGGAAGTTGGAGATCCTGAAGGAGTCACAGTAATAACTGCTCTAAACTCTCCCATCACAATTTCAAGCCTTCCTCTCTAATCACTAATCCCTATCTTTCCAACTCATCGCCTTTAGAATCTTGGTTCCAGTAACCAAATGACCCCACCAGAATTTCCAGTCTATTGGCCTTACATGTTTCACCATCTACAATCATGACTGAGCTCGATTTAAACGTGTGACAGTAATCCTCAACGGGCCCTTAGTGATGCTCTGCAGACCTACTGTTTGCCCTGTAAGCTCACTCTGCCACCCTCCAAGAGACTTGTTTTGCTTCTCTTCCTCTGTCCTCAAATCTTCAATACCTTCTTCCTCTCCTTGAATTCAGCATGACTTTGCTTCTTATTTTACTGAGAATATTGAAGCCCTCATAAGAAAACATCTTCCTCTTCCCACCACCACAATCTACCAGCTTATCTATCACTCTACTTTCTCTGTCATCCCAGATGAACTGGCCTGCTCCCTCAGTGAGCTGGATTCCATTCCTTCAACTACTCAAGGACTTTCATCCTGTAGTAATCTCCCTTTCCAGCCTGCATCCTCTGATTTGTCTCTTCCCTGGATTATTTCCAACAATTTACAAGCATACTATAATATTTCTCATTTTAAAGAATTCTTGCTTGACCCACATCCTCATCAACCCCCCACTTCTAAACTCCATTTATAGTAATACTTCTCAAAAGAGATGATGATCTCTTCCTCAACCAGATACAATCAGGTTACATTTCTCAAGGTCAGCTTACGGCCAGAGCAGTGGCTTTCTTCTTACTTCATTGCTCAATAGTTCATGACCCAGGAGATTGCTCCTCCTCTCTGAGACACCGTGTTGGCTCTGAGGAGGAGCACTGATGGTTAACCTCCAACTTCATTGGCTTTTCCCTCCAGGTCACCTGCCCTGGGCCTTCCTTCTCCTCCCAGGATCTAAATGTTGACTTTTCCTTGGACCTCTTCCCTTCTGAGACTCTTTCTAAAAGTGTTATCATCCAGTCCCATCTCTTTAAATGTACTACACTGATGATTTTCAAAAGTTTGTCTCTAGCCTGGACCTTGCCCCTGAATTCTGAACTCGGGTATTTAGTTGCCTTCTCAACATCTCCATTTGATTTATTCAATGGGAAAATCCAAGGTAACAGTGCAAAATCTGAACTCCTGATTCCCATACATGCATCCCCTCTCTTACTCTCATAAATAGTCCTGTTGTAATCCCAGCAACTCAGGAGACTGAGGCAGGAAGATTTCAAGAAATGTTCAAGGCCAGACTGACCAATTTATCCCCATCCTGTCTCAAAATAAAAAATAAGCCAGGCACCGTGGCACATGCCTGTAATACCAACATCTTGGGAGGCTGAGGCAAGAGGATTGCAAGTTCAAAGCCAGCCTCAGCAACAGCAATGCCCTAAGCAACTCAGTGAGACTCTGTCTCTAAATAAAATACAAAACAGGACTGGGGATGTGGCATGGTGGTTGAGTACCCCTGAGTTCAATCCTCAGTACCCAACAATTAAAAATTAAAAATAAAACAGGATTGAGGATGTAGTTAAGTGGAAGAGTGCCCTTGGATTCAGTCCTTACAAAATAGATAAATAAATAGCCCTACTCCTCACTCTGGTTCAGGTCAAAGCCATAGGGGTCATCATTGATTCGTCTCTGTCTCATACCCCATAGACAATCCATCAGTCCATCCTGTGTGCTCTACATTAAAATGATCACTTTTTGCCATTTCCATAGCTGCCACCCAGTCAAAATACTATCATCTCTTACCTAAACATTTCTGATTCTGTTTCCAGTCCTGATCCTTACTTACCAACACACACACACACACACACACACACACACACACATCACATTTCCTATGCACAGGTCACACATTAGCAAAGAAAACCTGGTCCTTCTTAGAACAGGTTTCACATTAGACCATAAACACCACAAGGGCAGAGACCATGGCTACGAAATCAGTACTGTATTCCTGGTTTGTAGCTTAACTTCTAGTTAAGAGGATTAAAACTCTGAATTGGCCCCTGGGCTGATCATAAGATGACCTTAACAAATGTGGTCCAGTTGGATCTGCTCAAGGAGGAAATGGTGTGTAAATGTCAGGACCTAACAAGTATCCCATAAATATCAAATATGTGGATGGCTTTATTCCAAAGATAGATAGCCACAGTTAAGAGACCAGGAAATTAGTAAACTTTTGCAATAACCATTGAGAGAGATGAAGTTCCAGAGGCTCAACAAAGACTGGCTCAATGGCTTCAACAGTTAAAACAAGCCAGGACTTGGGAGGCAGCAGAACATATCTGACCTGAAGGAACTGGGACCAATTGGTCCAGACAGGAAGCAAGTGTGCAGTATAAATAGCATGAATGAAGGTTGGCCTGGAAGTCAGAAGTTCTAATTTGAGGAAGGGGCTTCCTGACCACAGTGAATGAAACCTGTTAACACAGAGTAGGCAAACCAAGCCCCTATCCTGGAGCAAATAAGCCTCCTAACTAAAGTTAGCTGAGGAGAAAAAGAGCCACGCACCCCTCCAAGTGGGAATATTGTGTAGTGCCTTTGCATTCACTGTTACTTTGGTCTTACAATACTGAACTGAATTGGTAGAGACAAAATTCATATCCATACTACTATTATTGTTGCTGAAAAATATCTTATATATCACATCTTAAAGTATTAACATTAATCTAAAATATTCAAATATTAACATCTTAAAATATTGACAGCACTGGGCTGGGTGGTAGATCAGTGGTAGATCACTTGCCTAGCATGTGTGAGGCCCTAGGTTTGATCCTCAGCATCATATAAAACTAAACAAAATAAAGGCATTGTGTCCATCGACAACTAAAAATATTTTTAAAAAAAATATTGACAGCACTGATACTAGAGAAGAAGAAGAAAATAGACTGTAAAGGGTCCTTAGCTACTCCTCAAATGAAAGAAAGGAAGGAAGTACTCATTAACTCAACACACTCCCCTCCCTTCCACTTACCTCTTGCCTTTGAGAGAGGACAGAATAACTTCTTCTCTGCCTTGGGTCACCTACCTCGCACAGTCCTGTTAGCACCACCCTATGTTTTCTCTATTGTTTTATTTTAAAAAATCAGCAAACTAAGCTTCAGGCTCTTTGTTTAAAGGAAAACAAACAAACAAACAAAAAGCTCCACAGGGTTTTATGCCTTTGTGTATGTGATATTAGGGATAGAACCCAAAACCTTACACATGCTAGACAAGCACTCTGCAACTGAGCTACATGCCCAGCCCCTATAAGCATTCTCTATAATTTTTTATTCTTTCCTCTTTCTTCTCTTTTCTCTTCACCAGATTGTCTCCTGTGCCTTAGTTCAGGCTGCTATAACAGATATACCATAGCCTGGGTGGCTAAAACAGCAAACATTTATTTCTCACAGTTCTGAAGCCTGGGAAGTTCAAGAAGAAGATGCCAGATTTGTTGGAGCCCTGATTCCTGGTTTATAGAGGGCTATTTTCTCACATGGTGAGAGGGCTAACAGAGCTCTCTGGGTTCACTTTTTATAGAGGTACTGATTTCATTCATGAGGGCTCTAACTTCATGACCTAAAGGACATCCCAAAGCCCAACTCCTAAAACCATATTATGGTTTATATATGAGGTGTCCTCCAAAAGCTCATGTGTGAGACAATGCAAGCATTTTCAGAGGTGAAATGATTAGATTATGGGGTGTGGCCTAATCAATGGGTTAATCCACTGATATGGATTAACTGGACAGTAAGAGTAGGCAGGCAGGGTATGGCTGGAGGAAGTAAGTCACTGTGGTGTACTATTATGTCCCTAGTGAGCAGAGCTCTTTCTCTGATTCTTGGGTATTATCTCCTGAGTTGCTTTCCTTTATTATGCTATTCTACCATGATGTTCTGCCTCACCTTGGGCCCAGAACTATAGAGTCAGTCAGCTTTGCACTAAACCTCTGAAACTGTGAGCCAAAATAAACTTTTCCTCCCATACATTGTTCTTGTCAGATCTTTTGGTCACAGGAACAAAGAAGCTAACTAAAATATACCATCATATCAGGGCTTAGGATTTCAACATATAAATTTGAGGGTTGAGGGAACACAAACATTTAGTCCATAATATCCTGCTTTTCTTTAAATGGAGTTTGGTTAATTTTAAATGCATAAGCAGAGCACATATATTTGTAGAGTTTTTGTACATTTGTAAAAATGAACATGTATATCTATCACCATTGATATATATATATCTAGAATCATTGAGATGGTAAATTTTATACTATTTGTATTTTAACATAATAAAAAATTGGAAAAAAAATAAAGAGAAGTCCTACTTTTACTCATTTTTACTCAGTGATACACGTGACAAAATAATGGTGCAACAATCAGGATATTGATGTTGATACAACCCATCAAACTAATCTGTATTATCTTTTTTCCCCCTGATAGTTTAGAAGGGCCCATGACATGAGTTCATTGTAGTCATGCTCACTCACTTGGGTGAAGCTTCTAGAGCACATGGCCCAGCAACATTCATCTAATATTCTTTGTTTCCAGTGTGTGTGTGTGTGTGTGTGTGTGTGTGTGTCTATTTATTTATATACAACATTATTGCATTTGTATATTAATGTGTCCACCACCAGATATGTTAATTGTTCAAGATATTGAACGATGCCATCAGACCAACAATCCCTCATGTTCCCTATTTTATAACTACACTTGCCGCCCGTCTGTGCTTTCTCCTGTTCCTAATCCTAGGAAACCCTAATTTGCTTACTATTTCTACAATTCTGTCACTTGAAAATGTTATATAAAGAAGACCATACATTATGCACTCTCTTGGCACTGGCTTTTTTCTTTCAGCATCATTCCCTGGATATTTTCCCAAGATAGTGTGTTTATCAATAAATTGTTACTCCTTTTTATTGCTGAGTAGTGTTCTGTGTTACAGATCATCTGTGGTTGGTTTGGCAACTCATCTGTTGAGGGACATCCATGTCAATTCCAGTTCATCTTTTGGTTATTTTGAATAACACCACTATGGAAAAATATATATATATTAATAAATTTTATAGGGCTTTTTTTTCATACGAATTAGTTCCCAATCTTCTGTTTTCCTGAATATTTTCAAAACTTCTCTGGATATTCTGTCAACTTTTCTCTAGGCCTGATATTTTTCAAAATACAAAGTGTAAAGTTGTAAGAAAACATCACTGAGAGTGCTGAGTTAACTTTGCACTTGACCTGGGATGGACTTATATTTCATTTTGTTCAATAGGAATTGCTTTCAGCTTTGTTCCCCCCAAGGAACTAGGTGAATGTAATTTTAATTTTTTTTCTTTTTTAAACAAAAAGAGTTTCCCAAACAGGTTCCATAGATATTTGACTTTTCTACTCAGCTGGAATCTTGAATGTTACTTAAGTTCACTTATATGCTTTCTAAGTTGCTTCTCATATACACACATTTGAGTGTGAAACATGCTGGGGATTGAACCCAGGAACTCAGCCATGATAAGAAAGCACTTGCTACAACTAAGCCAAACCCACAGGCTTTTTTAAAAAATAAAATGAGGTTGAGGATGCAGATCTATCTATCTCCATAAGAGACAGATAGATAATAGATAAATAGATAGATCTTCATATAGACCTCAGCAGTTCCACTGAACTTGTGGGTACTATAGCCTGACCAGGCATTGTACAACACTTGGTTAGTATGTCCAGAAAATCAGCATCAGCATATTTGGAGAAAGTCCACTTGACTGGGAAAATATGTATATTTGTTGGAAAGGCTGAAGTTCTCAAAAGCATAGTTTGTTAAAAGGTTTTGTTGCTGTTATGAAAGCTCATATAAGAACACATGAGGTGTCATGTCTCAAGGACTTTGCTGTGGCACAGTTGTGGTGACCACACATTTCCTTGACAGTGTATTAGTTCATTAAGCTCAACTCAACCTCATAATTACACAATTGACGTAAGATTAACTGAGTGGATGATCCAGATGTCCCAGGGGTCTACTGAGGGGCACTCTGTCCAATCATACTTTTACTCTTCCATTATTTTTAGACTAGTCTGGTGGAAATGTGCCAAGCAGCCATACAGAGCATTACACATGTTTTGTTCCAAGACTTGTGTTTAGCTATTGTATAGACTGAAACACGCACCGTTTACCAGCCACAGGTGCAAAGTAGAATCTTGATTTTAAAGAAGAAAGGGTCTTGTTCATTTAAAAGGAGAAAATATCTTGTATTTCTCAAAATACAGAAAAATTCTCAGAATATAATAATTATCTATGTGTCACCATCCAGAATTGATCATTGTTAAAGACAAACTATCTTTTCTATGAGAAATAAACCATCACAGATAAAAATCCAAGTATCCAGCCAGGCATGGTAGTACACATCTGTAATCTCAGAGATTCAAAAGGCTGAGGCAGGAGGATTGCAAGTTTGAGGTCAGCCTTGGCAATTTAGTGAAAGCAAAGCTTAAAAGAAATGTAAGAGGAGGAGCAGGGAGATGTTGGTCAAAGGATGCAGGTTTCAGTTAGGAGGAATAAGTGTTAGAGGTCTGTTGCATGATGATTACATTAATGATTATTATTATATATTTCAGAATTGTTTTATGTTCTCATCACACACAAAAAAAAATAAGTATGTGAGGTGATTGGTTTGTTTTAATTATTCTATAATATGTACATATAACAAAATATCAATTTACTTCATAAAATATACAATTAATATTTGTCAATTAAATTCTTTAAAAATTATAAAGTAGTTTCTGAAAAAGACAATGGAACTAAAATTTTTGACATACAAGTAGTTAATATTTAAGCTGATGCTTTAAATTTTTTTTTCATTGGGGCATCTAGGGGAATAAGCTATTTTAATTTTTCTTAATGTAAGCAAAACTATGCTTCTTAGATAAGATAGCAAAACAAATATCTCAGTGCTCAACCCAATGTTTAGCAAATAGTGTTCAATAAATACTTGTTGGATGAATAAGTAAAAGGAGTCATTTCAAATAATTTCAGAACTAGTGCTCTGTTAATGAGAAAATCATGCACTAAAAAAATGAGTTTAAATATACACAGTCAATACTTTCTACAAATCATATTATCTCTTATAAGGACTTAGATTAATGGTTCCACTTTCCAGTTTCAAAATCAAATAATTGTGATGCTAATGTCTTACTTAACCCAGGCAGCTTTTCCCAGGGACTCACCACCCAAGACCTGTAGACAAGGTTTCTCTGCCATCCTTCTGATGGTGTAGCAGATGTTACTTGAGCAAAGAAAAGATTCTGCTGGACAAGGTAGTGCATGCCAGTAATCCCAGCATGAGAGGCTAAAGCAGGAGGATCACAAGTTCAAGGACAGTCTCAGACATTTCGTGAGGGAGGCCCTAAGCAATAGTGAGACCCTGATTCAAAATAAAAAATAAAAAGGGCTGGAGATGTGACTCAGTGGTAGAGTGCCTCTGGGTTCAATCCCTAGTACTGGGAAAAAAAAAATAACGTGAAATATACTTCTAAAGATCCCTCTATTCATATTAAGTTTAGTTATTTAAGTTGTTAGCTTTTAGATGGGCCAATCCCAAACTAGCAAATTACCACCCTTTGCTAGTATGTAACATTACCATCATTCGCTACTGTAACATTTAACATTTCTACTAATGAGGATTCAAAATATGCACACTGTAATTTCCTGATGTAATTGCTATTTCTCCCTGACAACCCTGCCTACTGAGATTGAACTCAGGGGTACTTTACCACTGAACTACATTCAAGCCCTTATTATTATTTTTTTTTAATTTGAGCCTGGGTCTTGATAAATTGCTGAAGCTGGCCTTGAACTTCTGATCCTCCTGCCTCAGCCTCCTGAGTGGCTAGTATTATAGGTGCTATTAGCTGGAGGGTGGGGGGGGGGGGTTGCTAAAATGAAACTGAATAGTATCACATATAAGAACTCCATGCCTTGATCATTTCCACCTTGCAGTAAGTGTCCTTAACTTCCTTCTGCCAGGGTGAGAAGCAGCATGGACTCCCTTGAAAGATCTATTCAGAGGTCCACCATTAATGCTCTGTTTGGAAGAGTTGGGGAGACAACCAGCACTGAGTCATCCTACAGCTTTTCACTCTTTCAAAATGACAAAAAATAAAACTGCTACTACCCCACTCTCCATATATCTCCCAGTGGTGACCACGGTGAAAAACCACACTCAGAAGAAATGAAAGAAATTTACCGTCTTCAGGAAAGTACCTGACAAAGTGATCACTCCTCTTATGATGCAAGCCAACATTCTCAAACTGGTGTGCCAAGGACTGGAACCTTGGTCAAATGGGATTGAGAAAAGCATATGAATATTTTAACACAAATATGAATTAACACATAAACATCAATACCAACATATTACATATTAACCATTAGGTTTGATCTTCAGCACCACACAAAAACAAATAAACCTAATAAAGATATTGTGTACATCTACAATTAAAAAATATTTTTTAAAAAAAGAATCCTAGTTTAATTCTTTTTTTGGGTCTCACTATGTTGTCCGGACTGGTCTCTAACTTGTAAGATCAAATGATCCTCCCAAGTAACTGGGGCTAGAGGTATGCACCATGCTAAGCTCCTATTTAACTCTTTTTAGTATTTACCATACTTTCTGACCCTTGGAACACTTTTAAAAATGTAATACCAATAGAACTAGTTCCTATAGAACATGGTTTGAGAAATTCCAATGGAAGATAACAAACATGATTTATTATTTGATTTGAACAACCTATTTCACTAGAACATTTCTTTAACAAATATTTTCTCTACTGGTGACCAACACATACTAAAATGGAATTCCAGAATTCTGCCTCTGGCTCACTAGTTTAGGAAAACAATTCTGGAGTAAAATTCAGGTCCTGTGCTACGATCCCTCAATGTGTCCCTTCACTCCCAGAAAGAACCCTAGATTTACCCTTAAAAACTGATAAGATAGTGGCTCAAGTAGCTGAGACAGGTGGATTGCAAGTTCAAAGCTCAGCCTTAGAAAGGCCTTGAGAAACTTTGTGACACCCTGTCTCAAAAAAAAAAAAAAAAAAAAAACAGCCGGGATGTGACTCAGTGGTTAAGCAAGGCTGGATTCGATCCTGAAATCCCAGTCCTACCTCAGTAGTGTTGAATATGTTCATATTGTTATACAACAGATCTCCAGAATTTTTTCATCTTGCAAGACCACAACTCTATACCTATTGTACAACTTCACATTTACCGACTCCATCTAGTCCCTGGAAATGGCCATTTTATTTTCTGTTTTTGTAAATTTGACTTCTTTAGATACCTTGTATAAATTGAATAATCAGTATTTGTTTTTTGTGACTGGTTTATTTCATTTAGCATAATGTCCTCAGGTCCCTTCATGCTGTACTATGTTACAAGATTTTCTTCTTTTTATAGAATGAATAATATTCTATTTTGTGTATATACCATATTTTGTTTATTTTTCATCCACTGATGGGTATTTGGGTTTGTTCCACCTCTTGGCTGTTGTGAATAGCGCTGCAATGAACATTGTGCAAATATCCCTTCAGGATCCTGCTTTTGTCTGGGCTTGGTGGTACATAATTGTAATGCCAGCTACTTGGGAAACAGAGAAAGAAGAATCAGAGTTCAAAGCCAGGGCTGGGGTTGTAGCTCAGTGGTAGAGTGCTTGTCAGGCACTGAGTTCCATCCTCAGCACCACATAAAATAAATAAAAATAAAGCAGAGGTATTGTGTACATCTACAACTAAAAAAAAAAAAGAAGTTCAAAACCATCCCTGGGCCAGATGGCAAGGCACCACTTAGAAAAAAATTAAAAAATAAAAATTAAATTACACTGGACTTGGTGCACATGCCTATAATCCCAGCAACTTGGGAGGCTGAGGCAGGAGTGCAGGAAGATCACAAGTTCGAGGCCTACCAAGATCCTGTCTCAAAAAATAAAAAGGGCTGGGGATGTGGGTCAGTGATTTAGCTTCCCTGGGTTCAATCCTTGGTATCCAAAAAAAAAAAAAAAGTTAAAAAAGATCCTGTTTCAATTCTTTTGGATATATGCCTAGAAGTGGGGTTGCTGGGTCAAATGGTAATCCTATTTTTAATTTTTGAGGAACCTGAAGTTTTCATAGTAACTAGAACATGAGTATCCCTGTCGATAGTGCCCAAGAGCTCCAATTCCTCCACATCCTTGCCAATATTTGTATTTCCTGTGTGTTTTGATAGTTATACATAGTTATTACTAGGTGTATTTTTATTGGTTCTTACTTTCCCAAAAATATATAACCACTCTTCATTAACCCAAATATTTGATCACCTAGAACACATACAAGGTAGCCTCCAAAGAAAAGTCATACCTTCCCCAGTAGTGAAGGAAAGCACAGTAAGAACCAGTATCTACAAATGTGCAATTAAGAGAAACTATACCCAAAAGTCAGAGTGAAAGATTGTTTGGAGGTTCTAGCAGGGGAGTGTGGCTGCTCAAATACCCTTGACTGAAGAAGATTCCCCTCCTCTACCAGAGGAGGTTGCCCTCTTTGACTGACTGCACAGCTGCTGGATGGATGCACATGGGACAGTGAGGGAGGAAGCGGACGTCCCCTAGCCAACCAGGTCAGCTATAAATTGGCCCTTGCAGTCATTGGGGTGACAGTTTCACAGCCAGATCACCCTCACATCCAACCAATATCTGCAATTATGTAATTAAGGGAAAGTACAACCCAAAATCAGATTGAAACAAGAGAATCTTTGTAATTGCTTAACCATTCATGGGATGAAGATTACAAGAATTTAATGTCTGTTTTTACTCAGCTATTTGTTTAAATAATAGCAATGTACATTTGCATAGTATTTATTATAAATACTATTGTATTTGTATATTATAAGTACTATGTTATAATATTTAAAGATATATGCTCAACTGTTCTCAAAATTTTATAGAAATAAACATCTTGGAATGAATAGTATATGTTACTGATAAGAAATTTCTAGGGGATTTTCCTATCAATATTGGTAAAATCTCTAAATCTAATAATAATTTTAGTGTTTTCAAACTTCCAAAGTAATAATGTGTGCCTGGTTTTATTTAATCATCCCTACCTCCTTGTGAGTCAACATTATTTCTAAAAAATCAAGGTGCAAACTACCTTCCTGAGGACATATATTTAATAAGTAGTTAGCTAAAATCAAAGCAAGATGGTTTCAGTCCAGATCCCTACCTCTTTTCACTCCTCCACTAGAGAACATATTTATGTTTAAATAAGTGTTTTCAAAATATTTTTTTCAGGGTCTCTAAACACACAGAACACATTTTTTTTTCCAATAAGGGCTCAATTAATTACATTCTGGACTTGGTCCTGTGTGAGAAGTTCAAACAAACAACAGTGCCAATACCACACCTGGGTGTGAAGAATAAACATGAAAACAAGGCATTGTCACCTCCCAGATGTTGGGGGTCAGGAGAACAGGCCCACACAAGAGATCCTGCTTTTGAGAAGAGAAGGTTGTGTGGATGGGGCAAGGACCAGCTCTTCCCGACTTCTTCCCGTTGGCATGCAGAGCATCTCATCATGGTACTGATGTCCTCTAAGGCTTCCAGGAGTTGTGCATTTTTTAAAACAGCAGCAATCTGCTAACAGTCTACTTCCACCTCACTTTTTTTTGTTGTTGTTGTTGTTTGTTTGTTTTTTTAATGCCAGCCTGGGGCTCTTCCTCTCATAAGAGAAAGAATTTAAAATTCAGATAATGAATTATTGATGGCAAATTCTGACTTATTAAGAAATAACATCTCCATGTGAATTAGAAATTCTTATACCTGGTTCTCGCCAGATGCAGTGGTGCATACCTGTAATCCCAGCAGTTTAGGAGGCTGAGGCTGAAGGATCACAAGTTCAAAGCCAGCTTCAGCAACTTGATAAGGCCCTAAGTAACTTAGCAAGACCCTGTCTCTAAATAAATAAATAAATAAATAAAGGGCTAGGTATCTAGCTCAGTGGATAAGTGCCCCTGTGTTCAATCCCTGGTGCCAAAAAGAAAAAAAAAGAAATTCTTATACTGATTCTCAAAGTAAGTATAAGCAATATATATATAGGCTTTTCAACATAAGATCAAAACTGATAAATGAATGAATTATTATAAACTGAAAATTATATATAGCTGGCAAATTTAAAGAACGTATCTAACATTAAAACTATAGTAGCAAGGTGAGGTGGCGGCGCATACCTGTAATCCCAGCTACTCAGGAGGCTGAGGCAGGAAGGTCGCAAGTTCAAAGCCAGCCTCAGCAATTTAGCAAGGCCCTAACACAACTTAGCAAGACCCTGTCTCCAAATAAAATATAAAAAGGGCTGGGGATGTGGTTCGGTGGTTAAATGCCTCTGGGTTCAATACCCAGTACCAAAAAATAAAATAAAACAAACCTATAGTAAAGCCCTGCCAATTCAGGAACATATTTTGGAAGTTCCTAGAGTGCAAGTGGTTGAAAGCATGAGCTTTGACGTTAGAAAGACCTTGCTTACATTTTGGTTCCACTACTTATCTGCTGTGTATCTTTCCAATTTCCCAGGCCTGAGCATATTACAGAGCCTCTCTAAGATTCCTCACCTGTAAAAGGGGACCAATAGCACCTCTCTTTTGGGAATCTCCATTAGAATTAAATGTAAAATGACAGTGTTTGTATACCTCTAGTGCAAAGAATGTGTCAATAGGTTGTAGCTGTTAATAATGCAGAGCCTTGGGATCATTTCTTTTGGCATCAATTCCTATGAAATAATCCTATTAATGTGGGAAATGTAAGTGATTCAGTTACTCTATACTTACATTCTGGCATAGTGCTTTAGTCAGCTTTTTCCGATGCTGTGACTAAGACCTGACAAGAACAATTTTAGAGGAGGAAAAGTTATTCAGGGGCTCACAGTTTCAGAGGTCTCAGTCCATAGACAGCCGGCTCTGTTCCTTGGGGCTTCAGGTGAGGCGAAACACCATGGCAGAAGAGTGGTGGAGGGAAACAGCTCACATGATTATCAGAAAGGAGAGAGAATCCACTAGCCAGATACAAAATATAAACCCAAAAGGCAAGCTCCCAGGGACCCACCTCCTTCCTCCAGCCACACCCTACCTGCCTTCAATTACCACTCAGTTAATCCCATCAGGGGATTAATTCACTGACTGGGTTAAGAGTCTCACAACCCAATCATTTCTTCTCTAAACCTTCTTGCATTGTCTCACACATGAGCTCTTGTCTCACTCACACATAACACCTTATATCCAAACCATAACAAATAACCCGGAATTACATCTTTGAATAATATTGGACATCAACTGATTTTTTTGACACCTTGTCTAAGATACAGAAAAATGTTAGTTACTTGAGCTTTCTAAATTTAAAATTCCAAACCAATAAAAATGGACTTACTTTCTTTCTTTTCTTCTGGGACAGGAGATTGAACCCAGGGACGCTTAAGCACTGAACCACATGCCCAGCCTTTTTTTTTTTTTTTTTAAACAGGATCTCACTAAGTTGCATAGGGCCTTGCTAAATTTCTGAGGCTAGCTTTGAACTTGTGATCCTCTTGCCTCAGTGTCCCTAGCCACTGCATAAGCCACCATGTCCAGCCCAATAACAACTTTCTACTTATCCAAAAGAGATTCCAATTTTTTTTCTATATTTCAGAACTGTTGACCAGTTACTTTTGCTTACACCAAACTGAACATTCTTACTTTTAGATGAAAAGCAATATCAAAGCTTTTTTGGTTGTAAGTGATAAAAAATCCAACTTAAATTGGCTTAAGCAGAAGGGAATGTATTAGCTCCAGTAACAGGGAACTTTAAGAGTTGACCTAGTTTCAGATGGAGCTAATGTGTTGGCATCATTTGCAGATAGTTTCTTCCATGAAGTCTGATGTTAAAACTCTGGGCAGCTTCAGGCTTATGCAGTTCTTCAAATTGAGGGCCCAAAGAAAAAGAATTCCTTCCTCTTCTTTCCTAGTATTAAAGCAAATCTTAAAGAAGAGTCTTATTAGTTCAGAGCAGGTGGGGCACTGTAGTCATCTCACTAGAACCACATGCCCAAGAGAAAGGTGAATTCCCAGAACATCAAGATCTGATTCCTGACAAAAGGGGGTTGGTAGAATGAGCAGGTAAAAACCAGAGATGCCCACAGCAAGTAGTTTGGGCTGGATTGCCTGCAAACAAGGCTTCAGCATGGCCATGATGACATCTATTAAAATATGCATCTATTTCATGAAACCACATAAAAATGTTTCAAAAATGAATTAGGGTGGGCCATTCTTGACTCATGTTTATTCTCCATGCTAACTAAGTTGCACATGTGGTGAACATCTGCAAAAAAGTAAAGTTATCCTCATATATTCTGCATCCTAAGCTGTACAGTGGAGTATGTGCATAATTCCATGAAGAAAAAAAAGGAAAAATTATCCTTCCATATTGAAAAAGGAAGCCAGACCACTAACAAATAATAGTCATTTACAATTACATGAAAAGTAACAAAGGAAGAAATTTTCTCCGTATTAGAAAAGTAAGTAAGGCAATTAATAAATAACAGTCCAAGAAGTCTTCATAAAACTTTTGCCAATTTCAAAATAAGAGCAAAAGAGTTGACATTATAACAAATTTTCATAACACTAAAAAGGAAAAAATAGAAAGAAGGTGTTCGTTAGCATTATTTGCTTTAGCAAATGACTATTGCTGACTAAGTCAATTATTCTAAACAAAACAGTCATATCTGCAAGGGAAAATAAATTATTTTGAATATTAAAAATTACAAAAAGGAAAATTCTGTCTCTTTTGTTTAGTCCCAAGACTGAGAATGACTCAAACTGATTTCACTTTTCTTCTTTTTGGCATATGAGTGCAGAGAATACTGTAATCTCTCAAATTAGAAGATTCTTGCTGAGACCTCACTGTGCTCTACAAACATGATCTCTCTTTTCAGCTTGGTTATATTCCAGCTCCAGGAGTGAGGGCAATGTTATGATCAGGGAGGGGAAAGAAAGAAAATATTTACATAAGTTCCATGATACAACAATCCTAAATCCAAAAAGAAATTCATGACACAAAGGATATATATTTACATTGCTATGGATCTTTCCCGCTTTTCTCTTTTGCTGTGATATTATTATCATTATTATTATTATTATATCCTTTGAACTTAGCATGTGGGGGTACATAATCCAAATAGGACATAGTTAAAGAACGTGGAGAAGTTACAAAAAAAACTAAGTCATCCTTTGCAATGAAAACACACATAAAAATATCACAAGCCAGTTGAAGATATCTTCCAAAAATGACACACCCAAAATATGAAATGTTTTTGCTAATAACACTAGGGTATTTTCTTAAATCATTAGACTATTGTATAAAAATCTCATCTGGAAGGCCTCAAATTTTAAACATTAGTTAATTAATTAATATGTACTAGACTGAAAGTGAAAAATTGCAATGATGGGAACTTTTGCAAGTAGTGATGTGAACATCTTTTGGTATTTCTCTAGAGCCCATAGGAAGAACACACTTTATATGTCCTATTAGATATGGTAATTAAATAGAATAACTTTATGAGAGTCTAATTTTTTCTTTAATAGTCTCAATTTACGAAGTTCTATTGTGAGAATTTCAGTATCTTACCTGTATCATCTTCACTTAACTAAATAGAGAATAATATAACATCACAGTCCGTTAGTGATAATGCTACAATCAAAGATGATGGCAGCCTGGGCAATTTATTCAGTTTGGCTAAGGTATTTATTCTGTTCTAGATAATTCAATGTCAGATCTATGCTTGAATGATCAAGTTTTTTCTCTAAACATTCTTTTCTTTTCACTTCTAATGTCCTGAAGAGCATGCCTGTTGTGTCCCCTACTTCACCGAGTGGAGAGCCACTCACACACCAGGTGTCCAGAGAGTACTCCTGGAAGAAAGGGTAAAATCCCCAAAAGTTACAAAAAAGAGAAGATACTGTTGCCAGCGTTTCACTGCTGCAAATCTGCTCCAGCACTGCCCCCACACACACCCTTTTTGCTAATATTCCTGACACAGCAGAGAACTAGTCTTCAGTGTAAATCCATAAGTCCTCATCTACCCTTCTCAAGTTACTATAGCAAATCTTCAGTGAAGGTTCCTTTCTTAGGTCCCTTTGAGTCAGATCAGAGTGTGAGGTCCTGGGTTCAATCCCCGGTACCACAAAAGAAAAAAGTGAAATGAAGAGAAAGAGAAGGGAAAAGTGGAGGGGGTGGGAAGGAAGTGGAGGAGAACTAGAACTTGGGATTGTGGACTGCTAGATCCCAGATTTCTAATCCATTTCTTCAATAAGTGTCAACAGAAAAAAGCAGTGAGAAGGTCTAAACAAGAGACTGATGCTACCTCTGGAATAACATCTCTCACAATGGAAACTCTTCCCGAGAACATCCTAACTTAAATTTTGATTATTATCTATATTTTGAATCAAAAAAGCAATTTCAGTTTTAACAGATGTACTGTCTTAATTTGTCTGTAGCTTGGCGCAGGAGAAATTTGAAGACCAGGGTCTGAACTTGAGTCCTGTCATCTATTGTCTGTACACCATCAGAAAAGTCATCTCATGCATGAATTAGGCATGATTATACTTGTCTCTCCATATATGACAAATGCCTGGCACATAGTAGGTAAGTACCTACTAATAAATGATTGTCCCCACTCTTTAGTTCAGAACAGATCATTTAACAAGATTCTGCCTTTGTATTAAATGCATTCTTACAATCCTAAACCATATTCAATTAAATTTAAAATAAGTGATGAATAATATCAAAGCATGGTAGGCAAAACATTAAATTCTATTACTAGCCTATTACTTTATTTTATTTATTTGTTTTTATATGATGCTGAGGATCAAACCTGGGCCACGCACATGCTAGGCGAGTGCTCTACCGCTGAGCCACAACCTCAGCCCTGGATTTCTTTTATAAAATACAAATAAACCCATAATTTTCTAAGTATAAAAATTGAATCATGGAGAAAGAGATCACTTATAAGATAGACTTTAAATGATCTAACACGATGAACTATCACACTTTCTTAAACTCAGAGAAATAACACTTATTCCATAGATGTTTCTTAACCAATGATGAAGGTCTCAAGATTCATTTTATGGCCTGTGATTTTTTTTTTCTTTCTTTGATGGTGGAGACAGAACCCAGGGCCTTGCATATGCTAAAAACATACTACACCTCTGAGTTACACCCTTAGTCTCAGGAGTTATTCTTAAGAAAAGATGTAGCTAAAGGTTAAGTATTTTACCTCCACCAGTCAACAGAGAAGCTTGCTGAGGCTAAGATTTTGATCTCTTTAGTTTACTTCTGTATTCTCAACACCCTGAACAGTGTGGAACACACTTAAATACTTGCTCAATTAGTGACTTAAAGGATGATGGGGCCAGGCACCTTTGTACACACCTGTAATCCCAGCAGCTTTGGGAGGCTGAGGCAGGAGGATCATGAGTTCAAAGCCAGCCTCAGCAAAAACAAGGTGCTAAGCAACTCAGTGAGACCCTGTCTCTAAATAGAATACAAAATAGGGCGGGGTATGTGGCTCAGTGGTCAAGTGCCACTGAGTTCAATCCTTGATACGACCCCCCCCCAAAAAAAAAGAAAAGAATGATGGGGCTTGGGCTCAGTGGTAGAGCACTTACCTAGGGCATGTGAGGCACTGGACTCGATCCTCAGCACCACATAAAGATAAGCAATAAAATAAAGGCATGCTGTCCATCTACAACTACAAAAGAAGAAGAAGGAGGAGGAGGAGAATAATAATGAGGGGCTAGAGATACAGCTTGTCAATAGTGTGCTGGCCTAGCCTAGTGTGGTCAAGGCCCTACTTCCAATCCCCAATACCACAAAAGAAAGAAAGAAAGGGAGGGAGGGAAACAAAGAGAAAGAAAGAAAAGAAAAAGAATGATGGAAAATGATTCTTTATCCCATTTCAGATCTCTTGATGTTGTCAAGTTGTTAACTCTCCATGTCTAGGCATTCTCTTCAATTCCTAAATGTCAGTTAGGTCAAAGGGTCTACTTTTCCATAAAATCTGAAAACACAGATAAGATCTGTTCAAATACTATATTTTTTATTTTAGAACTTATTTTTGTACAGCTTACAGTACAATTTTAACAACAATAAAAAAGAAACAAGGTTTTGAGGCTTGGGTTTATATGGTTATAACAAATTAAAATAAACTTTTAATTTAAAAAATTACCTATTTCTATCAAATGTTTTGACCTTTTTTTTTTTTTGCTGAAATACCCTCTGCTTGGGCATTGCATTAAAACTACCTTAATTACCACTTGTTGGAGAATTCTATTTTGTTTGAGATACACCCTGCTTATAAATTCATCTAGAATGGATGACATCTTGTTTTTCTATTCATGCAACTACTAATAAGTAGCCAACTATTTATGTTCCAAACACTTTAAATAGATATCAAACAAGAGATCTGTGAAATTGGAATGAAGCTTTGGAAAAAAATACGAATAACAAAGACTAGTATGGTACTAGATTAGCTGTTAGAAACTTGTGTTTTCTCATACTTTTTTATTTTTAAAAATTCTCAGATTGCTAAAAGAACTTCTTGTTTTAAGTTTCAACTGCTGACTCAAAATATCAATTGAAGCACAAAAGTAAGCACTTTGATTTATTTATGTTTCTACATCCATAAATACTAGAAAGTATAACATGCATGAACAGAATTTCTTCAGAAGAAAGAAATATGTTCACAATGGAATGTCTCTGATGTTTACATTAAAATCAATGTAGATACTAATCTCTCACAGGGTATCAACACTTCCTTTCTTTGTGGGACAGATAAATATTCTGATTTAATACTTGGTTTGTTCATTAACCAACATTGCACACGGTGTGGTGGTGCCTGTAATCCCAGTGACTCAGGAGGCTGAGGCAGGAGGATCAAAGTTTCAAAGCCAGCCTTAACAATTGGTAAAGCCCCAAGCAACTTAGTGAGACCCTGTCTCAAAACAAAAAGTAAAAAGGGCTGGAGATGTTGCTCAGTGGTTAAGTGCCCCTGAGTTCAATCCCTGGTACCAAAAAGTAAAAAACATTTAAAAAATAAAAAAAAGAGAAGAAAAAGAAGAAGAAGAGGAAAAGAAAAAAATTATCATTGGACTATGTTTAGTGCTCCCTCCTTGCCACACACTGGAGATTTAACCCAGGGCCTTACACATGCTGAGCAAGTGCTCCATCACTGAGCCACAAGCACAGTCCACATTGCATTATATTTTAGAAAACAATAGAGTCCAATATTTTTTACAAGTAAAAACTGCTGACTTTGTTTACATAAAAGATGGTAGAATCAAGCATGAACGAATCGCAGAAAATAAATTTGGGTGATCATTATACAAAATATTAAAAACATACTCTGTCTACATTAATAAAACTTTCAAAGGGATTGCAACCAATTCTGTCAAAGCCTTAGAAGTTCCTCTTTTGGCACTTAAAAGAGCAGAACATAAAACATTTTGTGATTTTTTTCCTTTGTGGATAATTAAACACAAGCCATGAGAAAATAAATGTACAGATGTACACCATATTGTCATCACTCTAAGGACCAGAGTCATGTATAGGAGACAATCTTTGGAAGAAACATTTGAACTACATTTGAGGCATGTTACTGACTTCCCCTAACTTTTGGTAACTTTATCAGACATAACCCTTATGTCTTCCTTTTTATTTAAAGTGATTACGTTTAGCTCTTATTTTCTTTCTTCTTTCAGGAAAGCCAAACATTTTCAAATAACCAATACACATTATTAAGGTATGTGTGTATAGTGCCTCTTTGTGATTTACAGAAGAATATTGCGTTTTGTTTTCTGTGGGGGCAGACATCAGCCTTCACCAAGCTTTCTCTTCATTCGTAAACCATGGTCAGAGAAAAACTTCCTGCTGGTTGCTAGCTCAGAGGTGGCACCTATTTCTCCCTGGACCTGCAACAATTTCTCTCCTTTTACTTGGGAGCAAGTATTAATGTTCATAAATGGAAACTGATAGAATACAGTCCCCTTCCTGTGCTCAAGGAACAATCATTCTCTAGGCAGGGATGAATCAGATTCAATATTACTAATAGCTTTCGGAATCCTAAAGAGCCGCTCAGAAGGACCCATGCTGAGAATTCTAAGAATTCATCTGGCAACTCAATAATTAGTGTCAATATATATCCATTCATTTCATCTATTCAGCCAAAATACAATTGAGACCCTCTAACAGGCCAAGCACAGCTGGCTGCTAGGGATGCCATCATGAATGAGATACCTGACCTCATGAAAACTAAAATCTGATAGGAGAGATACACATTAATCAAATAATCCAACGTGTGTGTGTGTGTAATTACAACTCTAAAAAGTACGAGGCAGAAAAAGTTTACAGTGCTTAAGGCTGAAAATAGCAGGAGTTGATATAATGGGGAGAGAAAGACGTCAGGACAGTATGCCTGATATGGGGTGGGGGACCAAAGAAGTGAGCAGTGGGAAGAGGGCTAGTGCAGCAGGAGAAACTGAATGATTGTCAGTGCAGCTAGATCCCAAGCAACACTTGATAGATTTCTTTGCAAGGAGCACTGAGAAGGCTCTGAAAAGCAAGTGTATTTGCAATCTGAAACTCTCACTCCGACAGCACAGCTCTTGGGAAGGTCTGGGTTCAGGTGGAGGGAATGCAGGCAATCTGGCCAGGTGCGGGTATCTGTTGCAGTCACAGTGGGCTGGTGCTAGGCTAATGATGGAGCTAAGAGATGACCTCGATGGTCAATGATAGTAGCCATCACCTTGGAGAAGGCAGAAACTTCAAAACAGCTCTTAACAAAACACTGGGAAGTTGGTACGGTAGATTTCCTCTTGTGATACTGTAAAGCCATCCGCAAGTCACTGGTGTTTCTTCTACTTCTCTTCTGACTCCGGAGAAGGGTGTGTTGGCTCAGATTCTATCAGAGGCACACCAGGGGGTGAGGAAAAGAAGTTGATAAGTGAGTTTTCTGGCAAGGGCCAATTGGTGAGAATCTTTCTCTAGGCTGGTTTTTCTCTCTCCCAGGCAAGCTGTGAAGTGTCACAGATGGTCAGACTTTAGGGTCTTAAGTCCTCTTCATGGTCCTTTTCTACTCAGCCTGCCTGGCTCTTGTGTTTATTCTCTCACACTTTTACCACCACTGTATCTTAAACTGCTCTTGGGAAAGTACTGTAAACAAATCCTCTGATAAATAAATCCTCTCTAAGATGTAAAGAAAAAGGTTATGAATGACTTCTCCCAAGCAATATTTAGGGTTTAATATCTAAAAGAATGAGTCTCTACGTATGGAAGGCCTGACATTAGTTAACAGAGAGAAAAAGTATCTGGGGACGCAGAATAGAATTGTTTTGCTCTGGGATTATACTGCCTTCCCTTTGGGGCTTGCTCTTCCTACAATTTGTGTCTCTTAAAATTTGTTGGCAGAAGAGGTGAGAAAGTTTTTAAAAATTTTTAAAAGGCCAGTTTTCTACAGCTGGACTCAGTGTAGGTTAGAGACTGAGAGTGGGGAATATAGCTTAGTGATAGAACACTGGCCAAGCCCAGCAAGGCCCTGGGATTGATTTCCCCCTCCCCCTCAACCCAGCAGAGAAAAAAAAGAAAAAAAGGAAATAATGTATATCACTGTGCCTCTATGCTCTCTAAGAGACTGCATCAGAAGGGAGTGCATCATTTTCTGTGGTTTAAATGTAATCTGTGTGCTGATGACGCCCAGTTCATGTCTCTCTTCCCAAACCCCCCTCTAACAGATTCCTCCATCCAGATATGATCCACTGTCTCTGCTTAGACATCTCACAAGCATTTCAAACTTAACATGCTGGAACTGGAACTCTTGATTCCTTTCCCACCCCAGCAGAAACCAGACTTCTCTAACTCAGTAAAGGATCCCACCAAACAACAGGAACTTGGGGAATGAGGTCAACCTGAACTTCCCACTTTCTGTATTACTTTCCCCCTATGACTGCCATAACAAATTATCACAAACTTAGTGTATTAAACAACAGAAATTTTATTTTATCATCATCATCATCATCATCATCATCATCATCATCATCATCCTGGAGGCTGAAAGTCTGAACATGTACAACATCAGCAGGACTATACTCCCTCTAGAGGCTGCAGGGGAGAATCTTTCTTGACTCTTCCAGCTTTTGGTGGCTCCAGGCATTCCCTGTGGCTGAATCACACTAATTTCTTCCTCCATCTTCACATTAACTTCTCCATTTTTTTTCCTGGTGCTGAGGATTGAACCCTGGGCCTTGTACATGATAGGCAAACATGATACACTGATGGGTCCTCTTAACTTTTTTTAATAATATTTTGCTACTATAATGAGTTTTTAAAAAAATATTTATTTTTTAGTTGTAGGTGGACACAATACCTTTATTTTATTTTTATGTGGTGCTGAGGATTGAACCCAGTGCCTTACGCAAGCTAGGCAAGCGCTCTACCTCTGAGCCACAACCCCAGCACCTACGATGGGGTTTTTTAAATACTTTTATTTGATTTGTTTATTTTTATGTGGGGCTGAGTATCAAACTCAGTGCCTCACATGTACTTGGCAAGCACTATAGCACTGAGCTACAACCCCCTCTTAAGTTTTAACTGCATCTGTCCTCCGTGTCTCTTATAAAGACATGTGTCAATGGATTTAGAACCCCCTTGGATAAAATTCCAGGGTAATTTAATTTGGAAATTCTTAATTATATCTGCAAAGACCTTTTCCCAAATGAGCTCACATTCACAGGCTCTAGGGATTAAAATATCATTATACCTGTTGAAGGCCACCATTCAACCCACCACACATTCCACTGTACTTCACAACCAGTTCATCTATAAGTAATGGAGAACTTACCTTCAGATTGTATCTCTCAAGTCCATCTATCCTCACTGTTATGAAGGTGCTATGCCTCATTGCTCCTTTGCTATGACCCTAATTCAAAGGACCTCTGTCTCTCTTGAGAATTTCTGACATGACCTCCTACCAGCAATGATCTCCCTACTTCAGCTTGCAATTTGTTCCTTACGCAGCAGCAAAAAGTGGCTTTTAAAAATATATACATCAAACCATATCCTTCTTTCTCCTTAAACACATCAAATTCACTCAGAACTCTCCTTGCACTTAGGGGAGTTCTCATCCAGTCCCCCTTACTCCCCACCCCTTTCCCAGACTCTGGTGCTCAAAATTTTCTAGCCATGTGGGCCTCCTACCAATTGTTCAGAGAGGCTGTCCTGGCTGCCCTGTGCAAAAAGGCATTCTCTGTTATTCTTCCTCAAAGAATCCTGTCCTTGAACTTCCATGGCATTTCTCAATTTGTAATTGATTTAGCATTTTATCAACATCTCCCAATATTACATGGAATCCCCTTGATGATAGAAACCAAATCCTTTTTTTAAAAAAATATTTTTTTTTAGTTGTAGATGGACACAATACCTTTATTTTATTTGTTTATTTATATGTGGTGCTGAGGATTGAACCCAGGGCCTCGCACGTGTCACTGAGCCTCATCTCCAGCTCCCTTTTTTTTAATATTTATTTTTTAGTTGTAGTTGGGCACAATATCTTTATTTTATTTATTTATTTTTCATGTGGTGCTGAGGATCGAGCCCAGGGCCTCACACATGCTAGGTGAGCATTCTACCACTGAGCCACAACCCCAGTCCCACCAAATCTTTTTTGTTCAGTGCTGTATTTCTAGTGCCCAGCTGAGCACTGCACTTGGCAGCAGTTCAACAAACACCTGTTTAAGAAAATGAATGGATTAGTTAATTCATAATTCCCATTGTTCATCGAATGAAAGACAAATCTTGCCTGATACTCTAAACCCAGACTACCACTTCTCCTTAATGTGAAGCTTGACTCCTACAAATTCTGCCACCTTGTTTTCCTCCCCTCTTTGAGTTATGCATTTTCCCCTTCTGGAATGTTCATTACCTCCTTTGGATTATCACCCTTTAGTTTTTCTTCTGCATCCAATTCAAATCCTCCTCCAGGAAGCGCTCTGTCACCATGCCTACGTTATCTCCCACCTCTCTGCTCTCTCTAAGCTTCTGGTACTGATTCTCACCTATCTGTCCACCTGGACTAACTGCCAGAAATGTAACCCTCTGTTTCACACTTCTTTTAACCCATCATTATAAGAACTGAGACAATGTAATGCCTTGGAAACCTGCCACTAGCTATTTTCAAGTCTCAGTTCTGCCCACAACTAACCATGTGTCCTCAAGCACTTTATTTCACCTCTCAAGTTCATGTTCTTCATGTGTGAAATAAAAGAGTTTGATCATATTTTTTGAAGGCTCCTCTTGCTCTCAAAGGCCAAACTTTAATGATCAATTAGACTATCCACTTCAGAAAGGAATGTAAAGATTAAGTTAGTTCAACTATCTTATATTTGATAAAGGGGCTAAAAGCATGCAATGGAGGAAGGATAGCATCTTCAACAAATGGTGCTGGGAAAACTGGAAATCCATATGCAACAAAATGAAACTGAATCCCTTTCTCTCGCCATGCACAAAAGTGAATTCAAAATGGATCAAGGAGCTTGATATCAAATCAGAGACGCGCCGTCTGATAGAAGAAAAAGTTGGCTACGATCTACATTCGGTGGGGTCGGGCTCCAAATTCCTCAATAGGACACCCATAGCACAAAAGTTAATAACTAGAATCAACAAATGGGACTTACTCAAACTAAAAAGTTTTTTCTCAGCAAAAGAAACAATAAGAGAGGTAAATAGGGAGCCTACATCCTGAGAACAAATCTTTACTCCTCACACTTCAGATAGAGCCCTAATATCCAGAGTATACAAAGAACTCAAAAAATTAGACAATAAGAGAACAAACAACCCAATCAACAAATGGGCCAAGGACCTGAACAGACACTTCTCAGAGGAGGACATACAGTCAATCAACAAGTACATGAAAAAATGCTCAACATCTCTAGCTGTCAGAGAAATGCAAATCAAAACCACCCTAAGATACCATCTCACTCCAGTAAGATTGGCAGCCATTAGGAAGTCAAACAACAACAAGTGCTGGCGAGGATGTGGGGAAAAGGGTACACTTGTACATTGCTGGTGGGACTGCAGATTGGTGCAGCCAATTTGGAAAGCAGTATGGAGATTTCTTGGAAAGCTGGGAATGGAGCCACCATTTGACCCAGCTATTCCCCTTCTTGGTCTATTCCCTAAAGACCTAAAAAGAGCATGCTACAGGGACACTGCTACATCGATGTTCATAGCAGCACAGTTCACAATAGCAAGACTGTGGAACCAACCTAGATGCCCTTCAATAGACGAATGGATAAAAAAAATGTGGCATTTATACACAATGGAGTATTACTCTGCATTAAAAAATGACAAAATCATAGAATTTACAGGGAAATGGATGGCATTACAGCAGATTATGCTAAGTGAAGCTAGCCAATCCCTAAAAAACAAATGCCAAATGTCTTCTTTGATATAAGGAAAGTAACTAAGAACAGAGTAGGGATGAAGAACAGGAGAAGAAGATTAACATTTAACAGGGATGAGAGGTGGGAGGGAAAGGGAGAGAGAAGGGAAATTGCACTGTAATGGAAGGAGACCCTCAGGGTTATACAGTGGAGGGGGTAGAGAGAGAGGAGGGGAGGGGAGGGGAGAGGTGGCGAGGGGGGAGGGTGGATGATGGGAAAGGCAGCGGAGCACAACAGACACTAGTATGGCAATTTGTAAATCAATGGATGTGTAACTGATGTGAATCTGCAATCTGTGTATGGGGTGAAGGTGGGAGTTCATAACCCACTTGAATCAAAGTGTGGAATATGATATGTCAAGAAATTTGTAATGTTTTGAACAACCCACAATAAAAAATTTAAAAAAAAAAAAAAGATAGGGCTGGGAAAAAAAAAAAGATTAAGTTAGTTATTTTTTCATTATTTAGAGAATAATTTGTTAGTTTCTATAATCAAACCCACATAGATAAGACCTTACATATTAAATGGAGTACATTATGCCTATACAAATGGGGAAAAATAATATTTCTAGACCTGTATGGCTGTTAATTTTTGTATAATGCCAACTTAACGCAGTATACTGGGATGCTTTTTCCAATTAAGCTAGTTATTATACAATAAACTTAGAAAAGTGTTTGGTACTTAGAAAATACTCAATAATGGTATAGGGGCATAGCTAAGTGGTAGCATGTTATGTGCTAAGTCCTGGGTTCAACACCCAGCATCAAAAAAAAGAAAAAAGAAAAAAGCAAGGAAGAATCCAATAAATGGTTTGCTGCTTACTTCATTTTCTTTTCCTAGCAAGAAAACTGACATTCAGCAATATGATTAATGTAACCCAATTTCAATAGCTAGCAAGCTCTTCCACCTTAAAAAAAAAAAAGTTTTCCCCCACCTTTGTGACAATAACAATCACTTTGCATGCAAAAATTTTAGTTGCTAAACCCTTTCCATAATCTTTGTCACACTTCATCTTGATATTTAACTCCATGAAGCATAATACTTATAATGAGAAAAGGGAAACTCAAAGGGATCAAATCACTTGCTGAAGGTCACAGAGCCAGCAAGTAGCTTAACCTAGGACCACATCCAAGAACTTAGTCTCTGAAGCTTAAATTCCTTCTCATATCACACAGTACTACATGGGAGTACAATTAATGATGGAATTTCATTGAATCACATTTCTGCTAGTAGAATCTGTGCTAAAAGGGCAACAATCAGTTGCTTATAGTAAACTTTGAAAAGCCAACAGCAATTTTTAATGGACTTGATAGTTTTTTCATGCAGGTAATTTTTCTACGATTACACTTTTGCTGCCTTCCAGATCCATCCAGGGCTCGGTGTGTGTGCAGTTCCCATTAATGTTAATGTGAATTGCATACCCTACTTCTTCACAGAAAACACACCCAGAAGCACTCAACCATTTAAGAGGCAGAAACTTCCAGGTACATGCTGTCACATGAGCAGGCACCCTGCTTCTCCCTGGGACTGTCTACTGACACAACATAAAAGCTCCATAACTTAAGCTATTTTTCCCCCCAGACATATTTGGAAGTTGGAGGTGACCCAGAAAGAGATGCATTTCAGGTTCCGTCCCAAATCAAAAGGTTGGAAAACTTTTTTTGTTTGTTCACATTTTTAAAGCTAAAAAAGACTTGTATTTTCAGACTATTTTATCAGGTCAAGCTTAGAAGTAACATCAAGTTTCCTAAAAGGTCACTTTCCTCTCTTTGAGTGGAATTGTGAAAAGAGCCCTGCCCAGCAGACCAGGGACATTGGTTTCCAGCTCCAGCCCTGCTGGGCCAGTCTTATAACTTTGGAGCCTGTTTAAAAAAGTAAACAGATAAAAATACCTGTTTTCCCTCTTCACAGGGGCATTGTGAGATACTGTCTGTGAATGTATTTACTATCAACTACTTTTCATATGTAAGAGATGAGTATTAACTGCTCCCAAAAACGTGAGAAAGAAACCTCCCTCTATGAAGTATGTGTTCATATTCTGCCACCTAGTGGTCACAAGTAGACATCATTTTTAGCATTTAAGCTTATGATATTAAGGTAAAATTAACAAATGAACCTTTTCAATATTTTTACAAAATTCAAGCCAATTCCCTTTATTTAGCCAATTTTCATCAATCTTTGCTGAATCTATGAATGCTACATCTTTAATGTGAGGAAATAGTATAAGGAATATAATTACATAGATGTAATTTACTTAAACTAAAATTTACCACTTGCCTAACACCATGTTTTTTTTTCAAGCAGATCTGTTTTTCCTAGCATATACTCATTTAATATTGATGTAATTATTGGGTACTACTCTGCCAGAGACACAACAGAGAACTAAAGTTCCTGCTCTCGACTGAGCTTACATTGAAGAGGGGAAGAGAGAAAATAAGTGGCAGGGGTGGTATTGACAATGACCAGAAAAATGGTGTGTGGACCATCCAGTGGAGCAAAGTAAGAGGGAGGTGAGTGACAAGGTCAGGGAGGTGATAAGGCCACCAGCTCAGCACAGGCCACAGAATTGAGACCTGGCTTTGGGACCTCCCCGTGAGATGGGAAGCCACTGGAGAATTCTGAGGAGTGGAGTAATTCTGAGTAACTCTCTTGACAAAATGAAATACCAAATAACCTGACAGACAAGTTTAATGGAATGCCTGGGGAGAAATGGTTCCCATAAGAACACAAATGGTTCGAAAAGTTTATAAAAACAGCTCAAAAGGGAACTTGCAGGAAGGCTTATAAAGGAAGAATGCATAGTATCTTTACATGGAAGCAAGTTATATTAGGCGAACCAAAGCTATTTTTACTCCTGATTATCTCAACACACACACATATATGCACACATGTACACACACACACACACACACACACACACAGCTTTTATAGCAATAGTACATAAATTCTCAAGACCCTCTTCAATGAAGAAATAAATATTTCCAAGACATCCACTACTGGCAGGTAACCTGAAATGTAGGTTTGGGATACAAGACAGGGCTCCTAAAGTCACTTGTAGATAGGAGACAAAACGCACATACATAAAAAGCTCAGTGGTAGACCACCTGACTAGCATGTGCAAGGCCCTGGGTTTGGGCTCAGCACTGCAAAAAATAAACAAATGAATAAAGAAAGAGAGAGAGAACACAAGACGGTGTATAAATGCCTAGGGAGAGCTGGAGATAAGGCTTAAGCATTTAGGAGAAAAAGCTATGCTAACACACCAGCTGCAGAGGATGCCAGGTCAAAAAGAAACAGAAGCAAGGGAAACAGGGTAGGGACCTAGGAAGATCGACCTTGGTCTATGCTTCAAATCCCCAAAACACAGGATATTAAGAGGCCATGCCTGGATTGTAGACTCATTGAATTTTAGAAGGGAAGGAAAATTAAATATGATTGAATCCAACAGTCTCGTTTTACAAAAACCCAGATCTGTCAAGATCCCACTGGTTGGTGACAGAGCTGGGTCCAGAACAAATGCTCTTACATTTCCAGTCCATTGCTTTTGTACACCCCGCCAGAAAAAATGACAGCAAACCTATGGAATTCTAAAGTTACAAACCAGGCTAGGAAGAGAGCCTCATGGGGCCATGGAGAGCATAGACAGTGTGCTGGTTTGCAGAACGCAGGCCTAGGAACTAAGTCGTTAGCAAGATGGAGTGCAGTTTTCTTCCTGGGATATCTTCCGACCGCAGGGAAGAGTAAAGACAAGATAGAATTAGATAGTAGCAGCCCAGTTCCAGTGGAAATGAAGAAAAGATGTATCCAGAATATATGATAAGGAGCTTGAGATGCTCTATGAACCACAGGCCACCTTGGATGGTTTGATCAGAATACTGGTGGAAAATGGAAAAGCTGTTTACAACTACCAAGGGAATGTATGAACCAGAAAATTACCATTGTGGGGAGCAGATTGGATGTCCCCCTGTGTTTCACAAGGCCTACAACTTATTTTATGAGGCTGTCTGACATGTACAGGCAGGAGCCTCTCCAGAAGCACACACCATGGGTGCAGAGCTGGCACACACGGCAGACTGTAACCTCCCCTGAGCTACCTTTCAATTTGCCTGCACCAGCCCTACATGGAGAGCGACAGCAACCAGCATCTGGAGATCGTACTGCTCCCCACAGCTTGGCATATGAGCGTGGCCTCCTGGCTCCAGACTACTGGCTACTTCCCTATCCCTCAAGTGGACAGTCTTATGGACAGGACCCAGTGTCATATCCTAGGAGCAGACTCTTCACCCACCAGCCTTTGTAGAGTCCTCCTGGATCATATTGCAGCCCCCCTTTGGCCTCCCCAGGTATGCTTACTACTGCTATAGCAGTCCCCACCTGCACATCATTTATGAGCACTTCTAGGTGAAAGAAATGAATTTCTGAAGAGAATGACTGAGGAATCTGGCTTTTGTAAATTAACGTACTTTACATATCACTTACTTTTGTGTAGAAGGTCCCTCATTTCATATTTTCCCTTTATGCCTATCTGTATCTAAATGTTTATAAGAACATATTCTATAATTATAACTAATGTTTAAAATCCTATAGAGTTAACTGAGTAAAGTTCAGAATCATGGGAATGAAAACTACCTACAAGAAAATTGCCAATGTTTATATTCTAAGAACTTGAGAGGTCAGTGAAAAGTTCTCTGATCTTACCAGGTATGGTGGCACACACCTGTGATCTCAGTGACTTGGGAGGCTGAGATGATCAGTCTCAGCAACTTAGAGAATCCCTAAGCCACTTCGTAAGACTCTGTCTCAAAAATAAATAAATAAATAAATAAGCTAGGGATATGGCTCAGTAATAAAGTGCTCCTGGGATCAATCTCCAGGACCAAAAAAGAAAAGAAGGAGAAGGAGAAGGAGAAGGAGAAGAAGAAGGAGAAGGAGAAGAAGAAAAGAAAAAAAAAGTTCTTTGATCCCAGACCTTTTGCATTCCACAAAACTGTGTATATTGTGGTATTGAATAAATGTTTTCATTGGCTGGCGCTCTCTCTCTCTCTCTCTCTCTCTCTCTCTCTCTCTCTGTCTCTCATACACACACACACACACACACACACACAAAGATGGAGAGAAGTTACTAGAATGCAAGACTGTAGAGGACCACAAACAAGTTAAGATGATGTTAATTAAGTTAAGCTGTGTATAATTATTAATTAAGATGAAGTAACGCGCCAGCGAGCCATTAAGATGATAGAGATTCCTTAATGACTGACTGCTGTATCTAATGATGTTAAGCTGTGTATAATTGTTAAGATGATGAGGATTCCTTAATGACTGATTGCTGTAACTGGTTGATGCTAAATTGAAACAAGCTGTGTATTCAGTTGTGTATATATACCCCTGCAGTCCTACAATAAATGGCTCCCACTGCATCAATCTTCACAAGTTGCTCATCACTCACCCCCCGGCTATTTTGCCCAGCCAGCAGGGCTGCGGCACAAGACAATAACTGGCCTTTAGTTTGAAGCATTAGTAAAACAGACCCAATGCTGGTCAAGGTTGGGAAATCTTGACTCTGTAAACCTGAGTAAGACACACATTGAGATCAAACTGAGAATTGCAGACTCTTAGAGATGGGGAGGAACACAGGAAGAGTCCTCTAGCAAGGAAAACAGGGAGTGAGGAATGGGAAAGTTTATCTTCATCTTTCCGAATGATGGCACAATAATAGTTTTTGTTGTTGCTTTGTTTTGTTTTGGAGTGGTGTAAACTGATATGCTTTGAATTGTGTTTTTACTCTAAAAAGTTACATGTTTTTGCAAGATATGAATGACATGAATAATGCTGGTTAATAATGGAACTCTTTGGAGATAAGGAGATGCTACCTTTTTTATATCTAACCATCACATGTACCTAATCACTTGTTAAAATGAAATTGATAATGTGAATTTCAAGTGAATCTTAAGATTACTAGAGGGAACACAGGAGGAATTCCCCTCTTTTTCTAAAGAACAAGAGAGAAGTAGCCTCCCCTGTTCAAGAAAGGCAGGAGGTGCAGGGGAGTACAGACAAATCTTACTGCTCCCATGAATGGGAAAGAAACAAGGCCAATTAGGTCTGTCTTCCTCTCTTTTCTTTTCACTTCATTCTTCCACTATCCTCATTCATTGAACAAATGAACTTGTGCCATGAAAACATTACTTACTATAGGAGATACTCATAAATGCAATGGTGGAGGGAGACATATGTGACAAATATAAAATGCAAAGAAGATAGTAAGGGCTTAGTAGAGCACTAAATGTTTAATGCATTAGCTGTTTAGTGTAAATTTTATAAATGTAGGACCTTTCTGCTTTTTGTGGATTGGTTTCTTCTTGGCTCCTGATGCTTGGAAATGCTCAGGGAATTAATGTTTGGGTGTTTGAATAAATAGGAAGTAAACTGGAAAAGTAGGTGAAAAACGAGAGCTTTTTATGGCAATGTTGTTCAATTTATCTTATTTTTTGCTTTAAGAATGCCCAGTGTAGTGGGGCATGATGGCAGGTGTTTGTAATCCCACCATTTTGGGAGGCTGAAGATGGCAAGTTCAAGGCCAGCCTGGACAATTTAGGGAAATCTTATCTCAAAAAGTAAAAAGGGCTGGGGATGTAATTTGGTGGTACAGAATCCCTGAGTTCAATGCCCAGTACTGGAAAAAAATGAATAAAGCAAAAACCTTTTAAATTATGGACTTTTTCTGACTCTTTCTGCAAGAGGTTAAGAAATAGTATATAGGTTGGGGGTGCAACTTATTGGTAGTAAATGTGCTTAGCAAGCCCAAGACCCAGAGTTCAATCTTGTGCATGCGTGTGTCAAGACTAAATAAATATATAGATGACTGTCAGTCCCTGGGTAATTTCAGGACAGTGGCTGGCACCTGAAAGACCAAGACAGGATGAGAGGGTGGGACTTTCAGCGCCACCCCCTAGCTTCTGGCAAGGGGAAAGGAACTAAAGGTTTAAGTTGATCCTCAGTATCCAATGCTTTAGTCTGTCAGGCTTATGTAATGAGCTTCCATAAAATCCCTAAAGGACAGTGTTCAGAGAGATTCCAAATAGCTGAACTTGTGGAGGTTCATGGAGAGTAGATTGCCAGGAGAGGGCATGGAAACTCCATGCTTTACCCAGTTCCTCACTCTATGCATCTCTTTTTCTGTATCCTTTATGATGATACTCTTTAGAATAAAGAAGTAAACATTATTAGCCAGGCACAGTGGTGCACACCTATAATCCCAGTGACTTGGGAGGCTGAGGCAGAAGGATTGCAAGTCTGAGGCCAGCCTCAGCAACTTAGTGAGACATTGTCTCAAAATTTAAAAAATATAAATAAAAAGATCTGGGGATGTAACTCTGTGGTAAAGTGCCTCTGGGTTCAATACCTAGTACCAAAAGAATAAAATATAGAATAAACAAGTAAAGATGTAAAAACAAAGATCAACAGTGTATGAGGAATAAAGAAAGTCCAAGAGTTATCCATGAGGGGCTGGGGTTGTGGCTCAGCGTTAGAGCGCTTGTCTAGCAAGTGCAAGGCCCTGGGTTCGATCTTCAGCACCACATAAAAATAAATAAATAAAACAAAGGTATTTTTAAAAAGGTTCATAAAATTTAAAAAAAGAATTATCCATGAAAATAACATAATAATATCTACTGAGTATTGTTATCATCTGCTGGGAGATTAATTTTATATGCCCAAAAGATGTTCAAGTCTTTACTCCCTTATCTGTGAATGAAGTCTTATTTGGAAATAAGATCTTTTCGGACATAATTGAGATATAAATTAATAAATCAAGATGAGTGAACTCATACTGGAGCAGAAGGGGGAGTTTAATCCAATACGACTAGTGTCCTCACCTGGCAAGATGGTGCACACCTGTTATCCCACCGACTTGGGAAGCTGAGGCAGGAAAATCTCAAGTTCAAAGTCAGCTTTCTTGATTTAGTGAGGCCCTAACCACTTAGTGAAACCCTATCTCAAAATAAAAAATAAAGAAGGGTTAAGGATGCAGCTCAATGGTAAAATGCCTGGAGTTCAATCTTAGAACCAAAAAAAAAAGTCAACCAAAGATGAGCTAGGGTTTTGGCTGAGTGGAGTAGCATTCTTAGCATACTGAAGGCTCTGGGTTCAACCAAAACACCAAAAAAGAAAAAGAAAAAAAAAAAGTTTTAAAACTCTACCAGAGAAAAGGAAAACATCATCTTTCTAATAAACTCAAAACCTAAACTTGCTCTCTTTTTGTATGTGGTACTGGGAATTGAACCCTGGGTCTCACATAAGCAGGGCACAGGCTCTATCACTGAGCTCTATCTCCAGTCCTAAACTTATCCTTTTCAAGGTCTAGTTTAACCTACTCATGATGTACTTCATAAGGTCTACCATCTAAGAAAGCAGTATTGTTCTATCTTTCATTTTTGAAATGACATTTTATACTTTTGCACTTTAGGCAAATTATAGACCATGATTAGTCAAGTATCAATTATGGTAAATCATTAGTTTAAATTAAAGCACTCTTTTGATTATGGTACATATAAAACACTCATTGTACATTTAAAAGGACTACACTTGACAAAAATTTCTCAATCAATGTGAAGGTAGACAGCCAAATTACTAGAACTAAGTCATCACATGAGTCATTCATTAACTTTCACAAATAACAGGAAGGAAAAACTTAGACTGAGAATCTTTTATTCACAAAACTATGGCAACATCTTAATCTTTCAAGTGAGATTGTAGTATAATAATAAAAAAAAAACATGATTTTTTTGTCAGAGATTCCTTGCACTGTGGCTCCTAAAACCCTTGGAATTTCCTGATGAGACTGTCTTTGTATGCTAATGAGATGACTCAACTTGGAGACTCTTAAATAGCTCCATTGGGTACTGATGGAGGGAAGCATCAATCAAGCAATTGGAAGGTTAGAAATTTCAGCTGCACCCCACCCAACACATACATGCACACACCTCCAAGACACTGAATTCAATTGTCAATATCCAATTATTTAATCAACCATGACTACATAATGAACCTTGATAAGAAAAACAGATAAAACCTAAGCCATGGGATTCCCAGATCTTCCAGGTTGGTATCCAGGTTGAGCAGCAAGAAGGGTTATGCACCCAGAAAGGACATAAAATTTCAGTGCCACCCAACATCACTCATGATGCCATCCTCACCCTGTTCAGTGCTTTCCTTTGGCTTTTTCTGAGCTGTGCCCTCTATAATAAACAGATAAATGTTAAGTAATTTGTTTTTCCCAAACTATGGGAATTCCTGAATTTGTAGTTGGCCTTGCACCCTATTTGTGGGTTGCATCTGGATGGGAGTAGTGTTATGGGTCTGAGTCTTTAAATTATGGGGTCTGCACAAACTCTTATTAATCAGCGTCAGAATAGAACTGAGTTATTGGACATTCAATTGGTGAAAATTGGTGTAAGAAACCTACATATTTGGTGTCAGTGGTATAGTGTATGCTTAGCATGTGAAATAACCTGGGTCTGAACCCCAGAATCAGGAAGGAAAAAAAAAAGAATGTTTTAATAGGAATATACCCTATGACCACAATAACTATTCATTATTTTGTGGTACCTTCCTATAAATGTTACTGTTGGAGAATTGTTCAAAATAAATAAATGAATTATAAACCTAAAGTTCTTATTGAAAAATCAAGATCACCAACATGGTATAAAAATAAAAGTAAATTAGAGCATTGATTGGGATTGTCATATCTGTTACTCTTTTGGCTATTAACAACCTAAACATTTATTTTTGGTGCTTGATAATTATAAACTTCAAGGCAAATGTAAGTTCCTCTAGTAATATACACAATAGCCCGCTGAGAGGGCTGATCCTAGTGATGTTTTACAGTTGTGAAAAGAAGCTTAGAGTCATAGAAGTTCTTCAACTCCTCTTGGGCCCAGGTTGCAATTGATCATTGATACAGCTGCATCATATTCCCCAAAGCTCAAAACTGATTCTAGAATAATTTGAGGGATGATTTCAAGCATCTGATTTCTTGCTCTAATTGAAAAATTTATTCCTATCCCTTGCAATAAGCTGTTCATCTTTTTTTTGTTTGTTGTTGTTGTTTGTTTGCTTGCTTGTGATGAAGGCATTCCTGCACCCGCTGTCTGACAGGGTCACAGCATGGGGGATGCTGCAGAATCTGGAAACCAGAACCATCGGAATGTTAAGTGTTTTGTTTGTGATACTCATGATATGGATAATAGAGTATATGTCAATCAATAATAAAAGTATGTGTTGCCTGAGATTGCAGGAAAATTCACAGAATGAGACTTAGGATACAATTAAGATATACCACAAGGTGTTTATCTCTCAGGATACAAACAACAGTGTTATTCCTCAAGAAATATACGAAACAAAGATTGCAAATCAAGGTTCTTGAGAAAAGCTTGACAATTTACACTGGCTCCCCTCAACCCCATCCTAAAGCCACAACCTGTACAACAGCCTGGCTACAGAAAAACAATTGCTGTGCCAACAGTACAAGGACCACCGTATGTAGCTTATGGTATTCCCCTCAAGGACAAGAGGCTAATAAAAGTACATTCCCCCCACCAACAGACCCTCCTTTGCCTTACACAGAAATTTATGATGAAAATGGAAAACATATAGTTAATATAAATGACAAATGGATTGAGGTGTAAAGCCTCCACTTTAGTTAAAGATAACAAAGACATAAGAATTGGCGTGCTTTGACCAAGGATCAAGGAAGTACTTTAAGAAAGCAGTTGAATAGGTCATAAGAAAAAAGGAATTTACCTTGGAAATTAAAAATAAAATAATGTAAAATTAACATAGATATATTTTAGAGGCACTTCAGAGTAGTAGGCTTTTAAGTAATAGACTTTCATTATTTTAAGTGTGTTTTATTGGAATTTTAGTTTAGAAGAAAGCTTACCAATAATCATAAGTATGCTTTAAAGTTAAAGGTTAATGAAATAATTACAGATATGCTTTAAAGTTAGAAGTGAATAATAGGTCAAGAGACATGTAGTCTAGTTGCGTCACCTACCACCTAGTGATTGAGGTGAAAACGTAAAAGCTTAATCATAATTGACTAAGGTTACAGAAAAATATTTTAAACAATGTATCTTAGGTAATCAATGTATGTCAGAAAAGATTGTAACTCTTGAAAATTATGTAAATCAAAGAAGTTTTGGGCTTTGAAGTTATCCAGTAACTACCTGAAAAAACACCTGTAAAAAATGTATAAAAATAAAGGTCCCTCTGGGGAATCAAGATTTCTTCTGGAGGCTGCTTGTAACTTGCAACCTGTGGTCCCGACTCTTCTTCTTTTGCCAACACCACTCCTCCTACAGGACCCCAGGAACCCCACTCTCCCCGCGCTGGGGCTGGACCTCAGCATGCTTGTTTTATTTATTTTGCAGTTTTGAGGATTGAACCCAGGGTTTGGGGCATGCAAGATAAGCACTCTACCCTTTGACTAACCTGAGCTGACTCAAGCCTGGGGATATAGTCCAATGGTAGAGTGCTTGCCTGGGGTTGGATCCCCAGTGTCACAAAGAAAAAAGGTAACTTGGAGTGGAATCCCTAGATAGCTTCTGTATGGGAGCTGTTATACAGAAAGTAGAAACACTTGACTGTAAACCCAGCTACTCTGGAGGCTGAGGCAGGAGGATTGCAAGTTCAAGGCCAGCATGGGTAACTTCGCAAGAACTTGTCTCAAAAAATAAAAGGGGCTGGGGTTGTACCTCAGTGGAAGAGCACCCCTGGGTTCAATCTTCAGGCCTGCCCCCTCTCCCTACCCACCCCCAAGAAAAGGAAAAATGAAAAAGTAAAGGGGAAACACTTGGTTAGAGGGCTGGAAATCTCAGCCACCTACTCCTACCCACAACTTCCAGGAAGGAGAGGTGTGCTGAAGGTTGAATTGTATAAAAATTCTTGAACGAGGAGACCCAGAGAACTTTCATGTTAATAAACATATCGAAGTTTTGGGAGAGTCCTTCCTAGAGAGGGCACGGAACTCACTCTCCCCAAACCCTGTGCTAGGCATGTCTTCCATGTGGCTATAACTGAATTGAATCCTTTAAAAAAAAACTTTTAAAGGTAAGTAAAATGATTTTCTTTGAGTTCTTTTGGTGAATTATTTACACTGAAGAGAAAAGCGAAGAAACCCCATTTGCAGCTGGCATCCAAAGTGGAAACAGTCTTGTATGTTTGAGCCCTTAACGTATCGTGCTGTGCTAACATCAGAGAGTGTCAGACTGAATGAAATTAAATTATTGTATATCAAGTTGATGTCAGAGCTCCAGAGAATCGGTTATTGATGTTAGAACACAGTACATTATCTAGTCTGACTTGGAAAGTTCTGCAAAGTAAGTACAAGATGATAATAATAATGATGTAAACAAAAGTCAATTTTTAAAAAATGACAAAATGACATAATTTGAACTTTCCATCATCTGTGTAAAAACCAAAATAATCCAATCCCATATGACAAGAAATAATCCAGTGAATTTGTGTTTGGGTAAGTAGGAATCAAACCCAGGGCCTCAAGCATGCTACGCAAGTGCTATACTGTCACGAGCCATCCATGGGCTGCGTGTGTGAGCTATGAGCATTGCAGCAATATGAGGGTACACTGGCATTGCACAATGATTGGGCTGTGCGATGCAAGGACACCTCTCTTCTCGCTCTGCCTGTAATCCCACACAGCACCTGAGATTCTATTGAAAGTCCTTTGCTGTCTTTTTCCTATAAGTAAAGGAGTTCTGGGTGCACTCTTGCCTTCCAGTATGGAAGAGCACCCTTGAGGTCACACAAGCAGTCCGTCCCGTCCTTGATAAGAAGATAACTTCTGTGTCCTGTGCTTTTTCGCCATTTTCTTAGCTTAATGTTGCAGCCACCTCTTTTGAACCCAGTTCATCTCATCAGCGCGGGTCACTGGAGAGACTCTACCATTGACCTACACCCCCAGCCCAGTATCTACTTTAATTTTTATTATTTATTTATTTATTTATTTTTGGTACTGGGGATTGAACCTAGGGGTACTCAATCATTGAGTCACATCCCCAGTCCTTTTTTATTTTTTGAGATAGGGTCTTGCTAAGTTGCTTAGGACCTTGCTAAGTTTCTGAGGCTGGCTTTGAATTTGCAATCCTGCCTTAGTGTCCCAAGCCTCTGGGATTACAGGCGTGTACCACCACATCCAGCCCAATATCTGCTTTTAGAAAGCTCATGTTGTGGAAAAGAACATTTTGAAAATTGATATGTGAAAATATTTCCATTGTTTGGCGATTTTGTTCTCCAAAATGATATGAGTTCAAAATGATATGAGTATGATATGAGTTTCAGCAGGGACGGAATCTTACAAATTCTCTCAAGCTGATTAATTAGACTATTAAGATCTGTGGTAGTACTATGTAAAATTTATGGCTTCTCTCATGGATGTAACATAGGCCATGTTTACTGCCTCATCTCCCCCCGCCCCCAATTTTTTTAAATCTTTATTAGAGGTGATTATATTAAGATAATTCATTATTTAAATGTGACTCTTCTATGCTGTAAGCTCTATATGAGTAACATAAATTTAATTCTATTTAATACTATTTCCAAAACAAATTTGCTAAAGACAATTATACATTTATATCCACTGATACACATTATACATTTTATTTTCAAAACTATTTAAAAATTCATTTTTTTTTAAAGAATGAAAGAGCTGAAAATGAGGGGAAAAATGGAAGGAAGGGAAGGAAAAAAGAAAAGAGGCCAGGGATATGGTTTGGTGGTAGAGCGATTTCCTAGCATGTGCAAGGGCCTGGGTTCAGTCCCCAGCACAGCAGTGTGAGGGGTGCGGGGAAGCTTCCAGTAAAAGTATTGATGTTTCATTCAAGGAAGAGATCAAATTTTTAAGCAGAATAATGGGAGGGAAACAAAACTAGGACTACAAATCACATCTCTCCTTTAGGTTATTGTGTGGTGTGTGTTTGTGTTATTTGACTCAAAATCTTTTTTTTTTCCCCTTCAGCTTTGCCAACTCAAAGTCCCTGTTTCTTAAAATTTAAAATTAATTAAGGAGTCTGGGTACAGTGGTGCAAGCATATAATTCCAGTGACTCAGAAGTCTGAGGCAGGAGTATGGCAAGTTTGAGGCCAGCCTCAGCAACTTAAAGAGGCTCTGTCTCAAAATTTAAAAAAAAATAAAATAAAATAAAGGCTGGGTTATAGCTTAGTGGTAGAGCACCCCTGGGTTGAATGCCTCATACCAGGAAAAAGAAAAAAAAAAGAAAAAGAAAGGCAACTTAATTGAGGTGCAAATTTCTGACACTAGCCTATTTTTTTTTTCTCAAAATCACATTTATATTCTTTCTGAGCATTTTGTAATCCCCAAATTCACTTATTCTTTCTTTATTTTTTGATACTGGAATTGAACCAAGAGGGTGATTTACTACTAAGCTACAGTCTCTAACTCCCCCACCCCACCCCCACCCCTTTTTTTTATTTTGAGACAGGATCTCAATAAGTTGCCCAGGTTGAATTCAAACTTGCCATCTTCCCACATCAGCCTTCCAAGTCACTAGAATTACAGGTGTATGCCACCACACCTGGCTCAAGTTTACTTATTCTAAATATGACAAAGTTAGTCTTCCCAGGTTATGTACTTGTGATAATGTATATATGAACAGGTTATGCCAGCTCCTATTTCAATTGTCTTTTTTCCCTATTATATGGTCATAAGTATATCTCCTCATTCTGTGACAAAGAACAATCTAAATACATATTAATTCACTTATCACATGTTTACTGAATGCCTTCTCTGCCACCATTTTAGCTACTTGAGCTCCATAAAGAACAAAACTGCATAGTGGTGCAGTGATGGTAATCAGAGACTTGGGAGGCTGAGACAGGAAGATTCGAGGCCAGCCTTAGCAGTTTAGCAAGAGCCTCAGCAACTTAGTGAGATCTTGTCTCAAAATAAAAAGTAAAAAATGGTGTAGCTCAATGGTTAAGCTCAATGGTTATGCACCTCTAGGTTCAATCCCTAGTACCAAAAACAAACAAACGAAAACTTCCAGGCACAATGCTACATGCCTATAATCCCAAGGACTCAGGAGGCTGAGGCAGAAGAGTTCACAAGTTCAAGGCCAACCTGAGCAACTTAGTGAGACCCTGTCTCAAAATATGAAAAGGGGTAAAGATGTAGGTTAGTGGTAGAGCACCCCTGAGTTCCAATACAATCTAAAAGAAGGAAATTGATCAAAATATGGCCATTATGGTACTTATAATCTAATAGGATAAGGAGATAGTAGATAACTACAAAAGTAGATAACTACAAAAAAAAAAAAAAAAAAATATATATATATATATATATATATATATATATATATATATATAGAGAGAGAGAGAGAGAGAGAGAGAGAGAGAGAGAATATGTGGGTAAGAAGAATAATAAGGCAGGAATGGAAATGGGAATAGAAGGCCAAATTGAGAAGTTGACAGTTGAATCAAGACCTGGAGAAAATGAATGAGCCATTCAACTCCCTGGGGCAAAATCCTTGCAAGCAGTGGTACCAGGTGGGACAAAGGCTCTGAGGCAGAAGGTTGGCTGATGTTCTGTAATAAGCAAGGAGGTGAGTCAGGCTGCAGTGGAGGGGGCATGGGAAAGCATAGCAGGCAGTAAGGTCAAATAACAGGTGTGGGAGGTGTGGGAGGTGTGGGAGGTGTGGGGGCATCGGTGGTGTAGGGCTTGAAAACCATTGAAAGGAATTAGGCATTTACTACGAGGAAAATGGATGGCATTGAAAGGTTTGGAGGAGTGAAGTGATACAAATGTTTCTAGGTATTACCAAGATTGTTTTGCTGCTATGTTAAGGGGAGACTGGAAGGAGGTCAAAGAAGCAGAAGCATTGAGATCAGTTAGAAATCTGTTGCAATAAATCAGGTGAAAAAAATCATGTTGACTCGGATCACTTTAGAATCTGAATAGTTTGGAAACTGTAGTCGTCAAATCCTTTTGAACTTGATTGGCTGACTCCACTGACTTTGAGATGTGAAAGAGGATGACTGAAATTTGAGGCTTATGAGATTGGACCTTCCATTTGCTAAAATGGGGAAGCCTGTGGGGTAGAAAAGTTTAAAGAGTGTTGAGAGCCACAGCCCAGTCGGAATGGGCCCTGGCATTTTGCCAGAAGTACTGGTTGAGAGGTGACGCCATCGAGCCATTAAGATGATGATAATTAAGTTAAGCTGTGTATAATTGCTGTGACTGGATGATGCTGGATTGAAACAGGCTGTGTATTCAGTTGTATATTAGACTCCTGCTGTCCAGCAATAGGGCAGCTCCTGCTGCCTTGGGCACCGGCTACTTTTGAGTTCTCCCAGAGTTCCCATTGAGTTCCAATTGAGCTCTCCCAGGGATTCCTGGAGAGTTCCCGTTGGTTGGTGGAGTTCCGGTGGAGGGAGTTGGTGTGTGGTGGTCCTGGAAGGGCCGTGTGGGTGGCTTCGCAGGAGTTTGGAAATAAAGTTGTTCCTGCTTAAGTGGCTCGTGATTTGTGCCCAGCCAGACTGCGGCAAAAGAGGAATATCAGGAGAATACATTTGAACACATTGCCAGTAGGCAGTTGGGTATGAGTCTGGAGCTTGGGAAGAAGGTTAGGATAGCAATAAATTAAAGAGTCAAGAGCAGATAAACTAAGAGATTGGGTGTGTTCCTGAGAGTATCTAAATAGGGAGAAATTCCAAGGACTAACCTCTAGAGCATTCCCCATTGACATTTGAAGACTAAGAAGAAACCTATGAGAACTGACTTGGATTTAGTGACACAGAGGTAACTGAAGTATTTTTATTTTTAGTAATAAATCATTATCTCCTGTATATAATACTGCCCCTTAATTTCCACAGGAAACCAGTTATAAATTTAAATTCTTTATTCTGAGTTTTGAGGACAACTGTAAATATACAGTGGCTGTAGAGACCAGAAAAGCTTCCTCTTGTTAAATCTAGTGCTAGAATGAAGGATGGAACCTTCAAGATGCCTTTGGGTTAGAGAAGTAGCTCAGTGTTGCAGTATATGCCCAAGGCTGTTTTTAATCCTTTTTTTTTTTTAAGAGAGAAAGAGAGACAGAGAGAGAGAATTTTTTAATATTTATTTTTTTAGTTTTCGGTGGACACACATCTTCATTTTATTTTTAAGTGGTGCTGAGGATCGAACTCAGCGCCCTGTGCATGCCAGGCGACCATGCAACCTCTTGAGCCACATCCCTAGCCCTGTGGCAAAGAAAAAAGTCTGAGCTATGCTGTGATATTGTGATTTAAACTAAAAAATGCATACTACACGGAATTATGTTTTGTGCTTTATTTTTCTTTTTTCTACCCCTCCCTAATCCCTTTAAAAATCCATAATTATACCTATTTCCATCTGGTCTTCAGCCACTTTCTTTTCTATATTTTAGAGGCTACTTCCCTCTATTTTTTAGTTGTAACTGGACACAACATCTTTATTTTATTTATTTATTCTTAATGTGGTGCTGAGGATCAAACCCAAGGCCTCTCATATGCTAGGCAAGCACTCTACCACTGAGCCACAACCCCAGCTCCTACTTTCCTCTATTTTTGTCACACACCCCTGGCAAATGTCAGGGTTAGATAAAAGCAACTGTTGTATTTCTCCATGAATAGTCACCAATTTCTGGATATCCACTCTCTCAAATATGTCTTCTTAATACATTTTTGCAGTCAGTTTTTACTTAGGACTTTTTTTCACTCTCGTCTAATCTCTTCTCTACCCTACTCTCCGGTCTTCAGCCTATTTTGAACTGGTTAATCAACTCCCTATTCAAAATCTCCACTCAAATATCTTATAGGCACCTTGAATTTATTATGGTCAAAACTGATCTGCTAACCAGGCGTGGTGGTGCACACCTGTAATCCCATCGGCTGGGGAGGCTGAGGCAGGAAAATTTCGAGTTCAAAGCCAACCTCAGCAACTGCAATGCCCTAAGCAACTCAGTGAGACCTTGTCTCTAAATAAAATACAAAATAGGACTGGGGATGTGCCTCTGTGGTTGAGTGCCCCTGGGTTCTATCCCTAGTACCCAAAATATAAAAAAACAAAAACAAAGATCAGTTTTTTTTTTTTGTTTTTTATATTTTGGGTACTGGGGATAGTACTGCCCTTACCAGGAAGTGGTGCCATTCTCCAAATGTTAAAGCTAGGAACCTAAATCATCTTTTCATTCAATCTAACAGCTGGGGAGTTTAACGTCCAAAGAAACACATTCTCTATATTCTTCATTTTTGTGGCCATTTCAATTTTAAAAAACAAATAAAGAAAACCCTTCAAATCTTGCCTTGCCTTTATCCTGTACTCACCTTCCCTCTTAATTAAAATCTGATTTGCTACACTCCTTAAAACCCAAGCAACAACAAACAGCCCTATACTTAAAGGTTTTTGTTTTTATCTGCATTGAACCCAGGGCCTCGCCCATGCTAGGCAAGCACTCTACCACTGAGCTTTATTCCTAGCCTTTTTTATTTTTGAGTCAGGGACTTGCTAAATCACCCAGACTGGCTTTGAACTTGGGATCCTCTTACCTTAGCCTCCCAAATAGCTGGGAATATAGGCATGCCACCAGCCTGGCAAAGTTTTGTTGTTTTTTTTTTTTTAAGAGAGAAAGAGAGACAGAGAGAGAGAATTTTTTAATATTTATTTTTTTAGTTTTCGGTGGACACACATCTTCATTTTATTTTTAAGTGGTGCTGAGGATCGAACTCAGCGCCCTGTGCATGCCAGGCGACCATGCTACCTCTTGAGCCACATCCCCAGCCCTGTGGCAAAGGTTTTTGATACATTGTATTCAAGGTGATTACTATCTAATGGGGAAACAGACATTAAATATGTTGCTGGCCATACAATTGTGATAAATGCTGTTATTAAGATTCTTTGTTTTTGCAGTACCAGAGATTAAACCCAGGAGCACTCTACCTTGAGCTACATCCCCAGGCCTTTATATATATATTTTTTTTTTCATATTTTTATTGGGGCATTATACTTGTACATAATGGTGGGATTTATTGTTACATATTTGGATATGGACACAATCTAACAATACCTTTTTATATTTTATTTTGTGACATGGTCTTACTAAATTGCCAAGGCTGGCCTTGAACTCGATCCCTCTGCCTCAGCCTCCCAAGCCTGAGACTAAAAGCGTGTGCCAAGCATCTGGCTAAAACTAGGTTTTCATGACAAGGTAAATCTAGTGGAAACCTCCTTGAAGAAATGAATTTGAACTGAGACCTGAGAAATCGTGTGAGGAAAGGAAGCAGCAGAGAAAAGCAAATTGTAGAAGCCTAGAGAGGAGGTGGCTAGACACTGGGAAGAGTTAAAAAATAGGGGCACTGCTGGAGGTATGGTTGGACATAAAAGTAGATGAAGTCATGTAGATAGCTTGTGTGTTTTGTTCATTGGTTAGTTGTTATTGGCTTTTGTTTTGTTTTTTGGTACTGGGGATTGAACTGAGGGTTACTTTACCACAGAGTTACACCCCCAGACCTTTCAATTTTTTATTTTGAGATAGGGTCTCCCTAAGTTACTGAGCCTGGCGGCAAATTTGCAACCATCCTGCTTCAGCCTCCTGAGTAGTGCTGCACCACCCCACCCATCAAATGGAATTTTTTTCTTTCAGTTCTGGGATTAAACCCAGGGCCTCATGCTGGTTAGGCAAAAGCTCTACCACTGAGCAACACCCTTTATCCTGTATAGCTCTTAACAGTTTGTCTCTTTATCCTAAAAATAAAAGAATGTAACTTAAAGGCTTTAAGTGTAACATGATAGGATTTAGCTTTTGAAAAGATCACTTGGACTTCTCCCTGCTATTGGTTCTCAGGAAAAGAGCCAAAAGTTGAGAGCTGGGGCAAAATTTGTACTGTCATTCCTGGCTTTGATTTCCTTTAACTTCCCTTCATCCATTCATGGTATGAGGTTACACCCTAGGTCTGTACCCACCTATCTTTTCCCTGAGTAATAATATTTTAAACAAAAAATCCAACAGTGTTTTTGTTTTGTTTTGTTTCACCAGATGTTTTTGCCCTCCCTTTTTCCCATCCATTCAGGAAAGAGTTTTAAGAATTCAAAAATAAGATGGGTGTGGTGGCACACACCTGTAATCCCAGCAGTTCAGAGGCTGAGACAGGAAGATCACAAGTTCAAAGCTAGCTTCAGCAACAGCAAAGCCCTAAGCAACAAAAAAGGACTGGGGATGTGGTTCAGTGGTGGAGAGCCTCTGAATTAAAAAAAAAGAAAAATAAAAAGAAAAAAAAAGAATTTGGAAATAGCCAGGCATGGTCAGGCCTGTAGTCTTAGCTATTCAGGAGGTAGAGATAGGAGGATGGCAAGTTCATGGCCAGCTTGAGCAACTCAGTGAGGCCATGTCTCAAGTAAAAAATATAAAAAGATCTAGGGATGTAGGCTCAGTGGTAGAGCACCCCTGGTTTCGATCCTCAGTACTAAAAGAAAGAAAGAAATGAAAGAAACAGTGTTTGCATTTGAGTCCAAAAGGCAGCTACCGTGCTAAATGTTACTATGATATAATGTTAATGTCAGTACTTTTTAAGTATTTTAAAGTATCTTTGCACAGCTGTTGTAAAACAAACTTCCTGCCATTCTAAACCTAAAGAGATCATTTTGTCTGTAGCCTCAGCTGCTACCTAGTATTTATTATGCACTACATGCAACAGACATCCGTGCAGGGGGCAGAGAAAAATGAAAACGACAGAACTTCCACAACCCAAAATTCATGAACCCCCTAAATTTAACAGGGTAAGGCTAAAGGAAAGAATGAAAAACAAAAACAAAAAACTGGTTTTCCCAGAGCACTCTGCAGGGTATGAGGATGACACCAAGCCACACTGCCTACCCTCTAGCTAGGCCTCACTTGCTCAGCTGAGGACTCGCAACTCTGCTTCCAGGCTAGGCGTGGTCACGTGATGGGCTCGGGCCAATCAGCAGGCGGTCCACCGGGGCCTCCTATAAAGGCGCCAGTCGCAGCCAGCTAGCGGCCGCCATTAGGAGGAGAGCTGGCGGCGACCGACGGTGGAGGACGAGGAACAGTTGCCCTGCACTGCTTCATCTTGTGCAAACTGAAAGGCACAATCAGATAAGGTCTTTTTCATAAGAGGTAATACACCTTCTACCGGTGACCCCTCCCTGGGACGCCCTGAAGCGTGAACTTGGGTGGGAACAACCGTTGTTTTTTTCCGCTTCCCCTCCCCCATTAACATTGGGCTAGAGACCTGGCAGTTGGGGAGGCCATCCCAGTGCATGCCTGCAGCTTAGGTGAGCTGCAAGTTGCTTTTCTTTGGCCTAACTGCAAGCTACTGGCCTAAGTGGAATGTTTTCCCCCCTCATCTTTTGCTTCCCAAATGCATGACTTTTCTGCAAAGGAGAGTCTGGAAAGTAGGAGGTTGGGGCAGAGACCCAGCGTGCAACCGCCTCCTTCCATCTTGGAAAAAAAAAAAAACCACTCATCACCTTTGCAGTTAATCTCTTAAATCTTGGATTGGTAGAGGGGGAGGGCAGAGGAAAGTATAGAGCTTTAATTTTAGCTGTCATCTTTGTTGTGTTTGTTCTGTGTGTGGACATTTAGAGCAGGGATATATTGATCCTTGATTCATTTGTTCATTCAACTAACTTTATTAAACTCTTGAAACATGCTAAATTCTCTGTTGGGTGTTGCCAAATTGGAGATCGACTTGACCTCAAGACACTAGCCTGAGCTCAGAATTGATAGAAGTATGTACAGAGTGCTTTGAGACCTGTGTGAAGAACTGGGGCTGGTGGAAAGGAATGAGGAGATAACTAAGTTGGGTCTTGAGAGACAGAAGTTAGGCTAAAGGATAATGAGGGAAGCTCTGATAGAGAAATGTTTCAAAGATACAAATATATACCAAGTACAGGGCAGGATAGGCCAGAAATACAGCTCAGTGATAGAATACTTACCTCAAACACATTAAGCCTTGGGTTTAATCCCAACAACACACACACACACACACACACACACAAAAAAGGTTGGGACAGTGAAGAACTGCAGATTTTTAAGTGACTGGAACAGTGTTAGATTGGTGGAGTAGCAAGAGATTAGTTGTGTGATATGGGCAAGGGAACACATAAAAGGTTTTCTACATCATGAAGGATACTGAATTGAAGAGTTTTGTCTTAAGCAAGTTGCTAAACAAAAATCAGAACATCACTTTCGAATTACTTTATGTGGGAAGTGACAAGTGATTGAACAAAAGCCTTGGTTTGGGGGATAGAGAATAGGAACACATTAAATATCCAAAATATATATATTTATATTTGTACAGTTATTGATACCTTGGAGTGCTTTAGTTGTCATAACAGAAGTTTGAAAATGGAGAAAAAAAGGGAAAAGAATCCTGGGGGTCATTAATGGGTTAGCAGTAGATGTGACTGTAAAGATTAATTTTCTCTGGAAGCCCACTCTGACCTTCCTTTTTATAACCTTAGCATCCTGTTCTTACCTCCATCATAGCACTAATTGTTTATTGCATTATAACTGCCTATTATAAGTCTCTGTAAAGAGACTGTAACCCTGATTTCTAGCACAGGGCTTTGGCACCATTGTGGGTGCTTTATAAATATTTTTAAAATGAACAAACAATTTGAAAATGGTATCCTGGAAACCAGAAGAAAGTTTTAGAGAGTCATAATAATAGTCTAGTGATAGATACTGCAAAAGGTCAAGAAAGATAAGATTCAGAAAGGAAATCCATTGGACTCAATATGGTAAGTGATGAACTAGTATAAAGGGAGTTTTAGAGGAGTGCTGTGGGGACACTGTGAAAAGTAAAGACGATGTAGTTTGAGGGGGATGCTCTGCTGCGAGATTCAGAAGAGAAGATTGAGGCTACAAGGACATAACAAGATTAGGAAAGAATCAGGATTGGTTAGGGTCCTGATTACTCAAAGACAATGATGTCCTGCAAACTCCAGTCATTGCTTTTCCCATTGGTACTAGTCATTGAACCCACGGCTTCACATTTGCTAGGCAGCTGCTCTACCACTGAGCTACATCAAACCTTTTTAATTTTTTTGAGACAGAGTCTTCTTAAATTGCCCAGGCTGGCCATGAATTTAGTGGTCCTCTTATGTACCACCTCACCCAGTCAATTTTCCTGTACTTAAGGGAAGAATTTTTAAGGAGATTTGAGAAAGTTTATACAGAGGGAAACTAGTATAGACATGTTGATGATAAGGATCAGGGACCTTCAAAGGGGATGTTATCTTAGACTCTGAGGACTCAGAATTCTTCAAACTGAATGAAAGGGGTAAGGGGAGGATCTAATGAGGAGAGTTCATGATTGTGAAGAGTATACATTTTGTACTAATTACCTCTGTTTGACCTTAACTGAAGGCTGATCTAAGTTTTTGTTTCTTTGCCTTTTACAATACTGGGGATTAAACCCAAAGGCACTTTACCACTAGGCTGCATCCCCAGCCTGCTCAGTAATCCAGACTGACTTCAAATTTATGATCCTTCTGCCTCAAGCTCTTTAGTAGATGGGATTAAGCCTGACCTAATTTCAAAGAAACTTCTCCCTTGAATTGGAGACTGCCCCACCCTGTGCCAGGGATTGAAGGCAGAGTCTGTCACTGGAGACTTGGCTTGTTTGAGGATGCAGGATTTGGAGTCAGAATCAGAGGTCATTTATGGCCAGGTGTGTTGGTGCAAACCTGTAATCCCAGTCAGTGTCTCTGGAGGTTGGCATGGGAGGATCAGAAATTTAGACCCTGTCTCAAAATTTTGAAAAAGGATGGGTTCTATGATTAGTACCACATAGGGCAGATTAATTGCTTTTGACCTTTCAGAGTCCTAGAGCTTATCTGAGTTCCAGAATCCAAGTTCTTTAGATCTAGGCTTCCCTTACACATGTAAGATCTTTGAAATTTTACCAAAAGTGCCATCCAGCAGAAAAACATACCCTGCTATTTAGTGAAATAGAGATTATTTTTAAAGCAAGAAGTTCAGCTATACTTACTTAAAATTGAGCCTTCCAGGCTTAAGATATGGTGTGATTTTGTTGTTTAATATGCTCAATTCCTTGAGACTTCGGTATGCATATAGTTTAACATAATTTTGCAGGGCAGGGTGTACTGGGGATTCATCCCAGGGGTATTTTATCAATGAGCTACATCCCTGGCCCTTTTTAATTGTTTATTTTGAGACCGAGTCTCACTAAATCACTAAGGCTGACTTTCCAATGGTTCAGGAAGCTGAAGCAGGAGGATTGAAAATTCAAGGTCAGACTCAGCATTTTAGTGAGGCCCTAAGCAACTTAGTGAGGCTATATCTCAAAAGTAAAAAGGGCTGGGGATGTGGCTCAGTGGTTAAGCACCATTAGGTTCAATTCCTAGCACCAAAACAAACAAAAACAAAAAAACTGACTGTGATAGTGGGTCCCTGAGTCCCCACTGCTTGGGAAGCTGAGGCAGGACTACTTGAAATCAAAAGTTCACATCCAATCTGGACAATGTAGTAAGGTTCTATCTCTTTATATTTTTAAAAATATAATTTGTGTTTTTGATACTGGAGATTGAACTCAGGGGCGCTTTACTCTGAGTTACATCCCCAGCCCTTTTCAATTTTATTTTTTTTGAGACAGGGTCTTGCTAAATTGTATGTTTCTTATAACATTGTAGAAACATTTTTTTAAGATTATGAATGCATTTTAGAGAATATTTGGTCTGTACAATTTGTCAGAAATGACTGAAATATTCATAGTTTCTTTAAAGAATCTCTTAAAAGTTTAAAATTTTTAATTTTGTGCATTGTATGTAGAAATACAAACTTAAATAACCTCTAGAGAACAGTTAAACATTCTGGCAAAATTTTAAAGCATTGGCCCAGAAATTGTTAATAGGATTATATTCACTAAGTGTTTGTATATATGCAGTGATGTATTTACAAAGATATTTACTGCAACATTGTGTATAATATAATAAAGGATTGAAAATAATGGTGTCAGGCACCATGGTATGCCTGTAATTCCAGCAACTCCCGAGGCTGAAGCTGGAAGTTAAAAGTTCAAGGCCAGCCTCAGCTACTTATAGAGGCCCTAAGCAACTTAGTGAGAACCTATCTCAATAAAAAACAAAGCAGGTCAGAGGTGTAGCACAGAGGAAGAGTGCCCCTGGGTTTAATCTCCAGTACCAAAAAAAGGAAAGGCCATGTCTGAATCTGAATGATGATATGCTATGCAGCCCAATAAAAAGAAACGGATAGTAATATATGTGTTACCCTGGGATATTTTCTAAGATGAATTCAGAGCAAAAAACAGAACATTTCTTAAAGGGTTCATAAGAAATACATGATAGGACATTTGGTTGGCTGAGGGCAAGGATGGAAAAGTATAAAACTTCTGTATACTATTTTCATTCAGATTTTTATACCGTATGAATGGGGCTGGGGCATGGCTCAGTGGCAGAGTGATTGCCTACCACACGTGAGGCACTCCTTTCGATCCTTAGTGCTGCATAACAAATAAAATAAAGGCATTCTGTCTGTCTAGAACTACAAGAAAAAGGTTAGCTAAAAAAAAATAATTAAACTTTTTTTTGTATTGTTTTGGCTTTTTTAAAAGACATCCTTAAATAATGTATTGTCTTTAAAAATTTCTCCAGAATTCACAAGGTTAATAAGTTATTGAGTAGGCAAAAGGGATATAATTTTTGAGGTGGCTTGTTTATGGAATCGTAAAGTGATTTGACAAGGTGATGCTACACTATCATGTAATTGTATTCAACAATGTAAACCAAAACTTTGTATAATTATTTATGGTACATTGTCTTTGGGAAATTGTAACTGGTGGTTACTACATAACATTCAGTTTTTATGAGCATTAGGTTTCATCTGCCTATGACATCTTTCTTTTTAGAAATATATCCATGGGTTGGAGATGAAGCTCGGTGCTGGAGTGCCTGCTTAGCATGTGCAAGGCCCTGGGTTCAACCCTGAGCACTGCAAAACAAAATAAAACGTGCTTTTGCACTGCAAAACAAAATAAAACGTGCGGCACTAAGGATCAATCTCAGTGCCTCATGCATGCTAGGCAAGTGCTGTACCACTGAGCTACAACTCCAACCCATGCATTTGACTTTAAAACAAGTAAAAACTGCTGGGCATGGTGACATGCCTATTATCCCAGCAGCTCAGGAAACTGAAGCGGGAGCATTGCAAGTTCGAAGCAAGCCTCAGCAACTTAGTGAGGTCCTGAGCAACTTATCAATACCCTGTCTCAAATAACAAATAAAAAGGGCTAGGGATGTGGCTCAGTGGTTAAGCACTCTTGGGCTTAATCCTTAGTACTTAAATAAATAAATAAATAAGAAAAATCTATTTTTTAAAAAAAGTAAAAACTGGTTGCAAAATTTTATGTAAGTAATGAAGCATATGGTAGGAAAGGGTATGTGTTTATGTGTAAATACACTAACTTTTAGAGGAGTTTATGTCAGCCTTATGTTTACAACAAAATTAAACAGAAGGAATTCCCATCTACTTTCCGCTTCCAAACACATTATCAACATTCTGAACAAGAGTGGTACATTTGTTAAAAATCAATGAAGCTACATTAAACACATCATTATCTCACAAATTCCATAGTTTATATTAGGCTTCACTTGTGATGGTGTACATTCTCTGAATTTGACAAATTTATCCTTTATAGTATCATACAGAATAGCTTCACTGTCCAAAATATACTCTGATCTGCCTATTGATTCCTTCTTTCTGAAACTCCTAGCAGCTACTGATCTTTCTACTGTCTCTGCAGTTTTTTACTTTTTCCAGAATGTCATGTAGTTTGTAGCCTGTTAATGTTGACTTATTTAGTATGAGTTAGTTTCTTACATGTCTTTTCATGGCTTGATAGTTCATTCTTTTTTAGCACTGAATAATATTCCATTGCATGCATGTACTTGCTTACCCATTCTCTCACTGAAGGTCATCTTGGTTGCTTCCAGAGTTTGATAATCATAAATAAAGTTGCTGTAAACATCCATGTGTGTGTAGGTTTTATGTGGGAAGGTATTTAAGGGAAAAACTTAAGGTACTGAGTAGAGCATGTCTGTATGCAGAGATAACAGAAATTAATTCCATATAAATTAAATGTAAAAAAGGAGAACATAAAACAATGTGTATTATATAATCTCATATCTTAAAATATTTAATCGATAAAGATTATATGTATACACACACACGTGCTGTGCAATGTGATTTTTTTTTTTTTGTTGTTGTTCTAAGGATTGAACCCAGGGATACTCTACCAGAGTATATTCTGTTGATCACTTTGGGTAGTGTGGACATTTTAACAATATTAGTTCATCCCATTCATAGACATAGGATGTCTTTTTATTTATTTGTGTCTTCAGTTTTTTTTCATCAGTATTTTATAGATTTCAGCATGTAGACCTTTCACCTCATTGGTTTATTCCTAAATATTTTACTTTTTCAGTGCTAAGGATCAAATCAGTACCTCACACATGCTAGGCAAATGCTATATCTGAGCTATACCACCCAGCCGTAATATTTAAATCGTTTGTTGAACTACTTTTGCATGTTGATTTTTTTTTTTTTGTATCCTGTACCTTTTTTATTTTATTAGTTCTAATATTTTTTTGGTAGTCTCTTTAGAGTTTATACACACACATACACACATGTGTGTGATGCATACCTGTAATCCCAGTGATTTGGAAGGCTGAGGCAGGATTGCAAGTTTGAGGCCAACCTCAGCAATTTAGTGAGACACTGTCTCAAAATTTAAAAAAGTAATAATTATTATTTTAAAAAAAGGTCTGGGGGCTGAGGTTGTGGCTCAGCGGTAGAGTGATTGCCTAGCCCGTGCAAGGTCTTGGGTTCAATCCTCAGCACCACATAAAAATTAATAAATAAAACAAATTATGTCCAACTACAACTAAAAAATAAATTTGAAAAAAAAAGTCTGGGGATGTGGATCAATAGTTAAGCACCCCTGGGTTTAATCCTAAGTATTCCAAATAAGTAAATAAATAACATATTAGAGCATATCCTCTGCAGAGATAATTTAATATCTTTTTATTAATTTGGATGCATTTTATAATTAATATTTATCTAATTAGTCTAGGACTTCTGTTACTACATTGAGTGAAAGTGTCAGTGTATTTTATAATCTTAAAGTAGAGGGAAGCCTTTAAGAAACAATAAAAATAAACACAATAGCGATAAAGGAACAATTAATGAAATTCTAGAAAAAAATAAAGAAGACCCTTATGGTCTAAAAGAGGTGATATATTTACAAAATGCAAGAAAATAGAACTGCCCATAATTGGAACTTAAGAGAGCTGGGCTTTGTGGTGCACACCTGTAGTCCTTGCTGCTTGGGAGGCTGAGGTAGAAAGATTGCTTGAGCCCAGGAATTGAAGGCCAGCCTGGGAAACAAAGTGAGACATCCCATCTCCACACACTTACACACACAAAAGAAACTTAAAGGGAATTAGTTTTTGTTTTGCTTGGTTTTTGCAGTGCTGGAGTCAGATTCAGGGCTTTGTACATGCTAAGCAGGTGCTCTACCACTGAGCTACATCCCCAGTCCAAGCAAGTTAATTTTCAAAGGTATTCTATTACAACCTAAGAGGTTATATCCTCTGCAAATGGGTGTGGTAGGGTTGAGGGCTTAAGGAGTGGAAAAGACAGTTTATAATTGATAGCCTTATTTATTTCTGCAGGCAATTTCCTTAACACCAGGGAGAATGTAAATTAGAAATAAAGCATTCTTGATTTCTTTTCCTACTTGTCCCTACAATAAGTGGAGCCTAAATAAATAATGCACATAAAATTGATCTGAATATTTTAATTCAGCATATATAGGCTCTGTCCTGGGCATTAAATAGATCAATATATAAATAAGGTTTTTGCTTACACAGAGCTTATATTTTGAGGCATTAGGGGAGAGAGAGTGAGAACACAAACAGTAAACAAGTAGGCAAAAGTAAACATGGTATGGGTTGGTTTTTATCCAAAATGCTTGGTACCAGAAGTTTAAGATATCAGATTTTGGAGTATTTGCATATACATAATGACATACCTTGGGGAGGGGACCTAGGTCTACACATGAAATTCATTTGTGTTTCACATGTAATTCATCTACATGAAGGTAATTTTATAAAATATTTTTAGTGAATCTGTTTTTGTTTTTCTTTTTTTTTTTCTCCCCCCCCCCCCCCCCCCCCAGTATTTGGTATTGAACCCAGGGACACTTTACCAATGAACTACATCCCCTTCCCTTTTTATTTTCAGTTTGAGACAGGGTCTCTAAGTTGCTTAGAGCCTCACTAAATTGCAGAGGATGACTTTGAACTTGGGATCATCCTACTTCAACCTCCTGAGTTGCTGGGATTACAGGTGTACACTACCATGCCAGCTGTATCTGCATTTTAATTGCAATCTTTCACCATGAAGTTGTCGTTTGTGGAATTTTTCATTTATCACATCATGTTGGTGTTCAAAAGACTTCAGATTTTGAAGCAGTTTGGATTTCAGGCTTTTGAATTAGTGAAGTTCAATCTATAGTGGTGAAAGCAGAGTACAGTAATAGAGAATTGATGGTTTGGACGTGGGGAAGATGCCTGTTTCAAATGTGATTCTAACTAAATAGATCTGGCAGAAAAGGGATACAGGGAGGCTGGGGCTGTGGCTCAGTGATAGAGAACTTTCCTAGCACGAGTGAGGCACTGGGTTCGATTCTTAGCACTGCATATAAGAAACTGCCAAAAAATTTTTCTTTTTCTTTTTTCTTGGGCTGGGGATGTGGCTCAAGCGGTAGCGCGCTCGCCTGGCATGCGTGCGGCCCAGGTTCGATCCTCAGCACCACATACAGACAAAGATGTTGTGTCCGCCGAAAACTAAAAAATAAATATTAAAAAGAATTCTCTTTTTCTTTTTTCTTTCTTTCTTTCTTTCTTTCTTTTTTTTTTTTTCAGTGCTAGGGATTGAATCTGGGACCTTGTGCATGCATAGCAAGCACTCTACCAACTGAACTATATCCCTAGCCTCTCAGCACTGCATATAAATAAATGAATAAAATAAAAGTCCATCAACATCTTAAAAAATATTTTTTAAAAAAGAGGAAATCAGGAAGACTGCAAAAGTCCAGACGATGGAGCATTTCAAAGAACTGAAAAAAGGAGTATGGCTGGGAGCCTGGCATGGTGGTGTATGCCTTTAATCTCAGGGATTATGGAGGGTGAGGCAAGAGCACTGCAAATTCAAGGCCAGCCTGGGAAACTTGAGCAATTTCCTCTCAAATATAAAAAGAGTTCAGGATGTAGCTCAGTGGTAGAGAACTCTTGCTTAGCATATGCTAGGTCCTTTGCTCAATCTGCAGCTCTGAGTTTTTTTTTTTTTTTTAAAGATACTTCTGGAGCAAAGTAATTGAGTCAGGAGAGTGAAAGAAGAGGTTAAAGAAACAGTGGACCAGACCGTGGAGGGCTCAGACTAGTTTAGAGGCTATGGCATTAGTTCTTGTGAGAGATGATGATTACTAGGTCTAGGGTTGTATTGGTGAAAGTAGTCAAAATTTGAGATTTATTCTGGAGGACAAGCTAAAGGATTTGCTAATAGATTGGGGTGGGTCAGGGGAGGCTAAGGGAAAGAAGGAAGTAAGAAAGATAGCTAGGTTTTTGATTTAAGCAATTTGTTAAATGATAGTGCCGTTATTTGGTAAAAGGAAAGGTTTGGGGAAGAGGAAATTGAGGGATGGAAGGGGCTAAAATCAAGACCAATTGATGATCTCTTCTGTTGTCTCTTGCCTGGACTAGTTCTGAAGCCCCTTACTGGCCTTCCTGTTCGACTTCTGTTTTCTTTAGCCTTGTCTTTGCCTGCATTTAGAAAATAAAATTTAAATTCTTGTCATTATTAAGAGCCCTATATAACCTGGTCATCATTTTTTGTTTGCTTGTTTATTTTTCCTTTCATTCCCATTTTCTGTCCTCTGATGACCTCCATTCTTTTTTTAATTAATTAATTTATTTGTTTTAGTTGTTGAAGGATCTTTATTTTTTATTTATATATGGTGCTGAGAATCAAACCCAGTGCCTCATGACATTGAAGGCAAGCGCTCTACCACTGAGCCACAACCCCAGCCCCTGACCTCCATTCTTGATTTAAGAATATCAAGCCACTTCCCATCTTGTAGGTCAGATGTCATCTCAGAGGCTTTCCCTGATTGTACCCACAACTCATGATACCTTGCTTTCTTCATAGTAGTTAGTACTTGCTAAAATTACTGTCTTTTTTTTTCTGTTTAGTCAACCTCCTTTAGAACATACACCCTATTAAGGCAGGGACTTTTTCTGTCTTGCTTACCACAGTATCATGATTTGAACAGGGTTTTTATGCATGATCTGACGATGTTTCTTTTTTTTTTTCTTCATCTCTTTTTTTTTTCTTCACCTATTTCTTAACCATCATTTTGTGCATGATAACATAGGTAATGTGACTAATTTCTCCAATTTAAGAAATTTTCATTACTTTTGTCTCAATGTATATAAAATATTTTTGTCACCTTTTTTTCTTTGTAGATATACGTGACAATAGAGTGTATTTTGACATACATACATCGGGTATAATGTATTCTAATTAGGATCCCATTCTTGCAGTTGTACATGATGTGAAGTTTCACTGGTCATGTATTCATATATGACCATAGGAAAGTTATATCCAATTCATTCTACTGTCTTTCTTTTCCCCATCCTCCCACCCTTCCCTTCATTCCTCTTTGTCTAATTCAGTGAACTTCTGTTCATCCCTCCCCACCCTCCTTATTGTGTTTTAACATCTGCATATCAGAGACAACATTTGGCCTTTGGTTTTTGGGGACTGGCTTATTTCACTTAGCATGATAGTTTTCAGATCTAGCCATTTACCAGCAAATGCCATAATTCCATTATTCTTTATGGCTGAGTAATATACTTCATTGTGTATATATGCCACATTTACTTTATCCATTCATCTGTTGAAGAGCACCTAGGTTGGTTCCATAGCTCAGCTATTGTGAATTGCTATAAACATTGATGTGGCTGTGTCCCTGTGGTATGCTGATTTTAAGTCCTTTGGACACACACACACACACACACACACACACACACACCTAGGAGTGGGATAACTAGGTAAAATGGTGGTTCCATTCCCAGTTTTCTGAGGAATCTTCATACTGCTTTTCAGAGTGGTTGCACCAATTTGCAGTCCTACCAGCAATGTGTGTAAATACCTTTTTCCCCACAGCCTCACCAACATTTATTGTTACTTGATAATTGCTGTTCTGACTGGAATGAGATGGAATCAGTGTGGTTTTAATTTGCATTTCTCTAATTGCTAGAGATGTTGCACATTTTTTCATATATTTGTTTTTCATTTGTATTTCTTCAAATTTCTTCTTTTTTCCCATTTATTTTTTATTAAATTATTTATTCTAATTTGTTATACATGATGGCAGAATGTAATTCATTTCATACACATATAGAGCACAATTTTTCAAGTCACTGATTGTACACAAAGTCTTTTCACACCATTCATGTCTTCATACATGTACTAGGGTATTGATGTCTAACTCATTCCACTATCATTCCTCCCCTTTTGTCCCCTTCTTTCCCCTCACTCCCCTTTGCCCTATCTAAAGTTCCTCCATTCTTCCCATGCCATGCTCCCCCAACATTGCCAATATGAGTCAGCATACTCATATCAAAGAAAACATTCGGCCTTTGGTTTTTTGAGATTGGCTTGCTTCACTTAGCATTATATTCTCCAACTTCATCCATTTACCTGAAAATTCCATGATTTTATTCTCTTTTAATGCTGAGTAATGTTCCATTGTGTGTGTGTGTGTGTGTGTGTAACACACACACATATATATATATACACCAAAATTTCCCTATCCAGTCATCTACTGAAGGGGCATCGAAGTTGATTCCATAATTTAGCTATTGTAAATTGTGCTGCTATAAACATTGATAAGGCTGCCCCTTTGCCCGTCTATTGGTTGGATTATTTGTTTTGTTTTGGTGTTCTTTGAGTTTTTATATATCGTACAGATTAATGCTCTATCTGAGGTGCAGGTGGCAAAGATTTTTTATCATTCTGTAGGTGCTGTCTTCACACTCTTGATTTTTTCCTCTACTGTGAAGAATCTTTTTAGTTTGGTACTATCCCATTTTATTGATTCTTGATTTTACTTCTTGTACTTTAGGAGTCTTGTAGAGGAAGTCTGTTCGTAAGCTGACATGATGTAAAGTTGGGTCTACATTTTCTTCTATTAGGTGTAAGTTCTCTGGTCTAATGCCTAGGTCTTTGATCCACTTTGAGTTTTATTCAGGGTGAGAGATAGGGGTTCAGTTTCATTCTGCTACATATGGATTTCCAGTTTTCCCAGCCCCATTTATTGAAGAGGCTCTCTTTCCTCCAAAGTATATTTATGGCACCTTTGTCTAGTATGAGATAACTGTATTTATGTAGGTTTGTCTCTGTGTCTTCTCTTTTGTACCATTGGTCTTCATGTCTGTTTTGGTGCCAATACCAAGCTGTTTTTGTTACTGTAGCTCTGAAGTATAGTTTAATGTCTGGTATTATGATGCCTTCTGTTTCACTTTTCTCAGTAAAGGTTGCTTTGGCTATTCTAGGCCTCTTATTTTTCAAAATGAATTTCATTACTGTTTTCTATTTCTATGAAGAATGTCATTGGAATTTTAATTGAATTAAATCTGTATAGCACTTTTGGTAGTATGGCCATTTTGACAATATTAATTCTGCCTGTCCAAGAACATGGGGGATCTTTCCATTTTCTAAGACCTTCTTCAGTTTCTCTCTTTAGTGTTCTGTAGTTTTTATTGTAGAGGTCTTTCACCTCTTTTGTTAGATTGATTGCCAAGTATTTTTTTTTGAGGCTATTGTGAATGGGATAGTTTTCCTCATTTCTCTTTCAGCTGATGATGATCAGTGTATAGAAGCACAATTGATTTATGAGTGTTAATTTTATATCCTGCTACTTTGCTGAATTCATTTATGAGTTCTAGAGGTTTTCTGGTGAAGTTTTTTTGGATCTTCTAACTGTAGAATTATGTTATCAGCAGATAGGGATAATTTGAGCTCTTCTTTTTCTATTCATATCCCTTTAATTTCTTTTTCCTAGTTGCTCTGGCTAGAGTTTCTGTTTTTGTTGTCTTTATTGAGGTTACAATTAAGTAGTCTTTTCTTCTATTATAATCAAGCAGGATTGCTATGTATGGTAATTTTTATGTGAAACAATAGATTCCATATTCATTTGGTATCAATCAATGTAAAATAATTAGAAAAAATTGTCTTATTATTTTCTCCTCAGATTAATGATGGCACTCAAGTATGAAATTTCTTTTAAAGGATTGTGCCTCCAAATATTTTTGGTGAGGTCTGCTGTTGTCTGCATTCATCATTTTATGCACTGCCACATACAAAGAACTAGTGTTAGACTGGGTTGGGTGGTGCACACCTGTAAGTAATCTCAGTGATTCAGGAGGCTGAGGCAGGAGGATCACAAGTTCAAAGCCAGCCTTACCAACTTAACAAGAATGTGTCTCAAAAAATAAAATAAATAAATAAATAAATAAAAAGGGCTGGGGATATGGCCCAGTAGTTACGCATCCCTGGGTTCAATCTCCAGTACAAAAAAAAAAAAGGTAATATGTATTTTGAAATAGCACAAAAATATTTTAAAATCCATAACTTAAAAACAAACTTGTGACTAGCTTAATGTCTCCAGATATAGAGGGTCTAAAAATATTATTAACACTTCAATATTTGACCTCTTGCCGGGAAAAAAATTCTCAGTCTTTTGTAAAAGGGAGAAAATTTTTTCCATACATTTTTACTCTTTAAAAATTACTTATACTGTTATAATTATGAATTTATTTGTAATTTTACATAAAATACTTATTTTCTATTTTTATTTACTAAAAAATATTTGTGCATAAAATGTGAAATATTAAAATGAGAAAAATAAAAGTATTATATAATTTTAAAAATAAAATAATATACTAAAATGGTGTATTGTAAGTTGCTACTATGAAAAATGAGATGGGGTTCCTCAAAATGTTAGAAATACAGTGTTGCAGGTATAGCTCAGTCATAGAGTGTTTGCCTGGCATGCTTGGGGCCGTGGTTGAGAGTACACAGCCAAACACAAAGGTTAAAAAAAAAATTAGAAAAACAATTGCCATGTGATCTAGCAATTTCAATTTTGCACTTTTGAGTATATATCCAAGAAAATGAAAGGCAAGGTAATGAAACATTTGTATATCCATGTTCATAGCAGCATTGTACACAATGCCAAAAGTTAGTGTGACATTGATTTATGAATGGATAAGCAAAATGAGATCTATATACGCATAGTGTAATATTATTCAGCCTTAAAAAGAAGAAACTTCTGACACATACTACAACATGGATGAATCTCTTACAGAAAAGTCAAATACTGTATTTCCCCCCCATAAAATACCTAGAGTAGTCAAACTCATAGAAACAGGAGAATGGTGATGTTTCCAGGGGCTGGGGAGAGGCAAGAATGAGAGGTTGTTGTATAATTGGTTAGAATTTCATTTTTCCAAAATGAAAAAATTCTTGAGATTGGTTCCACCAAAATGTGAATATATTTGAACTGTACACTTAAAATGGTTACAAGGGAATTTTTGTAATGGATTTTATCATAAAGAAAGAAAGAAAGCTCCACAAGTGATTAATATGCAACAAGATTCAGAACTCAACATTGATTTAATGTAAACAGATATATACTGGCAGAATTTTAAAGCTGTTTTCTAAAAAGAGACCATTTGATAACCATACTTTTTATTTTACATATTTACTAGAGATATTTTGTGTACATTGTTAGGACCTTTGCTCTTTTATCCATAAAGTAATAATGCTATCCAGGAATACTATATTAGATACTATCTTTCTGAAATACTTAGGAAATTTAGATAAAATATTTAAATAAAAATTTAGTATTATATTTTCATGTGCAATCAGAATAAAAGCATAGCATTTGAATATTTGGCATTTTAATTTAATGAATTTAATTAATTTTCATTTTTAATTTATTGCTTGGTGCTGAGAATTGAACACAGGGCCTGTACTTGCCAAGTACATGTCCTACCATTGAGCTACACTCCTGTGCTTTTTTTTTTTTAATCGCTTCATTTAAGTAGCCAGAAAAAAGGAAAAAAAAATTAGCCAGAAAAAATCTTTTCCTTTTCTCTTTTCATTGAATTAACAATCATAGGATACCTATGTAGTAGTGGTATCTTTAACATTCCCTGTTGTTTATTTTTACTAGGGATTTATAGAGTTTTCCTGCTAAGACCTCAATTTGTGGTTTTGAAAGGCAAAAAGAAATTCTGTGAAATGTTGAAATAATTTAAACCATCTAAGACTAAGGCATACATAATGAAACAACTTGTACTATTTGTATAGAAAAAGGTTAGTATTTGTTTAAAAATTCATCATTTGAACTTTTGTTCTGTTTTATGATGTATTTTAAAATATGTTACCTCTATCTTTTGAATAAATCTTCATATCCTATAAAAACACATTTTTAAAGTGCTTCTAAGGTACTCAGTTTTTGTCTTTTTCAGGACATGTACTTGTAAACATTAGAATATCAGGATTTGAACTAGTTAAAAATGTCTCTGCCAAGTCGACAAACAGCTATAGTTAACCCTCCTCCACCAGAGTATATAAATACTAAGAAAAACGGGCGATTAACAAATCAGCTGCAGTATCTACAGAAAGTTGTCCTAAAGGCCTTATGGAAGCACAGTTTCTCTTGGCCTTTTCAGCAGCCTGTGGATGCCGTGAAATTGAAGTTGCCTGTAAGTATATTTGTAATTATGTTAATTTAAATAAAGAAAAATCCTTAAAATTTCTGTAAGACATAACTACTCTTTAATACTATAAAATATATTTAATAAACACTAAAGACTATCTCAATGAGTATTTTTTCCCAAAGAATTCACTTTTCTGGACATTGACATTCTTAACTGTTGGTGGTAAATTATAGTACATGTTTTCTTGTTAGAGCATATGTCACTGGCTTTTTTTTCTGTCTTTTTTTAGTACTTGTTGAACACAGGGGTACTTTACCACTGAGCCACATCCCCATTCCTTTTTATTTGGGGAAGATCTTTGAGGAAAGGTCTCACTAAGATGCTGATGCTGGCCTCAAACTTGAGACCTTCTTGCCTCAGCCTCCTTAGTTGGCATTGTAGCCATTCACCACCATACCCAGGTGTTCCTTGCCTTTTTTTTTTTTTTTTTTGGTGCCAGGGATTGAACTCAGGGGGCACTTGGCCACTGAGCCACATCCCCAGTCCTATTTTGTATTTTATTTAGAGACAGGGTCTCAGAGAGTTGCTTTGTGCTTTGCTATTGATGAGGCTGGCTTTGAACTCGTGATCCTCCTGTCTCAACCTCTGATGATACTGGGATTACAGGCATGTACCACCACGCCCAGCTGTCCCTTGCCTTTTTGATGCAGTGTACTCATGAATGTCACCTTCTTCATGAGTACTTCTTTGGATCATGCACAATTTGACTTTAGGTTTGTCAGAAACTTTTAGTCATCTGATAATAGAAAGTTGAGTAATTATAAATTGAATAACTGGGATTTTATTCTGGATCTGTCAGATTCCATAAATACTAGTTAATTTTTTACTTTTTTTTTTTTTAGCATCATGCCTTTGTATTTTTCAGGGACAATTTTCTTAATTTTTATCTTCATTAATCTTTACTGGCTTTTTCTTTGCTCTTAAAAAATGATGTGACAATCAGCTTTATTTTAAATTACTAAAGATTCTGGCTTCCAGATTTTTAAAACTTTCAGCTTTTTAAAGGTAATTGCTCTATCTAGTTACAATATATAGTTTCATGAAATTTCTTTGTATCATTTGTTATAGTGGGCTTATTCTTGCTAATACTTAGAATTGCTTCAAAATCATAGGACTATTATACCATTATTAAAAGACCAATGGATTTAAATACAATTAAGAAGCGGTTGGAGAATAAATATTATGTGAAGGCTTCAGAATGTATAGAAGACTTCAATATGATGTTCTCGAATTGTTATTTATATAACAAGGTATGTAGACCTTATAATTATACTGCTGATCCTTTGGTATTATGTATAGGAAAGTGTGTAAACAAGTGTGCTGATTTCAGATTTCATGTCTTTATTAGGGACATTTTTCATATTTTTAAGAATGATTTCACTGAATTTTATAATTTTCACACATCAACATTTGTTCAGTAAATTTTACTTGAATAGCTGGAATAGTTGTTTGTTTGTTTGTTTGTTTGTTAATGAAATACCAATGATAACTGGTTTCTGGTAAGGTATTTTAAATTATGTTCTACCGCATTCCTGCTATTTTATTTATAAAACTGGTGCTTGCCAGGTGCAGTGGCACACACCTGTAATCCCAGTGACTTAGGAGGTTGAAATAGGAGTTTTACAAGTTCAAGGCCAGCCTCAGTATCTTAGTGAGATGCCCAGTAACTTAGCAAGACCCTGTCTCAAAATTTAAAAAATGAAAATTAAAAAAAAAGGACTGGGGATAGCTCAATGATAAAGCACTCCTGGGTTTGATACCAAGTTCCAAAGAAAAGAAAAGAAAAAGGGGAAGGGAAAGGAGAAATTTTTCACAGTATAGATCACTGGCCATCCATTACCTAAGAAGATAAACAAATTGCATACCCAACTCCCCAGTAGTTCAAGGGACTGAACCCAGGGCATTGTACATGCTTGGAAAGTGCTCTACCACTGAGCAATACCCCCAGCTACAAAATGCATACTTCTAAACTTCCTGACAAGTTGATTTGAAGATTAGACACCTTCTTTGTTGTAGTCTACTAGCAGTACTTGAAATCATGTTAATGTATTAGCCTGTATCATGATGTATGTGAACATTTTGAACTAAATCTTTTAAAAAAAATATTTATTTGTTTAGTTTTACGTGGACATAACATCTTTATTTTTATGTGATGCTGAGGATCAAACCTAGTGCTTCATGCATGATAGGCAAGCACTCTTCCACTGAGCCACAATCCCAGCCCCTTGAACTTAATCTTCACATTTGTTTTTATCTATAAAATTGGATTTTTATATTTGATTCTGCCTCCATGTAGTATTCTTGTTTCCCAGATTATTGTGTGCTTATCAGTTACATGGTATCTATATATTTTTATGGTATCTATATATATATATTTAAAACTTCTATCTAATTTAAAAAGGAGAAACCTACCTATTTGGTATTTAGTTTATACAAAATCACCAGTGATATTAAAACATAATAGAATGTTTTGTTTCCCAAGGTAACTGTCAACAAACACTACCTTACGTGTAAATATCTGAAGCAATTAACTTGTAAATTTTTAAAAATTTAACCAAAATTTAAGAATGATTTCACTGAATTTTATAATTCAGTTATGAGTATCATTATCAATTATTTTGTCTTTATTTATTTATTTGGTATTGGATTAACCCAGAGATGCTTTACCAGTGAGCCATATCCCCAGTCCTATTTATTTATTTATTTGAGTCAGGTTCTCAGTTAGTTGTTGACGCTGACCTCAAACTTAAAATCCTCTTACCTTAGGCTCTCCAGTCTCTGGGATTACAGGCATGTCCTACCACACCTGGCTAATTTCGTCTTAATTTAACAGCAATTCTAGATGCTTATTTTACATTTAACATTTATTTATTTATTTACTTACTTATTTGGTACTGGGGATTGAACCCAGGGGCACTGAATCACTGAGATACATCCCCAGCCTCTTTTGTTTTTGTGTTTTGAGAAAGTGCCTCACTAAGTTGCTTAGGGCCTTGCTAATATGCTGAGGCTGGCTTTGAATTTGTGACCCCCCTGCTTCAGCCTTATATTTAACATTTTAAAATAAAGTTGAACCAGGTGCAATGATGTATGCCCAGCTACTCCAGATTGCAAGTTTAAGGCCAGCCTGCCTGAAGAACTTAGTGAGAACCTGTCTCAAAAATAAAATAAAATAAGGGCTGGAGATGTAATTCGTGGTAAAGCATCCCTGAGTTAAAATAAATAAGTTATAGTTTTCCTGAACTACCTAACTTAGAAATACATGTTCTGTTTCAGGGTGTTTCTTTATAAATTTTTTTTCCTCAGTGAAGTAAACCAAGTGAAGACTTCTAAGAAAATAGTTAAGATTTTTAAATTGAGTCAACACTACAATGTCACTTTGTTTAGTTAATTAAAAATTTAATCACTTCAAGTCAAACCTTGGAATATTTTGCTTGACAATGAACAAGTTTATTTTATCCTCTTTGAAGTATAGAAATTCTAATTTCTATTATCTTTTTGTATTAAGAGAATTAGTTGAGTTGTAATTCTTTGGTGTTGGGGCATTCTGATCCTTTTTAGAAGTTGAAGGTTTAGGATGCTAGAATTTTAAATATGAATTGCTTCACTATTTTCTAAATTTTATTTACAAGAGATAAATATTGTCTAGGAGAACTGTATGGCTACCCTCTATAAAGTAGACTGATTCAAGAAATTTGGTACAATCATCATATTACTATCCTTATTAAATATTTATTATATTTCCTAGCCTGGAGATGACATTGTTCTTATGGCACAAGCTCTAGAGAAACTGTTTTTACAAAAATTATCTCAGATGCCACAAGAAGAGCAAGTTGTGGGTGGTAAGGAAAGAATAAAGAAAGGTAAGCCAGGAAAGGTAAATTGTTTATGTTGTCTATCTACCTTTAATTCCTCTGTATATGTGTCTGTGTGTAATGGAACTAAACATAAAATCATTCAGAGGAGACAGACATCCAGATGTCATATTACATTCTGCTTTATTGGGATGTAGTAATCAATTCAGTCTACTAAACCTTAATCTCAAAGATGATTATGTACTAGTAGGGAAGATTGCATTGATTATGGGCTTAAAACCAGGTTTCCTGTTATATAGTTATATTCATCTAATAGGCACTCAATAAGTTATAGCTGCCATTATTACTATTTTCAGTGGATCTTGTTTCTATGTTCTGTACTGATGAGAAGACCAAAATTGCAAAAAAAAAAAAAAAAAAAGTCCCTTATCTAAGAATGAATTGTAACTGTTAAATCTCAGATTTTTTTTCTAACTACTGCCCAGCCCCAGTACAGAAGATTGAACCCAGTATGATTACAGTTTGCTTCTCTATCACCGAGCTGTATCCCCAGCCCTTTTATTTATTTACTTTTTAAATTTTGAGACATGATGTCACTAAGTTGCTGAAGCTGGCTTCAAATTTGCAATCCTTATACTTCAGCCTGTCCCAGTGGTTGATGGTTGATTGTAGCTACTTGTTTCTGATGCTCAGAGACCTGCTAGGAGCTTAAGTTTCCTTCAGCCTAAAATTTTTTGACTCTTTTTTTTTTTTGTTAATATATATTTGAATGTTTGTCATACATAAGGCACATATTGTGAGGTTACAAAGAAGTATGACCTCTTTAACTCTCAAGCTAAATTTATATTTTAGAAATAAAACTTATAAAATAATAATGTAATGCATTATGATAAATGTCAGCTGAAATTACATGTAGTATGTGCTGTGTTGCAAAAGAATGATATATAGATTTGTACTAAAAAAGTTGAGGAAGGTTTTAGAACTTGAGTTGGCATTGAAGGACAGTAGGGATTTGGCTTTAGACTGGAAGTCTGAGTTTACAAGTAACTTCTTGTAGAAGCCTTCTACTGCCAGATCCCCTCAGGAATAGAAAAAACAGCTATATGTGATAGTTCAACTAGCCTAAAATAATTTGGATACATATTAATAATTTATGGCAAAGAAAATTAGGTATATTAAATTTAATTAATGTTAATTTGTTGATCAAATATTTGAAAACGTGTTTTATGCCAGAACACTGCTTGGGAACGAAACAAAAACTGTGCCATCTTGGGGTTCATGGTGTAATAGGAAAAGAGAAACTGATAGTTTCAGTAGAGGCCTCATTGAGAAGTTAAGATTTGAAAGAACATTTCAGGCAGAGGGATCAGCTGGGAGAAGGCCTATAACAAGATGTATCTCCTCCATCACCCTGGACCAGTGTCTTTGTTTATGATCACAGATTTTGCTTTCTTCCTTGCCTTCTCAATATTTTCATTCCCTTGGTAATTCCTTTTCCTTCCTGCAGCATTAATCTCTCTTTGTCTGTGGGGTTAATCTCATTACTCTGTATAATTGCTGTACTATCTCATTTTTAAAATCTTCCTTTACCAGTATGCTTCTTCACTTTCTTTAGTATAGGTTCAACCTTTACTATACTACCAAAAATATTCTTGTAAGTCAGGGATACTTATAGTCTTCATGTTGCAAAATCTGTGTAACATTTTCTGTTCTCATTTTCCTTGAACTCTATCAGTATTGTTTTAGAAGGAAGGCTATTGTCTTTTTTCAGTGTCTTTCTTTATTTCTTGTATACACTAATCATGTGGGATAATTTTTCATTCTGTAGTTCTCTTGGCCTTATTCTATTCAACCTTTAAATATTGTGCTTTTGAAATTTTGTTGTTGTTAAAATACTGGAAATAGAACCCAGGGGTGCTCTACTCCTGAGCTACATGCCCAGCCCTTTTATTATTGTTATTATTTTAAGACAAAGTCTTGCTAATTTCTCAGGCTAGCCTCAAACTATCCTCCTGCCTTAGCCTCTTGAGTAGCTAAAATTATGGATGTGCACCTCCATGCTCAGCTCCTGACAGCTTTTTTTTTTTAAGATGTAAATATTCTTTTTCTAAATTTGCATAGTCATCTTCTCTAAGCAAAAAAAAACCAAAATCATTTTTTTCTTGTTAGGTGCGGGGCGGGGGGGGGGGGCGGGGGGCAGGGATTGAACTCAGGCACTTGACCACTGAGCCACATCCCCAGCCCTATTTTGTATTTTATTTAGAGATAGGGTCTCACTGAGTTGCTTAGTGCCTGCTTTTGCTGAGGCTGGCTTTGAACTCATGATCCTTCTGTCTCAGCCCCCGCCCCCTGAGCTGCTGGGATTACAGGAGTGTGCCACCACACCCAACTAAAAACCATTACCTTTAAGCCACCCACCTTCTCCACTTGGATGTCTTATATACATCTGACTCAAAACATGTTTGCAGTGCGTCAATAATCTTCCCAAGACATAAAATGGCACCAATGTATGCACAGATATGTTCAGTTGATCATAATTCCTTTTTTTCTTTCTTTCTTTCTGTCTCACACATTGTGTTCATGAGTCAGTCATTTGGATTCAACCTCCAAATTGCTCCCCCTGCCCTTTTTTTGTGGTGGTGGTATTGGTGGTGGTAGTGGTGTTGCTGCTTCTGCTGGGGATCACACCTATGGTCTCATGTGTTACTGGCAAGTCCTGTACCACTGATCTACATCCTCAGTCCCCCAAATTTCCCTTGTCACTGCCTAATCCAGGCTACCATTTTCTTACTTTCAGTTATCTTGATTATCATGCTGTTCTTACATAATAGCAAAATAATCTTGTAAAAATGAGCTGAAATATGCATTTACCTGCTTAAAATTTGTCTTTGGCTACCCATTAGAAGAATGAAATATAAATCTCATACTCTGACTTTTATGATCTGGTTCTTACCCAACTCTTCATTCTTATCCTGTTATATTCCACTCTCTTGCTGCTGTGTTGGAAACTTAGTCCTCAATGGAACAGTGTTGAGAGATGAGACCTTTGGGAGGTGTTTGGGGAAGAGCCCTCCTGAACGCATCAATCTATTCACAAATTAATGGATTATTATAGGAGTAGCATTGTTTTAAAGGCAAGCTCTGTGGCATGCTTGCTTCATCTTGCCACATGATGCCCTCTGCCATCTTAGGATACAACACCAGACCCTCCCCAGATGTCAAACTAGTGCCATCCTCTTCCCCAGCCTCTAGAACTACGCATCATAAATAAACCTCTATTCTTTATAAATTTTCCAGTTTATAGTATTAGATTATAATAACAAAAAATGCACCATGAGAGATTTCCTATGTTGATTGTTTTTGTATACTGCTTTTGGTTTGGTTTGTTTTGTTTGGTAGTCCTATGAATGAAACCCAGGGTCTTGTGTAGGCTAGGCAAACTCTACCACTGAGCTACATCTGCAGCCCTTTCTATTTTGTTTTGAGACACGGTCTTGCTAAGTTGCCCAGTCTCAAATTTGGCAGTCCTGCTTCAGCCACTTGAGTAACTGGGATTGTAAGCATATACCACCAAGCCCACAATTAAGTGACATCTTAATTGTGACCTTTAGAGAGGCCTCTCTTGGTCTGGGGATATAATTCAGTGGTAGAGCACTTGTGTACCATATGTAAGGCCCTGGGTTTGATCCCCAGAACTGGAAAAAAAATGTAAAGAGGCCTCTCTTGGTTACCCTTTATATAGTAGATCTCTGCCTTAATGTGATCAGCATCATATTTTTTTCCTTCCTAATACTTTGCATGTCTTATAATCAGTTTGGTGACTTATTTTTGTGTGTTTCTTTTCTTTCAAGCTGAGTATTACACCCAGTGCCTCACACATGCTTTGTCATTGAGCTACACCCCGTATTCCTTATTGTGCCCCAGGACCTAAAGTAGTACCCAGCACACAATCAATAGCCATGCAATATGTATATATTATGTTCTTGTATACTGAGTACTATACTTAGGCATAAGTGATATTGCAGTAACCAAAATAAAGTCCCCAATAGATGAATGGATTTTTTTAAAAGTTGATATATAAGATCGGGGAATATTACTCAACCTTAAAGAAGAATGAAATTATGGCATTTGCCAGTAAAGGAATGGAGCTAGAGAATATCATGCTAAGCAAAATAAGCCAATCCTAAGAAAACAAAAGCTGAATGTTTTCTCTGATATGTGGATGCTAATTCACAATAAGGGGGGTGGCTAGGGAAGAATAGAGTTACTTCAGGTTAGAGGAGAGTGAAGGGAGGGGAGGGGGTATAGGGGTAAGGAGGATAGTAGAATGAAACAGACATCATATGTAACTATATGACTGGTGGGATTTTACATCATGTGTAACCAGAAGAATGAGAAATTATACTCCAGTATATGTGATGTATCAAAGTGTATTCTACTGTCATGTGTAACTAATTAAATTATAAAAATTTTTAAAAAGATGACTATAAGGTTTTTGGCTTGAACAATTAGTAGAATGGAGTTACCTTGATGAACTTTTGAAATAATCAAAAATACAGTGATTGAAAAGTCTCAAATTATAGCATTCTTCAGGAACATAGTAAGATAGACCATGCACAATTGTCCTTTGTAAGAATTGTCTAAAGGATGTTTTGTTCTATTCTGTTTCTTTCTTTTTCTTTTTTTTTTTTTTAACAGCGATTGAACTTAGGGCGCTTAACCACTGAGCAATATCCAAGTTTTTAAAATTTCTTATTTTGAGACAGGTTCTCTCAAACTTGCTTAGAGCCTCACTAAGTTTCGGAGGCTGGCCTTGAACTTGCAATCCTCCTGCTTCAGCCTTCTAAGTTGCTGGGAACAGGCGTGTGCCACCACATCTGGCCTAAGGGATATTTTAATAGGAGAATCATCTTTCTTCTTTCCTTCTTTTTTTTCCTTATTTATACAGTACTGGGGATTGAAACCAGGATATTCTACCACTGTTTTCTTTTTTTTTCCAAAGCAGGCTTGTGCTGAGCTGCTCAAACTAGCCTTAAACTTATGATTCTGAGCCTCAGCCTCAAGAGTAACAGGGAATACAGGTGTGCACCATCTTACCTGACTCTATTCATATATCTTTGTCTGAAATAATTTTAAAATATGTGGATATTTATGCAGAACATTCTGAAGACCTCACATAGTACTATATAGTTTGTTTCCAGGGTGTCTGAAAGTTTTGCTCGTGTTCACAGCTACCTGAAACTATTCACAGAGATATATAAAATTGACAAACCTATCATTAATAATAGGAGTGGAGGGCGGTGGCTTAGGGATTTAACCCAGGGTTGCTGTACTGCTGAGCTATATCCCCATCCCTTTTTATTTGTTGTTTAGAGAAAGGGCCTTGCTAAATAGTGAAGACTGGCCTTGAACTTGCCATCCTTCTGCCTCAGTTTCTTGAGTAGCTGGGATTATAGGCTTGTGCTACCATGCCCAGTTTATTAACAGGTTTTGTAGTCTCCAATGTTATGTATAAATTGTTGCAGATAATAATCTTGAAACACACAATGAATGCCATAATCCTGAATGTTGAGCCCCCAAAATATAAGAATTCTGAAAATTACAGTCCTGAATGGTTGAAATCCTGAAAGCTAAAATTCCCCAAATTGAAATTCCCATGAAAAAATAAGTGGGTAGCAAGCTGAATTCTGGTAAAAGAATTGAACATGTAGAAGTGATGAAATTACAGTGATGAAACTTCAATTTAAAAATGAATTCATTCAAATGGATAAGGAAAATGTGATATATATATAGTGGAATTTTATCCAGCCCAAAGAAAACTGAAATTATAGTATTTGCAGGAAAATGGATGACTCTAGAGACCATTATGTTAAGTGAAATAATCCAAACTCAGAAAACCAAGCTTGGATATTTTCTCTTATATGCAGAAGCTAGAGAGGAAAAAGGAAAAGAAAAGTGAGGTTGAATCTCCTAAAAATCAAAGGGAGATCAGTAGAAGAAATGGAACAAGGGATGACAGGCAGGGAGAGATGGGGGAACAAATTCCATGTATATACAAATGTAATGCAACAATAAAAAATATGGAAAATTTCAAAAAAATAAAAAGGACATCCATTGAGGGATGAGGGTATAGTTCAATGGTAGTGTACTTGCCTATCCTGGGTTCAGTCCCCAGTACTTAAAAAGAAAAAAGCATCCATTGGTCTGCATTAGCTAATGAAATTATAGGAACTTTTAATTAATTAAAGCTGTACTTTTGTAAATAAGTCAGGAGAGTTACTGACTGAATTGAAAATAATTTTGTGCATAGCAGAATAGGAAGACACACAGTGGTGTTGATCGCCAGTATTGTTTCTACCAAAGCTATGCTCCTTGTATGGATACATATGGAATAGATTTCCATGTACCCAAAACAATATCAAGACATAGCACAAAAGGTAGAAAAAGTTAGTAGGAAATGCTCACGTTGGGGTGTATCAAATCATAGATAATTTTTAAAAGATCAGTGCCATATAGGAAATGAATGTGAACACGTGCTCTGAGGAGAGCCAGGGATAGGGGTAGGAGCAAAGGGGAAGAAGCAAGCTATTCATTGTGATGAAGAACTTCAAAATATAGTTAATGATCATGAATATTCTTATGGACTGCATCTGTGAAACTGCCTAATAATCTATTTCTGTTAGATACTTTTATTTGTCAAACTTTTAGCTTTTTTCATTTCTTTCACCCTCCACCCTTGGGCTTATCAACCCAAACTGTTTTGAATTGTCAGCAATATTTTTTTTACAGTTCTTCATACTATATATCTCATTTTTACATTATTTCTAATATTGGAGATATAAATTATATAAAGATTTTTAAAGAATTCTAATTTTATGCCTTTTTTTTTCAAATTTGACCTATAGAAATGCATCATCATAACATTGTTCATATATATAAAAGTTTTGAAACTTCTTCAATAACTGAAGCAATGTTATTTTGTAATCTGCATTCATAAGGTATAGTTTCTTAAACTTGTTCCTGTTAGGGCTGGGATGTAGCTCAGTGTAGAGTACTTGCTTATCATGCTCAATCCCAGAATTTAATCCCTACTACCTCAAGGGGAAAAAAAAGTGAGTACATACATATTCTATGGCAATTAATTGCAGTTTTTGATTGTTCTCATCAAAAGGCCTAGGTTGTACATCACAGTACTTCAGAAGATTTCAGTTATAAAACCAGATGCAGGGCTGGGGATGTGGCTCAAGCTGTAACGCGCTCGCCTGGCACGTGTGGGGCGCTGGGTTCGATCCTCAGCACCACATAAAAGTAAAGATGTTGTGTCCACCGAAAACTAAAAAATAAATATTAAAAAATTCTCTCTCTCTCTCTTAAAAAAAAAACAGATGCATACAATTACTAATTGTAATGATTTAAACTTAATAATTTAAACTTATTTCTTCATGAATATGGTTAATCTGCTCTTGATTGTTATGCCTTTGTGACTGGTGTTAGTACACTGGAGTGTTTGTTTGGGAAAGTAAGTTTGTTGTTATTGCCTATTTTATTGTAAAGTGACTTATGAAGTGTTATGTTGCATCTTTATTTTTCTCAAATCCCCTTTCAAAATTTTAAATAGGGTTGGAGGTGTAACTCGGTAGTAGAGAACCTGCTGAGCATGCCTGAGGCCCTGGGTTTAGTCCCCACACCACTGAAAAGAAAAAAGAGCAGATAAACTTATTTTAAAATTTTTTTTCCAGAATTATTTTTGGAATTTCAATATTTTGAGATTTTAGACATTAGGGATTTTAATGTTTCATGATTTCAGCATTTGGGATTGTATCTTTTCAGATTGTGACCCAAATTCTGTGAAATTGTTCTAATACTATCAGCAACAGTATGTGTGGGAAGATTTCAAAGAATGGAAGCATATTTTTCTATTTTGCTAAAAAGCTGACCTACATTAAAATGGAATACTAACAAAAATAAATAGTGTTTTGTTCTAACTCAGATATTTAACTTTGGTTCATACTTCATTAGGCACTCAACAGAACCTTTTAGTTTCTTCTGTAAAAGAAAAAGCATCCCCCAAAGCAACAGAAAATGTATTTAAGCAGCAAGAGATTCCTTCTGTGTTTCCTGAGATATCTGTTTCTCCCTTAAGCATGGCACAAGGAGCTCCACTCAACTCAAGCTCACAACCTGTGGTCCAAGTATGTCATTTTTAAATTATTGGTTCCTGAAATATTTCAATATACTTGGATGTTGTAATATTTATACTTTTTAAAAGTTGCTATGATAATTGTCTTCAGCATATAGCAATCCCAAGTAATACTGTTCCTGCCTCTTTGAACATTGTATGAACAGACACCTAGAATGCTAACCAAATGTTGAACATTTCTTAGGTAGAATTTGAACTGTTTTGGTATCTTGATAGCATTAATATAAAGAGTTGTCCATTTATATAGTTATTTTTTTAAAATTGTATGCCCTAGTTGATTTAAAGTATTCAGAAAACTTTTGATATAGCCATGACTGATTTATTTATCTTAAGGGATTATAAAAGGCAATTCTTTGGGATGTAGGAAGAAAATATTTTAATATTCTATTTATTTAGTCTATAAAAGAAAAATTAACCTTTATTAATACTTAATACATGGATTGTTTTATAAATTATATAAAAACTTGGCATCAGTAATTGGTCCCCCTTATTTTTAAAAACCTGATGACTATGTGCTTAAGTATAGCTTCTTCTTGTTGAATTGTTTGATTTTAGGTTACAAGAGGTGTGAAGAGAAAAGCAGATACAACAACTCCTACAACTTCTGTAGTTAAAGCAAGTAATGAATCTTCTCCAACACTTACTGAAAAAAAATCAATGCGAATGCCACCAATAAACGAAAATGTGCTGAAGAATGATTTGCCAGATTCTCAACAACAATATAAGGCTGTAAGAAGTGTTACAGTAACTGAACAATTAAAGCACTGTAGTGAAATTCTTAAAGAATTGCTTGCAAAGAAACATTTATCATATGCGTGGCCCTTTTATAATCCTGTTGATGCTAATGCTTTGGGACTTCATAACTACTATGACATTGTCAAAAATCCAATGGATCTTGGAACTATTAAGGTAAATATTGCCTTAATAAAAGGAACTTCATTTCTTGATTATAAAAGCTGAGCGTGGTGGGGTGCACTTGTAATCCTAGGTACGCAGGAAGCTGAGGTAGCAGGAAGGATCACTTGAGCCCAGGAGTTTAAACAAAGACAACAACAAAAAAAGTAATATTGCAAGAAATTTGCAATGAAGAAGATGAAGAAAATTAAAACACCAATCACATCACCTGAAGTGAATCATTGGAACATTTTAAAATGTATCTTTTCTCATGTTAATACATCCATTGTTCTTTTGCACTACTGGGGATTGAACCCAGGGGTGCTCTACTGCTTAACTACATCTCCAGCCCCGTTTATTTTTTATTTTGAGACAGGGTCTGGCTGAGTTGCCCAGGCTGGTTTTGAACATGTAATCCTCCTGCCTGACCCTTTTGAGCATGGAGATTACAGGCGTGCACAACTGTACCTAGCATATTCATTGTTCTTCATCACAATATTTGGGTTACGGTGAATAATATAATCCATACCCATTGTACTGCCTGTCCTTTATTATTGTCTACATGTTTGATTCTTCTTTTTAACACAGTTTTGATTTATTTTTTTAATCAGCAACATAAAGTTTATTAACATTACCAAATTTTGGGCTCACCCTCTTTCCTTGCATCCTACTTTTTCCTCTTTGGGTTTGTTCTCTTTGTTGAAATGTAATATTAGTGTTTTTTTCATGAGAGTTTTTAGGTGGTAAACTCTTACTAGTTTATATCTTAAACTATATTTTACCCTTATACTTGAATGATTCTTTAGTTCACTATAGAATTCTAAAATGACAGTTATTTCCCTCAGCAATTAGAAGACATATTCCAACATCTCTTGCTGATTTCTGCTGTCAGTTTGCTTGGTAATCCTTCCATAAGTCGTGTGTCTTTCCTCATCTAGCTGCATATTTTATTTTATTCATCTTAACTGGAAGTTAGCACTTTCAGTATGAATATTTGTATCTTAAGTTCTGAAAATGTTTAGCCATTTTCTCTTTAAAATAGTGCTTTCTTTCTTTTCCCTATATACTAACTCAGAGATCATGAAACATCTGAAATAGGTAAACCTGAACCAGATCTTAAAAATAGATAGAACTTAGTAATTTATAGGATGTTTCAAGCATGGGAAACAAGTTTGTACAATCATGAAGTAAGAAAACACATTAGACTGGGCAAACTTGAAACATAGAGAATATGAAAGAGACCTGGGGGAAAATTAGACTGGGAGGAAATCTGATTCATAAATACAAAAGAACATTATAAAGAAGACAAAAACTGCTGTTAAAATAACTAATAAAAATTTAAAAAAATAAGAATAATGTCCTTCTATTTGATATTTATAGTGTTTTTCCCTAGCAGCAATTTATAGATTGCTTACAGGACTCTAAAATGAAGGTGACTTTGATTTAGTTTTCTGAAGTCACTCTCAATTGACAGTGATCTGATTGGTAGTAAGTTATGTCTCTTGTAAATTTTACCTTCATTTTTTTTAAACTTGTATGTTTGTGTGTGGTATTGGGGATCAAACCTTGCATGTGCTAGGCAGGCATTCTCCCATCAAACAATATCCCCACAAGGTCTTGCTAAAGTTGCTCAGGTTGGCCTCAAACTATCCCCCGGCCTCAGCCTCCTGAGTAGATGGGATTATAATAGGCCATGCCACCACGCCCAGCCGTTTTATTTTTTTCAAATTACAAATGCTGTCTAGCATAATGTATTTGTATATTGCCTTTTGAATTTGTTTGTGACTTGTCCACTAATATATATATTTTGCTTAAAAGTCTGTTAGATTTTCTTGCTAATTTTTCTTTTTTGTAATGGATGCCTATTTAGATACTCTATGTCCCACTCTTAGAACACCTTATGTGTAGCCATCAAAATTGTAACCCATACTCTTATTACTCTTTTGTTTTTATTACCTTTCCATTCTCAGGAGGATTTTGATTTAAATCTTTCATTTAAATGTTCAAGATCAGCTTAAGATTATCTTTTTGTTTGTTTGTTTTCTTATTATCAAATTACCTATTGTGATTTTATGAAAATGCTGTGGTTTTCTGCCTTTGTGATTTTATTTCTGTCCTTTTCTTTGTATGGATCACACTCCCTTATTATTTCTTTTTTTTAATATTTATTTTTTAGTTGTAGTTAGGCACAATGTCTTTATTTTGTTTATTTATTTTTATGTGGTATGGAGGATCGAACCCAGGCCTCAGACATGCTAGGCATGCGCTCTACCACTGAGCCACAACTCCAGCCCCCTTTATTATTTCTACTATAAAAATTCATTGGATTATTTTTCAAAGTCTAAGAAATATGAAATGTCAAATTTTAACATTTGTCAAATATGGATATTGAGTTATTGGTTTTGTTATTTTCTATGTTCTCCTGTACAACTGAATTATTTCATATATAAACACTTAAAATAGGCACTCAAACAGTGATTGAATTGAACTATATTGTCTGTGAAACTTGTAACTTTTCCTTAATTTAGAGGAAAATGGACAATCAAGAATATAAGGATGCATATGAATTTGCTGCAGATGTTAGATTAATGTTCATGAATTGCTACAAATACAATCCTCCAGATCATGAAGTAGTAGCAATGGCTAGAATGCTTCAGGTGAGTTTTTACTTGTTCTCTGAAAGCAATTTTCCTCCTAATATAGTTTAAAAATTTTAGAATTATAATGCAGGAATTAAAGAATAATACAACCCTAAATATCACAAAATAATTTATAAATAATACTTTTTAAACTGTTTGGGTTTGTCTTTTGACTTATGTTGTTCAGTAGCAAGTCTTTTAATGAAGCTGCCCACCATGCAGAAAAAGTTGGGGAAATATTCATGAAGTAGGTTTAGTAGATATCTGAGATAGGTTGATTAGGATACCCATCCCACTGAAGGGGAAATTCAAGGACTTCTGAGTCTTAGCCATTAGAAGAGAATGACACATCAACTGTAGAACTTTTCAAAGAAGGTTCCCTATAAAACTTGAGAAGTCTATGCATGGAAAATGGAGAAAATTTGCTGAGATTACCAGGCAATGAAGCATGGGTTTGTCTTCTGGTATATCTTAAAGAATTCTTATCAAAATATGATACTGAAATATACTATTTGTTAAATGGTATTATTGCTGCATTAAATCAGAAATGCAGAAAACCTTCACAGTCTGCTTTTTCAATACAGGATGTTTTTGAAATGCATTTTGCCAAAATCCCCGATGAGCCTGTTGAGAGTATGCCTGTTTGTTATCTCACAAATGATACTACAAAATCCCTTGGTAGAGAAAGCACTAGTGAAGCGTCCTCTGAAGATAAGTCTTCTGATGATTCTGAAGATGAGAGAGTTCAGCGTCTTGCAAAGCTTCAGGAGCAGGTAGTTGGTTATATTGAGACAAGTTCTAATATTCTATGAACTAATATTCTATAAAATCCTTCTTGTATATATATTTTTTCATACTGGGAATTGAACCCAGGAGTACTCTTTATCACTAAGCTACATCTCCAACCCCTTATTTGATTTTGAGATAGCCTCAGAATTGAAATCTTCCTGCCTCAGCTTCCCAACTTGGTAGGGTTACAGTAATGCACCACCACACCTCGTTTCTTGTATAGATTTTTGTTTATGGTGGTAGAGTTAGAACTCGGAGCCTCTTACCTGTGAGGTAAGTGAGCCACATTACCAGGTTCCTCCTCTTTGATTTAAAGATATTATATTTAGATCACTTAGCAATTGTGGCTTTATGTACTTATTGGCACATTTGTTGTGTTTAATAGTCTTTCATTTATCTATATATTCATAAAACTTTTTTCATAGTTCCATTATTTATATTCTCTATTCTCAATCACAATGAGTTGTTGATTCTCACTGAAATGATTTATGACATAATCTGAGAGACTTTGTGGATAAGATCTTAACATTGTTCCTTTTTTGATAAAAGGTTAACCTGTTCTGATATCAAACCTGAAAAGTTAATTATTAAAATTAAAGACCACCCAGAAAGTAATTCTTGGTCTGTTTTATTTATTTATTTATTTATATTTTTTTTACAGTCCTGGAATCAAACCCAGGGCTTTGGACATGCTAGACAAATGCTCCTCTTCTGAGCTATATGCCCAGTCCTCTTGGTCTATTTTTAGAGGAGTGTTTATCGGATAGTGTCTGAAGTTTAATGTAGTTTAATGTAAGTTTAATGTAGTCTACAGTGAATTTCTGAAGTGAAATAAAAACCTGAAAGGAATGTAATATGATATGAATTTCACAAGGGATACTCTCTTTGGAGTACTTCAAATTTTTATCTAGTCATTTAATTATTTAGAGCCATGAATGTTTAAAGATCTTTTTGTTCCCCTTTATCAGCTTAAAGCTGTTCATGAACAGCTACAGGTTCTGTCTCAAGTACCTTTCCGTAAACTAAAGAAAAAGAATGAGAAATCTAAAAGGGGGAAAAAAAGAGAAAAGGTTAATACCAGAGATGAAAATCCAAGGAAAAACTTTAAGCAAGTGAAACCAAAGGATAAGTCCAAGAGCAAGTAAGTAACTTTTATGATGACTTATTAAAACAAGAATAACACTATCTAAAATAAATTTGGGTGGGGGTATAGCTCAGTGTTAGAGTATGTGCTTAGCCATGTGCAAGGCCTTGGGTTCAATCCCCAGCACCATAATAAAATAGTAAAAAAATTAATGAAATAAATTGTACTTTTTGTTTCAGCCAACCAAAGAAGAGGAAACAACAGGTCTTTGTTCTGAAGTCTGAAGATGAAGATAATGCTAAGCCTATGAACTATGATGAGAAAAGACAGCTAAGTTTGGATATAAACAAACTCCCTGGAGATAAACTTGGGAGAGTAGTTCATATAATACAATCAAGAGAACCCTCACTAAGAAATTCCAATCCTGATGAGATAGAGATTGACTTTGAAACACTGAAAGCATCAACACTAAGAGAATTGGAAAAATATGTTGTGGCATGTTTAAGAAAAAGACCACTAAAACCTCATGGTATGTATTTCTATCTATTAATAAAAATTTAGTATGGAATTGTGTTGATCTTTGGTTTTACTAACTCTTTTTACTCCTAAATCACGTAGCTAAGAAAATAATGAAGTCCAAAGAAGAACTTCATTCACAGAAAAAACAAGAGTTGGAAAAGCGGTTACTGGATGTCAACAATCAGTTAAATTCTAGAAAACGGCAAACAAAACGTAAGTAGCAATTTTTTGGTTTTTGGTACTGGGTATTGAACCCAGAGAAGTTTTACCGCTGAGCCACATCCCCAATCATTTTTATTTCTTATATTTAATTTTGAGACAGGGTCTCACTAAGTTGCTTAGAGTCTTACTAATTTACTGAGGCTGGCCTCAAACTTGTGATTCTCCTGCCTCAGCTTCCCCAATTGGGATTACTAGCATGCACCATAACCACCACATCTAGTATAGGTGGTAGTTTTTAAATGTTCTTGTCATTTAATTCATTTGGCATTTTAATGTGATTCTCTGTTTTCAGTTGAGAAAACACAACCATTGAAAGCAGTTGGAGGTGGGTCCCGCCTGAGTGAGAGCAGCAGCAGCAGCAGCAGCAGCAGCAGCAGCAGCTCATCAGAGTCTGAAAGCAGCAGCAGTGATTCAAGCTCTTCAGACAGCAGTGATTCTAAACCAGGTTAGCTGCCTCCTTAAGTGTACCTCTGTTGGTGGGAACCTTATTTTATTGTAATATTGAGACGTATATTTTAAAGAAGGATTTGTTACTTACCCAGAACTTATGATTTGGATGCCACACTAATTATTTAATTGCATGTAGACAGCCTTACTATTTTCTTAAAAGAGATAACTGTGTAAAAAGAAATTTCATATACGTATGTGCCTTGTAGGTTTACAATGTTGAAAATAAGTTACTCATGGTGGAATAGTACCTTAATAAATAATACCAGATCTTAAACCAGAAAATATTAGCTAATAAAACACTGATTTTCACTTTTTACAAAATGAAATTTTGAGGGCATCTTTCAATTTATTCTCCATGATATATCAAATCACTCTAATGTTGCAAGGTATGTCCTATTGTAATACTATGTTCTGAATTGAATAGTCATTTTGATTTAAGAAGTCAGTCATCCCAGAAACTGCAAAGCAGATTATTTTTTCACTTTCTTGGTTTCTTCACTATAGAATATTGTCTTCCATCTATAGAAAAATATATTTTAAATCCAGATTCACAGTTATGCTAAAGTACCATATTACATTTTATAGTTTATCTGTTGTGTCAAGCTTAGGTCATTCACATTTTCTTTGTGTTTTTTCATTAATAGTCATACAGTTGACAGGTATTCACTGCCCCAAGGATGCTGACTTGGCAGTGGTTGACCATTATTGACCAAAAGGCAAAATCATAATATAGGATGTTTTTGTGCCTAAATTTTGCTTATTTTAAATGAGATATTTCTTGTTAATGAAATTCAGTTCTCTTTTAAAAATCCCACATAGACTATTGTGACATCAGAAATTCTTGCCATTTGTAAGAATATCCCTCTTTTTTCTTTCTGATAGTTAGGGTCTGCTGGCTTAACAGTACATTTTATTTTACTTTTGGTTCTGTTTAGTTTGCATTTATGTGGTGTTGGTTGCTGCATTTTGTTTTTACATTTCTAAAGTATATAGTGGCAAACAATTTTGTAAGAATAAACAATTTTTTTCTTTTGTTGGTATTTGTCATACTAGAAAATTTTTAGATTAATTTAGGGCTCTGATTATACAGTATTTCCTTATATTTGACTTTTAAACATAAAGCAATACTGGAAAAAATCTAAATTGCATTTAGTATTTTAAATTGTAATTAGCAATTGTAATGTCATCTAATAAAGCATTTGTGGCCTAATAAGTTAGAGCACTTTGTCTTTTATTTGTAAGCTATAAACTTTATTATAACAATTAGTTTGTGTATCATTTGACTATTGCTAATAAATGCCTTGAATACTAGAGGAAAAATACAACATAAAGAGCTTTTCAATAAAATACTTTTTAGTTGTAGTTGGACACAATACCTTTATTTATTTTTATGTGGTGCTGAGGATCGAACTCAGGTCCTTGTGCTAGACAAGCGCTCTACTGCTGAGCCACAACCCAAGCCCTAAAATACCTTAATTTTAATTTCAATTATCAGTTTGATAGAATATTCTAGTATGTTGCTTGAAGGAAAGAATGTATTTATTTATTTATTGCCAACTATATATTCTTAAAATGATTGGATATCTATCATGTTTTTCTAACTTCTAGCAGAATAACTAATTTTAGAATTCTAACCTTTTTTTTGGTACCGGGAATTGAACTCTGGGGCACTTGACCACTGAGCCACATCCCCAGCCTTATTTTGCATTTTATTTGGAGACAGGGTCTCACTGAGTTGCTTAGGGCCTTGCTGTTGTTGAGGCTGGCTTTGAACTCCAGATCCTCCTGCTTTAGCTTCCTGAGCAGCTGGGATTACAAGGGTGTGCCACTGTGTCCAGCGGAATTCTAATCTTAAAATACTGCTGACTTCTTATTTTATGATTGATATTCTTGATTAATGTCATCGTCCTCAATTAAAAGTGTTTTTAAAAATTCACTATTAAAATAAAGTCAGAGTAGCATTAGTTTTCTTTTTCTTTTCCTGACAACACTGGCTGTTGTACCCAAGGCCTTTGGCATGCTAAGCCAAGCAAGCACTCTATCACTGAATTGTACCCTCAGTCCCAATTTTTCTGATTTGACCTACATTATGAATAGCACAGCTTGTGACACTAAGGTCAATTTTTCTTCTAACCTGATAATGTAAATTGTCATTTATTTTTGAAATTTTAATTGTCTCTATGTACTTTGCTGAAAAAAACACTATTTATGTTTATTCTAAACTGCAAATGCAAAGTTTAACTTAATAGCAAAATTATATCTTTGCTTGATATTAAGTAATGAAGAAATAGGACATTTTTTCCTAAATATTAATTTCATTTGTACCCATAAAAATACTTTAAGGCTCTTCCTAGTGACTCAGGAGGATCACAAATTCAAAGCCAGCATTAGCAAAAGTGAGGTGATAAGCAATTCACTGAGATCCTGTCTCTAAATAAAATACAAAGTGGGACTGGAGATGTGGCTCAGTGGTCAGGTGCCCCTGTTGAGTTCAATTCCCAGTACCAAAAAAAAAAAAGAAAAAGAAAACTTTAAGGCTCTCAATTTCTAGTATGTAAGCTAAGAGCATTTTTTTTTTACTTCCTTGGGAATAATAATAAAAATTATGAGCAAAATGATTTTAAGTTGTGAAATAAGCAAGTCAGACCATATCAAAACCAATACCTATTATTAAAATAACTAAAGCATCTACTGTTCTTAATCTTGCATATGATGTTTTCAAAGAACAGATCACAAATCCTTTGTCAAAGTTTCAGGGTTGGGGGAAATGGTGCTACTTATTCAGAAAAAAAAATTTGTGAAAATTAGGTAGTTCATCAAAGATTTATATGCTGTATAATCTATTAAAAATTAAATGAGGAGCTGGGGTCTAACTCAGTGGTAAAGTGCTTACTAGTATGTGTGGTAGAGTGTTTGCCCCTACCCCCATCCCCACACACAAATCATTTTGGTTGGATCCACTGCTCTGCAGAAAATTAAATATATTCAAATAATTACTTATTAATTGTTCAAAACTGAAAGTTTTAATTGAATATTCTGATTCCCAGAGCTCTAGTTAATAGGCTTTTAATTATTTATCAGTATAGAAGATATGAATATAATGTAATTTCTTCAAAACTTTGGGGAGGAAACTTTATTGAATGCTCTGTGACATACTCCCTTTTTTAAAATTTCTTTTCTTTCTTTTTAGTTGTTGTTGGATCTGTATTTTATTTATTTATATCCAGTGCTGAGAATTAAACCCAGTGCCTCACACATGCTAGACAAGCACTCTACCACTGAGCTAAAACCCCCGTCTACATACTCCCTTCTGACAGAAGGATATTGACCTTTGTAATATTTTTCTCATCTACTTCTTTTTTGGGACTAAGTCTGGCTTCTTCTTCAGCTTTCAAATTGCTGGAATTATAAGGCCTGTACCACCACACCCAGCTCAAATCTACTTTTTAATGCTTGTCTTTCTGATTTTTATAGCAACTTAGTTTTCTTAACTAAGTCACAAGTCTTTTAGAACTTGACTTGTCACAAAAAAAAAAAAAACTTTAAATTACCTTTTCTAATTCCTTAAGACTATTGAATTATCTTTCTTACAGTTAATGAGTTGGTCTGTTTACTGTATTATTTTGTTTACACGTGGCAAATGTTTTGAGTGTAATATCTTAAAAATATTCTAATATTGTAAGAAGTAGTTTAGGGTACTTTTTCTATATTCCTTAAATGGGTACCTTCTATCATTTTCAAACTTAAATTTATATACTTTTGTAAAATATAAACTTAATTTTTATTTTGTTAAGTATTTATTACAGAGCCTAGCATTGACTTCCAAGTGAAGTTTTATTTACAAATTTAGGAAATTCACTTAATTCTTATTTTATGCCAACAATTTGTTTCTAGATAGAGAATTATTAATAAAATCCTAAAACCTTAAAAAATGAAAATGAGAATCTGTGGACTAAAAGCATCCTTCATTGCAAATTTCATTGTAATTTAGTTTGATCATTTAAATTATCTATATAAATAGATCATTCACATATGCAAATATGTGTAGATAAGAACATTTAGGAAACTGTGTTATAAATATAAAACCTTAAAAATTAGTTTTTATTTTAAAAGAAAAAATTATTTTTCATTAACTGTCAAATATTGTTAAATTTTAGATCACAGATGTAGATAAGACTTGAAAATTAAATTAATTCCCAGTGCATATATCCTGTATTGTTTAGGATTTGCTAGTATGCACATGCACTCTACCAAGAGTTTTTTAATGCTTAACAACCTTAAGTAGTATAATAGAGAAGAATATAACTAGTAGTTTTAATCCTGTGACTAACAAACTTAGGTAGAAAAAAAATCAAATGGAGCTGCTCATCAATAGTAGTGCTTTTGATTGAAACCTTATAAGAAATAACTCTTAAGAACTGTCTGTATATAAGCTCAAATACTTAACTGGTATAAAATAGAATGTGTTTAGACATGTTTAATTTCAATTGTTATACAATTAAACACAAATAAAACTCAATGTAAATTATGATACCACTTCACAATTTTTCTTTACCTGGATAAAATTTCAGGTAAATTTGTCACTTCATCCTTTGGGCTTTGGGCTTTTATTGGCTTTAGTATAATGTTCAGAGAATGAGATTTATTAGTGTTTTTTTTTTTTTAAGATGGACACAGTATCTTTATTTATTTTATTTATTTTTATGTGGTGCTGAAGATCAAACCCAGTGCCTCACATGCACGAGGCAAATGCTCTGTGGCTGAGCCACAACCCCAGCCCCGAGATTTATTAGTTTTTAAAATAACATTTTTTAACCTTAGTTATTGGTAACTTCAAAGTAGAAATAAATTAGTCTTTAGTACTATAAGCTAGGTCTTCTATAGAAGTGACAAGAATATGATTAAGTTTCTCAGCAATTAAAGTGTTTTGGTTCAGAGGGCTAGAAGAATAAAATTGATAGTAGAGTATTTGTGCAATATGTATGAATGTATGAAGGCCTGGGTTGGACACTCTCACACTCTTCTCCCTACCCACCCCCCCCAAAAAAAAAGAATAATTTTTTTTAAAAAAAAAGCCTTCTATATATTGAGGTCCATATTGAGCCTGGGGTCTTAGAATAATAGTCATTTCTGCCCTATGAGTTTTTAAATTTTCTATTCAAACTAAATCTTCTTGAATAAACAGGTTATCAAGATTAGTGCTTCTCAATTTTAGCAACACATTGGAATCATCTATAAAACTTTTTTATATCTTTATTTTCTTTATTTATTTTTATGTGGTGCTGAGGATCAAACCCAAAGCCTCCCATGTACTAGGCGAGTGCTCTACATGTGACCCACAACCCCAGCCCTCATCTATAAAACTTTTTACAAATACTGCATATCTATATATCTATATATATATATATATAGATATATATTAATTGAATGGGAAGTAAAGCCAACTATGCATCCTGGTAAAAATATCTTTGGAGAATCTAAGATGCTGTCATGTTTAAGAACCACTATTTAGGGGGTTTTGGTGGTTTTATTGTTTATTGTTTTTCACTCTCTAATTCTAATTGAAAGGCCATTAGTAAAAGGAGTTGGTAGTTTGTAATTAGTTTTGTTCTTAATATTCAAATAACTACCAAACTCTTCAATGAAAATTGGGGAATGAATTTTTTAGTATAAAACTAATTGCTTGCTCAGTCCCACTGCATTCTTGACACTTTATCACTGAGGTACATCCCTAACCCATTTGTTTGTTTGTTTGTTTAATATATTGTAGTATTGGGGATTGAATCCAGTGGCACTATACCACTGAGCTACATCCTTAGGCTTTTTTATTTTTTATTTTGAGACACGATCTTGCTAAACTGCCCAAGCTGACCTCAAACTTGCCATCCTCCTTCCTCAGTCTCCTGAGTAACTAGGATTCAATTGCTTGCTTTTTATCAATAGAGCATAATTTGATTGATAAGTTTGGGCAAATAATTTAACATCTCTGGATCTGTTTTCTTTCCTATAAAGTAAGGAGGCAGAACCATCACATAATGACTTCCAATCACTTTTATACCCTGTCCTGTGGAAGTATATTTGTTTTTCTAATTTAAAAATCTTTAGTAATTATTTCTGCTATATATAACATTATTCTGTTTGTACATTATGGTATTAAATTTCTATTCAGCTTTTCAGGATTTTTAGTTGTAATTGACTTAATAATATTGAACACCAGTCTCAGTGCTTTGATACGTGATGGGTATTGAATGAGACTTTCAACCAGATCTCCACCATTCCATCTTGTATTTTAATTAGAGTTCTGTTAAAAAATTTAAGGGTATCACCTTAATTTTCTGACATATAGAACTAAAGCTCAGAACTATAAAAATTAATACCCTGAAATCTGAACTTAGCAAAAGGTATCAAAAAACTTCAATTAAAGTATCAAGACCACATAACATATGTAGCATGTCTGATTTATATCTTAATGATTATATGTAGATGAATAATGATGGCCTACAACTCAGTACTCTGCATCTCATTCAAATCTTACCTAACTGCCTTCCAAAAGCACATTAATTAGAACTGCATATATGTTTACTCATGAGTTCCTAGCCTTCAAAATTAAAAGCATACATACATGTTTTCACCATTAAGCTTTAGATCAGACATCAATTAAATTGAGAACAATTACGACAACACACACATTGTCAACTGTGTTATAAATATAAAACCTTAAAAATTAGTTTTTATTTTAAAAGAAAAAATTATTTTTCATTAACTGTCAAATATTGTTAAATTTTAGATCACAGATGTAGATAAGACTTGAAAATTAAATTAATTCCCAATGCATATATCCTGTATTGTTTAGGATTTGCTAGTATGCACATGCACTCTACCAAGAGTTTTTTAATGCTTAACAACCTTAAGTAGTATAATAGAGAAGAATATAACTAGTAGTTTTAATCCTGTGACTAACAAACTTAGGTAGAAAAAAAATCAAATGGAGCTGCTCATCAATAGTAGTGCTTTTGATTGAAACCTTATAAGAAATAACTCTTAAGAACTGTCTGTATATAAGCTCAAATACTTAACTGGTATAAAATAGAATGTGTTTAGACATGTTTAATTTCAATTGTTATACAATTAAACACAAATAAAACTCAATGTAAATTATGATACCACTTCACAATTTTTCTTTACCTGGATAAAATTTCAGGTAAATTTGTCACTTCATCCTTTGGGCTTTGGGCTTTTATTGGCTTTAGTATAATGTTCAGAGAATGAGATTTATTAGTGTTTTTTTTTTTAAGATGGACACAGTATCTTTATTTATTTTATTTATTTTTATGTGGTGCTGAAGATCAAACCCAGTGCCTCACATGCACGAGGCAAATGCTCTGTGGCTGAGTTATACAATGTTTGAATTTCACATCCCCCAAAACTTTAATATAAAATTTTTATTTTAAATTATGGCAAAACAATCATAGAATGTGGTATGTCCTATGTTATTATAGTTAATAGTTTATGTTATAGAATAAAGTAGTTTAGGTACATGTTTGAATAATTAAGATAGATATATAGATGTGCATATATTATATGATCATATTAATGAAGTCTGTTTTTTTGTTCAAAGCGGAAACTAATTTCTCCCTTAAATGTGAAGGCTACCTGGATTTATATCCTCAATCTTTTCAATCTGTCTCCTAATCTTACCCTTCCACCTCACCCCAACTCTTAAGTAATACTTAGTTGAGTGACATTAAGATGGTTCATGTCATTTTAAATACTTGAACTCCTTAAATTAAAGCATGTCATTGAGTGGCATTTAGCAATTTTAACAATGTCCAGCATCAAACATTTTAGGAGAGGAAAGAACAGTAACACATCCAATGGAAACTGATGGCATTTCAGGAGGCAGAAGGTAATTATTAAAATTAGAATGTTTTAAGTTTGAATAATATTTGGTATTGACCAGCCTTGGTACCCTGGAGCCTGAAGCAAATAATGCTCTGATGGTTCATGAAAGCTGGCTTGGAGAGATGGATCAAGGTAGTAACTACCAGTTTGGTGCTTTACCACACTGACTTAGGCTTATGATCGGGGAGGATAGCTCCAGAATCAATTGTAGGATAAGGAAAGTTCAAGAACCTATTCGCACCCTGACAGAGAAAGCTCTTTTCTATCATTTTCTACTGCTAATGTCAACCATACATGTATTTCTAAAGGTAAAGGAAGTTCTATAAAACTCATTTGTTGCTATAGAGTTGAGGCAGCCAAATAGCTTGGAAGTAAAGAGAAAATTAATTAGATGTAATATTCACTGCCTAACAAGCTGAGCAAACCTCACCACGAAAACAAATAATTTCACTTTTAATAAAAGACTATCCTCTCAGATAATAAATTACCCCTTCTCTTATAGTAAATTTTTAACTATTTTAATTAAGCCTCTTATGGCTATGTTTATCACTACTTGGGTAAAGGATGATTTTAGTAAATTGGTACTGCTAGTTTGAAATCTTGTTATCTCTGCTGTTTTAGCTTGTTCCTTTTTTGAACTATCACTGAAGCTCTTTACTGTGAAGTAACACACTGTTCTTTTTTACCTGATCATAATCCAAGTTGGAATTTGTGAGTGGTTGTCTATTCCATTATAGGAAAAGATTTTTTTTTTTCCCAAACAAAAAAGCAGGTATCCCTTTAGAAATTTTGGCTAATTCAAACAGGGCAAAATCCTGTGACTTCAAGAATTTCTTGGTATAAGAGGTTATTAAAGGCATTCTTTTGAATTACCACTTTGTTTCTGATATGGAAAAAATGTAATTTGATAGTTTTAAGCTGATAAATACTGAAAAAATTATCTATGTACATTTGCAGAAATATTTCCTAAGTTTACTGGAGTAAAACAGAATGATTCACCTCCTAAAGAGAATGTAAAGGTAAATTAATTCTTTTATTTATAACTAAGAATTGAAAACAATATATATGCTACAACTCATTGGTATAGTGATAGCTTTCCTTAAAATTGTTTTCTATTTATTTACATGAAAAAAAGTTGTCACTATTTTCAGCTCAACTGTTTCAAAGATTTCTTCCTAAAAACATTTTGACTAGAGGAACTATTTGGCTTAATAGTTCTAATAAGATGTAGCTATTATGTAAGTCAAAACAGATAAGTAGAACAAATAGGAGCTTTAGCTGAGCCTTGAGAATCTGAATACAAAAAAAAAAACTGCCTTGGTAATTCCCAGTGTGCACTCAGTTGTATATGCACAAAATAATGTGTACTTTTTCAACAAAAGCTAGTGGAAAATGATAGGGTTTCTATAGATAAAGTTTATAACCAATGGCTACCAAGTTTAGCACTTCTTTGTGTGATTAGTAATTAACAATCAAAAAATAGAATTTTATTTTCTTAACTAGTAATTCAAGTAGTTATCCTCATAAAATTTGTATCCTGTACTCATCTCAAATACAGCCAGGCATGGTGGCACATGCCTATAGTCACAGCTACTTAGGAGGCTGAAGAATAAGGATCACTTGATCCCATGAGTTCAAGACCAGTCTGGGAAACATAATGAAACCTTGACAAACAGAAAAAGAAAGAAAAGAATTATAGCAAACTTATATAATAACATTTAATTAGGTGAGATAAATAGAACAATAAATAATTCTTGAAAGAATTCTAAATTGTGAAAAGGGAAGCAATCATAGTTAAGAAATTATATAAGAATGTTTAATAATCTATAGTTATGATTTTTTTAAGAAAATGCAAGAATGTATGCTGCCTGAAGGAGGGAAAGCCTTCACAGAAGAGGTAATCCTTAAAATGGGTTTTAAATGATTAGGATATTGATATACAAATCAGGGACTTATTTAAAAAAAAAACAAAACAGAATAGCATGAAGAGAGGCAAATGAGGCACAACAGGTATTTTTAGGGTCATGTGGTAGTTGAGGGCATTTGTAAGGAATTAAAGGGTTTGTAAGAGATAAATGGGGAGGGCTTCAGATACCCAAGTGAAGTGTTGGAATATTTAACTTGGTAGGCAAATAGTTGTTCTTTCTAAAATATGAATTATCTGCCTTGCTATAAGTATTAATGGAATCAAAACATTAGGTCAAACTATGAAGAAACTGTTGAAGCCTTCTTCATACAATCTCTGTTCAAACTTTTTTCATTCTCACTCACTGAGGAATAAAATGCCCATTTATGATTAAAGAGAGTATATATTAATTTATGTTTGTGAGTGAATGTGTATATTTGTAGATTCAGAAAGTGATCATTTGCTGATTTAACCTTGAACATCTGACTTGGGCTTGGGTCTACATTTTTGTTGAGGTACACCTTCTATGGCATTTAGTTTACTCAGGATAATATAGGTGTTATTCATTGACTTGCCTTCTCTACTGATTTGCTCCAATCCCCTTAATAGATGGAGGGGGAAAAATGATTTACCTGTGTGCTGTCTACAACTCAAAGCTTAGTAGAAAATGTTATTAATCTTGGTACTATAACAGCTTGCCACTGAATAGGTGTGAGATTTAAGGTAAATTACTTCTATTATTTTTATGTCCTACTGTAAACCATAATAGAGAAAATAATTATACCTAATTTATGGGATTGTTAACAAGATTTAAAAACTTGGCTTGGTGCCTTACATGTGGTAAGCATTAAATAAATGTTAGCTATTTCATTCAGCAGCTTTTATTTAATAAACAGTTAACTGTTTAGTTAACTGAATCAGAATTTGTTGATAGTCTTGAGTTGACCATGATATAATTTTAGATTTCTTCCCTAATGTCTGTAAGTCAGCAAGGACAAAAGGATAAAGGAAATGATTTGGTCTCTAGAATTGGTATAAAAGATCAATTTTTATTTCAGTGGATCACAGGAACCTTTTGAAAACCTTCTAAAACTATTAAGAAGTACTACTGCTTAATAACATGTGTAAATTTTCTGTATGTACTAGCAACTAAGACTATAAGCTACATGATGGTCAAGTTATTTAATCTTTCTAAACCTCAGTTTCCCCATTAGTATGATAAGGATAATTATACCTATGGGTTTGTGTGACTTAGATAAATTTATTCATTAAAGCATATTCTTGTCTTTTGTTTTTCTGTTCTTTTATTCTTCTTGTATTATTAAAACTCTGAAAGATAACTTTGTCTTTACAGATGCAATCTTCTGTGCAAGATACAAGCTCTGCTAAAACTACTCTTCTTCATCGGATCACAAATATGTGTGCCATACCACCAAATCACCACCAGTCAGCATTTGGTTATCAAGAATTAGAACATTTACAGAGTGTGAAAAACATTTCACCTTTACAAATTTGGCCTCCTTCAGGTAAGAAACTAACAAGTAAATACTGAGAAATTGCCTTCTAAACTTATATATGACAGTGCTAAGGCCATCATAAATTTTATTGCACATCTGAGAAATATTGAAAATCGTATCTGATAAATTCTAGGCTGGAAATAATCACTGTAGCACATTGTTAGAAATCGTCTACTTCATAATAGCAAATAAATAGTCAAAAATGTTCTTATTTTATATTTAAAACTAATTGTATTCAGTAGTCATTATCACAGATTTTAGGAAAGACAGTTTTCAATTTTCAATCTGTAGGTTCTCATATCTTTAAAATTGGTGTTTGAGAACTGCCATGTTTAGCAGGGCTTAGTTAATATTCCTGGTTACCATCATAGAGGAAAGAAAGACTTGAAATTATAAATGCCAGTTTGAATAAGATAACTATGTGAACAAGTATTCTCATTTTATTAAAGTAAAAACATTGTTTCAGAATGTTCACTTAATTATTAAAGTAAAAACATTGTTTAAGAGCAAAATGAATCTGAAACTATAGCTTTTTGCTATTAAACCAAATATTTGTGATTTATTTTGATTCTCTTGAACAAAACATTTTTCTATTTGAGCAAAACAGTATTATTTCTTATATTAAATAAATTAAGATAACTAATTTGCATTTTAAAAATATTTTATTATAGTTTTTTGTATAAAGGCATTAAGATAGGAAAAGAACATAAGTTATCACTATTTGCGGATGATATGATCCTATACCTAGAAGACACAAAAGGGTCTACAAAGAAACTACTAGAGCTAATAAATGAATTCAGCAAAGTAGCAGGATATAAAATCAACATGCATAAATCAAAGGCATTCCTGTATATCAGTGACAAATCTTCTGAACTGGAAATGAGGAAAACCACACCATTCACAATATCCTCAAAAAAAAATAAAATACTTGGGAATCAACCTAACAAAAGAGGTGAAAGATTTATACAATGAAAACTACAGAACCCTAAAGAGAGAAATAGAAGAAGATCTTAGAAGATGGAAAAATATATCCTGTTCATAGATAGGCAGAACTAACATCATCAAAATGGCGATATTACCAAAAGTTCTCTATAGGTTCAATGCAATGCCAATCAAAATCCCAATGGCATTTCTTGTAGAAATAGATAAAGCAATCATGAAATTCATATGGAAAAATAAAAGACCCAGAATAGCAACAGCAATTCTAAGCAGGAAGTCTGAATCAGGAGGTATAGCGATACCAGATTTCAAACTGTACTACAGAGCAATAGTAACAAAAACAGCATGGTACTAGTACCAAAACAGGCAGGTGGACCAATGGTACAGAATAGAGGACACAGAAACCAATCCACAAAATTACAACTATCTTATATTCGATAAAGGGGCTAAAAGCATGCAATGGAGGAAGGATAGCATCTTCCACAAATGGTGCTGGGAAAACTGGAAATCCATATGCAACAAAATGAAACTGAATCCCTTTCTCTCACCATGCACAAAAGTTAACTCAAAATGGATCAAGGAGCTTGATATCAAATCAGAGACTCTGCATCTGATACAAGAAAAAGTTGGCTACGATCTATGTACTGTGGGGTCGGGCTCCAAATTCCTCAATAGGACACCCATAGCACAAAAGTTAATAACTAGAATCAACAAATGGGACTTACTCAAACTAAAAAGTTTTTTCTCAGCAAAAGAAACAATAAGAGAGGTAAATAGAGAGCCTACATCCTGGGAACAAATCTTTACTCCTCACACTTCAGATAGAGCCCTAATATCCAGAGTATACAAAGAACTCAAAAAATTAAGCAATAAGAAAACAAATAACCCAATCAACAAATGGGCCAAGGACCTGAACAGACACTTCACAGAGGAGGACATACAATCAATCAACAAGTACATGAAAAAATGCTCACCATCTCTAGCAGTCAGAGAAATGCAAATCAAAACCACCCTAAGATACCATCTCACTCCAGTAAGATTGGCAGCCATTATGAAGTCAAACAACAACAAGTGCTGGCGAGGATGTGGGGAAAAGGGTACACTTGTACACTGCTGGTGGGACTGCAAATTGGTAAGGCCAATTTGGAAAGCAGTATGGAGATACCTGGGAAAGCTGGGAATGGATCCACCATTTGACCCAGCTATCGCCCTCCTCGGACTATTCCCTGAGGATCTTGAAAGAGCGTACTATAGGGATACTGCCACATCAATGATCATAGCGGCACAATTCACAATAGCTAGACTGTGGAACCAACCTAGATGTCCTTCAATAGATGAATGGATTAAAAAATGTGGCATTTATACACAATGGAGTATTACTCAGCACTAAAAAATGACAAAATCATGGAATTTGCAGGGAAATGGATGGCATTAGAGCAGATTATGCTAAGTGAAGCTAGCCAATCCCTAAAAAACAAATGCCAAATGTCTTCTTTGATATAAGGAGAGCAACTAAAAACAGAGCAGGGAGGAAGAGCATGAGAAAAAGATTAACATTAAACAGGGACGAGAGGTGGGAGGGAAAGGGAGAGAGAAGGGAAATTGCATGGAAATGGAAGGAGACCCTCATTGTTACACAAAATTACATATAAGAGGATGTGAGGGGAAAGGGAAACAAAAATCAAGGGAGAGAAATGAATTACAGTAGATGGGGTAGAGAGAGAAGATGGGAGGGGAGGGGAGGGGAGGGGGATAGTAGAGCATAGAAAAGATAGCAGAATACAACAGTCACTAATATGGCAATATGTAAAAACGTGGATGTGTAATCGATGTGATTCTGCAATCTGTATACAGGGTAAAAATGGGAGTTCACAACCCACTTGAATCAAATGTATGAAATATGAATATCAAGAGCTTTGTAATATTTTGAACAACCAATAAAAAAAGTTAAAATTAAAAAAATATAGTTTAATTTGTAAATGTTTAGTTTTTATTGTATGAGAACTGTAAGCATAAAGAATATATACCTATTTTTATGTTTGTTCAAATATAAGAAATATTAAAATAAAAATATATTGTTTTAAAAAAAGAAATTATCTACTTTATAGCCATAGATAATTATTACATTTGAAAGAAAGAAAAGTTACTATATAGCTTATACTCAATTTACTTTCACATGAATACTATATATTGACAGATAGGTGATATAAAAAAGTCTTATCACTGCCCAAACACATTCTACCAAGTTCCAAGTTCTTAGCAGACTTGGGAAATGCTGCTATAACAACTGTGCATATGTAACAAAGGTAGACTGCAATGAGGAAAAGATATTTAGAGATTATGTGTGTAGAGAAATGAGGCTGGATACACATACACACACACACACACCACACGCACACATTCACACATATATATTTTATATGTGTATATTATTTTATATATTTACTTTACAGTTAAGGAAACTTGGGCTAGAAAAACTTACCTAGTAGTGGTTCCTGTTTACTGAAAACATCTCCCAAAATTGGCTAAATTTTTGTATTGTTAGATTGATTTGATTTTATAGATACCTTAACTGTCTCAACTTGGTTGTGGTGGGGAGCGAGGGCTTGATGTGTGGCACAAAGCTTACTTCTCTTGTTATCACTGAGCCCAGCTTAGAATGCCTAAACCATGAGACACTAATGTATTTAGACCCAGATTGGGCAGGTGTGAATTTTCCTTGTCCACATCTCCTGTTTCCTGGTTTCCACTTGGCCTTGCAAGGGCAGAAGTAGCTTTCAAGCAGAAAAACTTTCTAAGCTGTTTTTACTACAACACAGATTTAGGAAGAAGAGAGGTTTTGATTCTCTTTTGTTGCTTCCAGTATAAAACTCCCTACTATTTTGAGTATTCTACTTTGTCTTAATATATCTCATCATTGTGGGAAAGGGAAAGGAGATCAAGAGAAAAAAATACCAGAGGCTAGAGGGTATAGTTTAGTGGTAAAGCACATTCTTCGCATTCTTGAAGTCCTAGGAATTTGGGGTCAATTCCCATCAACCAAGAGAGAAATATCTAATGCAGCAATAAAGGGCCTCCTAGGAAGAGGAATGAACAAATCTCCAAAGTAGGAAATATTTATATTTATAGTCATCTGTCTCTGGAAATAGATTTTAAGATACTCAGAGAAAAGTATGAAAATATGATAGTTCTCAGTCATAATTGAATAGGAGCATAACAAAATTAAGATTTTAGAGATTGGCAATGTGTTCAATGGTAGAGCATTTGCCTACCATGTGTGAGAACCTGGGTTTGATCCCCGGCACTACAAAACTACAACAGCAAAGATTTTATTAGGCTAAGATTGATGCTTAAGAAACAGAAAATTCTATATATACAGCTATAGAGCTATAAAGGGTTGTGACATTAACTGTTACTTAGAAAATTCAGTTAACCTCTCAAGGCTTTAATTTCCTTTTATTTATAATAATAATAAAAGTGACTTCATAGAGTCTTAAGGATTCACATATAAAGTTCAAGGTATAAGTGGTTTTCTTCAAGTAAGTACTCAATATATGTTAGCTATGCTATTATTCTTATCCCAAGGACAATTGTACCCCTTAGGGCACAATTCTTGAGGTTATGGATTGAATGTTAGTGTACCCCAAAATCCATTTGTTAAAATCCAATTCCTAATGTAATGATATTTGGCATTGTGCCCTTTGAGAGGAAACTAGGTCTTGAGGGTCCTCTTGAATGGGCTTAGTGCCCTATCAAAAGAGCAGAGAGTTAATTTACCCTCTTCTATGTGAAGACCCAGCAAGAGGGCCCTTCATAACGCAGGAACTCCAACCTGCTGGTACCCTGATCTCATTCCAGAACAATGAGAAATAAATACTTGTTGTTGAAGCCAATAAATGAATAAACAATAGGTAGAGTCAGTTTGGGAGGGGAGATGTTACAGAATATCTAACTGGAAATTTAAAAAACAGAAATGGGTTTCTGGAACTAACAGGGTTTAACAGGAAATATGATTTAGGAATTTTCAATATGCAGAACTACTCAAAACCACAAAAATGAATGGAAATACCCAGGAAAATGTGCAGATTAGAAAGAAAAAAGGCCAAGGACAAAATTCTAGGAAATAAAACATCAATAAAAGTAGAAGAAATTAGTAAATTAAAAAAAAAAAAGAGGTAATCTAGGACAACTTCTCAAGAGGCTGAGGCAGGAGGATCACTTGAGCCCAGAAGTTTGAGGCCATCCTGAGCAATATAACAAGACTGTGTCTCAAAAAATAGAAAAAGAAGAAGAAAGATTTGTAGAAGGAAGTCATCATCAAGAATATTGTATATTACAGAATATTCAAGCAGGATTAAGGAATGAAGACAGGATTAAAATCGGCAATGTGAGAAGTTTTGCTTTGGCAAAAGCTTTTTGAGTAGCCAATGTAATTGGACCAGAAACCAGACTGCTGTAAGTTGAAAAGTAATAGAATCTGGGTGTAGTGAATATTAATCAGTCGTTGAAGAAGCTTGTTGGTGACAAGGATGGGAAGATAGCTGGTGCTTTTAACAGGGAGACTTTTTTTTTTTTTTTTTTTTGAGCAGTAGAAGGTTTTTTTGGGGGGGCTTGGTGGGGTTTTTGTTTTGTTTTTTCTTTGTTTTATTTGTATATGGACACAATACCTTTATTTTGTTTATTTATTTTTATGTGGCACTGAGGATCAAACCCAGTGCCTCGCACTTACTAGGCAAGTGCTCTACCACTGAGCCACAACCAGTCCTCCTTTTTTTTAGGTTTTTAATTTTAAAGATTTGAATATTTGAGGTCTGATTAGGAAAAAAAATCAAAGTAGGAAAATGTTGCTGTTTTCACTAGAGTATGTAATTATAGAAGAGTGATAATGATAACCTTGTCTTTGAAAAGGAATAAGGATAATGAAAAATAATGGTAATAATGCAAACAAGATGTTCTTTTATTTCTATCTTAAGAAAACATCCATCTGTGAAAAGACAGACTTCATAACTAAGTCTTCAGTAAGGATCAGTCTCTTGGTTTTTTTAAAGTCTCAGTGTTTATCACTCCATCCATCAACTAGGATCAGTCCTTTTTATCACCTCTATATGTTTATTTGATACCTTGGAAAACAATGCTGGGTAGGGGAGTTTGGATGATGCTAGAGTTGACTATTTGTCAACTGTAGGTGGCGCTATGACCAAGGGAAATGTCAGATATATAAACTGAAGTGTAAAATAGAGAAATTTACTTTTCTGGAGTTTAATCTCAATTGAAATCAGTTTTTTGTTTAAACCTCATCTTAAATTATAAAAGTAATCAATTTTATTCTGAAGTTTACTTATTGGCAAATGGTTTGACAAAGTTAGTGTTCTTCAACCTCTTCAACCTCCCCCCCCCCCATTTTTATTTCTATCATGAAATGAAAGATGTCTCATTTTTTTTCTAAATTTTTGGTCACAAAAGATTACTAATCTTACTATCCTTATAATTTAATCTTTCCTCATCTCATGAAAATCTCCATTGACTTGTATTGTTTTTTAATACAAATATTTATATTGTCATATCAACATGAATTCTCACAGCAAATTAAAAGGTAAATTAATGAGTTTGCCAACTTGTAGAATTGAATAACATGCATATAAAGTAAAAATAACATGCACTAAAAGAAGCAAAGTTAAATTTGAGGAGATGAGAGAAAGGCAGGTGCATATTTTACAGAATTAATATTTGAGTTGGGCATTGGAAGAAAAAATAAGACTTTAAGACTAACAGACATTGCAAATGGAGGAAACAATGTATGTGAAAGTATTTGGGCAACTAATAATTCAATGTGATTAAAGCTTTGGTTGGATAAACAGGGATGTGGGGAAATAAATTTGGAAAGGTAGGTCAGGTGAAGATTGTCAAAAACTTGGACTCTGGATACTTTGGGCATAATGATAAGGGTGTAGTCAATGGAGTTTTTGTTTTGTTTTGTTTTGTTTTGTTTGAGCAAAGGACCTGCAATATTATATAGTATAGTTGAAGGAATAGATCATAGAGACCAGAGAAGGAGGAGACCAGTTGGACTGTTAAAGCAGGCAAAAAATTAAGTGTCAATGATGGAAAGAAGGTAAAGACAGAAATTTGAAAGAAATTGTGATGAGGAGTTCTGCAAATTAGGGACATATGTAGGTTTATTTAACAAAGGGAGGGATAAAGCTTTGGTGGATCCAAAGGGTACTGGCTAGATACTGGTCCAGCTAAAGAGCTCTAGAATGAGATGAAGAACGGGTTTCTGAATAAAGGTGAGTTTTATAGTGTTTTAAGGTTTCAGAGGAGCATTCACACAAAATATTTCCCAGAGAGTTATATGCATGACACGCTTTCTAGGCTTCTTTGACTCTATTTTCTGGATCATTCCATCTCCCTGAATATTCCTTACTGGTATTCCTGATTACCCAGATGAGTTATATCCTAAATGTTAAGCTTCTTATGTTTTTATTCTACTCCAGAGATTCCAAAGCACAGGCTTACTGAGCTAGCATTCCCCTAAGCTCTCATAGGAATGGTGTGAAGCAGCCTTCCCCATTACCCAGGTGTGCCATGCCTTTATCATTTTCTACATATTTTGACATGGAAAAGGTTGGGAAGAGATGCACTGTATATTCTTTCATGTAATCTTGGTGCCTTTGACTTCCATTCTTATTTTTATGTCTCAAACATACCTATCATGTTTATACAACTCCAGTTGAGTATCATTACTTAAATATCATATAGGCATTTCAAACACATCCTGTAAAAATTGAAATCTCCTTTTATAGTCCCCAGATTTTGGTATTCCTCCCTTTTTATCATAGTACTGGGGATTGAGCCCAGGGCCACGGTACCATTAAGCTATGCCCTCAGCACTACTTATCTATTTTCTTTTGTTTTGAGCCAGGGTCTCTCTAAGTTGCCAAGGCTGGCCTAGAACTTATGATCCTCCCACCTCAGCCTCCCAATTCCCTGCAATTATGGGTATGCACTATTGTGCCCAGTGATATTTTCATTTTAATTTGTGATAATGGCACTATTACCACTTGCCAACTTAAGAGTCAGAAAATCAAGAAACATTTTTAGAATTTACTTCACCTGCCATACATACTCTTTCTACTTTTTAAAAAATATCTCACCCCTGGCAGAGAAGGTATATAGTTTTGTGCCTGTAGCTTTTCTTCCTATTTTCCCATTTCTTGTTGAACTGAGAAAACATCAGTGTATTAAAGAAGAAGAGAGGAGAAGAAGGAGGAAGAGGAGGAAGAAGAAAACATCACTATAGTGGGCTGTATAGAGATATACAAATTTAAAAATTTTTTTTCATTCATACATCCTTCAACAAGTGTTTTGTTCTTCCTATGCTCACTCCTATCCCTTGATGTTTCTTGCTCCTTTCAAACCTTAGCTTCATTTATAGCCAGAGAAGAGGTCAGATACTCTTTGGTAACAGAAACCTAGGTGTAAATTCCTACAATGTGTAAATATATATAAATGGCTAGGATTTTGTGAGCTGGAATCAGTTAACAAAGACAGCCACTCAGTTTTGATTTGTCCCCTCTGTACTTTTACCACTATTTGGAACCTATAGAAAAGGGCTAGAGAGAATTGAAACAGAAGCAGTCAAGTAAGTTTCATGTATCAGGATGCTCTTGATTGCAAATGACAGAAAAATCAGCTCAAACTGCCTTTGTTGCCATGCATAGCCAGCAAGATAGCCATGATTTGATTAGGGTTCAGACTCTTATTTCTATAGTTTATCTTCGCCCATAATAATAAATGAAATATTTGTATGAAAGCTTAAGAATTAATGGGATTATGCTTGAATTGTGATTAACATTAATCCCCAGCACACACAAACATGCACATGAGTGTGTGTGCGCACACACACACGAAGAAAGAGAATTAACAAGATTTCATAGTTTGTTCTCTTCACCTCAAAGTCAATTTTTTTCATTTCTTACACCATCATCTCACTAGCCATTATTGCCAGATATGTCTGGTATCTTAGTTCCTCTGTTCTCTGTGTTATGGTTGTTCTCAAATGGTCCACCCCAGCATCCTTCCCTGAGATCCCTATATTGGTCTGTTCTTAAATGAGTTACTGATTGGGAGATGGAATTGTTGTGATTGGTTTGACCTAGTCAAGATGCACCTGTAGAGCTGAAGTCAGTCTACAAACTGGGAAAGCTGTATAGCAAAGAACAGGCAAATAGATTTTGTTGGTTCAGCCAAAATGCCACTATACTTTATGATGACCAGAATAAAACTAGACAATAACAAAAAGAAAACAAAGGAGGTCACTTTCAAGTGAAAAATGTTTATTTTTTTCAGTACAAGTCCCTGATGAAAAATATTCCAAAGTTAAGATGCGTCCAAAAATTAAACATTTTGTTTTCATAGTGTCTGACCTGAAAGGAGAAAGAAAAGCAAATTCTGGATAAATACTAGAAAATACTTTGATTGTACCATTCTAAATATGTGTTTTCAGGTGATTCCAAGCAACTCTTGAATGGCCCAACTATGATACATCCATCTGGTCATAATGATACAATGGTGTTAGAATCTGAATGTCAAGTTCCTGTGCAAAAGGTAAAAAGTAATATTATTTTTTTCTCATAAATCTTAAAGAGATTCAAAATTGAATAAGAATTGGAATAAGAGATTTTAAGCCCTAGTTTGAATGAGATTGAAACTTTAGATGTAATTTTTGCATATATAAGTTTTAAAAACTAGATGTGAGCAACAACTGTTCCCCCATCCACTATCATCAGTCCTTTTTCTTTTTATATATTTTCTTTATATACACACACACACACGCACACACATACACACACATAGAGTGTGTGTATTTATATGTGGTGCTGAGAATCAAACCCAGTGCCTCACACATGATAGGCAAGTGCTCTTCCACTGAGCTAGAACCCCAGCCACTATCATCACTCTTTATGCTTAGGTTTAATTTCAAATTCTATGACGTTTTTTGTATTTGCTGCACACACATTTATGTATATATATGTGTATACACTAGGGACTGAACCCTGGGCCTTGCTTGTTTGGGAACACTTATGAAATATAGCATTACTAGATTTGAGCATACTGATTTGGTCCTTGTGCTTGAATCATTGATTTCTTACATAATGCTCTACTAGTAAATATTATCATTAAAGACTATGTTTAATGTAGGTATTTTGTTACTAATAAGGATGAAATAGAACCATTAAACATTACCTTTTTTGACAACCAACATTAATTTTGTTTTGTTGTTGTTTCCCTTAACAGTGTCATCCAACATCCTTAGTTCAGAAAGGATAATGCTACAGAGTTTCTTAAATGTTTGTTTTCCTAAACACAATAATCTTTGTATTTCTAATTTAATAAAACTTTGTAATTTTGACTGGTCCAAAATAAAGTTTGAAAAGAAGAAGGAGATTTCCAAAAGGGCAAGAGCAAAAATAAGCAGTAGAACATAAAGTTATGTTACACCATTGAAGTTTGTACTATCAGTGAAAGTGACATGTATATTCTTTTTTTGTTCCCAATGCTTAGCATATAGTAGGAACTAAAATATTTGGTTGAAAGATTTAGAAGAAATGTGATTGTGTAGCTTGTTCTCTACATACACACGCACGCGCGCGCACACACACAAATGGTCAAACAATTTCAATATTGACATCATGTCCCAACCCCACTCCCTGCTTGTTCCCTCATCATAAGCAATATTAACATTAATTGAAGAGAGAGGCTATAGAATTTTGGTACTCCCAGAAATCTCTGGAATTAATCTTCATGCATAAACTGCAGTCCAGATATGGTTCAAGCCCAAGTAAGTGCTGAAATGAAAATGAATGATTTCAACAAACTCTTAACATCTCATCTTTCTTTTATTCAGAATCATTAGCTTTGTCCTTCTTCTCTTATTTACTTCTGCCTTAAGTGATAGAATCTCTTCTTGCCAAACTTTTCCATATCTATTCTTTATTTTTGTTCAGTCAATAGATTTATTGTAGAGCTTCTTGCTGTGTCTATAACCTCTATCCATTATTCTTTTTTGTCATATTTTCCCACTACCTGTTTGCATCTTAAATTGCAGTTTCTCAACTATAGAATGTTGATATGTTAGACTGGGTAAATCTTTGTTAAGGGTAAACCTGTATGTTGTGGGATGTTTAATAGGAACCCAAACCAATGTCCACTAATGTTGTGTTACTCTTTCACTCACTTCAATGTGACAACCAAAAATGTTTATAGACATTAACAAATGTTTGCTTTGGTGGGAAGGAGGTGACAAACTCACTCCCAGCTGAGATCCAGTGTTGGAATTTTTACATGGCATCTAGCCATGCCCCCATTCCTATAATTCACACTCTTCAGAGGAACCATTGACTTAATTTTTTGAATTGGTTCATTTTACCATATGTAAAAAATAGAATATACTCTGGCATAATTATAAAAGCACAGAATATGATTTGCTCTATTCAGTCCCCAATATTTCCCCTTCCCCTCCCTTTCTCCCAACCCCTGTTCCCTTTCCTCTAGTCTGTAGATCTTTCTGCTATTTACTTATAGTTTTTTTTAATTAGTGTCTTGTGGATATACGTGAGGGCGAGATTCACTGTGGTATATTCATATATGTACATAGGAAAGTCAGGTCAGATTCATTCCACTGACTTTCCCTGTCCCACCCATCCTCCCTCCTTTAATTCCCCTTTGTTTACTCCTCTGATCTTATTCTTTTTTTATTCCCCACCCATTATCCCCTTGTTTTGGATTAGCTTCCACATGTCAGAGAAAACATTTGACTTTTGACTTTTTTGTGGACTGGCTTATTTCTCTTAGCAAAATAGTCTCCAGTTCCATTCATGTTACCAGCAAATGTCATAAAGTCATTCTTTAAGCTGAGTAATACTCCATTGTGTATATATATCACATTTTCTTTATCCATTCTGTTAAGGGGCACCTGGGTTGGGAACCAGTGACTTCTAAAATAGCTTTGTCCCTCCCAGTGCCTTGATAGGATGTGAAACCCCAGGGTCTTCTACTACTACTTTGTGATTAAATATCTACCATCATGACTTCAGTTTATGGTATCTATGCAGATGATTCAAAATATACTTTTAAATCTGACCTCTTATAAGTTATAATCATTTTTGACAATTCTCAATTTCCTACAGTGAAGGAGTTGCTAAATTCTTTGGGATTTACCTCTAAGGATAATTCATTTTCCCTTTTCATTACCAAAACCAAACCTTATTGCTTTAATATTTTTTCTTTACCATTGTTGGATAAACTCTTATAAAGGCCAACCAGACTTGTAATGTATAATATGGTTATTTTAACATTATTAATTGGTCCTGGTATGTCTCACTTGTGATTCTCTGTGTTCTAATCCATTAAGCCTCAGCATTCTTATTTTAGTTCTCTTGATCATGTTTTTCATCTGCATAAATGCTTTAGTGATTTGCAACGTCTGCCTTTAAAGATTAAACAGATCTATGTTGTGATCCCAATTTATCTTATCAATCTTAATAAAATGTGCTTTATAATTAATTTAAACTGAATTACTCATTATCTCTAGACACACCTACTAATATCTTTGATTGTGTTCTTTGTTCCATAAGGAATGCTTTCCATCCTCATGTCTGCCTATCAGAATTCTTTTCTTTTATTCACAATACCTGAAAAACTTTCCTATGTTTCAATCCCACATATAAGCTTTCTTATTTTAGAGTCTGTTAAAATTTTATCACAATAAAATAACAATTTCAGTAATTTTAGGGCACCGAGGCAGAGACCAGGGTTTCATTCTCTTTGTTCCCTATTAAATATACTATCAGGTATTACCTGTCCTGTTTCAAATCCCTGTTGGAAAGTGAGATTCTTCAGCTGAGTAAATATTAGTCACATGATCCCTGGAACTGGTATTTAACCAATTCCATTGGTAAGGACAAAAATAGATTGTCCTGTTGAATAGCAAAAACTTCAAAAGCATAATTGAATGACCATTGATGAAAGTCCCTATATATGTGGTAATATTTGAAGAGAGATGTTCTAATTACTTTGGGACACAAATTTATCAGTCATAAATATTCTTTTGCCTTGTATGGAAAATTAGTATAATGTTATACTAATATTTCATGAAAATGTATCAAAAGAGCAATCAATCATAATTATTAAGGAGATAATCATAAAGTCATCAGGATATTGCATAATCCTTTCTCTTTACCATTGTTATACAGATTAACTCTTAGAAAGGCCAGCTAGACTTGAAATGTCCAGTATGGTAGCCTCTAGTCCCAGGTGGCTACTAAGTCCTTGAAAAGTGTCTGTAGCAACTGAGGAACTAAGTTTTACTATTTATTTTTTACTTAATTTGAATTTAAAACTAATACAATTCAGTTATTGAAAAACATAAATACGTTTGGAGCAACTCAGCTATATGTAACTACTTTAAGTTATGAATTTACTTACAGCCTAATTGTTGCTAATCACTTTTGTATTTGAAATATGGTATGAGCATAAATAACAATTCTGAGGACTTAGTATGAAAAAAGAAATATCTTAAGTCTTTTATATTGATTACATATTGAAATAGTAATACTTTGAGTATATTTGTTAAGTAAAATATAACAATTAACATTTAAGTTTAAAAGACTTTAAATGTGTCTACTAAAAATTTTAAATTACATATATATCTATTGGGCAGCATTGATCTCAACCATGGCATATGTTAAGAATGGTAACTACATCCATTAATTTTTGTCGTCTTACTCTAAAAGGAAAGACATGTCAGAGAGTTTTCAACGAATCCCATGCCTTTCCAACCTTATGGCATAATCTTACTTCAACTCTTGTTAATCACTTGTGTGTGTGTTTTTATTTCCCTATAGGATCATAAGTATCTTGATTACAGTGAGAAGTGTACTTATTTTTATGCTTCTTGCAAGTTATTATGTAGTTAATACATATGTCTCACGTTAAGTTGAAATAGTTGGGGACTATGCTATTTGGTCTTCAATGAATTAAGTTTATATAATTTGTTATCCTGTTTTCATTTTCCTTCTGACTTTAGTGGCCCTTTTAGTAAAGGTGCATAAAGGCCTTTGGAATCTTAATTTCATCTAATACTGTATCAAAAGATATTGTCTTCCAAAATTTGGTTGGCATCTACAGACTGAATCAAATATTTATTTTAGGATATAAAGATTAAGAATGCTGATTCTTGGAAAAGTTTAGGCAAACCGGTGAAAACACCAGGTGTACTGAAATCCTCAGATGAGCTCTTCAATCAATTTAGAAAAGCAGCAATAGAAAAAGAAGTAAAAGCTCGAACACAAGAACTAATACGGAAACACCTGGAACAAAATACAAAGGAACCAAAAGTATCTCAAGAAAATCAGAGGTCTGTAATTTACTTGGTTAAAGGAGCCTTTGGGAGGTATAGAAATGTATTTTAAAATATTTGTCAAGTGACTATGGCTCATCTATTTAGTAAAATACGGAATAAATTGTAATGGCAAAAATACATTTTTATTAATATTTTTTCTAAGTGATAGTATCTGTTTTGAAGAAGACAGAAATAATCAAGTCATTAAGCTGGTAAAGATACAGATATTACCAAGTTATAACAACATTATTTTCCAGAAATGTCCTAAAGTTTTTCCGTCCTATAAGAGATAGTGGTTATCTTGGTCACAGTTTTCTAAAAGCTTTTGTTATTATTGTTGTTAATATATATTACCCTATGTAAAATTTGACACATCGAAAATAAACTAAAAGCAATGTCATAAAAAAGGAAAACAGGTATCTAGTGCATTATTTTATATTTATTATTTAGTAATGTGTATTCATATTAAAAATTTTTAAGGAACTTGAAAACTACTTTGAATTTTACTATTTCTTTAAGGGACCTCGGAAATGGATTGACTCTAGAATCTTTTTCAAATAAAATGCAAAACAAATGCAATGGAGAAGAGCAGAAAGAACATCAGCAGTCATTGGATGCTCAAGATAAATGCAAGCTGTGGCTTCTCAAAGACCGTAATTTAGCAAGGGAGAAAGAGCAAGAACGAAGGAGGAGAGAAGCAGTAAGTGAATTTTAGTTTGCTAAACCTAACAAAGATTTAATAGAGCTTTGTCTTTTATATATTCAAAGATGCATTCAGGGTGGTTTTTTTGTTTTTTAGTAACAGTGGAGTTACCTATATAGTGGGAATCAGGTTCTACATTCGGCTTAAAATAAAAATGTTATAGTCAAAAGAAGCAAGCATAATGTAGTGTTGCTCCTCATGCTACTAAAACCCTGTGGTTCAAATCCTGAGTTCTGTTATTTACTAGACTTTTGAACTCTGGCAGTTCATTTAATCTCTGTATGACCAGTTTGCTCCGTTATAAAAAGTAAATAATAATGCCTGTTATGAAGATGAAATGAAATGAAATAGCATGCATTAAGCACAAAATGGCACAAAAGTGATTGGCCATATATTATTACTCTTGAAAAATCTGCAAATCACTTATGAGTTGTAGCCAAAAGATATGCTATTTGTTTCAGATCAGTGTTTCTTTAATTAACTGCTAGATTAAGAACCTTTCATTTAGGAGTTCTAATGTACATATTTTAAAAACTAAAATTAAGTCATTTTAACCATGAGTTTATTTTAGAAGTATTTATAATTTAGCTTTCAAATATTTGGGAATTTTCTGACTAATGATTTCTGTTAGTAGTTTCTAATGTAAATCAAGAACATATAGTGTCTGAACTTGAATTCTTTGTTTAGGCAAATATTTCGTGGTCTACTTTGGTAGATACTCTGTGTACAATTGAGAAAAATGGGTATTCTGCTGCTGTTGGGTAGAGTGTTGATCAGGTCAAGTTGGTTAATAGTATTATTCAAGCCTACTATATACTTGCTGGTTTCCTGCTGCTTGTTCTATCAATTATTGAGAAAAAAAGCATTGATATCCTCAATTACATACTTGTAGATTTATTTTCCTAATCCTCCTAATTATGTCCTTTTGTTTCACATATTTGGAATCTATTATCAGTTATCTAAACATTTAGGATTGTTATATTCTCACATCCTCTGTTATGTTCCTCTTTTCATAATGAAGTAATCTTTATTTCTGGTAATATTATTTACTCTGACATGTAATATAAGCACTTAACCTTTCTATGACTAGTGTTAGCATGGTAAAATTTTTTCTATCCTTGCCAGGCACAATGGTTCATACCTGTAATCCTAGTAGCTTGGGAGGCTGACGCAGGAGGATCACAAGTTCAAAGCCAGCCTCAGCAATTTAGTGAGGCCCTAAGTAACTCAGTGAGATCCTGTCTCTAAATAAAATACAAAAAAGGGCTGGGGATATGGCTCAGTGGTTAAGGGGCCCTGGGTTTAATCCCCAGTCCAAAAAAAAAAAAAAAAATCTTTCTATCCTTTCACTTTTAGCCAATGTATTGGTTTTGTTGTTGTTATTTTGTTTTCATTGTTTTGGGATGTTTTGTTTTTTGTTTTTATTTGGGGAGGCTTGGTACTGGGGATTGAACCCAGGGGTACTTTACCACTGTAGCTACGTCCCTAACCCTTTTTAGTCTTTATTTTGAGACAAGGTCTCACCAAGTTGCCCAGGCTTGCCTCAAAATTGCAATATTTCCACCTCAGCCTCCCAGGTAGCTGGGATTCTAGGCATGCACTAGTGCACCTGGCTCTTTTATTCTTGACAACCTAAATCCTTAATTTTTCAGCTAGTTGACTGATGCTTGTTGGGAAAAGTTTTTATATTTTGACATTTAAAATAACCCTCAAAAGCTAACCTCATTCCACTTTCTTGAACCAAGCTTTTGGTTTTTAAATTTGAATAGTTAAAGTGTGTGTCCCACGGAGAAAGGAATATACATCCTATGGTGTCAGCTATAGAACATAGTTAGTATTTAAGTTATGGAATCTAAGGTTAACTGGTATACAGAATAACTGTTTCTCTACCAATAAGTTGAGTATTCCTGATGTACAGATTTTAGTCAAGGTGGAATAGGACCTAAAATATATTTACAACTTTTAAATAAAAACAGGTTTCATTACATATTCTTCAAATTTTATAGTACATCTGTATTATAGTAGCATCACATGATAGTTAGACTGGGAGTACATATCTAACTCTCATTTTGCAGGCCTAAGCACCTTAAGGAATTATCTAGGCTAGATGTCCACTTCAGCATCTTAGGAGCTGGACATTAGTAAAGTTGCCTGGTTGAGGATTTAAGAAGTATATTTTTGTCTCTAAGAAAAATTATAAGAATTTTTTATAGTTTATTGAGTTAGACATACCCTTTATTACCCTTTTGATAGGTAATAATTCTTAATTTTTTTCTGCATCACCAGTATTCAAGTTCATATCCAGAAAGCCAACGAACTAGTTGCAAATTTCTGTTTTTACTTATTATTCTGATCTGTTGCTGTTCATTGGAGGGCAGTGGTGTTAAAATTTTAACATTTGATGTCTTATCAGATGGCAAGGCATATCTAACCTATATAACAAGAGCATTTAGAAAAAAAGCTTAGTTAACATTTGTTTCCTTGATTAGCTTTTTCTCTACTTCAGCTTATTTTAAAAATCGTTTTAGCATTTAATAATGCATTTTTATGATTGTTATACATGCAGTTTGATTTGCTCTTCACAAATATGTCTGTATAGAATAGATTCGGTCAAATAATTTGCCTTAGGTTGCACAGTAAGTGGCAGAATCAAGGAAAGCCCATAGCTTTAATTTCCTGTGTTGAAATTATCTCACACAGAGAAAATTGGTTCATTTAGAGAATAATTTTATGTGTCCAGCACTAGTTGGTTACAGAAATAAATAAAACAATGTTTTGTTTTTGTTTTTGTTTTTATTTTGTGGTGGCACTGGGGATTGAAGTCAAGTCCTCAAATTATGCTATACAAACTCTATAGCTATGCAAAAACTACATCCCCATTCTTTTGCTTTGTATTGTTTCAAACAATACAAAGCAAAAGAATGGGGATGTTAAGTTTACCAGGCTGACTTAGAACTTTGGACCTTCCTACCTCAGTTTCCCAAGTAACTGGGATCACAGGCATGCGCCACTGTGCCCTGCTCTCAGTTCACATTCAATATTGACTCTGTCAATATTGAGAGATTTATGTCTTACTTGGAGAAAGAAGTCAAACTAATTCTTCATGTCCATACAGGTTTAATTTTGTTTACCACATGAACAATATATTAAGGAAACCAAGTAGTATTTTTAAAGAAATAAAAATTATATACAAATTCATTATGTTAAATAAGTTGTTTGCATTTGTATGATCTGTTCCCAAATGTTGCATAATCATTTTTATATAACTATAATAAAGGCATTCATTTTAAAAGTAATTAAAATGTTCTCTTTTTTATAGATGGCGGGTACCATTGATATGACTCTTCAAAGCGACATTATGACAATGTTTGAAAACAACTTTGATTAAAATGCAGTTTTTAGATTAACCATCAACTTTAAATGGATAATATAAAAGATTAAAGTGCATATGGTAAAATGATTGCTTTCAGACACCTAAATATCAATCTTCTATTGTATTTTGATCGATCTAAAATGATTAAACAGTTTTCACTTACATTTAAATAGCTATATGTTCATTTTTTAATGTCATCATTTATAGGAAATTTTATTCTTTAGATCCCTAAAATTTAATAGATTACCAGATGTTGTTCTTTCTCCAAATAATTGTCGTCTATACATTATAGGCCCTATTCTAAGCAATGAAAATCCAAAAGAGATAATCCCTGATTGTTTTTTTTTTTTAATGAGGAATATGTAAAAATGTATCAAAAACATAGTTCCTGTTGAGATTTTTAATTTTAAATAAATACTTGCCTGCTTTTAAAAATATTTAGAGCTTCTATGCCAGGCATGGTGGTGCACGCCTGTAATCCCAACTGTTTGGGAGGCCGAGACTGGAGGATCGTGAGTTCAAGGCTAGTCTTGGCAACATAGCAAGACTGTCTCAAAAGTATTCAAAAGGTCTAGGAGTGTAGTTCACTGATAGAATGCCTTTGGGTTTTATCCCTAGTAGCCATCCCTCCAAAAAGAAATACTTAGAGCTTCTAATAAATAATACTTGAGTATCAGGTTTTATAAGGTTTTCTGCTGATTCTGTATTCAAAATTTATACTGAATTTAATTTAAATAAATATTACCTATGGCTTGAAAGATGTTGAATTTGGCCAAATATCAGTAAATATTATGTATGCGAGTTTCTGTAGGAATTTATCAGATATTTATTAATATGTATAAGTGATAGCAATGAATGTTTAATTTTACTTAACTATAGAAAGTATTACTTAACTATTCTGTAAAATATTTTTGTTTTGTCATTTTCAAGTTGTATAAATCATGTGTATTAGCTTCATGTATTTTAAATGTTTGGACTCTTGAAGTGTAACACAATTCGGGCACTATTTGATACCATCTAAAGTAAAAATTCGAAGTGTGTATGTATTTTATAAAGAATAAGAAAGTTTTCTTGACCTTATTTATTTTATAATATGACAAATCTTTAAAATATCTTTAGATCATCAATCACTTTAAAAACATGATTAGTGGCTAAAATAGTGTTGTTACAACCAGAATTAAGGTGATAACTATTCCTATTGAAACATATCTATTTTTAACCAAGAAATTAGTGTGTATATACTAAACAGTATGTATTATATTATTTTCCTAAAATATTATATATAACATAAAGATTACATACAGAGAGCCAAATGGACACTTAACTTCAAATTTAAGGCAAGTTTTCATAGGTTGGTTGAAATCAGCTTAGTGGAGAAGAGTATTGGTTGATAACTGATTCTTCCAATGTTATACACTATTTTTGTACTAGATTGTTTTCTCTTCTTACACGTAACTGTCTTCAACTACAATCTGGTTTTGTGAGAACTTCTTTTCTGGTAACATCTATCACTGCTCTTCAGCTCCTAAAACCTCTTTGTTGTTTCTGGGATTCATAAAAAGTAAATATTTCTTTCCTCTTTTTGTTCTGAGTTGTTAAAAAAAAAAATGTGGTTCCTGGACCAGCTGTATCAGCTTCATCTGGGAAGTTTTTAGAAATGCAAATTCTCAGACTTCATAATTACCAAATCAGAAATTCTGGTTGTGAGGTCCAGCAATCTGTAGTTGATCAAGCCCTCCACTTGCTTTTCATACACACTAACATTTCAGATCCTTTGCTCTAATCCCTGCAGCTCTCATTTTGTGCTTATTTTTTTAGTGACTCTTCTTGACCTTTGCAATGCCACTTGCAAACCATTCTCTCCTTCCTTTCTCCCTAAAAGCTCCCAGCTTCAAATTTTTCATCTCATCAGACTAATCTTAATGAACAAAAACAGGTTCAGCACCCCTTTCCTTTGCTATAACCAATTACTAAAAGCCTTCCATAAAGTTAATTTCAATACATGTTTTCTTACTGCTTCCTCCTATTCTTGTCTATTCCTTTGTATAAGCCCTTGACACCAACAGTCTTTAAGACCTCACCAAGATCTACAATCCCATTAATCTTTTTCACAGAGCTTCTCAGGCTGGAGGTGTAGTTCAGTGGTGGAGCATATGTGTTTAGCATATGCAAGACCCTGAGTTCAATTCCCAGCATAAAACAAAACACAGTACTTCTCCCTTTCATACTCTGACTTCTCTGCTTGTCCTATATTTATAATACATTATTATAATCATTCCCTTGCATACCCTCTCAACTCCATTGCTTCTTCCTTTGTTGTATTCACTTGGCAAAACTCAAATCCTTATGAAATCTGACCACCTGCTCTGCATCCGTGAAACTAAATGTGTTTGGGAAAAAAACATGCAACCTCAATAACCATTCTCACTTTAAAATTCTGAGCACAATCTCAAATGAGCCTTAGTGTTGGCCGGAAATTAAGTTTCCATGCGTTGTTCACTCTCCCTAGGCAGTCAGCTACTTCATGTCTCCATTCCACTTCAGACATCTATTCAATATCACCTCACCCACCATCCGTCTCTGCTACCCATTTCTTGCTGCTTTTTCACAGAGGTGACAGAAATAATCCTAAGATCTTTGACAGGCTTCCAATACCACTACAACAATCATCACTGTGATATATTCTTCTCTCCCTTCCTTTACAAAAAATGAATTTGTCCTTGTTCTCATCTCATTTGTCCCTGTTAGGGCATCTTTTAACAATTCTTTCTTAACTTCCCAGGATCATTGCTCCAGTAATTATGGTTTTTATTGTCAATGTTCCCTCCTGTAGATGGTTTTCAGTATACAAATTGTAGTTTTTCTGAAAGATCATTTATAGAACTTGTTATTTTCTTCTTTTATGTTGGCTTCTCACATTGGCCCATCCTTTGTTTTTCTTTATAATAACTCTTTAAATTATTTTTAAAACTCTTTTTAAAGTGCACAATTCAGTTGTTTTTAGTATAGTTATTATTGGACAATTTCTGTTTCTTTATAATTCTCTATATTCTTTGTATATATTTTGTCATACAAATATTCTTATACATTACTTGTTTATTAATTTGTATATAATTATGTAGAAGTAAACAGTCAAAAACAATTTGCCAGCTCAAAAATCATGTTACAACTCTTTTATACTTGAATATTATATCCAAGTATGAATTTTATAATATTTTTAATTACAAAGCTTTTAGATGTGACTTAAATAAAAATGTTTAGAAATAATAAGAAAAATTTCTATCCTCTACTCCAATTCTAGGAAGAATATATATAGAGAGAGAGATAGATAGATAGATATCTGTCTGTATTATTTATACTGATCCAAATGTGGATATGTGGAGAGGAGGTTATAAGGGAATTATTTTTACAAAAATATGGCTATCCGTACATTTTACTTAATACATCATGAGCATCTATCTAGGTCTAGATCATTAGATGGACTACACTCATTGTTTTTTAAAGGTTGTTTATCCTTCACTAGTATAGCTCTATCATATTTATATAAAAAGTTCCCTCGGTCCAATTGCTAATTACCTTTTTCTACCACTAACAAACAATGCTGAAGTAAATATTCTGTTTATATAGTATTACATAATTGTACTTTTATTTCTAAATGGGTAAAGCTTCTGAAACAGGATTCCTGAGTGAGAAGGTACAAAGAAAGTAGTTTTAACTTTTAGATGCTGTCAGATAACTGTTCTAAAATATGTCAGAGTAGTTCGTATTATTACAAGTTTGAAAATACTTTCCCGTTATTCTCACCACTTATTTTTTGTTAATAAGATTGAAAAGAATATATAATTTTTTTCTTTCAATTTTATTTCCCAGGCTACAAGTGGAATTAATTGTTTGCCATGTGAGTTGCCTGGTCATTCTTTTTGGCCTTTTTTTCTAATCATTCTGTACTCTATTTTGTTTGCTTTTGGTTTTTTTTAGATGTTAGCCTTTTGTTTTGATTTTTTTTAAAAAATAATCTATTGTAGGTCTCTTGGGGCTCTTTTTTTCCCATTAAAATTATATATTTTATGTAGTCATATCTGACTTTTCCTTTATGATATCTGGATATTAAATTCCCACATCAAGTTTTTTTTTTCTTTGCACCTAAAATCCAGATATTTTTATAGTATAATTCCAGAGTTCTATCTGTGTTATGAAATAGGGAACAAATACTTTCTTCCCTTCCAAATGAATTGTCAGTTATGCCACCACAGTTTACTTACCTGAACCTTTGAATTGCCTGTTATTATATAAAAATTTATTATTATCTAATTTGTAAAAGTTGAATGAACTTAAACACTGTTAGTATTTTAATCAAAATTAGATTAGAATGAAGTTTAGAGAACTGCCAATTTTATTTCTTTCCACGGACCCTATTTTTGGGGGAGGAGGGGGTACTGAGGATTGAATTCAGGGGCTCAACCACTGGGCAACATCCCCAGTCCTGTTCTGCATTTTATTTAGAAACAAGGTCTCACTGAGTTGCTTAGCACTTCACTTTTGCTGAGGCTAGCCTTGAGCTCTCAATCCTCTTGCCTCAGCCTCCCAAGCTGCTGGGATTACAGGCATGTACCACCACCACAGTCTCATGGGACCTGTTTTTGAGTGCAGAGGCAGTAAAATTCTCTTTGGTATTCTACACCACAATTAGTTGGGAGCAGAGCAGTAAGCAACTGGATTGGGGAACTTCTTCAAAGTCCGATGTTAAAGGCCATGCTAAGCATGCTAATTGTGCCACTGGCCAATGGTGAGGTGGGAAGTCGAAGGTCTTCAAGAGGCTAAAGTTCCCAGGCTGGCTAGAGAAAGAAGTCAAATCACCACAAGTTAAGATTAGGAAATTAACTCATGATCAAAGATGAACAAAGAAAATAACAACCTTACAATGACTGAAAGCAGAAATTATATATAACCTCTCACCCAATTCTCCCTGGGGACTTCAGAAGAACATCTATTTGTAAAATGTTTAAAGAATTGGGTGGGGAGAGGTTATATACAGATTTAGAAAAAATGAAACTTCTAGAAAATAAAGTGTTGAAATAGACAACTTTTTAAAAAACCTCAATGGATGAGTTAAAACAGTTGCAACACAGGTGAAGACAAAATAAATGATCTGGGGCTTAGGATGTAGCTCAGTGGTGGTAGAGGACTTGCCCAGCATGTGCATAGTGAGCTGGAAAATACATTCAAATACAATACCAGGTACAGCACAAGGACTCAAGGAGAAGAAAACTATATATATATATATAAAAGAAATTAAGATATTAGGGCTGGCAAACAGTTGCCTACAGGTCAAATCCAACTTCTTGGTTTTGTAAGTTTAATTGGAACACAGTGACATCCATTTATTTATATCATGTCTACAACTGCTTTTGTAGAATGTAATGATAAAATTCAGTAATTGTGACTGAAATTGACTCTCAAAGACTGAAATATTTACCATCTGACATCATATATATATACATATATATATGTTGTTGATACACTTTATTTATTTATATGCAGTGCTGAGAATCAAACTGAGTGCCTCACACATACCAGGCAAGTGCCTCACACATGCTACTGCTGATCCATGGCCCCAGCCCCCATCTGACATCTAACTGAGAAAGTATCAGAAATTTTGCCAACCTCTGATTATAAGATAAAATGAAAACTTCTGACATACATCTAATTAAGAGTTCTTGGAACCAACCATGAGAATAAGGAGGGTCATTAATTTGGGGAAACCATAATGTGATTTTTCTTAAAATTGAGAAAAATTAGTCCTTTTCTCTTGGAAGTAGAAGATTGCACGCAGACTAATGGAAAAGAAATCCATACCTACAACACTTTTCAGTAGCCAGCATACCAACATAAGCAAATAAAATTTTGCAAGCAGCTAGGGAAAAGGAGCTATATAGAAGGTTTTTTTTTTTTTTCCCACCAAAGTAGAAATAAGGGTGAGTTGTCCGAAACAATGAACACCAAAAACAGTGGGATTTTATAAATCTTTAAAGTTCTGTGAGAAAGTTGTCAGTCTGAAATGTGAAGAATTTTGGAGGACTGTGATTTTTTTTTCCAGCATTATACATGTGTGCATCTTGCAGTTCATTTTCTCATTGTGTATCTATAGCCTTTTTTCTGCTGGAGCTTCTATTTCGACAGTGCCCTTAGGGCACATTTGGTTATCAATAACTTATTGTATCTTAATCATGGTTACTTCTGTTTTTTTTTTAATTAACAAACTTTCTGGATATGTTAGCATATGGTTTCTTTGCACCCTGTTCTGAATCATTTGTCATAGGATAGTGTGTACTGATGAAATTATAAGTTTATGTGAATTTAAAGTTTTTGAATGAGTGAAGGACAATCTGTATGCATTTCAATACTAACTGCAGGTTTCTTTCACATTATAGATCACAGATCTGCATTTATAAAATAAGAATAATCAGAGGTGATTGTGCTAAATTTATGTTTATCCACCAGTTTTTATTTAAATAAAAAGGAAAACCAGAGGGAGAAATTCAGCTTGAAATTCTGAACTCAGTAAAACTAACAAAAGGAGAGTAAAATTAAAAAAAAAAAAAGAAAACATCGTTTTACCACAAAATGTTCTACCCTAAAAGACATGTATAAGGAATATTCAATTTTTATTGAAAGTAAAGCAGTTTGAGTTGCCCTGTTCCATTTGTTAGTTATGCCACCTGAAGTATGTAGTCTCTAAAGCTGATATAGAACAGGAAAATAGGGATAGAAAATCACACAAAATTTTTAATGGCCAGACTTGAAAGAGGCCTCTTTTGCTTACATCCTGCTAACCAGAACACAATCACTTGGTCATTCCTGACTGCAAGCCTGGGAAATTCTGAATATGAGTGTTGGTAATATTCTGTCACATGTAAGCATTTCAATTTAGAAATGCATATACCAATACACATGAAAAGATATTCAACTTCTTTAATATTGAGTGAAGTGAAATTTGAGGCCATAAATGATATTAGTCTTTACTTATAAATTAGCTAAAATAATATCTCCATCATTACCAAAAAAAAAAATTGAAGAGCCTTTGCAAAATTGAAGAGCCTTTGCAACTCCAGAGGCTAAGACAGGAGGATAACAAGTTCCAGAGATGCCTCAGCAACTTGGTGAGATCCTATCACAAAATAAAAAAATGACTGGGAATAAAGTACCTCTGGGTTTAATCCACAGTACCAAAAAAGAAAACAAAAAATGTTGGAGATTATCAGGGGAAACTCATATGCTAGTAGTCAGGAACATAAATAGATATAACCATTTTATAAACAATTTGACATTATTTTTGTGTGTTTGATTTATACTGTGGATTGACCCGTGGTAATTAACCATTGAGCAATATCCCCAGCCCTTTTTATTTTTTATTTTGAGGCAGGATCTCACTAAATTGATGAGACTGGCTTGGAACTTGCAATCCTTCTGCCTCAGTGAGATTACAGTCACTGAGATTACAGGCATGTGCCCCTGCACCCAGCTATTTTGTTCAGTTGCATAGTTGTTCAGTAATATATCCTAGAGTGTGTATGTATGTATATATATATATATATATATATATATATATATATATATATATTATTTGTATGTATGTATGTATATATGTGTGTGTATGTATGTGTATATGTGTGTGTGTGTGTATATATATATATATATCCTCCAAGTATATATCCTAGAGAAGCCATTACAAACCAGGAAGAAACATGATAGAAAACGTTTACAAACAAAGTTAATTATAAAAAGGGGGGAGTGAGGGAAGCAGAAAGAGGAAGGAAAGAACAAATCAACCCAAATACCTAAAGATCTGTGGAATGGAATAGAGATCCCAGAAACAGCCACACAAATGAGGCAAACATGCACAATTCAATAGAGGAAGGATGGTCTTTTCCACCAATGGCACTGGATATCCATAGGCAAAACAACAAAACCCCCTCAACCTGAACCTCCCCTTATACAAAAATTACCTCAAAATTGATCATGAACATGAATTTACATGTAAAATGTAAAACTTAGAGAAAAATCTTTAGGCTTCGTGGCTAGGCAAAGATCCTTTAATATTTGACATCAAAGACATGATTTATACATGGAAAATTGACCTTATAAAAATTAAAACTCTGAAAAGAGTGAAATATTTGCAAATCACATCATGTATGAAAAAGTTTTGTAACAATAATATACAGAACTCTCAAACACACACAAAACCCCAAAAGATTGGCAGATACTTTGTAAAAGTAGAATATATCTGAGTGACACAAGTATATAGCAGCTGCCCAATATCAATCATTAAATAAACGCAAATCAAAACGTCAATGCAATACCCACTTCACACCTCTGGAATACAATACTAGATGCCCTAACTCATTAATTATTTCACATTGGCGATGTGATTTCAAAATTGTGTAGCTACCTTTTATTGTTTTCTTTTGGTACTAGGAAGAGAAACCAGGGTTTCTCCCATATCAGGCATGGGCTCTACCACTGTGCAGCCAATCCTGTGCAGCCACTTTGGAAACCAATCTGATGGTTTCTCATAAAGGTAAATGTACACTTATTACCTGACCCAGCAATCCTACTTCTAAGTATTTATCCAAACGAAGTAAAAACATATGTTGTTCACACACGTACACACACGAACTTTACATGACTGTTTAGAGTGGGTTTATTTATAGCATCCCCAAACTGGCAGAGAGGGAGAGGGAGAGGGAGGGAGGGAGGGAGAGAGAGAGAGAGAGAGGAGAAGAAGGAGAAGGAGGAGGAGGAAGAAGAAGAAGAAGAAATAGAAATGAAAGAAATGTTCCTTAATTGGGAAATTGAGTAACAAATGATTATGGTATACCTATGAAGTAGTAATCAGCAAGAAAAGCTATATGCAACAGCGTGTGTGGATCTCAATTACATTAAGTGAAAGAAGCCAGAAGCAAAGGTTACATACTGTACTATATGATTCCTTTTATACAATTCTGTGGCAAAAGAAACAAAGATGGAGGTGGGGAGGACTTGTAGGGACAGAAAACAGACGGTCGCCAGGGACTAAGCTTGTTTTAAAGTGCCTATTTGCTTTCTAGTTGGGCTGGAAACAACTTTTAACCTAGTTGGAGAATATTGACACTTTCAGAAGATTGTCGGGAATGTCTGTAATGTAGTACAAAAGTCATTTGCTACCCCCTTCCTCCCTGCACCCCACTAGTCTGATCCAGAAGACCTGATAAAATTCCAACAGTTAGCGGGGCAAGGGAGGATTTGAACACCCATCAAAACAAGAGTGGCACTTCCGCAGCAACGGTTGGAATCTCTCGCCTTGAGGTTGCCCACAATTTCAACAACTGTTAAATAGGAAGAGGGGGGTGGGCTCCGCCCTTGCCTGGTTCCTAGCTAGCCGGGGGTCTCCCCCTCTGCGCTCCGGGCTGGGCGCAGGGGCCCGAGCGCGCCGCGTGTGTGCGGGAGCCTGCGGCTGACAAGGAACGAGAGCCGGCTGTGACACAGCCCGGGGGAGGCGCGCGCGGAGCTGGCGACTGCGGGCGGCCTGACACGCCGCGGCGCTTGCTCTCCGGCTCCCAAGGAAGGACAGCGGGCCCCGCCGCCGCCGCCCGATGGCGAGGCTGCGGGATTGCCTGCCCCGCCTGATGGTGACGATCCGGTCCTTGCTCTTCTGGTCCTTGGTCTACTGCTACTGCGGGCTTTGCGCCTCCATCCACCTGCTCAAACTTTTGTGGAGCATCGGCAAGGGACCCGCACAGACCTTCCGGCGGGTGACCCGGGAACACCCTCCTGCGTGCATGAATGACCCCTCTCTGGGTACCCACTGCTACGTGCGAATCAAGGTAAAGGCCGGTGCGGGCCTGGCGGTAACGGGAGGAAATGTGACAGCCGCGGGGGTGGGGGACGCGGGGCTGCTCCTTCCATGACGCCCGGCTCAGCGTCCCCTAGAGTTACCCTGGCTGCAGGGCGCGCGGTGGGGACCCGGAAGATGCCAAGGGGAGAGGCAGGTGGGATGAGGTGCGGCACGAGAGGGGTCCGGTTTGTAAGCGTGTGTGTGTGTGTGTGTGTGTGTGTGTGTGTGTGTGTGTATGCGTGTGTGGGGGTGAGAGAGAGAGAGAAGGACAGAGACTGACAGAGACAGAGATTTTTTTAAGAGATGACAAACAGCAAATCCGGTGTGCAGGCGTCTTGGTTGGTTTCTGAATGTGGAGTTCGCTAATCAGAGTCTTCTTGTGTTGTTCTTCCCTCCTCCCACTGCCATAACAACCCGGAATAATTCTGCTCCTTTCCTATTGCAAAGGGAAGCTGTCTCCTGCCACCTTTTTGCCCTTTAGAGCTCAGATCAGTTGTAGGAACGGTTCCTGGTGATATCCTACTGTCTCAGGCAGCTGTCCATGCCCAAATTTTGAGATAAACAGAATAAGTCTTTGGAAATCAGGAGTCTATTTTGACCACAGATGAATAGTCAGCATGAAACAATGAATAAATAGTATATGTTTGTGAGGAGGGAAGCAGGCTTATGAAGTCAGGGACCAAAGGAATGGAATAAAAAATATATGCCGGGGCTGGGGCTGAGGCTCAGTGGTAGAGCGTTGCCTAGCATGTGTGAGGCACTGGGTTCGATTCTCAGCACCATGTGTAAATAAATGAATAAAATAAAGGTCCATCAACATCTAAAAAATTTTTTTAAAGTATATGCCAACTATGCATGCACTCCTTAATTATCCATGCTTGTCCTAAGCTTTCTCATGGCTCACAAATATTCTATTTCCTGAGACTCCAAGTGGGAAAAGGAAATGGCACCTGTGATCCACTCTACAGTATGACTCACAGGCCTTTCAAAACCAGCATCCTATGAGGAGATGTTTATGTCACCAAGTCCTGACTTCCTATTAAGAGCTAAATTGCCCAGCAGCTGGAATTCAGAAGGGCAAGAAGGGCAAGAGGTTTCTTTACACAGGTCACTCAAGAAAGGTTCTTCTTGCCCTTGTTCAGCCTAGGATTAATATAAGAATTAAGTGAGTTAATATTTGCCCCCAAATTACACACACCACCACCACCACCACCACCTTAGAATAGTGTCTGGCATATAGTGCAATAAAGTATGTATTGCTTCATCCTCTAAGACCCATCACACACACAAAAAAAGTATTGAACTTCTAAGAAGGGATTCTGACGTTGAGGACCAAGTCAGATTTGCTAACTTTATCCAACTTGAGGACTAAAAGTAATATGTGAGCCATCTAGAATTCTTCATAATGCCTTTCCTCTGACTCTAGCCTCCTAAAGAGTTCCTCAGAGATGTAGGACTAAGGAGTGGAAAGAACATTGTCCTGGGAGTTAGGGCAAGATGGGGATTCTAGTCACTGCTCTGCTTCCACCCACCTTTATGACTTGTGCTCCATCTTTAGTCCTCATTTTCTTTTATTTTTTCTTTCTTTTTTTGGACTGGGGATTGAACCCAGGGGTGCTTTACCACTGAAGTATGTCTCCAGTTCTTATTTTATTTTATTTTATTTTGAGACAGAGTCTTGCTAAGTTACTAAGGCTGATCTCCAACTTTCAATCCTTCTACATCAGCCTCCCAAGACACTGGGATTACAAGCATGCACCACCAGGCCCACCTGGGTCTCATTTTCTAAATATATAAATTTATGGTGTTGAATTAGATGACTCTTAAGGATCTCTTACATCTGAAAATCCAATTGCTTGGGTAATCTGTATAAAACCCAGTGTCTATCATTCAGCTTCTTGGTTTCTTTCCTTGCATTCAGTTTTTGCTTTTCTTTCTTGCTGTTTCTCTACTTTCTTTTCTTCAATTTGCTTATTTGCTGTATTCTTCTCTTATTTCTATTCTCTATTCACCTTGGGCTTTCTTGTCTCCCAAAGTACACAGTGAAGTCTTGAGGACTCAGAGTATTCTTCTGTTAGAAATACACACTGATGTGCCATGAGAAACAGGCAGCAAGAGGAATGGTACATGCAACACTCAAAATAATAATGTGGGAAGGAGAGACCTAAAAATAAGGGAAGGAGGTGTGAATTATATAACTGATGGCACAGCTTTTGACGGGCAAGCTGAGAAAAGTACATGGTAAACTTGGCAGGATTATCAATTCAGATCAGAATTCCACAGATCAGACATATCCTGCAGAATTTGAGTGAGATGAAGTGTGACACATCAATAAATGAAAGTTACAAATTGTGACATGGCTTCAGATGCTCAAAATATATAAATTGACCTTATACTAAGAATGAGAAGGGAAGATACTGTGAAGGGAATGTAGGCAAAAGTGAATAAGTCTACTTATCCTATTGATAGATCATGGGGTTTTTTTTGTAAATTAATAATATTTATTTTATTTCTTGATGTTAATTCAAATATTTTTAAATGAAGGAAATACTAAATGTATTAGTTTGACAATCAACACCAAACATCACTAAAATTTCATGCTTTCCATTTTTAGGATTCTGGGTTAAGATTTCACTATGTTGCTGCTGGAGAAAGAGGCAAACCGCTTATGCTACTGCTTCATGGATTTCCAGAATTCTGGTAAACTTACCAACTTTTTCTTTTGCATTAAGACTTGTCTTATTGGCCTAGTCAACTTTGTGCTGCTATGTCAGAATGCCACAGACTGGGTAGGGGAATGTATAATGAACAGATGTTAATTTTCTTACATGTCTAGATTCTGGCAAGTCCCAAATCAAGGCACTGATGAGGGTTTTCTTATTGTGTCATCACATGGTAGAAGGTGGTAGGTCAGGGAGGTAAAAGGGGATGAACTCCTCTTTACATAATAGCATTAATCCCACTATGAAGGCAGATCTCTCATTATCATTTTTTTATTTTAAAGATTTTTTTTAGTTGTAGATGGACACAATACCTTTATTTTATTTATATTTTATGTGGTGCTTAGGATAGAACCCAGTGGCCTCACACATGCTAAGCAAGTGCTCTACCACTGAGCCACCACCCTAGCCCCTCATTATCATTTTTCTTTTTCTTTTTCATTTTGAGGCAGGGTCTCACTAAGTTGTTGAGGCTGGCTTCTAACTTGTGATCCTCCTGCCTCAGCCTCCTGAGCCACTGAGATTCAGATTTCTCATCTTAAAAGCCACACATTTATACCATAGAATCATTTTACTATGATAACTTTTGATACACCCTAATCTACAGTTAATTGCCCAGAGAGATCATTTCTGAATATTCCTGATTCACAGCAATGGTTTTCCTCCTAAAGACACCTACATACGTGTGCCACACATGGTGGCACATGCCTATAATCCCAGTAACTCAGGAGGCTGAGGCAAAAGGATCAAAAGTCTGAGACGAGTCTTAGCAACTTAGTGAGACGGAGTCTCAAAATAAAAATAAAAAGGGCTGGAGATATAGCTCAGTGGGTTCAATCCCCCATTCAAAAAAGAAGAAGGAAAAGGAGAATACTTAAATTTTTTTTGAAGATTAAAAAAGGTATCTTTTAATTTTTCAAATTTCTGAAATAGTTACAAAACAATATTTTTATGGAATATCTATTGTAGACAAAATACAACACTGGGTAGGGAAAAGGAGACTTTAAACAAACAAAAGGCTTGGAGCATTTCTTATCAGGAAGTGTTTAGTGAAACTTGGAGTGGGGAGAAGGCAGAGAAAAGAGGACCTGTGGAAACAATATAAACGATTTCCTATGCCTGAAGCTATTGGCTCATGTGAATGCAGGATAAATTGAAGACCTAAATATTTCATATTAAGAAGAAAACCTAGCACCAAAAATGAACAGTTAGTAGTTGCTGTATTAGTCTATTTGTGCTACTAAAACAAAATACCCAAGACTGAGTAATTTATAAAGAACAGAAATTTGTTTTCCACGGTTCTGGAGGCTGGCAGGTTCAGTGTCTGGTTAAGGCCCAGTCTCTGCTTTTAAGATGGTGCCTTGTTGCTGTGTCCTCCAGAGGAGTGGGGCCAAATGCTTTGCTCTCACATGGAGGAAGGTTGGAAGGACAAAAAGGGCCTTGCTAGTTCCCACTGACCCTTTTATAAGGTTGCTAATATCATTTATGAGAACTCTGCTCTCATGACTTAATCACCTCTTAAAGGCCTCTCTTGATAAGATCTCATTGGCAATCAAGTTTCAGCATATTAATTTTGCAGTACATATTCAGACCATTGCAGTTACCTAGGGGGAAATTTTCTGTTCTCTGTGATTTTATAGAGCCAAGTAAATACAGATGGAAGCAAACCTAATTAAATTTTCTTTTTAATGAGCATCTTTAAAAGAGATGGTGGATATCAAAGTGGTGAAACCAGTTTTTGATGGTGCAGGGCTCTGATCTTCAGATCATTTATGAACTAAATAGGTCAAGAAATACATGAAAAAAAAATTTACTCTCCAAGTTGACTCAAAGGTATCCTATCTGGTGTTTTGTTTTTGTTTTTGTTTTGGTACCAGGGATTGAACTCAGGAGCAGTGAGCCACTCATCCACACCCACTGACCTATTTTGTATTTTATTTAGAGACAGAGTCTCACTGAGTTGCTTAACACCTTGCTTTTGCTGAGGCTGGCTTTGAACTTGCAATCCTCCTGCCTCAGCTTCCAGAGTCACTGAGGGATTATAGGCATGCACCACCATGCCCAGTTATGTGGTGTCTTTTGAAAGTTCTGGGACAACTACATGTCCCCAAATTTCTCCTATAGTGTCTCATAATACCTAGAATTCCACCATTTCAAATTCTTTACCTCTTCTAGAGTTTTAAAGATTCTGTGCCACCCAAAGTCCTGATGTAAAATGCATCTAGCTCTGAAAGGAATATTACCTTTAGACAATTTAGTGAATATTTTATGAATGAAAGGGACTCCGTGAACAAAGGCATTGAGAGGTTGTTAGTGTTCTAGGAAGAATTAGGAATTAAAGAAAGGAATGGAGGATGGCAAAGACCTCTTTCTAAGAAGACTTCCTCTTCATGAAGTTTTTTTTCCTGTCTGGAGTAGCTGAATAAGCAAACATGTCTGTTTTTCCATTTGGAAACAACGTAATTAAGTGGTAGGAACAGTTCCCAGTGCAATTCAAGCAGATGCATGTGGACTTGCCTTGTGGAGTACATGACATGACTGGCTCACAGTAAAATGTTACTCAGAAGCATTAGTCAAATCTGCCCAGAGTAACATAACTACAGAATCCTGCACAATCTTTTATAATAATCTTGCAGAGATGTTGTGAGAATAGAGTCAAAATATGTGAAAGCCCTTTCACATGGTCCCAGAGAATACTCAATAAGTGTTCATTTTCATCCTTCATTCTCATTCACTCATGTGGAGATGTATAATATTCTAATTCTGGTGATGACAATGATGATAGTTAACATTTACAGAGCATTCACCATGTCCCAAATACTCTTCCAAGTGTTTTGCATTTATCTTTTCCATTAAGCTTCATAGCTACCCTTCTGAAATAATGGGCAGTAGAACTAATGTCTGCTGCTTGTCCTCAGTCTATAGGAATGATAATGATCTGATAACAATCACGGATTCTCAGCCTTCTCATTTTACACTTTATGCAAACATTCAAGAGAGTGTTTAAAAGCCAGCCAAAAATGAAAGAATACCTTACTTTAACATTTTAAATCACCAATCTAAATAAAATTCATGATATAAAAAGAGGCAGTATTTATTCCAATGCTTTTCCATGTTCTTTTCCTTACTGGAATTTTACCTTTTTACATGTGGAACAATCTACATGAAGATAAAAGTGAGCCTCCAACCACTTCAACCACTTGGTAATTGTTTCAAAGAGTCCTGGAGAATGGCAGTGGTACTTATTTCATACAGAACAATAGATGCTCTCTGTTTTATCTTAAGAGATGATAATTTTTTTGCACATTTTTTTCATAGCATAGTCCCATTATTTACTCCTTGTGAGAGCCCATTTGCAAAACAGCAATGTATATGTGAATGGGAGGGAGTCTAGCACATCAGCCCCCTTTGCTCCAGCAAAGTCAAATCTTGGATGTGTCCAAATGGGCTTTTGTTGTGAGGAATGGTTGATTTTTCAAAAAGCTACTAGAGATCTTTTCATTTAAAGACCCATCAAGTAGGAATTATATACACATTACAGATAGAAACAAGCCCCTTCTATCCATCAAATCTACTGTTATTCCAGAAAGAGCCTTCCTATAATTTAAAAGAAGAACAATAAACCCAGATAACTGAATTACTCAGATAGACCATATTGAATTCATTGAACTTTACTGACCATTAGTCTGAAAGCTACCTGGTTTTTCAGGGAGAGTTCTGAACTAACTACATGGAAATTGCCCATGTGATAATCAAATATCTCTGAGTATGTTATACCTTTTTTTTTTTCCTTTGGAATAGGTTTATTTCACTTAGCATGATATTCTCCAGCTCCATCCGTTTACCAAAAAATGCCATAATTTTATTCTTCTTTAAGTCTGGATAATATTACATTGTGTATATATACCACATTTTCTTTATCCTTTCATATGTTGAGAGGTACCTACATTGCTTCCATAGCTTAGCTATTGTGAATTGAGATACTATAAATATTGATGTGGCTTCATCACTGTAGTATGCTGATTTTAAGTACTTTGGGTATAAACTGAGGAGTGGGATAGGTGGGTCAAATGGTGGTACAAAACATTCCAAGTTTTCCGAGGAATCTCCATACTTTCAAGAGCGGATGCGCCAATTTACAGTCACTACAAAAATGTATGAGTGCACCTTTTTCCCCACATCCTCACCAACATTTACTGTTCCTTGTATTCTTGATAATTGTCTTTCTGACTGGAGTGAGATGAAACCTCAGTGAATTTTAATTTGCATTCCTCCAAGTGCTAGAAATATCGAACATCTTTTCTATATTTGTTAACCAATCATATTTCTTCTCCTGTGAAATGCCTGTTCGGTTCCTTTGCCCATTTATTAATTGGAGTGTTTGGTTGTTTGTTTGTTTGTTTGTTGTTTTTAGGGTTAAGTATTTTCAGTTCTTTGTAGATCCTGGAGATTAATGCTTTACCTGAGGTACATGTGGCAATGATTTTCTCCCATTCTGCAGACTCTCTCTTCACATTCTTGATTGTTTCCTTTGCTGTAAAGAAGCTTTTTAGTGTTATTCCATCCCATTTATTGATTCATGATTTTACTTCTTGTGCTTTAGGAGTGTTGTTAAGGAATTCAGTTCCTAAGCCAACATGATGGAGATTTGGGCCTATTTTTTCTTCTATTAGGCACGGGGTCTATGGTCTAATGCCAAGGTCTTTGATCCACTTAGAGTTGAGCTTTGTACACAGTGAGAGATAAGGATCTAATGAGTATGTTATACCTTAAGCCAAGACTTTCATGTGATGTTCATTCTGTCCTTTCTTTCAGTCAAAATGCCACTATGACCCATTATAGGATCCAGTGGGTTCCAACCTTAGAATTTAGGACAAGATTCTAAGATTTATGTTTTAAGACAAAACTTTTCTTCTTTTAAAAGCCAAAAGAGAAAAGAAAACCTTTATGCATGGCATTTTAAGCCAATTTAAATTTATATTGTAAATATAAATGTAAATGTTATATCTCTTTTAATTAAGTTTTGCCTAACTACTCAAGAAATTATAAATTTATAAATTATAAATTTGTAGGTCAGGAATATTTGATGCAATAAAAACAAAACAATCATTTATTAGTAATGTGTGTGAAAGTACTTTTTAAACAGAAAAGCACCATACAAATATAATGTATTATCTACATTTGTCATCATTTCCTGAGAATAGCTATTGAGAAATGGTGATGTTTAATGTATACTATTACATGGTACTCAGAAAAAAATAAAACCCTGAGTCTTCTTCCTGAAACTCTAAAGAAAACATCAAAGAAGATAACACATCTGTGAGAATTTTAGCTAAATTAGCCCCAAATAAGGCTGTTTGTCAAAGACAATTTTTCTCCCACTGTCTTTACCTCAATTTGCATCTCTTTTAAAAATATTTTGAGCTGACCCAGGCAATTTCTGTGAGCCATCTTCAACCCCAGCTGTATGGAATGCGTCATCATTCAAGAGCTGAGGCAAGAGAAGGCTTCTGTGGCAGATGGCTGAGCACAGAGGCCGAATGTCAAGGCCTTTCTCTATGAAGAGGAAAAGGATGTTTTAACCTAAGAGGGGCCAACCTGGTAACCCAAGAGAAGTTGAGCCCTCCTTATGTTAAGAGTAATAACTGGGAAAGAGGCATTTTTTTTTTTACCCTCAGTGGCTCCTGCTATTACCTAAAGCTACCAGAAAAAAGACAATATGAATGAAAATAGTTTTGTTTATAATGTTTCAGTTACTGATTTTGTAATATGTCTCATTCTTGTATTAAGGGGTTGTATATATTTATTTCATATGAATGACATGCTCATTAGTCTATCACTGATGTGATTTCTTTTTCAGTTTAAGGCTAAAGTGTAAATGTGTTATTCTTTTTTAATTCCAGGAAGAGAACATATAACTATTATTTTGTAATTTATTAAAATATGCAGTTACCCTATTTCTTAGAATTATTTAGGGTATGGCTTGGCTCTATTCATTGTTAATAGCACCAATAGATGTGCTTGGTTTTATTTATTTATTTATTTATTTATTTATTTATTTATTTTTCAGTACTGGGAATTGGAACTCAAGGGTGCTTTACCACTGAGCTACATCCCCAGCCCTCCTACCACCACACTTTTTTTGTTGGGGGGGGGGTACCAAGGATCAAACCCAGAGGTGCTTAATCACCAAGTCACATCCTCAGCCCTTTTTATATTTTATTTTGAGTTAGGGTCTCACTAAGATGCTTAGAGCCTCACTAAGTTGCTGAGGCTGTCTTTGAACTTGCAATCCTCCTGCCTTAGCTTTTTTTTGTTGTTGTTATAGTTGTACACAATACCTATTTTTTATTAATTTACTTTTATGTGGTGCTGAGGATCAAACCCAAGGCCTCAAACGTGCTAGGCAAGCACTCTACTGCTGAGCCACAACCCAAGTCCCCATCCCAATGTTTTTTATGAACAAAGCCATAAAAGCAAAACACAGTACCCATGTGTGTTCACCATAGCTGCTTAAGGCTGCAGGGGCAGCACAATGTGTACTCTGAGGCCAGACTACCTAAGTTTGAATCCTGGTTGTCCTACTTGCTAACCTTGTGCCCTTTGGCATTTCAATTAACCTTGCTGTGCCTTTTGACTCTTCATCTGTAAAGTGGGGATAATAATACCTACTTCATAGTATCATTTGAAGGCACATAAAATTGTGCCTGGCACATAATAAGAATGATGTGGATGTCAGCTCTTTTTATTATAAAGCACGTGACAGAGAATGAGTGAAAAATAATCAGTCTAGAAAACTGGGCAATTGTCAAATCTTAAAGGTTTGGTCTTCCAGGGTAACGAGCTTGGGCTTCATGTTATTAATAAGAAGGAGTCACAAAAAAAATCTTTAAGCAGGGCAATGACATAAGACCATTTGTGTTTTTGCTGTATCATTTTGATTTTGTAGAAGAGACAGCTGAGGGGAATGAAATGGACACGGACCAATCAATAGGCTGCTGCATAAATAGATGCCTGATTTAAGGTATTCATAGCAGGATGGATGGGAGGAGTGATTACATAAATATTTAAGAGGTTAAATCTGCAGAACATTATTGATTTGTTAGGAGAGATTATAAAGAAGGAAAAGTTGGGATTTATTTATAAAGACAAGAATTCAATTCAAAATTATAATAAAGGCAAGTGAGAAAATAATAAAATCATGTGTGTTGACATACAAAAATCTTTAAGGAAGCAAACTGTTTCATTTGCCTGTTACAACCCAGAGATAAGATTAACACGATTACTATGGAGGGCTGGGGTTGTGGCTCAGTGACAGAGAGCTTGCCTCGCACATGTGAGGCACTGGGTTCTATCCTCAGCATCACATAAAAATAAATAAATAAACAAAAGAAAGATATTGTGTCCATGTATAACTAAAAAAATATTTTTAAAAAGATTACTATAGCCTAGCCAAAAAAGATGCTGTCTCTTAACATTTTCAAATTCATCTTAAATGTCAGTGTATTTGCAGTTTTTCCACACGTCATAGAAATCGTAGTAATTGATCAGAGGTTCTATATCTATTCTTAATTCCAAATGTGTGTCTGACCCCCTTCCTGATAGTCTTATCTATTGATGTAAGTGATTGACTTGTTAAATGGGCCTAACTGCTTTATGTCACTTCATATTGCAGTCTGCTTCTCACTGCTGGTTTATAATCTTGCGTCTATCCCTGTGTTTGCTTGTCTAATGCACTCAAAAAGTATTTTCAGAGAATAATCTCCCATTTGGCTTGTGTCAAATACTTTTTTTTAACTGTGTTTTCATGAACAGATGTGCATGCAGATTCTCTTTTAAAAATACTTATTTTGAGTTTCATAACATAATGAGTCACTTTTTAAAAATCTCTTTTTTTCATAGCTGTTATCTAAAATAACTTTGCTTATTTGAGAAATAAAAACTCCCGGATTTCTATATTTTTCAATTAATTCTGTCCTTCATGATCAAGAACAGGGGGAATGTCTGGCTCAGCAGAGGCCTCCAGGATTTGCTGCAGCACTATAGTCATTCTAACTGGTCAGTGCTGGCTCATTTTCATGGTTAAATATTTTGATTATCCTCATGGTCTAGGATCCTCCACAGCATTTTACTTTGGCAAGCAGGAATTGGTCTTAAATCATTGTTCTATTGGATTCTTTCAGTGACAATTTTTGTTTTAACCTTTGTATTTTTTCATCCACTGTGTTATAGTTACTGAAAACAATGAGCCCTATTTGACAGTGGAGTAAGGTGAGTAAAATCTGCTTTAGAGGGAAATAAATATCATCTAGGAAAATGGTTCTGCAATATGAAAGTATTTTGTTTACCTTACTCTACCAGAGTCCTAGGCAGGATAAGTATTTAGAAGTTTTGGTAAAACTTTCAAGCTCATCTTTTCTTCCACACTATTTTAAAACTTTATAATCTATTTATTCTGTCTAGAAATTCAGGCTGTAAATTAACTAACTGCTCTTAGTACAGATTCCCTGATATTAGGAAATACTTAGAAAATTGATTAAATATATGTATATTTGTGTGTATATATATAAGTCAATTTTAATAACTGATATTTTGTAGTTTCTGTAAATACTGGTATATTGTTCTAACCTACTGGAGCTAGTAAAGGATAAAATAGCTATAATAAAGATCCTCAGTGCTTCCTTTTCACAAGGTTCTCTTTTTCCTGCTGACAGGCAACTATGTAACCTTTTTCAAAATAAGAATTCTTGGGCTGGGGTTACAGCTCAGTGAGGCTGGGCTTAGTAGCTCAGTGGTGGAGTACTCACTTTGCATGTGGAAGGCACTGGGTTTTATCCTCAGCGCCACATAAAAATAAATTAAAGGCATTGTGTCCATCTAAAACTATATATATATATATATATGTTTTTTTTTTTAAAGAATTCTTAAAGTTTCCACTTAGTAAATCTTTAATGTTACTGTTCATTTTTGAGATGAAGTCTCACTATGTGATCCAGCCTGGCCTCAAACTTCTGGGCTTAAACTATCCTCCCTCCTGTCTCAGTCTCCCAAGTAGCTGTGAGAACCTTCAGGCACTCACCTGGCTAACTCTACTCTTTGTATTACTTAATAGGGTATTTTTAATGTTTCCTTTTCCCTGCAGGTATTCTTGGCGTTACCAACTGAGGGAATTTAAAAGTGAATATAGAGTTGTCGCCCTGGATTTGAGAGGCTATGGAGAAACAGATGCTCCCAGCCATCGAGACAATTATAAATTAGACTGTCTAATTACAGATATAAAGGATATTTTGGACTCCTTAGGTAGGTTAGTTTAAAAAATATATTAATTCTTTTTAAGGGACTAACATTCAACAAATTGCAAGTTGATGAGTTCTTGGGAGGATGTGTTTTCCATCTACCCTAGCTTTTATCTGGATCCTGTCACCATGATTTTGGGTATATAGCCTGAAATATTTATACAAGAAATTTAAAATAATGCATCATGAATAAACAGTCACGAATAACTTTCAAATTTGTTATTACAAATAGACCTTTCTTCTCTTCCTTTGGGGAACTAAGAGGAGGAAGATGCTGTCTGGTAGGGAAATAAAGAGATCTAATGCATACTGTTTATTATTTTCAGAACTATATTATTGAAATTTTGATTCCTGAGCTCATACCTTCAGAGCTCACACTTAAATATTTATTAAAAATATTATAAATATTATAAGATGTAGAAGCACTTGCATTACCTCTCTTGAATTGATCAGGGAATATCACAATAATATTGTATAACCACCCTAAACTCAGTGACAAACAGCCATAATAATTTATTCCTGTTTAGGGATCTGCAGGTCAACTGTAGCTGGATCTCTCTTGGTCTGTGCCTCAGGCTGCAGGTCCACCTGGGACTGGTTTCTCTCTGAGCTGGGCTTGGAGGTAGCCAAGGACAGGTGCAGGGGTGGAGGAATCTTCTCCTGGCAGTGGTAGAAGTGGCAAGAGTCTGAGTCCAGCTGCACAAGCATATTTCAAGTTTCTATTAACAGCCGATTGGCTAAAGCATGATATATAAAAGTATAGCACATACAATTTTTATGGTAGAATGCAAAATCAGGTCAAGCCACACTAAAAAAAGCAAATCACATGTCTAAGTTTAACATCAAAGGGCAAAAAAGTATACTTGCTTCTGTGGCAGTAAGGAGAGGGCAATAATCTAATCTACTACATTTCCTTTGACTAAAACCCAGATGTTACCATCAGTATGTTAATGGAAACAACATAGAGAAAAACACCATGAAATCAAAGGTCTTTCCTACAATAATCTAACAACAGAACAGATCAGACAAGTATTTTTAGAAAAGAAAAAAAAATTGGGTGGGGTCTAAGGTATCAACATGAATGTTACATGCATGTTACATGATGTACAACATGTTATTATTGAGTCTAATTATAATAAAATAGCTATATTTTCAGATGATGATTTTTGAACAGCTGTATTTCATTCAGATTTTGTAATAATTCCTATCTGGCCTAAACTTGTCATCACAGATTTTCTAGCCAAATCAATATAAATAGAGGTTTTGTGTGTGTGTATGTTAGTGTAGTAATGGTGAGAAATACTTGAAAGAATCAATTTTAAGTACTCCAGGAATAAATTACAAATGATTCTTATCCATTTGTATAAGAGCAATCCTGTAGAAGTCTCTATTAATAATTTAACTTACTTCAGAGGCTGGAGTTGTGGCTCAGTGGTAGAGTGCTCACCTCGCACGTGTGAGACCCTGGGTTCGATCCTCAGCACCACATAAAAATAAATAAACAAAATAAAGATATTGTGCCCATGTATAACTAAAAAAAAATTAAAAAATAATTTAACTTACTTCATACTACTATAATGATTACATAAAAAGAAATTTATATAGTCGCATGCCAATTATGCTGCGATACCTTCTGAGAAATACATCATAGACAATTTTGTCTTTGTGCAAACATCAGAGCGTACTTCCAGAAACCTAGAGGGCATAGGTCAATCACTTAACATGGCCTCGTAATGCAATTAAGAGCTGTGACATATACAAGACATATGAGGCTGCTGCCAGCATAACACAGCATACTGTTTTACAATCATTTTTGTTTATAATTAGAGTCTATTCTAAAATAATGATTAAAAGTATAGTAAGTATATGAACCCATAACATGGTCATTTACTATTGTTGTCAAGTGTTACGTACCGTACATGATTGATTGTGCTGCAGTACTTTCATATGACTGAGAGCACAGGTTTGTCTACCAGTATCTCCACAAACACAGGGCTACAATAGAACAGCTATGTCACTAGGTGACAAGAAATTTTCAACTTTACTATGTTCTTATGGAACTACCATCATATACATAGCCTGCCATTGATGGAGCTCAATGGTTCCAAAATTGTCACAAATTTGAGCTTATATATAGTCATGTGCATGACTGTATATAATTGATGGTATAACTAAGACTTTCCAATAATTCAGTTTGACTTCACACTTCCAAATTAATGACTTTTTTTTTTGCTGTTTAGTTGTAACATTGGATTTGTGAAGTTAAAGAAAATAGATAATTCTTGAAAATAAATGTTTGTAAGTTGGACATAAATGAGTCATTTATGACTTTAGTATAACTAGTAACTTCTCAGCATTCAAAAACTAACCCAAATAATCTTGTTTATTATCTAATTATGTACAGTCTTTATCATGACTTCCATATTTAGCTCCATAAGACCAGAGCTGAGCTGGCTATTTCAGACCTTTTTTTTTTTAAATGTAGATTCCTGGGAGAGATTCTAAATTTGTAGATCTAGAGTGGAGACCTAAGCAACTAAATTTTCTAAAAATCTGGCTAGGTAATTCCGATATACAGACAAATTTTGGAACCACTGAGCTCAAAATATATATGAAAGTGCATAATTTATAGGATACATAGGGTAGGAGGGTAGAAAGAATAGTTTCAGAAGTATAACTGTGTTATGTGACGTAATGATGCACCCACCTGTTTCTTTTCAAGGATGTCAACATTATTTCCTCCATCACAGGGTATAGCAAGTGTGTTCTGATTGGTCATGACTGGGGAGGCATGATTGCCTGGCTCATTGCCATCTGTTATCCTGAAATGGTGATGAAGCTTGTTGTTATTAACTTTCCTCATCCAAATGTATTTACAGGTGAGTTTGAGTTTTTATTAAGACATCTCTGCTAATGTAATAAGTTGCTATTGTCTCTGACAGTCTGGATTAAGAACAGAAAACTTTGGTTAACATAATCTTTTAAAAATTATATGACTGAGCCATGATAGCACATGACAGTGTCAGATACCTTGGTTTGAAATCTTCCTGAAGGGCCTAAGAATATTTAACTTCCTATTTGCATGCATATTTTTATTCCTTTTTGGAAAAATTTTTACTGTAACTTGGAGAGGGATAATGGGGAAAATGCAGTGACATTACTTTGAAAGTAATGAATCCTGACAGCCTAGAAATAAATTCTCCTCTTATCTGACTCCTTTGGCTATTAGAAATAAAGTATTCTTAAGCAGTAATTCTCTCTCTTTTTATATTATTTAATATTTTTTGCGGGGCTGGGGGTGGAACCCCAGGATGGAAACCTAGGCAAGCACTTTACCACTGAACCACACCCCCAGCCCTAAAGCAGCAACTCTCAAATTTTTAGTCCCAGGACTACTTCTTATTTTTTTAACTTTTAAAATTAGTACATTATAATTACAGTGATATTTGTTGTTATATATTTTCATGTGTACACATGAAATATAATTTGGTCAATTTCATTCCCATTTCATTTCCATTCATTCTTTTTTTTTTCTTTTTAGAGAGAGAGAGAGAGAGAGAGAGAAATTTTTTTAATATTTATTTTTTTTAGCTTTTTCGGCGGACACAACATCTTTGTTTGTATGTGGTGTTGAGGATCGAACCCGGGCCGCATGCATGCCAGGCAAGCGCACTATTGCTTGAGCCACATCCCCAGCCCCCCCATTCATTCTTTATACTCTTAAAATTATTAAAGATCCCAATACAATTTTGTTTATATAGGTTTTATCTGTAATAGTCACTGTAAAGAACTTAAAACTGACAAATTTTTAAAATAATTAGGTATTAATTTATTTTAAAACCCTATTACATGCTAACATAAATATCATATTTTAATGAAAACTAATTACAGCCTTCTAGTTAGTCTAAAACTAGTAACTACACAAAACAAAATTTTAGTGAAGAAAGTTACTGTTTTAAAATTTTTGCAAATTTCTTTATATTTTTGCTTAGTGGAAGACAGCTGCTTTCTCATATCTGTGCCTTCATTCAATCTGTTGCAGTATGTTGTTCAAATTGAAGAAATGTGGCCTCAGATTTGTAACTGGAAAAGGGAGGAATATTTTAATAGCCTTTTCAGATAACTGTAGATCTTCTTCCTTAATACTACATACTTCAACATCAAAACTGGTGGTTTCTTGAAAGTTAGGAATCTGGAATATGATAGCATGAAAAGAATCTTTACATATTCTGTTACATTAACATCCACTACTCTCTCAGCACCTTTTAGTGGTTTTGATGCTCGGGATTGAACGTAGGATGCTCTACCACTGAGCTATGTCCCCAGCCCTTTTTATGAGTCAGGGTCTCACTGAATTGTAAAGGCCTCAAATTTGTGATCCTCCTTCCTCAACTTTACAAGTAGCTGGGATTGCAAACATGTACCACCACTGTGTCTGTCTTTCTCTAGCACTTTGAATAGACCTTTTATCTATGCATAATTTTGTATCATCATGCATTGGAAGATATTGGTTCTGAGAGTTAGGCAGATCTTCAATAAGTAGACACATTTCATTATGTAATATCAAAAAATCACATCCATTAACATCACTCCAGTCTCATCAGGAAAATCCTTTAAGCGGGGCATAGTGGCACGTGCCTGTAAACCCAGCATCTCCAGAGACTAAGGTAGGAGTATCGAAAGTTCAAGGACAGCCTCAGAAACTTAGTGAGACCCTAAACAACTTAGCAAGATCCTGTCTCAAAATAAAAAGGGCTGGGGATGTGGCTCAGTGGTTAAGCATCCCTGCATTCAATTCCCAGTATCCCCTGCCAAAAAAAAAAAAATCCTTCAAGCCTAGCATAATGGCTCACATCTGTAATCTCAGCAACTCAGGAGGCTGAGGCAAGAGGATGGCAAGTTCCAGGCCAGCCTCAGCAACTCAGTGAAATGCTGTCTTAAAATAAAAAATAAAAGGGGTTGGCAATGTAGCCCAGCAGTAAAGGGCCCTGGGATCAATCCCCAGTGCCCAAACAAACAAACAAAAAAATCTTTAGTATTGCAAAACTTAAGCCCACAGTAGCAGGTGTAAGTTTTCCAAAAGTCTAATTTTCACTTGAAAGCTTGAATTTTATCAATGGCAAAAAAAAAAAAAAAAAAAAAAATACTGCTGATGGTTTTCCTTGAAGTGAACAGACTTATTTTGTTAATTTTCAAGAAATTATTTCCCAAATACTCATGTTTCAATGAGGACAGTTTGTCCTTCTTTCAAGTAAAAATGTATTCTATTAAAAAAAAAAAAAAGCTAATTCAACTCACTAACTCAAGAAATTGCAGAAGTACTTTTCCTTGAGACAGCATTATATTGGGTATAAAATAAACTACTCTATGTGTACTTTCTATTTCATCACATGTAATATTAAAAATATGTATGCTTAAAAGTCCAATCTAATAGAATTAATAATTTTTCCTATTTCATCAAAACCCGTTAAGTGGAACTGGCACTTGATTAAATAAATTAATTTATTTACTACAAGTGTTCAGTGGTGAAGAATACAACTAGTAGTATTTTTTAGTGCCAGCACCTTGATTTGTCCTAAGACAGCAGTGGTTTTATCCATCATAGCTTTTGTACCATTGTGCAAATTTCAATACAGTGGAAAAAAACAAATAATGTCTTAGCATTGTTACAAAATTGATTTGACCACCTCGATACTTTAAAAGGATCTTGGAGATCCCATATGAACTACTCTTTAGAACCTTTGCTTTAAAGACAACTCTCTAAGTCTTAATAGTGATTAACAACCTGTGAACAATGTCCAGGCACATTTTTATTTGGTTTCAGCAAAGAGTATATTATTGTCCTCTTTACCCTTGTTAGATTTTTCTGAGGATCCAGTACTGCTAAGACTCATAACAGCCTTTAGGAAGCAAAATTCAGATCAACATATTTTTATTTCTTCCTCAAAATTAAACAAGTGAGGAAGAAAGTAACAGCAATGACCACATAAATACTATATGTTTTAAATGTAAGCATTGAATTTTAGATACATATGCAATTGACCTAACTCTGTTGAGGTACAGTAGGATGGTTACTTAGTATTCAAATTAACAGAGATTCCTTATTTTTTTTTCCCCTCAGTTGAAATGGGGAGAAGTCATAGTACATGCCTGTTCAGTTGATCAGGATCCTAAAGTAAATGTTATTTTGGTGGCTGTGCTACATAGATGAACTGTAATTGGTGATTTTAGCAAAAAGATATTTGGAAAATTTCTGGAACTATTTTATCGATCACAGTTTCTATCCCATCAGGTCAATATAAGGTTTCGAGTAACATGCCTTATTTTTTCTTTTAGTTGTATTGATCTCTGTTAATGCAGGAGTGAATAAATCTTGTTCAGTGATGGCTTTACAAAAAGTCTAGCATAACAGTGGTACATTTAAAATTATATTTTTAAAAACTCCACCCATGTTGAATATAGTTACAAAATAAGAAAAGAATGACCTTTACAGGAAGGAAAATGAAAATATAGTGCACAATACCCAATAAGTATATATTTGCAATATATATCATCATATTACTCCCAGTTTAAAACTTCAGTGTTTCCCCAAAGCACTTAAAAAAATTTCTTGCCACTCCAGTCCTACCTGATCAGATTTCTGTTTTTCTTTCCGATTCATCTCATGCTCCCTTCCCCTCCTTCACTGCACACCTGCCACTCTGGCCTTCTTTCTGCTGCTTGCATATTCTAAGTCCAGGACTTATTTGCTGTTCCTGAATGCTCCTCCTAGAGCTTTCCTTTTTATCATTCATCAGTACGCAGCCTACATATCACATCTCCAGAGAGGCCTTCTCTGACCACCTCTACTGAGAGTCCCTCCATCTGACCCTACCATCACTCTAATATGTTACTTGTTTTATTTTCTTTGTGTCATTCTTGCTCTCTAAAGTGATATTTTAAGTATTTGCTATTTACTTACAAGTTCTTTGCTCTTAGGGACATTTTCTGTCTTGTTCACTGCTAAATTCTATGGCACACAGTAAATAGTGAAATATTCATTGAATGGCTTTTCTAGGTATGTGAATAAAGTTATAAGAAATTCTTCAGTTGCTTTTGAGGGCAAATGAGTAAGATGTTCAATTCAAATCAGTTAGTAAGGAAAAACTTTTATCATTGGGAAATTACATAACTAGGAATTCCTAAGAAAAATGTTAGGTGACCTTGGAGCAAAAACAATGTTTAGGCTCCCTTTTATCCTCTGAGACTTCATACAGTGGAACTTGTTGGGGTTTTTTTTTTTGTTGTTGTTGTTGTTTTGTTTTGTTTTTTTGTTTTTTTACTTAAAGTTCTGTAAGTTTTCTAAATAGTAGAAATACTTATAATAAAGTAAAAGTACATAGAAATTGTTCTAAAGAGAAATATACACAAACTTGATGCATTCTTTGTTGGAATTGTCCTAAAGGTGAAATTGCCCTAAAATGAAGTTTTTCAATAGAAAAAAAAATAATTATATCTCTTGGATAAAGTCAAACATAACATTTTAATTGCAGAATATATTTTACAACACCCTGCTCAGCTGTTTAAATCCAGTTATTACTACTTCTTCCAAATACCATGGTTCCCAGAATTCATGTTCTCAATAAATGATTTCAAGGTAAGTCAACCAAATAATGCATTATTGTTATTAATGAAAAATATTTTTAGTGAAAGTCCATCTTTAAGAATGAAAAATTAAATAAAAATGATAAAACAATGAATTGTTTTAAGGACTTTTCTATAGGCTTATTTATTTTTATAGTCTCTTTATATATTTGATTGTCTGGCTGTTGTTCATTTTTTTTGTGTGTGTGTGTGAGAGAGCTTGTACTCCTCAGGCATATCTCTTTTTAGAGAACATCTCATGGGGAGGTGAAGGACTATGAATACCATCTGAGAAAGTTTGACAGCAGCAGAAGTAGAAGCCCTTGGGAATAAACAAATCCCCTAAACAAACTAAGTATGCAGATATAGACATATACCATGAACACTGATATGCAGATATCTTAGAACCTTATTGAATGCTGATATATCCAAAATGGTGTTAGATATTGAGTAAGTTAAAGAAAAAAGACAACATTTTACTGAAAATAATTCTGTGTATATCTTTGAAAGATAAGTAGTTGGGGGTGGCGAGGGGGGGCAGGGGATTGAACCCAGAGCCTTGCACATGCTAAGCACATGCTCTACCAAGCATAAGCCCAACCCCATTATTAGGTTTCTATCAAACCTAATAAGGAATGACAACTGCTTAATATCATTTAATACCTATTCAAATTTCTTTAATGATTTTAACTGTCTTGATATACCTCATTTGTTTGAATCAGAAACCAAACAAGGTCCACACATTCTGTTTGGTGATTTTGCCCTTTTTCCCCCTTATTTTTATGTTTTAATTGAGACAGGGTCTTGCTGTGCTGCTCAGGTTGGTCTGGAACTTCTGGGTTCAAGTGATCTTCCTGCCTCAATCCCTCGAGTAGCTGGGACTATATGCATGTGCCACTGCACCTGGATGTCATGGCCTTTGAAATGTATTAGAGTTCCTTTTTTCTTTTTCTTTTTTAATACCAGTTATTTATTGAAGAACTTGGAGTATTCATCCTAGGGAAAGATCTACATTTTGGATTTGACTAATTGTTTCATCATAGTGGTATTTCATGTTCTCTAACCTTTCTCTCCCTACTTCATAGGTGCTGCTGATACAGAGGTTTAACTGGATTGAATTTTAATTTGACAAGAAACTTAATAGGTTGTGCTGTGTGTTTTCTAACATGTCACCTCAGGGATGCAGATAATGTCCAGTTGCCCTGATTTCAATAATACTAACACTGATCAGTAGGCTCACGCATTGTCTTCAACCTATCCAAAATTTCCTGAAAACCTTTCACCAAATGAAGCTTAGCATGCATTGATGATGACAGTCTGGATTTATTGTTTCAATATGATGTGCAAAACATTGATTTTCTAATCATTCTTTGTGCTTTACTAAACCGGAATTCCATAAAGAATTTTACATCTTCTATTTTATTATTCTTAAATAGAGTTCACACAACAATGTCAGGATAAATGCCTTATTCTTTTATTAAACAACTTTCAGTGTAATCAGTGTATATTTGTTATGTACCAATCAATCACAGTTGTTATGTCTTTTCTTGATACTCTGATTGTCCTATAGTAGGCAAGTGGGAACCCTTGTGTCCCTTAAACTAGTGTCAGTACTTAAATGTTCAGGAACATTTGACCTTAATATATTAGACTTATTTCTTATTTTCTGCCCTAGATCTGGAACCAGATATTTATCCAAGGTATTTTAGTGCCTTTTAGTAGGAAGCAGTATTTAGATTCCAAAATCTGGGTGTCAAGGTGATCATTGTTACTGGGTTGTCATTGCTTCTAGGTTTTCCCATTGCACAGAATTTGGACATACAGATTCATAAATCACAAGTTCTTATTTGTATTCCCAAGGTAAATTTAAGATGACAGAGTTTTTACTTAACTTCTTTGATTTTATGTAAAACATTTCTGAAACAAAGTACATTCAGAGAGGGCTTGTTTGTCTCTGTCCCCTCTACCTCATTTCACCCTTCTCCCAGAGGAAACCATTTTGTTTGGTTTGGTTTTATCTTTCTGCTGTTTTTGTTTGTTTGTTTGTTGTACCACAGATTGAATGCAGGAGCACTTAACCACTAACCCACACCCCCAGCACTTTTTATTTTTATTTTGAAACAGGATCTCACTAAGTTGCTGAAGGCCTTGCTAAATTGTTGATACTGGCTTTGAATTTGCAGTTTTTCTGCCTCAGCCTCCCAAGCCACTGAAATTATAGGTGTGTGCTACCATAACTAGCTCTGCCATTTCATTTTTTTTCTAAAAAAAGCAAATAGGTATCCATTTGTCTCCCCCTTCTTACACAAAAATAGTATATCTTTTACACAAAAGATAAATACCATATTCCACCCTATTTTTTTCAACTTAATACAATATTCTGGCAATCAATCCTTATAAGTATAGAGAGATTGTCTCCACCTTTTCTTGGAATACTAAGAATACATAGTATACCACTCTGGGGCTATACCATAGTTTATTCAACCAGTACCCCATTGATGAACTTTTGATTGTTTCCAGTCATTTTCTGTAACAAATAATGTTGTAGTTAATCTTCATACATATGTCATTTTCATATTTTTGTAAGTGTGTTTTGGGGTTGAAATTTTTGCATTTTAAACAAGTCTTTCAGTTATTCTGATGCAGGAGGTTTAGATCCATACTTTGAGAAATGCTGATATAAAGCAGTATTTTTCAAAATGCAGGTGGGGACCCATTAGTGAGTCATGAAATCAATTTAGGAGCTTGCAACTAGAATGCAACTGGAATGTTTAAAAATTTATAACAGAATTTAATTGAGAATGTCATTGTATATTATAAGATTAAGGACTATTTCTTTAAACTTTTGTTTTATATATTGCATATATTTCTGAAACTTATTTGAACTGAATCATGATGTAAAAATGCATTTGTTACTCTGGTATGGTCATAAAAGTTTGAACAACTTCGTAGGGGAAGAGATTGGTTGTCAGTAAACAATATCTACAGTATTAAGGAAGGCTTTTTGGTAGGGGAAGCACTTGAGCTGGGCCTTGTAAAATATAAACAGACACCATGAAGACAAGACACTTATTGTAAGATTGCAAAGGAGATTAAAAGGGAAGAATATAAAAAATAAAGCAAGGAAAACAGAAATGCATAGAATGTCTTTATAAACAATGAGGTATCAAACCTGACTAAAGCTGAAATTAGAAGTTGTCATTGCTAACCAATTTTAAAGTCAATGTTTTAGTTTATTACTAGATAACTGAATAGTTTTAATTATTCTCTTTCCACTTAAATTAGGCATTGAAACACCTATTTACCAGTCAAAGCACTGGAATTGGGAGAAAAGGGTGTCGATTAACAACAGAAGATCTTGAAGCTTATATTTATGTCTTTTCTCAGCCTGGAGCATTAAGTGGTCCAATTAACCATTACCGAAATATTTTCAGGTTAGTATAATTTCTTTTTGTTTAAGGAAAATATTTCAGTCTGATCCTAAAGAGAAAATATTTTATTTTTAATATTTAGTTCACCCTTTATCCAAAGAGTCAAATTCAGAATTGTGATTTTTTAATAGCTGCGTAATCTTTTTTATGAAAAACTTCAAACTTATGGAAAACAATATAATAGATAATAGATAAAATAACATAATAGGTCCTCCATGTAGCTGTCACTTGTCTTATCCATAAAATTTTAAGAAATATTTTTTTCAGTGCTGAGGATTGAACCCACTGAACTACAACCCAACACTTTTCATTGATTTTGAGACAGGGTCTTGCTAAGTCACCAAGGCTGGTCTCAAACTTGTAATCCTCCTGCTTTGGGCTCCTGAGTTGCTGGGATTACAGGCGTGCAACACTGAGCCCAGCTCAGCACTTTATATTTCTAGGTTATGTTAGTACTCAAGATACAGTTAGTACTTAAGAAACACTGATGACCAAAACTAGATAAGGTTCCTGATTTCACAAAAGTTGTAGCATTGTGGGAAAATAGACATTAAGCAAGTAGTCACAGCAATTCAATGCATGGTCATAAATTAACAGGTTTTGATAGAGATGAGAACTTAGAAAATGGGGCATGAACAAAAAGTAAAGGGTGATTTAGATGTTGATTAGACAAGGTTAAGGGCAGGAGGAATTCTACTAAAAAGCATGGACCAAAAGAAAAAGAAAAAGCATGGACCAAAGCCATATAGAAAGATTCAGTGTTGTGGCTTCAAGTGATACAATTAAAGTCAATTTGGCTGGAGCACAGAAAGCAGGGGTGCAGAGAAAAGCATGGAATAAGGGTGGGCCCAAAGGTAATTAGCAGCTGGCCATGCAGAGAGTCAAGTAGGACACATCAAGGATTTAAGATTACGCATGTGAAGCCAATGGAAGAGAGTTTTAAGCAGAAAAGAGAAATGACCCAATGTGTATTTGGATAAGTTCACTCAGGCCATTATATGGGAGAATATATTGGAGGAGATTCAGAGTGAACATAGGGAAACCATAACAGTTCAGGCTAAAGATGATGGTAGCTTGAACTAATCTGAAAACAGTGGAGAAGAGGAGAGAGTAGGTAGATTTGAGAGATATTTAAGAAGTAAATTAGGAAAGGGGTTGGTGATGGGTTAGACGGAATGGGATGAAGAAGGATCTCCAAGATGGCCCTGGATTTCTGGCATGCACTTCTGTATGGATAGCCATGCTATTCGCTGAGATAGAAAACACTAGAAGAAGAATATTTTTGAGGAAAGGTCATGAAATTTATTGATCACTGGCTGAGCTTAAGGTAATACTTTGGATATTCAAATAGGTAGTTGGATATTAAGGTGTGGAACTCAGGAGAATATCTGGAATAAAGATACAATAAAAGCTGGGAATCACTGACAAAAATAACTGAAGCTTTGGTTTCAGAAGACATTTTCTAGGGAAAAAATAGTGTAGAAGAGAAGAGATGGAGCTTTAGATTTGAACTCTAACCAGGAGAAAAAGATTTTTCTTGAGAATTAGCAAACTGTTTACAACCTGCTTAAAGAGGTGTAGGATTTTGAATTTATTCTACCTCTGTAATACTGGAAATCCAGGGGCAGGAAGTATATTTTGACATAGTCTTAATCTGTTAACAATTCCTAGGAAACCTGGCAGAAAAATAGACAAAACCTTTCCACCTTCAGACCTTAAGATACTGTCACAGATAAAGTCCCCTGAAGATGAATTTATGATCCAAATTACAAAAACCGCCCAATAATACCAATCCACCAATGATGAGAATCATAATATAACTGCAGCAGAACCCCTGTAAATTTCAAATAATAGAACTAATAGAAACTATAACGTGTGTGTGTGTGTGTGTGTGTGTGTGTACTGGTATTGGGGATTGAACCCAGGGGTGCTTTACCTCTGAGCTACTTCCTCAGTCCTTTTTATTTTTATTTTTTAGAAGGACAAAATGTTTTATTTTAAAACACTGGAAAAACATTAAAAGACAAATTTCTATTATGTAACCAGGAATGTTAAATATATGGAAATTGTAAATCTTCCAAATGTGGTGGGCATTTCCAAAGAACTAAAAATTGCAAATTATTCTACATTTTTCTCTAATAACAACATATAATGGTATAATGGAAATTACCACAGCCTTACTAATTATTTCAAGTCGACACCTTTGGCTTCAATTTAATTACACAAATAAAGTTTTGTCCAAGTTGGTCCTGACCCATGAAACTTCCAGTTGAATTTCAGAAATGTTAACAAAAGTACCTTCTTTCTTGCCTGTGAATGTCTGGGTATTGCAGTATTGTTGGTTTATGTCCACTGCAGACACTAGTTCTAAGCCAGCGCAAGGGTCTTCAAGCATTGAAGGCTTGAAATAACTCATTAGACATTTTTTTTTCTCTACTACACCCTGATCCAAATTGTGTGGGTATCTTTGGAGAACCCTGGGGGTGGGTTTGCACCTGCTCTGAGGAGTAGCAAAAGACTGCTGGGGCCCTCGCAGGAGCTTGGAGCAGGAGTCAGGTTGGCTGCTATGGGACAGAGACCTGAACAGACCCTGAGAAGCTGTTGCCCTGTTGCCTAAGAGTGGCTGCTTCAGTAGGGCCTAGACTGGTGCCCATAAGGTGGCATGTTGTCTGCCCCCTCCCGGGGTACCCCAGGGGTCGGTCCCACAACCCCAACCTCCTACAACTAGGACTGGGTAAGAAGGAGTTGGAGGTGGAAAATTTAGTAGGTGCACATCAGGAACCAACGCTGAAGACCTCACTGCTGCGTTCTCTCATTGAAACTGCCCTCATTTTAAATTTTAAGACAGGGTCTCACTAAGTTGCTGAGGATCTCTTTAAATTGCTGAGGCTGGCCTCGAACTTTTGATCCCCCTGCCTCAGCCTCCCAAGTATGGGAGGATTATAGGTGTGTGCCACTGCACCTGGACCTATAAAATATATTTAAATCACTATATGAAAGAATTAAAAAACAAGGGGCTGGGGTTGTGTCTCAGTGATAGAACACTTGCCTAGTATGTGTGAGGCACTGGGTTTGATTCTCAACACTGCATATAAATAAATAAATAAAATTAAGGCTTATCAACATCTAAAAAAATTTTTAAAAATAAACAAGGAAAATCAGGCATAGTGGCACCCACCTTTAATTCTGGGTACTCATGAGACTGAGGCAGGAGGATCACAAGTTGGAGTCCAGTCTCAGCAATGAGACCCTATCTCAAAATAACAAATATAAGAACTGGGAATATACTCAGTATAGAGCAACCCTGGGTTCAGTCCCCAGTACTAATAAGAGAGAGAGAGAGAGAGAGAGAGAGAGAGAGAGAGAGAGAGAGAGAAACAGAATAAGATCAAAGCAGACTAGAAGTAGTTGGGGGAAAACCTGAAATAGCTTCTAGAAAATGAAAATTATGGTTATTGAAATCTTAAAGTCCATAAGTGAATTAAATAGCCAATCACATAAGCTAAAGAGAATTACAAGTTGGAAGTTAGAGCTGAAAAATTTACTCAGCATGTGGCTTGGAGAGACAAAGCTATTAAATATATATATATATATAACAGGTTGTAAACTCTAGCCAAAGCAATCAGACAGACAAAAGAAATTAAAGGGATACAGATAGGAAAAGAAGAACTCAAATTATCACTATTTGCAGACACTATGATTCTATACCTAGAAGACCCAAAACATTCCACCAGAAAAATCTCCTAGAACTAATAAATGAATTCAGCAAAGTAGCTGGATATAAAATCAACACCCATAAATCAAAGGCATTTCTGTACATCAGTGACAAATCCGCTGAAAGTGAAACTAGGAAAACCACCCCATTTACAATAGTCTCAAAAATAAATAAATAAATAAAATACTTGGGAATAAATTTAGTGAAAGAGGTGAAAGATATCTACAATGAAAACTACAACACGCTAAAGAAAGAAATTAAAGAAGACCTTAGAAGATGGAAAGATCTACCTTGTTCTTAGATAGGCAGAATTAATATTGTCAAAATGACCATACTACCAAAAGGACTATATTCAATGCAATCCCAATTAAAATCCCAATGGCATTCCTTATAGAAATAAGAAAGCAATCATGAAATTCTTCTGGAAAAAATACTCAGAATAGCCAAAGAAATCCTTAGTAAGAAGAATGAAGCAGGTGGCATTACTACTCCAGACCTAAATCTATACTACAGAGAAATAGTTACTAAAACAGCATGGTATTGGCACCAAAATAGACATGTAGACTAGTGGTACAGAATAGAGGACACAGAGTCTAACCCACATAACTTCAGTTATCTTGTATTAGACAAAAGTGCCAAAAATGTACATTGGAGAAAAGATAGTCTCTTCAACAAATGGTGCTGGGAAAATTGGAAATCCACATGTAACAAAATGAAATTTAACCTCTATCTCTCACCATGCACAAAACTCAGCTCAAAGTAGATCAAGGACCTAGGAATTAAACCAGAGACCTAATCTAAGTAGGCCCAAATCTCCATCATGTCAGATAAGATCAACGTTCTTAATAAATCTCCTGTAGCACAAGAATTAAAACCAAGAATCAATAAATGGGATGGATTCAAACTAAAAAGCTTCTTCTCAGCAAAAGAAACAATCAGTGAGGTGAATATAGCCTACAGAATGGGAGCAAATCTTTACCACAAGCACATCAGATAGAGCACCAATCTCTAGGATATATAAAGCACTCAAAAATCTTAACACCCAAAAAACAAATAACCCAATCAATAAATGGGCCAATTGCTGGTGGGAATGCAAATTGGTGTAGCCAATCTGGAAAGCAGTGTAAATATTCCTTGGAAAACTGGGAATAGAATCACCATTTGACCCAACTATCCCACTCCTCGGTTTATACCCAAAGGACTTAAAAACAGCATACTACAGGGGCACAGCCATATCAATGTTTATAGCAGTACAATTCACAATAGCTAAACTCTGAAAACAGTCTAGATGCCCTTTAGTAGATGAAACTTTCAGTAGGGAAACTTTGGCATATATACACAATGGAATATTGCTTAGCATTAAAAGAGAATAAAATCATGGCATTGGCAGGTAAATGGATGAAGTTGGAATAATATAATGTTAAGTGAAGCAAGCCAATCCCAAAAAACCAAAGGCCAAATGTTTTCTTTGATATGAGGATGCAGACACATAATGGCTATTGGGGGAGTAGCATGGGAGGAATGGAGGAACTTTAGATAGGGGCAAGGGGATGGAGGGAAAAGGAGGGGGCAAGGAGGGAGGAATGATGGTGGAATGAGTTAGACATCATTATCCTAAGTACATGTATGAAGACACGAGTGGTGTGATAATATTTTGTGTACAATCAGTGTCTTGAAAAATTGTGCTTTAAATGTGTAATATGAAATAAATTTCATTCTGCCATCATGTATAACAAATTAGAATAAATTTTTTTAAAAAGAAATCCTAATGTATATAAGCATATTCAAGGCTCTGACAAGTCTTTTAATAAAGGGAGTTTTCATTGTTTTGAACAACAACAACAAAAAAAACAGGTTGTATTTTACATGGATGCTAAGATCTAAGAATATATATATATATAATATACTAAAAACTTTTGGTGTATGTGTGTGTGCATGCACACACTCATACATACACTAAGATTTTTTTCTGGAAAAATAAAAGAAATAGAATGTATTAAGTTTTTTTAATATGTATTTTTTTAGTTGTAGGTGGACACAATACCTTTATTCTATTTTATTTTTTTGTGGTGCTGAGGATCGAATCCAGTGCCTCATGCATGCAGGCAAGCAGTCTACCACTGAGTCCCAGCCCCAGCCCTGTATTAGGTATTTTTAAATTAGTAAAAAGGAATAAGAAAACTATCAGAAGAGGGCAGAAAAGGATAAGAAATAAATAAGTAAATAACAAGCACAAAATATAACAAAACAATTTCAGTATGTCAGCACAATCAATATTAATGTATTAATCTTTCTAGTTAGTAGAAAATATTAGACTGGGTTTTTTTTTTATTAATTCCAACTGTGTGGTGTTTATCTGTTGCAAAGTATAAGTATTTAAAGTGGTTGAAAGAAGATTTTAGAAAGTTATAGCAGGTGTTTGTTTAAATAAAACAAAATCTCTCAAATTCTTTGACTGAAATCCAGGGGGAGTAATGAGATTACATGAATTAGGTGAAAAGTAAATTCAAGCCTTTTACTTGCACAATGACAAACTTGTGCTCTTTACAAATGTTTATATGTGTATAATGAAATAACACATTTTCATGCAAATCTCAATTTTGGATGGAAGATAGGTATGATAGATTTTTTTTTAATGTTCTCATTTTATTCCTTAATCAGCACTAACTTAGAGATACAGAGCAGTATGTTTTAAGTAACTATAAGGGAAAATATTCTCATCTTTCTGAAGTAAGAGAACTTCATTAGGAGAACCAGCATTGTTCATTAGGAGAACCAGCATTCCCAAGAGGGAGCAACAGAATCCTGTTAATTAGGGGTGGGTGGGTGGGGGGGAGAGAGAGAGAGAGAGAGAGAGAGAGAGAGAGAGAATGAATCTGTGAACAGCAAACCTCACAGTATTTTAAAAGCAAAGACAGAGTTTTAAACAAGAATGCTGTAGTTGGGTAAAGGACACATCAGACCTTCTGAAAGCACAATTGATCCACTCTGAGCTATAGGATAAGCAAATTCAAGTACTTTATTAAAAATAAAGTTTATGACATATAATAATCCATAATTCACAATAAACCAACTATGGAATCAGCCTAGGTGTTCATCAGTGAATGAATAAAGAAAATGTGGTATGTATACACAATGGAGTTTTATTTGGCCATAAAGATAAATGAAATTATGTGAATTGTGTTGCATGTATCACTGTAGTATGATGACTTTAATTCTTTAGCTGGGTCATATGGTGGTTCCATGCCTAGTCTTTGAGGAACTTCCATAATGGAAAATCCCACTTTTAAACATACTCTGTTAGACATTGTGAAAAGAAGACTTGTTTCAACTCATATTATGCCACCAATATAATTTTCATACCAAAACAAAATAACAAGAATCATTAGATAAGACAGGAAGATTATAGGTCAATTTAAGTTAAACATAGACACACATATTTAAAATAGAATATTATCAAACTGAAAGACCAGGCTTGCACAGCATAAACCTGCAGGCCCAGCTGTTTAGGAGGCTAAGACAGGAGAAGCATTTGAACCAAAGAGTTTGAGACCAGTTGGGCAACATAATAAGACCCCCATCTCAAAATGAAATTATCAGGGGCTAGAGTTGTAGCTCAGTGGTAGAGCACTTGCCTGGCATGTGTGAGGCCCTGGGTTTGATCTTTAGCACCACATATAAATAAAAGATCCATTGACAACTAAGAAATATTTAAAAAAATAAGAATAAAATAAAATTATCAAACTGAATCCAGTATGCATTAAAAAATTAAAACAAGAATGGTCCAATATGTAAAAATCCATTAATTTAGTTCATCACATTAAAAGATTAGAGGAAATAATATGATCATCTAAATAAATTAAGAAAAAGCATTTAATAAAATTTGACACACATCCATGCAATAATTCTTAGTAATCTAGAAAAAGAGGATATAGGACTGGACCTTAGGTAAGACTAATTCTCCCAAAGGGATATTTCTAGGAAATTGACTTTTGCTTTAGTTGATTGTCCAAGATAAATAAATAAATAAGTAAGACATTAAGGGTGTTTTTTGTTGTTGTTTTTTATTTTGTTTTCTTTTTTTTTTTTTAATTAAGAATACAGGGGCTGCAGTTGTGGCTCAGGGGTAGAGTGTTTACCTCACATATGTGAGGCACTGGTTTGAATTCTCAGCACTACATATAAATAAACGATTAAAATAAAGGTCTATCAACAACTAAAAAATTTTTTTAAAAAAAAGAATACAGAATTTATTATAGGCTTTTGACTCAAATTCCACAAAATATACCTATCTTTGTAGATACAAAAAATAAAGTGGTAAGCTATTTTCAGTTATTTATAAGGAATTTTTCTCCCATTAGTGTATCACTTTTCAATACAATAAATTATTCTGTGAACAAATTTGGCAGCCAATACTATACTATAGAAATAAGAGAAATTAATCATCTTAATAATAAAAATAATGGTTGTCATATATGGATATGATACTCTTTTTCCTTTACATTTTTTTTAACATTTAATTTTTTTTCTAATTAGTTATACATGAAAGTAGAATGCATTTTGTTTCATTGTACACAGATGGAGCACAACTTTTCATTTCTCTGGTTGTCCATGATATAGAGTCGCATCATTTGTGTAATCATACATGTACCTAGGGTAATGATGTCCTTCTCATTCCACCATCTTTTCCTACCCCCATGCCCCTTCCCCTCACACTTCCCCTTTGCCCAATACCAAAGTTCCTTCATTCTTTTCATGCTCCCTCCCCCCATTATTGATCAGCATCCACTTACCAGAGAGAACATTTGACCTTTGGTTTTTGGGGATTGGCTTACTTCACTTAGCATAATATTCTCCAACTCCATCCATTTACCTGCAAATGCTATAATTTTATTCTCTTTTAATGCTGAATAATATTCCATTGTGTATATATACCATAGTTTCTTTGTCCATTCATCTATTAAAAGGCATCTAGTTCCACAGTTTAGCTATTGTGAATTGATCTGCTATAGATATTGATGTGGCTGCATCACTATAGTATTGTGATTTTAAGACTTTTGGGTATAGACCAAGGAGTGGGATAACTGGGTCAAATGGTGGTTTCATTCCACGTTTTCTAAGGAATCTCCATACTGCTTTCCAGAGTAGTTGCACCAATTTGCAGTGCCACTAGCAATGTATGAGTGGACTCTTTTCCCTGCATCCTCACCAACACTTATTGTTGCTTGTATTCTTGATAATTGACATTCAAATAAATAAGACATTAAGAATGTTTTGCACCAGTTATTTGTACCTAGAGAACTGTAGGTCACATGAAAAGATTCTCTAGGAATTAGGGCCAAGATGATGCAATTCCTTTGCTTTATGTACCATCCACAGTTGTATTTTTATCGGAAACTTGGGAGGGTCTGAGAAGACCTGAAAAAATCATGATAATTCATAAATAATGTATTTATACAGAGTTATCTGAGATAATAATATGTTATCTCCTGCTTTATGAAACCATCTTTTTAAGTTTCCTTTTTCTTGTTCTCTATGTTCCACTGTCTTTCTGTTAGTCATATTATGGTTCCATAACAACAATGAAGAAGGGAACTTCTGTCTACCAGAATTCTACAGCAAACATTTTATAATGAAACACTGAAAACATTCCCTTTGACAGTAAAGGAAAGAGTTAGGCACAGTGTAACATGCCTGTAATCCCAGTGACTCCGGAAGCTGAGGCAGAAGGGTCACAAATCTGAGGCCAGTCTCAGCAATTTAACAAAGCCCTATCAAAATTAAAAATAAAAAAGGTTTGGGGATGTAGCTTAGTGGTAAAGCACTCCTGGGTTCAATCCCCAATAACAAATAAATAAAAATAAAGAACAGCATGATGGTATATGCCTGTAATTCCAGTGACTTCAGACGCTGAGGCAGGAGAATCACCAGTTAAAGCCAGTCTCAGCAACTGAGCAAGGTCCTAAGTAACTTAGCAAGACCCTTTCTCAAAAAAAATAAAAAATAAAAATAAAATAACAAGGGCTGGGGATGTGGCTCAGTGGTTAGTTAAGTGCCCCTGGTTAAATCCCTGGTACCAAAGAAAGAAAAAAGAAATTTTAAAAAATTTTAAAACAAAGAATAGACAAAATTGGCTGCTGCAGCTGCTTCTATTTACCACTTTTTCAGAAGTCTTAGCAAACACATAAGAAAAAACTTGGAAAAGGAAGAAACATAACCATGAAAATTCATAGATAACGTGTTTATATGTCTAGAGAAACAAGAGAATCTACAGAAAAATAATAAAATTAAAAATCATTCATCAAAGTTGACATGAGTTCAATGCACAAAATTATAATCTTATAAACCAAACATAGTTTAAAAAACATACTTCCTAAGTAGATGTCCATAAAAAAGCAACAAAAATTATGAGGTATATAGGAATAAATCTAACAAAAGATGGTCTTTATGGACTATCAAAATTACTAGAAGACAATAAAGACTACAGAATTGGAGCAGCAGCTATTTACCAGTCAGTAGAGGAATATTTTATTAATATCACATTTGATACAGACTTAATCAACTCTGGTCTTTCATGTTTATGAGGGGAAAAATTCAATATCATAAAATTATTGATTGCTCCCCAAATTAATCTGTAAATTCAATGCAACTTCTGTCAAGAGCATGCAAGTTTTTAATGGAACTTAACAATCTGATTCTATTATTATATGGGAGAACATAAGGTAATTTAAAAGAAAATAATGGGTAACTATCCCTATTAGATGATAAGACCAATAGTAAGGCTATAAAATAAACAGAATATAATGTTTTCTTTGGGATGAACAAACTGACTCATGAAACAAAGAAGAAAGCCTCCAAACAGGATATATAGAAACCTAGTATGACAAACCTAGCATTTTGAACCTGTAGTGAAAAGATTCGATATTTTTTTTTGAGAGAGAGAGAGAGTTTTAATATTTATTTTTTTAGTTTTCGGCAGACACAACATCTTTGTTTGTATGTGGTGCTGAGGATGGAACCCGGGACGCATGCATGCCAGGCGAGCACGCTACTGCTTGAGCCACATCCCCAGCCCTCAATAACTTTTAGTGAAGCATTTAGATATGCACATAGAATAAAATTAAATTTGGCCTATTTTACCAAACAAGAAATAAGCTTTTGTGATATTCAAAAACCCAAATATGATAAACAAAACATTCAAATATCTAGAAGATAAAACTTTCAAGACCTCATGGGAAAGGATTTCTTAAATAAGACACAACAGCTTAAATTATAAAGGAGATTGATAAATTTGACCACATTGCAATTAAAAAGATCAATACATAAAAAATATTAAATGATGAGGCAACCTCAGATGGGGAGAAGTCATTTGCAATGCACAATCATGAATTAATAATATCCAGAGTTTATGAAGAACACCTCCAAATCAATAAGAAGAGAGTAGATGAATTGAAAAAAAAAAATAAGTGAAGGATGTGAAAAGGTAATTCACAGAAGAGGAATCTAATGGTGAATAAACACATGAAAGATGCTCATCTAGGTAGTCACATATAGAGCATAGATTTTACTGTTTGTAATAGAGACATATCATAATAGTGACATAGATAAGATAGAAATTTATGTCTCCCACAAATACAAGGCTTGGTTTGTTATTCTGTCGTCCAGAGGGTGGTGCCCTTGTCTTTGTGGTCCAAGATGGCTACATTTCCATCTACATTTCAGTTGGTGGAAAGTAGGAAAGGAGGAAGGGAAGGCATGCTGGACACAACCTCAAAGTTGCACACATTATTTTTCACAACCCACATACCTCACCTAGCTGCAGGAAGCCTGGAAAACATATTTAGTCCTTTTTCTTAAGTAGGTCTTTGTCCAGCTGAAAATTGAATTTTCTATCACTATAGAGAAAAGAAAGTTTTGCAGAGCAGTCTAACACATCAGGCAAATAAAAGATTTAAATACTTGTTGAGAACAAGTGTTGGCAGTGATGTGAAACTGAGAGGGTCTTTTCCTTTGCAGTGCTAGGGATCTAACCAAGGACCTGGTATGTGCTAGGCAAATGATCTACCTCGGAACTACATCCCCAGCCCCCAAAGATTATTATATGTCTCTTTTGGAAGACATAGTTCAGAAATCAAAGTGGCAGTATCAAGTAAAGTTGAGAATGTGCATACCCTTTGAGGTAAGAATATGCATATCCTATGAGGAAGCTTTTTTTTTTTTTTAAATCAGGTATTGAACCTTGGGGTGCTCAACCACTGAGCCATATCCCCAGCCCTTTTTTTTTATTTTGAGGCAGGGTCTTGCTAGTTTGCTGAGGTTCTCACTAAGTTAACGAGGCTGACTTTGAACTTGCAAACCTCCTTGTATATAGTATAAGGAAACTCTTGCTCATGTACACAAATGGACATTTATAAGAATAGTATTTAGTATTGAATTATTGAAATAACTGGAAATTTTTAGTCATGTGGTGAAATTCTATACAGGAGTAAAATGAATGAAGTAGAATTATATGCATCATCAACAGATCTCTCTCTCCACTTCCCTCCTGCTGCAGTCCGGCTGGGCAAAATAACCGGGAGGTGACAAGCAACTTGAAGGTTGAAGCAGGAACTGCTTTATTGCAGGGAAACTCAGCGGGAACTGAGCAGGAACTCAAGGTAGCGGGCACCCAAGGTAGCAGGAGCCGCTTTATTGCGGTACAGCAGAGGTATATATACCTCACTGATTACACACAGCTTGTCTCAATTAGCATCATCTAGATACAGTAGTCAGCCAATAAGGAATCCTCATCATCTTAATGGCTCAGTGGCGTTGCCTCACAAATTACTCCTCCTAGCAAACTGCCAGGCGCCATCTTGACTTGGTTGCGGCCCTCAACACCCTCCTTTCTTTTTTTTTCCTGGTACTGAAGTTTGAACCAAGGCCCTTGCACATACTAGGGCAAGTGCTCTACCACTGAGCTACATCTCAACCCATGAATGGATAAATTTTACAAATATAATGTTAAGGCACAAAAGCCAGTTGTAGAAAGATGTATAGTATAAATTTTATATAAACTTATATAAAGTTTAAAAACATGCCAAGTGCTTCAATATATTTTTATAGAAAGGTATATACCGTGAAAAGGTATGGGGGGGCAGCTATGATCAATAGCATTTCTTTTTTCTGCCCAATTTCTGAACCAATTAAGAAATCAAATAGTCAGCAGATGAAAACCAAAATATCATCTTAATTATTGATAAAGGGCAGATGGAAGTCTGTGTCTTAATATGAGAATGAGAATTAGAACAGTCTTGCTAACTCTATACTGCTAATCAGAACAGTTTAACTGTGGGAAAGTTTGCAGACCAAACTTGCCCTCTCCTGTCCCCCAGGTTACTGTCTCCCACTAATCCCAGAGAAAGGAAAGGAGAAACTAAATCTCTTATCTTTAGGACATATTATTTGACACATGCACTCAATTCAGAACCCTGAACAAACAGCTGTCACTTATTAGCCAGGAGTGAAACAAGATCCAGGAGTCCTTAAGGAAAATCTCTCCTTATGGAGACTGAAGGAATGGGGAAGAATTCTAACACATGTAAAACATTCATGGGGATGGTCAGAACTGAATTTCAGCATAGTCAGTACATTCTTAAACTCCAGTGTGTATCAGAATCACTTGGCGGGCATGTTCAAAGAGATGGGACCCCCAACTCCAGTTTTTGATTCAGTAGGTCTGGGATGGGGCCCAGGAATTGGCATACCTAAAAAATTCCCAGTTGATGTAGATGCTATTTATTAGAGGACCACATTTTGAGAAACACTGCCTTAAAGTGAGGGAAGGAAAAGAAATGGTATTAAGAAAAGCTAGGCAGAAAGAAACAATATCATCTGCAGTGCTTTATTTCTTAACCTGAGTGTTGGGCATGAGAGTGTTATTATTTTCCATATTACTTCTTAATCAAAGTAAAGAAATATTTCCACAGAAAAATGTAATGATTAAGTGTGTAACACTCTGGAAATTACTGCCTCAATACTTGTGAATCAGCTAATAATTCAATTGGGAGGAGTAACATGTTAAATTCAGACTAATTTAAAATAGGAAGGTTAAAGTACATTTTGATAAGCTAAATGATTAATAATATAGAGCAACCATTGTTAAGACTTGTTACAGTTTATTGGAATTCCTAAATTGTACATACTAAGATTAATCATTTTTTTAATATTTATTTTTTAGTTATAGGTGGACACAATGTCTTTATTTTACATTTATGTGGTGCTGAGGATCGAACCCAGTGCCTCACGCATGCTAGGTGAGCACCCTACCTCTGAGCCACAATCCCAGCCCCAGATTAATCATTTTTAATTACAAATATTTTGTCACATTTTCCCAATAAGTTATGCAGTTTAACATCCAAAAACCTGCTCTTAAAACATTTACAGTTTTATTTTATTTTATATATAATTTATATTTCATATGAAATTTAGCAGTTTGCAACCTCAGAACCAGAAAATATGCTTTTCTTTTAATTTTCTGAAAATGCCTCCTTTTTTTTTATCTCCAATTTGATCTGGTGAAGAATTTGTATTTCTGACTACTAGTCTTTTAACACTCCCCTTACCTTAATGATTCAATTATCATATACATAAATATTGTTAAGGTATGTAAATAATTGTTTAAAATATTTTCCTTTAAAAATATTTATTTTAGTTGTAGTTTGACACAATACTTTTTGAAATTTTTATTTATTTATTTATTTTTAATCTTTTATTGATTTTTTTAAATACACGACAACAGTGGAAAGCATTACCATTCTTATTACACATATAGGACACGATTTTTCATATCTCTGTATATAAAGTATTTCAAGCCAATTCATGCCTTTATACATATACTTTGCTTTTTTTTTGCATTACAATTCTTAATACACACATACACCACAATTTTTATGGTGCTATAGATTGAACCCAGGGCCGTGCATGTGCTAGGCAATCACTCTACCGCTGAGCCACAACCCCAGCCCCTAAAATATTTTCATTTTAAACATTCTGTGCTGTTGAATTTAAAGAATAATTTTGTCTATCAATTTACTCATTCATAAAGAATTTAACTTTTAGGTGTATTTGTATAAGCAAATGATGGTCATTTGCATGGGAATAAAAAAATCAAGTTCTTTGTAGGCATGTATGGTATTCCAACATTCCAACAGCATTCTATCAACCCCAAGTGGCCACAGGTCAAGTTTTTTGATTAAGTAACAAATATGTGATTCAGTGCTAGAGAGCATCTAGTTAGATATTCATTCTCACTCTTATTCGATAGAAATCTAATAAATACCATCCACCTTTCTAGAAACATGTGTTACAGAAAGTGACAGAAGCTTTAAAATATTTATACCCTATAGCTCAGAAATTCTACTGGTCCAAGCAAATTATCTAAAATGCCAACAGATTTTGGCAAATAGCATCACTTAAAATAAGGGGAAATATCACAATGGATGTGAGATTAGTCAAATTACTTATTGGTTATTGTGCCATGTTATGGATCATTATACCATTATTATTTTATATGGGTTATTATACCATAAAATAATATCTTTAGCAATTCTTTTTTATTAAAGTTATTAAATGAAAAAAATTTAAGATATGATTTAATGTGAAAGTTGCATATGAATACTGTGTATAAATCATGCATATTTGTTGCATTGTATTTGTAGTAAGGTTTCAACTGTATGCATAAAAAGTGACCAAAAAATTATCTTTTGATGATGGAATTATATGTGATTTCATTTTTATTCTTTATACTTTTCTGAATTTAAGAAAATACACAATAAGAACTTTGTTTTGAAAAGAATCTTCTTGCAAAATAAATCGAGTATAATGCAATATTAAAGCTCAGTCCACACATATTTTCTGATTTTTCAGCTTCAGTTTTCAATAAAATGCATCTGATTATCTAAGAGCAATTGAAAATATATTTAAATAGTAACATAGCTTAAAGCTATCTTTTATTCCATTATTCTGAATTTCTGGTTATTTTTATAAAGCAATTTTTTCTCATAGTGATGAATTTCATATTTAATTTACAGCCTTCATTTTTAAATTTTGCTAGCCTCATCCAATTTAAGATTTTATTGGACCCTTTCTTAAATAACCTTTTAAATTTTTTATTGTGCAGGTTGATTGCCTAATGCAGTGTTTCTTAACCATTTTTTTCTTTATCACTTCCCTAAGGAGCCTTTTTAGACATATTTTCCTTAATCACCTGCCACACCATGAAACTTTAATATCTGTTCATGTATTGCATGTATATCCATCCTTTATATGTAAAAAGTAAGTTCCCTTTAAGAACCAGTTTTTGCCCCTTTGGGAGGAATATTGCCCACTTTGAGAATACATAGTCTAATGGAACATGTTATAGGAAAATATTATTTTAACTTTTGCAGTGAATCTCAAAGCCCACATGTTTTGTTTTCATAGCTGCCTGCCTCTCAAACATCACATGGTGACCACTCCGACACTCCTACTGTGGGGAGAGAAAGACGCATTTATGGAGGTTGAGATGGCTGAAGTCACAAAAATTTATGTTAAAAACTATTTCAAATTAACTATTTTGTCAGAAGCCAGTCATTGGCTTCAGCAAGACCAACCTGATATAGTGAACAAACTGATATGGACATTTCTAAAAGAAGAAACAAGAAAAAAAGACTGACTTTATCTTCTATGAGGGATCTGTAATGAAATCTAAATATTTTTTAAAAATTGTTTTCAACTTCATTATGTTTTATTAGGGGAAACCCCTGTTTTAATATGCTTTATCATAAATAAATATTCTGATAAATGGTATTGAAAAAAATTGAGAATGTGTGAACGAGTATTATAATGTTTATTTCCATCCATCATATTTTGCACAGAAAAGCGTCTGCCTTAAATTGTATATATATGTACAAAAAGGGTGTTGGGAAAAATGGCTCAGTTTGAATCCCATGCTTTCTTTACCCTGTTAACATATGGTGCCTTTAAAAATATTAAAGTTTAGCTGTGCCATATTAAAAGGCAAATCTGCAATGGTATGAATTTTAATTTTATTGTTCAAAAGTTCTTTTTACTATTTTTTAGTCATTAAAAATTCTATTATCAAATCTTTTGGATTTATAGTAAATCTATGAGTGTGTAGGTAAATAAGATGATTGCATTCTGAAAATTGGCCATAAGTACTACTGATATTCGGAAGAGTAAATCATATTGTAAAACGTACTTCTCAGATTAAAGGTGAGAGATTTTGAAAAGGTATCAAAATGTCCTTTTGCTCCATTCACTGCTACAAGAAATGAGTACTGTGCTTTTTATGTGCTTTAGAATCTGTGCTTGACAGGGCAGGGATTTGTTTTCAACTGATAGATACTCAGAGTCTATAATAAAGGCCTGGTACACTGCAAGCACTCAAATATTTGCTTAATGGATAGACACAATAATTCCCCCTTATCCATAGTGACACATTTTAAGACCCCCTCAGTGAAGGCCTGAAAGTTGGGACAAGAACAATCCCTATAGAATTATGTTTTTTTCCCTCTTAATTAAGCCCTTACCATATATTATTCCTATAACTTTTTCAGTTTGAGGTGTGGCTGCAAAATTAGCATTAATTTCTTTTTCATTCTTTCCATTTTCACAGAAGATTCACTCTTATTATAGATCATAGCAAATTCAGCATATTTTTTTTTCTTTCCCTTAAGTCAAGAACTTTCACTTTTCACTTAAAGCAAGCATTTTATGGTTTCTCTTTGGCATATCCAAATTTCCAGCGTCACTAATCTCGCACTATGGGGCCATTACTAAGTAAAATTTAGTGTTATCAAGTGAAAGAAAGTTTACTTGAACACTGCCATTTCAGGACAGCTGACTGATAATCAAGAGGGCTACTAAGTGACTGGTGGGTAGAAGGGTGGTCAGCCTGGATGTGCCACACAAAGGGATGATTCACATCCCTGGTGGGATGAAGTTGAACAGTGCAAGATTTCATGACACTATTCACACTGCTACACAACTTAAAATTTATGAATTGTTTCTGAAAATTTTCATTTAATATTTTCAAACTGTGGTTGACCATGGGTAACTGGAACTGCAGAAAAGAAGGAGGGTATTATATCGGATACAATTCTGGCACTGTGGGGATACCATAAGAGAAAGATGACAAGATAACATGGAACTTTCCTCTAAGATGTTTACACACAATGCAATTAAATTAACTAGAGCTTAAAGAGTAGAAATGAACATTGCAGGTAAGAGTGAGAAGCGTTACAGAATAGAGAACAATATCTACTCGTGGGAGTGCTACTCATTCTCTTGGGTTGTTGTCTTTTGATGCAGGAGACAACTGGTAACATTGCCAAATCATGGCACCTTAAAGACTATACTATGTTCCCAAATAAGCCCTAAATTGGTGAAAGGAATGTTTCCCTCATAAGCATAGTTCTGATAGTGACAGAAAAAGGTAGACTATCCCTAAGAATTCTTGTTGTACCATAGCAACTTGTATTAACCATAAAAGCTTTTGTTGTTGTTGTTTCATGCAGAGGATTGAGCCATTAAACCCAGGGCCTCATACATACTAAGCAAATGCTCCACTACTGAGCTATATCCCCAGCCCTTTTTCATTTTTTTTTTTTTAAATTGTAAGACAAGGTCTCTGAATTCCCAGCTGGCTTTAAACTTACAATATTCTTGCTTCAGCCTCTCAAGCAGCTGGGATTACAGATGTGTGCCACCAAACCTGGCTTAAAAACTCAATTCTTCTGCTGCTTCTTCCTCCTCTTCCTTATTTATTTATTTACTTACTTACTTATCTATCTATCTATCTATCTATCTATCTATCTATTTTGGTACAGGGGATTGAACCCAGGGGACCTTAACCACTGAGCCACATTCTAGCCCATTTTATTATTATTGTTTTTTTTTCTTTTAAATTTGAGTCAGGGTCTTGCTAAATTGCTGACACTGGCTTTGAACCTACATCCTGTCTCAGCCTCCAGAATTTCTGGGATTACAGGCTTGCACCATCACACTCAGCTTCAGTTGTTTATATATTACAATGGTACCTGATAAAAACATTGCAAGGTAGGGAGTTGTAATTAGGATAGAGGACATAGCTCAGTGACAAAAAGCTTGCCTAGGATATTCAAAGCCCAGAGTTAATCCCCAGCACTGCTTTAAATTAAAAAAAAAAAGGAAAAATGTTGTAATTGATATTTATTCAAAAATGGAAAAAGTTGTAATTAATATTTATTTCAGTAAATATATATCTTTAATAGGTATATAATTTATACATAAATGTCAGAAATTATTATGTGAAAACAATTGAAGCATATATGTCAAAAGCAGGATATTTGCAAAAATACAAAATGGTTGTCATGAAGCAAGAATATTTTAAGTTTAAAGCCAGGCTGGGCAACTCAGAGACCTTGTCTCACAATTTAAAAAAAATGCACATCATTTTAATTCTCCTGTTACATTTATCATCTTTGATTTTTTCTGATTTTAAAGGTTACACATAATTTCTTCTTAATCCACAGTTTCCTATAAGAGTTCTGGTTACATGCAAACAGGAAGAACATTTGAATGTGAAGAAGGGGTCCCTGCAAGAACACACTCTCAGATCCAGTTTAATAAGGGGTTTACTAATCTAAATCCATACTTTACTTAGAAGTCTGTTTGTAGCTTGGAGGTTCATGGACTCTCAGATGGAAGTATGGGAGATGAGTGTTGCCCAGGAAATGAATAGGTCCTCATATCTTTCAGTGGAACGAACCCCGTTTCATGCAGGAGATGTGCATTAGCATGTGGTGCTGGACCTCCATCATCCTCATGGGGACTGTACTAGTGCCAGTGCAAGTGTCCTGTACCACCTTTCTCTTCAACTTCCTCTGGTCAGTGGCTTGGCCATCCTGTTCAACTGGTTCAACCCATCAAGAATTAAAGAAGAAGAAAACTGATGAAACCAGTCCTCAAATTCTTGTTTCTGGTCATGTTCTTTTTCACTGGGTTCATGATTAAAGTAAAAAGGGAAAAGGGACCTGATTTGAGTCTCCCATCTTCATTACAGCCACACTCTACTATCTTTGAAGCAATCACCTTTTTTGTGGCATCCTTACCCTCCATGGTCTCTAAGTTGAAACTCACAGGTTCCAATGTCAGGGAAACTCCTCCTGTCAACATAGCTGGTGCTTGTGACCCAAGAAGACCCCAATCCCAGGAGTAATACCAGAAATGAAATCCTGGAGCAAGTGACAACCAGAAGGAAGATCTTGATTTTCCCCAAAGGAGTGTGTACCGATTACTTTTGTCTAGTCACTTTGGCTGCTGGTGGGGGGCGGGGCGAGGTACCAGGAATTGAACTCAGGGAGACTTAACCACTGAGCCACATCCACAGCTCTTTTTATTATTTTATTTTGATACAGGGTCTTACTAAGTTGTTCAGGGCCTTGCTAAGTTACAGAGGTTGGCTTTGAACTTGTAATCCTCTTGCCTCAGCCTTCCAAGCCGCTGGGACTATAGGCATGAGCCCCATGCCCCACTTGTCTAGTCGCTTTTAAACTAGGAGCTTTTTCTTCGGGTGTCTCCGGGTAGCTGGTGCTGCTCAGGTACCCAAATACCAGGACACATTAACCTAGACCTGGCCAAGGTTTACAGGCTTCCAGGCCAGTATGTTGACCCTGAGTCAATCCTTCACCAGGGTACAAGCTGAATTTATGCATATTTATATCCCAAGTGTGGAAGGGAAAAAAAGTCTCTTGTTTTTGCCAGTACAGTACCTATTATCATGGCAAATGCTTTGGGATATCCTTGACAGACCACACTTGAGAAGACTGCAGACTGATGGTTTCTGCAGGTAAACTTCAACTACCCATGGAAGCTGATTTTTTGGAATTTACAAAAATTATCCAGAAATTGAAAATAAATTGGGATAATACTGATAACCAATTGGATGGATGTACTGCAATTGCAGTTACCTCAAAAGAAAGGAAGATCAGCAGGGTGTGGAGGCACTTGCCTGTAATCACAGCAATTCAGGAGGCTGAAACAGGAAGATCATAAGTTTGAGGTCATAAGTTTTGAAACTTAGCAAGACCCTATCTCAAAATAAAAAATAAAAAGGGTTGGGGATATAGCGCAGTGGTAAAGTACCTCTGGGTTCAATGCCCAGTACCAAATTAAAAAAAAAAAAAAACAATAGAAGGAAGATCAGAATTGAAGAGTTTTCAAGTTATTTAAAACTCCCAGTTTCAGAGTTCTTGAAACAAATTTTGCTGTCTTTGACTGAAGTAATGATGGCACCACAGACTTCAGAGAATATGTGATAGGTCTATTCTGTACAATCCTGCCAATAATGAAAATATTCTGAAAATATCACATAAGCTTTTTGATCTTGATGAGAATGGTTTCATAACAGAACAGCAATTCATTGTTATACTTCAGGCAGCTTTTAGAGTGCCAGATCATAATGTTTCCAGACTCTTTTAGGAACTAACTGGAAAGAACTCTGCACACAATTTATACAAGACCTTTAGGAAATTTTCCCTGAAGCATCAGCATATGCCAAGTTATTTAATTCATACCTAGACCTCCAGGAAGTCTATCTATATTCATCTCCATAAGAAGTACAATCTTAATGACTACATTCAAATGTTCTACTCAGCCCTGAAAAATGTGAAAGTACCTTTTAGGTAGAAGATATGATTGAAATCAAAATTATTCTTTGGAAAAAAACTCAATAATTTTTACTCTAAGAAGCATGAACACTTAATTATAATATTTAAAATGTGCCTGAGGAATATTTTGATTGGGTTTTAAATCAGACCTATTTCTCTTCTTTGTTAAAGTAACATTTTCTGGGCCATGTATCTGTAGTCCCAGCTACCCAGAAGACTAAGCTAGCTGAAACAGGAAGATTATTTTGCAATATAGCAAGACCCTGACTCAAAAGGTCTCAATTTAACCTAAATGTAGAAAGGTAAGAAATCTAGTCACAAACCTTGTTCACCCTGCAAGGTTCAAGTAAGTGCCTTGTTTAATGCTAAATTATGGCCACAGAAACATTATAGACCATTGTCTCTACCTCTCTTTTGCAGGAGAAATATCTCCTTGGAAATTCTAGTGGCAGTAAATAAATACATCAAATTATCATTTGTAGTTCCTCAAAAAATACTAGATATAAATACCTCTTTGCTCTTTCATAAAGTAGCCCACATCTTTTTATTTTGCAAGACAAAATATTAATAACCATCAGGACAATAAAGTATTGGGAATATACTGAAACGGTTACATAGGGTAGAATAGCTTCCTGTCACTGAAAAACACCTGAGATATACAACTTGTAAGGAAGAAAGGTTCATTTTGGCTCACAGTTGCAAGGATTTTAGTCCATGGTCGCTTGGCCGTATTGCTTTGGGTCTGTGATGGCACAGTGCATCACGGTGGGAGCCTGTGGAGAAAGAAGCTGTTCGCCTCATGGTAGCCAGTAAGCACAAGTAAGATAGGATGGGTCCAGGGTCCCAAAATGTGCTCCAAGGGAATGCACCTGGTAGTCTAACTTCCTTTCTCTAGGCCGCATCTCTTAAAGGTGCTACTACTTCCCAAATTTAGCAAATGAGCTAGAGAACAAGCCATTAAGCTTGGGCCTTTAGGGAACATTCCAGATCCTAACCATAGCCATGAAATGGCTCCCTTGGCCTTTTTAAGTATGAAAGTGATTATTTAGAATGAGAAAAGAAATCACAACAAATCACAATTTCTGGAAAGCTATTAATATCATAAACATATGATTTTCTTTTTTTCTCGTGTGTGTGTGTGTATGTGTGTGTGTGCGCGCACGCACACACGCATGCTCGCCCACGCACATGTGCGCTGGAATAGAACCCAGGGTCTTGGACATGCTAGTGTTCTACCACTGAGCCACATCCCCAGTCCATAAACATAGGTTATAACTACAGGAATTATTAAAAATTCTTTTTTGTATAATTCTTCTCAAAACACCGGAAAATGTTCATAATTACATGTTCTGCATTACTGAGAATATTCCTTTTGTTCTGACTACTCACCAGTGAGAACTAAAGCTTCTACTTACCCATCTATTTTCACTACCTGTTGTTATAATACATCTTCACATAGTGATATGACTTTAGGACTTACCTTTTCATGTCACTATTTGGGAGGAATCAACAAAGTAATCGTGGAAACCATTCCTATACCAGGATAGGGAGCAACAACCTCACTAGATATGGAAGTGGATATGAACCAATAAATATGCTAACCTAAACTCCTATATTCTCATCTTAGTTTCACTGTGGTTGAGTCCCAGAAATGTCTGCAGCCACTCAGGACTACTAGATATGAGGCAACATTTGGGCAAGGGAAATGACACAAAATCTGGACCAGTGGAGGCCAAAATCTCTTAATTTTATAAGTTTAACAAAAACATACCCAAGTAAACACATTTATAGGGACCCTACCAGAGACTTGTAAGGGGCTTTTGGGAGAGAGACCCCCTAAAACTCAAACTTTATTAGCTTCTTGGTACTTTCAGTAGAAAGGAAGAAGAGATGAATGGGGGAAACGTAGAGATGGGGGAAGCAGGAAAGGGAAAGAAAAAAATTAAATATATTTTGAAGATAATTTCTATGAAATTCTGCCCTGGAAAAAGGAGGTGTTGATATTTTAAAATCCCCATTCAGCTTGATATTAACATGATGATACATACATACCCAATTCAAATATAATGGTTTTTTAAATGTGCTGAAAATTATTCATGTAAGAACTTTCTTTTAAAACTAGCTACCAAGGTATATAGTATCTTTATTTAAACAATGGTACTATTACTCCGATAGAAGGCAGAACTTCTTTGAAACTGTTTCTAATTAGATATTGATCTTTACAAAGAAATCAGGATCATTATTATATATTACCTTTTAACCTCAAAATGTTTAATGTAGCTTTGTTCTTTGTTTAAGCCCTCTTTAAAATGATACTTTTAAAATCTTGCTTTTGTTTTTGGTACTGGGGATTGAATCAGGGTTACTCTACCACTGAGCTATATCCCTAATCCTCTTTAGTTTTAATTTTGACACAGGATCTCCCTAAATTGCTAAGGTTCTCACTAAGTTGCTGAGGCTAGCCTGGAACTTGCAATCCTCCTGTCTCAGCCTCTTGAATTGCTGAGATTACAGGTGTACACCACCATGCCTGGCTTAAAAATCTTTTTATTGTAGAATAAATATATCACATCAAAACAAATCTGTAGCTAATCATTATACATGTCCCTCAGTATCCACAGAAAATTGATTCAATTCCTCCATGCCATGCTGCCAACAAGAAAATCTGATGATATTCAAATCCCTTACACAAAGCAGGGTAGCACTTGCCTCTAACCTATACAGATACTCTTGTATACTTTAAATCATTTCTAAATTACTTGTAATATCTAGTACAATATAAATGCTCTACACAGTATAATAAATAGTTCTTATACTGTATTGTTCAGAGAATGATGAGAAGAAAAAATTTCTGAGAATTTTTAAAAAATATTTTTAATACAGGGTTGGTTGAATCCAAGATATGGAACCCACAGTTAGGGAGGGCCAACTGTATAGCATAAAAACAATCTATACTGTATTTTCTAAATATAGTATGTTTTTAGGTGAAAACTCTCACAACCAACACTCAGATCAAGAAATAAAACTTGTCCAATCACCGTTATGAGCCCCTTCTCCCTACCCCCAATCTTAATTATAAACTTCCTTCTCCTTCTAAATTAAACTACTTTCCTAGCTTTTATGGTTTCATTTTTTTGTACTTTTTCTTGCATTTTTATCATCCAAAGGTGAGTACTTTGATACTGTAAAAATTAACTTTATATGTCAAATTGGCTAGGCTGTGGTACCAGATAGTTGGTCAGTTATTCTTGATGTTTCTATGAAGGATCTGTGTGTGTACAGATGAGTGTGCACCCGTGCACGTGCGCACACACACACATGCTGGGGATTAAACCCAGGACCTTAAGCACCACTGAGATACACCCCTACAACCCCCACAAGGTATTTTTAGATGAGATTAACATTTAAATCAGTAGACTGAGTAAGCAGATTGCACTCTACAGAATGAGTGGGCCTCATCCAATCAGTTAAGGCCTTATTAATAGGATTGACCTCCCTGAAAAAGAGGGCATTTTGACAGCAGGCCCCCTTTGGGACTTAAAATACAACTCTTCACAGTCTCCGAGGAAGATTTTGGAGTTGCCAAGTCTTCACAATTGCATGAATCAGTTACTTGAAATAAATCAATCTATAGATAGGTAGATAGATATCCTATTGTTGTTTTTTTTTTTAACTCTGATAAATGCAGTCTCTAGCCACCATAGTGTATTCTTGCCCTTTTTTGGGCATAGTGTATTCTTGCCGGCAGAGCTACAGCCCCAGCCCCTGACATTAACTTTTTAAAAAAAGTCTTATGAATCTATAGGTTCCCCTCCACCTTTTATTGTGCTTATGGTCCATCTGCTTAGAACCTAGGCTGTTTGATCAGTGGAGTTTCCCATAATCTACATTTGGCTAACCGTATATTTATGGTACAAAATAGCATCTTCTTCTATATATTGAAATCCAGGGGCTTGATCAAATTTAGGTTTGATCCTTTTGTCAAAGCCATACATATAGTGTGTTTTTCCTCAAGAAATATGTATGTCCTTGTTTTCTCTCTTTTTGTGAGGTTTGCAGCCATTGGTGCTCATATTGACTAAATCTATTAATTGTTAAAGACTGCAAAATTGAGATATTCCAATTTTGTCCTTTTTCATGTATTAACTAAAACACCTTAATAAAGTGCTATTTCTGTTAGTTTATTATGTGGTTACCTAGTAACATAATTCCTACTGGAAAAAATAGAATAAATACTTGATTTCTTAATCATGGCCTATTTTTTCCTCTTTTTTTTTTTAGATATACATGACAGTAGAGTGTATTTTGACATATTATACATACATAGAATAGAACTTACTCTAATTGGGATCCCATTCTTGTGGTTATACATTCTTGGTTATATATGGTGTTTCACTGGTCTGTATTCATATATGAACAAAGGAAAGTTATGTCTGACTTATTCTACTGTCTTTCCTTTTCCCATTGCTCCTCCCTTCCCTTCATTCCCCTTTGTCTAATCCAATGAATTTCTATTCTCTCCCACCTACCTACCTCTATTATTGTGTGTTAGCATCCACATATTGGAGAAAACATTCAGCCTTTGGTTTTGGAGGACTGGCTTATTTCACTTAGCATGATTGTCTCCAGTTCTATCCATTTATGATTAAATGCCATATTTTTATTCTTTTTATGGGTGAGTAAAATTCCATTGTGTATATAGATCACATTTTCTTTATCCATTCATCTGTTGAAAGTTGCTTCCATGGCTTTGTGATTATGAAGTGAGCTGCTGTAAACTTTGATGTGGCTGCATCACTGTAGTATGCTTGAAGGATACATACCCAAAAGAACTTTGCCATAATTAAACTTCTCTTCTAGTCAAAAAGATTTTTATAGAGTGTCACCAGGATTTCACAGGAGTACTTCAGAAAGCTCAGTGTGGTTTTAAGCTTCCTTTATTTTTTTAAAAATAGTTGTTTAAAAACAAAACAAGACCAAAAAAAAGGCTTTATTTTATCTATTTATTTTTATGTGGTGCTGAAGATTGAACCCAGGGCCTTGCGCATGCTAGGCAAGCGCTCTATCGCTGAGCCACAACTCCATCCCCAAGATTCCTTTCTTAAAAATGCCAGGTTTGCAGACAAAACATATGAAACCTCTGTCTAGTCTAAGAATATGAGGCAGAGGGTAACTGTTATATGAAACCCCATCCCCCACTGAGTATACTTCTTAAGGAATTTCCAGACTCAGGGTACAGAGACTTTTAGGGATTAGCTCCTCTGGACCACTGAAGCTTAAATAAACCTGCTTTCTAAAAATTCCTCATATGTCCAGCCTCACCTGTTCTATATAATGCTGATTTTATGTCCTTTGGGTATATACTAAAGAATGGGATAACTGGGTCAAATGGTGGTTCCATTCCCAGTTTTCTGAGGACTCTCCATACTGCTTTCCAGAGTGGTTACATCAATTTACGGTCCCAACAGCAATGTATGAGTGTACCTTTTCCCCCACATCCTTGCCAACATTTATAGTTACTAGTATTCTTGATAATTGCCATTCTGACTGGAGTGAGATGGAATATCAGTGTAGTTTCATTGTATATTTTTAAATAAGATGGCAGTAAGAAATCAAAAGTATTACTTCCTATGAATGAAGACCTTCAGTGGTCATCATCACCATCACCTTCACAAACCCAAAATAGCCAATGGAGCTAGTAAAGCTTAATTGCTAAGAGGAAACAAATGTCAACTTAGCAAAATGAGATTACTTATTTGAATCTAAGACAATGTAGGGGGAAATGTAAACTCTAAGGACACCCTTCAAAACTGCCTTGTAAAACTAAATCATAATTTATCAATACATATGTGGCAAGATTTTACATTTTGTCTTTCCTACTACCACATGAAATACTCTTGTCCCAATTATAGGTAAACTGAGGCTTAATACACTAGAGTTCAATATATTTAGAATACTAGACCAGCAGTTTATGTCATGCAGCTAATGAACAGTTTACTCTAGATTCTATATTATGATTTGAATGTCTGCCTCTTAACACAAAACATATACATAGGGAAGACTCTAGAAACAGTAAAAAGATTGATAAACTCACTCTAGGGATAAGTGACTATAGCCATGAATTGATTAAAACAGAATTCATACTTTAAGGACCTAAAGGAGTAACTTAGTTATAAATCACTTGGCTATCATGCACAAGGCCCTGGGATTGATCCCCAGCACCACAAGGAAAAAAATATTGGTGTTGGGGGGAGAAGCTTTAAGAAGTATCTCCTAGTAGAATGTGAAGCATCAATGATAGGACTTTAAAAAAAAAAAAAAACCTGGGGCCTCACACATACTAAGCACTACCACTGAGCTATACCCCCAGCTCCTTGTGCCTGCCTGCCCCCCCCCTCTCTTAAGGGGCATTTATTCTTTAATCACTTTACATAGTCAGTTGCCTAAGCTGCCTCAGGTTAAATTACATGTCCAAAAATTTATTCCCAACCAGAGAATAGCCTAGTTTTTACTTCACCAGCTGATAAAGAGGCATCAATAACTCTGATAAAGAGGCACAGTTTTGAAGGGAAAGATCCTGACACTAGACAGCCTGGTTTAATTTAAAGTGTACAACATGATGTTTTGATACCGTGAAATAATCAGTCAAGTCAATTATTATATTATTTCACATAATTAACTTTTAAATAATTTGAATAATGCTACAATGAACATGGGAGGGCAGGTTTCTCTCTGAGGTGCTGATTTCATTTCTTTTCCATATACATCCAGAAGAGAGATTTCTGGATCATATGGTAGTTCTATTTTTAAATTTTTGAGGACTCGCTGTACTGTTTTTCATAATGTCTGCAACAATTTATATTCCCACCAACAGTAAATGTAAGTTGACTAAATTCATCAATCAAAAGGTAAAGATGGTTTTTTATTTTCAAGCTTGTTGTGTGATCGTGGTCAAGTTACCTATCCTCTCTGTTTCCCTCATCTGTACATTGGGGTTCAGGGAAGTACCTATCTAGACAGTTAACGTAAGGACTGAGTTAATACAAAATAAAGCAACAAGAATGTTTTCATTACACAATAAGCATTCAGATTAAAATGTCAGGTTTCTGAGTGAGTATCTGAAAGGGGGCATTTGGAGAAATGACTACCTCTGGGTCAATCTTATGTTACAAAGTCCATATATTTTCTAAGCAATTGTTACTCTCCAGTGTATGCAGAACTTGTCAATAAAGCAGAACTAACAAGCTTTTTTTTTTTTTCCAGCAAGTGATCAAATAAAAAGTACTGAAACCTTCAAGTGAAGCACTGTCTTCAAAATTCTAGAGCTCCTCCACCCACTTCTCTACTCAATGGAAGCCTCTGTCCCTCTCAACTTACTTTTATTCTACCTTCCTGATCATAAAATTTTGGGATTTATACGCAAAATCATGTAATAAAATTTGACCTTTCTCAGCTCAAATCCAAGAACAGTTACATGAATCACTCCTTGGATCAGAAAAGGACGGAATCTTGGAGACCCTGTAAATACCCTTTGTATTGGACTCAGGATTATTTTTGCGGCAGAGTTTAGTAATTTGTTCCTCTACTCCCAATTTTTCTTGCCCAAAGTATTTATTTTTCAGGGCTGAGAAGCAGGTAAGAGAGGGGGTGTGACTCGCTACTGGAACCGTCATATGTATCAGTTTTTCATGGGGAAAAGAAAAAAACGCAGACATGTCAGGACGACACAGCATACAAAGGCTGATCGTACTGGTTTGAATTTAGTTCTAAAAAACGTGTTTATTAAAATGAATGGTTGACACTAACCGCAATGCAAAGACGAGGGACAAACAGGTCCGCCAGGCCCGGTCCTGCAGGACCGCCAGTTAGCTGGCAATACTGGGTAGGCGCCCGCAAGCGGAGGTAAACAGAGCTACTACGCCTGCGCACGCCCAGGGGTCACGTGCAGTCCTGGGCCTGCGAAATCGCCCCGAGGGCGGTCCGACAGCTATAAGAGACCGTAGGCAAACAGAAGAGAGGCGTCAACCTTTTTCCTTAGGGGGCGGATTCGGGTCTAGTGGAGCGTTCTGTCGGAAACGCCCCTTTTTTCCTCCAGGGCGGGGCGAGTGAGGCCCAGTACTGTGTCTGCCGCAGCACCTCAGTAGGTTATGGCCCGCTGTGAGGAGGGCGCCACGGTCCCCGTGGCACTTCTGGGGTCCCCTGGAGTTTGCAGTAAAGGGTTGCAAAGGAAGGGGCTCTGTGAACGGCGCCGGCTGAAGGCGACGGTGTCGGAGCAGCTCAGCCAGGATATGCTCAGGTAGGAGGAGGCGGGAACTCTGGCTGCATCAGTTACTTCAGTGTCCACCTTCGCCCAACTCGTCTCCCACATCCCTCCTTACCTTGTTCCCCTCGACTCTGGCAACTGCGGATGTTCGCCAGTCTCTCCACTCCTCCGACACCCAGATAACCAGTCTCAGCATTTCAGACACCACTGACCACATTCAAAGGAAAAGCAAAATTGTGGTCATATGCAGCACCCGTTTGTGCTAAAATATTCTAACAAGGGGCAGGCTCTATTGTGTTGAAGACAAATCACTAAGGTCGGGGTGGATTCCTGTTAAGAGACATACACTTTTTTTTTTTTTTAATTTAAGAAAGTAGTTGAAATTAGGCATATTTGTATTGTATTGAGGAAAGATAGAACAAATTACTGGAGACTTGGATTTGCCCTTTTCTGTGAGCTCTGCTGGAGCTCTCTTTTAAAAGGTTTACCAGGAATGCTTATATAGAAATACTTCCTGATTGCAACCTGGCTTTCCCTCTCCACCTAGAACACTCTATGGTTCCTACCAACTCCCATCTCCCAGGAGGACCCAAGAAAATGAAGGGTTGTCCCGAAGCTAGGCCTGTGAATATCTTCCTTAATCTGTAAAGAACCCATTTAAAGTCATCTCTCTTTATAAAGAAAATTAATTCAGCTAATCTCCATTACCTTTAAAACATTGTTTCTTGAACTTAAGTGTGCATCAGAATCACCTGAGGGGCTTGTTAAAACAGGTTGACTGGGTCCCAGCCCAAAGTTCTGATTCAGTTGGTCTGGGACCGGGGCCCCAAGGTTTTATAGTTCTGATAAGGACCAGGTGCTGCTCATTCTCTTGGTTGCAGTCCTACTTTGAGGACCACTGAACCAGAGTACACAGAATTACTAATAATAACTAGCAATTGTGCACCATTCTACATTTAAAAAGTGCTTTCTGAAAGAAACTCGTCCACACTAAAGATTTCCTATAGCAAGAATTGGAATTTTATTAAAGAAAAAAAATCCCTTTAATTTTGGCCTATCTACCAGGGATACTACTTTGTATCCACCAGTGGGGGACTGATATAAAAGAGGAAAAAATAAGAATGAAGCTGTTCTCTTCCTAAGGATAACTAAGGATGAGATTCTCCCTCTTTTTAGTGGCTTTATTTGTCTGGCTGTTTTGTGAGCCTTGAAGTGTCATGAATTTAAGAAAGGTAACACATCTAAATTAGATAAAAGAAATGAGGTGCCAGGTATGGTGGTGCACGTTTTTAATCCCAGCCGCTGGGGAGGCTGAGACAGGAGGATTATAGGTTCAAAGCCAGCCTCAACAATTTATGGGGGCCTTAGCAACTTAGTGAAATCCTGTCTCTAAATAAAATATAGAAAGGGCTGGGGATGTGGTTCAGTGATTGGGTGCCACTGAGTTCAATCCCTGATAACCCCCACCCCGAAAAGTGTAGTTGGTGAACAGTTTGTCTTCATCCTAATGGAATTGAGAATAGGACTCTAAACTCCCAAGTTCCAATTATAAGCAAAGAAAAATAGATGTGACAGCATTTTTTTTTAACAACATTGAAAAACTTCATATACTTACCTAACCACCTTACATGCTAAGTTAATCTTCCCCAAGCACAGCAATATCACTGATTTATTCTACAAATATTAATGTAACATCTAGTTCCACTCATATATCTTGTCCTGTACTAGGTCATGAGGAATCAAAGATTAAGACATTGCTCTGGTGTTTGTGCTTACACTTTAGTGAGAGAGAGATGACTAAACAAAAGTGGTGGTGGAAGTAGGTTGAGGAAGGATTTATAGGGTGATAAATTTGAGTGAGCTCTTGGGGATTAAGAATTGAAATAAAGATTGGGAAGAAAGAACTAGAGGATGTTTAAACATGGTGGATGTTTCTTACACAGACAGAGATTTGAAAGAACTTGATTTATTTGTGAAAGCAAGTTATATTAGATTCTAGGTTACCTGAGCCAATGAGATAATGTGGAGAAGTGAAGAAAAACAGGAAATAGTTTCAGCAGTTAAAAAAAAAAAAGATTAGATGCAGAACTGGAAAGTTGCTTGGGATATGACAATAATTGCATAATAAGACCATATAAATTCATAGACCATTGTTTGGGACAGTTTTATAAGAAAAAGCTAGTATGTATTACCATCCTACTACTAACTAGATACTGGGCTTATGTGTAATGTTTTATTTATTTTTCTCATGAATCACAGTGAAGTAAGTCCTGTTATCATTCTCATTTAAAAAATTAAAGACACATTGTATGAACTTTATAGAAAAAGTAATAGAATAAGAACCTTGGAAGTCTGCCTCCAGAATCTTTAAAGTGACTTGCCCAGGATCACATGGGCAGAATATGAGCCATAACATAAACCCAGGCAGTCTGCCTTCTCTACAGTAGCTTTAGAAACTGATCTTCTAGTAACTTTGTTTCATCATATTTGCTTCTCTCCTCACCATTTCTTTTTCTTACTATACCATTGATTTGCTTCAGAATGCTCTTAAATGCCATTGGTTGGTCCCATCAACTGATGGCATCTAAGCAGGGTCCCTTCTGCTGGCATTGTCTTGCTTGACTACCACATTGGCTGAAGGCTAACTTTGGCTCAGTCCTTCATCTATTCAGATGTGATTAGGACATGAGGGCATGTGGTCCATACCAGTTCACATATAATTAATGAGTTTGTCACTTTATTAGAATATGGCAGATGATCAAAATGACAACATAGGAAGGCAAGTAGATACTCTAAGACTTGATAATAGAGTCTCTCTCTGTCTTTCTCCCTCTCTCTCTCTCTCATTTTTTTTTCTTTTTTGTGGTACTGGGATTGAACCTAGGGGCACTCTACCACTGAATTAGATCCCCATTCTTTTTTATTTTTTATTTTTTTTTTATTTTGAGACAGGGTCTTGCTAAGTTACCCATGCTGACCTTGAACTTATGAGGTCTCCTGCCTCAGCCTCCAGAGTCACTGGATAAGAGGCTTTCTTCTACCAGGGAAATGTTTGTAATGTATTCTGGAGGAAGTGGTATTTTAAAAATAGGAATTAAAATATTTAGATTTTGAATTTGAAAAAAGAAATTGGAAACTTACTAGTGAGATTTTATAGTAGTCAAGTGATAAATAACAGGTGACTGATTACATGTTGGGTAACTAGGGAAGGGAAAAATGGAAGATGGCCCCAAATCTTAGGACATTTGAAATGGAGGTGTATAATGAATGCTTGGGAAGCTCTGTATTCAGAGACAATTGGAAATACACCTGGAGTTAAGATAGAACGTGGACTAGCAAATACAGATTAATGGTTGCTGATATCACCAGCACCCAGTTACTCAGACCAAGGGTTAATCCCTTCATTTTGCCTTCTAGATCCAGTTGCTAGCTCCTGCCAACTTTATTAATTCTAACCCCTCTTTCTTTTTTAAAAATATTTTTTAATATTTATTTTTTAGTTGTAGTTTAGTTGTATCTTTAATTTATTTATTCATTTTTATATGGTGCTGAGGATTGAACCCAGTGCCTCACCTGGGCTAGGCAAGCACTCTACTGCTGAGCCATAACCCCAGCCCCTCTAATCCCTCTTTCTCAACCACTGATCCTCCCCTGGCTCCAATTCTTTACGTCATCTTCCTGCTGTTTAATAGTTGTCTCATCTTCATTCTCATTTTCTTCTCTTTCATTACACAACTAACACGTGATTTGGTTGGGGGCTATACTGGGGATTTAGCCCAGTGTACTCTACCACGGAGGTACATACCCAGTGCTTTTTATTTTTTATTTTGAGATAGGGTCTTGCTAAATTGCTGAGATTGGCCATAAATTTGCATTTCCCTCCTGAGTTATTGGGATTATAGGTATGTGCCACCATGCCTGGCTAACAGGTAATATTTTGAAAAATAAACTTGCCTATGTTTCAAACTATTTGGTGACTCCCCTTCAACTGAAGAATATAGTTAAGCTGTTTGTCTCTCTTATTCATCCTTGTCCCTCAGCTTCATCCATCACTTTTAACCTTCTCAGTACTCTATGCAGACCATGTTGTAATTCCATGCTCACACTTAACTTTGTAAGGATTGTGGAGCCCAGGAACTCCCTCCTACTTTCCTTTATTTCTCTATGAGGTCTTAGTCTGTACTTGAAAAAAATTTGTGCTATTGAGTGTATCACACTCTGAATAATTTCAGGACTGGTTTCCCTACTATACTATAAATTCCTTGAGGGCAGGTATTATGGTTTAGTGATAACTGGGATTTTTAGCAGCAGTCTAAAATGTTTTAGTTAGACAATTCTATGATTCAACTATTTGTCCCCTCCAAAATTCAAGTTGAAATTTAACTGCCATTGTAGTAGTATTGAGAGGTGGGACCCTTAAGTGGCAATAAAGGCCATGAGGGTACCATCCTCATAGGTCATGAGGACTTATGTTCTTATAAAAGAATTTTCCCTCCTCTTAATTCTTCCTGCCCTCTTGCCTTCCACCATGTAATAATGAGTCGAGGAAGCCCTTGCCAGGCGTTGGCACCTTGATATTGGACTTGCCAGCCTATAGAACTGTAATCCATTAAATTTTTGGTATTCTGTTATAGCAGTATAAAGTGAACTAAGACAGGTTAATACAGTAGTTAGCAAAGAAATGAGGCGGAAAGAAGCTGGGTCTTGACAATCTTGAGCTTTTGCTTTTGCTTCAGTCTGCCCGCCCTCTAGGCTTTACTGTTACTTAAGTCAGTAACCCCTCTTCATGTTCAAGCCAATCTGAGTCAGAATTTGTTAGTTATAATGGTTACAGGATATACTCACAATAGATACAAATGGTTTTATAAAATAAAAAGCACTATATTTCCACATTAATAATTTTTAAATATTTATTTATTTCTATGTTGTGTTGAGGATCGAACCCAGGGCCTCACACATATCAGGCAGGTGCTCTACCACTGAGCTACAGCCCCAGCTCCCACACTAATAAATTTTAACACAACGTTTTTCTTTCATTTAACAAATACTCAGGAGTATCTCTTACAAACAGGAGATTCCCTAGTGATGGTGGTTTGGCTACCAGCTGCAGTGCTTCCTTATTCACTTGAAGAAGGGAGAAAATGGGTGGGAGAAAGGAACAAATTGAGTGTACAATTTGAGTTTTTTAATTAAAGTTTGAAAGGACAGCACATTTGTATAACTTTAAAATTACTTAGGAAAATAATATGATGAAAATATTGATCAAAATAAGACATATGTCTGCTTATTATTTTCAAGATTTTGAAAGCTTTTGTGCTCTGAAATATTTGTTTTGAAATGTATGAAATATGATATGTCAAAAGCTTTGTAATGTTTTGAACAACTAATTAAAAAAAGAAAAAAAATTGTTTTGTTTAGGGTAAAATAGGATCTTTTAATAAACAGATATTGAACTCTTGCTGTATACTGAAGATATACAGTTTTTATCCTTGGGGAGTTCATTGTCTAATAGGGAGAACACACATAAAAATAATGATGCAATGGCAGAAGTGCTGTAATAAAGGTATGTACTGAATGTAATGGGATTAGAGGAAGAAGCCATTTGCTTGCTCTTGAGGGAGGATGAATGTCATTGGCAACTTTCCAAGATGGATATCTTTAACCATTATTTGTATAGTCTATAGTGTACTAGTGTGATTGCCAATTATATCTTGCAATACAGAAGTCTTCTGAGAATACATACCTTGACAATTATATTGCTATAGTGATATCAAGTATTGTTTCATATTTAGAGTGTAAGTATAATGGTTACTGCAAAAAGACAAAAGATTAAAAAGTTTCAATTTTTTATTTCTGTTCTTCCATTACTTTCTGTATGAATGAAATCAATAGGCTTTATCATAATTATGTCTCTATACTAGTAAAGGGATTTGAATGGGTTTACCCCTGAGTTCATAATTTTAAAAATAGATTACAGCATGACTAATTCTATTTGGGTGGATGGAAAAGGGCCTAAATGTCACATTCTTGACATCCAAGCTTGCATGTCAGACTTGGTAATTAACAATCAGAACAAAGTGTACCAGTTTCTAACCTGAATTGTCTATTGTTATGTTTGATTTGTTGGTGTTATTGGCCATTGACTTTTTTTTGCTTCAATTTTGGTAAGATTTTTAAAAAGTTTATTCTTCTTAATAGTCAGCAACCATATTAACTTTGTGTTCTGTGTTTCAAAAAAAAATCTAAAGGAGGTACATTACATATGAAAGACAACTTAAGTATAAAATAAATTTTATTATTAGAAGGAATTAATTAAAATACATTTTGGAAAAAATGGTCTTATTCTTTTAGTGAAATTGCCTTTGTTTTTACTATAAATTCTTAGAACATTAGATTCTAAGCCAATATTAAGTAGTGTTCTTTGGAATGAAGTTAGAACAAACCTATTTTTACTATTAACTTATTTTGTTTCCTGTACATTTTAAAATTATGTTATTTTTAAATCTGCTTTATAAAAATTCTATATTTCTTAGCATCACTAATTAAACTATGATTCTATTTTATTCCTTATAGGCTTTTAAGGGAAGAAATCCATACAGATGTTACTTTCTCTACAGATTATACTTTGTTCAAAGCACACAAAGCAGTCCTTTTAGTAAGGGTTCCTGACTTCTATTTCCATATTATTGGACAGACATCAGACAGTATAACAAATCATGAGCCTATTCCTTTGGAGAATGTTGAAGCTTTAGAATTTAGAACATTTTTACAGTAAGTGCTCTTTTTTCCTATTACATTTAATTCTAATAAATAATTGGTATTTTTAAGCATGTATAGTGTGTGTATGTTTTCATTTCATTTATTTTCATCTCTTTAATAACCTGGAAAGGAAAATCTATTAATTTGAATTATAAATTACCATAGTAATTAGTATTAGTAGAATCTATTAATATCATAGGCTAATTATTAGTAGAAGCTCAGTACAGATTTAAGACTGATCCTGGCCTGCAGTTGTTGCTCATTGGTAGAGTGTGTGCTTAGCATGTACAAAGGCCTAGGTTTGATCTCTAACACATACACATGCGCGCGCGCACACACACACACTCACACATATATATATATATACATACATATATATATATATATATGCACACACACACATACACACAAAAGACTGATCTTAGGAGAGAAGAAATGAATGGTGTGCTCTCTGATAATTTGAATGAATTATTCTATGCTAGGGTGACACCATTGACATTTTGGTTTAGATACTTTTTTTTTGTTGTGGGGGCAGTGCTGTGCATTTTATGATGTTAGTTGTGCCGTCTTCAGACTTTGCTATATGTCCTCTGGGAGTTAGGTGTGTGTGGCTATTGAGAACCATTGGCACATACTGATTTATTAAATAGGGGCGGGGGTCGTGGCTCAGTAATAGAACACTCGCCTAGCATGTGTGAGACGCTGGGTTCAATCCTCAGCACCACATAAGAATAAATAAAAATAAAGCTATCATGTCCAACTACAGCTAAAAAAATATAAATTTTTTTAAAATAAAACTTTAAATAAATAGTTTATAAAATATATTAGATCATAACTGTTTTTATTCTCATGGCTTATGTCTTAGTTCATTTGAACTGCTAAAAAAGGAAGTACCTTAGTTCTAGTAACTTATAAACAACAGAAATTAATCACTACAGTTCTGTATTTTGGGAAGTTCTAGATAAAGGTTCCAACAGATTTTGTGTTTGATGAAGGCTACTTCCATATAGATGGCACGTCCTTTATGCCTTCACATGGCAGTTGTTATGGACAAACTCCCTCAGGTCTCTTAAAAGGGCATTAATACCATTCATAGGTTGGAGCCCTCAAGGCCTAATAATCATTCAACTGTCCCACCTTTTAATACCACCACATTGAATTAAGTTTCAACGTAGAATTTGGAGAACATAAGCATTAAGACCATAGCAGCTTTATGTGGTCAAAATTTTTGAAAATAGATCATCAGTTAAACTTTATAGTATTTGGGAGATTCGTGTGTTTGATGAACTTAGAAAATTCTCATCAACTAAATAATGAGAGAAACTAATTTAACTTAATCCCATTCTGTACTTCATTTCTTTTTATTATTGAATAATATTCAGTTGTATATCACATTTTATTTATCCATTTATCAGTTGATGGTCATTTAATTTTTTTTTTGGCTATTATGAATAATGCTGCCATGAACCTTTATGTACAAGATTTTGTGTGAATTTATGTTTTCATTACTTGTGGGTAAATATGTAGGAGTGAAATTTGGTAGGTCATATGGTAAGTCTATATTTAATCCATTGAGGAATTCCCAGACTTTTCTAAAATGGCTATACCATTTTACATTCCCATTGTCAGTAGATGAGAGTGAATTTCTCCATATTCTCAGCAACATTTATACCTCTGTCTTTTATTATAGTTATCCTAGTAGATATGAACTAGTATCACATTGTGGTTTCCATTTGTGTTTCCCTAATGTTAAGCATATTTTATATACTTATTTGCCATTTTAATATCTTTTTTTGGGACTGTTAAAGTTCTTTGCCATTTTTTAAATTGTGTTATTTGTCATCATTTTACTGAATATTCCTCATATTCTAGAATATTAGACTCTTACCAGATATATGATTTGCAAATATTTTCTTTCATTTTGTAGGTTGTCTTTTCACTTTCTTGATGGTGCCATTTGTGACATGAAAGTTTAATTTTTTTTTTTTTTTTGTATTGGGCATTGAATTCAAGGACATTCTACCACTGAGCTTCACTTTCAGCCATTTTTATTTTTATTTTTAAATTTTGAGACAGGGTCTTACTAAATTGCTGAGGCTGCCCTTGAACTTGCAATCCTCTTGCCCGAACCTCTGGAGTAGCTGGGACTACAGGACTTGCCACTGTGCCTACTACAAAGATTTACTTATATTTTCTTCTAAGGATTTTATGGTTTTATACTTTTGGCTCTTACATGGTCTAAGATCCATTTTGAGTTAATTTTTTTGTGTGATGTAAGGAATTATGTCCTACTTTATCCAAAGTTGTTTCAGCACCATTTTTTGAAGTAACTCTTTTACCACTGGAACATTTATACACCCTTGTTGAAAACCAGTTGTACATTGCTCTGGATTGAATTCTCTTCCTCTAAAATTTTATGTTGAAGTTCTAACCCTAATATGATGATAGTTGAAGATAAGGTTCTAACCCTTATATGATGATAGTTGAAGATAAGGCCTTTGGTAATTAGATTTAGGTAATTTCATGAAGGTGGGGTCCTCATAAGATTAGTGACCTCATAAGAAGAGAGACCAGAGAGCTTGTGCTCTCCTTCTGTCACCACTCTCTGAAGACACAGTGAAATGGTGATGTCTGGAAGCCACAAAGAGGGTCTTTACCAGAACCCAACTATACTGGCACTCAGATCTTAGACTTCTGGACATCAAAACTATGTGAAATAAATTTCGATTATTTAAGCCACATAATTTATGGTATTTTGTCATGGTAACCTGAGCTGACTGATACACTCATAAATATAAGGGTTAATTTCAAATCTATTCCATTGGTATGTATATCTGTCATTATGCCAGTATCAATGGTCAGTTTTTGCTTTTCTGAGAAATAAAGGTGGATTATTGTGTCTTTATGTCCTGCATCATATTTTCTGATATGCCTTTTGCTTGTAATCAGAATCACATTGACTTTAGTGTAGAAAATTGTCTTTGGATCATTAAATTTTAACTATATGTGTGTGATTTGGCCTATTCTTCATTATATGTTCTGCCAGTTGGTAGAGTCATCTTTTTTTTTTTTAATATTTATTTTTCAGTTTTAGATGAACACAATATCTTTATTTTTATTTTGTTATGTGGTGCTTAGGATCAAACCCAGTGCCTCATACATGCTAGGTGAGCGCGCTACCACTTGAGCCACATCCCCAGCCCGTGTTTTTTTTTTTTTTTTTGAGTTATATGAAGCTCCTATAAGCAAAATGGAAAATTTGGAAATTGCCTACCTTTGATTTTTCTTGTTTTTTAGAACAGCATGATATACTATAATTTAAACAGATATTTTAAGTGTTATTTAGAAAATTATTATTTTCCAGTGTAGACCACAGGCCTTTCATTGAGAGTTCTAAATATCAATTTTAAAACATATACCTTTGGGGGTGCTGAGGATATAGCTCAGTGCTTGCCTCCCATGTACAAGGTGCTGGGTTTAATCCCCAGCACCATAAATAAATAAATAAATAAATAAATAAATAATTTTTTCCCCCTAGTAGATGGTACAGTGGAGTTCTTATGAAAACAGGCTTTGTAGTCAATCCAGGTCTACCGTTTCTAAGTGTATAAACTTGTACTAATCACTTACCATTAGTTTTCTCATCTAAAAATGGCCATAATAATAATATCTACCTCATAGAGTTATTGTGAGGTTTAAGTGAAATAATTGTAAAGCACTTAGCACAGTAACCTGATATTTAATAAGCACTGAACAATTTTTTTTTCTTTTTTGGTAGTACTGGGGATTGAATACAGGGGCACTTTACCACTGAGCTTTATCTCTAGTTCTTTTTATTTTGAGAATGAGATCTTGCTAATTTGCCTAAGTTGGCCTTGAACTTGCAATTCACCTGCCTCAGCCTCCCAAGTCACTGGAATTACAGGTGTGTGCCACCTTACATTGCACACTGTACAAATTTTAATAAATTTGTTCATATTAGTAGCACTTTGAAATTATGCTTTTCTGCAGCTATTAAGTGCATGTTTAAAAGAAGATCCTGAGCCAGGAGCAGTGGTACATTTCTGTAATCCCAGCTACTTTAGCACCCTGAGGCAAGAGGATCACAAAATCAAGGCCAGCCTCAGCAATTTAGCAAGATTCTGTCTCACAATAAAAAATAAAAGGGCTGGGGATGTAGTTCAGAGGTAGAGTACCCCTGCGGTTAAATCTTAGTACTGTAAAAAATCAAATTAGTCAGTCAGTGAAGATCCTGGAAATAGCTTAAATTTTTCTACATTAGAGAGAAATCAGTGTTATTCTTTATTACATTAAAAGTGATGGGGGAAAAGATTAAATTAGAGGTAGAACAAGAGAGTGAAGTCAGTCTTAGATTTGGCATCAAAATAAGTATCTGCCTCCTTCTAGCTGTGCATTATCTTGTTTGATTTCTTTCAGCCTCAGTTTTCTCATTTAAAACAAGGAAGTTGGAGTAGCTGGCCTTGTACTTCATAGCATTTCACAGTGCTATATTTTAAGCAGTTAATTGTATTCTATTTTATATTAGGTTAGTCATGTATGTCTGTGGTTATGTAAGCTCTTTGAGAATAGATTGTCTCATTGATGTGCACATCCAAATGATACCTAGTATCTTATACATAGAAAGTGCTTGTGATGTGCTCTCTGTTAGCAGATTGTGTTGAAATTTGACTACATTAAAATAGTGCATAAGGAGAGTATTACAATGGAAAATAGATATTAAATTTCTTTTAGTTAAAGCTGATAAAATAGATTTTTTAATTTTTGCTATATGAAATTCAGTTCTTTGTAAGTTTCTTTAGTTCATATCCTTTCTCTTGAATCAATAAAGATTTTTTTTATGTTGCTACTTATTCTACAATAATTCCTTTCGTGTATACTTGAATTAGAGTATGAAATATAGTTTTTGAAAAGTTGTTTTATATGCAGTGACTTCAGATAGGCTCAAATGTCAGTGGAAAATAGTGCTTGCTTTATGACTTCATGATTAAAATTCAAGTGAAGATCATAAAACTCTTTGATTTCCCCAGAAGACTTACCATTGTTATTATGTCTGTATGTATGAGAGGGAAAGATGAGGGAGGACTTTGAATTTTCAGTTTAACATTAATAACTGGGAGATGCTATAATAAAGTATCAGATAAACACATAAAACAACACAGGACAGCTTTCTTAGGTGGTGGCTATTTTCTCTTTTCATTCCTTTTATTACTCAGGCTGGAAATGGGTAGAATATATGTCTTCCTTGTATTAACTATAACTTGTGTATTTTTTTCTTTGGGTACTGAGAATTGAAGCAAGCACGTTGTGCCTGTTAAGTCTGCACTCTACCACCTCCAGCCATGTATTTTATTTATTTTTGAGACAGGACCTCAGTATGTTGCTCAAGCTGGCCAAAAACTCCTGGGCTCAAGTGATTCTCCCAACTCAGTTGCAGGCCTATGCCAGTGCACCTGTTTTCAGCCATGTATTCTTGATGCCTTGGTATTTGGAGTCTTACAAACTAACTGGGGAAAGAATTCCCCTTCCAGAGTTAACTTGTTCTTAGAGATAATAAATGACTTGCCTGTGAATACATCTTTTATATGCAAATCGGCCAATCTTGAGTCCATATACCCACCCATACACCTTCCTCCATCTAATTCTTACACTCCAGGAGACAATATTCCTCTACCCTGATCACCCCAGGGTCAGGTATCAGACAACTGGGGTGATCAGGGTAGAGGAATTCTACCTGTATATAGCTAGAAGCTTGACAACATTATTTAACTATGTAATCCTAATCCTGTTCAGTTACTCACCTCACCTTGCTCATTCCTTCCTAGGAAAACCACAATAATGGCTTTTGAGGGCCTGAGTTTGATCCCCAGTACTGGAAGACAAAAAAAAAAAAAAAGCCTTTGTCTGTTTTTTTCCTGTTCCTTCTCCCTCCTAACCAAATCTGTTGCTTTTTCCCATGTGGCCCTGCATAGCATGGTTCACTCCCCACCTTCTGAGAGTTGTAAATTACAGATTATCTTTTCAGTAGCAATAATTTCCTGTTCTGTCTGCCTCACTATACCTGAACAAACCCCAAATCCCTGGTACAGTTTAAACCACATATGAATGTCATTGCTGCCTTCAGACCATTCTTCCCCCTTATTCCTAAACTCCATGTCTTTGAATCTCATTTACTAGTCCATATACCACTAGGTGGTCTTCCATAGACCTCCAGGTCAGTACTCCTCATTCCTCAAAGTTTTTGGCTACTGACTTTTGTCAGTTTCTCTATAACACAATTCTTGGTAATTCCAATTGCTGCATAGATAATGCTTCCACTAACTTTGCCTCTCAGTCCCCTTAATTGCTATCTTACAGTTTTCTTGTTTTCTACTTTACCTAATTTCCCAGCACAACCCAGTGTTAGTGTGTGAGAACCAGCTCCAAGGTGTCATGAAACCAAAGAGAGAGGCAAATAGACTTAGAATTGTACAGAGTGCAATTTATTGAGGCACTTACTGATGGAAGCATGATAAATAGCAACAGCAAGACCAGTTGGAATCCTGCAGTTTGGGTCAGAAAGAGAGGTTAGGTTAGGACAAAAGTGACTTCATTCTAGCTGTAATATACCTGGTTTATAGTAAGATAATATCAAAGAATTAGGAACATCCTTGGAGTCGGGGCCCACTCAAATAATTTTGTTTATTTATAGTTTGCTGGGGAACTATAGAGGAAAAACTGACTAGGATTATTCTGGGAGTGATATGAGTTTATGACTCAAGATAGCTATAGTCATTCAAGCTGAATTCATATACCTCAACTATTCACTACCATGTCAAATTGTAACTCATGTCATTACCAATAGCTGACTCTATAATCTCTATTCTAAGCATCTCACTCCCTAATTTCTACCTCCTATCTTTCTAACCTACTCCTTTTAGGACTCCAGCTGTAATGATTCATTATTTTAGTGCATTTTCTGTTGCTCTTACAGAATACCTGAGACTGGGAAATTTATAAAGAAAAGAGGTTTATTTGGCTTATGGTTTTGAAAGTTCAAGAGCATGGTGCTGGCATCTGCTTGACTTCTAGTGAGAGCCTTGTGGTAGAAAGTGGAAGAGAAGTGAGTGCAGGCAAGGAGAGGCACATGTATGAGAGAGACCAAAGGGAGGTACAAGGCTTGCTTTGTAATAACCCACACATGATAACTAATGCAGTCTCTGAGGAAAGACATTATTGATGAGGGCAGTTTCCCTATTACCTAGTTACCTCCAAAGGCCCCACCTGCCATATTGGGAATCAAATTTCAGCATGAGTTTTGGTGGGGACAAACCATATCCAGACCATCGTATTCATCAATTCCACCAGGATCTGCAGTTAATCTTGCCACATTTTTAGTCTCTGATTCTCTTATGTTCTCATTTCTTTTCTGTCTTGTCTTAAATTCCCTTTGGCTGTGATTATATCACTCCTTTTACATACAGCCTGAATACCTTGTCCCATTGGAATTTGTTTTATTTACATGTCAAAACTGCAAATCTTATATCCAACCTTTTGACTACTCCACTCTTGCTTCCGCACAGCTGAATGCGGCTGGAAAAAACACACACAGCCATGTTTGTCAGTCAGTCTTTAAATTTATGGCTGTGAACATCAAGTGATGACTGTTAATTCTATGTGGTTTTGGTCTTCTATTCTACTTATATGTACAACATTGATTTTCTGTGCTTGACCACTTCTGACTTCCTGAGATAAATCCCACTTGGTTATTGTGCAGAATCCTTTTTTTTCTTTTTTTAAAAGAGAGAATTTTTTTGATATTTATTTCTTAGTTTTCGGTGGACACAACATCTTTATTTTTATGTGGTGCTGAAGATCGAACCCAGTGCCACGTGCATGCCAGGTGAGCGCAGTACCACTTGAGCCACATCCCCAGCCCTTGTGCAGAATCCTTTTTATAAGTTGCTGGATTCACTTTGCTATTTTTTTTTTTTGAGGACTTTTTCAGTATTATCAGTAAGGAATATGAGTCTGTTTTTGTTTTATTTTCCCATTCTGATGTCTTTTTCTGGCTTTTTTCAGGTAATACTGGCCTCAGACAACAAGTTAGGAAAGGTTCTTTCCTCTCATGTTTTTTTTGGAAAAGTTCGTGAAGGATTGATTAGTGTTAATTCATTAAATGTTTGGGGGAATTTACCAATGAAACCAGATGGCCCTGGTTTTTTTTTTTTTTTTTTTTTGTGGAAGTTTTTGGTTACTAATTCATTCTCCTTATTTTTTATTTTATTTATTTATTTTTTATTATTTATTTATTTATTTATTTTTATTGGTTGTTCAAAACATTACAAAGCTCTTGATATATCATATTTCATACATTAGATTCAAGTTGGTTATGAACTCCCAATTTTACCCCAAATACAGATTGCAGAATCACATCAGTTACACATCCACATTTTTACATAATGCCCTATTAGTAACTGTTGTATTCTGCTACCTTTCCTATCCTCTACTATCCCCCCTCCCCTCCCCTCCCATCTTCTCTCTCTACCCCATCTTCTGTAATTCATTTCTCTCCTTGTTTATTTTCCCATTCCCCTCACAACCTCTTATATGTAATTTTGCATAACAATGAGGGTCTCCCTCCATTACCGTGCAATTTCCCTTTTCTCTCCCTTTCCCTCCCACCTCATGTCTCTGTTTAATGTTAATCTTTTCTTCCTGCTCTTCCTCCCTGCTCTGTTTCTCCTTATTTTTTAAAGGTCTACTCAGGTATTCTGTTTCTTCTTGACTCAGGTTGAGTCAAGAAGGGAGATGCAAGGCTTGCTTTGTAATAACCCACACATGATAACTAATCCAGTCTCTGAGGAAAGACATTATTGATGAGGGCAGTTTCCCTATTGTAATTTATATCTTTCTGGGAATTGTTCATTTCCTCTAAGTTATCTAATTTTTTTTGCATTGTATATTACATTTAACACTAAAAAATTTTATAGACTACTTTTCAAATTTTGTATATTTTAGATTTACCTTTCCAAAGTTATTCCAGAACTAAAAGGATTTTAAAGTTATGTTTAATACATATATAATTATTATATGTATATTTTATTATGTATAACACACATATACATATATGTAATATATGAAAGCATCATATTGGGAAACTAGCTTTTTCTTTTTAAGACTCACCCTTATTTTAATTAATATTTTTAAAATTTTGTCTTTTAGGATTGTATATTCATCAAACAGAGACATAAAAAACTATGAAGAGGAAATTTGTAGGAAAATGAAAGCAGAAAGTGGGATACTACAAAAGAAACTTGACTTCAATTTTCAAAAGTGTAAAAATTCATCTGATTATTCTCTTCAGAAGCATGAAATTTCAGAGGATATTAATGATCGAGATGACAGTTTAATTTCTAATGGTGAGGTATTTTTGGTGGATTTTTAGAACATTTTATAGCCATGAAAATAATTATAATCTGATATAATTAGAGAAAATCAAACTTCAAAAACTGCTCTACTGATATATTTTTAAAAATAAGCATAGAGAAGTGAATATACTAGTGTGATCAATTTTGAGTTTCCCCAAGTACTTAGAGATAAGGTTATTATGAATAAATCCATTTGAAATTCACAGTTTTCTTTTTAATACTGAAACCTCTACATGTCATTGTCCTTATTTTGTTCTGTACTAATAAAGAATTTTTTGAATTATAATATACGCTTTAAAAAAAACATCAGGGAGCACAAAAATTGCTGTTATAAAAAAAAAGATAGTAACCCAATAAAAATGGCAGCTTAGTTTTATATCAAATGGTTAAGAAATACATAACTCTTAGAATTCATATGACAATTTACCTTAAAAAAGACCTTAAGATTGCTTGTGGAAGTAGGTGTTAGAAGGATTGAAGCTTGTGAGTTGTTGTGAATTGGTAGAAAGAGGATATAATTAGATACATAAATATACGGACAGGAAACCTGATGTCTCTGGATCATATGTATTATAGAATATTTTAGTGCCAGATCATATGTATTACAGAATATTTTAGTGCCAGTTCTCAGACATCAGATTCCATGAGACAATGAAGTGAGTGCCTGTTGTTACCCTATCTGTAGAGTAGAATTGCACCACAGAAAAGGAATACCAAACTAAGTTTTCCAGGTTGCTTGCCTATCTGCTAGTCATCCTCTCCAGAGAGATGGAGAGGAAGAGGGAAACACCAACTTTGGCTTTGGAAGGTAAACAAATCTTCCTCAGGGGAGAGAGGGGAAGGTAGTTTGACTACCTTGGAATGTAAGGAAATGGCTTCCTAGAGAGGCATGTCTCTAAGTCCATCTGGAGCAATATATTACTTCTAGATTCCAAGGAATGTTGCAGCTTAATCATCTTAAGCCAAGTTTACCAGTGCTTTTCTCAGAAAAGTCAGACTGTGCAGACACAAATATTGATAGAAGATTGTGTCCCAAGAGTTATCTGAAATCAGAGACAAAATTTTAACACTAGGTATGAATGAATGGATATGGCTCATAACATAAAGCAAACTGAGATATCTGGTAGATATTTAGGTGTGTGCATATATGCTTTGTATATTATTACATGGCTTGATTCATCTGGGTACAGTCTTTGGCATTGACATTGAAGTGTTTTTTATATATGAAATTGCACCTAACAACACTCAAAATTTAGTTATACTAAAATTGAACCCTAAAATATTGTGTAAAGATGTTATAGCAGAATTTACTACATATGAAAATACCTGTTAACTAAAGGGTCTTATTACTGATGTTTTGTGCAGCAGCAACTATCACCACCAAACTAATTTAATCTTGGTGAGAGTCCTTTTATGTTACATTCATTGTATCTATGAATAAATGATTAGGCAGTCTAGGCTTTGAAGTATTTATTAATATCATTTGGTCTCATGTAACCCTAAGAAGTAAGTGGTTGCAGATTGATTTTTTTCAGTAAGGACTCTTATACCCACAAAACATAAAGGACTTTCTCAAGGCCATACAGAGCAATTGATAAGCTGGTAGTTGATAGACATTTTTCATGCTTCTAGTGTAGAGCTCTGCCAGTGGCCCCACAGCAGCCTTTTAAAGTGGCAAAACAAATAAGTGTACGTAAAAAGAGCTTATTTACTCATCTACCCCCATTATTTGACTTGCTTTCTCCATCTCTCAAAAAAAAACTCCATGCTTACCAGTAATCTGCCAGTTGCCAATTTAAGACACGTTTGGTCCACATCTTCTTAACCCCCTTGCAGTCTTTCATATTAGTGCTGCTCTCCTTGAAACTTCTGTCTTCTAAATTCTGATCTCTAGATTTTCCTTCTTGACCACTCCTCATTCTTTTTCACTGATGTATCTATCATCTTTCTGTTCCTTAAATAAATGGTATTCTCATTTTTTTCTTGAGCTTTATATCTAACTATTGACTAGACATAGCTGTTTAAAAATACCTTAAATATTTCAAATTTAACCTATTACATACTGACTTAATCACCTCCCCCCTTTAAAAATCTATCTTTTTATTTTTATTTTTTTCAGTGGAAAGTATTGAACCCAGGGACTCTTTACCACTGAGCTACATTACCAGGCCTTTTTAATTCTTTGTTTTGTGACAGGGTCTGCTAAGATGCTGAGGCTGCCCTTGAACTTGTGAGATTCTCCTGCCTCAATCTCCCAAGTAGCTGGACTAAGGCTTATGCCACTGTGCTTTTTCTTTTTCTTTTACTTTTGTCTTTCCTCCCTCTTTCTTCCCTCCTTCATTTCTTCCTTTTATAGTGCTGAGTATTGAAGCCAGGGGTCTCACATACTAATCTGCCACCCCATCCCCTTCATATTTTATTTAAGATAGGGTCTCACTAAGTTTCTGAGGCTGGCCCTTGAACTTGTGATCATCTAGCCTCAGACTCCTGAGTAGCTGGGATTAGAGGCTTATGACAGATGCAAATGGAGGCAGAAATTCCAAGTTTTTTACATTTGCAGGACCAAGTGAAAAATTGGTATTTTCAGCAAAAGCAGCCTCTAAGTCATTGTTATCGTAACAGTGAGCCAGATGTCATGGGGCCTTCTGAGACACTGTTGAAAACTTTAGTTTTTATTCTAAAAGAAATGGAGTGAGACATAGAGGGTTTTGAACTTGGATGGATTAAAATATGAATTGCATTTTTAATGCAGTTTTGGAAGCTTTGTTAAAAATAGATTGTGGAGGTTAAGAATAGGAGAACAGTTGAAAGATGCTGGTGGCTTGGACTAAAGTATAGGAGTGAAGGTGTTGAGTAGTAGTTGGATTCTGGATCTCTTTTGATAGTAGAGCCAACATTGGCATTGTAATATATATTCCAGGTTTGTAAATTTGTTTAGTGGGAATCTGTTATGAGTGAATGAACCTTACCAGATATACTAATTAAATAAAGTTTTCTAGATTGTCAAAGTATGACATACAATTGTTAAAAGAAAATCTTTAGACAAAGTAAATCTGAATTATTTGAACAAGAAACATTAATGAATTAATCAGCTCTCAGAATCAGAAGAGGTTCAGAAGGGTCTACTCTACCACATTGACAGTAGTTATTTATAGACAGACCATGGAAGTAAAGTACAGAAATAGCTTGATGGACTACAGTTAGGCCTTTGTCTTAATGGACATGATCTAAGTTGTTGACTACTTGTGATTAGATGACATGTCACTACTTGTCTTTCTTTTCTTTCTTTCCTTCCTTCTTCCTTCTTTCTTTCTAGTGGAAATTGAACCCATGGATGTTTTACCACTGAGCCATACCCTAGTTCTTTAAAAAAAACTTTTTTTTTTTTTTTTTTTAAATTTTGAGACAGGGTCTCACTAAGTTGAATATGCTGGCCTCTAACTCGAATTCTGCAGCTTCAGCCTTTCAGGTTGTTAAGCATGAATCATTGACTTCTGCTTCTGTTTGGCTGAGCTCTGGCTATTACCAAAAATATATACTCCTAAGTTAGGTTGCAGTTTATTATGTAAGAACTCAAAGGGTGGATATAGTATGAAGTCAAATGTTAATTTAGCACAGTGTAGTTTACACACACACACACACACACATACACATACACACACACACATACACACACATGTATACACACGTACACACATGTACACACACACACACAGTGATATACAGTGATGAGCCATGATATACAGTATAGCATTTTTTCCTTCTTATGTATACATGTTTTATATTTCATTTCCTACTACCTAAATGATGAATCTTTTGAAGAAGAGAAAAAATTTTTAAATACTTATTTTCTAGACCTCTTGTTTCCAGTACTAATCTCATGGTAAGTTCTCTAATAACCCACTGATTTCAGTTGAATTTCTTTCAGTTTACATATCAGTCTAGCCATATTGTCATAAAGTAAGGTGTTTTGTCAGCTTTCCATCATTATAATGAACTACATGAGATAATTAACTCATAAAGAGAAATGGCTTATTTGACTGACAGTTTTGGAGGTTCTAGTTCAATATCAATCAAACCAATTACTTTGGGCCTCTGGTGGGTGTGCCAGATGACAATGGTGGGAAGTACCTGTCAGAATAAACTGCTCACCTCATGGCCAAGAAGTGAAAGAGAAAGAGGCCAGGGTCCCACAAATCTCCTTCAAGGACATGTCTCCAATGACTTAAAGACTTCTCACTTAGCCCTACCTCTTGAAGGTCTATAGCACTTCCAATAGCACCACCCTGGGGACTACGCTTCTAACATATTGACCTTTGGGGGACATTCAACTTCAAATAGGGAATGGGAAGGAATTAAATAGTGGAAAGGAATATCAAAATTGGAAAAATGTCAAACTTTCATGAATTAAATTCATTTTGGGCATAATTTTGTGATATTATGCTTATATGTGTATCTATTTAAAGGCATATCTATATTTAAGTATAAATGAAAATACATATGTCAAAGTAGAGAGTGTAGGTGATTTAAAATTCTTTTATTTTAATTTACCACTGTTTAAGCAAGTTGAGATAATTATGTAAGAAAACTTGCTAATATTAAAAAACAAAATTTGGGGATATTTATAACATTAAAGAAACTCATTTAGTCTTATTTTTGTCTTTTAAAGATAATTATGACTTGGAACCTGCATCTGAATTAGGAGAAGATTTATTGAAGCTTTATGTGAAACATTGTTGTCCAGATATTGATATTTATGTTGATGGAAAAAGGTTTAAAGCTCACAGGTAAGTAGATGTGATTGATTTGGTGTGTTGGTTGTGATATTGGAGTATAGAAGAGTGATTCTCATTTTCTAATACAATGGTTTTCAAGCTCTACTCCATGTAAGCTATAGTGATTCCACAGTGACTCCTCAGGAGTCTCTGATAGGGGAAAATTTGGGGTATCAAACCTGGATTTCCCGCCTGCAGGATCATATATGCACACATGGGTTCACCCAGATGTGCACGTGCACATTTCAGCCAGGCCAGATCTCATCTATTCTTTGCATTGGACATAAACCTAAGATTTCATCAATTTCATTAGATGAAAATGTTTTGTTGCTTGAAATGGGTTTGAAAGCCACTGTCACAGAAAATGTAGTTAATGCAGTTTTTAATTTTATAGACATTGTAGTATTAAGAATGGTTATTTCTATGTGAATGACATGTATTTTCTCTGAATACATTTTGGCACAAATTCTGTGATACAAAATAGAGGATTCTCATAAATAGCATTGATTAGGAGGTTTAATACTTCAGAGTACTTTTTAAAAACCCTGTTCTGCTTTAAAACTGGGTTGCTTATACATTCTAGTCTTTTAGATTTCAAATTAAAATCTGCTGCCTGTTTAGGTTAGGCTCTTTTGATTGCAAGTCACTAAAATCTGCTTAAAAGAAGAAAAAAATTCATAGGAAATCCAGATTATCTGTTGGAACTCAAGGTAAATAAGTACAGCTGGGTCTTACTAGTAGCTAGAATCAGAACCAGAAATCTGAAGAACCCAAACAGTACTCCTTCCATCTGTTTGTGTTTTAAATATGAATGTTTATAAGTTATTCTGATGCTCTTAAGAGGAAAAACTAGACTATTTGCAATAGCAAGGAGCAATTTTCTAGGTTCAAGCATCCATAGCCCTTAATTACATTAGCAGTAGGTTTAGATTACAGGACTCTACCAACTTAGAATTTATGCTGGTTTTTCCAGTTAATTGACAGCACACATTGCCAAATTCTAGGATTAACGGTTTGAACCAGACTATTTATTATTAAAAATTTGAATTTTTCTCTCTGGGAATATGTATTTTATAAATCTGTGTACATACATAGACTCTTTTTTTTCTAATTCTTATGAAATCCACATTACATATAGTAAAATATAAAATGTAATATGAGTTAATCCATATATTTTTATGAGTACGTTTTCTAAATCAAATCATGATGTGTGTGTGCGCACGTGTCTCTTTTTTACCAACATAATTTAAGATTTTATTTAATTTTATGTCCAGATTTTTCTTGAGACCATATGTGCATTCCACTAAAGTTCTGCTTATATAACCTTAAAGCTATGCTGTCATACAAGGAAGGCCGGACCCTGTGACCATTTGCAATTTGTCCTCAGTGTCTATATTTGGCTTTTCTCTGTGTGCTGTTTAAGAATGAGCTAACAGAACTGTGTTTTAGGAGCAGGATCCAGAATATTAGGTTTGTATTCCAGAACAATACTTGCTCACTTTCTGGTTTGTTTTGTTTACCTCGCAGTGAAAAAAGAAATTCATATTAACTAGGAAGGCAATTTCCTGAGGAGAATTTTAAGTTCTGACTACTTTATGGCCCTTATGTAAGTTACAATAGCAAATTCTAAATCACAAGGTTACCTTTGTAGTTCAAACTTGAGCATCTCTGTTTACTGCATAATAATTTTATTATGTAGTTCAAGGAATACTAGGTCATAGTTCAGAAAATACATATTGCTATAAACCCGCATATTCTTCTAAAACCCAACATCAGAACTTTTTTTATACCTTTATTTTATTTATTTTTACGTGGAGCTAAGGATCAAACCCAGTGCCTCACATGTGCTAGGCGAGCACTTCACCACTGAGCCACAACCCTAGCCCAACATCAGAACTTTTAAAAATACTTCTTGTTCTAGATGATCATTATCAGCATTTTTCACATGACTGCTTTAATTGTTTTCAATTATATGTACTCATATATTAAAAGATCCATGCAAAATTTATGATCTTAATTGTATTCAGTTAAGGTTTCAACATTTAAATCAGTCCAGTTTGATAGTTTCATATGTTTAAATTGTTATGGAAACTTAGGAATTTACTCTTCTACTGAGTTAATCGTTTTCTGATGCTCAAGTTGCTTACTTAAACACATCTCTAATAACCTAATTCTTCCAAGATTATCTTTCCATTTGCACTGTCCTTCTTTACCTGATCCTGACTTCAATGTCTAGAGCATTTTATATACTTAAAGGCAATCTGATGTCAATCACTTGTTGATAGTGGTACACGTAAGCCATATTAGTTAACAGTGATTGATTAAGTGTGTGTGGACTGTGAGCCAGTCTTCCTGGGTTTTAATTTCAGCTTCACTAATATTAGTTGCATGGATTTGAGTAAGCCATTTAACTATTCATTTTGTATCCTCATCAAAGATGGGAATTATACAAGTACTTATTTCATGAGGTGATTATGAGGGTTGCTTATTATATATACTTAAACAGTTTGAACAGCACCTGGCACATAGTACCATATGTGTTAGCTGTCATCACAATTACAGTGGATAGGCCTTTAATATAAGCTTTTGGGCAGATAGTAGCAACAGCCTCTATGCCCATTATTTATAAGGAGCAAGCAGTGAAACATGGTTTGAATCACTTGCATTTCTCCTTAATCCAAAGAAGAATAGGTTAGCAGTAGACCTCTAAGGAAGGCCACACTTTACCACACTTTTCTCCCTCTAAATAGGCCTTACCCTCTCTAAAATATAACTTCTTCATGCTTTCCTTCATCTTTGTCTTTATTTATCGCCAACACTTCTACTCGAAGCAGAAATGAAGAGAGCTCTCTTTGTTTAGAGGTTGGAGGATTATAATAAAAGATTGTCTTGCCAGTTGCACTAAGGATCCCTTAGTTTTTTTAGATCCCAATTATTAGTTATGTTTCTACTTTTCTGAATATTGTATTCTGGAATTGTGCAGTACATTATCCCTTGTTGTAGACCTCTGTAACATTATCTTCCTATCTGAATTCCTGTCCTCTACCAAGTGAATACCATCAGGATAGTGTACATTTCTCTTGGCTTGTATTTCCTCTTGTCACCTTTAGTCTAACCCTAAGTACCTACCTGATCTATTGCATTGCTGATCTCCTATTTTATAATGTGCTTTATTATTTTAATATTTAGTGAGACAAATTGAATGTTATGTTTTTAAGATAATTTATTTGTTGCACTCTACATTCTGTAATTAAGATCGTCCTTATTGAAAAAGGTAGTGATTCCTAATTTTATCTTGGTAATATTCAAGATCTGGTATTCCTTTCTTATCAGTGCCTAATATTATACTACTAAACATTCACTCATTGGGCTAATATGCTGTTAAATCTCCCTGTATAATGTAGGTTTCTGTGAATATTTAGCAAATCAATATAGTGTTAGAAGATCAGTGTTGTAGTCTGGATCATGCCACAATCTATATGTCCTTGAGTATACTGGCTGAAAAGTTTTTTAGAAGTAGCAGAGCTTAGTAATTGTGAAGTCAGCCTGAGTTTGCATTCTATTTTCACTAGTTAATAATTGGGGGATTTACTTAATCTCTCTAGTCTCAATTTCTTTATTTGTACAACAAATAATAATAGTAATTATAGCATAAGATGGCTGTGAGGATTGAATCAGATAATGCACATAAAGTACTTAGCATACCTAAATGTGTCTGACGTATTGTAAGTTTTCAAAAGTATGTATTATTTGCTATAAGTATATGTTAGATATCCATAAAAGAGACATAACATTGCCTGTTCTACTTTGTCTTATGTCAGGAGTCAACAAACAATGACCTAAATGTAGTAAGTGGATTGTTTTTATATGAAAAAGCAAAAAACAAAGAAGAATATGCAATAGGGACCTGAAAAAAACCCTAAATATTTACAGTCTGGCCCTTTGAAGAAAAAGGGTCAAATGGATTCTGTATTCAAATTACTTCATAAAAGTTTTTATTCTCTTATAGAAATTTGAACTAACAATAATGTATAAACATGTAGATTTTGCAAGAAAGATGAAACTTTAATTAGCAAACCCACATTTAAAAAGAGATTGATCTGGAGCTGGGTTTATGGCTCTGCCATAGCACACTTGCCTGGCATGTGTGAGGCACTGGGTTTGATTCTCAGTATGCATATAAATAAATAAAATAAAGGTCTGTCAACAACTAAAAAAATTTTAAAAAGAGATTGATCTTACAGTGAAAGATCTGTGAATGAATGTGTATTTGTTTTTTAAAGTAGGATAAGATGATTGTTATATAAAAATTGATTTTAAAATCTTGATCTTTTTTCTGATTAATCAAACAACAACAACAAAAAAAAACTACCCGTTCTAATTGTGTTAGATAATAGAATATCCATTGTACTTAACAGTTTAATTTAGGAAAAGCTAATTTAATGAAAGGTGTGGTCAATGGATACCATAAAATCTCAAGAGAAAGTTAGTGGCCTTTTGTAAGTAATGATTTCCAAAATATTTTCAAAGGAGGCTGGGAATGTAGCTCAGTGGTAGAGGTCTTGCCTTGCATGCACAAGGCTCTAGGCTCTAGGTTCAATCCCCATCACAGAAAAAAAAATTTAAGAAATATTTGCTAAGAAGCAGGATGACTAATAGTGACAGCTCCAGAAAATTTATATTCACTACTCTGGTTTTAATCTATATTTAGTTATGTGGAACTAAAGCAAAACAAGTATGTGTACACAAACAACTCTTTAAGCAAAAAATATTTAAAAATTAGACCCAGTTTAAAACAAAACAAAACAAAAAACTCCTCTCCTAGAGCATTTCTGAATAATCCAGGCCATTGTTCTGCCTGGAATAGTGAATCTAGTTCAGCTAACATTAGGACGTATTGAAGAGCAGCATACCAAAGCAACAGCAAGGGGGAAATTAGGACATTTTTGATAGAGCCAGAAGCAGCATTGTCAGTTGATATTAAATTTAATCAAAGGAGAAAATAGTTTTTGACATGTAGGAACATATTTTTTAAAAGATTTAGCAAAGATTTTTAATACACCGTGCCATCTATTGCTGCATTATTATTTTTATTATTTTACCTGAGGCATGATCCTAATTAAATAAGGATGTTTTCTGAGTTTCTATTTTAAGATCAGGGCAATCATTTAAGCCTCAGATGCTTTTAATATTACTCAGATGGAAATGGCTAACATGCTGTGTTAGTTCAAATCTTCTGAGAAGCAGACACAAAGATGGGGTTAGACTTGCAAAGAATTTATTCCGGTAAATACATGTGAGAGAATATGAGGAGGAAGCCAAAGACTGAGAAAGCTATAAGACTGCAATCCCAATCTGACCCTGAGTGAATAAGAAAGGAAAGAAGTTACATCGTAGACAGTACAATTCCACAGGAGATTTGGCAAGGCTGTTGAAAAAATTCCCAAGCCAGAGGCTTTGGAGAAATTCTTGTCTCCCACGAATAAATCTGCCTTTATTATCCCTTCTAGGCTCATTTGCAGGGACTAATTTATGGCTTTGGGACCAGTATGGTTTGGATTCCAGAATACTATAGCTGAGACCTTAGGTCAGTTTACGAAGTTTATGATCAGAGAGATGCATTTTCATAACTGGTAAATCATGGCATGCTATATATTTATGTATCTTTGCCACTCAGTCTAGTCAGGTAGAGTATATAGAGTGAAGGATAAAATTCTAATCATATTCTTCATTAAGAATTATTTAATGATCACTTATGTGCCAAATACTATATTTGATGCTGAAAGTAAGACTTACAAAGAAATACAAAACAAAGTACAGAGTATGAAATGGATTGTATTTATTGAAATTCAACATTGTTAATATATTAGAAAAGATGGCCATGAAAAAAGACCTGGTAGGATATCTAATAAACTGTTAACATTGGTTATTTGTATAGAGTAGACTTGAAGTAAACAAGGAAGCATGGAGAGAACTTAAAATTTTTACTTCATAAAATTCTGATTCAGAGTTTTATTACAGATATTTTATAATTAAAAATTTTCTTTTTAATTTGGCTTTCCATGCTTTAGGAAAGAATCATATATTGCTTAATATTTTAAAATGTGTTTATATAGACTCAGTCATACTCTAAAGAAACTATCTTTGGCTGGGCTGGGGATATAGTTCAGAGGTAGAATATTTGCCTAGAATGTGTGAAGTCCTGGGTTCAGACCCCAGCATGGCAAACAAATAATCAAAAATCTATCTTTGTCCTCTTATATAGAAAAATAAAAATTATATACAAGCAGTACATTAAATATTCACTTTATTATCAGGTTCTATTACCTTTTCTTGTTCTTTGACTTACTCTAGGTTTAATATATGCTGCTTTTTATTATTCTAAAGGTGGAACCATAGATCACTGATATAGAACTTTTTTCTTTTCTAAGGTAAACACTTAAAAACTATATATTTTCTTCTAAGCACTGCTTTAGCTGCATCCTGCAAATTATGGTATATTTTCATTTTCACTCAGAGTATTTTCTAATTTTCCTTTTAATTTCTTTTTTTCACCAATGGATTATCTGGAAGTATATTTAACTTCCAACTGTTGGGAATTTTTCAGCTATTTATTAATTTCTAATTTAATTCCATTGTGGCCATAGTATATATTTTATTTTCAACACACTTTATTGAGATGTGTTTGATAACCCAATCTGTCTTAGTAAATGTTTATGTACTTGAAAAGATGTATTGTGCCGTACTGGGGTAGAGTGTTTCATAAATGTCAAATTGTTTGACAGTATTGTTTAAGTCTTACATATCTTTAACTAATTTGTCTACCTGTTCTATTAATTACTGAGAAGAGTGTTGAAGTCTCCAAGTGTAATCGTGAATTTGTCTGTCTGTCCCTCAGTTTCCTTCAGTTTTTGCTTCATGTATTTTGAAACTGTACTTGGTACATACATATTTGGGATGACAATTTCCTCATGATGAATTGAGCTCTTTTTAATTATGATACATCTCTTTTTAACCCAGGTAATATTCCTTGTAAAGTATACTCTGTTAATATAGCCATTTCTGCTTTTTTGAGATTGATTTTGTAGGTTATATCTTTTTACATCCTTTACTTTTAAATTCTCTGTGTCTTTATATTTAAAATGGGTTTAAAATTAATTTCTTATAATTATATCTTACCTTTTAAAATCCATTCTCATAATTTCCTTTTAATTAAAATATTTAGACCACTTATATAATGTAGTTATTAATACATTTGGGTTAGTCTACCATGTTTTTGGTTTTCATTTTTTCTTTGTTCTGTTTTGTCATCTTTTCCTGCCTTTTATATTAATTGAGATTTAAAACTTTTTTAGAATTTTAGTTTTTCGTTTTCTTCTTCTTCTTCTTTTTTTTTTTTGTACTGGGGATTGAACCCAGGGGCACTTTACCACTGAACTATATCACCAGCCCTTTTGAAAGTTTTGAGACAGGATCTCGCTAAACTTTGTTCTAGTTAGCTTTTGGTCACTGTGAACAAAATACCCAACAAGAACAACCTAGAGCAGGAAAAGTTTATTTTCAGAGGTCTCAGTCTGTAGATGACTGACTCCATTGCTCTGGGCCCAAGTGAAGCAGCACATTATGAAGGGCCTGAGGGAGGAAAGCTGCTCATGGTGGATTTAAGAAGCAGAGAGAGAGAGAAACAGACAGCCAGACACACAAACACACACACAGTCAAGATGGGCCACAGGAAGAACAACCTTCTAGAGCATGCCCTCCAGTGACCCAGTCATGCTCCACCTTCCTACAGTTATTCAAGCTAGAATGGACCAATTAGGTCACAGCTCTCATAATCATTTCACCTCAGGATATTCCTGCATTCATAGGAGCTTTGGGAGGACACCTTATATCCAAACCATAACAGAGTTGAAATTGCAATCCTCCTACCTTAGCCTCCTGAGTATCTTGAGATTATATGGATGTATCACCATGCCAACTAATTAAATTTTTGTTTATTTTCACTAATGTGTATAATTTTTGCTTTTTTTCACTTGCATTGTTATTACCATGTACCTTTAATTAGTGTTATATATCTTTATGTACAACGTTAGAATCTATTCCCTTTCCCCTCCTGTCTTTTATGCTATTTATATATTTTGTATGGAAGTTCTTTATTTAATAAGTGATTTGCAAATATTTTCTCCCAGTTGGTGACTTGTCTTTTTTGGAGGCTGATCCTAAACTTGCTGTCCTCCTGCCTTTACCTCCCAAATAGCTGGGATTACAGGTATGCACCACCACACTGGACTCAATAATGCCTAGCACAGAATAGAAGTCAGTGGATATTTGTTGGGTTACAGAATGAATGATTGAGCATTTTATTTGAGAAGATAGAATGGAAATTGAAAATAATCTCTCCTGTCATTTTCTCAAACCTAAAATATAACCTTTCCTGGGCTTTATTTAGGTGAGTTCTGAATGAGAACTCAGAACTTTTATTGTTGTGGTTCTCCTTTTTAATTAAAAAAAATTTTCACATGACAAATTATTGCAGCCTCTTTCTTATTGCTGTTTCCTCAAGTGGGTTATGTTATTTTAATGCAAACAGGACTTCCTTTTGCTTTTGGGTAGTGGTTAAACTAGATATTGATTGCTTTGTTCCAGTTAGGGATTGAGTTGATTCAAAACTGGACTTCTGTTCTAACAAGAACTTGTCTACTTATTGTTCACTCTTCATCCTAGGGTATGACCCTTCAGGGCTAAACCCAAATCCTAGGTTAGCTACCAGAACTACTCCTTTTTGATAGACCCAAGCTCTTTTTTTTTTTTCTTTTTTTTCCTGACAGAGATAGAATTTAGGGATATTTAGTGAGTGACCTAAATTCCCAGCCTTTTTTATTTTTTATCTTGGGACAGGATCTCACTAAGTAATTTAGGGCCTCAAGAAATTGCTGAGGCTGGCTTTGAATTTGCAATCCTCCTGCCTCAGCCTTCTGAGTCCCTGAGATTTCAGGTGTGCACCACCACACCCAGCTCCCAAGTTGTAATTTGTGTCCCATCCAGCCTTTGAAGATGCCAGAAGTTATTCTTAGCTTCCCAAACATTGCTTTTCTTTTTGATTTTGCAGTCACCTGAGTGGAAGAAATTACTTCAAATGTTTGAGTCTTCTCTTCTGTCTTCTCTCATATAACTTGTCTAACAACTATGGTAGTGTTCTGATGCTTTTAAATCATGTTTTATTTTCTCGTGTATGTGTGTATGTTATACGTATTCCGCCTTTTCTATTTTCAAGAGGATGATTGGTCTGAGACAATCTAGTAAACCATTGCCAGAAATGTCTTTCTCTTCTCCCTATTTTTCTAATTCTTTCATACCATCCTCCACTGGGATATTTTCCTCTATATTTCATTAACTATCATGTTCCCAGCATCTAGAATAATGTCTAGCACAGAACAGAAGCCAGTGGATATTTGTTGGATTACAGAATGAATGAATGAACATTTTATTTGAGAAGATAGAATGGAAATTGAAAATAATCGCTCCTGTCATTTTCTCAAACCTAAGATATAACCTTTCCTGGGCTTTATTTAGGTGAGTTCTGAATGAGAACTCAGAACTTTTATTGTTGTTGTCTCTTTTTTAATTTAAAAAAATCTTCAAATGACAAATAATTGCAGTCTTTCTCTTATTGCTGTTTCCTCAACAATTCCTGTTAAGTAGTATCTTAGGTCTTTATTTCTCCATTTTTAGGGATATATTACTCTTTTAGTAATTGGAAAGGTTTTAATTATTATTATTTAAATTAAAGAGTTTTCAAAATAAAAAAAGTTAAAAGATAACGGCATTGTAATTAAAACACTTAGGCATAAATAAAAGATTTAATTTTTATTGTAATAATTGCAGAGTGAATACAAACAAGACAAAATAGATTGCTGAGTTTTAGGTAAAGATGAACAGTTTTATAAAAATTACGTTTTTACATAGTATATAAATGTTTCCCTCCTCTTCCCTTTAGGGCCATTTTAAGTGCCAGATCCAGTTATTTTGCTGCAATGCTGAGTGGATGTTGGGCTGAAAGCTCCCAAGAGTACATTACTCTTCAAGGGTAAGCATAATTTTTACAAGACAGCGTGACTATAAGTGATTGCAAATAATACTTCATATGAAGCACTTGTGAATCTGTTTTGCCTGTATGATCAGTGAATATTTCTCATGTAGTAGAATTCAACTAAATAACATTTTCTGAAACAAGAGGTAGGAGAGAGCATTAAGTAATAGAAGTAGTACATTAATCTGCTCAGGATTCTATAACAAAATGCCAAAACTGGGTGGCTTAAACAACAGAAACCTATTTTCTCACAGTTCTGAGGACTGAAAGTTGAAGATGAAGGTGTCAGCAAGGTTGGTGTCTGACTAGGGTAGCTACCTTCTTGCTATGTGCTCACATGGCTTTTGTTCTGTGGTGTCTTTTGTAAGGATACTGATCTCTCAGATCTAGGTTCCATACCTGTGATTTAAATTTAATTACTCCTTAGAGGCCCCATCTCCAAATATAACCACACTGGGAGTTTGGGCTTCACCATATGAATTTGAGAACACATTCAGTTCATAACAGATAGTTTATTATTATGGAAGATTTTAAATGCCAGGCTATAGACTTTATTATCCTGTAGGTAAAAAGAATATATAAATGGATCTCTTGGTGACATTTTATCATCACTACTGAAAAACAGCTTAAAAGACATATGTATCCTACTGATAAGATCTCTTTCTTTATGATCAATTTGAAATATCCACTGAATATAGGAAGGGTAGCTAACAAAAGCCAGAGTCTCTAAGTATGGCAATCCTAAGGATAATCAAAATTATACTTTGTGTAATTTTGAAAACTTGTCCAACAGCTATGTTTCATATATTTTAGACTTCATTTTTTAAACTGTCAATCCACTCTTAATTAGAATTGCATTCATTAACAATTCAAATAAAAAATAATACTAGTTTGACTCAGAATTTAACTTTTTGGCATTCATTAAAAATTATATAAGTCTGTGTAGTGAGGCAAAAGTCAAAAGAAGTATGATTATGGGATCTTACTAATTAGCAAAGGAAAGTAATTTCTTTCCATGGAATAAATTTTAGTGTCTTAGGTTAGTGATACTTTTAACTACTTGATACCTATTATGTATATCTTATTCCTGTCTTCAAATGATTCTATTTGAAGTAATAATATCTGACAATAATACTATATATTTTGTGTTTCTTCCACATTTAGTATACCCTAATTTTTAGAATCAGTCTTTGAGATAGAGAAGGTATTTTAAAGTTAAATGTCTACCCAGGTAAATAAGTATGTATGTAGAATATAAATCACACATTTATTAATTATCAGTTCAGAATTCATTCCACTGGTCACTGAAGAAATTAAAAAGTTTTCCCATTGACCTGTATTCTTGAGCTAGCAAGAAGTACTCTTCTGTACTGTTAAAATTAGCACTTTTAACATTTTGTCCCATTGAACCTTAAAGCTCCTGGTAGGTTCATTAGGGAATGTATGACATAGGCTTATAATCTTACAGGAAGGCCATTTGGTAATGGATGCCCCTTCAACTTTTGTCTGTTTTACATAATTGTTGACCTCTAAGTTTAGCTATAGGAATAAAGGCAAGGGGAGTCTTGTCTTTGTCTTTCATTCTTCCTTCATCATCCCTCATGAACTGACAGATTAAACATTTACATACCCAGGCTTTTGAAGATGAGGTCTTTTTATTAAGAGGTCAGTGGAAAAGAAATAGTGGCATCAGTCATTGGTCTCTATTCTCTCACCTGTAACTTTCCATCTTTATGATAAGTATTTTCCTATATAATATGACCAGACTACTGCTGACCAAATTTAGTAGCTTATTCAAGGAAGGTCAAATACAAGTAGCCAAATTAGTTTCCAAGTGTTATCCAAATAAGCAGACTATACTTTGTATTAGTGCCAGCCATGACCAGGCTCATGCTTCTTGTAGTATTTTCCTTTCACTTATTCTATGGCAAGCAAGGCTCTGCACCTTACCTACTGGATCCTCTTACCCACACTGCTGTATGAGCAGTGGAGGCTCACTTCCAATTGGTACATTTATTCCTATTGCTAATGCGCTGGAAATGAGGATAGATTTCTCTTCGGTTCAACTCATTCATCAAGGAAGATTTTATAACACTAAAATAAAAGATGATAGTATCTTCTGATGGCTGCATGGTTTAATCTACATCCTTTTATCATTATTCTTATCATATAATGCTGTGATTTTTTTCCCTTTCCTATTATATCACATATCAAACTGATTGTGTTCAGATTGCCATTTTAGATTATTATATGCCACATTAATATTGTGGCATATAAATGCTATTGGAAGGCTAAAACAGATTGAGGAATTTTACCTTACAGAAAAAAAAAATCACATCTTTCAGGGAATTTTATATTGTAACAAAGTAATTTACAAAACCAATTCCATTTTTTCCGTTACCATATTATAAACCCAGGTAGATGTTTCTATGGAGAGTGTGGTATAATAGAAAGATTGTGAACTATGATGTCCTTATAGGAAATCCTATATCCAGCCATAACTTCTTAAATTTAGGAAAATTCCTTAATTTTCGTGAGCTTCCTGAGGTTGTTGAAAGGATTGAGTGAGGTATAGTAAAAATACAAACAAACAAAAAAACCTGGCATAGTGCTTGGTACATAGTATGTCATTATGATTTGTCTTTTTCTAATTTCTCTAGAATTTCTCTTTATTCTAAAGAGAATAAAGTTCAAGTGAGGGCCATTTCCAATACCAGAACTCAGTGACTGCTTTGCATTATCAACAGCTTCTTTTGAAACTATGTAGCTATTGTAAGTCTGCATATTTTCTACAAATAGAATAGCATGAAATCCTGTCTGTTCTTACAGAAAGAACCACCAGTGCTTTTGAGGTGGGCATATTAGAGTCCTATAATCCCACCCACATAGGTGCCTGAAACTTTAGAAACACAGAAATTGCATAGAGTAGGTGCATCGATCTCTTAGATCTTTGTCCTCTCATTAGTTGTTAGTTTTTCTAATTTTGAATATATGTAATGTTTTCATCTCCTATAAGCTTTTATCTGATTACACTTTAGTTGGAATAATGCTTTAAATCTTTCCATTTAAATCGTGGACTATTGAAGTAATTTGTTATTTTTCTAGGTCACTTGATCATGTCTTTATAAACCGTTTTAGGAAAAACATAGATGACTTGCAACATGATAACAAGAATGCATCTTAGTAAAACATCTGTCAAGACAGCAGGAAATTGGTTTCTTGCTGTTTTTATTGCTGTCATATATTGATACATAGGCTCAAGTGTCTAGATTTTGCTCCTTATTTTAATAAAATGACTCTTGTTTTTATTTAGTCATTATTTTTTGCTTAAACATATCAAGTCTTAAACTATCTTTTCAATATAAATAGCCAGTTCTCATAAATGTTAACAAGAATGGCTCTTGAGAAATGTGAGGAAAAGTATATTGAGCAGCATTACATTCTAGAAATCATGCTAATGTTTTAGATTAACAAACTATAGATAATATGGTTTAATGTTCTGAGATTAAACCTTGTTGTTTTCATTATATACATATGTACACATATGTGAGAATATTCAGATTTTTCACTTTTTTCTCTAAGTATTAAAGATCAGAGTTTGGAATCAGCAGAAACTAGTTAGCCATAATAGAGGCCAGTTTGGGAAGGTTTGAGTTCTTCTGTATGAGTTCTAATAAGTCATTCATTAAACATTCATCAAACACTTACTGAACATATATTATTCAAGGAATAATAGAATCAAAGTAAACACCTGAATTCTCTGAAACTCCATTTTTTTCTTCTTGTTTCTTGTTTAGTTCCTTTAACAAATATTAGGAACTATGCTTAGTAATCTGTGAGGTTCTTACCAACACTGTCTCAATCAAGATTCTACTACCGAGCTCCAGTATTACATGAAGAAAGGAAATTCTTCTGTTCCAGTGGTATTAAATCAATACTGACATTCTTCTGGCACTAGACATACAATAATAAATAAGACATCAATACTGCCCTTACAGAACATGGTCTAGAAAGAGAGACAAATTCATAAACAAACATACTGCAAATTAGTTTGATAAGTGAAATAATGAAAGTATATGTAGAGTACTGATTGAAATCCTAGACTTGGAGTGATTCTGCCTAGATTTAAATTCCAGTGCATTACTAGCCATTCGATCACCAGCAAGTTACTCAATTTCAATGTCTAGCTCTATAAAATGAGACTAATAATAATATTTATTGTTGAGTTGTTATGATGATTAAATGAGCCAGTAGCATTCAAAGTGCATGTTAATTCAGGGACTGGATCATAATAAGTGCTTAATAAATGTTAGTTATTGTTTTTAACACTCATTTGAGGTTTTGTTATTTATTTTGCTTTTGTTTTTGCCTTAGGAGTATTAAGGAAATAGAGATAAAGACCCACTAATCTTGTGTCTGAAAGATAAAATAAGTGGAGAGGGAGAACATTGTAAGCACAGTTAATATGTGCTAAGGCATAGATAAAAAAGGAATTTAAGTTGTTTAAGTATAGAAAATGAGTAAATTCAGTTATCTTTCATCAGCTACTAGAGAGGGAGAACTGGGGGGTCAGATGATAGAGGTCTATATACCAAACTGGGGAATTTGGACTTTTTTCTATGAGCTTTGGAGAATAGAATTTTAGAAGTGGGAGACATAAATAAGATTTGCATTTTAGCAAAGTCACTTGATAATAATGTGGGAAATGGAATGCTAGCAGAAGATTTCAGACAGGAAACCTGTGTGAAAGGATACTGTCTTAGTTCAGACAGGAGAAAATGAGAGGCTTGGGGCTCGGGTTGTGGCTCCCTTGCGAGACCATGGGTTCTATCCTCAGCACCACATAAAAATAAATAAGTGAAATAAAGATATTGTGTCCAACTACAACTAAAAAATAAATATTAAAAAAAGAAAAAGAAAACAAGAGGCTGAACCAGGGCAGGGAGAGGGAAAATAGATAGTAGAACCTGAATTCAAGAAGTTCTTGAAGGTATATATGACAGAGTAAATGAGGAAGAGAATTAAGATGAACCTCGGGTTCTAAGTTAGGCATCTAGATGAATGAGGTCTGAAGAGGCTGTCTAGCAGGGTCAGGGGTTTCTAATAAATAGACTTCTTCCTTTATGTTCAGAGTAAAATGAATCAACAGATGAAATAAGAAAAAATTTCCTTTATTTCTGATCAAAATGTTAAAACAGTATAATGTGCTTTGATCTAAGAACCAAAGTTAGCTTGTTTACTGTATTCCTCTAAGTCAACCCACGTAAGAAGTCTGATTCTGTATAGCAGGTTAACTTTTTCCTAGTCACCAGCTTCCCACTGATTCAGCTGAAAGGAAAAAAGAAATCAAATTACCTCTCATTCTGATTTCCTCCTAAGGAACCAGCAATGGTTGTCCACCAGCCAGATAAATTGCCCCCTTTGGTACAGAGAAGTAGAGGGTGGGGAAAGATGTCCTGTGAAAATGCTATCAATAAGATAGAAATAACAAAAAGAAGACTGAATTTGGAGTGTAGAGGAGGAGGGAGATTGTTCATTTCTGTTGCTTTTTAATAATATACTACCACAGATTGGATAGTTATAAAGAAAAGAGGTTGGGACTGAGGCTGTAGCTCAGTAGTAAAGTGCTTGCCTCGCATGTGTGAGGGACTGGGTTCAATCCTCAGCACCACATTAAAAAATTACATAAAGATACTGTGTGTTCATCTACAACTAAATAAATATTTTTTTAAAAAGATGTTTATTTTGGCTCATGGCTCTGGTCCAAGGTTGATTGGGCCCATCTGATGATGATATTCTTATTGGCAGAGTACCAAGATGGCACAGGATATCACATGGCAAGAGAAAGAAAGCACATGAGAGATTTAGTCAAATTGTTTTTTATAGCAGACCCACTATCAAGATAACCCATTAATCCATTAATCACCTGAATGGGTTAACTCATTCATGAGGACAGAACCCTAATCACCTTTTAAAGATCCCATCTGGTCCTACTGCTTGATGTCTCACACTAGGAATTAGATGTCAACATGACTTTCAGAGGGGACAAACCAGAGCAGAGGTTAAGAATTCAGAGTTTGCTATAGTAAATAATAAAGGTTATCACTCAACTATTTCTTAAGTCATGTCTACTTTTTCAGCTATGTCATGAGGACATTGGTCAAACTAGAGCCACTAGCTCTAGGTGTAGGTATTACAAGTACAATCTGTACAGTATAACAATAATCTTCCTAGTGAATAGAGTTGTCCATCCTTAAGCAAAACCAGAGGCTAATTTATCAAAGATGCTGAAGAGAGGATTTCTTTCTTTATTTTATGGTTCTGGGGATCAAACCCAGGGCCTCACACATGCTGGGCAGGTGCTCTACCACTGTACTGCATCCTAGCAGAGGAGATAATTTCTTAATAAGAAGAAGTTGGACAATGACTTCTTAACATCCCAGACTCTAAAAAATATGGAAAAAGATTCTTGATAAATAATCAATTATTTGATAGTGTACATTTTATAACCTATGTATAAGTCCGTAGCTGCAGTTCATTTTAAATTAATGATATGCCTACATAGTGTTTATTTAAGAATGGAGATTAGAACTTTATTTTGGCTAAAAGTTTATGGGAAATAGAATGATTTATTGATTTAGATAAACCTTAATTATTTCTAGATTTGAGTTTTCCTTTATTTTGCAGTATAAACCATGTAGAAATGAATGTTATGATGCATTTTATATATGGAGGAATTTTGGACTTTCCAGACAAAGCTAATGTTGGGTATGTATTACTTTTTAATAAGCTTAAATATAAAAGTGTTAATATTTTACAGGTTCTGCTTTGTTGAGCTATGTTGCAGTATCAGTGAAGCAGAAGCTTCACTTTTTTTCTTCTTTTGAGATGGGGTCTTGCTATTTTCCCAGACAGATCTCCTGAGCTCAAGTGATCTTCCTAAATTAACCTCCCAAGTGTGGAATTTATAGGTGTGTGTCACCTTGCTTGACTCTGAAGCTTCACTTTTATTATCAATTTTGCTAGCTATATTTTGAGTGTGTGTGGAAAATATCTAAAAACAATAAGAAAAGCTGAATAACTTACAGTAATAAGATTAAGAAAGGTCTTTTAGACTTAAATTATTTTAGAAAAATCTTACTTTGGAAAATAAATGAGAGTTTTTTATAAAAATAAAATCAATTTTTTGTCAAACTTTGAATGTTATTATACTTCTATATTTTTAAAATTTAGGTTGTCTTTTTTAAACAGCAAAAGAAAAACATTAAAATTTATTTCAGAATATAAAGGCATGCAAAGACCAACAAGTATGTGATTCTTACATGTTGTATACTGAAATACCATCTAAACTTCTGAAATTCTACTGGAGAGTGAAATTCTACCTTACTCTTCCAATTTTCTGTTGGTATTTTAGTAGCAAACGAGTGAAAGATGCTTTTTTAATTTTAAAGAATCGTTGGGGTTCCTCTAATTTTGAATCGAATAAATACATTTTGGGGGAGAACATATCATAGGTCACAGAAATTAAGTACCAATATTTTATCCCCAGGCAACCTATAGGAAAGTTTATGTTCTCAAAACGTATAGGCTGTCTAAATACTGGAAGCTTGTGTATGTGCTCAGAAGTACTTACCAGATGAAAGAAGTAAAGGCAACTCTGCAGTCATTACATGCGTTCTAATCTTGGAGTCATTTGTAGGCATTTTCAATAACCATCAATAACCATGATAACCATCAGTGAATTCACTCCCCAAACTATTATTGCACAAATCTGCTGCGCAGATTTTTGTAACATTTACAACTTTCAAAGCAGTTTCCTAAAAATCTTGTTCTATATGTTACTGAGAAAATGAGGGGAATTTGAAATATCTCCAGATTTACTTGTTATTCACATTAAGTGAATCAGTGTCAGTGCTTTCCATATTTTGGCCTGTGTTGTCGTTATAGTCCATAAAGAATATTTATTATGTGAAGCAAAAAGTTAGAACTAAAGTAATTCAAATTATTTTTAAAGAGTATATGTTATCAAGAAATCACTGTGTATTATGGTTTGATTTTTATATTGGAGAATTAACAAGTGCATCTATTTTCATTTTAGTCAGATACTCAATATGGCTGATATGTATGGACTAGAAGGACTAAAAGAAGTAGCAATCTATATTTTAAGAAGAGATTACTGTAATTTCTTTCAGAAGGTAATTATTGAGTCTCAGAAATCTTTACCCAGTACTTTAAGTCACCCATTATTACCTACTAGATTTAAGATTTTTGTTGTAATAGTACTTTAAATATAAAAAAATTAGTTTATAACTAATGGGGGTTCCAAATGACAGCACATATGGTGTCCTTTCAAAAATCAGAAACTAGTTAAAATATTTTAAGTGAAATAAAATTGATTTGGGAGGGTTATTGAAAGGATTTAGGATTTGACACTAGGAGAAAGGAAGTCAAGAAATATAGTTATCTTCTCCTTTTATCAAAGAGTTACACCATGGTTCATTGATTCTTTCCCCTAAAAGTATGTACTTTCTTTGTACCACTTCTTTGGAGAATGTACTTAGTTTTCTTCTACAATCTCTCCATATGGAGTATGAATACTGATTGTTTTTTATTTTAGTTTACGCAAAGGTCAATTTACTGTCTAAAGAAATATTCCATTTTATGCATTCCAACCCCCCTTGGGACATTATTCTTAGATTCTTCATTGGGTTGTTTTTTGTTCTGCTTTTTTGCCATGCCGGGGATTGAATCCAGGGCCTTCTCTTGCAAGACAAAAGCCTTACCACTGAGCTACATCCCTGGTCCACTTCATTCTTTCAATGTACTTTGTAACTGTAGGTTATTTCTATTTTCTCATTTATGCCTTTCTAAATTGTGTAAATTTCCTACAATGATCACATAATCATCAACAAAAAAAAAACCCAGCAAAAACAAATTTTGAAAGAACTGTTTACATTGTACTTCCCTTTTACTGGGTATGTGAGGAAATAGTATGCATTATATGACTTTTAATTAGGTAATTTTAAGTACACTTAAATTGCAATGGGTTGTAGCTCAGCGGTAGAGTACTCGCCTAGTGCATGTGAGGCCCTGGGTTCGATTCTCAGCACCACATAAAAATAAATAAATAAAGGTATTTTGTCCAACTATAGCTAAAAAATAAATCTTAAAAAAAAGGACATTTAAATTTAGATTTTTGTGTTGGATAGGACTTTTCCTCCCTCCCCATAAATTGTAACTGAGGAAGCAGCCCATATGCTAAAAGAGAGCCATGAACAGCTGGGTTCACGAATGCCATCATTACCCCTCTGCAGAGTTTACTGAGAAACAGTTAAACCCCTCATGTAGTTTTGACCAATGATTCACTCCAGCCTTCATAATTAAGGGGATTGAAAAAAGGAAGGCAATATGTGGTCTCCTCAGCTTTGTGGAGAGAGAATAATTGTAGTGAAAGCCTTTTCTTTCTCCTGCACATGCCTCCCCTATTTTCCTAAAATGAAAGTTAGGAGGGAGATCCAAGTGAATCATATATAAAAAATAAAGATAGGAAGTAATTGCAACAAGGATAGGATGCCTTCATGTCCCAGTTGGACATTTACTATATCCATAAAACTAGCCCATCCTGGGCCTTCCATCATGGAAGAAAAGAAAGTGATAAGCGATTTCTTGGGGGAACTTGGAATAGGCCTGAAAAGCCTATGAGAATAACCTTAATGTGGATATTTCTAAAGGTAGGAGGCTTGCTGGACAAGCTAGAACTATCCTGGTGTTAAGGGACTATAGTTATTGTTATGTAGAAAAAAAAAAGTTGAAGAGTCTACTCTCCACCCCATTTACACATGATCTACAGGGAAGGAGGAGGACCTTAGTAGTTCCACGAAAGAGGATACTGAATCAAGACCAGAAAACAGTGTCCCACTTAGGCAGACATCATACATCATGAACCCTTAGAAGAGTCCTTAAACACCGAGAGGCAGTGGTGAATTTTTTTTTTCCCCCTAAAAGAGCCACCACCTCAGCAAAGGCCACCAGCATCTGAGAGCAAAGTCAAGGACAACACCCTATTACCATCTTAGTCTCTGCTTAGTTATGTAAAATGACCACAGCTACCAATGGGCATCTTCCTTAGAGTTAGACCTAAAAAATGGAGGAGCAGGAGACCAGATTATGTTCTACTCCCTATTGCCGATCTCACCAATCATGAATCTAGTCAATGTTATGGAGAGAAAGATTTAGATAGATATTAAAACAGTACTCTACTGAATTTTAACAATAAAACCAGAAAGCTATGGAATCTGCTTATTGTATTAAGAATTGCAATGCAAAAGAATTATGAATGTAATGCACTCCTCTAATGTGATGTATGTAAGAAATAATTAAAAAAAAATTTTTAAAAGATGTGAAAAATTGGGGATTTGACATAGCTAGGTAAAAAGCATTAGTTTGAAAAAAAATATGTTTTATGTTAGTATCTCCTCTGAGCTGATACTTCTCAGTAAACTAGTTAATCTAACATAAAAATAATCTTATGAATAATTTTAGACCATTGCCTCTATTTTTATACATTCAGGAGTATATGAGTTATATGCAGCTTCTTGTATTTTACTTTTAGTGATCCACTTTATTTTATTGTTTTATATCAGACAGGTAATATACTGACATTGTAACACTGTTTGAAGGAGGCACATCTCAATGATATAAAAACTCAGTCACCACACTTATGAACAACAAAAGGATCCCCACTTAATTTTAAACCCAAGGGCATATTTGTTTCTATTAAAACAACAGAAAGTGTTTCTTTTTAAATTAACAGTGTAGTATTTTGTTGAAAAATTTTTTTATTGTATTTTATTTATTTTAATATAGTTTGTATTACTGTGGTAATAAATATTTGAGAGAACAGTTTGTTTTTATTGACCTGATCTTTAAACTTTCTTGTTTTTCATATTTTAAAAATATGTATTTTTATAATATACTTTTGAATATATAAATTTTTTCAAAAAATTTTAGTTGTAGACAGACATAATAACTTTATTTTATTTTTTTAATTTTATTTATTCATTTAGTTATTGATGGACCTTGATTTTTTTATTTATATATGGTGCTGAGAATCGAACCCAGTGCCTCACACATTCCAGGCAAGCACTTTACCACTGAGCCACAACCCCAGCCCATAACTTTATTTTAATTATTTATTTTTTTTATATGGTGCTGCGGATCGAACCCAGTGCCTCACACATGCTAGACAAATGTTCTACCAACTGAGCTACAACCCCAGCCTGACTTTTGAATATATATAATTTTTAAGTTTTATTTCTCACTTATGCAGTCTCTTGGCAGTGACTTAAGTATCATAAATTTATCATAAGATACCCACAGTAAAACAAATATAGGTATAATATGATAGACAACTGGCCTCACAATTCTTGACTGGAGATAGTTTTAGTCATTTCATTAACTTCATAATCCTGCCTTTCATACATTTAAATTTGGGGGAGGCTTCATTTATGGCATTATAGTGGATATATATTTACTTTATATGCATACATATAGTCACCAATTAAAAATATATTTTAGAAAATAATTTCAATATTTATCTTCCCACATTCTGTAAGCAGGTTTTTGAAAATGACTAAAGGTCAATCATGCCGTTACAAAAAAAAACCTTGGGAATCAGCAATTCCCTATAAATAAATTCTCAAAGAGCCAAAGTTATCCCTTTAAGCCAAGAGTCAGCAGGTTTTTCTCTGTAAAGGCACTTAGTGAGACCCTGTCTCAAAAATTTAAAAAAAGAGAAAAGGGCTGGGGATGTGTAGCTCAGCTGTAAAGCACCCCTGGATTGAATCACCAGTACCCACCCACCTCCCGCCCCGAATTTCAGGCTTTGTGAATCCTCTTGTCTATACAGAACTGTGCTCTGATGTTAGAGATCAACATATAAATGAAGTAACATGCCAGTATTCTGGTAAAATTTTATTCACAAAACCAGTGATGGACTACATTTTCCCCACAGGCTGAAGTTTGCCAGTCTTCTGCTTTAAGCAACAAGTTTTTTTAAATATACATTTTGACAATTACAGAAATTACTATTGTTATAAGATCACTAGACTTCATGTTATATAAGGCTGGTTTTTTCTAAGAAAAATTAGATTGTTGAACTTTTTAACTTGTACATACTTTTATAATTTTTCAGACTTCTGAGTATTCTGAGTCTGCTATACTAATTTGATACTCTTCTATGAATTGTTCAGAAAATCAAATTATATCTAGGGTTGTAGCTCTGTGGTAGAGTGCTTTCCTTGCATGTGTGAAGTACTGGATTTGATCCTTAGCACCACATAAAAATAAGTCAGTAAAATAAAGGTATTGTGTCCATCTACAACTAAAAAGTATATATATATATAAAAAAAGAAAACCAAATTATTTAACTTGGTAGAATTATCATCATATAACCTGTAATAGTGATAGTCATTTCTGATTTCAGGAACTCCAATTATCTTATAGGGATTTTAATTAAATTTAAATTTAATTTAAATTGTTAATATGCAAAATATTTACATTTAGTTCTTAAGTACTACTAGAACACTTTTTTCTTTATTTTTTCTTTTGATACCAAGGATTGAACCCTCCCCAGCCCTATTTTTTTTAAGTTGTTGATAGACCTTTATTTTATTTTTTTGTGTGTGTTGCTGAGAACTGAACCTGGTGCCTCATACCTGCCAGGCAAGTGCACTACCACTGAGCCACAGCCACCTCAGCCCTTTTTTAATTTTGAGACAGGGTCTTGCTAAGCTACTTAGAGCCCTGCTAAATTGCTGAGTAGCTTTGTACTTGCAATCCTCCTGCCTTAGACTCCCAATACAGGCATGTGTCACTGTGCCCGCCCTATAATACTTTGTACTAGAAGATTAATAGTACTAGAAGATTAAATTAATAGATTAATTTGATAGAAGATTAAATTAGTTTAATTAAGAATAAATTAAAAGTTGGAAATTACTGACCTTATTGGAAGAATTATGCCAGAGACATTTCTAAAGAAGGTTTTTCTCTGCTTTGAGAACAGGGGATCTTTGGAAGTATATATTTAGAGACTAGATATATAAATTGACTTTTTGCTGGTCTTGAACCCTAGCTCACAACGAATGAATGTGTATAAAGAGAAATTCAACCTATTGGGGAAATAGATGTGTCTAGGAACAGTTCAAAACCTGAAAATACATGGCATGGGCAATACATAGCACATATGCTTAATACCAAGAGCAATAGGTTGTTTTCCCTATTTGTATCTACCTTTTGTTTAATTAATTACTTTTATATATGTGCTTTAAAAAATGTTATATTATAGTTTAATTAAAGTCTCTTTTTATCCAAGATCAGCATACGGGCTTTGTTACATTTTGTTAAAATTGAGAGAAAGGTATAGAGATAGCTTATATACCCATACCTCCACATATTATCAGAATTTTTTTTACCAGAGTTATACATTTGATACAATTGATGAACTTACATTGACACATCATTATCACCCAAGTCTATAGGTTTTAGAATTCACTCTTGGTATTATATATTCCATGAGTTTGGGCAAATGTATAATCACATGTATCTGACATCACATATATGTGATCTTTTTACTGTCCCCATAGATTTGATTTTTTTCTTAGTGTTACATAGTTGAAATCATATAGTAGATAACCTTTTCAGATTGACTTCTTTTTTTGTGTGTTGGAAATTGAACTCAGGACACTCAACCCCTGAGCCACATTCCTAGCCCTATTTTGTATTTTATTTAAAGACAGGGTCTCACTGAGTTGCTTAGCACCTGGCTATTGTTGAGGCTGGCTTTGAACTTGGGATCCTCCAGTCTCAGCCTTCCCGGCTGCTGGGATTACAGGAATGTACCAGTGCACCCAGCTCAGATTGACTTCTTATTAATATTCATTTAGTGATATTTATTCAAATTTCCTCCATGTCTTTTCTTGACTTGATAGCTCATTCAGTGTGAGTATTCCATTGCTTGCATGTACTATAGTTCATTTATCCATTCACCTACTAAAGGATATCTTGGTTGCTTCCAAGTTTCAGGAATAATGAGTAAAGCTGCTTTAAACATCTTTATATAGGTGTTTGTGTGGAAAGGTATTTTTAAGAAAATTTGAGACGTTAACTACACAGCATGCCTATAGGCAGAGTTCCAACAGAAGTTAATTTCAGATACAGAACTAAGTATAGAAAATTGGTTTTTTAATTCATCAGATTTTGAATTGTATGTATTTACAGTTTAGATATATGTCACATTTTCTTTATGAACCAAATACTTTTACCCTCTGCAAACCAAAAAAAGAATAAAAGCAATGTTTTCTATCAATTTTAGCCCATTTCCAGAACATTGACTTCTATACTGGAATGCCTAATTATTGCTCATTCAGTTGGAGTGGAAAGTCTTTTTGCTGACTGCATGAAGTAAGTTATATTAAGAAGTGCTGCTGTTATAAATTTAGGGATTTTGTTCTTTTATTTTTTTTTATTTTTATTTTTTTTTAATTTATTTTTTAATTGGTTGTTCAAAACATTACAAAGCTCATGACATATCATCTTCCATACATTTGATTCAAATGGGTTATGAACTCCCATTTTTTACCCCAAATATAAGTTGCAGAATCACATCGGTTACACATCCACATTTTTACATAATACCATATTAATGACTGTTGTATTCTGCTACCTTTCCTATCCCCTACTATCCCCCCTCCCCTTCCCTCTCATCTTCCCTCTCTACCCCATCTGCTGTTGTTTAATTCTCTCCCTTGTTTTTTTTTTCCCCTTTCCCCTCACAAACTCTTATATGTAATTTTGTGTAACAATGAGGGTCTCCTTCCATTTCCATAGTTTCCCTTCTCTCTCCCTTTCTCTCCCCCCACTCGTCTCTGTTTAATGTTAATCTTTTCCTCATGCTCTTCTTCCCTGTTCTGATCTTAGTTGCTCTCTTTATATCAAAGAAGACATTTGGCATTTGTTTTTTAAGGATTGGCTAGCTTCACTTAGCATAATCTGCTCTAATGCCATCCATTTCCCTGCAAAATCCATGATTTTGTCATTTTTTAGTGCTACGTAATACTCCATTGTGTATAAATGCCACAGTTTTTTAATCCATTCATCTATTGAAGGGCATCTGGGTTGATTCCAAAGTCTAGCTATTGTGAATTGTGCTGCCTTGATCATTGATGTGGCAGTATCCCTAAAGTATGCTCTTTTAAGGTCCTCAGGGAATAGACCGAGAAGGGCGATAGCTGGGTCAAATGGTGGTTCCATTCCCAGCTTTCCTAGGAATCTCCATACTGCTTTCCATATTGGCCGCACCAGTTTGCAGTTCCACCAGCAATGTACAAGTGTACCCTTTTCCCCACATCCTCGCCAGCACTTGTTGTTGTTTGACTTCATAATGGCTGCCAATCTTACTGGAGTGAGATGGTATCTTAGGGTGGTTTTGATTTGCATTTCTCTGACTGCTAGAGATGGTGAGCATTTTTTCATGTACTTGTTGATAGATTGTATGTCCTCCTCTGAGAAGTGTGTGTTCAGGTCCTTGGCCCATTTGTTCATAGGGTTGTTTGTTATCTTGTTGTTTAATTTTTTGAGTTCTTTGTATATTCTGGATATTAGGGCTCTATCTGAAGTGTGAGGAGTAAAGATTTGTTCCCAGGATGTAGGTTCCCTATTTACCTCTCTTATTGTTTCTCTTGCTGAGAAAAAACTTTTTAGTTTGAGTAAGTCCCATTTGTTGATTCTAGTTATTAACTTTTGTACTATGGGCATCCTATTAAGGAATTTGGAGCCCGACCCCACAATGTGTAGATCGTAGCCAACTTTTTCTTCTATCAGGTGCAGAGTCTCTGATTTGATATCTAGCTCCTTAATCCATTTTGAATTAACTTTTGTGCATGGTGAGAGAAAGGGGATCAGCTTCATTTTGTTGCATATGGATTTCCAGTTTTCCCAGCACCATTTGTTGAAGATGCTATCCTTTCTCCATTGCATGCTTTTAGCGCCTTTATCAAATATAAGAAAGTTGTAATTTTGTGGATTGGTCTCTGTGTCCTCTATTCTGTACCATTGGTCCACCTGCCTGTTTTGGTACCAGTACCATGCTGTTTTTGTTACTATTGCTCTGTAGTACAGTTTGAAATCTGGTATCGCTATACCTCCTGATTCACACTTCCTGCTTAGAATTGCTTTTGCTATTCTGGGTCTTTTGTTTTTCCATATGAATTTCATGATAGCTTTATCTATTTCTACCAGAAATGCCATTGGGATTTTGATTGGCATTGCATTGAACCTATAGAGAACTTTGGGTAATATCGCCATTTTGATGATGTTGGTTCTGCCTATCCATGAACAGGGTACATTTTTCCATCTTCTAAGATCTTCTTCTATCTCTCTCTTTAGGGTTCTGTAGTTTTCATTGTATAAATCTTTCACCTCTTTTGTTAGGTTGATTCCCAAGTATTTTATTTTTTTTGAGGATATTGTGAATGGGGTGGTTTTCCTCATTTCCATTTCAGAAGTTTTGTTACTGATATACAGGAATGCCTTTGATTTATGCGTGTTGATTTTATATCCTGCCACTTTGCTGAATTCATTTATTAGTTCTAGTAGTTTCTTTGTAGACCCTTTTGGGTCTTCTAAGTATAGGATCATATCGTCCGCAAATAGTGATATTTTAAGTTCTTCTTTTCCTATTTTTATGCCTTTAATTTCTTTTGTCTGTCTAATTGCTCTGGCTAGTATTTCAAGGACTAAATTAAATAGAAGTGGTGAGAGAGGGCATCCCTGTCTTGTTCCAGATTTTAGCGGGAATGCCTTCAGTTTTTCTCCATTTAGAATGATGCTAGCCTGAGGCTTAGCATATATAGCTTTTACAATGTTGAGGTAAGTTCCTGTTATCCCCAGTTTTTCTAGTGTTTTGAACATAAAGGGATGCTGTACTTTGTCGAATGCTTTTTCTGCATCTATCGAGACGATCATATGGTTCTTATCTTTAAGTCTATTGATGTGGTGAATAATACTTATTGATTTCCGTATATTGAACCAACCTTGCATCCCAGGGATGAATCGTACTTGATCATGGTGCACAATTTTTTTGATATGCTTTTGTATTCGATTTGCCAGGATTTTATTGAGAATTTTTGCATCTATGTTCATTAGAGATATTGGTCTGTAGTTTTCTTTCTTTAAAGTGTCTTTGTCTGGTTTCGGGATCAGGGTGATGTTGGCCTCATAGAATGAATTTGAAAGAGCTCCTTCTTTTTCTATTTCTTGAAATAGCTTAAAAAGTATTGGTATTAATTCTTCTTTGAAGGTTTTGTAAAACTCCGCTGTATACCCATCTGGTCCAGGGCTTTTTTTGGTTGGCAGTCTTTTGATGGCTTCTTCTATTTCTTCCTTTGTTATTGGTCTGTTTAAATTGTGTGTGTCTTCCTGACTCAATCTGGGCAGCTCATATGACTTAAGAAATTTATCGATGTCTTCACTGTCTTCTATTTTATTAGAATATAGGGTTTCAAAATACTTTCTAATAATCTTCTGTATTTCTGTAGCATCTGTTGTGATATTGCCTTTTTCATCCCGTATGTTAGTGATTTGAGTTTTCTCTCTTCTTCTCTTCGTTAGCATGGCTAAGGGTCTGTCAATCTTATTTATTTTTTCAAAGAACCAACTTTTAGTTTTATCAATTTTTTCAATGGTTTTTTTTTGTTTCAATTTTGTTGATTTCCGCTCTGATTTTAATTATTTCTTGTCTTCTGCTATATTTGCTGTTGTTTTGCTCTTCCTTTTCTAGGGTTTTGAGATGTAGTGTGAGTTCGTTTATTTCTTGGTTTTTTCTTTTTTTGAGGAATGAACTCCAGGAAATGAATTTCCCTCTTAAAACTGCTTTCATTGTGTCCCATAGATTCCGGTATGTTGTGTCTGAATTGTCGTTTATCGCTAAGAATTTTTTGATTTCCTCCTTTATGTCTTCTGTAACCCATTGATCATTCAGTAACATATTGTTTATTTTCCATGTGATGCAGGATTTTTCCTTCCTTCTTTTTTCATTGATTTCCAGTTTCATTCCATTATGATCAGATATGGTGCATGGTATTGTCTCCACTCCTTTATATTTACTAAGAGTTGCCCTATGGCATAATATATGATCTATCTTTGAGTAAGATCCATGTGCTGCTGAGAAGAACGTGTATCCACTTGATGATGGTTGATATATTCTATATATGTCAGTTAAGTCTAGGTTATTGATTGTGTCATTGAGTTCTATAGTTTCTTTATTCAGCTTTTGTCTGGAGGATCTGTCTAATGGTGAGAGCGGTGTGTTGAAGTCACCCATAATTATTGTGTTGTGATCTATTTGACTCTTGAACTTGAGGAGAGTTTCTTTTATGAACGTTGCCGCACCATGGTTTGGTGCATATAAATTGATAATTGTTATGTCTTGTTGGTGGATGGTTCCTTTTAACAGTTTATAGTGTCCTTCTTTATCCCTTTTGATTAACTTAGGTTTGAAGTTGATTTTATTCGATATGAGTATGGCCACTCCTGCTTGCTTCCGAGGGCCATGTGAGTGGTATGATTTTTCCCAACCTTTCACCTTCAGCCTGTGTATGTCTTTTCCTATCATATGAGTCTCCTGAAGGCAGCATATTGTTGGATTTGTTTTTTTGATCCAGGTTACCAGCCTGTGTCTCTTGATTGGTGAGTTTAGTCCATTAACATTTAAGGTTACAATTGAAATATGATTTGTGCTTCCAGTCATGTTTATTTATTTATTTATTTTAGTTTGGCTAGTTTTTACTTTTTGGTTGCTTTCCTCCCCCTTTACTGAGATACCTCCCGCTGTTGGTTTTGGGCACTGTTTTTCCATTCCTCTTCTTGTAGAATTTTGCCCAAAATGCTTTGCAGTGCTGGTTTTCTGGCTGCGAAATCTTTTATCTTTTGTTTATCGTGAAAGATTTTAATTTCATTGTCAAATCTGAAGCTTAATTTTGCTGGATACAGTATTCTTGGTTGGAATCCATTATTTTTCAGCGTTTGAAATACATTGTTCCAGGATCTTCTCGCTTTCAAAGTCTGTGATGAAAAATCAGCCGTTAACCTAATTGGTTTACCCCTGAATGTAATCTGCCTCCTTTCCCTCGTAGCTTTTAATATTCTCTCCTTGTTCTGTATGTTGGCTATCTTCATAATTATATGTCTTGGAGTTGGCCTATTACAGTTTGGGATGTTTGGGGTCCTGTAGGCTTCCAGGATTTGGCAATCCATTCCATCTTTCATCTTTGGGAAGTTTTCTAGGATTATTTCATTCAATAGGTTGTCCATTCCTTTGGCTTGTATCTCTGTGCCTTCTTCTATCCCAGTGACTCTCAAATTTGGTTTTTTGATGAGATCCCATATCTCTTGGATAGATTGCTCGTGAGATTTAAGCATCTTTTCAGTATTGACTATATTCTTTTCAAGTTGATAAACTTTGTCTTCATTATCTGATGTTCTGACTTCTACTTGATCTAGTCTATTTGTAATATTCTCGTTAGCATTTTTAATCTGGTTTATGGTTTCTTGCATTTCTAAAATCACTGTTTGGTTTTTTTTTTAAGATCTCTGTCTCCTGGTAAAGCTCGTTCTTTGCAGTTTGAATTTGTTTGTTTAGTTGGTTTTCAAAATATACTTTCAATTCTTGGATTTGCTGTCTCATGTCTTCTCTAAAATTCCGTTCCATCTGAGTTAGGTATGCCTTGCTTTCTTTCCCTGTCCATATTTCTGATGCTTCTAGGTCCTCCTGTAGATTTAAGTTGTCCTGCATTATCTGTACTCCTTTTTTCCCTGGTTTTTTCATGTTGTTCTCGTTACTTTCCAGCTCTGTTTGACTGCTTTGTAACTGCTTTCTCCTATACATTTGTTTTGGCTTTGTTTATATCTGTTGTCTCTCCTTTGTGGTGGGAGATTATGCCTATAGATGTTGGGCTATATTGTACTTTAGAGCTGATTCATCCAATTTATAAAGGGCTTCCGGATTTTGTATGCATATAGTGATTTGTTTTTTGTTCTTAGGACTTTAGGTTAGGTGCTATGAAGGTATAAGGGTTAGTATGTCTTGGCTACTTTAGAAGATTGCTCTACTGAAGGGGGATGCTAACCGTCGATTGGATCAGGGTGTTGGTAGTAGCTAGGTATTTAGGAGCACTATAGACGGCCTCGAAACATTCACCTGTTTGCATTTAGACAGTTACATGAAATGGAGGACGTAATGCTTGGGATGAAAGTTGGGGGGAAGGGGAAGGAAGGTGCTCTTGAAAAGAAAGAAGGAGGGGGAGTTAGATAGCATAGAGGAGAATGGAAAGAACAATAAAACTTGGAAGGGGAGAGAAAGAGGGAAAAAGGGAGAGAAAAAAATATAATAAAATAAGAAATAAAATTAGGTCTTAGAGATCCATTTTCTTCTCTTCCCGTAGGCAAAGCTGTGCCCTCCGGGCTGAGTTTTGCCCTCAATGTGTCAACAGCAATCCCTGTAAGGCGGCTCCTGGGAGTCTCTCAATCCTGTTGGTCCAGAGCCGTTTCACTTCTACGGCCCCTCCTCCCCTTCCTCCTGCCAGCCAGCCAGGTCCTGTGCACCGGAAGAGGTTCTCCAAGGATTTGGTTACACTTTCAGCCCCTCCGAGTGCTCTATTTCCCTAATGACTGAGCACTCTCTCTGTCATTCATCTAAGCCCCAGTGCTGTGGAGCTGTGGTCTGGGAGTCAATAGTTTAATTTTTCCGGACCCCTTTGGTGGGCACACCTTTGGAGTCTGGCGGCTAAGACCATTGGTGTCGCCACTGGTGGTAATGGGAGTTGGGGGTCAAGGATCCCCTCTGCTTCCCTCAGCCCCTACAATCACGACCACTCCGATGGCGGTAGGAGGAGTTGGGGGTCTGGAGTGTCCTCTGTTTCCCTCCGCCCCTACCGTCACACCCTCTCAGTTGGCGGTTGGGGGTGAGGAGTCTTCTCTGCTTCCCTCCGCCCCTACAGTCACGCCCACGTCACTGGCAGTATTGGGAGTTGGAGGTCGAGAGTCCTTTGGCCCTTACGGTCACGCCCACGGAGAGATTTTGAAGTTTCCCAGTTGTTTGTATCTGATGCGGGTGGGAGTCACACACCTGCTAAAGTAGATTCCGCTGGGAAGGAATCTCTTTGGCCGAACTTTGGTGACTTCCTCTCTCTGCTATGGCAGGCCCCTGCCTCCTTGCTGGAGTGTCCGAAGGGAGGGGTGGAACTGGCTTGTCTCTGGTCTTACACAATCTCTGGTTTTAGTTCCCAGTTCGTTATTTCATAAAGGCTTGGTTAGATTTCCTTCACGTCCTCTGGGGGGGGGGGGGGCCCGTTTGCCGGGTGGGCGGGGCCGTTCGCAGTGGGGGCGGGGCCGTTAGCAGAGCCGGGAGGGCACAGGCCATCTGCCGGGCGGGGCCGCTGGGGGCCGCCTGCAGAGCCGGGCCTGCGCTGGCCGCAGGCGGGGCACCAGCAGAGCCCGGAGGGCGGGGGGCCGTTTGCCAGGTGGGCGGGGCCGTTTGCAGAGCCGGGCGGGCAGGGGGCTGTTAGCTGTGTGGGCGGGGCGTTAGCAGAGCCGGGAGGGCACAGGCCGTCTGCCGGGCCAGGCGGGGACCCTTCTCGCTGCGTGGGCTGCCGGGGGCCGCCTGCAGAGCCGAGCCTGCACTGGCCGGGGGCGGGGCCACCAGCAGAGCCAGGAGGGCGGGGGGGGGGGCCGTTTGCTGGGTGGGCAGGGCCATTAGCAGAGCCAGGAGGGCACAGGCCGTTTGCCAGGCCCGGCGGGGACCCTTCTCGCTGCGCCGGCCGCCGGGGGCCGCTTGTAGAACCCGGTAGGCAGCGGCCTCGTGGCTAAGAGCCGGGCGGGCAGGGTGGCCGATCACAGAGCGAGCGGGGCCGCCAGGAGAGCCGGGATGGCGGGGGCTGTCTGCCGGGCTAGGCGGGGACCCTTCTCGCTGCCCCGGGCCGCCGGGGGCCGCTTGCAGAGCCGGTTGGGCGGTGGCTGCGGGATTGGACCTCTGCGCCCGCGTGGCCGGCCAAGATTCACTTGTCTGGGGCCAACTGTCACCTCTAATATAACTTACTAATTCCTGGCAGGTCTTCTTTCAGCGGAATTTTGCTAGAAGTTCCTCAGTATGTAGAATGTAGCTGTTTTAATGGGTGTTTCTGATCCGGTTAATGTGGAGATACTGAAAGTGCTGCTTCCTTGCCGGCCGCCATGTTGGATATCGATTTTGTTCTTTTATTCTCTTAATTTTCTGAGTTTACATTTGTTCTGTTTTCTTGGGCACAATATAAGTAATTTAGTCCTGAGTTTGTCCCAGACAAGTGAATCTCCGCCACGCGGCGCAGAGGTCCAGTCCCGCCGGCCTCCGCTGAACGTCCGCCGCCCGCCCGTTGCGGCGAACGTTCGAACGGCCGCTGCCTGCCGGGCTCTGCAAACAGCCCCCGCTGGCCCGGCTCTGTGAACCGCCCCTGGCGGCCCGGCGCTAAGAACATTCCCCCGCCCGCCCGGCTCTGGGAACGGCCCCGCCCAACTGGCGAACGGCCCCGCCCACCCCGCCCGGCCTGCTCAGAGAACAGCCCCGCCCGCCTGGCTCAGGAGACGACGTGAAGGGACTCTAACCAAGCCTTTATGAAATAGCGAACTGGGAACTAAAACCAGAGATTGAGTCAGACCAGAGACAAGCCAGTCTCACCCCTCCCTTCAGACACTGGCAAGGAGCCAGGAGCCCACCATAGCAGAGAGGGGAAGTCACCAGAGTTCGGCCAACGAGATTCCTTCCCAGCGGAATCTACTTTAGCAGGTGTGTGACTCCCAACCACACCAGATACAAACAACCGGGAAACTTCAAAAATCTCTCCGTGGGCATGACCGTAAGGGCCAAGGGACTCCTGACCCCCAACTCCCCCTACCGCCAGTGACATGTGTGTGACTGTAGGGGCGGAGGGAAGCAGAGAAGACTCCCCACCCCCAACTCCCCCAACCACCAACAGAGAGGGCGTGATGGTAGGGGCGGAGGGAAACAGAGGGCACTCCAGACCCCCAACTCCTCCTACCGCCAGTGGAGTGGTCGTGATTGTAGGGGCTGAGGGAAGGAGAGGGGTTTCTCGACCCCCAACTCACATTACCACCAGTGGCGATACTCAAGGTCTTAGCCGCCGGCTTCCGAGGGCGTGCCCACCAAAGGGGTCCGGAAAAATTAAACTATTGACTCCCAGACCACAGCTCCACAGCACTGGGGCTTAGATGAATGATAGAGTGCTCAGTCGTTCAGGAAATAGGGCACGCAGTGGGGCTGAAAGTGTAACCAGATCCTTGGGGAACCGCCTCCAGTGAGCAGGACCTGGCTGGCTGGCAGGAGGAAGGGGAGGAGGGGCCTGAGAAGTAAAACGGCTCTGGACTAACAGGATTGAGAGACTCCCAGGAGCCGCCTTACAGGGATTGCTGTTGACACAGAGAGGGCAAAACGCAGATCGGAGGGCACAGCACTGCCTACGGGAAGAAAAGAAAATGGATCTCTAAGACCTAATTTAATTTCTTATTTTATTTTTCTCTCCCCTTTTCCTTCTTTCTTTCCCCTTTCAAGTTTTATTGTTCTTTCCATTCTCCTCTATTCTATCTATCTCCCTCTTCTTCTTTGTTTTTAAGAGCACCTTCCTTCCCCTTCCCCGCAATTTTCAACCCAAGCATTACGTCCTCCATTACGTGTAATTTTATAAATGCTAATAGGTGAATGTTTCGAGGCTGTCTATAGGGCTTCTAAATACCTAGCTACTACCAACACCCTGATCCAATCGACGGTTAGTATCCCCCTTCAGTGGAGCAACCTTCTAAAGTAGCCAAGACATACTAACCCTTATACCTTCATAGCACCTAACCTAAACATAAAGTCCTAAGAACAAACAACAAATCATTATATGCATACAGAATCCAGAAGCCCTTTATAAATTGAATGAATCAGCTTTAAAGTACAATAAAGCCCAACATCTCTAGGCATAATCTCCCACCACAAAGGAGAGACAACAGAGATATACAAAGCCAAAACAAATTTATAAGAGAAAGCAAAAACACAGCAGTCAAACAGAGCTGGAAAGTAACGTGAACATCATGAAAAACAAGGGAAAAAAGGAGTACAAACAATGCAGGACAACTTAAATCTATAGGAGGACCTAGGAGCATCAGAAGCATGGATAGGGAAAGAACTCAAGGCATACGTAACTCAGATGGAAAGGAATATTAGGGAAGACATGAGACAGCAAGTCCAAGCAATAAAAGTATGTATGTATATGTATGTATGTATGTATGTATATATATATATATATATTTTTTTTTTTTTTTAAAGGGAGAGAGAGAGAGAATTTTAACATTTATTTTTTAGTATTTGGCGGGCACAACATCTTTTGTCTGTATGTGGTGCTGAGGATCGAACCCGGGCCGCACGCATGCCAGGCAAGTGCACTACCGCTTGAGCCACATCCCCAGCCCCAATAAAAGTATATTTTGAAAATGAATTAAACAAACAAATTTAAATGGCAAAGAACGAGCTTTACCAGGAGATAGAGATCTTAAAAAAAAATCAAACAGTAATCCTAGAAGTGCAGGAAACTATAAACCAAATTAAAATTCAAACGAGAATATTACAAATAGACTAGATCAAGTAGAAGTCAGAACATCAGATAATGAAGACAAAGTTTATCAACTTGAAAAGAATATAGACAACACAGAAAAGATGCTTAAATCCCATGAGCAATCTATTCAAGAGATATGGGATGTCATAAAAAAACCAAATTTGAGAGTCATCGGGATAGAAGAAGTCATTTAGATTCAAATCAAAGGAATGGACAACAAATTAAATGAAATAATTCTAGAAAACTTCCCAGAGATGAAAGATGGAATGGATTGCCAAATCCTGGAAGCCTACAGAACCCCAAACATTCGAAACCATAATAGACCAACTCCAAGACATATAATTATGAAGATGGCCAACTTACAGAACAAGGAGAGAATATTAAAAGCTACGAGAGAAAGGAGGCAGATTACATTCAGGGGTAAACCAATTAGGTTAACAACTGATTTTTCATCACAGACTTTGAAAGTGAGAAGATCCTGGAACAATGTATTTCAAACGCTGAAAAATAATGGATTCCAACCAAGAATACTGTATCCAGCAAAATTAAGCTTCAGATTTGACAATGAAATTAAAATCTTTCACGATAAACAAAAGCTAAAAGAATCCGCAGCCAGAAAACCAGCACTGCAAAACATTTTGAGCAAAATACTACAAGAAGAGGAATTGAAAAATAGTGCCCAAAACTAACAGCGGGAGGTATCTCAGTAAAGGAGGAGGAAAATAACCAAAAAGTAAAAACTAGCCAAACATAAATAAATAAATTAATAAACATGACTGGAAGCACAAATCATATTTCAATTGTAACCTTAAATGTTAATGGCCTAAACTCACCAATCAAGAGACATAAGCTAGTAACCTGGATCAAAAAAACGAATCCAACAATATGCTGCCTTCAGGAGACTCATATGATAGGAAAAGATATACACAGGCCGAAGGTGAAAGGTTGGGAAAAATCATACCACTCACATGGCCCTCGGAAGCAAGCAGGAGTGGCCATACTCATATCGAATAAAATCAACTTCAAACCTAAGTTAATCAAAAGGGATAAAGAAGGACACTATAAACTGTTAAAAGGAACCATCCACCAACAAGACATAACAATTATCAATTTATATGCACCAAACCATGGTGCGGCAACGTTCATAAAAGAAACTCTCCTCAAGTTCAAGAGTCAAATAGATCACAACACAATAATTACGGGTGACTTCAACACACCGCTCTCGCCATTAGACAGATCCTCCAGACAAAAGCTGAATAAAGAAACTATAGAACTCAATGACACAATCAATAACCTAGACTTAACCGACATATATAGAATATATCAACCATCATCAAGTGGATACACGTTCTTCTCAGCAGCACATGGATCTTACTCAAAGATAGATCATATATTATGCCATAGGGCAACTCTTAGTAAATATAAAGGTGTGGAGATAATACCATGCACCATATCTGATCATAATGGAATGAAACTGGAAATCAATGAAAAAAGAAGGAAGGAAAAATCCTGCATCACATGGAAAATAAACAATATGTTACTGAATGATCAATCGGTTACAGAAGACATAAAGGAGAAAATCAAAAAATTCTTAGAGATAAACAACAATACAGACACAACATACCGGAATCTGTGGGACACAATGAAAGCAGTTTCAAGAGGGAAATTCATTTCCTGGAGTTCATTCCTCAAAAAAAGAAAAAAACAAACAAATAAATGAACTCACACTACATCTAAAAACCCTAGAAAAGGAAGAGCAAAACAACAGCAAATATAACAGAAGACAAGAAATAATTAAAATCAGAGCAGAAATCAACGAAATTGAAACAAAAAAAAAACCATTGAAAAAATTGATAAAACTAAAAGTTGGTTCTTTGAAAAAATAAATAAGATTGACAGACCCTTAGCCATGCTAATGAAGAGAAGAAGAGAGAAAACTCAAATTACTAACATACGGGATAAAAAAGGCAATATCACAACAGACACTACAGAAATACAGAAGATAATTAGAAAGTACTTTGAAACCCTATATTCTAATAAAATAGAAGACAGTGAAGATATAGATAAATTTCTTAAGTCATATGATCTGCCCAGATTGAGTCAGGAAGACACACACAATTTAAACAGACCAATAACAAAGGAAGAAATAGAAGAAGCCATCAAAAGACTGCCAACCAAAAAAAGCCCTGGACCAGATGGGTATACAGCGGAGTTTTACAAAACCTTCAAAGAAGAATTAATACCAATACTTTTTAAGCTATTTCAAGAAATAGAAAAAGAAGGAGCTCTTTCAAATTCATTCTATGAGGCCAACATCACCCTGATCCCGAAACCAGACAAAGACACTTCAAAGAAAGAAAACTACAGACCAATATCTCTAATGAACATAGATGCAAAAATTCTCAATAAAATCCTGGCGAATCGAATACAAAAGCATATCAAAAAAATTGTGCACCATGATCAAGTAGGATTCATCCCTGGGATGCAAGGCTGTTTCAATATACGGAAGTCAATAAATGTTATTCACCACATCAATAGACTTAAAGATAAGAACCATATGATCGTCTCGATAGATGCAGAAAAAGCATTCGACAAAGTACAACATCCCTTTATGTTCAAAACACTAGAAAAACTAGGGATAACAGGAACTTACCTCAACATTGTAAAAGCTATATATGCTAAGCCTCAGGCTAGCATCATTCTAAATGGAGAAAAACTGAAGGCATTCCCTCTAAAATCTGGAACAAGACAGGGATGCCCTCTCTCACCACTTCTATTTAATTTAGTCCTTGAAATACTAGCCAGAGCAATTAGACAGACAAAAGAAATTAAAGGCATAAAAATAGGAAAAGAAGAACTTAAAATATCACTATTTGCGGTCGACATGATCCTATACCTAGAAGACCCAAAAGGGTCTACAAAGAAACTAGTAGAACTAATAACTGAATTCAGCAAAGTGGCAGGATATAAAATCAACACGCATAAATCAAAGGCATTTCTGTATATCAGCAACAAAACTTCTGAAATGGAAATGAGGAAAACCACCCCATTCACAATATCCTCAAAAAAAAAAAAATAAAATACTTGGGAATGAACCTAACAAAAGAGGTGAAAGATTTATACAATGAAAACTACAGAACCCTAAAGAGAGAGATAGAAGAAGATCTTGGAAGATGGAAAAATGTACCCTGTTCATGGATAGGCAGAACCAACATCATCAAAATGGCGATATTATCCAAAGTTCTCTACAGGTTCAACGCAATGCCAATCAAAATCCCAATGGCATTTCTTGTAGAAATAGATAAAGCTATCATGAAATTCATATGGAAAAACAAAAGACCCAGAATAGCAAAAGCAATTCTAAGAAGGAAGTGTGAATCTGGAGGTATAGCGATACCAGAGTTCAAACTGTACTACAAAGAAATAGTAACAAAAACAGCATGGTACTGGTACCAAAACAGGCAGGTGGACCAATGGTACAGAATAGAGGACACAGAGACCAATCCACAAAATTACAACTTTCTTATATTTGATAAAGGGGCTAAAAGCATGCAATGGAGGAAGGATAGCATCTTCAACAAATGGTGCTGGGAAAGCTGGAAATCCATATGCAACAAAATGGAGCTGAACCCCTTTCTCTCGCCATGCACAAAAGTTAACTCAAAATGGATCAAAGAGCTTGATATCAAATCAGAGACTCTGTGCCTGATAGAAGAAAAATTTGGCTCCGATCTACATATTGTGGGGTTGCGCTCCAAATTCCTTAATAGGACGCCCATAGCACAAAAGTTAGTAACTAGAATCAACAAATGGGACTTACTCAAACTAAAAAGTTTTTTCTCAGCAAGAGAAACAATAAGAGAGGTAAATAGGGAACCTACATCCTGGGAACAAATCTTTACTCCTCACACTTCAGATAGAGCCCTAATATCCAGAATATACAAAGAACTCAAAAAATTAAACAATAAGATAACAAATAACCCAATCAACAAATGGGCCAAGGACCTGAACAGACATTTCTCAGAGGAGGACATACAGTCAATCAACAAGTACATGAAAAAATGCTCACCATCTCTAGCAGTCAGAGAAATGCAAATCAAAACCACCCTAAGATACCATCTCACTCCAGTAAGAGTGGCAGCCATTATGAAGTCAAACAACAATAAGTGCTGGCGAGGATGTGGGGAAAACAGTACACTTGTACATTGCTGGTGGGACTGCAAATTGGTGCGGCCAATTTGGAAAGCAGTATGGAGATTCCTGGGAAAGCTGGGAATGGAACCACCATTTGACCCAGCTATCGCCCTTCTCGGACTATTCCCTGAGGACCTTAAAAGAGCATACTATAGGGATACTGCCACATCAATGATCATAGCAGCACAATTCACAATAGCTAGACTCTGGAATCAACCTAGATGCCCTTCAATAGATGAATGGATAAAAAAAAATGTGGCATTTATACACAATGGAGTATTACACAGCACTAAAAAACGACAAAATCATGGAATTTGCAGGGAAATGGATGGCATTAGAGCAGATTATGCTAAGTGAAGCTAGCCAATCCTTAAAAAACAAATGCCAAATGTCTTCTTTGATATAAGGAGAGCAACTAAGAACAGAGCAGGGAGGAAGAGCATGAGGAAAAGACTAACATTAAACAGAGACGAGTGGTGGGAGGGAAAGGGAGAGAGAAGGGAAACTATATGGAAATGGAAGGAGACCCTCATTGTTATACAAAATTACATATAAGAGATGGTGAGGGGAAAGGGGAAAAAAAACAAGGGAGAGAATTGAATAACAGCAGATGGGGTAGAGAGGGAAGATGGGAGGGAAGGGGAGGGGGGATAGTAGGGGATAGGAAAGGTAGCAGAATACAACAGTCACTAATATGGCATTATGTAAAAACGTGAATGTGTAACCAATGTGATTCTGCAACTTGTATTTGGGGTAAAAATGGGAGTTCATAACCCACTTGAATCAAATGTATGAAAGATGATATGTCATGAGCTATGTAATGTTTTGAACAACCAATAAAAAAAAGTAATTTAGTCCTTGTTGCACCAATTGAGTAAAAGTATTGATTTAGATATTACTCAAGATGCTTGGGATCAATTTATTAGCTTAATGAACCATGGTTATGTTAAAATCTGTGCACATAACCCAACATGGCTTAAATTTTTTATAGAAAAAGTAGTAAAATCCCTTTTAGAACTTATAAAATTAATATGAATTGGTCAAAATACATATGTACAATTTATATAATAGAAAACAAAAATATTACTACTATAAGTAAAAATGTTTTCATTTCTCTAACTTGGTATTCTTTGATTCTAACAGGTGGATCGTAAAGCATTTTGCCAGGTTTTGGTCTGAGAGAAGCTTTGCAAATGTACCTCCTGAGATTCAGAAAAAATGCCTTAATATGTTGATTCAGTCCTTAGTGAGTATAAGCTGACTACTCTTCTTTGTGCCATCAACAAAGTTTATTCAAGTATGTACTTTCGATTATTTAAGTATAAATGGAGAATGTTATAAAAAGCAAGTGAGAAAACCAATTCTAGATAATGTAGAACCATTTCACTATGTCTAGCCTTAAGTTTCTAATCCTCTGAAACCACTTTCATTACTCAATTATTCACTAGTCAGGTTTAGTCAGAGAGGCAGAACCTCTAAGATGATTATATTAGTTCATGAACAGAGGGCTCCCAGAGATGGAGGTTGTGCATTGGCTTAGCAATATGGATCAAGCAGTCTGTACTCACTAAGGAAGATCTGGATATAATACTGAAACTTCTCAATGGTACTATTCCTCAAGGGTTCAGCCATCTACTTGCTGATAAGTTTATTATATTGGCCTACTTCCATCATGGAAAAGGCAGTACTTTGTTCTTATTAATTTATATCTCTGGATATAAATTTTCTTCCCTAGCTCACAATGTTTCTGCTAAAACTACTATTCATGAATTTACAGAATACATTACCCATAACCTTGATATTCCACAAAACATCCCAATGACTAATCACTTATGACACGATGACAATGACAATGACAATGACACATCACTTTATAGAAAATGAAATACAACAGTGGGCCCAAAGTCATGGAATTCATTGGACTCATGAGTTTCCCCATCAGGCTGAAGTAGCTGACTTGATAGAATGAAGGAATGGTCTATTGAAGACACCAATATTGCCAGCTAATTTGCAATTCCTTGGTGGACTGGGGCAATGAACCCCAGGATACAGTATGTACTCTTAATCAGTTTTTAATTGAAGGTGTTATTTTGTCCCATATACAGGATTTATAAGTCCAGAAATTAAGATATAGAAATGGGAGTCATTCTATACAAAATTACCCCTGGTGATTCCTAAGCTATTATTTTTGCTTCCTTTCCTGGCAGCTTTGGGCTCTGCTGATCTAGAGGTCTTAGTTCCAAAGAGAATGCTTCCATCTGGGAACATAGTAATGACTCAAAAAATATAGAAATTTGAGATTATCTTCATCTGATCAGTTTGTAAATCCACATGTAAAGAATGGAAATTGCTGATAGATTCTATTAAAGAGAAATTGGGTTGCTACTGTACAGTATTGGTAAGGAAAAACAAATGTGGGATGCAGTACTCCCAGATTCTATGAGTAACATCAGTAGAAAGTTTCAGTAACCTAATTTAGTGCTGATAATGACCCAGATTGTTTAGGAATGAAAGTTTAGGCCACTATCAAATAAAGAACTATAAACAGCAGAGGAACTTGGTGAGGGCAAAGGAAATATGGAATGGATAGTAGAATAGTTGTAAAAAACAGCTATGACCATGTAACAGTTATAGAAATGAGTATAACAGAGTTATGATATAAACATATAATATTTTGTTTATATCATAACTACATATGTCTACATATTAACCCCTAAATATTTTGGGGTTTTCCCCACTGTGTCATTCCCCTACTATCTAATATAAGACATTGATCTAAGATAGTTAACAACTTTATATCTTCATACTTAAGTTAAAAGATATGAGGGAGAACTGATAAATCAGTTTGAAGAACGATTATCACTGAAGGGGAAAAAAGAATTTTGTATCTTATTTTTTAAAAAAGCATTAATACGTTTGTTGTATTGGGGTTAGCTGTGTAATTTTAGGCAGAAACTTGACTATTATTGTCTTCATTTGGGAACTAAGATTTGTTTATAGAGATATGTATGTGTGCCAAATTGACAAGGAGTTGACTATATGAGCTTTGTAACATGTTAGCCTGGCTAGGGTAGACCTTACTTTCCAGAATTTCCTTTTTTGTATACTTCAAGTTAGAATGGCCACAAAAGAAAATTTGGCATGAGATTTTTAGGGTAGAAGTGGTTAGGTCAGTTGTAAGAAAATAAATCAAACTTATTAACAAGGATATTCAGCTAAAATCTCTCCTAGTCTAGTCTCAGACTGTCCCCAGATCTCATCTCTCATGTTGTTTCTTTACTGACTCATCTAGTTGGCATGGCCTACTAACTGTTCCACTTTACTCTCTACACTCTTTCAGCTTTTCTTACCCTGAGCCTTGTATGTAATTAGCTCCATAGTGAAAGGCATCAGTGTCTCCTATAGGATGCCCATTTCACCCAGGTTGGAGGCAATATGACTAACACAAGTCCACCCTTGTGGATTCCAGTTGGTGCTTTTGGTGTTGGTTTGTCCTTGCTCTTCCTTACTTTACATCCATCTGGCCTTCTCAACTCCTGTCCTGTGAACTTCAAACTACACCATCAGATTCAAAGGCTCTTTAATCATCTCCCACAATTGTATAATGTCAAATCCCTGTAACAAATTTGTACATAGACAAATACACACTTCCTAATGGTCCTATTTCTCTGATTGAACTCTGAATAACATCATCATACTGGGTTACATAAAAGGTACATCTAAATCTAACTAGGAAAACAAAATTGTAGACTATTAGCTCACAGGATGCCACTACAAAATCTAAATCTATGTTTATGCTAATGAAGGACTTTGTAGTTTTTTTGCTTACAATTTTGCCTTAGTTTCCTTAGTCATTGAACAGTTAATTCCTGTTCATGAAGGAAAACAGTTGTCCCAGCTATACTTCAGTGCAACAGAAATAGAAGTATTATTTACTAAATGTAGTAGCACTCATATTTGGCAGATTTTTTAAACATTTAAACAGTTCAAAAATACTTCTTATTTCTGTGATATTTAGTGTAAGATAAGTACTACTATCTCCATTTCACACATTAAGAAAAGAAACTGGGAGGTCAGTGCTTTGTTGAAGTTTACAGTATCAGTAAATGACAAAGTTCAGGATTAAAACCAATTGCCACCATTCTAAATATATAAGTGCTCAACGTGGGCACTGTTTTTGGGTTTTTGTTTTGTTTTGTTTTGTCTTTTGGTGGGGAGAGGGCTTGACATCAAGAAACTAACAAATTGATGGAAGAATGGACACATAAGCTATGAAATACAAGTTAGACAATGATGAGTATTAGCATTAAGTTCCATATCAGTTTTATTTACCACTAAAGCTCCAGCTATAGAACAGCGCCTAACATATTAGGCACTTAGTACATATTGTCAAATAAATGAATAGGTATAATTTATAATTCAGGTATATACAGATTAAATAATCAGTTACCCTCAAGCTCTTAAATTTTATTAATTCCACTTACACGATATGATTTCATTTTCTATAGTCAGAGTCAAAAGGCATCACCTTTCTCAGACTAATTTTTTTCTTAATTTTTTTTCCATGAATAATCTATCAGAGAAAAGCTTTCAAGTTTACCACAAATCAATGCCATTATATAATTTTTTGAAACAAAGGGATAAAAAAATAATCAGTCTGACTGTAATTTCAAAATAAATAGGGTAGGGCATTCCTGACAGAATAAAAATGTGACCAGGGGCATGGAGACTAGGCAGTGTGAATGTGCTGTATCTGAAATGAGAGATGAGACTGGGGACAGTCTGAGACTAGACTAGGAGAGATTTTAGCTGAATATCCTTGTTAATAAGTTTGATTAAATCCATATGCAACAAAATGAAACTGAATCCCTTTCTCTCGCCATGCACAAAAGTGAATTCAAAATGGATCAAGGAACTTGATATCAAATCAGAGACGCGCCGTCTGATAGAAGAAAAAGTTGGCTACGATCTACAGTCGGTGGGGTCGGGCTCCAAATTCCTCAATAGGACACCCATAGCACAAAAGTTAATAACTAGAATCAACAAATGGGACTTACTCAAACTAAGAAGTTTTTTCTCAGCAAAAGAAACAATAAGAGAGGTAAATAGGGAGCCTACATCCTGGGAACAAATCTTTACTCCTCACACTTCAGATAGAGCCCTAATATCCAGAGTATACAAAGAACTCAAAAAATTAGACAATAAGAGAACAAACAACCCAATCAACAAATGGGCCAAGGACCTGAACAGACACTTCACAGAGGAGGACATACAGTCAATCAACAAGTACATGAAAAAATGCTCAACATCTCTAGCTGTCAGAGAAATGCAAATCAAAACCACCCTAAGATACCATCTCACTCCAGTAAGATTGGCAGCCATTAGGAAGTCAAACAACAACAAGTGCTGGCGAGGATGTGGGGAAAAGGGTACACTTGTACATTGCTGGTGGGACTGCAGATTGGTGCAGCCAATTTGGAAAGCAGTATGGAGATTTCTTGGAAAGCTGGGAATGGAGCCACCATTTGACCCAGCTATTCCCCTTCTTGGTCTATTCCCTAAAGACCTAAAAAGAGCATGCTACAGGGACACTGCTACATCGATGTTCATAGCAGCACAGTTCACAATAGCAAGACTGTGGAACCAACCTAGATGCCCTTCAATAGACGAATGGATAAAAAAAATGTGGCATTTATACACAATGGAGTATTACTCTGCATTAAAAAATGACAAAATCATAGAATTTACAGGGAAATGGATGGCATTAGAGCAGATTATGCTAAGTGAAGCTAGCCAATCCCTAAAAAACAAATGCCAAATGTCTTCTTTGATATAAGGAAAGTAACTAAGAACAGAGTAGGGACGAAGAACAGGAGAAGAAGATTAACATTTAACAGGGATGAGAGGTGGGAGGGAAAGGGAGAGAGAAGGTAAATTGCACGGTAATGGAAGGAGACCCTCAGGGTTATACAGTGGAGGGGGTAGAGAGAGAGGAGGGGAGGGGAGGGGAGAGGTGGGGAGGGGGGAGGGTGGATGATGGGAAAGGCAGCGGAGCACAACAGACACTAGTATGGCAATTTGTAAATCAATGGATGTGTAACTGATGTGAATCTGCAATCTGTGTATGGGGTGAAGGTGGGAGTTCATAACCCGCTAGAATCAAAGTGTGGAATATGATATGTCAAGAAATTTGTAATGTTTTGAACAACCCACAATAAAAAATTAAAAAAAAAAAAAAAAAAAATAAGTTTGATTTATTTTCTTACAAGTGGTATATGAGTTTAATTTTAGAATAAGCCCTTCAAATAGTGCTTCTCCCTCTGCAATGCTATTTTACTTTGATGTTATAGGTCTAATTAGATCCTTATAAGCTTTGTGAATTCTTGACTTTTACTTTTAAGATAGATGAAAAGATTAACATCAGAATGGCCAAACACCCAATTTGATTAATAGACTTTTAGACAGCATGGTGATTATTACAAAATTTTGTCTTGTTTTTGTGGATTGGACAAATTTTTAGAAATTCAATTTATTAATTATATTTTGTTATAGAAATGAAATGTATTTAGCTTTATTGATATAAAATAGAGTACTTTTCAAATTGAAATTTGAAATATTATCCAGAAAAATGGAAACAAAGAATAGGCAGTCTCCTTGTCTTCTTTTTCTTTTTTTTAAACCTCAACCCCAACTTGGCCTTTTGGAAAATCTTCTAATGTGTATGTATCATATTTATAATTTTATTTTTAAAATAAGAATTCCGAATTGTTACATTTTTATGCATTCAATATCAACTAAAAATGAATTGCATTTTCAGATATTTCTTTTTTGTGTATTTGCGTATGTTCCAAAGCATTGCTTATGACCAATGTTTATTAATATGACTTTTATCTGAAGAAAATAATTTGTTTATCTTACATACAAATTATAGCTGTGTCTTCTACCTCATTAATATTATTTTATATTTATTTGCTTACCATTTGTCCTGAACCTTGTTTATTTTATTTTGGAAAGAATACTTAACATGAGGTCTACCCTCTTAACATATTTTTCCCCTTGGCACTAGGGATTGAACCCAGGATCTTGCACATGCTAAGTATGTACTCTCCCACTGGGCTATACCCCTACATCCTTTAATCAATTTTAAAGTGTTCAATACAGTATTGTTAACTACAAACACAAGGCTGTACAGCAGATCTCTAGAACTTACTCACTTTACAGTACTGTAACTTTGTGGCCCCATTGATAGCAACTCCCATTTCCTTCTAGCCTCTGGCAACCACCATTGTATTCACTAATCCTATGAGTTTGACTCTATGAGATATCTTCTATAAATGGAATTAACAGTATTTGTCTTTCTGTGATTAACTTATTTCACTCAGCGTAATGTCCTCAAAGTTTGTCCGTGTTGTTGCATATTGCAGGTTTCTTCTTTTTTTTTTTTTTTCAGAGAGAGAGAGAACTTTTTTAAATTTTTTTTTTTTTTAATTTTCGGCGGACACAACATCTTTGTTTGTATGTGGTGCTGAGGATTGAACCCGGGCCGCACGCATGCCAGGCGAGCGCGCCACCGCTTGAGCCACATCCCCAGCCCCAGGTTTCTTCTTTTTAAGACTGAATAATATACCACTAGATGTATATGCCACATTTTCTTTATCTCTTTATTATTGTTGGATATTTAGGTTGCTTCCATATGTTGGTTATTGTAAATACCGCTGCAGTGAACATGGGAATGCAGGTATTTTTTCAAGATCTTGATTTCAATTCTTATGAATAAATAACACAGTAGGATTATGGGGTCCTATAATAGTTCTACTTTTGATTTTTTGAAGAATCTCCATGCTGTTTTTCATAATGGCTACATGTTTTGCATCTCCCACATCCTTACCAACTCTTTTTCTTATTATTTAATAACTATCTTAACAGGTGTGTTGTGATGTCCCATTGTAGTTTTAATTCACATTTTGCTGATGATTAGTGACATTGAGTATCTTCCCCTATGCCTGTTGTCATTGTATATCTTCTTTTGAGAAATGTCTATTCAAGCCTTCAACTTGTTAATTAATTGGGTTATTAGGTGTTTTGTTTGTTTGTTTGTTTTTACTGTTAAGTTACAAGAGTTCCTTAAATATTTTGGAATTAACCCTTTATTAGATGTATGGTTTATATATTTTCCCACATTATATAGATTGTCTTTGTCTTTGTCAGTTGTTTCTTTTGCTATAAGAAGTTTGCCATATTCTCTCTTGTCTGTTTTTGCTTTTGTTGACTGTCCTTTGGTATCATATCCATGGAATCATGCAAAGTCATGAGGCTTTCCCCTTGTTTTCTTCTACGAATTTTATAGCTTCAGGTTATAGGTTTAAGTTTTTAATCCATTTTGAGTTGATTTTTGTGTTTGGTGCAAGATGAGGGTCCAATTTCATTCTTTTGTTTATGCTTATCCAGTTTTCTAGCACTATTTATTGAAGAGACTTTCCTTTTCCTATTGGTTATTCTTGGTACCCTTGTGCTATAGTTTGGATCTTGAATGTCCGTCCCCCAAAAGCCCTTGTATGGAAGGCTTGGTTTCCAGCCCATGGTACTGTTGGGATGTGGTGGAACATCTAGGAGGAAGGGCCCAGTAGAAGAAAGTTAGGTCATCAGCAGTGTGCCCATAAAGGAGATATGGAGACCCTGCTTTCCTGTTTCTTTTTTTTTTTTTCTTTTGCATCTCATCTACCATAGGCTTCCTCTATCATATGTTCCTGCCATGATGTACAGTGGCACTGCAGGCCACAACAAAGCAGGGCCAAGCAACTACTGAGACAGTAAATTAAAATAAACCTTTTTCTTCTTAAAGACTTAGCCTTTAACCCCTGAAACAATGGGACAAAATGAACCTTTTCCTTCTTAAAAGATTTATTTTGTCACCATGAGAGAAAGCACCTTGTCAAAAGTTAATTGACTCTGTGTGTGGATGTTTCTGGACTGTACCGTTTTTTATATGTGTATCTTTATGTAAGTACCACACTGTTTTAATGGTTATAGCTTTGTAATATATTTTGAAATCAGAAATTGTGGTTCTTCCAGCTTTGTTCTTTTTTAAGATCAATTTGGCTATTCAGTATCCATTGTGGTTACATATGAATTTAACAATATTTTTTCTATTTATAAAACTGCCTTTTGGATGTTTTTTGGATGTTTTTTGTTTGTTTTTTGGTACCAGGGATTGAATTCAGGAGGACTTGACCACTGAGCCACATCCCTAGCCCTATTTTGTATTTTATTTAGAGACAGGGTGTCACTGAGTTGCTTAGCACCTTGCTTTTGCGCTGAGGCTGGCTTTGAACTCAGGATCCTCCTGTCTCAGCCTCCCAAGCCACTGGGATTACAGATATGCACCACTGCACCCAGCTCTTCTGATTATATTTATTTCCATCTTCTCCGTATTTTCTTAGGCTAGCTAAAGGTATGTTAATTTATCTTTTCAAAAAAACAACTTTTATTTTTTCCTAATTTTTTAAAATTTTGTTTGTTTCCTCTCTAATCTTTATTTCCTTTCTCCTACTAACTTTGGTCTTAATTTCTTCTTTTTATTAGTTCCTTGAGGTATAAAGTTGTTTATTTGAAATTCATCTTCTTTTGTAATATAGGCATTTATCAACAGAAATTTCCTGCTTATATTTCCCTTTACTACTACTACTTTTTCTTTTTATACTAGGATTGAAACCAGGGGTGCTTATCCTGGCCCTTTTTATTTTTTATTTTGAGACAGGATCTCATTAAATTGCTGAGGGCCTCTTGCTAAATTGTTGAGGCTGGCTTTGAACTTGCAATCCTATTTCTTCAGCCTCCTGATTCACTGGGATTATAGGCACATGCCTCTGCACCCAGCTTGGCTTCTTTGCCCCATTGGTTATTTGAAAGTGTTCAGTATGATTCCTACATATTTGTATATTTTCCAGCTTTTTTTCTGCTCTTAATTTCTGCTTTCATTACATTATGTTCAGAAAAGATTCTCTGTATGGTTTCAATAGTTTTAGCTTTGTTAAGACTTCTTTTGGAGAGCTAGCAGGTGACATATTTTTGAGAGTGCTTTGTATATGCTTGAAAAGAATGGGTATTCTACTGCTCTTATTTGGAAAATTCTATATGTGTTAGGTTCATTTGTCTATGTTGTTCAAATCTGCTATTTCTTTGTTGATTTTCTAATTCTATTTACTGTTGAATACAGAATATTGAAGTCTAATTTTGTCTCTGTGTTGCTAGCTCTGTCTTCAGATCTACTAATTTTGCTTATGTGTTTTGATTCAAGATATTATATATAATATCTTCCTGATAGACCCTTTTTCTCATTCTATACTGTCTTTCTATTTCTCCTGTGCTGTTTTTGACTTACAGTCTTTTCTGCCTGATAAAATTATAGCTCCACTTTTCCTCTCTTTGCTATCATTGCTATAGAATATCTTTTTCTATCCCTTCACTTTCAGAGTATTCATGTCCTTAAATTTTAAGTGAGTCTCTTGCACACAGAATATAGATGTGGCTTCTTTTCAAAAGTTTTTTTAGTTGTAGATGAACACAATATACCTTTATTTTATTTGTTTATTTTTATGTGATGCTGAGGATTGAACCCAGTGCCTCACATGTGCTAGGCAAGTGCTCTGCCACTGAGCTACAATCCCATCCCATAGATGTGGCTTTTTTTTTTTTTTTACATTTAGCTTGATTGGGGAGTTTAATCCATTTGCAATTACATTTTAAAGTATTATCTTAAGGAAAAGATATACTATCACCATTTTGTTAATTGGTTTCCCCCATTGTATTATATTTGTTTTGTTCCACTTCTCTTGCTATCTTCCTTCATATTTTTGATATTTTTATACTTTGATTTCTTTCTTTCTTTATTTTGTGTAATTTCTGTATTATTTTATGTATGATTACCATGGGGCCTACATAAAATAACTTACATGTAAAACAGTCTAATTTCAATTATATACAAAACTCATTTATAGAATATAGGCAGAAAGGAAATACAAAGATCTCTTAATTTGAACATCAGATCTTCAACTTCATTTTTTAAAGAGAAATAGACATTAAAACTATCTATTCAGCATCAAGTCATTTTTGTACCTTTCAGAATAATAAAAACAGGGAAATTTGTGCTGTGTCAGTAAGAATATAGAGAATATTCTAATTTATTCATGACAGACATAAATTAGCATATCTTTCACTGTATTTTTCAAATTTTTTTGACTGTGACCCTTTTTAAAAAATTTTTTTAGTTGTTGATGGACCTTTATTTTTATTTATTTATATGTGGTGCTGAGGATGCAACCCCATGCCTCACACATGCTAGGCAAGCAAGCGCTCTACCACAGAGCTACAACCCTAGCCTTTGACTGTGACTCTTTTTTGAATAATCCAAACTATGAAGTTTTTTATCCATTGTAACTCATATTTCCATTGTAACTCACAAGTAGAACTGAAACACAGTTTTACAAAAGAACTCTTAGGCTTGTTATGTAGGATATACTGGTATTTTCTATCTCTTTTTCTCCCTGCCTCTTTTTTCTTTCTTCTGTTTTCTCATGCTGATCATGAACTGCTAAATAGGTTGCTAGGGAAGATGCTACAATTTTGTAAGACAGTACACATAATTATTCAATATAATGTTAGGTGTATTCAAAATATAGTGTTGAGTGTATATTGGCAGTGTTTCGGATACCCCTGCTGTCCTACATATTCTCTTGGCCCAATGTTTATATTCTAGCCACTGCTGCAACATCTAGCTGCACAAGGTGTAATCCCTCACATACTTTTTTCTTTCTTTCTGGACTCTTCACTTCTCAACATGGGATACCTGCACTTGAGCAATTAAATAATTTATTTTATGTTTTGGAGACGTGGGGATTGAACCCAGGACTTGCTGCATACTAGGTACATAATCTACGGATGAATTATATCCCCAGTTCAGCAATTCTGAACCTGTATGATCCTGGCAACAAAAAAAGTTGACACCCCAGGTGGCAAGCCTTGATCACTGGAGATGGGAGCCAGTGCTTAAATGTTTCCCTTTTCTGTCTCTTGAGTGGTTAATTCAAAATACATCCTTCATGGAGCTTAACAAGATTGAGCCCCAGGCACCTACAATGTTGAATGCTCTATCGATGCCTTTCAAACTTTAATGTATACACAAAACACTGAGGAATTTCATTTAATGTAGATTTTAATTCAGTAAATCAAGGGAGGAACCAGAGACTCTTCTTTTCTAACAAGCTCTGGTTGATGCTGATACTGGGGAAACACATTTCGAGTAGCAAGGAACTAGAAAATGCAACCTTGGATTGGCTTTCTGTTCATCCTTTTCTCTCTCCCAGTGCATCATATCCCCCTTGAGATCAATCACTTCCCCAAACAAGCTATCTATATACAAGCCTTTTTCTCAGTCTCAGTTTTTAAGTGGAATCCAGGCTAAGATTAGTAGTATTGACCCAGCTATTCTACTTCTAGGAATATAGCCTAGAGATATAAAATAATGTCACATACAAGGTAATTCATTATAACATAATAACATAGTAAAAGCATAGTAAATAATGCATAGTAAAATAATGTAATGTAATGTAAGGATTGAACCCAGTGCCTCAAGCACACTAGGCAAGTACTCTGCCACTGAGCTACAGTCCCAGCCCCAAATATGTTTTTTTAAATTACAAATTTAGAAAGGCATAGTAAATAATGTAATGTCTATAAGTAGATGACTAGTTAAATTACTTATGATATCTTTATATTATAGGTTATTACATAATTATTAAAACCATAAAGGGCTGTATACATCAATAAGAAAAAATTAAAGATGTATACTAAATGTAAAAGGCAACATACAGATTACACAATAATACCTCCACTTGAATAAAATAAGGAGAAAATTATACACATTGTATATGCATAAAACCACTTGGAAAGATAAAGAAAAAATTATATTGGTTTGGAAATGGGTGGTTTGGGGATAGGAAGGAGCAGAAGACTTTTCCTAGTAATGATCTTTATACATTTTCAAATATTGAACCATATGATTGTTAACTATTGAACTAAAATTTTATATTTGGTCTAGAAGGATTACTTTTTTCTCCTTTGAACCTCAGGGTACTCTTACATTTAATGTTCATCACATACTCAGATCAGTATAGAAAAAGATCATATATTATCTATGTATATAACTGTGTCCATATTTTAGTTTTCTAATAGATTCCAAGCTAAATTATAAAACATACTGTACTTTTAAAATGTATTACTGTCAGAGCACATAACACTATGTATATAGTAAGCATTTTGTAGATACCTGCCAAATTTATTTGCATACCCCAAATTTGGTTCTACTACCAGAGGAATGCCTACAACAGAGCAAATTCTGCTTATTGCCTAAAACTCTTCTTAACTGCATGGTAACTCCGGAAGTCACCAGAGGAGGAAAGATAATGGTACTAAAAAGAAAAAAAAACTTGAATTATAGCAAAATAGGATTTTTTTACTTTAATAAAGCTGTGGAAGTATATATAATGCATTTTAATGAATTCTTGAAAAATGGGTAAAATTTTAGAGTTTTAAGTCCAAGAATTAAATATAAATTATCTTAGAAATTCACTTACAGATATTTCTCGGTTATCTGATGATGTTAAGAGATCAATGAATATTTGAGTGTCTTTTATGACCCAATTTTGCACTAGGCCCTGAGGATACAGTAGTGAGCAAAAGCAGACATGGTCTCATACACATTGAACATACAGCATCGTGAATGAGACAGACATTAATATAGCATTTATGCTCATCTTTGAATAACTACAAATGAATTAAGTTCTTTAAAGAAAAGGGACAGGTTCTTAGTATGCATCTGGTATAGGTGTAGGGTATAGATTTAGCTCTTTAGTTGAGATCTAAACAATACAGAGGGTGTGCAGAGCTCTATCATATAGTTCATGTTAAGATTTCATTTTCTTATTTCCAGGTGTATTAGCTGCCCATTGCTGTGCAACAAACCCACTCCACAGCTTAAAACTACAATTTATTATTTCTCACTAGTCAGTGGGTTGACTTATTCTTCTTCTGACCTTGCCTGAGCTCACTCTTTATTTTTCAATTTTTATTTATTTATTTATTTTTACCTTTATTTTATTTGTTTATTTGTATGTGGTGTCGGGGATCGAACCCAGTGCCTTATGCATTCTAGGAAAGCGGTCTACCACTGAGCTATAACCCCAGCCCCTATTTTTCAATTTTTAAAAATTTTTTTTAGTTGTCAATGGATCTTTCTTTCTTTTTATCTTTATTTTGTTTATTCATTTTTATGTGGTGCCGAGGATTGAACCCAGTACCTTACATCTGAGAGCCACAACCCCAGCCCCTCTTTCTTTCTTTCTTTATGTGTGGTGCTGAGATTTGAACCCAGTGCCTCACACATGCTAGGTGAGCACTGTACCACTGAGCTACAACCCCAGTCCCCTGAGCTACAACCCCAGTCCCCCTGTAACTGCATTCAACCAGTGTCTAAGCAGGAGGCTTGGCCTCTCACTCCACATGGTCTTTCTTACCAAGCTTCTTCATGGCCTAGAGGTCCCAGAATTCCAAAAGGGTAAAGATAGAAGCTGTCGGTCTCTGGAACTTAAGTACCACCACTGTTGCTTAAAGGAAGTGAAAAGGCCAGTCCACATTCAAGACATGAAGAAATAGATCCTACCTCCCAGTGAATGAAACTGCAAAGAATTTGTTACTGTGTGTGTGTGTGTGTGTGTTAAGCTTCTGTAATCTACCAGATGTCTATTTATTCAATAATTATTTACTAAGCATCAACCATGATTAAGATACTATAATTTGGCAGACACAGTGGTGCACACCTGTAATCTGGCTTAGTGGTTAAGCACCCACTACCAAAAACAAAAACAATAATTTGTTGTTTTTTCCTTTTCCTTAGAGAGCAATAGTGTTTATGAGTTGTAATTTCATTTTCCATAGAAATAAATATTTGTGAACATTTTTTTCCTCTGATACAAAAATGAATCATTATTAAATGAATAAAATATAAAAAGAAGAATCATACCTATGAGAGAAGAGTTTGGGCTGAGACTGTAGCTCAGTGGCATAGTGCTTGCGTAGCATGCGTGAGGCACTGGATTTAATCTTAGCACCACATAAAAATAAACAAGTAAAGGCATGCTGTCTGTCTACAACTATAAAAAAATTTTAAATTAAAAAACATATTTTATAGTCAGAAAAAAATTCAGGACATGTCAGTCCCTGAAGTTATGAATGATATATATAGGAATTATGAATGATTAATTTGGTGGTGATAATCTTAAGGAAGTGGATTTTTTCTTTGTAGTTATATTATAGTTGTGCTCTCAGGTTTATTTCAGCTACCTTATAAAGGTGGTTTTTTTCCCAATTCAAAGTTTTCCCTTTTGGATAATTCTGAATGAATGAATGAATATTATAAGTAAAACTAATGACAAAGTTTCTAGCTACCTGTAATTTTGTTTCTTGCAGGAAACATCACAAGAAAACTAAAGTATTTTATGTGTTTAGAAAGCTATTTTATGAGCAATAATACCACCTAACTTTTTTTTGCAATATTTTTTAAATTCTAAGAATGATAAGAATGCTGCTTTTCTTCTGATGGAAAGTGACAGGCTAATCATCAGTTTACCCAGAGTAAAATGGACAGAAGCAGCACTAACTATGGCATCTCAGCTCCAAGAAGAGTGTATTGCATTTATTGTAGAAAACTTCTCCAAGATCATTCAGAGTGAAAATTTCATTCTCCTCTTGCAGGTACTATGTCTACAATTGTATTCTGTATTCAGTTTTGTTCCATCTTTGTATTGTAATTTTAATTATGTAAGAGTTTTTATATGCAGGTTGCCTTTGATTAAATTAGTATGATTTAAATAAATTTCACAGCAGATGGCATGTTTGCATCAGATTTAGAGCAGTGATGGATAGGATTTTTGGCTCACAAGACAAAGAAGGCAGGAGGGACAGGTTTGAGTGCCCTGGCAAAGCACATTGTAACTCTGGCCAACTGTAACCCTCAATCAGCATAGTCACATTTTTTAAACCAAGTTGTAAAGATACTGTTTTGGTCTGTAATACAATTATGGTCCTTGCAAAAATTCCCTGACTTATTGGGGAGCTACTTTCTCTAAAATTAGTAATTGAATAGAGAACTTCTATTGCTTATTTCTAGGTTCTGCTATTATGGCTGTGTTGTCTCTTTAAAACTGTGTGTGTGTATGTGGTATGTGTGTGTGTGTGTGTGTGTGTGTTTACATTTTAACAAAAGGGAAAGAAAGAACATGATTTCTGATAGATTTCATATAGCTAGTAATTATGATTGTTTTGCTGTTATGACAGACTTTCACATTTCTTACACATTTTACATGATTTCTATTAAATATCAATTCTGTGTTTTGTAGTCACAAGCAATGAGCAGCACAGCTGATCTGTTGGACAAAATTTTAAAAGCAATTGAAGAAAACATTACCACTGAAAATAGTTGCTCTCTTCTTATGGCTGTGGACACATTACTAAACTCTGAAAATACAAAGGAAATGGTACTGAATGTAATAACATTCATTAAAATGATGTATTATTTGAAGTATTTTAAGATTTTAAATTGCATTTACATTTTAAATGTTGCATGGGCCATTGCAGCTAGGTAATAGACATCTGGGGGTTGATTATGGTCTCTACTTTTGTATATGTTTGGAATTTTTCATAATATAAAAGTTTTTAAATTCCATTTATATTCAAATGGACTTTTTATGAAAGTTTAGAGTTTGGCATTTTTTTAAATATTTTTTGTAGTTGTAGATGGATACAATACCTTTATTTTATTTATTTATCTTTATGTGGTGCTGAGGATTGAACGCAGGGCCTCACACATGCTAGGCAACTGCTCTACCACTGAGCCACAACTCCATCCCCTAGAATTTGGCATTTTGGCTCATTTATTCTAAACCTAGTTGTTGGTACTTAGAGTTACAGTGTGTCAAATATCGCCAATATATCTTCTGGTCATTATATTAAATTTTTGGATACAAAACATATGTTGTAGAATTATTGCCTTTTGTTGATATATATTTTTAATTCCTTTTTCTCTTAAAAAGTCATAAAATTAGATTGACCAGGAAAAGGCAAAATTTAAATATTATTTTAAATGCAGTTAATCAGTGGTAATTAGTAAGCTAGTTGTAAATTATTGGCATATATATTCTATAAGAATGATGAAAATTTCATCATATTTATTATTATTGCATAGAGTATTTGACCTTGTAATGTCATAGTTGATTTTAAAAGGCTGTGGAATATATTCATATAATGGACATTGGTGTTTTAAAATAATGTTTGGTTGAAAGGGTAAGATTTAGCTTCATGTTCACTTAAAATTCTGTTAATGAGTAAGCCCTTCATAAATAATATGTACCCTATGATCTTAAAAATCTAAGTGATGACATCATTGATCTAGCTTAGGAGTAAGTAGATTCGGAAAGGAATAATGACTGGTTGCTATGACAATGTGGCTCTCACCAGCTGCTGATTTGTTGCTTGAACACAGGGTTTTACGTGCAAGATCCAGGCTCTGCGTGATAAGCTGTGGATCTTCCTGGTTCAGTCTTTCTATGCTGTTCGTCACACAGAAAGCTGGAAGCTGATGAGTACAGATGATCAACAGAAAATCCAAGCAGGTATGTTAGCCTTGAAATTTTTTATTCTCATTTTATGATCTTTGTGACAGCAGATATTTTGAAGGTTAACATTTGTATGCTTCTGTTCAATAATACTGTGCTAACCAAAACTAGTGATAGTATGTTAGGCAGTTTTAATAAATCATGTTTTGTTTTTGCTGCTGTTAGAAATTGAAACTCATTTCCTTTATATATACATATAAATTTTTAATCCTACTGTATATTAGCAACAGTATTCCAACCAAATTTGCTTAAAGGCATTCTTGTGAAGAGGTTAGAAGTATAAAAGAATATAATCCATATAGAACAGATTACAAAACATACTTTCTCCCTTTGAAAACATATTTTACCATAAAGATTTTCCATCTTTTTCAGAAGACACCCTTTCTTGTGGTTTTGCCTAGATTGCATGGGTTTTTTTCACAATTGATTTGTTCGGTGATGTTATGTGTGCTATTGCAGAGTGTCCCTCAGGAACCACACAGTGTCTCTGATACTTAATAGGTACCATTTGAAACATAAGCATTAAACAAAAGATGTGCATTTCTCAGAATGTGTGATTGTTTCAAAAAACCAAAAATTTGAGGGTGTGGAACTAAAAATGGCTTCATGACTATTTTGCGGTTAAAGCCAGTGCCTTAGAAAAAAATCCTGGCATATTCTGCAAGTATACTTTTAAAAACAGTTTTAGCTAAGGGACTGTTCTCTGAAGTAAACATTTGTTTCCTATAAAAGATGGAAGCTATATGTGATGAAATATATTTTTGGTAATGTGTGAGTATATAAATCCTTTAGTGATACAGTTAAAATATGAACTGCTGTCTTATGTTGTAAATCTGACATGATAGTGCAGCTAGATGTTATTCAAACAGTACTTTTCAAAGAAATTCCATTTTTTAAATAACAAAAATCAAGAGATCTTTAGAAACTGGAATTTTTTTGTAGTGACTATTTCTATGCTGATTTTTAGATGATAGTTTATCTTTACTATAATATCTATACAATGTGAAGAAACAAAATAAGATTAGCATTCCTTGAGTAAATGTCCTTCAACTCTTTTCTAGTTGGTAGCAAACTTTGTTTTTCTCTGTTTTAGAGGATTTCATAGTTAAGTTGAACTTCAAACAGTGTTCTTTAATTCTTTAAGCACTAATTAAAAATATATGTAAATACACAAATCTAAAGAAAATATCATTGGTAATACAGATAATTATCAAAAAGAACTCTCCATTCTATTACATTCCATCAGTGCAGTAATAATATTTATAAACCTTAAATATGAATAATAATGAATCCTGATTTATGCACAATTACTGCATTGGGAAACACAGATTAAAAAATATTTTGGGGTTGTCTTTGTTATAATATTTCTTGTATTCTAGCTGAGTTACTGACTTTTGGAAGAAATTTTCTATTAATTTTTTTCCATATATTGTTGTGCAGAGTCATTTGCTTACTGTAAATCAGTCTTTACAATATCACTTCTAGAATCTTGCTTTGTCCTATAGCACATATCCTGTAAAATAGAGATTGTGGAAGATGCATGATAGTTAGATAATTTAATATATTTTTATTAGCTGTTTTAATAAAAATAAAATTTTGGAAATTATATATTTTTATTCAAAATATGTCTTAAAGCACCATAACCTTCAAAAGAAAGAAATACATTAGCTGAACTGTGTTGATAGACTTCATACCATTATTCCTATATATTTTCCTGACGTCATTCAAATTCTTATTTTAAGCGCATAAACATGAATTCCCCAGTACTTCTCATATAAACCTAACTTATAAAATGAATATTTATTTAATTCTAAAAGAAATAATATGAGTTTGAGAATTGTTTCTTGTTTTATTTTCAATAGAATCTTATTTTTTTGTTCTGTTTTCTCCTTCCTCATGACTTGCAGGCAAAACTAGGATATACTTTTAGTTAATTTCAACAGAGTATTTTTATATTTTTAGGATAAATATTTTTTATGTTTAATTATTTGTAAAATATCATATTTGTCATAATGTATAATTTTTTGAAATTTGGAAAATAAATGAAACCAGTTATCTAAAAATTTTCAACATGAAAAATTTCTGGGTTTTTGTAAATATGTGAACATTCCTTGTGAGATTGCACTTATTATTTATTAATTTTTAAAACAAATATCTTAGGAACTAGAGAAAGATTGAAAATTACATCCTTTTTAAAAAATTCTAAAATACAATAGGGAATTATTTTGGTGCACTAGATTGGTTTCAGGTTTTTGTTGTTGTTACTTCCATCAAAATATAATGTTTTGTGCTAGAATTCTATTTTTCTTGTGCTTCTTTGGTAAAAGTAATACTTTCTATAAAAAATAAATTGCTGTTTTTTTCTACAGCTGCATTTGACAAAGGTGATGATCGAAGACTTGGCAAAAAGCCTATATTCAGTAGCTCTCAGGTAAACTTCTGAATTTTATAGGTTCAATGACAAAATATAAAAAATTATTGAAATTTTTTAAAAAAGATTTATTTAGTTGTAGATGAACACACAGTATCTTTATTTATTTTTATGTGGTTCTGAGGATCCAACCCAGTGCCTCACAAATGCGAGGCAAGCACTTTACCAATGAGCTACAGTCCCAGCCCCTTAAATTTTATTATTTTGTATTTTAGCCTAATTTTTAAAAATTTCTTTACTCATTAATTAAAGCTATTAGAAATAATTTTGAGTCTTTTAAAATCAAGTGTACATTGAATACATTTTTAAATGATGTGAATTTTTGATGTCCAGCTGGCATGAGAAGTAGCCACCTTTTTCATTTCCTTGAAAACCTTTTTGGCAAGTAATATATTGGAGCTATTCCAGTAGATTAGGAGTTTTTCAGAATTCTAGATCTAACTCAATGACTTTTTCTAATTAACCTATTTTTTTTATTAAAGAAGGTCTTGCTTGTTCCAGTTTTCTCTATTTTAATTCACATTTTTTATGTGAAGAAAGCAATTGTTACCAAGAGCACAGTTGTGTTCTACTTTAGAAATTACTTAGTGTGCTTATGTAAGGTACTCAGTGTAATCAAATTCTCAGAAACAGTAGAATGGTGATTCCCAAAGACAGAGAGTAGAGTGGGTTATAGAAAAGGGGACTTGTTTAGTGGGTATAGATTTTCAGTTTTGTAATACAAGAAAATTCTAGAGATATGTTGTGTAACAAAGTTCATATAATTAATGTAACTGTACTGGATGCTTAAAAATGTTAAGATGGTAATTTTGTGTTATATGTTTTTTACCATATACACACAAAAGTTACTTGATGTATTTATTATAACTGAAATTATATTTTTATTCCCACAAAATATGTTAATACTGGTTAGGGTTTCAAGATAATTTATAGCTGCTTATGTAATCAGTAATATATTTAAAAGTACAGGGACTAGGATTGTGACTCGGTGGAACAGCGCTTGTCTAGCACGTGCAAGGCGCTGGGTTCAATCCTCAGCACCACCTAAAAATAAATAAATAAATAAAATAAAGGCATTCTGTCCAATTGTAACTAAAAAGATTTTTTTTAAAGTGCAGAATTATACTAGCCTACTGTGTGCATTACAATGATAATATGAAAATATACATTGAGAGTTCCAGTTTGGAATGCAAAGAATATAGTGCCCTTGCAGAGTGGCTTAGGGAATCCTGTTTTCTTCCTTATAGAAAACACTGCAGCCCAAGCCAAACTGAGCTCTCATGGCTTAAGGCAGGATCAATATCTAAACAAATATCTTAGATAAGAAACTGGGATATTGGAGCTTTGTTCAGTAAACTTACTAGGACTATTCTCTAGAGTGTGTTTCACAATATAGTAACTCCATCATATGTTCCACCTAAGAACATGTAGTTTGCACTAAGTTTAAGAATCAGTATACACTGTAGCTCCTCTTAGAGACTGTAGATAAAAATTATACCTTAAAAGTGGTGAGAAACACTACAGTAAAAGAAACTTGAATTTTGTTTCAACTAAATTTCTACTTGTTAAACTATAGGACACCACTAGGCTTCCCCTGAGTCACTTTCAGGCATATTATATAATTTCTCATAACATAGTTATTCTAGGAGATGTTACCTTAGGATTTTTTTTTAATGTACTTAAATTCCCAGTTATTCTTGTGGTTTTGTTGTTGTTGTTGCTTGTTTGTTTTAAGGCCTCCAGGAAGTAGTCTACCTGCCTTCTTTCCCCCTATTATAGAGCAGGCTTTTCCTCCTCCTCTGCCCTACAGCAAAATAGAACAGATTTTCATCATTCTTCCTCATCTTCCTGACCTTAAGGTTGTCTAAGAGTTATTTTCTGTTAACAACAATGGGAAGGAAATAGAGTAATAATTTTCCCTCAGAAAAGCAGTGGTATACTGAAATGAGTGCTACATATAAAATTAGAATAGTTCACATCTTGACATCACATTATTATCTGTGTTTGCTTATCTGTTAGATGGAATAATAAAACCAGCAGGATTATTGTGAAAATTAGTAAAAATAATTTTGAGGCAGTTGTCTGGTATGTAGTAAGTACTTAGTAAATGTGAAATGAATACACATGTTTTTCAAACAAAGATAAAACATTTAGAAGGTAGAGAAAAGGCTGAGTGCAATGACACACACTTGTAATCCCAGCAACTAGGAAGACTGAGGCAGGAGGATCACAAGTTGAGCCAGCCTCAGCAATTTAGTGAGGCCCTAAGAAACTTAGACGCTGTCTCAAAATAAAAAATGAAAAGGGCTAGAATGTGGCTTTGTGGTAAAGCACCCCTGGGTTCAATGTCCAATACCAAAAAAAAAAAAAAATAGAAGGTGGGAAAAAGTTAATCAGGTAAAATATTAAAAAGAGTAATATTAAAGTTAATCAGGGGAAATATTTAAAAGAGTGCTAGTACTAAAATTCTTAAAAATAAAACATCTCATTTCTAGTAGTTGCTTCAAAATAAAATGGGGATAATATATATGAAACAATTGGACACGTATTGGTAATTGTTAAAGCTGGATATTAAGTACATGGCAGTTCGTCTTCTTTTAATTATGTTTAAATTTTTCTATAGTAAGAATTAACCAAAAAAATAATAATAAGAATACATTACAGGGTTATCTTTTATTTATTTATTTAGTCAATAGAATATGGTGATCATTCCCAATTGGTCATGTGTTCAGAAGAAACATTTAAACTTGGCAAATATAAGTAAGAGACTGCCTAGAAATTCATTTACATTGAATCTTCATCATATCATACTATATTAAGTTTCTAAAGGAGTATATTTACCCCATATAATACATACTACTTCAAAGTGCAAAGATTTAAGGACAGAGCAAATTAAGTATAGTCGGTTTGAAGGGAGAGAAAAGGTCTAAAAGCAGAACTTGACCTAATTTTAGGATTAAATATAGAGGAATGTTATTTGTTGGGTTAAGATTTGATCAAAAAAAGCAAAAACTGAGGAAAAAGCCTATCTGAACTTTATAAATATTAGACTCCTTGAACACTGATCTGAGGAAGATTATTCTCTATAGACATGCAAAATCTAAGGCCCAGCGTTGCTAATAACTTCTTAAATATCTCAGATCCATTGGAGGCAAAGCCAGTGTAAGTCTCATGATTCCTTTATCACCATACCTCACTTTTTACCAAATTTAGCTAAGTTATTTATATATTTTTATTGTCTATATGCACGCGTATATATATATATATATATATATATATATATATATATATATATATGTGTGTGATTTTATCTTGGACAATTTTAAATGTAATATAGAAGCTTTTCAGATTTAGAAATAATTATATTATTGAATTATAATCAATATATGCGTAGTTTTAACAACAGCATTTTCTTGAGTCCTCAGTATATTATGGGCATGGTGTCAAGGGTTTTAGATACCAGAAGTGAAGACAATACAAGCTTTGCCTCCACAGTCTCATATAGCTTTACAAAGGGAAAAAAATGAACATTTACAATTTACCCAAAAAAATGACAATATAATCTTATATTTTTATTCTAAAATTTTTACCAACTTTAAAATTTTTGTTGTTCTCTTCCTTCCTAAGGTTAGGTTTTAAAAAATGATAAAGTGGTTGTGTTTGTCTTCATTATCTTTCTATTTTCCTCCTTTTTCCTTTTTCATATCCCTTTTCCTACACTTTCTCCAGGTAGCCTTACTGTACTACCCTCTTGTTCTTTAAAAAAACCAAGGTTTTCCGATGTACTAAGTTGTATTTCCTAGGAGTTTTTTGTTTGTTTGTGTTAAATTAAGACTCCAAGAAGTAAACTATTCTTACTATAGAGAATTAAATCTTTAATGATAAAATTTCTGGCATTTGGGATAGGGTTGAAGAGAGAGGTTTGGGTGAAAATCTTTACATTGTCTCTCAAATTATACCATTTGGATGATTACCACCTTGAAGCAGTAAGTCATGAGCTCAAGTCCTAATTCTGTCCCTTACAAGCTTATTACCTTGGGTAAGTCACATACTTGCTTTCATCCTCTATTTCTTATCTAAAAACTGAAAATATCTACAGGAGCTATTTCATAGGATTATTGTAAAGATTAATTGAAATGATGTAGGAAAAAGGTTTTGTGTGGAACCAGGAATTCCTAAAAAAATGTTGAATATTAATATTTACTTAAGGCATGCTGAACCTTTAGGTATTAATCTCTACCAGACCTAAAAAAATTAAAAATAGTATGGCTTTTATGAATATGTAAACCTTTAATGCTGTGTTTCAGGATTGATTAAAGATAATATGGTCAGAGTTAAAAAAAAAGTTTTGATCAAAATGATCAAAGACTCAATCCAAGTTTTAAATGACTTTAAATCATAACATAAACTTTGTTGTTTGTTTTCTCTGAAAAACTAGCTTACTAAAACAGAGTATTATATGTCAAATACTTCAGTCAAATTACAAAGTATTTTTTCTTCTTTTTTTATAGCAAAGGAGACAAGTTTCTGATTCTAGTATTATAAAAAACAAATCTTGGAGGGAAAATAACAAGTGTTGGAGTGCTCTCTCTGCTAATCAAAAGATGAAATCCGATGGATTAGGAGCATCTGGACATTCATCAAATACTAATAGAAATAGTATAAATAAAACCTTGAAGCATAATGATGTAAAGGAAAAGGATAGTACAAAAGTATCATCTAAGATTGCAAAAGAATTGAAAACTGGGGGGAAAAATATTTCTGGAAAGTCCAAAACTGTAATAAAGCCCCAAATAGAAAACAATGATAATGCAAAACTGGAAAACCTGCCACCTAAAGTTGTGGAAAAGTCAGCAATAGCAACGGCAGCAGCAACTGGACATAAGAATTCAGTAAATGGAAAAGGAGTGAAAAATCAAGAAGGGCAAATCACAGGCGCCAGACCCAAGGTACTCACTGGAAATTTAAATGGGCAAACCAAAGCAAAACCTTTGAAAAAAGTGACAGGGAAAGATTCTCCATGCCTCAGCATTGCAGAACCTTCCATCCAATCTCCAAATTCAAGTGTGGAATTATCAATTTCTGCTGGGTGTCTGGGCAAACCAAAAGAAAATGGATCAGTAGAAGAGATGTCTTCTGGTCAGAAGCTATCATTTTGTGATTCTCCAGAACAGATGGTGAAAAACAGTGTAGACAGTGTCAAAACTTCCATTGTAGGTGGGTTTTTAGCACTCTAATTTTTTTTTTTTTAATACTTTGTGTGAATTGTGTTGGGGAGCAAACCCAGGGCCTTGTACATGCTAGGCAAATGCTCTATTACTGAACTACACCTTTACCCCAAAACTCTAATTTTTAATTGCTCTTAACAAGTAAAGTTCTTAGAATAATGCTTGGGGGTCTTTTATTTTAAAATGCCATAAACTATTTATTTATATGTATTTGAGAAAACATAGTCCTTTCTACTTTAACACTTTTGTTTATAGTGTCTAACCAGTAAATTTATACCATATTGTTACATGTTTGTGTATTCTATCCCATGACTGACTTTTTCTTAATTTATAGCAGTAAAATCTCAGCCTGTTTCAAGAGTTACCAGTGGAACTTCCAACAAAAAAAGCATTCATGAACAAGACACTAATATAAATAACAGGTAGGTCTTCATTTATTGTTTAACCTATATGCTAACTTTCTCTGTAGTTAATTATATACTAACTTCTAACCAAATATTGTTAAAGTGTCTTTTCTTTGTTAAAAAAAGTAAAATATTATACTGTGATATTTTAAATGATTGTCTTATTTATGAAAGAAGTATATTTATACAAGAATGATTGATGCAAAATATTAGAAGAATATCTTTATACTTATGGCATTTATTATGTATTACTTTATCATACTTTACCTACACTTTTAAAACTTAAAAACTTATGGTTTCTCTATTTTCAAAAAAGATGTACTTTTATTTCTTGGGAAAAACATATTTCATGAGTGATTCTCTTAAAAGTTCATGTTTTGGAATCTCATTGTAATACTAAGTACAAACCATTTTTCTTAGTGTACTAAAGAAAGTCAGTGGCAAAGGATATAATGATCCAATACCACAGGCAATTTTGAAGAAAAGAGGAAATGGCAATGGACATGGTACAACTCAGCAGAGGACAAAGAATGCCCCATCTAATCTTGCTAAAACTCAAGGTAAAGCTGAAATAGTTGTGGGTATCATGGATATTACTTCCTTATGTAAGTTGGATAAGCAAAACTCAGATTTGGAACTTAAGTAGCAAATAAGACATAAGATGATTTTACTTATTTTACATTTGTTTCACATGACAGAGATGAGAGTTTAGACAAGTATTTTGATGTTTTGGAGGTATTGGTTTGGTTTTTATTATCCTTTGTGGGAAAAATAATTAAGGGAATTGCTGGTTTATCTTTATTTGTGGTGCTTTTATAGAGTATGCCCATATTTCTTGACAGTTTCATAGATAACTGTAAGAATTCCATCTGTAAAACCAACACTAAAAAGCTCTAAAAATAATGGTATAGTCTAGATAGCCATTATATAGAGAGGAAGAATTTTAAAAAGGAAAGAGTACCATTTAGATTGCATGATTTGCTAACATAATAACTGATTTTAAAAATTACTTTTCTTTATACATTAAGCCTTCAAATGTATAAGAGCGGTTTGTAAAATCCTCAGAATAATTTTGGTTTACATTATGAATTAATACTGAAAATCAATTTAAATAATAAGGCAGAGAAAATTATTTATATCTTAGTAATAGCTAAAAATTAAACATTTAAAATTATTTGCTAGAACTGGGGGCATATAACTCAGTGGTAGAACACTTGTCTAGTATACACAAGACTCTGAATTCCGTCCCTAGCACCACAAAACAAGCAAACAAAAAAAGTGTTTGATAACGCTTTTTGGTCTATTTGCATTTGAATGCCCCAAAACATCATCTCTAAGACTAACCAGTATATACAAATGAATTCCCAAAGTTAATCTCTCATTCCCTTCAGGCAGCAGTTCTGGTTTCCACTGCAGATTTAAATTAATGAGCTACAATAATAGTGGTCTTCTTATAAGAAGTAAAATGGTTTTATTCATGTTTAAAGGAAAAAGGAACAATTTCAACAGTTTTCTATTTTCTGTTTAGCTTGCTTCTCATTTCCAGCTATGTAGAACACAGCCTTCCCCTCCCTCTCCCCACCTACCAAAAAAAACTTCAGAGGGAAAACTTCCTTGCTCCTTTGGTCTAAGAAATCAGACTTTTTCCTCCCTCATATATTTATGCAAATCCAATTTTGGCGTAAGGATCAAGGCTCTTGAGGAAGAGAATCAATTTTAACTAAGACCCTAAAATAGTCCCTATATATTTTAATAGAAAAATAATTTTTAAAATTTTATTGTATGACTAAGTCCTAATCTGTAATTGTCCATTTGATCATAGATATGTAACCTTTCATTGTTTTTATTTATTTTATTTTTTCTAAAGTAATTTAAAATGTTGAATTTCACACAGATTTAGAGAATATATTGTATTTCTGAACTTTCTTTTCTTAGGATCCCAAGGTGAATCACCAAATTCAGTAAAATCTTCAGTCTCTTCAAGGAAGTCTGATGAAAAGTTGGACCATAAGACAACTTCAGATAAACAAACACCTAAGAAAAAAGTTGTTAAACAGGGACTCACAACTTTGCCTAAGGTTAATGCAAAAACGGTGTCAATGCCTAAAACCCTGAATCAGTCAAAGAAAGGTGAAACTCTGAATAACAAAGATTCAAAACAAAAAATGCTTCCTGGACAGATTATATTGAAGACTCAGTCTTCCTCTCAAAGACCTTTAAAAAATGAAACATCTGTTATACAAAAAAGCGTATTTAATCATGTAGATGATAACAACAAAGACAGTGCTTCTGAACAGAAGCCTCACAAACCTCTAACTAATCTTGCAACCAAAATCAATGGCACAGAAGCATTCCAGTCATCATGCAGACCTGACCCACAAAAGCCATTAAGCAGTCAAGAAAAAGAATGCCAAAATATTTTAAAGCTGGATAAATCAGTAAAACAAGAACTGAAATCAGAACAAATTTGTTCAGGTAAAAGTGAAACAAAACTTCCCAATCACAAAAACACAAATTATTGCATTCCTACTGAAGCATATTGTCCTTCTGGTGAAAGTGATAGTGTAGATTCAAAATTTTATAGTACCAGTGCTCAGAAGTCCATGATTTCAAATCCAAATGAAAACTCCTTAAACTCTAATCCAATTTGTGATTTAGACTCAACAAATGTAGAACAAATCCATTTAATATCAGACAGAGAGAAAGAAATAGGGAGAAAAGATATAAATAGAACATCAAGCATGAAATGCATAAAAGATGTTTTACCTTGTATTCCTGAAAGGATAAATAGTACCTTAAATTCTGTTCAAGATGACAGAAAATCTAAAATTCATGTAGAAAAACCAACAGTTCCTACTCAGTTACCTAATGACTCTGCCATGAAGGAAGATAAACTTACTACCACAGACTCAGATGTTTCCTCCAAATGTTTTTCGGGACAGACATCAGGAAAAAATTCTCCTAAAAATATGGAAACATCAGAAACTCCAGAGAATCATGAAACTTCAGAAGCTCCATTCATGGGTCACTGGAATTTGAGTACCAATGTGCTGCATCAGAGAGAGAGTCCTGAATCTGACACGGGCAGTGCTACCACATCCTCTGATGACATAAAACCCAGGTCTGAAGACTATGATGCTGGAGGGTCTCAGGATGATGATGGGTCAAATGACAGAGGTATTTCTAAGTGTGGGACTATGCTATGCCATGATTTCCTTGGAAGAAGTAGCAGTGATACTAGTACTCCTGAAGAATTAAAAATATATGATAGTAATTTAAGAATTGAAGTAAAAATGAAAAAGCAAAGTAGTAATGACATTTTCCAAGTTAACTCAACAAGTGATGATGAGATTCCTAGGAAAAGGCCAGAAATTTGGTCTCGATCCACAATAGTTCATCCTAGGGAAAAAGAAAATATTCCACGAGGCAGTGTCCAGTTTGCTCAGGAAATAGATCAGGTTTCTTCCTCAGCAGATGAAACAGAAGATGAGAGATCTGAAGCTGAAAATGTTGCAGAAAATTTCTCTCTCTCTAATCCAGCTCCTCAGCAGTTTCAGGGAATAATTAACTTAGCTTTTGAAGATGGAACTGAAAATGAAAGTCGTGAGTTTTCTGCAACTAAAAAGTTTAAAAGGTCAGTTTTACTTTCAGTAGATGAATGTGAAGAACTGGGATCTGATGAAGGGGAAGTCCATACTCCCTTTCAGCCTCCTCTAGACTCACTTTCACCTTCTGATGTTTTCGATGGTGTTTCTCATGAACATCATGGAAGGACCTGCTTTTCCAGATTCTCACAAGAAAGTGAAGAAAGTATTTTACAGTGTAAGCGGCAAGAAAAAGGCAATAACACATATAAAAATGAAAGCACTCTTTTGGGTCTTAATAGCATTGACTCTTCAAGAAAAGAGAAACAGAGTGTTTCAGCCACTGACAAAGATAACACATTAGATGTCCTGTCCAAAGGAAGCAGGCAGTTTTTTCCAGAGAATAAAAAAGTAAATGGTGGAAACAGTATGACTAATGATGTTCAGCAACGCAGCAAATTCTTGGATAGTGACATAAAATCTCAAGAAAGGCCATGTCATTTGGAGCTTCATCAAAGAGAACCCAATTCTGACACACCAAAGAACAACTCTATGAAATCTCTAGACTCCTTTCGGAGTCAAGTTCTGCCTCAGGAAGGTCAAGTGAAAGAGAGCCATTCTACAGCTACTGAAAAAGCTAATATTGCTTTATCTGCAGGTAATGTACAGAAATAGAAATGCTAAATGCATAAGAAAATAAGTTTATAGAGTTTTAAAGTTTTATGTAGCCCTGAATGTTATATTTTAGGTAGATAGAATAATTACTTACACAACAGTTTCAAATTTTAAATGAAAATTTAAATTTCTTGATAATATGAAAATTAACTAGTTATTCATTTATTATTGTTCACTGAAAATCTTAGTGAAGAATTAATATTTAGTAAAAATTTTGGTTGTTTATTTGACATCACTAACCTATTAGGAGATTTTACATAAAGAGCAAATATAAAATCTTAGTTTGTTATTATTTAGTTATTTATGTCTAATTTAACATAAGAATTCTCAACTAAGAAATTTTATTATACATTGGATATGATTTATGGACTTGCTAATAATATATCTGAGGGCTGTGCAATAACTATAGTAATATGTAACTAAAAGCACTGAACTATTTTAACAACTAGATTATTACAATTTATATGCATTTTACAGAGAGTAAAACTTTCAGGATCAATATAATTCTATTCTAAAATTTTCAAGTAAAAATTAAATTTCCTTAAAGAGATTATATTTAGAAGCAATGATAATATATGAAAAAAGCCCAGGCTTATTTCATATGCACAGAAGATTTCCTGTCTAATTGTTTTATGTTTTTGTCTTCCTTATTATGGTAATTCAGACTAATGACCCACATTTGAAATATGCAATAGTGGCTGACTAACTATTGTATATCATAATCAAGAAAAATGCTCATCTATAATCCCTATTCAGCAAAATCATAAGAATAGGAGTTTTAAAAAAAAAAAAAAAAAAAAAAGTTGTACTTTTTTGTTTGTTTGTCCTTGCTTGAATCCTTCTTTGCATGTGCAATATAAAAATAAACCTTTAGATAAAATGTATTTATACCCCCTTTTGGAAGTGACTTACTTTAAAAGTCACCATCAGATAAATTGTCTTTTTTTTTCCTCTTTAAGTTTCTATTGTAGTAAATTAGATATATGTGTACTTTCTATGTTTGTGTTGAAATAATTTGTTATTTTCTGTATAAGTTTTCAAATTAAAGAATGAAAAATTATTGTTAGTTGCCTATGTTGATTTTGCTGCTAAATCTCACCCTTGAATTTTTTTAACGTAGACAAAGAAATGCCTCAGAACTTTTGTCAGTTTTGTATAAATGTTATTTTCCCATTTTGTAGTTTTTTGGGGGGGCTATCACTGTTACATTGTATTAATATTGTACTACAAAACTCTGAGGAGTACCAACATGTGCAATTTTTACATTGTGTAGTATTATGAATTATTTCAGGAGACATAGATGATTGTGACACACTGGCACAAACCCGCATGTATGACCATCGGCCTTCAAAAACCCTTTCTCCAATATATGAGATGGATGTAACAGAAGCATTTGAGCAGAAAATGGAATCAGAAACACATGTTACAGATATGGATTTTGAAGATAATCAACATTTTGCAAAACAGGACTGGACTCTACTAAAGCAACTGCTCTCTGAACAGGACTCAAACTTAAATATTACAAATTCTCTTCCTGAAGATCTAAATTTAGCACAGTATTTAATCAATCAGACACTCCTTTTAGCACGAGACAGCTCAAAACCTCAGGGTATAGCACATGTTGACACTTTGAACAGATGGAGCGAACTAACATCTCCACTGGATAATTCCTCAGCAAGTATCACCATGGCTAGTTTTTCCTCAGAAGATTGTTCACCTCAAGGTGAATGGACAATTCTGGAACTGGAAACTCAGCATTAAGAGTCTTAACATTTTGGAAAATTTTAAACTGTGTCACTCCTTTATTTTTTGATGCCTATACTATATCTAAATTATAATTGCATTAGCCAGACATAGACTGTCCTTAATATTGAGGGAGTCTTTCCAGTTTATTAAAGTAAGCATAGTTTATTTATTGATATGCTATCACATGTAGAGGGAAAAAAAGTGTTTTTTCTAAAGTTTTTGAGCATGTTTTCTATAATTGTTAGAGAAATTAGGAGACTTCTAAGGAAAAACACTTGCTTCAGTTTTCCTTTCCTACCTGATCATTTGTTTATAATTCAAGAATTTAAAATGTGAATGCACAAGTATGTCAGTCTCTTTACCCTTTTACTTTTGTTCTGCATATGGTACCATAGTAGTTTAACAATAAAAAAAAAAACTTACTGTACTTGTGTCAGTTTATATAATCTGTGAATGACAATTTAACTCAGGTTGGGGTGGTTTAAGCCAGAAAATCTTGAAGCAAGTGTACCTCAAATTTCAACCACACTGTTAATAGGATAAGAGAAATAGAATTTCCTGTATTTCTCTTTTGGGGATATATCCATAGAAAGGTATCTGCCCCTGTTCAAAAGCAGTAGGAAGACTGTCTATCTTACTTTGGTAGACTGCCTTACAGTTTAATTCATTTTGTTAGGAATATTTTGGAATTGCACCTGCAGTAGACTGGCATTAAATATTAACTTGAACAAATTAGAATAAAATAAAAAAATTAACTTAAAAATGGGTACATGTGGCAATTGAGGAGTTACTGAGTTTTAATTGTGTGTGTGTGAATGAATTTGTTCTTTACTGGTTTATATACTTTAGTTCCTTATTTGCTTGATCAGATTATCTTTCAGTCTAATTTCAGTAGAAAGACAAAAATAAATTTTTCTACAAAATTATCTAGGGGATAAAAACCTTTTCTATAGAATTCTATAGGGACTGAATACTTTGACCTTTGATACTGGTGGATATTGTCCTTTAGGATAATGGGACTTCATATAGCACCTCTCTCAAAGCTTTATAGCTAACTCATAATTCCTCTAAAATATGTCAGAATTTCTATAAGATTTCTATAACTTTGTAGCTGTAATCTAGTTGTATAGGCCAGGTGACTTTTTGAAATATACCTATTTATAAAGTACTTTCACAAAAGGAGAGGGAAAGGGAAGAATTGGGGAGTGAAGTTGACCAAATTATGCTAGGTGTGTGTATGAATATATCACAAAGTTGTTTTTGAAGTAGTGAAGTAACATAACCAGGTATATTTTTAAAAGATAACTGTCCATAGTAATGAAAAGGACCTGATTTGGAGAAACACCCAAACTTGTCAATCTTAGAAATGGGGAATGGAGAAGAATTTGATAACAGAGACATTAGGTAGGTTGAGATTCTAGAAGATGGGATAGAATTTTAAAGTTTCTATCACAAATAATCCACACACTGAGGGCCTGATATGATTCCAGGATTTTTCTAGGACCTGGACTAAAAAGATGAATGACATAGAACCTTGTCCTTGAGTATCTGAAGTCAACTAAGGAGATAGATTGTTAAACAAAAACTGCAAAATAGTGATGTGAAGTGCCACAATAAAGCTCTGTGCAAAATATAATTAATGTATAAAGGACAGAGAAGTGATGGAGGAGTGCACAGAGAAGTGATGGAGGAGTGCTCAGAGTAGTTGGGATTCACAAGACAAAGGAAAATGCACACCCTTGGCAGAAAACGAATACATTGGGAGTGAGGAATTCTGTTTTTTCCCATGTCACTAGAGAGAAGGGAGTGGATAGGAAGGTCAAGAGATGAAGTTGGACAGCAAAGTGGAGTCTAGAAAGGAACATGATCAGATTTTCACTTTACAACATTTTGATAGCAATATGTAAGATACAGTGGGATAATAACGAGGGCAAGGAGATTAGTGAAGGATCTTGCCTGAGAAAAAGCTTGAGTGGAGAGAGAAAAGTAAATATATTTGAGATCTAAAAGGTGGAGTTGGAGAAACTTAGTGTCTGGATATGGAAATTGGAGAAGTGAGTTAGAGATTTAGATTCTTAAATCTAAATCTAAAAAAGTGAAGGAGGCATAAGCATAAAGATGAATTTAATTTGGGGCATACTGAGTTTGAGATGCCTGTGAGATATTACAGAGGCTGAGGACAAACTATGGTTAAATAGAAGAAAAGCCTACAAAGAATACTGAAAAAGAAGTATTAAAAGTAGAAGTAGAGGCAGGCACACAGCACACACCTGTGATCCCAGTGACCCAGGAGGCTAAGGCTGGAGAATCACAAGTTAAAGGTCATCTTACACAATTTAGTAAGACCCTGTCTCAAAAATAAAATTTTTAAAGAGATGGGGATATATTTAAGAGGAAGAGTGCCCTTGGGTTCAATCCCCATGACTAAAAAGTAAACAGGAAGCCAAGATGAAAAGAATAGACTGATGAATGAAGAATCTTGTTACAAAATCAGAAAAGGGTAAATCAAGGTACCAGTTTCTATTTCGACCTATCCAATTCACAGGGATTTTTAAAAGTTTTTTTTTTAAATCAATATTAGCAACAGAACAAATTTGGGATTTTTGTATATTTTTTGGAAATTGCAAGTTACCTTTCCAGTAAGAAATTAGTGAATATCAAGAGCTTCACAGCTTCATGTCCTTAACCTAGTCCTTTCTCCTCTTGGGAATCTACCATTTAAGAAATTGGTCACAGTTGTGCACACCTGTAATCTGAGAAATTTGGGAGATTGAAGCAGGAGGATTGCGAGTTCAAAGCCAGCCTCTGCAATTTATTGAGGCCCTAATCAACTTAGTGAGACCCTGTCTGAAAATGAAAAGGGCTGGGGTCGTGGCTCAGTGGCTAAGCACCCCTGGGATCAATCACACACACACACACACACACACACAAACACACCCTCTGCCAAAAAAATTAAGGCTCTTGCCAGATGCAGTGACACATCTGTAATCCCAATTACTTGGGAGGCTAAACGGAGGAGCAAAAGTTCAAGGCCAGCATAGTGAGACCCTAAAGAATTGGGATATAGCTCAGTAGTAGAGCAACTCTGGGTTCAATCTCCAGGACAAAAAATGACAACAACAACAAAAACACCTCAAAGATTTGCCTACAAAGTGTTTTATCAGAAAACTAGATATATTAGTAAAATTTAAAAGTAACTAAATGTCAACTATAGAAGAAAGGCTAAGTAATTTATGGTAAAGCTATATAACTCATGCAATGTTGAAAATTGTTTCCAAAAAAATATTTTTTAATAACAAGGGATGGTTCTTGTAAAAAATAAATACCCAGGTTGTATTTTCATAATCATATTGTGTCCTAATTCTGTGTGTGAACATTTAAAATCTACTTTCTCAGCAAAGTTCAAGTAGACTATACAATATTGTTAACTGTAATTATTATGTTGTACCTTAGACCTCCAGAACTTATTAATCCTGCATTACTTTTATTTCCTTTGACCAACATTTTCTCATTTTTCCCAGGCCCTTGTGACTACCATTCTGCTCTTTCTATGAGGTTAACATTTTGAGATTCCTCATATGAATGAGATCATGTAATATTTGTCTTTCTGTACATGGTTATTTCATTTAATAATACCCTCCAGGTTCACCAATATCACAAATCAAAGGATTTCCTTCTTTTTTTAAGACTGATTAGTATTCTGTTGTATACATGTGCCATTATCTTTATTCATTTATCTTCTGTTGAACACTTAGGTTGAGTCCATATCTTGGCTATTGCGAATAATAGTGTAATAAAATAAACATGGGAGCACAGACATCTCTTTGAAATACTAGTTTCATTTCCTTCAGATGTACAGTATACCCAGAAGTGGTGTTTCTGGACCATCTGGTAGTTCTATTTTTGATTTTTTGAGGAAACTTCATTCTCTTTTCCATAATAGCTGCACCAGTTTACATCCCCAACACCAGAGTACAAGAGTTCCTTTTTTTCCATTCTCATTAACACTTGCTATCTTATGTCTTTGATAATTAAAGTTCTAACAGGTGTGAGGTGATATCTCATTATGGCTTTAACTTGCATTTCCCTGATGATTAATAAAGTTGAGCATTTTTCATATACTTTTTAGCATTTGTAGGTCCTCTTTTGATAAATGTCTATTCAGGTCTTTTGCATATTTTATAGTTAGATTTTCTTGTTACTGAGTTGAGTTCTTTGTGTGTGTGTGTGTGTGTGTGTGTATATATATATATATATATACACATATGTGTATATATATACATATATATGTATATATATATGATCAGATATATATGTCTTATAAGATAAATGGCCCGTTATCAGATGTAAGGTTTACAAACATTTTCTCCCATTCTGTAGGTTGTCTGTTTACTTTGTTGATTGTTTACTGTGTGGGACCTTTTTAGTTTGATGCAATCCCACTTCTCTGTTCTTGCTTTTGGTGCCTGTGTTTGTGGGATCATATTTTTAAAAAACTAGATAATTTAGATCAATGTCAAGAAGCTTTTATCCCTGTGTTTTCTTCTAGTAGTTTTGTAGTTTCAGTTCGTATATTTAAGTCTTAATTTATTTTGAACTAATTTTTGTGTATGGAATAAGTCAAGGGCCTAAGTTTCTTCTTCTGCATGTGAATGGACAGTTTTTTCCAGCTTCATTTATTGAAGAGACAATCCCTTCCCCATTGTGTGTTCTTTGCACCTTTGTCAAAGATTAGTTGACTATAAACATGTGGGTTTATTTCTGGACTTTCTGTTCTGTTCTGCTGGTCTTGATGTCTACTTCTGTGCCAGTGTCATGCTGTTTTGATTACTATAGCTTTGTAGTAGCTATAGTACTATATAGTAGGCTGAAAAGTGAAGAGGAATTAAAGAAGTAGAACTTATTCTTTCAAGGAGTGTGACTGAAAAGGAGATGGTGTTGGCTTAAAGATACTGTTTTTGATTTTTGTTTCTGTTTTGAGACATAGTTTTGCTATGTTGCCCAGGCTGGTCCTGAAGTCCTGGGCTCAAGAGGTCCTCTACCCTCAGCCTCCCCAGTAGTTGGAACTGCAGGCACATGCCACCACACTCAAATGTGTTACTGCAGGAAGCCATCTGTGAACTGTACATGGATTAAAACCATATTGAATCCATTAGGCAGGAAAGTCTGGTATTGGGAACTCCCAGCAGCAATCCTAATGGTTTGAGAATGCCTGGTTCATGTGGCTTCCTACCTAGCTCCATCACAAGTTCAGCACAGCACCAGAGATGGGTGTGACCTGCTAAGAGTAAAACACCCTGCCTAGCTCCACCTTTATATCCTGTTTTTCTTGAAGAAGCAAGCACCTAGACAAGTCTCCTCCCACATTGAAACCTTATACTTACCAATCCCTTTGATCTGTACCACTATAAATAAAGGAAGCTGGCTCCATCTTTGTTAAATGCCTGCCCCTCTGGTTGGCTTAACCCATCACTGCATCTGCTCTGTAAAATATATTTCTGGTCTTTGGTGTCTATTTCGTGGTTCTACTTTCATAACTTTTATTTTGCAGCCGAACTATCCCTCCAATGGGAACCCATTCCCTCGCCCACACAGAACATGAGCAAGATGTTACTGTTGTTTTTAATTATAAAACTGTTTTAGGGGCTGGGGATGTGGCTCAAGCGGTAGCGCGCTTGCCTGGCATGCGTGGGGCCCGGGTTCAATCCTCACATACAAAGATGTTGTGTCCGCCGAAAACTAAAAATAAATAAATATATATTTTAAAAAAAAAAAAACTGTTTTAGGGCTGGTACTGTAGCTCAGTGGTATAGTGCTTGCCTTGCACATGTGAGGCACTGGGTTCGATCCTCAGCGCCATATAAAAATAAATAAGACTTTGTGTGCATCTACAACTTAATTTTTTTTAAAATCTTAAATTGTTTTAGCACTTTGAAAATAAGGAGTTGGGAATAATGAGTCAAGGACCATCAAGAATGAGGCAGGAGAACCAGGTACTGTGGCATACACCTGTAGTTCCAGCTACTCAGGAGATGGAGGCGAGAGGATCACTTGAGCCCTAGAGTTCAAGGCCAGCCTGAGCAATATAGCAAGACCCATGCCTCCTCTACCCCATCTCCAAAAAACAAAGCAAAAGAAAGAGTCAGAAGGTGGGATCAAGTACAAAGATAACTAACTTGACACAGGGCATTTCAAGGAACTTCAGGGGCATTTTTGTTTTGTTTTGTTTTGTTTTGTTTTGTTTTTTTAGTACGAGGGATTGAACCAGGGGCACTTAATCACTTAGCCACATCCCCAGTCCTTTTAATATTTTGTTTTGAGAAAGGATCTCACTAAGTTGCTTAGGACTTTGTGATCCTTCTGCCTTCACCTACTGAGTTGCTGGGATTATAGGCGTGTGCCACCAAGCCCAGCACCAGGTTATGTCTACAACTGAAGCACTGATGCATGTGGGACAGCAATGGAATAGAAACCTGAAAAAGTGCATGCAAGCCAAACTAGGATGAATCCTGCAGGCCATGGCAGAGATTATGAGCAAGCCATTATGGGCAAACATCTTAAGAATTTTAAACAGGCAAATACATTACATGTATGAGTTTTTCATTAAGATTACTCAAATTCTAGCAGGTAAAAGCTGATTACTCTTGATTGAAAAAAGAGATAATTTTCAATTTGGACATGACACATTAGAGATACAATTTAGACTTCCAAAGTAAACATAATGTCTTCCAAAACTAAGAAACCCAACAATCCATGACTTTTACACATGTTCACTCCATTTCCTGGTTGTTTTTTGAAGTGTCGTGGGTAGAAATGAGGACTTTGGCTTGGTTTAATATAATCTATTGCCAGAGCTATTTTGAAGTTGGAATTATCTACACATTCTTCTCTAGTGATATATTCTTTTTATATTTTAAATTCTGATAAAAGAATACTTTGAATCTCATTTAGCTAGATATTATAAGTTTCTATCAGTTATTATTGCAGAAGTTACTTTTAGAGTCCATGATTCACCTTTCATACAATTGTTCCTTAATTACTTCCAAACTTAGCCAATATTAGCATAATAATTTAATTCTAATATGAGAATTTCAATTCTACTGGACTGTATTTAATTTTTTTTTTTAGTTGTCGATGGAACTTTATTTTATTCATTTATTTTTATGTGGTGCTGAGGATCAAACCCAGTGCCTCACACTAGGCAAGCACTCTACCACTAGGCCACAACCCAGCCCCTGACTGCATGTTTATAATAACGTTGCACCCTGATCAACTAAACATTGAATTTCTAAATCAAGAACATATAAAAAAAAATATTTCCATGCAATGATATAACATTTTTCCCCAAAAGGGCTCTCATATAAAATATGCTGAGTTTTATGTTTTCTTTCCATTTTAAGCTCTGGTTCAGCCCAGCAAGACAGCTTGATTTTGAAAAATTGCAATTGAAATATACCTTCATTTACACAATCACATGTTTTAGGAAAGAATATGTCTACACCACTAATTATACTATTAGTTCCACGCATCTCTCAAAAATATAAACAATCAACTCTGTTAAATTAAATAAGCAGGAGTTCATTAGTTTGAATGTATAGCCATACTTTGAGTTCACACATAAAGAACTGCAACCTATTTTTTTTTTAAGAACTGCAATATAACTTAGTATGCAACACACTGAAAATGTAAGTAGGAAAGCAGCTAAGTCTCAGTCAACCATAAGCTGTCAAGACTTCAGCCAATCTCAGTCTGCTAACTGATCAGACCATGTCCAAATAAGGCAATAGGTGGAGCTATCACCAATGGAGTTATTTTTGTACTTCCTTTTCTGTCTATAAATAATGCCTGCTGCTGCAGAGCAGAATTGACTGAACCTTTTCTGGTTCTGAGTTCTTTCCAATTCATGAATCGTTCTTTGCTCAAATATCTCTGCTAAATCTAAAAATGTCGGAAGTTCTTCGTTTAACAACTTTTCTTATAAAAGTAGTTTTTTAAATTTAATTTTTAGTTCCTTTAACAACTTTTAAGAAAGTAAAACAATATCTTCTTCGAGTTTTTTGATTTAATATGAATTATAGAGAACAAATTCAATAAAATAGCATCCCATTGAATCAAAAGAAAATGGAAGGAAAGAATATAATAGTGGGAATTAACTAGAAGTCAGAAAAAGAGTAGAACTGTTAGACTCTAAGAGCTGTTTACTAAAACCAAACTCACACTGGCTTAATGGAGAGGAAAGAATAAATAGAAACTATTAATAAGAAAATAACAAATTATATATAATAGCTACACATAATCACAGTTGAAAACCTGCTAGTTGAAAAAAAGTGCTAGCTGGTTCACTAAGTCATTTTAGAATATGAAGAAAGAAGAAAAACCATCACATGCAATTTAAGAAGACATCATAATGTGATTACTAAAATCTGAACAAAGCATAAAAAATTATAGAATTATATCACTTATGATAATCATTGCAAAATACCAAAATGATCCAATAGTATATTAAAATAATACATGGCAATTTAAAAAATACAAGGTGATTGAATGTTGGAAGATTTTTCATATAGTACACCCAAACAAAAAAAATCTCAATAGATGACAAAATTTAACTTGAAACAATGACATCAAATGTACTTTAAGAAAACATGAGTGATATTTTAATAAACTCTTGCAGTAAGAAAGCACATAAAGGAGCTGGGGATGTAGCTCAGTGGTAAAGTGCTTGCCTAGCCCATGTGAGACATTTGGTTCAATCCTCAGCACCACATAAAAATAAAAGTATTGTGTCCATCCACAATTAAAATATTTTAAAAAGAAAGAAAGCACATAAAAACAAGAAAATACATGGAACTTTGAAATAATAAAAAATAAGATTGATAATTTGGCCATTTAAAATTTAGAATTTAGTGGGTGGGGTTGTGGCTCATAGGTAGAGCACTTACCTAGCATGTGTGAGGCTCTGGGTTCGATCTTCAGCACCACATAAAAAGATAAATAAAATAAGGGCATTGTGTTCACCTACAATTAAAGAAGATTTTTTTTAATTTAGAACTAAGATATAATCAAAATATAAATGGAATGAAAAGACAACAAGATAAATTGGGGGAATCTTTTTTCTTTTTAACAAAAATTAAATTGCAATCAGCCAGTAAACAATTAAAAAAAAATTCTTCACCAGACTCATGCTTTAAAAAGCATTAAAAAAAAGAACAAAAAGAGGAAGCCTTTTTGAAAATATGAATCAATTCAGTAAGTAATAATACACTTAATATAAGAATATGTATGGTAAGTAAAAAAAATGAATGTATGCTAGTCCATTTTTATTAGGAATTACAAATGAAAACAAGTCAGATACTTTGTTGACTTCATTTAAAAGAAAGGAGCAAATCAGACTCAACTAACCAACTGAAGTATATTAAAGTAGAAAACTAATTCTATATTTTATTATACCATACATGTTTAAATTATTGGTCAAGTCAGAAACAAAAAAACACAATTTTTTTCTAATTTTCAAAATCAAGCTAAAATTTTGGGCAGATTACATTATAACTCAGTCCAAGAACAGTGTGTGGGATGATTGTGCTTTTCATAGTCAATGAAATAAGAAAATCTAAAAATTACTAAGGAGGAAATGAAAACACTTTGGACTGTCATATGTAGCACAAATGCCTGAGTCAATTTATATTACCACGCAGATTTATTTGCAGCACATCCGCGTCATGCAGCTTTTAGTGCCATCACAGATTTACCACTCTTATCTGCTGCTTTTTAATTTTTTAATTTCCTTAGAAGCAGGAAAAAATCATAAGATTAGTTCATTCTCCCATAATTTTTTCCTTAAAAATTACTGGTCATTTATCATCTATTTGTATGTGATGTTGACTTGATATCTTGTTAGAAATGAAAATTTGATCATAGATTCTAAAGTTAGTAATATTCTAAATGAGGGAATTCTTAGGGAAAAAATTATTGCATTTCCCCAAGTGATTGGAAAGATATAAGTGGTTACCTGAGTCATCCAGGGGAGTGATGCATCATTTGTCCATGAAAATAATCTCATTTTCATATTTCAGTTCCCTTTTAGCCACCAACAACATATCTTTATTAATTTGGCTGTTTACCCTAAGGGAAGGTTGAAGTATGTATAGATTCTTTCTTTGATTTATATACTGAAGTCCTTTTAATAAGAAAAAAGAAGGAAAGCAAATTAGGAATATATTTGTAAGAAATATGACAAAGATTTACTTTATAATATACAAATAACCTATATATTAATTAGAATGGTTAACAGCCATATAAAAACTAGGCAAAGAATAAAATTATCAAAAGAAAAAATAGAAATGGTCAAAATACAGTAAATAATAAGATAGTTATATGCTAGTTATTAAAGAAGTACAAAGTCAAATATGCTTAATAATTTAACTAATAAAAATTAAACTATAAAACCCAATGTTGGCTAGAGTATAGTAACATTGCCATTGAATTCATATATTTCCCCTATAAGTGTAAATGGGTGCAAACTTTCTGGAACGCTCTTTAGCAATAGGAATAAGGATCTTAAAATTGTTATAATCATTAACTTGGTAATGTCACTTTTAGTAATTTAATGAGTAATCAGCAATAGTTGAAATATATACTTGAATATATGTAATATTGTTTAAAGTGCTGAAATATGGAAATTATTTGATTTTGTTTGCATTTCAGAGGATAGAACCCACAGCCTCAGGCATGTTAGGCAAATGCTCTGTCAAGGAGCTATATCCTCAACCCCTGTTATTTTGATATTAAACCACTTCAGTAAATTTCATGTTTGATAAGAATATTTGATGATTTTGGGGAATGTTCACAAAAAAATGAAGAAGTTATGTATTAATGTATATATATGTAATGTAACATATTTATAATAAAAACTGCTGTGATAGTCTTTTGTGTCAATTTGACTGAACTATAACATCTAGTGATTTAATTAAAAAAAAAAAACTAGGCGTTGCTATGGAGAATTTTTTTTTTAGATGTGTCCAATCTCTAGACTCCTTTGACTTTTAGAAAAGAAATTGCCTTCCATAATGTGGATGGGCCTCATTCAATCAGTAAAAGGCTTTAAGAACAAAGACTAGTTGAGTCAGGTTTGATTACACACACTAAAGGAGGCTGAGGCAGGAAGATTCTAAGTTTCAGGATTATGTCAGCAATTTTGCAAGACCCTTTCTCAAAAAGGGATGGGGATGTACTTCAATGGTAAATTGCCCTGGGTTTTATCCCCAGGAGAGAGAGAGAGAGAGAGAGAGAGAGAGAGAGAGAGAGAGAGAGAGAGAGAAGCTGAAAAACTACCTTAAGAATGGAGTGTCAGTTCCTCTGCCAGCATCCATGGGAGCCTGTAGTTGACAGAATCGAGTCTGAAAATTCTCTGCTCCAATCCCCTCCAGACCACCAGGACCTCAGCTTTCTATTATTTGAAAACTCTAAGAATAATGTCCCTGCATCAATTTTTACTAGAGTCAATCACCTGCCATGCCTGGAACAGGGGTTGTACCCAAATTAACCTTAGCTAATAATCATCAAGTGCATATCTATAAGAAAATGGGGAGGGCTGGGGATGTGGCTCAAGCGGTAGCGCACTCGCCTGGTATGCATGCGGCCCAGGTTCGATCCTCAGCACCACACACAAAGAAAGATGTTGTGTCCGCCAAAAACTGAAAAATAAATATTAAAAAAAATTCTTTCTCTCTCTCTCCCTCCCTTTTTTTTTTTTTTAAAAAAAGAAGAAGATGGGGAGCCAGTGAACAAAAGAAGATGAACCCTAGGAGCACAAGGGAGACATTAAAGGTGCTGACAGGGCTCCCAAGAGCAATCACTTCATCTGTCATTTTAGGGGCAGACTGCAATGCCTACTTCTGGAGTCTGAAAGCCATCCTGGTGATCCTAAGGATTAATCACACAACTTTTTTGTGAAGTGGTCCCCTTTAGAGAACAAATTTGCTGTGGGAAGTGTAGCACGACTCATTTCTGTTATTTCAAGTCCAAAAATGGTGGGTAAGCAAACACATTACAAAGTCAATTCACTCCACAGTCCTCAGCTTGGATTGGATCCCAACACTGTTTTTCAGGGTACATGATCGTGTGACTTTAAATGCAGAGAGTTTTCTGCCTACATTGATGAAATAGATGAAAAGCCAGCCAGTATGCTCTGGGGCAGCAAAATGCCTTTTGGTGAGCTGATGTCAGATTTTGGTGGCAAAGAATGGTAGCTGGGTCCACAAGGTCAGCTTCTCAACTGGTGGGAGCCCCCTGGCCTAGGTCAGGCAGGACAGCACTGAGTCTGTTGCCAATGCCTCAAAAAAGTGTGCAGGTCTCAACTCTGAAAAATGAGTTGCTGACACTACAGAGTTTATTCTTTCTTTCTAAGAATATGTTGTAGCTGCTAGCCATGACTGTTGTCCAGTGCTCTACAATGACCTTGATGCTTGACCTTTTTCTTCAAGCTAGACATTGCAAAACAGAGAATGAAGCCCAACATGCACAAGAAGGCCATGACTGAGAACTGCAATACAGCCTTGGATATGCTGCGCCAGAAGAGGATCACTCAGTCTATTTGTGATGCAGACATGCATGCAAGATTGTGGCAAATTTTATACTACTGATATCCATGGAGCCACAAAAATTTGGCATTTCAAGACCTTAGTCTTCAATCCAGGGCCTTCAGATAATGCAAAGCTGAGCAAGCCTTTGCCATCCAGTGTGAGAAGCATGGCTGACTCTGCCATTTGCATGATGGTGAGGCTTAAAATTTGTCCTCCAATTCTACCCATTTTCCTGAAAATGACAGGATTTCATTATTCATTATGGCTGAATAATGCTTTATTGTATATATACAACCCTGTTTTCTTTCATCTGTTGATGGATACCAAGGCTGACTCCATATCTTGGCTATTGTGAAGAGTGCTATAATAAACATGGATATGCAGATATCTTTTTTGTATGCTGACTTAATTTCCTTCAGATATATACACAAAATCGGGACAGCTGAATTGTATGGAAGTTCTAATTTTAGTTATTTGAGGAGGCCCCATGAGGTTTCCCATAGAGGTGTGCACATTTGCATTCCACCAATGGTTTTTCTAAAGGTTCTCCACATCTGTGCCAGCATTTTTTTGTTTTGTTTTGTTTGTTTGTTTTTTGGATTTCTTGATAATAGACATACTAATTGAGATAAGATGGAATGTTGTTATAGTTTGGATATGAAGTGTCCCCCAAAATCTCCTGTTAATGCAGGAATATTCAAAGGTGAAATATTAGGTTATGAAAGTTGTCATTTAATTAGTTCATCCTAGTTTGAATGGACAGATTTGGTGGAAACTGTAGGTAGGTAGGGCATAGCTGGAGGAGGTGGGTCACTGGGGAAATGCCCTGGAAAGGTGCCTTTTCCCCTTTGGCCCCTCCCCCCTCCCTCTCTTTCTCTGCTTCCTGACCCACCATGAGGTGAGCAGTTTTCCTCTGCTGAGCGCTTCCCTGGTGATATGCTGCCTCACGTTGGGCCCAGAGAATGGAGTCAGCCATCTACGCACTGAGGCTTCTGAAACTTCCTCTCAGTTATTTTCTGGGTATTTTGGTCACAGTGATGAAAAGCTGACTAAAACAAATCTCATTGTAGTTTTGATTTGCATTTCCTTGATGGCTAAAAACATTGAGCATTTTCTCACATACTATTGACTATTTCACCGCCTTCTTTTGAAAAGTGTCTATTCAGAGCATCTGTCCATTATAATTTGGTTACTTTTTTTTTTTTTGGTTTTTAAGTTTTTTGAGTTATTTATATATTGTGGATATGAATCCTCTGTCAAACGAATAACTGGCAAAGATTTTCTCCCATTTTGTATATTGTCTCTTCAGTCTGTCAGTTGCTTTCTTTGCTGTCCACGCCAACACCATACTATTTTTGTTACTGTGTATCTGTTGTATGTCTTTTTTTTTTAAGTTTCTATGGACCTTTATTATTTATTTATTTATTTATATGTGGTGATGAGAATTTAATCCAGTGCTTCACACATGCCAGTTAAACACTTTACCACTGAGTCACAACCCAAACTCCTGGAGTATGTCTTAAAACCAGATATTATGATGCCTCTGTCTTTGCCCTTTTTGCTCAAAATTGCTTTGGTTTTGGGGGGGTCTTTAGTGCTTTCATATGACTTTTAGGATCTTTTTGTTTAAGTTCTGTAAAGAATGATGTTGGAATTTTGATAGGAATTACACGGAAACTATAAATCACTTTGGATAGTATGGACATTTTAGCAACATCAATTCTCCCAATTCATGAATATAGGAGGTCTTTCTACTTTCATTGTAGATTACTTTGTAGTTTATTTCTAAGAGTTCTGCGTGTGTGTGTGTGTCTGTCTGTCTGTCTTTCTATGAGATTACTTTCCTGATTTCTTTCCCAAGCAAATTCATTATTTATCTATAGAAAAGCTATTGATATGTGTATGTTGATGTTGTGTCCTGCTACTTTACTAAAAATGTTTATTAGTTCTAACAGTCTTATTGGTGGAGTTTTAGGTAGAAAGTATGAAACAATTGTCTAGGATATGAGAAAATAAATGGATTTACAGATAAAGTAACATTAAAAGCCCATTTTTCAAAATTGCTGATGCTGGTCACAAACTTGTGATCTTCTTGCCTCAGCCTCCCGAGTAGCTGGGACTCTAGGCGTGTGCCACTATACCCGGCTTGTATGTATGTCCTCTTATATGAGTAATTTTGACTTTTGTATTAGCCAGGTTCCCCAGAAAACAAAGCTTAAGGCAAAGCTTGCAGAACTAATTTTTTTTGGAGAGTTCAATCTCAAGAAAGCAACAATGAGGGGAAAAAGTAAAACAGGGATGAGGGAAGTAAACGCAGGGTGGCAAGTGACTGAGTTGCCCCCAGCTTCACTATAAAAAACTGACTTCTTCCAATCCCAAAAAACCAAATGCTGAATGTTTTCTTTGATATAAGGAGACTGATTCATAATGGGATAGGGAGAGGGAGCATGGAAGGAATAGACGAACTCTAGATAGGGCAGAGGGGTTGGAGGGGAAGGGAGGGGGCAGGGGGTTATTAATGATGGTGGAATGTGATGATCATTATTATCCAAAGTACAGTATAAAGATACTAATTGGTGTGGATATATTTTGTATACAATCATAGATATGAGAATTGTGCTCTATATGTGTAATAAGAATTGTAATGCATTCCACTGCATATATAAATTTAAAAAACTGGCTTCTTATTCACATAGGACATCTCTGGAAAGGTTAAGGGAAACTTTAAATCTTGGAAGTCTATCAAGGAGGAAGCGTGAACAATTCATCTGTTCACTCCTCCCTTTCACTCATTGCATGAAGTTTGCCCCATGGGATTTAATTCTGCTATATTTCCTGATTGTGCTATGGAACCCTCCCGGCAGCTACTGGAAGATCCAGAGCCCCTCTGCATCCCACTGAACCACTCAGCGCACACCATAGCATGTATGCTGGAGTCAGTGCCCACACTAGCCTTTAAATTCATATGGAAAGCCTGATTCAGCTGATGGGGTGAGGAGACAAAATAGAAGTTGAAGCATTAAGTAGTATTTATTGCAGGAATGCCATGAACTTTTGGTAAGGTGACTTGGGCTTGGAAGCAAAGCAAGTGCTTAAACATGAGGGGTCAGAAGGATCTGAAGAGGTGAATAGATGAGTGCAGTATATCTCTATTTAGAATTGTGGTCATATTTATAATTCTTTAGATTTATATCTCCATTTGTTTCAATGCTCACTGCCAGTTCTTACTCTCTCTCAGTTGGCAGAAAAATAGCTTCAAATAATTACTTGCTGCAATTTAGTATGGCAGCAAAGAAGTCTAAGGTTAATGAGATATTTTTGTTCTTTCTAAGTAACATCATTTATTTCCTTCATGGGTGTTTGAAGGTCACCTTCTGTAACTTAAAAAATTTGTCAGGGCACATCTAGATGAAGGTCTTTGTCATTTATTTTGCTAAAAAACATAGCTATTTCTTTCTGTCTGCTGTTATGGGATTTTCTCCCCCACCCCCTTGTTTTTGTCACTAATTCATGAGCACTAATTATCATCTATTTCTAACCTTTTTCTCTTTATTCTGGGGTGTCCCAGTAATCTTCATTACTGACTCAATATTCTTCCAGAATCAGGTCTTTCTTTGTTGCCAATGTGGACTGTAAATATGCAGGTTACATTTTTGTATCTTTCCTGGGTTCCTGTCCTTTTTTAAAATATTTTTTTAGTTATAGATGAATACAATACTTTAATTTTGTTTATTTATATTTATGTGGTATGAGAAACGAACCCAATGCCTCACACCTGAAAGGCAAGTGCTCTACCACTGAGATATAACCCCAGCCCCTCCTGTCCTTTATTTCAGTCGCAATATTTTATACTGACTTTCCATTGTAGCCTACGCTTCTTCTTATACTTCCCAGATGCATGTTTGTACAACATGTACAGCTATTTAAAATCTATCAATGTTTTAAATAGTTTCTTGGGCTTTCTTTTGGATACAACAGATGATTTTTGTCTTTCCTTTGAGTCTTTATGCTGCCATTTCCTTTTCCTTGTTCTGAAATATTTTTTCACAGGCTCTGTGTTGGCTGTTTTAGTCTTTTATTCACCTTCCTATAAGTAGGAGGCCACAGATCTAGAATTTATCAACAGATGGAATGTTTAAGTTTTTCTGGGTCCTGCTGCCTATTCATTTGCATACAAACCAGTTCTTATTTTAATTTCTGTGTATACAGGGCACTCAGTATTACTGCAGTTTTGCTTAGCTGGATTTTCCTACATCATTGTCTGATCATCCGTTACTCTGAATTGATAAATCACATGAAAAACTATAATTTCCAGCTCTCATTGCTCTTGGACTTAATTTTTGTCTTATTCCCTGCCTACATTTCTCAACATGCAGTCTGCTCCCTGGTTCTGTTCCACCTATTTTCTTGGAGCTCTTATTCCTATGTATATAGAACAATAGGAGAAGGATAACGCAGGTAAAGGAAAGAAAAGAGGAAGAGGTAACTAATACAACTTGGCTGCCTCAAAAAACTGGACCTACCAGGTAAAATGATGACTATAAATTTTCTAGCTGGTACAGATCCTTGATTTGAAGTCAGGGATAAAGAAGTAGTATGACTTACTACTTTTAGGACAGCATCTGATTCATATGGTAAAACTTGACTAGCTTTGAACTAAAACCTAGGTGGATTCTTTATCTAGTTCAGTATGCCTTAAATTTAGGAATTTTAGTTCTCAGACTTAGTTGCTTATTGGTATGTTGAATTTTTATCTCAGTTTTTGTTTTTTAGTTGTAGGTGGATCAATACTTTTATTTTTTATTTATTCATTTGTGGTGTTGAGGATCGAACCCAGTGCCTCACACCCCAGTTCCTATCATAGTTGTTTTTAACAGATTAAGAGATTTCAGTTTCTTGGCTCCTGTTTCTTTGGGCCTGTGGTGGCACAGAATATCACAGTGGAAACATATAGTGTAGTAGGCCTGTTTGCTTCCTGAATGACAGAAATAGGAAGTGGCCAGGATCCCAATGCCACCCCTTCAAGGACATGCCTCCAATGACCTAACTTCCTTCTCCTAGGCCCCGCCTCATTATCAAGAGGTTGTGAAACTTTTATGAGGCGGGGCCTAGGAGAAGGAAGTTAGGTCATTGGAGGCATGTCCTTGAAGGTGTGGTATTGGGATCCTGGCCACTTCCTATTTCTGTCATTCAGGAAGCAAACAGGCCTACTACACTATATGTTTCCACTGTGATATTCTGTGCCACCACAGGCCCAAAGAAACAGGAGCCAAGAAACTGAAACTTCTCAATCTGTTAAGACAAAATAAACCACTCCTCTTTTTAAATTGATTATTTCAGGTATTTTGTTATAGCATCAGAAAGTTGACTAACACAAGTATATAGTTGGGCTGAGAATATAGTGTTGTGTCAGTTTCCTGTATCAAAGAAAACTGGTGAGAGGCTAGATCTGAAAATAGGCCCTTTCTTTCAACGGCTTTTTTCTACAGTCCCCTTCAGTCTATCTGTGTGCGTGTGTTTTACTTTGGACAGGGTTACAATGTCAGGTCAATAACATCAGGAATGAAGGAAAAACAAAGAGAACATGTAGTATCGCCTCACAGGAAAATGCTTATTCAACATTTGCAATTGACTAAAAAGGAAAATATTGAGTATGTGCATTATCATAGGTCTATCAAAACATTCAAACCACTAGGTAGGGTAGAGAGTTTGTTGCTGCTTATGAATTGGGCATCCCAGAAAAAAACAGCTATTCTTTGTAGGGTTCATAACAGCTCATCAACCTGCAACTAATATGGAAATATAGCATTACAAAGTTTATGAAATATATATTTTTTATTGATTCTAGGCTTTCAAGTTGAGGTATATGTTTTTAATCCAAGAAATCAATAATTTATGGAATTAATTTTTTATTATAACTTTCTCACAGCTGCTGAATTAAGAATGTTCTGACTTTAAGTAGAAATGTAAATTGAATATATTTCTAAGAATTCTAGGGAGCAGTGAATCATGGAGTTCAGCCATTATATATGCCAAATATATTTGTGTATTCAATTTCAATATATTTGGAGCTGAATCATATAGTCACCTTTAAAAGCACAACTCAAACAGCCTTGTTTGTTCTAGTAACAAATGACTCGCAGCAATATATAAATGTCCTGAATGAAAATTGTTAGGAGAGTTAGCTGTTAAACATTTCTAGCAAACACCTTTCAGGCAGACTAATTAGCCTGGACCCAGAAGAGCAAAGCTTGAATAAACAGTTCAAGCCTGAAAATAATAAGGCTAAGAATTTCAATAAAAATAGAAGCCTCCATTAGTACTATGCATCGTAAAGCTACTAACATTTTAAGCAGTCTGATATGTTATCACTGAAACATTCAATATTTGTCTCTATATATTATTGCTTAATAGATATCAGACACATTCTGGGTGCTAGAGAGTTATCCTTAAACTAAACAAACAAAAATCCTTGTTTTCATGGACTTTACCTTCCCAGGAGAAGTAAAAGTTCATACACAATAAACAATGAGCTAATAAATATGTAAATTGTATAATATATTAGGTGACAAGTGCTATGAAAAAATAAGACTGTTAAGAGGGATAAAGAGTGCTTCACATTTTCCAACTGGGCATTTTCCAACAGGGTGGGCTTTCTTGGAGGTGGTATTTGAGCTAGGATTTAAAGGAGAGATAGTGAGCTAAGGGGGTGGGGTATACTTCAGACAGAAAGACTAATGCCAAGGCCTTGAGGCAGGAGCATGCCTGGAGGTATAGAAAACAGGGAGAGGGCCAGTGTGGCCAGAACAGAAACAGCAAGTAGAAGAGACAGTAATAGAAGAGTCCTACAAGGGAACTGGATTATCCAGGGTTTTGTAGGCCATTGAAAGAACTTTAGCGTTATCTATGAGAGAGTTGAGAGCCATTAGAGCATTTTAAGCAAAGAAGAAACATTATCTGACTTCTGTTTTAATCAGATTATCCTGGTTTTTATGTTGAAAAAGGGACCTTAAAGGACAAGGCATAAAGTGGGAGATCTATTAGGAGGCTCTTGCAATAATCCAGGTGAAGTTGATGATAGGTTAGACCAAAGAGGTGTTCAGACTGTAGGTATATTTTGAAAGTATAGGCAATACTATTTCCTGATACACTAGAAGGGGTATATAGAATAATCAAGGAATTTAACCTTAATAACAAGAAAAATGTGAGTTATAACTTATATAGAGAAGACTGTGGGTTGATACAGGTTTGGAGGGTGGAATTAGAAGTTCAGTTTTGGACATGTGAAATTTGAGCTGTCCATTAGTGGAATATGACATAGGCAGTTGGTTATATATATATGGGGTTCAGGGAAAAATCTCAGGGCTAGAGATGGAAATTTGGGGTTTCAGGAATGATATGTAGAGCTATGAGTTGATGACATCACCAAAAGAGTGAATATAGCTTGTAAAGAAAAGAGCTCCAAGGAATGAATTTAGAACACTTCAAGGTTAAGAGATTGGGGGCTAGGGTTGTGGCTCAGTGGCACAGCGCTTGCCTTGCACATGTGAGGCACTAGATTCAATCCTCAGCACCACATGAAAATAAATAAATAAAATAAAAGTATCGTGTCCATCTACAACTAAAAAAGAATATTAAAAAAAAAGATTAAGAGGTTGGGTTCTGAGCAAGAACCAATAAAAGATGCTGAAAAGTGGCCAGTGAGGTTAGAAGAAAACTATGAGGGTGTGGAACGTGTTTCTAGAAGAGGAAATGGTCAATGGTAACAAATGGTGCTGATTGGTCAAGAAAAATTAGTAATGACAGTTGTCTCCTGGATTTAGCAATGACCTTGACCACAGCAATTTCTGTGGTATTGAAGCCAGATTTAAAGTTAGGTAGTCAGTGTAGGTAAATCGGGTCTAATATCGAGTAAGATCCAAAATGAAGGCCAGGAAAAGCAGAACAACTCTTGGAATGTTAATGAAGTCCAGGAAAAGCCCAAGGCCCAGAGCCCATCCCAAAGAAATGTTAATGAAGACTACTTCTTTGCCCCACCTGTGCCACACCCTTCGGGCCTTCCCACCTACATTCCATCACTGAAAAAACTATAAAAAGGGGAAACAACTGCACTTTCACCGATTCCATCTCTTGGGTCCCCTTCTTCCTCAGGGAGAAGTCTTTTCTGCTGACCTTTAATAAATCCTCTACTTTCTATTCTCTGGTGTTATTCTTCAACATTGGGGAAGCAAGGACTAGTCATATGGTCAACAGCGATAACAGTATGGTGGAAATGAAACGGCCTTAGTGGAGTAAGTTTAAGGGGTGCCAGGCGCAGTGACACACACCTGTAATTCCAGCTGCTCAGGAGGTTGAGGCAGGAAGATTGAGAGTTCAAAACCAGCCTCAGCAACATCGAGGCACTAAGCAACTCAGTGAGACCCCATCTCTAAATAAAATACAAATAGGGCTGGGGTCTCAGTGGTCAAGTGCACCTGAGTTCAATCCCTGGTACCTCCTCCACAAAAAAAAAAAAAAAAAAAAAAAGAAAAGAATGGGAGAAGAGGCATTAGAAGCAAATTATAAACACTTTTGAATTTTTCTGTACAGGAGAGCAGATAAATGAGATGATTATCTGGAGTAGGAAATAGGATCAGAAAATTTTAAGATGGTAATAGGCTATTTATTTACTATGGAGAATAATTCAGCAGAGAGGACAAAATTGATGATGTAAGAGACGGAGAATTGTTGGAATGATTTCCTTCGGTAAGAAAGAAGTTCACTTGGATGGGTGGCCTTACATAGGATCATGCACAGTTCATCCACTACTATTGGAAGAAAATCAGAATCTGAGAGTACAGATGATGGTAGGTGGATGGATGTGCTGATGGGCATCTGTGGAAGTTCCCTTGTAGATTTTTTTATACATCTCATTTAAGCAGTATTTAATATTTAAATACTACTAAAACTAAATCATGAAATACTAATAGTTAATATTTCACTTGCTGAAAGTGAAGATGAGGAAGGAGTTTTGGAGATTTCAAGAGACATGTCTTAGTCCATAGGGCTGCTATAACAAAATGTCTTACACTGTATAATTTATAAATAGAAATTGATTGCTCAGTTTTGAAATTAGTGAAGTCCAAGATCAAGATACCAGTAGATTCAGTGTCTTGTGAGGCCCCTTCCTCATAGATGACAACTTTTAACTATGTCCTCAAAGGGCAAAAAGGGCAAACAAGGTCCCATGGGCCTCTTTCATAAGAGCACTGATCCCATTCAGATCTTATAAGTGGGTACATATGTGGAAGAGGAGCTATAGGAGTGGAGACGTGGCCTAGACATCTGATAAGCTTAGGTTTGAATCCTAGCTCTTTTCTCACAAGCTAATAGCTTAATATCGCAAAGCCCCAGTATTCTCACGTTTGTAGAAAAACATATACCTCACAGCTTTTCTGGCAAAGATTAATGAAATCATGAGTTCTTAAACCTGGTAGGTGTGGCTAAAGCAGGTTCTTCAGTGTGTCCTGTCCTGCCTTGATACTGTTCAACAGGACCGGCAAAAGAGTATACCTAATTTTAATATTAGTTACATTAAATGCTAAACTCACAAAATAGTTAACTCATAGAAAAAATAAGCATTCTTCAAAAGATTTTTCCTGGAGCACCTCCCCTCCCCCCAGGAATTCTTTCTTTCTTATTTTTGGTATGGGGAATTGAAGCAAAGGGATCTTAACCACTGAGCCACAGTCTCAGGTTTTTTTTTTTTTTTTTTGGTCTCACTAGGTTGTTTATAGTTGTGCTAAATTGCTGAGGGAGGCTTCAAACCTGTGATTCGCCTGTCTCAGCCTCCTGAGCGGCTGGGATTACTGGCTTGCACCACCACGCCCGGCTTGGAATTCTTGTTTTACAAAGTAAGATACATAAATAATTTTGCATTCTAACCATTAGGCCGTAAACAAGTAATGGTTTTTCATTCTTTTAAAATTTTATCATTCTGAACACCAGTGCTTAATACCTTGCTAAGTAAGCTTCAGTTGGGGATGGAAACAATGAAGTGGTAAAAACTCAAACACAGAGAACCCTATATGTTAGTTTATAGCCATTAAGGAAAATCTGAGTCTTTCATGATTTGAATGAACGGGAAAGTCACTTTTATTTTATATAATAATCGCAGTGCAAGAACCAAGCCTAATTTTAGAAAATTGTGAAAAATCAATTCCAGACAACCGTGCCCAAGACCAAAATCAAAAACAAAAAGAAAACCCTTGCTTCTCCCTAACAACTTCACTGTTGGCGCAAACCTGGGCCCTGGAAAAGCGGGGACGTGGGGGCGTGGCTAGGAGGGTCTGCAGCTGCGCACAAGCCCAGCAGGCGCTTCCGGGCTGTTGCGCCTGAGGGGAGTGTTAGGCGTCCTGGGCCGCACACCTCGCACACCTCGTGGAACGTTCTGGAAGTTTGAGAGTAGCTGGCTGAGCGGGGCTTTGAGGACCCAGTGCTCAGGTGTGTGTTCTCAGCCAAAGGAGAGAGGTCACTAGTGATGTGCCTTTTCATGTTTTTCTCTCTTTCTTTCTCCTTCTGCCAGCGTCTTTTTCTTGGACTTGGACATGGCGAGATAAAGTCTATCCCGGGGGTTTTTGATGGGGTGACGGAGGATCCTCCCCACTCTTCGCCTGAGTCTGGAAAGGGTTTTCCTCAGAGTTTTCATGCAAGATTGTTGAACTGCTGCTTTTAAGAAGGCCTGTCATCCAGCCTGTGATTTTATAATTTGTTTGCTTTAGGCTTTGCTGGTCAACTAAAAGTCAATCATTAAAAGACGCCATGAAGATCCGGGCCGGCTCAGGAGGCTCATGTGATGAGTGAAGGGACTGAGCAGGGAAAGTGATTTATTGGAGATTATTTTGCAGTGTTATACTTTATTTAAATTTGAAAACACGCTAGAGTTTGAGAAAAAGCCAGAACAACAAAGCCCAGAATTGGAGGGCCTTACAACTGGCAAATGCTTAAAGAGAGTCCATTGGGTCCAAGCTTTCTGTTCAGATGAGGAAGCCAGCCAACTGGAGGCCAAGTAATTTGCCCACAGTTGCGTAGCTCTGGAGTGGATGAGTCCTCATCTTGGCAGTGGGTCTAGAAATTTGAGGAAGCCTTGCTGCCCAGCCATAGTTTTCTGATTCCTTCCTGATCCTTAACAGCACATTCTTGGGGATCTGTTGACCCCAATTTCCTTTCTTACAAGTGCACAAAACTAATTCTCTTGGCTTCAGTTAAATTAAATTGTTTACAATATCTGTGTTTTAAGGTGTGGAGATTTAAATGAACTTTTATTGTACGACTTTACTGATATACATACAAAGCAGTAAGTGCTCAAAAAAGGAACTGTAACCTTTGCATATATGCAGTTAAGTGGGTATATTATCATACACTCCAACACTGTCATTAGCTAGACAATTAAATTATATGTGGAGGAAGGGTGACAGGAATAAATAAGAGCTGCAGTCCTTCCCCCAGCCAACTCATTTGATCACTCAAAAATAGTTTTTTGAGTGTCTGCTGTGTGCCAAGTGCTGGATTAGGTAAACCGGAAGGTGTCTCTGCACTCATGGAGCTAGTTAACTTGTCATTCTTTCATTCATGCAATAAATGAGGCAATTATAGAGCAGCTGGTTTCAACCCAGCAGGAAGGACTTCCTCATTATTAGAGTTGTTCAGAAGTAGGATGAAATGGCCTTGGGAGATATTAACTCACTATCACTGAAAGTGACTTTCATTTGGATTAGTTTCTAAATTTTGCTTTGAACTACTTTTGTATTAACATGGAGAATATAAATTTAGTTAACATGAAGTTTATGATTTAGTAGATGAAATGAGGTACATTTATAAACAATCATGTTGGGCAAAAATTGTTAAGTACTTAACATAAATATAAGGCAGATTCTGACTAAGGAGGTCTCATTTAGTTTGAAGCAATCAGGGATAGTTTCTTGAAGGAGATAAGATTTTGAATGGGTTTTGAAAGAAAAGTAAGATTTTTTAAAAAAATAGACTATTAGAACAGTTTTAGATTACATAAAAATTGAGAACATAGTGCAGAGTATTTCCACATACTCCACATCCAGTTTATTATGAACATCTTGGACGTAGTTTCCCCTATTATTAACATTTTAGCATGGTACATCTGTTAGAATTAGTGAACCAATATTGCTATAATACACTGATTGTGTATTCATATATGAACACAGAAAATTTATGCCCAATTCATTCTACTGTCTTTCTTTTCCCCATCTCATCACTCTTCCCATCATTCCTCTTTGTCTAATCTAGTGAACTTACATCCAGGATCACAACCAAGATAGCACATTACATTTATTTGTAATATCTTCTTAGGTTTTTTGTTTGTTTGTGGGAGTTTGTTTTAAACTTTCTTTATTTTGATAACCTGGACTGCTTTGAGGAGGCTGTTTAAATAATTTCAAAGTTGCCCTTCTATTGGAACTCTTTTGATGTTTTTCTCAAAATAGGACAGGAATTGTGGTTTATCGGGAGAAAACCTATTGTATCAAATGTACATACTATGAATGTGGTTTATGACCACCTAGCTGAGATTGGGTTTGTCGTGTTTTTCCAATGTTAGATTACCTGTCCCCAACACACTTCCATACTGTACTCTTTGGGAGAAAATTACAATGTGCAGCCTCACCTAAGAGACAACAAAGATGGTGCTAATTGAAGAAAGGTGAGTAAAAAGGAATACAGGTGATAACAAAGATGGTGCTAATTGAAGAAAGGTGAGTAAAAAGGAATAGATCTGCCATTCACTTTTATATATGACCTTTATTACATCCTTTTAGTCTGAATTTCTCTAAAGGTAAATTAGATGATATTACTTTCTACATTTGTTGTTCAGAACTTAGCCCACACTGAATTTTGGTGCTCAGGTTTCTTGTGTTCTCTTTTGGGCATTACTCACATTATAAGAATATACATACAGGTTGAGCATCCCTAACCTGAAAATATGAAAATCAAAATGCTTCAAAACCTGAAACTTTGGGCATCAGCATGATACCATAAGTAGAAAATTCCACACATCTTCATGTGATGAGCACAGTCAAAATACAGGTGCACTAAAAATATATTGTTATAAAATTGTCTTAAGGCTGTAAGATGTATGTGAAGCATAAATGAATTTTCTGTTTAGGCTTGGGTTTCATCCCCAAGTTATCTCATGAAATATATACAAATATTTGAAAATCAGAAAAAAAAATCCAAAATCTAAATCACTTCTGGTCCTAAGCATTTTGAATAGGGATATTCTATGTATGCATACGTATGTATGTGTGTGTAAATACATATATACATATTTGTGTGTGTGTGTGTGTGTATATATATATATATATATATATATATATATATATATAAATATAAATGAGTGTGTGTGTTTTCATTCCTTTACTGATATTTTTGATAGTTATGATTCCTCTGAACAGTCTTTAACTTTATAACCAAGTTTGAGTAATTTCAGTGTTCTTTCTCTCCTCTTGTCTCCCTGTCACCAGATAGGAGCTGAGGAGGTCCTCAGAAGAGAGAAAGGGACCTCAACTTGGCCTTGGCAGATTCTTGACTTATGCCACAGAGAAGAATTTCAGATCAAGTTAAATGAGGCACAAGCAGAGATTTTTTTCAGAAAAGTAAATAATAGAGAAGGATATACACTCAAAGAGAGAAGAAATGTGGGCACTGGAGAGTGAGACATGCTTGTTTTGGTCTCAGGCTTCTTTTTTAATTAGATTTTTTATTTGTTATTTTTACATATACATGACAGTAAATTTTTAAAAAAATATTTATTTTTTAGTTGTAGATGTACACAATACCTTTATTTTATTTTTATGTGGTGCTGAGAATCGAACCCAGTGCCTCATGTGCGCTAAGCAAGCACTGTACCACTGAGCCACAACCCCAGACCCATATACATAAAATATTTTTAGTTATAGATGGACACAATGCCTTTATTTTATGTGGTTCTGAGGATTGAACCCAGTGTCTCACATGTGCTAGGACCTTCTTTCCAAAATACTCCTGTAGGAATATTTTTTGTTGGCAGTACAATAAATAATAAAGGCAAACTTATATCAATTCTATCCAAATGCATATTTTCCATATATGTTTCAATGATTTTTAATGCCTTTCTTGCTTCAGGCATCAACATGCGGGGTGAATTTGGATCTGATGGACCTTTTAGAATATCAAATAAAGGTCCCAACTCTCCTGTTTGTATGCCTAGATAAGGCCTTATCCAATTTATGTCTCCCAATAACTTTTGAAAGTCGTTAAGTGGTTTGAGTTGATCTACTCGTATTTGAATTTTTGTTGGACGGACCATGGTTGAGGATAATAGAACTCCTAAATAATTAATTGGAAGATTTAATTGTACTTTATCTATTGCTATCTCTAGATTATAATTTTTTAATAAGTTTGTAAGTGTGGCATAACATTCTAGCAATGTGTTTTTATCTTTATGTGCCAATAACATATCATCCATATAGTGAAATATTTGTAGTCCAGGATTTTGATTTCTAAGTGGCTGGATTGCTTTGTTAACATAAACTTGACACATAGTTGAACTATTAGCATCCCTTGAGGGAGTACTTTCCATTCATATCTCTGATCAGGACCTTCATGATTTAGTGCAGTGATAGTAAATGCAAAATGTGGACTATCCTCGGGATGAATTGGAATTGAAAAAAAAAAAATCTTTAATATCTATAGCTAAAACATACCAGGTTTTTGGTAAAGCAGACAATTGGGGAATCCCTGATTGAGCAGGTCCCATAATAACCATCTCATTATTAATGGCTCTTAAATCTTGCAATAATCTCCATTTACCAGATTTCTTTTTAATGAAAAAAATGGGAGTATTATGGGGAGATACGGAAGGTTGTATATGTCCCTCCGCTAATTGTTGTTTGACCAGGTCATGGGCTACTTGTATCTTTTCTTTAGTCAGGGGCCACTGAGGAACCCACACTGGTCTTTCTGATTTCCACGTAATTTTGATTGTCTCAGTGGCCCTTTCTGAAAACCCAATCCATGTCTATTTATTTCTTGATCTATTTGAATTGGTGCTGTCATACCTTGTTCTTGTTCTCTTAATCTTTTTTCTTTCCTAAAGCCTTGTCTAGCCCTAGTAGTGGGTGCGTTAGGATTGATGTTATTTGTTAATGTCAAACCTAATTGATCTAGGACATCTCGTCCCCATAAATTTATAGGAAGATGATCCAATACATAGGGCTGTATAGTTCCTTCACATCCTTCAGGATCCTTCCAATCTAATACCATTGCACTTCTATGGGGATTAGTTGCCACTCCTAGGCCTCGAAGCGTTTGAGTGGCTTGTTGTAATGGCCAATGTTTTGGCCATTCTTGACGAGATATGATGCTAAGGTCAGCACCTGTGTCCAGTAGGCCATTAAAGTCATGTCCTTGAATATTTAGTTTTAGCATGGGGTGAGAATCTAAATTGAAAGACAGCATAGCCCAATCTACACCTGTGGAGCCTAATCCCTTGGAACCTCTTTCTACAGTACGACTGGAAAATTTATCATGCAGGCTGGGTATTATTAATAACTGTGCTATTCTATCTCCTGGTGAAATTACTGATATACCTCTTGGAGAACTAGCTATAATTTTTATTTCACCCTCATAATCGGGATCAATTACCCCAGGACTTATCATAAGTCCTTTTAGTGTTGAAGAACTACGTCCCAATAATAAGCCTACTGTTCCTTGGGGAAGAGGTCCTTTTACTCCTGTGGGAATGATTTGAACTCCCATCTCTGGAGTTAGTACTGCTCTGGCAGAGGTGCAGATGTCCAACCCTGCGCTCCCTCTAGTTTGTCTGATGAGGGATTTAATGGATAATGCATCCTGGGCACTACCTTGATGGTGCTGCTGGGTTCCTCCATTGCCCCGTATATTTGTGGTTTTGGGCCCCGGAGCATTCGGCCCTCTAGTCCGTTTTTTGGCAATGGAGCCTGATGCCTTTCTCCACGATATCGTGGGTAAACACTTGGTCCTTGTCTGTTTTTTGATAACGGAATACCCTCTATGGTGGTTTGAGAATGGCATTCATTAGCCCAATGTTTCCCTCTACGGCATCGTGGGCAAATACCCGGTATTCTATTCCTTTGATACCTAGCTTTGTTAAACCCTCCTCCTATGGGGCAACTCCTTTTAAAATGTCCTGTTTGATCACATATTAGAGTCTGTAAACAAGTCAAAATAACACCTGGCATTTTGCCAGGGGAATGTTAGAGTTCGTAAACAAGTCTGGATGGTACCTGGCAAAATGCCAGAGGGAGTGGTTTGAGAAGTAACAAAAGCGAGCCATTAAGTGTGGAGATTCCTTATTGGTTGACTGCTGTATCTAGTTTATGCTAATTAGATAAGCTGTGTGGAATGTATAAATACTGCTCCTGTCCTGCAATAAACGGCTCCTACTCCTGCTGTATCAACGTACACAAGTTGTTCATCACCCCCCGGTTATTTTGCTGCAGCCGGACTGCGGCAATCACAATTATAGCATGTTTTTGGCCTGGCATCTAAAGCCTGTTGTACTGCTGCTAAGACTTGCCCTTGTTCATTAATGTCTCTACATAATTTTATATATGTGTTTAAATCTTCATGTCTCCATGGTCTAATGACCTCTCTGCAGCAACGATTTGCTTGGTCATAAGCCAGTTGTTTTATAAATGGCATCGCCTGTTCTGTATCTCCAAATATTCTAGAAGCTGTTTGAATAAGCCTATCTACAAATTCAGCGTAAGGTTCATTAGTTCCTTGTATTACCTTAGATAATTGTCCTTGTAAATCTCCATGCCCCTGTAAAGTTTTCCATGCCCTAACCGCATCTACAGCAATTTGTGCGTATACGCCAGGATCATATTCAATTTGTTGCTGTTGACCCTCATAAGGTCCTTTTCCTAATAACATATGAGTGTAACCGGCTGCTGCATTTCGCCTAGCTGTCTCCATGCAAAATTCCTCATTGGCAACCTTCCATAACAAATATTGTCCTCCATTTAGCACAGATCGCCACATGTTAGCCCAATCTGCTGGCGTCATGTCTAAGTTGGTAATGGATTCGACCATGCTCACAGTGAAGGGTGCTTGCGGCCCATAGGTTGTTACAGCCTCCTTTAATTGCTTCACTGTTTTGAAATCTAAACGGTGAATTCATTGCCCTCCTGCCTGCTCAAGTACAGGGCATGCTAATCTTTGGGGTCCTGCCTCAGGATTCCGTCCATCAACTACGGGAGTTGAGGGCTGCTCGGCTGTAGATGGAGCTGTTGGTTGAATTACGCCCTCTGGTGATAGAATGGAGTTAGTAGCAGCCTCCTGTTGTAATTCCCTGCCTGATGGTTGTTTTTCCTCTAAGCTTTCTTTCTTCAAATTTTCCTCTGTCTGACTAGCTCGAGAGACCTTCTCTTTTGCTTGACCTAACATGTTTTCTACCATAGTCTGGACCTCTAACAATTTACTTAACAGTTTTTCGGTTTGTTTTTTTACTAGTTTCTAATCTACTATAAAGGTAACGCAACCCAATAAGATAGCATAAAACAAAACCGAAACAGAATGAAACAAAAACAGAACAAAGAATAGTTGTATCAATTTTCTCTTTCTCAGGGCCGAACAACTTCAAACCTTGAGCCAACCATTTTTCCCAGTTTGCCTGAGAAAATTCTAGGGATAGGCAGCTTGAAACAAAAACAAAATAAATCAAAACAAGAACACATTGTTTTTTGAAATGGTCACCCATTTTGTCGCCTTCCCTCAGGGGCGAGCAATTTTACTCACCTCCAAGCTTCAGGCGTTCCCCGTACAGGCCACCAAATGCCGTAGTCTGGCTAGGCACAAAATCACGAGCCACTCAAACAGGAACAAACTTTATTTTTTGAAACTGCCGCCAATGTTCTGTACGCCCCCGGGAAGATCGCCGATCCACACACGCGGCGTTCTCCGGAACCCCAGAGGAAGTTCCTCCCCCGGAACTCCCTCCTACTGTACTTCCCCAACCAATGGGAACTCTCCAGGAGTCCCATAGCAGGCCGAGGTGAACAGCAGGAGTCCAATATCCATATGAATGCAAATCTTAACATAATCATATCATCTCAATGGCTAGCTGGCATCACCTTTCAACCAAAAATGCCATGCATCATATACTTGGCTGACTCTTAGCATGACCCCAGCCCAGTAGAATGTATTTTGACATATTATGCATACATGGAGTGCCGCAGTACGGCTGGCTGGGCAAAATAACCTGGGGGGGCGGTGACGAATAACTTGTGTACGTTGATACAGCAGGAGTGGGAGCCGTTTATTGTAGGACAGGAGCAGTATTTATACATTCCACACAGCTTATCTAATTAGCATAAACTAGATACAGCAGTCAACCAATAAGGAATCTCCACACTTAATGGCTCGCTTTTATTACTTCTCAAACCACTCCCTCTGGCATTTTGCCAGGCACCATCCAGACTTGTTTACGAACTCTAACATTCCCCTGGCAAAATGCCAGGTGTTATTTTGACTTGTTTACAGACTCTAACATTTCCCCCTTTTGTTTAATTTAAATAACGACCATAGTGGTTTTTACAGAAACACCATAAATAACCTGCTACAAACAGAAAGGGAGGATACAAAATGCCACAATACCAAGCCAGTTGATGGCTCCATGCAAGAAGCCCTTGGAAAAATTATACCAGCAATGACACTGTTAGCAAAGATACCGAGTTACAATTTGTTGTAGATTACAATTTGTTGTCTCAGTCCAGGTAAAGTAGTGTCTCAATAGATTAACTCACAGTCCCGGTAAATCACAGTCCAGGTAAGTTCTGCAGGCAGCTAGCTTAAATCACAGTCCAGGTAAGTTCTGCAGGCAACTAGCTTGATCCGAAGTCTCCTCTGGTTCTCAGCAACACTGGAAATTCTTCCACCTTCCTCTTCACCGGCACTGGGACGAAGGCAGGAACTCTGGATGGCTAAAGAAAATCCTGTAGCATTCTACTAAGAAAACAACCTTCTGAACAATTTAGTACATTATCTCAAGGTTTTTTACATTTGAAATAAGCCTTAATAGTGCTCATTACTCATTAGCTTCCAGGTGTGGGAGAACCATTGTAGCTTAGTTATTGGCATTGAAAATGACCAAACATCAGGGACGCTGGTAGCATCTTTTATGTCTTCTGCTGGCTGTAGCATCCCGGGCAGCCCCAGATGGCCCTGGGGAGAGTCCCGGTCTCAAACTGCTTCCGGGCACAGGGAGCAAGAGCCTGCAAGACTGTGCCTCCAGGTCAGGTCTAGATTTGGGCTTGCGGCAGTGGAAGAGCCAGCTCCCCGGCCAGGAGGCGGGGAAGGGCCAGTCGCCGCCGCCTCTTGGAAAATCCTTGCTGCACTGTGACCAGCTTGCACACTCGGCAGCCACCTCTCTGCTTCACGCACCCTCCGGTAACGAAAAGTATTTAGTAATAATCTTTTGCTGCAACTGTTTTTCTGATAATCCTTCTTCTTCTGAACTTTTTTTTTCTTTCTGACTAGAGTTCCTGGGCTCTTATCAACACATGCCCTAACTATTCTTGGTTCCATTGGGGTGCCTCTTTCCCTTATCAATTTACCTAACACCCCTTCCATATTTTCATCACAAAGACAATACAATACACTGAGACAAAACAAGACACAAACATACTGTATCAATCTTCTCCATTTTCTCGAAATGGCCACTTTTCCTCTCGCCCTATCTGCCTAGGGACTAGCAGATTGCTCCCGTCCTATCTATGGATGGGCAGCTTTTTTTCGTCACTTACCCCCGAGTGTCCCGGGGCTCCCTGTAATGGGCCACTATCTGCCGCAGTCTGGCTGGAGCAGAATAACCGGGGGGTGACGAATAACTTGTATACATTGATACAGCAGGAGTGGGAGCCGTTTATTGTAGGACAGGAGCAGTATTTATACATTCCACACAGCTTATCTAATTAGCATAAACTAGATACAGCAGTCAACCAATAAGGAATCTCCACACTTAATGGCTCACTTTTGTTACTTCTCAAACCACTCCCTCTGGCATTTTGCCAGGCACCATCCAGACTTGTTCCCCTGGCAAAATGCCAGGTGTTATTTTGACTTGTTTACAGACTCTAACAATGGAGTATAACTTCCCATTTTTTGTGGTTGTGCATGTTACACTGATTTTGTATTCATATATGAACACAGAAAAGTTATGTCCAGTTCATTCTACAGTCTTTTCTTTTCCCCATCCCCCTACCCTTCCCTTCATTCCCCTTTGTCTAGTCCTGTGAACTTCTATTCTTCCCTCCCTACCCGAGTTATTGTGTTTTAACATGTGCATATCAGAGACAACATTTGGACTTTGGTTTTTTCACTTAGCATGATAGTCTCCAGTTCTATCCATTTACTGGCAAATGCCATAATTTCATTCTTCTTTATGGCCTAGTTATATTCCATTGGGTATATGTACCACATTTTCTTGATCCATTCATCTGTTGAAGGTTGATTCCATAGCTTAGCTATTGTAAATTGACTTGCTATAAACATTGATGTGGTTGTGTCACTATAGTATGCTGATTTTAAGTCATTTGGGTATATGCCAAGGAGTGGGATAACTGAGTCAAATGCTAGTTCTATTCCACTGCTTTCCAGAGTGGTTGCACCAATTTGAAGTCCCAATAGCAATGTATGAGTGTACCTTTTCCCCACATCCTTACCCACATTTATTGTTACTTGTATTCTTGATAATTGTCAGGCTTCTTTGAAAGAAAAATTTGTAAATGGTGAGCATGAAAGGTATGTAAGATGGTGTGGACTTAATGAGTTAGATTTTTTTTTTTTTTGAACATAGAGCACAGAGCAGCTCATAGCCTGGTTTTTCTTAATGCTTATTGAATATTGAGGTTTTGTATGGAATGAGACCCAAAATTGAAATATCCTCAGGGAAGGCTCCATGGAAATGTTAAGACATAATCTAGATTACAAATCTAAACTACAAAATAATCATGAGATTTGAACATTCTAAGAAGAGAGTAGTAACAGACATGTAATTCTGTTATGAAACAAAGGCCACCTTTCCTTTTAGTACTTTGAACACCCAAGGGGAAAAAAGCATTCTCTTAAGCAGAAAAAAATATTATAGGAATAATTTTTTTATAGTATTTGTGAAACCCTGAGTTTGATCCCTACCACCAAAAGAACAAACACCTTGTGGACATTGTGTGTATTTTTTAAAAAAAATATTTTTTAGTTGTAGTTAGACACAATACTTTTATTTCATTTATTTTATGTGGTACTGAGCATCGAACCCAACACCTTGCATGTGCTAGGCAAGTGCTCTACTGCTAAGCCACAATCCCATCCCCATTGTGTGTATTTCTTAATAGTAGTATTTACAAAGCATATATTTTGCTTTTGAGATGGCGTCTCAAAACAACCCAGGCTATTTTTTAATTTCTGGGTTCAAGTGATCCTCCTGCCCCTACTTCCTGAGTAGTTGGGACCACGAGCAAGCCTTACTATGTCCAGCTTGCAAAAGTAGATTTTAATAATGACTGCTACTTCGTTTACTATGTGCCCCACTGTTTCAAGTGCTTTTTGTATATAGATACATGAATCTTGTTTTTTCTTCTCTCTCTTTTTAGCTATACTGACATTGAACACAGGGCCTTACGGATGCTAAGCAAGTGCTCTAGTGCTGAGCTACATCCCCAGCCCTTGTTTTTATCCTCCATATTTTTTTAATATTTATTTTTTTAGTTGTTGGATACAATACCTTTATTTTATTTATTTATTTTTATGTGGTGCTGAGAATCGAATCCAGGGTCTTGCATGTGCTAGGTGAGTGCTGTACCACTGAGCCACAACCCCAGCCCCTCCTCCATATTTTTTCTTTAAAATATACTTTTGAGTTGTCAATGGGCCTTTATTTATTTAGATGTGGTGCTGAGAATTGAACCCAGTGCCTTACACATACTAGGCAAGTGCTCTACCACTGAGCCACCACCCCAGCCCCTTCCTCCATATTTTTTATTGGTGCATTATAGTTGTACACAATGGTGAGATTTGTTGTTGCATATTAATATATGCCCATAATATAACAATATAATTTTGCCCATATTCCTCCCCAGCACTCCCCGCTGCATCCCCTGGTCCTCTATTCTAGTGACCTCCCTTTGATTTTCATGTGATCACTCTCACCACCTTTCTTTTCCTTTTTTCTCCCTAGCTTCCACATATGAGAGAAAACATATGACCCTTGACGTTCTCAGTTTGGCTTATTTACTTAATAGCCTCAAGTGCCATCCATTTTCCTGCAAGTGACATAATTTCACTTTTTTATGGCTGAATAAAACTCCATTGTGTACATAAACCACATTTTCTTAATCCATTTGTCTGTTGATGGACACCTAGGCTGGTTCCACAGTTTGGCTACTGTGAGTTGTGCTCCTATATACATGGGTCTGCATGTATCACTAGTATGTTGACTTTAATTCTTTAGTAGGATAAATACGAAGGAGAGGTATAGTTGGGTCACATGAGTGTTCCATGTCTGGCCTTTTGAAGAACTTTCATACTGATTTCCATAGTGGTTGTAGTAATTTACAATCTGATTAGCAGTGTAAAAGTATCCCCAATCCTTTTTAAAATTTTATTTTGAAACAGGGTCTCATTAAGTTGCTCATGCTAACCTCAATATTGCAATCGTCCTGCCTCAGCCTCCTGAGTAGCTGGGATTACAGGCATGTGCTACCACACACAGCATGAACCTTCTTAATACCTCTATGAGGTAGGAGTACTATTATCCCTTTTACTGATGAAGAAACTGAGGGATAATGAAACTATGTGATTTGCCCAAGGTCAGATCATTTACAGCTAGTAGGTAATAGAGCCAAGGATTCAAATCAGGCAGTTTGTCTCTAGAGCTCATGCTCTTAGCTTTTTTTTTTTTGGATGTTGCGAGGGATAAAACCCAGAACTTTCAGAACTTTGGTAATGCTGGGTAAGCACTCCACTACTGAGCTATACCCTTAATGAATATTATTTTTATTATCTGATTTAATCCTCACAGAGTGCTATAAAAGAGGCACTGTTGTCTGCAATTAACAAGTGGGATACCGACGTTTTAGAGAGCATGATGTGGTGATTGCCAAATGTACATAACTAGTGAGTGACAACTGAAATTTTAATCTAGGCAGTACCACCCCAAATTTATGCTCTTAACCATTATGTAAACTTCTCTGATGCTGACTAGAGAGTTTTATAACATAACTTTAAATACTGTATATTTTAGTCTTTTAAAAATCTGAATAACTCTTGATCACATTTACTTTAGGTTTTAATCTAATATTTGAGAATTCCCAATATCTGTAGTTGCCAAAGTCATACTGGGTATCCCAGTCCAAAAAGTCTTACTTAAAAGGAACTTCTCTTCCTCCTTTAAAACTCAGGTCATGTTGCAAGTGTTGTAGCATACCAGTAGTCTAAGCTACTCTGTAAGCTGAGGTAGGAGGATCTCATTAGCCTAAATTTGAAGATAGCCTGGGCTGTCTATAGTGAGACACTGTCTCAAGAAAAAGAAACAAGAAAACAGCTTAGGCAGTGCTGTCCTCTTCTGCTCTCCAGAAGTTTATTAATATAACCATCTAGGTGATTTCTGTGCTTTGAGATAATAAAAAATAGCAATTTCTTACAAAAATATAGGAAATCTCTGTTTTACTAGTCAGAAGTCCTCTGTTTCACACTGTTTTAAAAGGTCTTACCACTGAAAGAAAATGCTGTAAGAGCAAAATGGTATTTTTTTGTCTTATTAGCAGAGTAGGTTATTATATGTAAAAACTGAAGGTGTTTTTCTTTTTGGAAAATAATTGGGACACAGGAATTTCTAACTTTAACTTTTTTTTCCCAGTGAATATCAAAGTGATTCAAAAAGATTCTTTTTACTTTGTATAACAGAGAATTAGTTTTGCTTTCTTTGCTTGACTTCAACTACCTGGCATAAATTTTGGTTTCCATAGCAGCAAGAGTAAGTAACTGGTAATGGAGTAGCCCAAATTGCTGTAGATTTCCGAACTTACTTTCTAATGCAGTAGAATTTGCTAATATGAAAAAGGCACACTTGGGCTGGGGCTCAGTGGTAGAGTACATGCTTGGGATGTGTGAGATCTTGGACATTCTTAGCACCCCATAAGAAAAAAAAAAGAAAATTATATACTCATTATTACTAAACAGTTTTATAGCTGTTTTGAAAACTGAGAGAGATTAACACATGTGCATGTGTATGTGTGTGTGTGTGTGTGTGTGTGTGTGTGTATAGTGAGGTATAATTGTATTATTGATATATGATAAATTGTAGTGCATAAAGTGATGTTTTGACACATTTATACACCTGTAAAACCAATATCACAATCAATGATTAACATACCCAACTCTGGGGCTGGGGTTGTGGTTCAGAGATAGAGTGCTCACCTAGCATGCATGAGGCACTGGGTTCGATCCTCAGCACCACATAAATATAAAATAAAGATGTTGTGTCCACCTATAACTAAAAAATAAATATTAAGAAAATACCCAACATCCTCAAAAGTCTCCTCCTGTCTTTGTATATCCCATAATTCTATATATAATATAGAATATATATATAAAGAATACATAATTCTATATATATTCTATTACCCCCCTTTTTTGTTTAGTTTTGTTTTTATTTTTTGTCACTGTGGATTAGTTTTCATTTTTAGAGTTTTATATAAAAGGAATTGTACCCTATGTGTTTTTGAAGGAAAAGAGGAGATCTGGCTTCTTTCATTCAGCATAATAACTTTTGAGATTGGTCCAGGTTGTTATGTGTATCTGTAATTCACACCCTAGGCTGGGAATGTAACTCAGAGGCAGAGCTTATAGTTAGCATGTATAAGGTCACAAATTTGATCCTCAGCATTGCAAAACAAAAAATAAAATTAAAAAGTTAATTCTTTTTTATTGCTGGTTTGTGTGCCATTGTATGAATTGTATGCAGTTTTGTCCATTGAATGGATAGATATATCCAAACACCTGTGGAGAATCATGTGCAATATTTCTAATTTTTGGCTATTACAAATAAATCACTTATGTATAAGACTTTGTATAGATGTATGCTTCCCCCTCCTTTGGTAAAATACTTAGGAGTTAAATGGCTGGATCATATGGATATATTATTAACTTTTTAAGAAGTTGAAAAACTTCTTTCCAAAGTGTTTGTACCACATACTTTCAACTAGTAGTATATAAGAGTTCTAATTCCCTGAATCCTCACCAACACTTAATGTGATTAATCTTTTTAATTTGAGCCATTGTAATAAGTTACTAGAAGTGTCTCATGTAGTTTTAATTTGTATTTCCCTAAAGATTAATTGAGTATCTTTCATATTTTTATTTGCCATTTATTTGTCTTTGGTGAAGTATCCAGTTTTTTTTTTGACTATTTTAAAAATAGGTTTGTTGTTTTATTATTGAGTCTTTAAAAATATATTCTAGATACAGTGATTTACCAGATATATGTTTTATAAATATTTTCTTCCACTCTGCATCTTATAGTTTTATTCTTCTAACAGTATCTGTTAAAGGGGAGAAGATTTTAACTTTGAAGAAATATGCTTTTGATTTGATATCTAAAGATTTTTTTCCTCAAGGTCACAATGATACTTATAGTTTTATGTTTACATGTAGGTCCATGATTTACTCTGAGTTAAATTTTGTATATGGTGTAGGGTGTGACCTCTAAGTTCATTTGAAAATACATAGATAACTAATTGTTCCAACACCTTTTGTTGAAAAGACTATTCTTTCTCCATTCAGTTGCTTTGACATCTTAGTTAATCACAAATATAAGAGCTTATTTCTGTTCTCTATTCTGTTCCACTGCTGTATTTATCCTTGTGCTGATACTATGTGGCTTTGTTTACTGTGACTTTATAGCAATTTTTTTTAGTTGTAAATGGACACAATACCTTGTTTTGTTTAATTTATCTTTATGTGGTGCTGAGTATCAGACCTAGGGCCTCACTGGTGCTAGGCAAGCAAACTACCACTGAGCTACAACCCCAAACCTATAGCAAGTTTTTAAACTGGGTAATCTTAAGTCTTTTAACTTGGTTTTGCTTTTCCAGAATTGTTTGGACTACTCTAGATCCTTTGAATTTCCATATAAATTTTAGGATGAGCTTGCTAAATTCTCAGGAAAACAAAACGAAATTTGCTAGGATTTTGATAGAGATTTTGTATTGATTTTGGAGTCAGTCATGGTGGTACATGCCTATAACCCTAGCAATGCACGAGGATCATAAATTTAAAGCTAACCTCAACAATTTAACAAACTTGTAAGCAACTTAGCAAGACCCTGTCTCAAAATAAAAAATAATAACAGAGTGGGGAGAGAAGAGGAGAGGAAGGGAGGAGAGAGGGAAAAGGAGGGGGAACACTGTATGTTTATACACTTCTTTTGCTAAATTTATTTTGAATTGTTTTCTTATTTTTGATACAATTGTCAATGCAGTTGTTACCTTAATTTTAGTTTTATATTGCTCATTGCTAGTATTACACGGTTGTTTTGCATATTGATATTGATCTTATTATCTTGTAACCTTGTTAAGCTTGCTTTTTCATTCTAGTAGTTTGTGTGTGTCTGTGTTAGTATGATCTTGTTGCAGAAATCCTATCTATAAAGATAGTTTCTTTGCTTCCAAACTTTGTTCTAGATATAAATGAAATGGCCTAAGCAGACATCTTTGCCTTATTTATTTTTTTGGGGGGGTGGGGGTAGCAGGGTAACAAGGATTGAACTCAGGGGCATTCAACCACTGAGCCACATCCCCAGCCCTATTTTGTATTTTATTTAGAGACAGGGTCTCACTGAGTTGTTTAGCACATTGCTGTTGCTAAGGCTGGCTTTGAACTTGCAATCCCCCTGCCTCAGCCCCTGGAGCCGCTGGAATTGCAGGTGTGTGCCACTGTGCCTGGCTTGCCTTATTTATATCCTAGTGAGAAAGAGTTCAAGTTCTTACCATCAACTGTGATGTTGGCTGTAGGTTTTTCATAGGTGCCTTTTAATATGTTGAGGAATTTTTCCTCATTTTTATAAGGGGACAATACGATATTTGTGATTTCAATGAATAATTCCTTACTATTTCAAAATCATTAATAATTGGAAAATTTGGAGACTAGATCAAATGTCCAGTGTAAATTACTATACTAATGATAGTGGTTAAATAATGTATATACCCACACAACAGAAAGTTAAGTAACCATTATATATTTAATGTGTATACCCACACAACAGAAAGTTAAGTAACCATTATATATTTTTGAAAAATATATAAGGAGTATTCTTATGACACACTTGTTAAAGGAAAACATTACCTGTAAGGGTCGTGTCCAGCACAGCCAAATCAGCAGGTTCCCGCGAGGGCCATGGGAGATTGGAAGAAATAAGGCTCACATGTAGATTGTGAAATAAACAGCTGGGATTGGGTGGAGCGCTGCTCTCTGATGGAGAAGCAGGTCTGAAGAATGACACCAGCAATCTTTATTAGATATGTCTCATTAATCAGATTAAAGTCTATGTAAGCATTATTCTTTTTTTTAGTATTTTTATTTTGTTTATTTATTTATTTTTATGTGGTGTTGAGGTTCGAACCCAGGGTCTCACACGTGCAAGGCGAGCGCTCTACTACTGAGCCACAACCCCAGCCCAGCATTATTCTTTATATTCATGAAAGTTACAGAGTTAGTAACATTATGCAGCTTATTCCTCAGTTACATTCTACAGTTGCAATGTTAGGCACATTGTATAGCTCTCAAGAAAGTCCCTTGTTTAAAGTTACTATTATGGGGGCAGGTTCAGGACCTGCACAGAGCTGGTGAAACATTGTAGTTGTCTTAGCAAGACAATTCCTACATTCCTAAGAGCTATGCCTGAGAGCAAGGTTGAGGCTGGTAAGACTCAGCACAGAGCCTCCCCATGGAAGGTATTACCATAGCAACTGGGCATCCTGCACCTTTGCACAGAAACTTTCCCAGGTACTAAGTCTGCCGCAGTCATGAAGTCATCAGGGACCCCAATCTCAGACACTGGTTTCCAATCACTGTCACCGCTCTCCACATGTAAGTCCTACATATATGAAGAGAGCTACCATATTCATAGATGGAAAATCTTAATTACATGGAGTTTACTTTTTTTCAAATTGTCTTATAAATTAAATGCAATTTTAATTTTAAGAAGTTCTCTGGTGGCTTTTTCCAAAAACAACAACTAACATGATGTTTTTAGAATTTCTAGTAAAGAAAAAGGATCTAGAAATGGCTACAGCACTGTTGAAATTGAAAAATAAAGTAGGGGACTTCCCATGTAAATAGACTTTTCATAAAACTATGTAAGTTGAGAACCCTAAGATAGACTTATGCATACATGGAAACAATATGAGGCTCAGGTGGCATTGCAAATAATATGGGGATGGAGGGACTGCTGAATACATAATTTTGAGACAAGTAGATAGCCATATTTTATTTTCCTACTTTTTTGGGTGGGGGGGGAGTGCTAGGATTGAGGCCTTCCATAGGCTAGTAGGCAAGGGCTCTACCACTGAACCATACCCCCAGCTTAGGCAGCCATATTTTTAAAAAGTAAAATTATATCTGTCCTTCAGACTATGTTAAAACTAAAAAAGATGATAGATTGAAGACACATATGGGAGGGCAAGCTAAAAATCTAGAAAACATTAAAAATAATATTTACAATTATAAGGCAGAAAGGATTTTTGCTTTTGTTTTTTTTTTTTTTTTTTTTGGTACCAGGGGTGCTTAACCACTGAGCCACATCTCCAGCCATTTTTTATATTTTAATTTAGATACAGGGTCTTGCTAAGTTGCTTAGGGCCTCACAAAGTTGCTGAGGCTGGCTTCGAATCTATGATCCTGAGCCACTGGGATCACAGGTGTGTGCCACCATGCCTGGCTTAGGAAGGATTTCTTTTTCTTTTCTTTCTTTTTTTTTTTAGTTGTAGATGGGCACAATGCCTTTATTTTTATTTTTTAAATACTCTTTTAGTTGTTGATAGACCTTTATTTCATTTATTTATATGCCATGCTGAGTATTGAACCCAATGCCTCACACATGCCAGGCAAATGTGCTACTGCTGAGCCAAAGCCACAGCCCCATATAATACCTTTATTTATTTTTATGTGGAGTTGAGGATCGAACCCAATGGCTCACATGTGCTAAGCTACCACTGAGCTACAACCCCAGCCCCAAGGATTTCTTGAATAAGAAACAAAAACTACTAACTAAATGAAAAGTTTGATAAATATGACTATATTGAAATAATAATTTGCATGTATCAAATATTACCTGAAGAAGGGGAAAAGCCAATTCACAAGGTGGGAAAAAACATATCTTACTGATAAAGAATTGATCTAGAAAAGAAATTCATGTTCACCTAGCAGAGAAGACATCATGATTATGAAGATGGTCCTCACAGGGTAAGACTTTTTCACTGCACTACCAGATGTGCTGAGCCCTGGGATTTCCCCAAATGTGGGAAACTTGGCTGCATAATTTGTGATAGTGAAGGACTGCACTTGCACTTTCCCCTGGTTACAAAAAGAAAAAGGAAAGGAAAGGAAAAGAAGAAAGAAAGAAATCCTACCAACAAGCGAGAAAAAGAAAAGGAATCTCTAATTGAAAAATGAGGAAAGACACAAGCATTTCACAGAGGTAGAAACATGGCTTAAATGTGTTAAGCCTTAATGTAATCAGAAAAGACAAATTTAGAGTACATTGAAATTCAATTTTATGCTACTAGATTTGCAAGAATTTTTTTTTTCTTCCCAATCATCTCAAAAACATATATCATAAATTTTAGCACACTGAATTTACTGAAGTTCTCCTTAAGGCTGGTTTCCGTTGTATAGTGTTTTTATATTGTATTTGTTTTCCAGAATGGTCTTCCTTCCCTTAGTGCAGTGATATTCTTAGACCAGCATCATCAGCATCACCTGTGCCCTTGTTGGAATTGCATATATTCAGGTCCTATTCCTGGACTATCTTTTCAAGGATATTTGTATGACAAGTAGCTTTGTAAGATATAGTATTTCCCTCCAGAGTAGAAAGCAGAATTGCTTATAAAAGACTGGTTTCCTATACTCTAGTTCCTTTCCAATACTATAATTCATTACCCTATGGGACCTGGCACAAGAAAACAATGATACTCTAGATGTAACTGCTATTGTTGTGAGTAAAAAAAAATTGCCTTTGGGGGCTGGGCCTGGGGCTCAGGGGTAGAGCGCTCACCTAGCATGTGCAAGGTGCTGGGTTCAATCTTCAGCACCACATATAAATAAATAAAATAAAGGTATTAAAAAAACACATCAATCTTAAAAAAATTGCCTTTGTCTCTGAGTTTTGGATCTAGTTATCCATGAAACAGTGGAAGGTTAGCTTTCTTAAAAATATGTTTTTAAATATTTTTTATTCTTTTTAGTTATACCTGACAGTAGAATATATTTTGACATATCATACATACATGGAGTATAACTTCCCATTTTTGTGGCTGTACATTATGTGGAGTGCAGCTCTCCACCCGCGAGGGCAGCTGAACTTAAGGTTGCTCGTGTGAATTTCTAGGGACACCAAATAAAACACACACACACACTTTACCTTTAAACAAGCTTCAGGATGGTTCCTCCGCTCTCAGCCTCAAGCTCCCCAAATGGAAGAGCGAGGGATAGTCACAAGAGGCTGGCGAGAGAGAGCAAGCATGTTTAGAAATGGGCTTTTATTGGGAGGACCCTCATTCTTAGAAAGTTCCATCTAAAAAGTTAAGGGGCGGAGTTACAAGGGGCATTTGAGTATAGTTTGACCCAAGGGCTATAGGGCGACATCTGAAATCATGTCCTCAAACTTTCTGGACCCGGGCAATGTCCAAGTCACTATGAGATATAGTGACGGTCAAAGCCTCTCCGCTCCAAGATGGAAGATGTGAATCATTCAGAGTGGCTCCCCACAGTGGAATTACACTGGTTGTGTATTTATATATGGACATAAGATACTTATGTATGATTCATTGTACTGTCTTTCCCATTCCCTTCCCCTCACTCCCCCCAACCCTGTCCCCTTCCAATCTGGTGAACTTCCACTCCCCACCCTCATTGTGTTTTAGCATCCACATATCAGAGAGAATATTTGGCCTTTGTTTTTTTTGGGATTGGCTTATTTTACTTGGCATGATAGTTTCCATTTCCATCCATTTACCAGCAAATCTGGCAGGTTAACTTTTTAGCTTGCAAGTAGAATAAAACCTTAAGACTTTTCACAGTTCTTGGTATAAGTCCTCTTTCTTTAAGGTAATGCTCTGAATTGAGAGCCATTGCTTCTAATTGTTAAAGCATAGTATTGAACAAACTAAAGGTATATAAAAGACAGATACATTTATGCTTTAAAATGTTCACATTACTCTTTTTGAGAGAGAGAGAGAGAGAGAATTTTTTAATATTCATTTTTCAGTTTTCGGTGGACACACATCTTTATTTTTATGTGGTGCTGAGGATTGAACCCAGTGCTCCGCGCATGCCAGGCGAGCGCACTACCGCTTGAGCCACATCCCCAGCCCCCCAAAATGTTCACATTACTCTTAAGTTTGTTTCTTTCTTTCATTGGTTTGCTCATAAAACATACATTTATATATGGCTTTTTGTTGTTGTTGTTCTTAATTTTCTTAGATTGTGGTACCATTGGAAGCTGGGCTGATCTAAAGACGTACGATGGCTGAAAGTGGTGGGAAAGAAGAAATAAAATGGACGACTACAGTTATTATTAGCTCGTCTCTTAAGGTAAAGGGGCTCACTGAGCCATTAATCTTAAATTACACAATTGAAACTAATTTTCACATAAAACAATATTTTAAAAGATCCTTCATTTAAGTGTCCACAATTAGTTGTGGAGAGTACAAAGTACATAATAAACTATATGTATTTTAAATCTAAAGTATAAACTTCTTGCATTCATGTTCAACATCCTAAGTCTTTTAAGGCTGGAAATTTTCTCATGTTTTTTTCTCTCTAAGCTTGCTCTAATAGACATGTTAATATATCTAGAAACAGTAAGGCATGTACATATGTATATATATATATATACACCTAGATACTTACATCGATATATGTGTGTATGTATATATACATATACATGTTTGTGTGTGTATATGTGTATGTTTATATTTGTGTGTGTGTGTGTGTGTGTGTGTGTATATATATATATATATATATATATATATATATATGGATTTTTGAGAGAGAAATAACCAGAAATTGATCTTTATAGTCTTAGCAGCATTGGAAGGATGCTGTCTCTGTAGTTTTTTAGAGGAAGGGAATGGGAAGTTGAATACCTGAGGGGAGTCAGTCAGTTCACAGTCTTTTATATTCCCATCAATAATGTATGAGAATTCCAGTTGCTCCAAACTGAAAAATATTTTTCACTGGTTTTATAGCTGTTTTCTTTCAGCATATTGAAGATCTCATTTTATTGATTCTAGCTTCTGTTGTTAATAAGAGAACAGTCAGTTTAATGGTCACTCCTTTGAAAATTCCTGTCTTTCCTCTCTGGCTGCTTTTTACATTTTAGAATTCTATAGATTTAATGTGAAGATTAAAAAATCTTTTGAGGCTTCATGAATCTGTGAAATTATGTCACTTATTAGGTTTTCATTCATCATCTTTAATAATGCCTCTGTCCTATGCTTTCCCTCCTTCCACTCTGAACTTCTATTAGATCTGTGTTAGATCTTCTCATAATATCCTCCATGTATTTTGACCTCTCATATTTTCTGTTTTGGGGATATTATCATCAGTTCTATCTTCCATCGCAATAATTCTCTTTTTACTCCTCTTAAACTCAAACCTCCATTCAGGGATTTTGTTGTTGTTTATTTTGTTTTTCTTTTTTCGAATTGTAAAATATACATAGAGAAAATTCATAGAATATACAGAATCATTAAACACATTTATTATAAATAGAATACCCATGTAAGCTAATCAGGCCATGAAATAGAACATTACCAATTTCCCTTTCCTGTTAGGACTTTAATTAATTATATCAATGATCAAATACTAATTATATTAAATATTTATAACTTTTAATTACATAAAATGTTTATGACATAATTTTTCTATAACCATAATTTCCATATTTATTTAAATTTTAGTCACACAGTTAAATGGATTCAATACTAATATCTAGGCTTCATGCAAGAGACAGATCTAACACCTAACTTTATTAACGATGATTCATTATACAAGCATCATGCCCAGAAAAAACATTCTTTCCTGGAGGAGTCAAAAGTTATCAAGCACAACTTTTAAAAGTGTCCTCAAAAGCAGTGGAAGTCTGTGTTTTTGTTTGTTTGTTTTTTAAATATTTATTTTTTAGTTGTAGTTGGACACAATACCTTTATTTTATTTATTTATTTTTATGTGGTGCTGAGGATCAAACCCAGGGCCTCGCATGTGCTAGGTGAGTGCTCTACAGCTGAGTCACAACCCCAGCCCTGTCCTTTTTTAAATGCTTTTGTTAGTGCATTATAGTAATATATAATAGTGGGGTTCATTTTGACATAATCATACATACATGGAATTTAATTTACTTCATTTCAATCTTTTGTGCTTCCTCTTTCCCTTCTATTCTCCTTTCTACTGTTCCCCTTCCACTACTCTAGTGGTCTTCCTTCTATTTATTTATCATTTTTTTTAACTGGTCCTTCTTTATAGATCTATATAAGGGTGGAATTCACTGTGGCATATCCATATCTGTACTCAGCATAATTTTGTCAAATTCATCCCACATTTCTTCCCTTGTTCAGTTGCTCATCCCTCTGCCTCAATTTCCTTCTACTCCACTGATATTCCCTTTATCTTTGTGAGATCTACTGTCCCCTTTTTCTCCCTAGCTTCTGCATATGAGAGAAGATATTCAACCCTTGACTTTCTGCATGTGGCTTATTTCACTTAGCATGATGTTTTCCAGTTTCATTCATTTACTGGCAAATGCCATAATTTCATTCATGTTTATGGCTGGGTAAAACTCCAATTTGCATATATATCACATTTTCTTTAACCATTCATCTGCTGACAGGCACCTGGGCTGGTCCCATAGCATGGCTACTGTGAATTGTGCTGCTATGAATATTTATGTGGCTGCATCACTAGAGTATTCTGATTTTAGTTCTTTTGGATAAATACTGAGGAGTAGGATAACTGGGTCATATGGTGGTTCTATTCTAAGTCTTTTGAGGAATATGGATACTGCTTTCCAAAGTGGTTGTAATAATTTGCAGTCCCACCAGCAATGTATGAGTGTACCTTTCCCCTCACACCTAGCCAACATTTATTATTATTTGTGTTCTTCATGATTGCCCTTCTAACTGGAGAGAGATGGATCTCAATGTAGTTTTGATTTACATTTCCCTTATTGTCAGGGATGTTGAGCATTTTTTCATATATTTATTGACCATTTTTATTTCTTCTTTTGAAGTATCTATTTAGTTATTTTGCCTATTTATTTATTGGGTTACTTGTTTTGGTGTCAAGATTATTTTTTTTGTGTGTGTGTGTGTGTGTTCTTATACATTCTGTATATTAATCCCCTGCCAGAGGACTAACTTGCAAAGATTTTCTCCCATTCTGTAGGCTTTCTTCATGCTCTTAATTTTTTTTTAAATTTTTTATTGTTGGCTGTTCAAAACATTACATAGTTCTTGATATATCATATTCACACTTTGATTCAAGTGGGTTATGAGCTCCCATTTTTACTCCATATACAGATTGCAGAATCACATCAGTTACACATCCATTGATTTACATATTGCCATACTAGTGTCTGTTGTGTTCTGCTGCCTTTCCTATCCTCTACTATCCCCCCTCCCCTCCCCTCCCCTCTTCTCTCTCTGCCCCCTCTACTGACATTCATTTATCCCCCTTGTATTATTTTTCCCTTTCCCCTCACTTCCTCTTGTATGTATTTTTGTATAACTCTGAGGGTCTCCTTCCATTTCCATGCAATTTCCCTTCTCTTTCCCTTTCCCTCTCACCTCTCATCCCTGTTTAATGTTAATCTTCTTCTCATACTCTTCAACCCTACTCTGTTCTTAGTTACTCTCCTTATATCAAAGAAGACATTTGGCATTTGTTTTTTAGGGATTGGCTAGCTTCACTTAGCATAATCTGCTCTAATGCCATCCATTTCCCTGTAAATTCTATGATTTTGTCATTTTTTAATGCAGAGTAATACTCCATTGTGTATAAATGCCACATTTTTTTTATCCATTCATCTATTGAAGGGCATCTAGGTTGGTTCCACAGTCTTGCTATTGTGAATTGTGCTGCTATGAACATCCATGTAGCAGTGTCCCTGTAGCATGCTCTTTTTAGGTATTTAGGGAGTAGACCGAGAAGGGGAATAGCTGGGTCAAATGGTGGCTCCATTCCCAGCTTTCCAAGAAATCTCCATACTGCTTTCCAAATTGGCTGCACCAATTTGCAGTCCCACCAGCAATGTACAAGTGTACCCTTTTCCCCACATCCTCGCCAGCACTTGTTGTTGTTTGACTTCATAATGGCTGCCAATCTAACAGGAGTGAGATGGTATCTTAGGGTGGTTTTGATTTGCATTTCTCTGACTGCTAGAGATGGTGAGCATTTTTTCATGTACTTGTTGATTGATTGTATGTCCTCCTCTGAGAAGTGTCTGTTCAGGTCCTTGGCCCATTTGTTGATTGGGTTGTTTGTTCTCTTATTGTCTAATTTTTTGAGTTCTTTGTATACTCTGGATATTAGGGCTCTATCTGAAGTGTGAGGAGTAAAGATTTGTTCCCAGGATGTAGGCTCTCTATTTACCTCTCTTATTGTTTCTTTTGCTGAGAAAAAACTTTTTAGTTTGAGTAAGTCCCATTTGTTGATTCTAGTTATTAACTTTTGTGCTATGGGTGTCCTATTGAGGAATTTGGAGCCCGACCCCACAGTATGTAGATCGTAGCCAACTTTTTCTTCTATCAGACGGCATGTCTCTGATTTGATATCAAGCGCCTTGATCCATTTTGAATTCACTTTTGTGCATGGCGAGAGAAAGGGATTCAGTTTCATTTTGTTGCATATGGATTTCCAGTTTTCCCAGCACCATTTGTTGAAGATGCTATCCTTCCTCCATTGCATGCTTTTAGCCCCTTTATCAAATATAAGATAGTTGTAGTTTTGTGGATTGGTTTCTGTGTCCTCTATTCTGTACCATTGGTCCACCCGCCTGTTTTGGTACCAGTACCATGCTGTTTTTGTTACTATTGCTCTGTAGTATAGTTTGAAGTCTGGTATCGCTATACTGCCTGATTCACACTTCCTGCTTAGCATTGTTTTTGCTATTCTGGGTCGTTTATTTTTCCATATGAATTTCATGATTGCTTTCTCTATTTCTACAAGAAATGCCATTGGGATTTTGATTGGCATTGCGTTGAACCTGTAGAGAACTTTTGGTAATATCGCCATTTTGATGATGTTAGTTCTGCCTATCCATGAACAGGGTATATTTTTCCATCTTCTAAGATCTTCTTCTATTTCTCTCTTTAGGATTCTGTAGTTTTCATTGTATAAGTCTTTCACCTCTTTTGTTAGGTTGATTCCCAAGTATGCAGTGGTTGTCCTCATTTCCATTTCAGAGGATTTGTCGCTGATATGCAGGAATGCCTTTGATTTATGCGTGTTGATTTTATATCCTGCCACTTTGCTGAATTCATTTATTAGCTCTAATAGTTTCTTTGTAGACCCTTTTGGGTCTGCTAGGTATAGAATCATGTCATCTGCAAATAGTGATAATTTAAGTTCTTCTTTTCCTATTTTGATGCCTTTAATTTCTTTCATCTGTCTAATTGCTCTGGCCAGTGTTTCGAGAACTATGTTGAACAGAAGTGGTGAGAGAGGGCATCTCTGTCTTGTTCCAGATTTTAGAGGGAATGCCTTCAATTTTTCTCCATTCAGAATGATGCTAGCCTGAGGCTTAGCATAGATTGCTTTTACAATATTGAGGTATGTTCCTGTTATCCCTAGTTTTTCTAGAGTTTTGAACATAAAGGGATGCTGTACTTTGTCGAATGCTTTTTCCGCATCTATCGAGATGATCATATGGTTCTTATTTTTAAGTCTATTGATGTGGTGAATAACATTTATTGATTTCCGTATATTGAACCAGCCTTGCATCCCAGGGATGAATCCTACTTGATCATGGTGCACAATTTTTTTGATATGTTTTTGTATCCGATTCACCAGAATTTTATTGAGGATTTTTGCATCTAGGTTCATTAGATATATTGGTCTGTAGTTTTCTTTCTTTGAAGTGTCTTTGTCTGGTTTAGGTATCAGGGTGATGTTGGCCTCATAGAATGAATTTGGAAGTTCTCCCTCTTTTACTATTTCCTGAAGTAGCTTGAAAAGTATTGGTATTAGTTCCTCTTTAAAGGTTTTGTAAAACTCTGCTGTATACCCATCCGGTCCTGGGCTTTTCTTAGTTGGTAGTCTTTTGATGGTTTCTTCTATTTCCTCAATTGATATTGGTCTGTTTATGTTGTCTATATCCTCCTGACTCAATCTGGGCAGATCATATGACTTAAGAAATTTATCGATGCCTTCACTATCTTCTAATTTATTGGAGTATAAGGATTCAAAATAATTTTTGATTATCGTCTGTATATCTGAAGTGTCTGTTGTGATATTGCCTTTTTCATCCCGTATGCTAGTAATTTGAGTTCTCTCTCTTCTTCTCTTCGCTAGCATGGCTAAGGGTCTGTCGATTTTGTTTATTTTTTCAAAGAACCAACTTTTAGTTTTGTCAATTTTTTCAATTGTTTCTTTTGTTTCGATTTCATTAATTTCAGCTCTGATTTTAATTATTTCTTGCCTTCTACTTCTTTTGCTGTTGTTTTGCTCTTCTTTTTCTAGGATTTTGAGATGAAGTATGAGATCATTTATTTGTTGGTTTTTTTTTTTTTTTTAGGGAATGAACTCCAAGCAATGAATTTTCCTCTTAGAACTGCTTTCAATGTGTCCCATAGATTCCGATATGTTGTGTCTGTGTTTTCATTAATCTCTAAGAATTTTTTAATTTCCTCCTTGATGTCTTCTATAACCCATTGATCATTCAGTAACCTATTGTTCATTCTCCAAGTGATGTATTCTTTTTCCTTCCTTCTTTTATCGTTGATTTTCAGTTCCATTCCATTATGATCAGATAGGATGCATGGTATTATCTTTACTCCTTTATATTGTCTAAGAGTTGCCCTGTGACATAATATATGATCTATTTTTGAGAAGGATCCATGTGCTGCTGAGAAAAAAGTGTAACTGCTTGATGTTGGGTGGTATATTCTATATATGTCAATTAAGTCTAGGTTATTAATTGTGTTATTGAGTTCTATAGTTTCCTTATTCAGCTTTTGTTTGGAAGATCTGTCCAGTGGCGAGAGAGGTGTGTTGAAGTCTCCCATGATTATTGTATGGTGGTCTATTAGACTCTTGAACTTGAGAAGAGTTTGTTTGATGAACATAGCTGCACCATTGTTTGGGGCATATATATTTATGATTGTTATGTCTTGTTGGTGTATGGTTCCCTTAAGCAGTATGTAGTGTCCCTCTTTATCCCTTTTGATTAACTTTGGCTTGAAATCTATTTTATTTGATATGAGTATGGACACTCCTGCTTGTTTCCGAAGTCCATATGAGTGATATGATTTTTCCCAACCTTTCACCTTCAGCCTATGTATGTCTTTTCCTATCAAATGCGTCTTCTGTAGGCAGCATATTGTTGGGTCTTGTTTTGTGATCCATTCTACTAGCCTGTGTCTCTTGATTGGTGAGTTTAAGCCATTAACATTTAGGGTTATTATTGAGATATGGGTTGTTCTTCCAGCCATATTTGTTTATTTCTGTTACTAAACATGGTTTGTTTTCCTCTTTGATTATTTTTCCCCCCTTTACTGTCCTACCTCCCACTGTTGGTTTTCATTGTTATTTTCCATTTCCTCTTCCTGTAATGTTTTGCCAAGGATGTTTTGAAGAGATGGTTTTCTAGCTGCAAATTCTTTTAATTTTGTTTATCGTGGAAGGTTTTAATTTCATCTTCCATCCTGAAGCTTAATTTCGCTGGAAACACAATTCTTGGTTGGAACCCATTTTCTTTCAGTGTTTGAAATATGTTATTCCAGGATCTTCTAGCTTTCAAAGTCTGTGTTGAAAGATCAGCTGTTATCCTGATTGGCTTACCCCTAAATGTGATCTGCTTCCTTTCTCTTGTAGCTTTTAAAATTCTCTCCTTATTCTGTATGTTGGGCATCTTCATTATAATGTGTCTAGGTGTGGGTCTCTTATGATTTTGCACAGTCGGCGTCCTGTAGGCTTCTAGGATTTGGGATTCTGTCTCATTCTTCAAGTCTGGGAAGTTTTCTTGTATTATTTCATTGAATAGATTGCTCATTCCTTTGGTTTGAAACTCTGTCCCTTCCTGTATCCCAATGACTCTTAAATTTGGTCTCTTGATGTTATCCCATATTTCTTGGATGTTCTGCTCATGGTTTCTTAACAGTCTTGCTGAGCTGTCTATGTTCTTTTCCAGTTGAAATACTTTGTCTTCATTGTCTGATGTTCTATGTTCTAAGTGTTCTACTCTGCTGGTAGTATTCTCCATTGAGTTTTTAAGTTGGTTTATTGCTTCCTGCATTTCTAGGATTTCTGTTTGTTTGTTTTTTATAACCTCTATCTCCCTGTATAGTTGATCTTTTGCTTCTTGGATTTGTTTATGTAATTCATTGTTGAAGTGATCTTTCATTGTCTGATTTTGCTGTCTGATGTCTTCCTTGAGACTCCAGATCATCTGAAGCATGTATATCCTGAATTCTTTATCTGACATTCCATCTGCTGCAGCTATTACCTCTTCTAACGTTGAGTTGACCTGCATTGCTTGTGGTCCTTTCTTTCCTTGTCTCTTCATACTGTTCGCGTTCCTTTCTACTTGGTGAAACTGTTGTGCTATTGAATTTTCCCCCTATATATTTATATTGGTTTTGTATAGTTGCAAAGTCTCCCTCGCAGGCGCGGGCGGCGGCTCTGCCCCTCCTCCAATTGGGGCAATGTGCCTACCACGCCGGCAGGCCGCTGGGCCTGCTCTGCCGGTCGGTAGCAGGTCCGCCTACCTTGCAGGCGCGGGCGGCGGCTCTGTCCCTCTGTGGGCCGCTAGGCTTGTTCTGTCAGTGGTCGCAGTTCTGCCTACTTTGCAGGCGCAGGCAGCGGCACTGCCCCTCTGCAGGCCTCTGGGGCTGTTCTGCCAGTGGGTCGCAGGTCCGCCTACCTTGCAGGCGCGGGGGGGGGCGGCTCTGCCTCTCAGCAGGCCGCTGCTCCTCTTCTGCCGGTGGGTCGCAGGCCCGCCTACCTTGCAGGAGTGATTGGAAGCTCTGTCCCTCCGCGGGCCACTGGGCCTTTTCTATTGGTGGTCACAGTTCCGCCTACCTGGCAGGCGCGGGGGGTGGGGGGCGGCTCTGCCCCTCAGCAGGCCACTGGGCCTGCTCTGTGGGTGGTCACAGTTCCATCTACCTTGCCAGCGCAGGGGGAGGGGGCGGCTCTGCCTCTCAGCAGGCCGCTGCTCCTCTTCTGCCGGTGGGTCGCAGGCCCGCCTACCTTGCAGGAGTGATTGGAAGCTCTGTCCCTCCGCTGGCCTCTGGGCCTTTTCTGTCGGTGGTCACAGTTCCGTTAATTTTTTTTTAACTGTGATGAAACTTTTAAATTTGATGACATCCCATTTATTGATTCTTAATTTTTATTTCTTAATCTTATGTGTTGGAGAAACCTGTGTTTTCTTCTAGCAGTTAAAAAATTTCTAGTCTAATTCCTAGGTCTTTGATCCACTTTAATTTGACTTTTGTACAGAGTGAGGGATAGGGATTTAGTTTCATTCTTCTACATATGGATATCCATTTTTCCCAAAACCATTTGTTAAAAAGGCTATCTTTTCTCCAACATATATTTTTGGCACCTTTGTCAAGTATCAGATGACTGTAACTCTTTGGGTTTGTGTCTGTGTCTTCTATTATGTCTTGTATTCTATTCTGTTGGTCTTCATATCTATTTTGATACCAGTACCATGTAATTTATTGTACTATATAGCTCTTTATTATAATTTGAGGTTAGGTATTGTGGTCTTCATGCTCAATATTGCATTGGCTATCCTGGGTCTTTTATTTTTTCTAAATGAATTTCAGGACTTTTTTCCTAGTTCTGTGAAGATTGTCATTAGTATTTTGATGGGGATTGCATTGAATTTAGATAACACTAATGGTAATGTGGCCATTTTGACAATGTTAATTCTGCCTATTCAGGAACATGGGAGGTCTTTCCATCCTCTAAGGTCTTCAGTTTCTTTTTTTCAGTGTTCTGTAGTTTTCATTGTATAGGACTTCCACCTTCTTGGTTAGATTTACTCCCAAGGTTTTTTTTTTTAAGGTTATTATGAATGTGATAATTTTCCTGAATTCTTTCTCGGAAGATTTATTATTGGAATATGAGAAAGTGATCAATTTATGTATGTTGATCTTGTGCCTCCTACTTCACTAAATTTGTTTATAACCTTTAGAAGTCTCCTGGTGGAGTCTTTGTGTCTTCTAGATGTAGAATCATGTCATTAGCAACTGGAGATAATTTGGCTTTTTCTTTTCCCATTTGTATCCCTTTAATTTCCTTCTCTTGCCTGATTGCTCTGGCTAGAGTTTTGAGAACTACATTCAATAGGAGTGGTGAGAATGGACATCCTTGTCTTGTTTCTGATTTTAGAAGAAACGTTTTCAGTTTTTCTCCATTCAGTATGATTTGGCCTTGGATTTGTCACAATGTTGAGATAAGTTCCTTCTATCCCTGTTTCTCTAGTGTTTTAAATACGAATGGGTTCTGGACTTTGTCAAATGCTTTTTATGCATCTATTGAGATAATTATGTGATTCTTATCCTTAACTCTACTTACGTGGTATGTTACATTTATTGATTTGTGTATGTTGAACAAACTTTGCATTCCTGGAATGAACTCATTTGATGTACTGTCTTCTTCATGTGTTTTTGAATGTGGCTTGCCAATTTTTTTTAAGGATTTTTGTATCTGTGTCATTAGGGATAAAGTTTTCTTTTCTTGATGTGTGTTTATCTAGTTTTTGTATCAGGGTAATGCTGGCCTTATGAATTAATTTGGCAGTGTTCCCTCCTTTTCTAGTTTATGGAATAATTTGAAGGGGATGGCATTAATTTTGCTTTAAAGGTTTGGTGGAACTTGACTGAAAACCCTTTTGGTACTGGATTTTTCATTGTTGGAAAGATTTGTTTTTTGTACCAGGGATTGAACCCAAGGGGTGCTTACCAGTGAGCTTTATCCCCAGCCTTTTATTTTTTTATTTTGAGACAGTGTCACTATTTTAGTTAGTTTTTTTTTTTTTTTTTTTTTTTGCTATTGTGACTAAAAGACCCAACCAGAATACTTGTAGAGAAGGAAAAGTTTATTTTGGGCTCATGGTTTCAGAGGTCTCAGTCCACAGATAGCCAGTTCCATTTCTTGGGCTTGAGGTGAGGCCAGACATCATATTGGAAGCGTGTGGCCTAGGAATCAACTCACATGGTGATTAGGAAGCAGAGAGAGAGAGAGACTCCACTTGCCAGATACAAAATATACTCCGCAAAGTCATGCCCCCAATGCCCACCTCTTCTGGCCACATCTTGTCTGCCTTTAGTTACCACTCAGTTAATCCCATTGGGGATAAATTAACTGATTAAGTTAAGGTTCTCATAACCCAATCATTTCTTCTCTGAACCTTCTTGCATTGTCTCACAAGTGAGCTTCTGAGGAAGACCTCACATCCAAACAATAAGTCTTGCTAAGTTGCTTAGGGCCTCATTAAATTGGTGAGACTCCTGACTTAGACTCCTAAATCGCTGGAATTACTGGTATGTGCCACCACACCTGGCTTCTATTTTTAATGGAGGAACTCAATACTATAAACTTTCCTCTTAGAACTGCCTTAATACTTTCCAGTGATTTTGATATATTGTATCTCTTTTCTCATTTGTTTCTAAGATTTTTTTTATTTCTCTCTAATTTCTTCTGCTGTCCATTCATCATTCAAAAGAGTATTATTTAATCTCCAAATTTTAGAGTGCTTTCTGTTTTTTATCTCATCATTGATTTCTAATTTCATTCCATTATGATCTGATAGGATGCAAAGAATTATTTTTATTTTGTTTTTGTATTTTCTAAGATCTGCTTTGTGACCTAAAATATTATCTATTTTTTAGAGAAAGGTCCATGTGTCCCTGAGAAGAAAGTGAATTCAGTTGTCTTATTCAGTTGGCTTATTTGATTAATAGTATTTTTTTTGTTTTAAGGAGTCTTTACTTAGTTTATGTATGGATGACCTATGTAATGGTGAGAGAAGTGTGTTGAAATTATCTAATATTATTATATTGTGGTCTGTATGATTCTTTACATTGAGTAGGGTTTGTTTTATGTACATAGGTGCACTGTTGGTTAGGACATAAATATTTATAATAATTTTATCTTGGTGTTGGATGATTCCCTTGTCTGCTATGAAGTAACCATCTTTTCTCTTCTGATTAATTTTGACTTGAAGTCTACTTTATCAGTAGGAGAATAACTACCCTTGCTTGCTTTCATTTTTCATTTTTATTTGCATCATATTTTTTTTCCATTCATTTATGTTTAGTCTATGGATGTCTTTGCCTGTAAGGCAAGTCTCTTTGTTTTTTAATCCAATTTGCCAGTGTGTGTCTTTTGTTTGGATTGTTTAGCTCATTTACATTCATTGTTATTATAGAGAGATAATTTTCATTTCCTATGATTTTGATTTGTTTCTAATGCTTAATTTAAACTTGATTATCCTTTAATTAAATATTCTAGTGTGATTCATCTCTATGCTGGTTTTTATTTTTATTTTTTATTTCTTTTGCATGAAATGTTTCATTGAGTGTTTTGTAGTATAGGCTTAGTAGTTTTGAATTATTTTAGTTTATACTTATCCTGGAAGGTTTTTATTTTATATTCTGTTCAGAAGGATAGTTCTGCTGCTTATAACAATCTTGGTTGGCACCGTTTTCTTTCTGGCCTTGATATGTGTGTGTGTGTGTATATATATATATATATATATATATATGTATAATTTCAAATCCTCCTGCCTTTTAGGTTCTGAGTTGAAAAATCAGTTGAAATCTGAATTGGCTACCTCCAAATGTGACCTGCTATTTTTTTCTTGCAGCTTTAAAAATTCTGTCTTTAGTCTATATATTAGGCATTTTCTTTATAATGTGTCTTGGAGAGGATCTTTTTTGATCTTGACTATTTGGGGTTCTGTAGGTTCTTATAATTGGATTTCCATCTTGTTTCTGAGATTTGGAAGATTTTTCTTATATTATTTCATTGTGTATTCATTGGAGCCTTCTTCTATGCAAATGATTCTTAGATTTGGTGCCTTACTGTTATCCTAGATTTCTTAAATATTCTGATCATGGTCTCTTAACATCTTTTCTTTATTGTCAACTTTATTTTCAAAATTATGCACTTTGTCTTTAAGACTGAGAATCTATTTTCAAAATGATCTAATCTATTGGTGATATGTTTCATTGAATTTTGAATTTGATTTATTGAGTCTTTCATTTCTAAGGATTTCTGTTTGGCACTTTTTCAGAATCTCTTTATTGAAATGATCTTTCACCTCCTGTGTTTTCTAAGTTAATTATTTACATTTTCTTCTAGCTTATGGAAAATTTTCACTATGAACTTTCTAAATTTTCAATATTTCTTCCATTATGGTGTCAATGGGATCATTTGTTTGAAGTGTTTTGGGCCCTTTGGGTGGTTTGTTCCCCTGAATTTTCATACTGCTTTTGTTTCTATCCATCTGCTGGGATCTTTATTACTTCTACTTTTATGCAAGTAACTATTTGGTGACCTTCTTTCTCTTAAGAGTCCCAGGCAGGCTGGGGTTGTGACTCAGTGGTAGAGTGCTCGCCTCGCATGTGTGAGACCTGGGTTAGATCCTCAGTACCACATAAAAATAAATAAACAAAATAAAGATAAAAAAAATTCTCCCTTTAAAAAAAAAAAAAAAAGAGTCCCAGGCTAGGTGAATATCCAGGTATTGATACTTTCACTCAATGTGTGTCCTCTACTGTTCTGAGTAACAGTACTTTTTTTTTTTGGTACCAGGGATTGAACTCAGGAATTCGACCACTGGGCCACATTTCTAGTCCTTTTATTTTATTTTATTTAGAGACAGGGATTCACTGAGTTGCTTAGTGCCTCACCATTGCTGAGGCTGGCTTTGAACTCATGATCCTCCTGCCTCAGCCTCCGAGTTGCTGGGATTACAGGCATGCGCCACCACACCTGGCTTGTGCCACCACACCGGGCTTGTGCCACCACACCTGGCTAACAGTACCACTTTAATAGAAGACTTTAAACCCTATTTTAAAAATTTTTTATTTGTACACAATGCATTTATTTTGTTTATTTTTTTTTTATGTGGTGCTGAGGATCAAACCCAGGGCTTTGCACGTGCTAGGCAAGTGCTCTACCATTCGCTGAGCCACAATCCCAGCCCCGCTGAGCCACAATCCCAGCCCCTAAACCCTATTTACTACAATAATTTTAGAGCAAAACCTCATATTAATCAGCATTAGAAATAACAAAAACTTTTTTATAATACTCTCCACATTTCCTCTAATCCAGGTATAAAATTGCAGTAATGGTCTTATTTTTATGAATGCTCTAACATGCTCCCCTGTAGAAATGCAGAAGTTTCTTTCTTTTTTTAATGCTAAAGTGATTATTTGTCTTTGCACAAAAGAAATATCAGATGTTCTTTGGATTTGATTCAGATGATGAAATGTCTTCTGTGTTCTCAGTAGATGTATCCAACTCAGAAGTAGCCGCGGAGGACATTCAAGAACTCCCAGGGGCCATCAATTATTGATATATTTATATTAAATCTACTTTATTTAATATTGCTCTCAATTTGTTGATTTTGTTCTTTATTTCTGTTTTGTTCTTGCATTCTTTTTGCCTTTTGTAGTTTTAGCCTGAGAATATCATCCCATTTTTCTTTCCTTTCTTAGCATAATAGTACTACTTCTTCTACTGGTTACTGTAAAATTTGCATTACACACTTATAACTAACATGAATCTACTTTCAAATAACACTATACTGTTTCATAGACAGTGTGAGTAGTTCAGGTAGGTATGATATAGATATATTTTATTATTTTACAATAATAAAATAATCCTCCTGTTCCTTGTATCATTGTTGTGATTCACTTTACTTATAAACATACATATATACACACTCATACATAAGATATATACCACTAAGTTAAGCTCTATCAGTGGACTGGTATACTTATTAAGTTAAAGTGTTCCTAATCCAATCATTTCACCTCTAAACTTTCTTATATTGTCTCACAAATGAGCTTTTGGGGGACACATCATATCTAAACCATGACCTATGAGTCTTAAATTTGGTCTTAATGTTGTCCCAGAGAAGTTGTTCATTCTATTCATAGTTTCTTATTTTTCCTACTCATCTTACCTTGTCTTCAAGCCCTGATATTCTTTCTGCTGGATCTAGTCTATTGGTGAGATTTTCAACTGAGCTTTTTATTTGATGTATTAAGCTTATCATTCCAAAGATTTCTGTTTGGTTCTTTTTCAGGATCTTTATAAAAATGCTCTTTCATATTCTGCATTGTCTTCCTTAATTCATTTGGTTGTTTATTTGTATCTTTTTTGAGTTCATTGATTGCTTCAACAATCATTTAAAAAAATTCTTTGGTATTTCATCCATTTTGTTACCCGTGGATTCATTTATTGGGGAGTTTTGAACTTTTGGAGGCATCATGTTGCCTTGTTTTTCTCTTATTTCTCATCTGTGTTGAGATTGTGCATCTGTTGAGATGCAGCCTTCTCTTTATAGTGTACCTTGGAACATCGATTTGTTGTGTAGTGTTGAGATTAATTTCATTTGGATTTTGTATTGTGGTTTCCCTGTAGCTTCTTAGGCTATTCTTATTATGTTTCGATGACTCTGTGTGTACTCTGTTGGAACCTGGTGGTGGGGGGGCGGGCACCTACTTTCTCTGTTGGACTTGTGTAAGTGGGGACCCTCTGCTAGTTCAGGTAGGTATGATGTAGATAGTTGAATATGTGAGGTATACACCCCATATTACTCCTCCTGACTTGTTTGCACTTTATAATCTGAGAAGGTTTGGGAGTGACCTGTACTAGGCTCCTCATGGGTGAGGTGTTTCTGGGGGTGGAGGTAAGGTGAATATTCAGTAGTCAATCTTTAGGCTCTCCTCACATTTGGGGCTGGGTCATCATCAGGGTGATTTTGCCTCCACTATTTAGGTTTATGGGTGCATCAAGGGTTGAGTAGGATTAGGTCTTAGATGGGGTAAGGTACAATTTCTCTCAACTGGGTTGGAGGTATATCTTAGCATCAAAGCACCCACTCAACATTTTCAAAGTGCTGGGTTCAAGCCCTAGCACTACTTTGAGAGGAGAAAATAACCACCAGTGATAGCAAGAACTTAAAAAGAAAACCAGATATCATCATAAAATAAAAACATGTTGAAAATAACTTCTACAACTCCACTAGCCAAAGAGAAGATAGGCATTAATGAACGTAAAATTAATATAAAGGTACATTATAATGGGTAGAAAGAGTAAGAAATGATGAGAGAAAGAAAAAAGATAATGGAATAAAAATGAGAAAGGAGAGAAAAATCTAGAGTTTAAAAAATACGTAAAATTAGATAATAGTATAAAATAGGGAAAACTAACTAGAATGACAGAATAAAGAATGATTCTTCCTTGCCAAGAATTTTAAATGGAGACAGTTTTGTTTTTGTTTTGTTTTTTTTTGCTTTTTTTGTATAAAGGATTGAACTCAGGGGCACTCGACCCACTGAGCCATATCACCAGCCCTATTTTGTATTTTATTTAGAGACAGGCCCCCCTGTGTGGCTTAGCACCTCACTCTCGCTGAGGCTGACTTTGGCCTCAGGATTCTCTTGTCTCAACCTCCTGAGACACTGGGATTACAGGCGTGCGCCACTGTGCTTGGCAAGACAGTTCTTTTAGAAGTCTCTAACTTTGGAATCTACCAGGTATCTAGGGGTTGTAGATTATAGGTGCAGTCCAGTGTGTTGGTTCTTAGTCCCAGCCTAAACAGGTCAGACCAATTAGGACATCTGTAGGCTGAACCCTGCCCCTCTTTTTCCACCAGCACAGACTAAGGCAAAGTTGTCCTAAGCAGGGCCTGTGGCCTCTGTCTTTTGCATCCAGGGCCAGTGGCTCAGTATCAATCTGAGTTGCTGGCCAAACCCTCTCACCCACCAAGCCTGTGGACCAATCCAGATTGCGCATCTCTGTTCCCAAGATCCTCAGTCATGTGCTTGGGGTTGTGGCAAATGACCAAATTGTGGTGGCTATTCTCTGAATACCTCTGTGCATGAGGGAAGCTACCAAGCCAGTGGGTTTTGAACTAAGGTAGAGAGCCCTAAGCAGTCTGCCACACCCACCTGTACCTCTCCCAGACCCAGCCCCCTTGCAAATCCACACACAGCTGTCTTGCTACTTGTCACAGAGGTCAATCTGCCAATTTTTTTTTTTTTAAAGAGAGAGAGAGAGAGAGAATTTTTTAAAATTTATTTTTTAGTTTTCAGCGGACACGACATCTTTATTTGTATGTGGTGCTGAGGATCGAACCACATATCCCATTGCTAAATCCCATCAGTGGATTTATGTCTCTTTGACTTTCTTGGAATGGACACCCACTAAGCCAGTGAAGAGAAGAGGCTGTTGAGTCTTGGGAGATTTAAGAAATGCAGTGGTTTGGGATCTCCCATGCAGTAAGCTCAGATCATGGAACTCTTCTTAAGGTGGCTCCCTATTACAGCACTATCCAAATCTGCTGGGAAGTGCAGGGAACCTCTTTTCCCACACTAGTTCATGATTGTGATCTGCTCAGACTGTGTAATTTGCTTGTTGGAAAACTCTGCCCCCTAAAGTTTGCTAAGAGTCTGTTTCAGCCTGTCAAGGGGGTGCTTCTTCTCCCTACTGAGCTATATGGCACTCAGTGTTTATGCGTTCCATTTCTCTTATTATTTTTCTTATTATTCTGAAAACCAGTATTTTCTGGGTTTTACCTGGTTACTGTCTCCCTAGAGTTGTACTTCAGTGCTTTTCTGTGGCCCCACTATATTAACATGTGACAGCACACCTTGTGTTTTGATTCAGTCTCTTGGAACACTAGGTAAAATTCTGAGTTCCTCTAATCTTCTTTCTCTCCTTCAGTTTTTTCCCCATGTTTTTTGTTGTGCATTATAATGATATATAATGGGATTCATTGTTTACATCTCTATACAAGCACATGATATAGCAATACAATTTGGACAGTATTGTTCTTCAGTATTTCCCCTTTCTCTCTACTCCTACATCAGTCTTCATGCTCAATATTGCATTGGCTATCTTGGGTCTTTTATTCTTCCAAATGTGATTGTTTTCCTGAAGGGTAGTAACATTAGTTTTGGAGCCTCGAACCACTGTTTGGGGACATGCGGGCCTGGCTGCTTGGAGAAAGATCAGATCCGTTTACACACTATGGGTGACTGCTTTTTGTTCTCCCATCCCAGGGAAAATACACACATTCTGAGGTGGCTGTGTCCTCTGGCTCCCTTTCCTTTACTGGTCTCTCTTCACTTTTCATGAGATTCTCCCACCTGTGCCAATGCCTTTCTTTTCCTTTTTCCCCTTTAGCTTCCACATATGAGAGAAAACGCTTGACGTTCTGAATTTGGCTTATTTCGCTTAACATAATATTCTCAAGTTCAATCCATTTTCCTGTAAATGTCATAATTTTATTCTTCTTTATGACTGAACAAAACTTCATTGTGTATGTATACCACATTTTCTTCATCCGTTCATTCATTGACAGATACCTACACTGACTCAATAGTTCGGCTGTTGTGAATTGTGCTTGCTATAAACATGAGTATACTCTTGTTCACTTTTGAAGGGTAATTTCTTAAATACAGAATTTAGATCAGTGTTTTTTTCACCAGTTTAAACATCTCACACCAATCTCTTGCAGCTCTAGCTTGTGAGGGATAATCATGTAATTTTTATCTTTGCTCCTCTTACAGTCAGCTGGTTTCTTTCCAGAATTTTTTCAACAGTTGTGCCTAAGTATATGATGTGCCTAAGTATACCTTTTTGGAATTTTTCTTGCTTAATGTTCCTTGAGCTTCCTGGATATATGATTATATGATTTGGTGTCTGACATTAATTTGAGGAAATTATCAGTTATTGCTTCATTTTTTTTAGTGCCTTTCACTTTATTTTTCTCTTTCTGATAGTCCCATATGCATGTTACACTTTTTATAGTTAGTCCCTGGATATGCCCCCTACCCTCAGCTGCTTTTTGATCTCTTTGCTTTTCAGTTTTGGGGGTTCCTATTGATTTTTTTCCTATTCACGTTCACTCTACTAATAAGCCCATCAAAGAAAGTCTTAATTTCTGTTTTTAGATTGTTCCTGTTTCTTATTAAGTACCTAGAATATTGAAGTTTTGTTAATATTATAAAGTCCAATATACTGTCTTCCACCAATGTTTTCAATCTACATATATGGGGAAAATTTAATTTGTGGTAATCTGTTTTATATTTAATCTCTGCACTGACTTTTCATAATATGTTATTAGCTGATTCTGTTGGGTTTTCAAGGTAGTTAGTGAAAATTTGTAATTAATGAGAATTTCTGATAGCTATCTCTTATTTTTATTTTTGCTGTGACCAGAGCAACCAAAACAATTTCTCATTTTAATGGGAATATCTCCAGTGTTTTATTATACATGATGTTACCAATTGTCAAAAAATATTCATCTCAGCTTAATTTATGCTGTCTTTCCTCTTAATCAGAAATAAGTGCATTATTTTTAAAATACATGCTTAGTGTTATCTGTTGATAAGAACCTAAATAACTATCTTTGCATTTCTTAATTAAAGTACCTGGTAATTGTGGATTTTTCTTCTATTCTTTTGAAATTTGGTTTGCTATTTTTTTTATCATTATTTACCAAAGATTGATGATCTATAGTTTTCTTTTTAATGTTATTTTCATAGGAATTAGGATAGTTTTCCTCCTCACTGCTATTCCAAATTCCTTGTGTGCCTAACAGTTTATGTAGTTTGGAAATTATTTGTACTTGAAGTTATTAAAGGATTTTCCTGGGCTATGGATATAATTCAGTGATAGACCACTGACCTATCACAAACAAGGTCCTGTGTTGGATTCCCAATGTTAAAAAAAGGGGGGAGGAGGAATTGGGTTCTTACTCAATTTCTGTGTTCATAATCTTTTAAAAAATGTGGGTTTTTCCTCTACTAGGTTTTTATACTTTATTCTGAGTATATAAGTTATAATTTTACAAATACTCATTTAATAAGAGCTGTTAAATTTATTAAGCTGAACTTAATAATGAAATTTGCCATTTCTGTGAAATTTTCATATTGGCCTTCTTTTAATTCTATTGTGAACTACTAGTTATTAAGTGCCCTTTTTCGTATCTGTTTAAATTTATATTTACTTTCATATGAGTAGATTTTCTAGATGTAATACTAGTTTTTTAAAATATATTTTTTAAATAATTTTATTTACTTTTTTTTTTTTAATGTGGTGCTGAGTATGGAACCCAGTGCCTCACCTGTGCTAGGCAAGCACTCTCTCAGCTATAGCCCCAGCTCCTAATACTAGTTTTAAAGGACATTAATGCCGCAGTCTGGCTGGGCACAATTCAGGAGCCACTTGTCAAAAGAAACGAACTTTATTTTTAAAACACACGCACCACACAGCTCTTCAGGAATTCCCTCAGAGCCCAACTGCCACCACCGACTTCCCACAAGCCTCTCAACCTCCCCCATTCCTCCTGCTTTTGAAGCCTATTGGCTGGGTTGCGTGGGCGGAGCCAAAAAAGTCCCCCAATGAGCAGCTCTGTGGTCTGAAAGGGCAGGGAAACAGCCCAATGAGCATCACCCCAGAGGAGCCAATCAGTTGGTAGCTAGAAGTTTGCTGGGGCCGCTGTGAGCCAATCGTCAGCTGGCAGCTGGAAGTTTGCTGGGGCCCCTTCGGCTGTGGCTCTCAACACATTAATAGATATTATATATTCAGGAAGGATTATTGTACGGATTTTATTTGGAATACTGGTATAAACAAAGTTGAACAAGGTTTTTTTTTTTTTTCTGTACTCCTCTTCAGAGGCTTTAATATGTTTAAACGTATTGTGAAACCCCCCCAAAGGAGACAAAATAATATTTCGTGTTAATTTTATGACTAAGGAATATTTTTTGGGACTATTTCATGGGATTAATAATCTGTGAAACATATTTTAGAAAATCTAATCTTAACTTCCCATTTATTTTGAAGAATCTACTGTATTTTTTTTTCCAGTAATGGGCTTGAAACTGGAGTCTAGCACATGCTAGGCAAATGTTCTACCACTGAGTTACATGCCCAGCCCAATATATCAGCTCTTAAACTTATTTCTCTCAATTCATTACTTCTTAATTTTACCTTTCTTATTTCCTTTTTATTATCACTTTTAGTTGGCCCCCCAGTAAGATATGATTCAAATTCTTCAGCATAGCATATATGGGGTCCTCATAATCTGCCTGAAGTTATTCTTAACACTGTTGCCAATAACTGATTCATGTGTACCTTTCATACTCATCAGTTAAGAATCATACTTTCAAGTCTTCATTCCTTTTCCTGTTATTCTATCTATGCTCTTCTCACCTTTAAAATTTTTTTAAAAAATCTTATCTGTAAATGGACACAATATCTTTATTTTATTTTATTCATTTTATGTGGTGCTGAGGATCAAACCCAGTGAGGCAAGTGCTTTACCACTGAGCTACAGCCCCAGACCTGTCTGATTATTTTTTATTGTGTTGGAATTTTTATTTGAAAGATTGTAGAAGCAATTGGAGGCCTAAAGTAATATTGGATTTCTCTAGAGAAGTCTTAATTCTGTGAGAGAATGAACCACTAATTCCCTATTTGCCAGGTTAAACAGAATTTGAATTTCAGATGAGTAATGCATTTAATGTAGGTTTGTCTGAAATATTGCATGAGTTATATCTACACTAAAAATTACATAATTATTTATAATTCAAATTTAACTGGATGTTTTGCATTTTTTTTAAGAGAGAAAGAGAATTTTTTTTAATATTTATTTTTTAGTTCTCAGTGGACACAACATCTTTCTTTGTATGTGGCGCTGAGGATCAAACCCGGATTGCACGCATGCCAGGCGAGCGCTCTACCACTTGAGCCACATCCCCAGCCCAATATTTTGCATTTTTATTTGCTAAATCTGGCAACCCTAGCCATCAGTTGCTTATTGTATATGATGAATTAACTTTATCTCCTATGCATGTAGAATGGCATTAGTTATGGGAGAATTAAAAAAAAATAGTCACTCAAATAGTTTTCTTTGTTCTATAAAGAAGAAAGAGAAAACTGATAGAGAAGACTGATTGAGAAATGTTGCTCTAGGGAATGCTTCTGGAAGGTACTTGGGAGTACTAGTAATTCAGTATCATCTTAATATAATTTCTGGGATTGAAATGGTTTGAAGTTAGGCTTCATTCCCAGTGAGAGATGCTCTACTTTTGTCAAAAACTTCATTTAGCTTTTCTTCTGCCTCTTTCTGAATTGTCAGATGCCCTCAGGGAAGATGTGGCCTAAATGCTAGGGTTATATCTTTGAATTTTTGTATAGAACTTCACCTTATAGGTTTTAACTATCCTGCTAGCTCTCTGATGCATTCAAGCAGATTTTTTTAATTGTCCAGTTTTTCAAGTTGCCTTCAGCAGGAGAGTTGACCTAAATTACTTAATCTGCCATTGCTGAAAGCAATGTACAGTTTTAAAACCTCAGAAGAAAGGGCCATAGTTGAACTGTAGGTCAGGATATAAGTAGCACAAAAAATACTCTCTTAGGAAGGAAGAGAAGCATATATTTTATACTTAATTTTAGACTGTGTGCTTAAAATATACATGTTCTGAAGGAAAATGTAAAATTAATCTAAGATATTTTTATCCATTTGGAGACTCACAAGCTTGAGTTTTAACCAGTTAGGAAACACTATTAACCACTAGGATTTTAAAATAAATAAATGAATATATATATTTATATAAATATATATATATTTTGTAGATGGACACAGTACCTTTATTTTATTTATTTTTATGTGGTGCTGAGGATTGAACCCCATGCCTCACACGTGCTGGGCAAGCAATCTACCACTGAGCTACAACCCCAGCCCTAACTGCTAGGATTTTAGTTATTTTGGTTAACATGATCTAATTTCTTGGTAGAATGGGAATGAGGTAACTTTTTTTTTTTAATGATAAAGTTTTTTTTTTGTGTGTGTGTGTGTGGTTGTAGATGGATAGCATGCCTTTATTTTATTTATTTTTAATGTGACACTGAGGATCAAACCCAGTGCCACACGTGTGCAAGGCAAGTGCTCTGCCACTGAACTACAGCCCCAGTCCTGAATTGAGGTAATTTTGAAATAGTATTTAAGCCAGAAGATAGTAATGCTGTCTTCATATGTTTTCTGACTCGCCTTCTTAAAGAGTACATTAAAATAACTAACACAAACTGATGAATTGGAGAATTGGTTGTCTCCTGTGCGGTCATCTATGTTTCTGGTATTTTGTGGTTTTGTCAACCATTTAAGAAATACATTATCATCCATTTTCCAGAGTTATACATTAATACATGTCATAATTCATTTCCAAGTAGCCTTTTTTTAAGTTTTCATTTCTGTGATTGTCATGGGTTAGTTCTTCAATATTGTTGTTAATTTCTGCTCCCAAATAACAAACGTATCTATAGTACATTAACTCATTTCCAAACATACAATCATTGTTTAAGTAGGATTAAATATTTCTGTTCTTAAAAGTGTTTTTCTCCATAGAGAACAGATTTTCTCTTTTGATGAACAAATCTTTACAAGTGACATTATAAAATAAAGTATTAAACTTTAAATTTTTTTTCATTAACTATAATAAAAGTATTGTAAGCATATCTTTAAGTTTGTATTTCTAAAAATTCTTTTAAAGACCTATGAAATTGCAACTGCCCTAGAAAATCAAAGCCACAAGATTCGGTATTCAGATACAGTGGAAAATGGATCAATCATATTTTCTCTTTCTGGTATAGTATATTTGCTAACTGCCTTGATATAAATTCTAATAATTTTTGCAAGTCAGTAGTCATGTGATAGTTAACATATTACCTTTAGGGAGAGGTGAATGTGTTAAACTGTTGTTGCTGCAAAGAAGCACAGATGGTCAATTACAGAATACATTCCTTTTTAGGTTACAGTTGTTAAAACTGAAGCAAGGGGGCTGGGGTGGTGGCTCAGTGGTAGAGTGCTCACCTAGTGTGGGTGAGGCATTGGGTTTGATCGTCAGCACCACATAAAAATTAAAATAAAGGCATTGTGTCTACCTATAACTAAAGAAATATTTTTTTAAAAAAAGAACCAAGAGGGCTGGGGATGTATGTGGCTCAAGCGGTAACGCGCTCGCTTGGCATGCGCAGGGCGCTGGGTTTGATTCTCAGCACCACATAAAAATAAAATAAAGATGTTGTGTCCACCGAAAACTGAAAAATAAAAAATAAATATTAAAAAAATTCTCTCTTTCTCCTCTCTCTTTAAAAAAAAAAAGAACGAAGAGAGTCTGATGGAGGATGGGAAAAAATACTCACCTTGGAACTAAGATGAAAATAGAAATGCTACTCTCCCAATAATCAATCGATAATATTAAAGTATGAACTGTATTGACAAGAGGCCGACATGCATCAATGGTCAAAATCTGAATGCAAAACCAAAATGAGATATTTTGTCATGATTTTGTATGAGAATTTACTCAATAGGTTATAAGTAAATATTAAAGAATTGTATGGGGACAAATAAATATTCCTGAAATCTTAAAACTGTACAACCATGAGTCATGGGCAAAGTACAGGAATTAGGATAAAAGGTTGGAGAGATGGGAAGGGGCAGCTTCACCTGTGCTTGAGAAATAACAGAAGTGATTAAAGAGATGGAGATAAAGGATTTTATCAAGAAGGCTGTAAACAGACCTTTACTATAGCAGAGGTTTTGGAAAACTGGTGCTTTCAAAAGCTCTTAAAAATAAGACCTCCAGGCTGAAAGTGTTCGAGTCTCAAATTCATTTCTCCTGATTGAATAGTCTCCTCCAGGTAGAAGTAAAGTGTTTTTGGTGACATACTATATGTTCTTGCCCTTTGTATACATTATTTAATCCTTTTGACAGGACTAACAAAGGGTTATTATTCTGATGTTACAGAGGAGGAAATATATATTCAGAGGTTATATAAGTTTGCTCAAGCTCATCCAGTTTTTATATAATCATGAAGTCATTTCCACAGATTGTCGTTACCACATCTTTTAAAGAACAATAATTCAATCAAGTTATCCCCCTAGGATTATTCTTATGTGCCTCATACTATTTCAGAGATCCAAGATATCTGTTGAGTATATTAATTTATATAAGTACTTAAGCTCTGGTAGAAAGGTTTCTCCAACAAGAAATGATTGAATATTTGCTTAAGACTACCCTTTCTTTAGTTGATTTCTAGCTTTTAAAAGTCACAGGGAGGGCTGGGGTTGTGGCTCAGAGGTGGCATACTTGCCTGGCATGTGTGAGGTACTAGGTTCGATTCTCAGCACTGCATAGAAATAAATAAAGTAGAAGTCTATCAACAACTTAAAAAAAAAAAATCTTAAAAATAAATAAATAATTAAATAAAAGTCAGAAGAGATTCTGAATTGCCGAACACATGAAGGTGCCTGGAAAGTGGTGGGCCCAGAGAGGACAGTGAAATTCCATGAGACCTCATCTGAGACACTTTGTTGTGTGTCTTTTCCATCTGGCTGCTTACCTGTATCTTTTGGAATGTACTTTCTAATAAGCCATTTAAAAAAAGTTTTTTTTAAGTAACATAAAGGATTAACTTTTAAAATACAGTCAAGCTTTTAACTAAAATTAGGCATTACCCTCATATGGATAGTGCCTTATCTGGAAAACACTACTATGCAAATTATTATTTTACTAGAGTACTTCAAAGAACTACCTAAATCATTTTTGTTAAGAATTGTTATAAAAAAAAAAGAATTGTTATAATTTCTACTCCTTATGAGTTTAGGGTCTGGATATTTTGTTATAGCTATTTTTGATTTTGTTGAGTTTACAAATTTTGCTCTATATGACAAATTGACTTTTACCTTTCCTAGGAGTTGCATTTTTATTAATGGACGCTAAAGAATGCATTATGTCAGCTGAAGAAATATTTATAAACAAAATTGAGAAGTTTATTAATATTCACAAAAATAGTTTTTTGGTTTTGTTTGCTGCCCTCCATGGGCCTGAAGAATGGAAACTGATGTTCAGGATTCAGCAGAGGTATGAAAAACAGCACTACCGGGTTTTTTTTTTTTTTTTGCTTTTTTTCCTTTTTCTTTTTTACACGGTATTGTTTACTTCAGTTAGCAATTCTTAAAGGGAGGCCTGAGTTTTGTTTTGCTACCAGATAAACTTTATGGGCTCTTTTTGGGAAAGACTTATGGGCTTTGGGAAGGACTTCTGGGCTTCTTCTGCAAGACTAAACCAAAAGTGAGCCCTTTTTAAATTAAGTTAAATTCTGGGTATATTGCCACTTCAAATCCCGTGGCATTAGTTGGAAATAAACACATAATGAATAAACACTTTACAATTGAGATTCATGTCCTCTTTACACCTGTTTAAGGGAGCAAATGCCAGTAAGTTATGATCTCTGTAAAGTACCAATTTTTTTTTTTTTTTCAGATTCCTGGGAAGTAACTTACGGATACTTCCAGTACACAACACAGCAAATGCTATTAGTCTTATGTGCACTATTGCCAAGGTAAGTCACATGGGAAAGAAGACATGTTTACATACAAATACTAGTATACTTTTAGGTTTTTAACTTCAAATTACATGCCCTTTTAAGCAGGATTGACAACTACTCAGCTTCTGTTTACTCAGAGAATTTGCTATTTCATGCTTAAAGCTCTTTCCCAAGCCTGAACTCAGCTTCTCCTCATCTTTTGTGGTAGCTACTATCCATTTGTGAATGTTTGGACCAAAAGAACATTTAGCTGTATATGTATCATCTTCCTTCAAACTTTGAAATATATATACTGCCTAGATTGCAGTCATGAATTGAATACAAACATTGTTTTATGGAATGTTCTCCATAGTTGCCCACTTTCTTTTCGTATGTGTACCCAGATACACAGAACTCCCTTAGGCAAAGTTAGGTCTTCCTTTTTTTTTCTTTTAAATATATTTTTTTAGTTGTTGATAGGTCTTTATTTTATTTATATGTAGTGCTGAGAATCAAACCCAGTGCCTTCACATGCCAGGCAAGTGCACTACCACTGAGCTCCAGCCCCAGCCCAGGTCTTCCTTAGTCTTAAATTTAGAATGTATCCCCTATCCTATTCTGCTTTTCAGCTATATTTGAAATTTGCTGAAGATGGAAGTCAGGTGTTTTTCGTATTACTCTAATAACACATGTATTTTTTAAATTATAGGTGATTCAGAGATACTTGCTGAATGAATTACATTTAGGTATTTTTTTATGTGACTGAAAAAGATAGCTGGGCTTCTGTAAGTAATGCTGCATGTTTATATCTTCTTCCAGACTACCTCCAAACCATACATAGATAGCATCTGCTATAGAATGATAACAACTAAAGCTTACATCATAGAACAAAGTCCTGTTTGGAAAATGCTTCAAAAGATAAAACTGGGTGGAGATGCAATTAACCCGAATTAAAGTACCAATTGTAAGCATCATTTTGGAAGACTATCACAAAAATTTTACCTGTTAAATTCTAATGTTGAAATATATTCTTTAAAGATGTTTATATTGATTTAAAATAATAACATGTATACAATTAAAAGTAATTTTACTTTAGGAGTTTTGTTGAATGATTCCTTTAATTAATGTATAGAAAGTCATTGGTACATACTTATAAAACTTATGGGGCTGGGTCAGTGGTAGAGCACTTTCCTACCATGTACAAGGCCTTGGGTTGAACTACAAAACAAAAACAAAACCCATGCAATTTCTTAATAATACAAATTAAGCTGTATGTGCAAACATGTAGGAAAAAATATGTTTTTCTAATTAGCTCCTTGGACTAAAGGAAGATTTGTGTATATTTTTTAGGTTTTCCACAAGGGCAACTGTTATTCTAAAATTAATCTTTGCAGGTACTTTCACACTGTAACTGCTAGAGAGTTGGTGACGGAACTCTTCCTTAAGACTGCTTTTGAGCCCGGAAAGAGGGAAATTAAGAGAAACAATCAAATGTTCTGAACTCAAAATTTCTTACTACACTTTTACAGTGGTATGGTATCCAACTCGACACTAGGAGTTCTAAATGTTACAGACACCTACTAGGCAGAAAGTGAATCTGTTTTTACAAACTCCCTACATAAATGAATAAAGCATTTTAACATTTTATGAAATGTACAAAATTATTAGTTTGTATTGGATTTTCAAAAGCAATATTTTAATTTTTTAAAACCAAAGAATACTAATCTATAATGTGTCATTATAGAAACAGACAACTGAGAAAAGCTAGTATTTTTTCTAGTAAAACTGTTTTTATAAAAGGTATTAAATAAAGCATATGTACTTTATTAGTTTTTATTTAGAAAGTAACACTTTTACTTTATCCCAACATTTTCTTCAGAGGTAGACTTTGTTTTTATTTCAATGAGTTCTTCTACTCGAGCCAGAACACTTTCAATCAAATCAAACGTGAAAAGAGCTGAATGTAGGACCTGTAATGCCAAGAAAATTAGTGTTGCTCATGCTGCCTTTACAACAAAACAAAAGATTTCATCTTGATATAGCTTTAAAAATTTTCAAATCACCTTAAGTTGCATTTCAGGGGGCATATTAGGGATCTCTTCTCCACCGACAGTTACAGAACAAAGATCCTTAGACTTCTGGACTGCTGTAAGAGAAAGAAAAAAAAAAATCATGTCATACTTAGCCATTAAAATAACTTTCAAGAGCTAGGTGCAATGGTGCACGCCTGTATTCTCAGCAACTCAAGAGGCTGAGGCAGGAGGATTGCAAATTTCAGGCCAGCCTCAGCAACTTTGTAAGGCCCTGTCTCAAAATTAAAATAAAAAGGGCAGGGGATGTAGCTCAGTGGTAAAGCATCCCTGGGCCTGGGTTCAATCCTCAGTACCCCCCACAAAATAAATAAGTAAAACAACTCTCAGATTTTAATAATACATTTATAAGCTACCTTCATCATTAAAAAATGTGCAAGTTATTTGTGTAAATTATTGAATCTTAACATCAGCTCTAAGAATATTTATATTGAATTATAAGCAAATAAAAGTATCAATTCTGTAACATGTGAATTAATGCTTTAGATAAACATTATTTTGTCATGTATAGGATGAACTTTTCTTTAGAGTATAATCTGAATTATAGTCATTATAAATCTGAAAAAGAAAATTTCTAGTAATGCCTCTAAAAATATCACCATAGATATATGGAAGAGATCACAAGATTATTATAGCAGAATTTCTGACAAAGTAATTTTGGATCTAAGATTCTTTCTCATAATTTGTTCAGATTTACTCAGGAGTGAGATGGGGGAACTGACCTAGCAATACAGAATAAAGTATGATAGCACTCAAAGGGTAATACTTGCAGTACAACCACACTAAATCTGAACTTGAGCTTTAAAACAAAATATGCTTCAACTTGGTTTAAATTTTCACTAACCCAATTTCAATAGTAATTGGCTTATAGATCAACCAAGAATCATTTTAATTAAAAATAGAATCACAGCTGTTGTGGTCCCTTGTTTGGCATAAGTGTTCTTTTTGAGTTTGGTAGTTCCAGAATTTGAGAAACTTAATGAAAATAAAATTGCATATTACTAACCTTGGCTGTTTTCTTGGCTATTTTTAATTTCTGCTTCATAATGTGCTTTTGACATATTAAGTCCTGTATGAAGTGGCTTTAAGAAATTATTCTCAATCTTTCCAAGTTCTGTCCATAATCCAGTCTGTTAGGAAGAATTAATAGAAGAATTAGTAATTTGATTCAATACTTACCAGTTTCCTATTACTAAACATGTACTCAAGAGTGGGAGAAACAAAAATTAATGAAACATGATCCTTGCTTTTCAAGATAATTTAATGTTTAACACTTTTATACCACAGCTGATTATGTTATATGATTAACAGTTGAAACAAAAATATACATAGGGCTCTATGCTCATTATCATTGCGGCTGCCTTTGGCTAGCTCCTACTTTTGAGAGCTCTAATTTTTATCCAATGAGAAAATTATCTGATGCTAATTTTACATGGTTTGAAACATTTCTCTTCCCATACAAACCATTCCATGATGACTCTATCCTAAATATTCAACCCTGGGCTCTTCAATTTATATCCTTGCTACAGATCAAGATGATTTGTTTTCTCTCCTATTGATGGACACTTTTTAAAAAAAAAAAAAAAAACAAATATAATTTGGCAGCTTAGGGTTATGTTGTCTCATATCTGAGAAGTTTGCATTTCAAGATCATTTCCAGATACAGTACTAAAGGAGGATATTAACAAAGTCTTTATTTTTAAAAGAAGGGGATGAAGAAGAAAAAGAATGAAAATCCACTGGCATTATTAAGTTTCTAAGTACTCTTTATACTGGAAAATATCTTAGGTAAAAGAGCAACCCAGTTACCCTAACTATAAAAATGAAATGGACCACTTGAAAAAATATTTTTAAATGAACTTATTTTGAGCCAAGCATATATAAAATTTTACTTATAATCCTCCAGATAAAATCTATCACACTTACTTACATTACACAATTGGTAACATTAGTAACTGTCACATTTCCTTTTCATCTAAATCTGTTCTTTTCATTTGCCCGTGTGTACACTGCTAAGAAAAGTAGAGTTCTAGGGAAGAACTAAAAAAATTCAAATCCTCAGAAATATGCCTATTATTTCATTTAACATCTACAAATTTATCTTGGGGAAATAATTAAAGATGTATGTTCTAATGATTTTACTGCAGAGATGGCTTTTTAAAAAAAATAATGTTTAAATAGTGAAAATTGAAATTCATGAAAACATTTCACAGCAGAATGGTAAGTTCTGGTACATTTACGTAATGGATAACTACACAGCCAATAAAAAGCACTGTTCTTCAGTACATATTGGTAAATGAGGAAAAGGTTATACAGCAGTATAATTCCTAGAGTATGACTTCATTTTTATTTTTCAAAATGTTATAGATGTGCCAGCAGAGAGTCTAGAAGGGCATATAGCTATAATATCAACAATGTTTGATGGAATTTTGATTACTGCTTTTTACTTAATTATCCTATTTGTTTTCCCCCCAGTACTGGGGATCAAACCTGGGGCCTCACTGATTCTAGGCAAGTAGTCTACCACTTATTGAGCCATATTCCCACCTTAATTATTCTGTCTTTTTAAAAGCCACAAACCTGTTTTTAGTGGTGTAATTTAAAAATTATTTTAAATACACTTCTAAATTTCCATCAACACAAAGTTTCCTTAACCTTTTTATAGAAAACATGACTTATACAGTATTATAGCTGGATTTTCTTCAACCACTGCAGTCCCACAGAATAAGCATATTAATGTATCACATGTACCCACTGCTCTTGTCTCCTATTTTGACCTCTCTTCATCCAACCACCCCCAGCCCCTGCTTTTTCCTTTAAAGAACTTCTCTGTCTACCTCCTTCCCTTTAACCTTCTCTTTTGCCTTCACCTCTAAGCTTGCAGGTGGAACATACTACCACTGATGGATTTCACTTCTAGGTAGGTTACTGATGACATTCAAATACAAAGTATGTAGATAACACACCCTTTAAATCCACATTTATCTTTATCAAAATAAAACATTTTCTCATATTTAAATAAAAACACTAGATATGGTTGAATTCCCTTTTATTCAAGAGGTAGTTATTATCCAGACTTGCATGGTTAGCTTCCTAATGTCTGTATCACTTAAAAATACATGACCGGTTTTCATATACAATTTTTATACAATACTGTGAATAATCTTGCTTCAGTTTCCTTTTTTTGTTTATGTTGTACTTTTGAATTATGCTGTATCTCTAATTTTTAAATTTTAATTGGCATATAGGAATCCTGGTATATAATTTATCCTGCTACTATTTTTTTTTGTATTGGGGATTAAGTACCCAGGGGTACTTAAACACTGAGCAACATCCCCAGCATTTTTTGTATTTTGAGACAAGGTCTTGCTAAGCTGCTTAGGGCCTCACGAAATTGTAGATGCTGGCTTTGAACTCGAGATCTGCCTGCCTTGGCCACCTAAGCTGCTGGGATTTCAGGTATGCACCACCGCACCTAGCCTGCTACTAATTTTTCAATATTTCAAACAATGAAGCACTGAAACTGCTGTTTTCTTTTTCATACAGGATAAAAGTTTTTCTACAGTAGTACTTTTCAAAATACTTCTACTATGACCCACAGTTGTGATGTTTCACATCACAATTCAAAACACTTTTATTTATATAGTTGAAATAAAAATCTACCAAAAAACTTTCCTATATGTAACACTGATATAATTTTATTAATATATAAATATAATGCAGAAAAAACTATCATTCAAAAATAAACATTACAGCAGATTTTTATTTAATGGGTGCACTTGCTTATTCATGGGGAGTTCTAGCCTAGTGCAATATCGAGCCTAATCTTGTTCTATTGTTTTTTAAAGCCAGATTTATTTAGGTATCACTTATTTACATTAAAATATACTCTTTTAGCTATGTAGTTCAAAATAAATGCATACGTCATATAACCACCACCATGAATTTCCATGACCCCAGAAGTTTGTGTCCTTTTGTTATTTTTCCCTACCCCCAGCAGCCACTGATTTTTGTTTTTGTAATTTTTGCCTTTTCCAGAATATCACATAAATGGAATCTTAACTTAGCCCTTTGTGGGTAGAGATGATTGACAATGATGATTCTAAAGTTTATATGACAAAATAAAGGACCTATAATAGCCAAAACAATTTTGAAAAAGAAAAAACTTGGCAGACTTGCATTACTTGAGTTCAAGGCTTAGTACGGACGAGGGTATGTATAATTCAATGGTAGATTTTGTGCTTAATGTATGAGGTCCTGGACTCAATGTGTCCAGTACCAAAACAAACAAATACTATTAAACCACAGTAGTCAAGACTATGTGGTACTGATAAAAACAAAACAAAACAAAATAGACATATGAGGACTGAACAGAACAGAGTCCAAAATACAACTCAATTCATTTTTGACAAAGGTATCAACATAATCCAACTAGTTTGGGAAACAGTCTTCTTAACAAATAGTGCTGAAGTCAAAAGAAAATTCTTTTAATTCATACTTTATACCATATAAATAATTTATTTGAAATGGATCACAGACCTAATATAAAACTTAAAATTAAATCATTTCTATAAGACATTCTTGGGCTAAGCAAATATTTCTTAGAAAGGACCCCTCCAAATAGGTAACATATGTAGTACAGATATGCTGCACAAGGATAATTTTGGGCTACTCAGAACATTGTATAATTTAAAACTTACAAACTATTTATTTTTGGAATTTTGTATTTAGTATTTTTGGACTGTGCTTGATTATGGGTAAACTGCAGCTGAAGGAAGCAAGATGGTGGGTAACGGAGGACTACTATATTATTTGTTTTGGTATTAAGGCCCTATCTTCCCAAATAGACTTACAGTAGCAGTTATGACAATTCTTTTTCTACTCTTTGAAACATATAAGATTTGAGTTATCTGTTTCTTGAAAGTGTGATAAAATTATCTGATCTTAGGTTTTATTATTTTTTTTAGTAGATGGTGCTATCAAAAAAATTCCATTTCACTAAAGCTTTCAAATGTACTTATACGTTGTCCTATAATTTTTTATTTTTCTGTTTGTACTTATAGTCCCTTTTTAATCAACAGATTATATCTTCATGCAACTTTAAACAATCATACCAGAAAATTCATTTAATAATCCTTTTCTAATATAAGCATTTTAAGCTGGAATTTTTCTCTACCAATGCAGCTGCATTCCACAGTTTTTATTTAGTTTTAGTTAATATTACCATCTATTATTTGCAAATGATACCTCATAAAAATATTTTCATGCATAATATGTGGAAGTTCTCAAATTTCACTATGTTAGTTAAAAATATAGATGTATTGCTTTACTCAGAGGTTTTCACTGAATAGATACGGAGCTGAATCCAGAAATTTACCAAAAACCCCATTGATTAGGATCATATGCTGAGAAATAGTGATCTAAAATGGCAGTATCCAATGCCACTTAAAATTTCAATAACCACAATGGCTATTGTCTACTGTAATGAACAATGCAAATCTAAAAGGTTTTTAATATTAAAACCTTGTTTTCGATGGTGATAATTTGTCTTAATACACAGCCCATAACCATAAAACTTCAGGTAATAAAAACACATACCAGAATTAGGTTAAAGGAAATTTGTTACATATTCTGTTCAGTATAATTCTACAAATCTTCCCTATGATGAACTGTAATATTTTTAGAAGCACGTAGGAGTGAAGAAGCTATGAAAATAAGAATATTTTCTGTCTTACATTAGGTTACTGGATCTCTTAAAAAAAAAAAAACACTATAAATGGATGGAACTTGAGACCATTACGTTAAGTGAAATAAGTCAGTCTCAGAAAGTCAAGGGTAATGTTTCTCTCATGTGGAAGCTGGAGAGGAAAAAGTAAAGATGTGGAGGCAGGGATCTCATGAAAATCAGAGGGAGATCAGAAGTGGAAAGGGACCCCAGGGGGAGAGGAGAGGAGGGAGGGAGGAAGTCCTAGGAAGTGATGTTGGCCAAATTATAATGTTATATTGAGTGCATGTACGAATGAATATGTAACAAATTCCATCATTATGTACAACTATAATGCATCAATAAAAAATGTGGAAAGAGGGGCTGGGGTTGTAGCTCAGTGGTAGAACACTTGCCTTGCATGTGGTAAGACCCTGGTTCGATCCTCAGCACCACATAAAAAAAATAAGCAAAAATAAAGATGCTGTGTCCATCTACAACTAAAAAAATATATTTAAAAAAAACGTGGAAAGAGAAAAAAAAAACAAAGGAAAATAGAATATTAAGAAAACACTATTAAAAAAAGATAAATGGATTGAGTTAGAGAAGACAATGCTAAGTGAAGTTAGCCAATATCAAATAACCAAATGCTGAATATTTTATTTGATATAAGGAGGCTCATTCATAGTGGGATAGGGAGAGGGAACATGGGAGGAATAGATGAACCCAAGATAGGGCAGAGGGGTTGGAGGGGAAGGGAGGGAACATGGGGTCAGAAATGATGGTGGAATGTGGTGATCATCATTATCCAAAGTACATGTATGAAGACAAGAACTGATGTGAATATATTTTGTATACAACCAGAGTTATGAAAATCTGTGCCCTAGATGAATAAGAATTGTAATGCATTCTGCTGTCATATATAAATAAAAAAATAAAAAATTTAAAAAATAATTTAAAAAATTCTTTTTCCTTTAAGAAAATGTTTTATTTATCCTTCATCCTTGAAGATCAGTTTAAAGGGCTACAAAACCACAGATTCATATTGGGTTTTTTGTTTGTCTTATCTCAGAATGGTAATTTTGTCTTTAAGCTTCTTTCACTTCAAATAAGACATCATTCTTATTGTTGTTCTTCTGTAATGTGTCATTTTTTCCTCTAGATTCTTTACATGTTTTTCTCTTCATCTGTAATTTTTAGTTTGATAACAATGGTTCTCAGTGTGGTGTTTCTGCTGGAGATTTACTGGATTTGTAAGTTAATGTCTGTCCTTGATTTTGAAAAATACCTGGCCATTATGTTTTGGAATATTTCTCTTTTCCTTCTGAGACACTGATTACTCTTGCCATAAGTCACTTGTACTCATAGAGCTCAGATGTTATGTTCCATTTTAAAAATCTCTTTTCCTTCTGTATTTGAATTTTATAATTTCTTTTTTAATTTTTAAAATTCCATTATTTATTTGTTCTAATTTGTTATACACAATGGTAGAATGCAATTCATTTTGTATTATACATATAGAGCACAATTTTTCAGGTCACTGATTGTACACAAAGTATTTTCACACCATTCATGTCTTCATACATGTACTTAGGGTAATGATGTCTAACTCATTCTACCTCTTTCCTCCCACCTTGCTCCCTCCCTACCTTTTCCTCCCCTTTACCCTATCTAAAGTTCCTCCATTCTTCCCATGCTCCCCCCTCCATTGCCATTATAAGTCAGTATTTTCAAAGAAAACATTCGGCCTTTGGTTTTTGGGGATTGGCTTACTTTCCTTAGCATTATATTCTCCAACTCCATCCATTTACCTGCAAATACCATGATTTTATTCTCTTGTAATACTGAGTAATGTTCCATTGTGTATATATACCAAAGTTTCCCTATCCATTCATCTACTTAAGGGCATCTGGGTTGGTTCCACAATTTAGCTATTGTGAATTGTGCAGCTATAAACATTGATATGGCTGTGTTCCTGCAGTATGCTGTTTTTTATTTTTTTTTCCAAAAAGAGAGAGAGAGCGCGATAGAGAGAGAGAGAGAGAGAATTTTTAATATTTATTTTTTAGTTTTGGGCGGACACAACATCTTTATTTCTATGTGGTGCTGAGGATCGAACCCCGGCTGCACGCATGCCAGGCAAGCACGCCACCGCTTGAGCCACATCCCCAGCCCCCTGTAGTATGCTGTTTTTAAGTCCTTTGGGTGTAAACCAAAGAGTGGGATAGCTGGGTCAAATGGTGGTTCCATCCAAGTTTTCCAAGGAAATCTCCATACTGCTTTCCATATTGGCTGCACTAATTTGCAGTCCCACCAGCAATGTATGAGTGCGCCTTTTCCCCCACATCCTCACCAACACTTATTGTTGTTTGTATTCTTGATAGTTGCCATTCTGACTGGAGTAGTTTTGATTCGCATTTCTCTAATTGCTAGAGATGTTGAACAACATTTCTTTTATGCATATCCTCTTCTGAGAAGTATCTGTTCAGTTCGTTGGCCCATTTATTGACTAGGTTATTTGTTTTTTGGTGTTAAGGTTTTTGAGTGTTTTATACATCCTAGAGATTAGTGCTCTATCTGATGTGCTTGTTGTAAAGATTTGCTCCCATTCTGTATCTATCCACCTCACTGGTTATTTCTTTTGCTGAGAAGCAGCTTTTTAATTTGAATCTACCCCATTTATTGATTCTTGGTTTTAATTCTTGCACTATAGAAGTCTTATTAAGGAAGTTGGGCCTAATCTGGCATGATGGAGATTTGGGCCTACTTTTTCTTCCAGTAGGCTCAAGGTCTCTGGTTTAATTCCTAGGTCCTTGATCCACTTTGAGTTGAGTTTTGTGCATGGTGAGAAAGAGAGTTTTAATTTCATTGTTACATGTGGATTTTCCCAGCACCATTTTGTTGAGGCCATCTTTTCTCCAATGTATGTTTTTGGCGCCTTTGTCTAAATATAGGATAACTATAGAATTTCTACACTCTATTTTCAAGCTCACTTACTTTTTCCTCTGCATCCCAGTTTAATGCTATACTTATCATCCCATAAGAATTCTTCATTTCAGTTTCCTTCGTTTTTATTTATTTTTACCTCTAGCATTTAATGTGGGTCTTTGTGTCACCATTTTTCATTTTTCTGTTGAAATTATTTTTTTACAATTTTTATCTATTTTAATTAGTTATATATGACAGTAGAATTGCACTTATATACTTTGATATATCACACATAGATGGGATATAATTTCTCATTTTTCTGAGTATACATATTGTAGAATCACATTGGTCATACAGTCACATACATGCATAAAGTAATAGTCTGTTTCATTCTACTATCTTTCTTATTTATCCCCACATCCCCTGCCTTCCCCTCCTTTCACTTCCCTCTACTTATTCTAAGGTAATGCTTTTTTTTTTTTTCTGCATTACAATTCTTAATACACATATATATCCCAATTTTTGTATCTCTGTATATAAAGTATGTTGACACCCAATTCAGGTCTTTGTACATGTACTTTATATAATAACATCCATCACATTCCACCATTCTTGCTAATCCCCTGCCCCGTTCCTTTCCCTCCCCACCCCTTTTCCCTATTTAGAATTCATCTATTCCTCCCATGCTCTCCCTCCCAATCCCACTATGGGTCAACCTCCTTATAACAGAGAAAACATTCAGTATTTGTTTTTTGGGGATTGGCTGACTTCACTTAGCATTATCTTCTCCAACGCCATCCATTTACCTGCAAATGCCATGGTTTTGTTCTTTTTTAATGCTAAGTAAAATTCCATTGTGTATATATCTTAAATGTCTAGGAAAAAAAGTAACTTGCAATTGATGTAATAGTTCTGAAATCTTTTCAGTTCTAAGCCTTAACTATACATTCCAAAATCTACTGCAGACTCTCTTACAAAAGGAAGAGAAGGTATTTCTATACCACGATTAAATTTATTTCCAGAACAGACAGGGAACTTGGAAAGAATACAGTCAACCATAATAATGAAGAGAAAAAAAAAAAGGACATGATCAAGAACCAGCTTTCCCCCTTCTCCTACTTGTATATGTCTTCTTATTTATAAAGTAATACTGCAGAACTTCTGCTACTTGTAATATTATTGAACTTTTATCACCTGAAGTCATTTGGCACTGCAGATACCTCACATGGGATATATTTGTATTTATTTATTCATTTACTTATTTACTTATTTTTGCAGTATGGGGAATTGAACCCAGAGCCTCCCACATGATAGGCAAGTGCTCTAATGTTGAGCTACATGCTCAGCACCAGGATATGTTTTAATCTTGAGGAAAGAATAGATTATATAGAATTATATATGTATTATTATGTGAGATATCTGTACTTTTTTCCTAAGTAAAAAGAATATATGTATACGTACATTACACAATACAATTTTTAAAAATTCCTGCTACTTATGATTTTTGAAATCTCATTTCTTTTGACCCTGCTTTTACTGTACACATTACAATCAGAAACTATGTAGGAAACAATGGGCAAGCAAGTGGATGGGTAAAAATATGAGTAGACAAAAGGTAAGGTATAGCATAATTATGGATGTGCATTGGAATTACTATAATTCAAAACAAGTAATAACTATTTAAAGATACTCCCCAATAAGGAATATTTGGTATAAAAATTAAGTTGGTTTTTATATTAGATATGGAGCATGACTTATGCTGTAAGATTCAAGAAAAGATGTATGAAACTGAGGTATGGGATAAAGTTCTTGACACAATATAGGGAGACAGTCATGAAATAGTAGGGTGAGGAGGGGAATGTCAAAGAGTAAATTAGTGGACAATAACTTGAAATGACAGGAAAAGAAATGGATTATTATTCAATTATGAATCACTTTGCTGTCTTTGAATGATTCTGTTCTTATTTAAATTTCCTGTATATCTTTCTGACTTTTAAATTTTTCATCTGACTAGTTAGCCTCTTGACAAATATCCTATCAAAAATAGAAACTGGGAGGAGTCCTTCTGAATAAAATGCCCCATTATTTAGTATGACAAGAATATAATTTTGTTTTTCCTTTATCCAAAACTTCTTAAAAATTAAGAAACTGCTTTTTTTTTTTTTTTTTGGTTGTTGGGGATTGAATCCAGAGCTTTGCAAATGCTAAACATGTACTCTACCACTGAGCTAACCCACAGCTACAGAAGCTGTCATTTTTTTGATTAACCACAGGAGACAGATTTGCTTCTCATTTTATATATATGATGTATTATAATTGTACATGGGAGAAACATTGCCATAATGCACAAGCTCTTAAGCTGCCTCAAAGACATCAGATTGCCATCTTGGATTAGTTTTTTTTTTTGCTAATTTCCCTGGTATGATAATTATGTAACTTATGTGGCCAAAATTTAGAATATTTCATCCCTAAGGGAAAAAATTTTAAACCATTAAATAAGAAGTCAGTTTTATAAACTGGTTGTTTCTTTTTTTTCACCATGAAATGTTCAAGCCAAATCAAAGTGAGTATTATCTGTGGATATCAAAGCAGACATTGTTCAGTGCTAAGCTACTCTTCTTCTCTAGGTAAGAACCTACTGCTGCCTCTGTATTATATTGTACATCACACCTAATAATCTGTGTGTCATAATCACCAAGATTCATTTTCGCTGGGTACAGTGGCCCATGCCTATAATGCCAGCAGCTTGGGAAGCTGAGACAGGAAAAGGATGGTAAGTTCAAAGCCAGCCTCTGCAATTTAGCACAGCTGTGGATGTGGCTCAGTGGTAAAACACCCCAAGTTAAATCCCCCAGTACCAGAAAAAAAAAAAAAAGATTCATTTTTTTTTTTTTACTGTTAAGCAACTTAAATCATCTCTTACATAGGTTAACAATCTTTCCTGATAACTAAAAAGGTAAAAACTCATACCTTACCCTAATTATGGACACCTTCCTGAAACCTTAGGGTCTCTTCACTGCTGCTGAATCTTATGCTGTAACTTTTCTGTTTTTACCACAAGTTCCTTTAGGAGCCAAGATTTTTGTGATTTCAAAACTTCTGGCCACTGGAGTCTTAGCCATTTCTACATTTTCTAGATGTGTATCCTTGTGCAAGTTAATGATTCTTCCTGTACCTATATTATCACTGAAGAGGGAAAAGTAAAGAATAAGTGTTGCATCGCACCTGGCCAGAATAGTGGCTGCCTGTGGCAGGGATAGGATGGAGGTGGAGCAATGAGGTCAGAATTACCTGGGAAGGAGCATAAGGGAACTTCTTGTGATGATTAAATGTTCTCTATTTGATATGGATTTGGATAAATCAATCTATGTATTTGTTAAACTCTCAGGCATCTTTACATAAAATCAATTTTTTCATTCTCCTTATACTTTTTTTTAAAAAAATAGATTAACAACACATAATTAAGATGGTTATAGTTAACAGAAGTGACACATATAAGGAAAGCAATTATTAGAATAGGGTAAGTAGAAGGGAAGGAAAAGGTAAAAGCAAATATAACTTTTCTATGACACATCTTCCTCAAATAGTCTTCTACTTATTGAATACTTCAAATGAAATGGTATTTTTTAAAAAAATCCAACTTCCTACACATTATCCAAAAAGTGCTATTAACAAATTTAGTTTTAGTGCTGAAAATACTTCAATTTATCATGTATCTTTTTAAAATACCATAATTTTACATGGTTCAGGCTTAAATCATGAACTATAAGGTAGAGGAAACTGAACAAGTCACCAGAATATAAGTTGAGTTCCACAAGGTTACAGTTAACTTAGGATCTGCAACTTATCTACCCAACAGACCTAAGTGCATCTAGGAAAAGAGCAGAGGCACAACAGAAAAAGCAAAGGGAAAGTTAACTTGGATGTGCAGTGGTAAATGCTCCTGGGAATTAACTGCAGGTGGCAGAATAAATTGTTGGCACTTTATCCCAAACTCTGTAGCTGGCTAAGATATTAAAAATTGGCTTAAGTAGATACTAATTAAGAAAATCTGAAACATTCCTTATGAATTTTTAATACATTCTTTCTTTTTCAAATAATTCACTTACCTGACTGTTATTTTCATTATCTTTGATAACTAAATATCTCAATAAATTTAATGAAGCCATAATCCTGTTAATTAAAAATAATTTGTTACTTACAGTATAATTTTATATAATCAACAGCAATTTCAATGCACAAAACAAGTTAAAAATCTTGAGAATGTTTTTATAACTATGGTTGTCATTAAAAACTATTACCATCATATCTTTTGGAGAAGGACTAACTTATTACTCAATTTGCATTTAAGCTCACACCAATGCAACTGTGAAAATTACTATTCTCTGTGGGGTTTTTTTTTGGGGGGGGCAGGTGTGTACCAGGGATCAAACACAGGACCTCATGCATGCTAGACAAATGCTTTACTTCTAGAACATTGTTATCTTTAATATTTGAAAGCACTGTCTTGATTTCTAGATTTTAAGATTCCTTTTGTTTGGGCTGGGGTTGTAGCTCAGTGGTGGAGCACTTGCCTAGCAAGTGTGAGGCACTAGGTTTGATCCTCAGCACCACATTCAAACAAACAAACAAATAAATAAATAAAAGATATTGTGTCCATCCACAACTGAAAATACTAAAAAAGAAAAAAATTCCTCTTGTTTGTAAATGCTTAAAAATATTTCTCAACAGCTAGTATATCAAAAGTGAAACTACATGATTTATATGAAAAAAACATCAAAATCAAAATACATAAACTTTTTATAAATTATATACACGAGGTTCTTAATTTTTAGTCACAAACATTAGTTGCAAATCTCTATGGAATGCTGGATACATTAAAGGTATAAAAGTAGAGTATTGGTCATTCTTAAAAGAGATTATATTGTTTTTACACATCAAATAACTTAAATACAAAAATCTTTACTTAACCCAGATCATAAAATCACAGGAAAATATATTTTATTAGTTTAGGTAGTTTACTATTTGAACCTTAGTAATGGTCATCTCACCTATCTGAGTTTTGCAGTAAATCTGTTTCAGCACCCTCTGGGAGAAACAGTACCAAATCTAAAAGAGAAATCAGCTGTGGTCCTGTAAACCATTTGTTTTTTGTTTTCTGAAAAGCAAAAGAAAAATTGGGAAAGGTTTAAATAATAGCATGATAAATTGTGTTTTTCTAATACCCTGATGCTGTAAGAATAAACTATTAACACATTTAAAATGTATATCTATATTTTTTTTAACTTTAACTTTTGATACTTCTATTCACTTTCCAAACACCTGAAACAAACACTGCTCATTTGAGAATATTGGTGTTTTCTGTTTGCTATATGGAAAATACTGTATATTCACTAATACATGAGACAAGTTTCCATTTACTTTTCAGAAGCATATGACAAAATGTCATAATTTTAGCTCAAAAAATTAATACAATTTAAATTTAGAGTTAACAAAACTTCAAAATTGTTATTTTTTTTTTTAAGAATAGAAATAGGGAAAGAATATAGCTTAATACTAAAGAAAGAAAAAGACTAGGGCAAAACCCCACATTGATATATTCCCAATATTAATAAATTAATTGGAAACTGACACCTTATCTATGTTCTTACCTTAAATGACAAGTCAATCTGATTTTTGATATTTTGAATAATAAAGGCCTCCACACCTGAGTGATTACTTGTATTCAATAAGCACCTTGAAAGCAAAAATTACAATGTATGAAATTATTCTGACCTACATTACAACTAAATGATGATGAAAGTTTTGCAAATTTAAATGGGCCATGTTTTATTTCTAGGGATATAAAATCCATAGTGAAGATCAAGCAATTACAAAGCCACTTGTAATAGTTACTGTTCTTACTAACTAGTAATTCTATTTATAACTGGATATTTCCAAAATTATAAAGTTCTAGTGTTTTAAAATTATACATCTAGAGCTATTCTCAACTGTGAATAGTGGAGATTATTAAAATTGTAAAGTTCTAGCAGGAGTGTTTCAACCTCAGTTTAATCTTTTTAAAACCTATTTTAAGTTTGGAGTGCTCCAATTAATTGAACTGAACTATATTATATATACATGGATATATATGTATCCAAAATATTTGATAAACCTCTACTTGTCACAGATTAGACAATTATAATATGGCTTTTAACTAGAGTTGAATTATGTGTAAAACATACTGAAATACTATATCCTATAATAATTACATAATATTAACTTGATTTTTAATCAACCATAATACTTAACAATTAGCCATGCCTGATACATACCTAAATAAAGTATATTTGCCTTGTGAATCCAACTTGTTAATATACAGTTGAAGCATAGCTAAACTCTTTTTCCTCTAAAATGGAACAAATAAAATTGTTACATAAAATGAATAAAAATAAAATTATTTATCAAAATTTCTTATTATAACTCATTAGTCCCCCAAATGTACATACCAATGTCTCAATGGGACAAAGTGTCATCACTTTGACTAAGCCCTGGAAATTAAAAAAAGAAAAATTTAATTCTGATGTAAATAGGTTATAGTGACTACAAACAAATACATTACCAATAGTGAATACTAAAAATTCAAAGAAGTGAGGGTAGATTTATAAGTAAATTATTTTTTTCCTTTCATTCCACTACTATTTCTATAAGGAAACTTAACTATAATCGATTTTGTAATTAACAGAGTGAGATGTTACAAAGTGTGTTTTTAAAAGTGAATGATAAACCAGGCATGGTGTTGCAAGCCTATAATCTCAGCGGCTCAGGAGGCTGAGGCAGGAGGATTTCGAGCCTCAGCATAAGTGAGGTGCTAAGCAACTCAGTGAGACCCTGTTTCTAAATAAAATACAAAATAGGGATAGGGATGTGGCTCAGTGGTGAGTGCCCCTGAGTTTAATCCCTGATAAAAAAAGTAAATGGTAATTTTCAAATATATCTATAGAGTGGCAAGAAAATGAAATCAAGCATGTAGAAGAAATGGAGTACATTGCAAGGCCCTGACTGATCTTAAGAAATAATTTAACTTATTATTATTTAACTTGTTATAACTGATATATTCCATCTTAATATATTAACAAAAGTCATGATTTTCTATTTAAATATTAAGAAATGTCTACAGCTAAGGACTTATTTGGATATTATAACCAACAAAGAGTACTAGGCAAAATAAATGCAAGGAGGGAAAAACAAAATGTTTTTCTAGTAGTGAGTTAGTAAATGCTTCAGATGCTTCAGAAAAGCTAAAGGAATTTCATTTTCAAGAACCCTATAGAGGCTGGGGATGTGGCTCAAGTGGTGGCGCGCTCGCCTGGCATGTGTGCGGCCCGGGTTCGATCTTCAACACCACATACAAACAAAGATGTTGTGTCCGCCGAAAACTAAAAAATAAATATTAAAAAATTTCTCTCTCTATCTCTCCTCTCTCTCTCTTTCTCTCTTAAAAAAAAAAAAAAAAAAAAAAGAACCCTATAGAAACAAAAAGTATTCAACAAGAAAGTTAATACATTTTCTCTAGATGTTATGGTATCAACTATGGTAGCCACTAATAGATATTTAATTTCAAATTAATTTAAATTAAATTTAAAATTCCTGAGTCCCATTAGCCACATTTCAAGCATTCAATAAGGCTCCTGGCTTTTCTACTGTATGATACAGGTAATTACATTTCCATCATTATAGAAGGTTCTATTGAATGGCAATACACTTGAGTTTTCAGAGGTAAAGAAAGTGGCAGAGGAGGAATTGGAGGGATCTTTACCTTACTAAAGTATAGGAATGTAAGGGTTATTTTCAAGTTACAGTGTATGTTTTATTTACCTGAGGTACAGTAAGAAAACTCTTGATTTCTAAGTACTGGTAAAGTATACTGTTGTCTTCTATTCTCAATAAACCATTCTCCAGCAGTTCCTACAGATTAAAATATATGCAAGGTGAAATCAATAGCTGTGTTGACAAGATTTGTATTTAAATTATAATGGAAGAGGTTAAGGATGTGGCTCAGTGATAGAGTGCTAGGCCCTGAGTTCAATACCCAGCACCACCAAAACACAAACAAAAAAGTATGCATTCACACACACAAGTATCTGTGTGTGTGTGTGTGTGTGTGTGTATAAAACAAACAAATCTTACCAATCCTTTGGAGAAAACAGACTCTTCTGTTCTGGAAGAGAATATTAAAATTTGTCAATATGGTTTTATAAATTGTTTTCAAATGATTCTTTAAGAAAAACAAATGTATATCATTAAGGATAAATTTTGTTGAAGAATTAGTGAAAATTCTTCATCTCCTTTAATATCTCTTTTGATTTGGGTCCAAATCTGACCAAAACTACCTGCTCAGAGCCTATTTATTGATAGCAAATCAACAGATTTTCAATAGCAAGTGCTAAGAAATAAATTATAACTGATATATTCCAGTTGGCTGTTCTATAAATTTTTTCAATTATTTTTATACAAAAAAGAATTAAATATTCCACTTGTGATAATACTTTTTAAATAATTAATCATTATTAACTAAATATTTAAGATCTTTGGAAAACCAATTTCAGGTTCCAGGTTCTTATTCTAGCCATGCAACTAGTTAGAAGTGTTATGTTTTCGGTTAATGACTAAATTTTTTGGAAATATAAATACAGAACTTAAGCCAGACACAGTGGCACATGCCTATAATCCCAGTGACTCAGGCAGCTGAGGTAGGAGGATCATAAGTTCAAAGCCAGCCTCAGCAACTTAGTGATACCCTAAGCAACTTAGAGCCTGTCTCAAAATAAAAAAATAATAAGGGCTAGGGATGAAGTTCAGTGGTTAACACCCCTGGGTTCAATCCCTGGTACCAAAAAAAACAAAGATTCAAAACAATACATATTTTCATTGTATGAATAACAGAAACTAATGAAATATAAAATCATTAGGGCTTATATATTACAGAAAATGTATAGAGTCTATAACTACTTGTGCCAGGAGACCCTTGAAATTCATGCCTTAGAGGCTAAGGCTTTGGACATTTGCCATGTTACAAATCTTGCTTCACCTGGGAAGAGATGGAATTGATAAACTGTCACTAGTGTTAATAGAGGAGAGCATTGCAAGGCCCTGACTGATCTTAAGAAATAATTTAACTTGTTATAGGGAGAGAAACCATTTAGAGTTGTGCAAAATGCTTAAATTTTCTGTCTGTAGAAATTATGCATACCTGTTACCCTGTAATTTCTTCCTTTTTTATAAAAAAAGAAAGTCTTCTTTCTTAGCACCCCAAATGAGAAAAGGTATAATTGATCTTAGCACCTCAAATGAGAAAAACTATAACTGAATATCACTGCCAATAATCAAAGTTAAAAACTGTGAGGTTAAGAAGTCTACTTCCTTTTGATATAGTTTACATTGCATCCATGAAGCAAAAAGATGAACTTCTTGTATTGACTGACTCTCCTTAGATGGAGAAGCCTGCAGTGGGGTAAAAAATTACCATTTTTTTGAAGTAAGGTTAAAAACCTTAGATAACTGGAAAATCCCTTATTAAGAAAAAGACTTAATAAATATTCACTTCACTGTTTTATAAAATAATCAATTAATTAGGGCCTTGTGAAGAGAAGGCCATCTCCCTGATCTTGACAAGGTTTATCTCAACACTACTATTTAATCCTGAGATACCATATAAATGATCTTACCTTTGCAAAAAGACTTCAATATGCCCCATATTAAACTGCAAAAGGTATGATGGGCTAAAATAGAAAAAAAAATGATGTATACACACATATTTATAAATTTTAATATACAGTTATAGGTTGAATTGTATTCTCCCTTAAAAAGATATGTTGGAGTCATAACCTGTAGTACTCAGAATATGACCTTATTTGGGGTAAAGCGAGGTCTTTGGGTAGGCCTGAATCCACTAATGACTGGTTTCTATAAAAAGGGAAATTTGGACAGACATGTACACAGGGAGACTACCATATGAACATGAAGGCAGAGAACAGGGTAACAGATCTATAAGCCAAAGAACACCAAAGACTGGGAACAAACCACTAGAAGCTAGAGGCAGAGGCATGAACAAGGCTCTCCTTCACAGCCCTTGGAAAGAAACAACCTTCTGAGACACGTTAATCTCAGACTTCTAAGGTTCTAGAACTATAAGATAATACATTTCTGTTATTTTAATAAACATCTAGTTTGTGGTACTTTAGCAGCCTTAGCAAATATGCATATTTCATAAGTTATTGTAATATGATAGAATATGATACTTAAAAGTAACCATGAGTAGTACCTAGCCACCTGCCCTGCTTATAGTTCTGGGAGGCACCAAAAGCTTCAAAACCAAGACCAGTTTAACACTTTTGACTCTTGTGCCCACCATTCCCTTATACAGATTTTAATATTCACCTCTTTTTATTTTAACATTTCATCTGGGCTAGGATTGTAGCTCAGTGTTAGAGCACTTTCCTAGTACCTGGCTTTAACATTATAACCAGTATCATTTAGAACTAATAAAAACAGCCTTTGTTTATACTTTATTTTAAATGTACTAGTGTGTTAATATGCATATACTGGACATTAGATAAATGAGAGTTTGATACTTTTAGAATACATGAATAAACCAAATACTACTAACTCTTACCTTAAGACCATTGGAAGCTGATCAATACTGATGCCCTGAACAAATACTAGATATGCCAGAGAAGCCATAGAGTCTGCTAATTGTTTGTCTTCTTCTTCCTCAACTTCAAGGTAATCCCAAGTCCTCTTTTTCCTTCCATGATTAAAAATAATTTTGGGGAAAGGGTGTCCAATAGCTGATAAAAACCCCTGTGAAATAGGTTAAAAAAGGAAGCTATAGCAGGCAAGACTCGAAGGTGCCCTTTTATCCCATTTACACACACTGTATAATCTCCTCCTCTTGAGGATGGGTAGGACCTGTAAGACTTGTTTTAACCAAGATAATATGGATGTCACTCCCATGATTAGGTCATATGTCAAAAATGAAAGGATTTTTGTAGACATGATTAAGGTTCCCTAATCAGTTGAGGTCTAGGCCTAACCTCCCAGAGTCAGAAATTCTCCCTGCTGGCTTTAAAAAACTGAGCTACATATTACAGGAGTACCTATGGAGAGGCTTTTGTGGCAAGAGGACTACAGGTAACCTCTAGAGGCTGGAAAGCAGTCCCTGGCCAATGGCCAGCAAGAAATGGGGATCTCAATCCTACAGCTTTAATGAGATGAATTCTACCAAAAACCTGAGGAAACTTGGAAATTTATCTTTTCCCACTGAAGCTCCTGATAACAATGCAAGCCCAGCCAACAACTGGCCTACAACCTGAGAGGCTGAGCAGAAAATCCAAGCTGTAGATTCTTGATGCAAAAAAAAAAAAAAACTGATAATGTCTGTTGTTTTAAACTGCTAAGTTTGTGGGAATTTGTTACACAACAGTAGGAAATACAGAAGCCAACAACAAAATCATTTTACATAAGCATTTATATGGTTTCTAAATTAATTCATAATCATAATTAAAGGCACACACACAAATGAGTTGTCAATGATATGATTGCTAGATGAAGGGCTCTTTTTTTAAAAAAAAATATTTATTTTTTAGTTGTAGTTGGACACAATACTTTTATTTCACTTGTTTATTTTTGTATATGGTGCTGAGGATCAAACCCAGGGTCTCGCACGTGCGAGGCGCGCGCTCCACTGCTGAGCCACAACCCCAGCCCTGAAGGGCTCTTTTAAAATTTTTTTTCAGTTGCTGATAGAGGTTTATTTTATTTATTTATACGTGATGCTGAAAATCGAACCCAGTGCCTCACACATGCCAGGCAAGTGCGCTACCACTGAGCCTCAGCCCTAGCGGCTCTTTTTTTAAAATAGTGTTTTTAGTTGTAGATGGACCTTTATTTTATTTATTGTTTTTTTATGTGGTGCTAAGGATCAAACCCAGTGCCTGACAGATTGCTAGGTAAGCACTCTACCACTGAGCTATAACCCCAGCCCAGATGAAAGGCTCTTAAGTGAACAAAATAAAATCATTTCACATTCTAATAATAATTGTTTTATACACAAAGACAGAAAGCAGAACAGTGGTTGCCATGCAATCAGGGAAAGAGAGAAGGAGAAGTCAGTGTGTATTTGGTAACGGTTTTGGGTGGGAAGATATAATCCTATCTACCTAAATACAAAGTGGTCCAGAAGAACACACATCAGTGCCAGCAAGGCTTGAGAAATCCATGCTAACATCTCAGGTCATATAAATTCTCAAGTCATAAAAGACACATCTTTGCATGAGAGTATAGGATCACAGCTTTAAAGCTTTATGCTCAAGAAACACAAAATCAGCTCTATGCTCTTAAAACTATTTCTAAGTCTAGTATCTGAAAAGCACCTGACCTTCAAAATCCATTAGAATTGATTGACTAGTTTCTTTCTTTTTTTTTTTTTTAAGATGGAGTCTTACTATACTGCCTATGCCAGCATAGAATTTGGGGATTCTTCTGCCTCAATTTCCAGATTAGCTGGTGTTTTACAGGTGCATGCCACCATGCCTGGTTCACTGGAATTAATTTTGACTGTACTATTTACTGGCTATGTAACACTGGGTGAGTTACTTAACCTCTCTAAACCTCCACTTGCTTATGTAAGAAATAACATAATACCTATGTTAAATATTTACTGAGCATCTCCAAAACAAAGTTTAAGAAACTTAAGGTCACACAAAACTAACATACAGAAGTTAAAAGGGAATGAATGACAACAACAGTTAAAGCAGAATGAATACTGACCTTCTATATATGTCCTCTTTTATTCCAAAATTCTATATATTTACTCTATTCACTCTTTTATTCAGTGCCAGGCACTGAGCCTAACATTGTAAAGAATTACAAAGCTAAATAAGACTTTGCCGGCCTTTGGGGAAATTAAAATCTGACAATTCCAGATGGTTCCATTAGTCATTTCAGAACATAAAAAAGAACCATGAAAAATCATCTTCAGTCATAAGAGACTGTTATTTAGCTAACAGATGCTAAATATAGATTGCTGTACTGATTTTTCAAAGCCACACATTCTTGTTATAGCTACAAGATAAAAAGCTTATTACATTCAGATTCTCATTGTCTTTTTTGGGGGAGGGTACTGGGGATTGAATTCAGAGGCACTCAACCACTGAGCCATATCCCCAGGCCTATTTTGTATTTTATTTAGAGACAGGGTCTCACGAATTGCTAAGGACCTCACCATTGCTGAGGCTGGCTTTGAACTAGCAATCATCCTGTCTCAGCTTCCCAAGCCCAGTTTGTGCCACAAAGCCTGGTCTCACTTTTTTTTTTTAGTTATAGATGGACTTGATACCTTTATTTTATTTATTTATTTTAATATAATGCTGTGGATTGGACTCAGTGCCTCACATATTCTAGGTAAGCACTCTACCACTGAGCTACAACTGCAGCCCCCAGTCTATCCTATGAGGAATATTCCTATATGGCAGCCTTTGGGACATTCATGCACTTCTATACCAACAAAAAAAACTGTGCCCAAGTAAGGATTGCTGAGGTCAGTCAATGTAGTCACACCACACTTACCAGTACTTCTCCAGCAAACAACAAATGAAACATTTCATTTCCTACCTCATCTCACCTCTACTTCTTGACTGCTTTGTGTTTCTTCACTCCTGGCCCTTTCTATTTGAACTGCTCCTCCCTCTGAGATCTGAGGATTACTTTTCTATACCCTAAACCTCTTCATGGAACACTTGCTCTGCCTTATTGCATTAATTAAATTGATGTCATTTCTGGTGGGAAGAACTGCTCATTCTCTCATACCTTTTATACAACAGGGCCAGGAAGGCAGGGAGACACAAATAGGTACGTTAGTATTATCTTGGCTCTTTCTGTACTCTTCAGCAAAATATGTTTTCCTCTGATGCAGAAGCTGTACTGTCCTTTTCTCTGTCATGTGTTGACTTCCTGATCATTTACTCACATTCACTGAAGATTATGGCATTTGCTTACAATTTTTTCTCTATCCAATTCCTGTTATGATGCTGGGAAAGTTGAATGTTCATGTAGGTAACTCTCTTATAAGAGGCCAACCTCATTTCTAAATACTAATCATCTTCAAGTTCTAATCCATTTCAGCAACTAATCCTATTCTGAATCTCTACTAACATTTGGAGTTGTTTCACACCAAAT